>NC_090986.1:54220000-55470000 GCF_041146395.1 Eulemur rufifrons | reverse complement strand
AGTAATATTGTAGAAAAGACATTAAAGGTGGCAGAATAAACTTTATGGCTTCTCACTCTCTGACCCATTGCTTACAATCATCAATGAAGAAACAGCCTAGCTCATATTAAAAAAACAAACAAGCAAACAAAAAAAAAAAAACCTTTAGAAACAAATAATACCTTTTTTCTTTATCTTTTTACTTTCTTTACTTCTTCAAAATATTCTTATTTTGCTTTCATTACCCTTTGTTTCAGTATTTCACTCTAGATAGTCTAAAATTATAAAACCTTTTTGGCCAGACACAGTGGCTCACGCCTGTAATCCTGACACTCTGGGAGGCCGAGGCAGGATCAATTGACCTCAAAAGTTCGAGACCAGCCTGAGCAAAAGCAAGATCCCATCTCTACTAAAAATGGAAAAAAATTAGAAAAATTTAGCCAGGCATAGTGGTGTGTGCCTGTGGTCCCAACTGCTCAGGAGGCTGAGGCAAGAGGATTGCTTGAGCCCAGGAGTTTGAGGTTGCTGTGAGGTAGGTTGACACCATGGCACTCTAGCCCAGGCAACAGAATGTCACTCTGTCTCAAAAAAAAAAAAAAAAAAAAAAAGGAGAGAGAGAGAAACTTTTTTGTCCCATTTTGCTCAATGTGATGAGAGATTATCTATAAGCAAATCTCCAAGTGTCTGAATCATTTATAGATATGTGCACCTTAAACCAATTTTACTAACTCATAATCACTAAGCTAATAGGGAATACCTAGAAGTGGTATGGCAGACTTTGGAGAAAATAAACTTCAAGTGTCAATGAGCTAAGAGCACATAATCTCATTGTGAATGGGAAAAAACCTCTCACAGATAAAGATAACTAAAGTTGAATACTCATTCTTAAAACTCCAAGAGGGAACATTAGAAGGCGCATGCATCAAAAACTCATCTCTCATCATCTAGCAAAACTGCTCTGTCGTTTGTCTTTATAGCAACAGAATGCTCAAAATTAAGAGTAAAGTAGATAGCCCCAAATATTTGTTGTTTAGTTGCTAATGAGTAAACAGTGCTGTTCAATAACATCTGGCTTCTCTAAAAAAACCCTATTAAAAAACAATCATTGAATTTAAAGCTGGAAGAAACCTTGGATAGAAAATCTTTTCCAAATTTCGAGTTTTATAAGTAATGTGAAAAATGAGACAGATAAAAATAGTAACAACATTACAAGATACATCACAGCTCTGCCCCTTTCCTAAGAGAAAAAGTGATGAAAATCGTAACTGTATTTATTCTGAAGAGCTATAAACATCAAAATATTTTCACATAACAGAAAAATGTAAAAAGCTAAAAAGCATAGATTATACTCCATCTACTGAATATAATTTTGATGTCAGATTATGACTCTCCCACCATGAGGCCTCCTCTTTTGAATTGACCTGGTTAGATTATAAGAGCTAGAAAATGGGGAAAGGATCCTATATATAGTAACTGACATATTTTGTCACACATCTTTTTTGGCAAAGATAAGAACCCAGGATAATGCAGTTAGTTCATTCATTCATTCCTTCCTTCCTTCCTTCCTTCCTTCTTTCCTTCCTTCCTTTCTTTCTCTCTCTCTCTCTCTCTCTCTCTCTCTTTCTTTCTCTCTTTCCCTTTCCCAATTAATTAAAAACCATGATGGGTCACAATTTCACAGACCATCATCCAGAGTCAACATCTTGAGAAATGTCATTGCTCACAAATGCAGATGTACAAAAAAGCTATCTCTTCACTTGTTGAGGAAGTTTAAACATTTTTATGTACATGCACAATACTTACATACAAAAACAACATTATGAAAATGGCACTTTTGTGACGTTAAATTTGCAAAAAAGGTATAAAACAAATTAGAATTCTCTAAAACTCTTTACACAATTTATACCTCCAGTATTGGAAATGATGCAAAGATGAAATACATAGCATAGTGCACTGTAAAAAAAAAATTATGCTGACAATTTAAAGTAGTGGAAAAAAATCCTATAAAAAGTAAAAAAAATTCATCATATGAAAAAGTATATTACAGGGGTAGATTATGGGCAATTGCATGGAGATAGTCTGTAAGAGCTGGCCAACTTTCAGGATCATTACTGTGTTTTGAAAGCTTACATCATGACGAATAACTATTTCTTTTCTTTTATGACATGTCTTTCCTCAGAGAATATATTCACATTCACTTTCTACATGGCATTGCTTTTTATGAAATTCTTCTATGATTCATACACAGCAACATGGATATTCCTCATTAAAATTTTCCATCTCCTGTGCCTGGTTTCTATGTAGAAATCCATTCCTTATGCACTTATACACAGATCACAAATTTGGCAGAAACAATACCGGTGATCAAACAGCAATACCGTTGTCTAAATGTCCTGTTATCCTACCATGCACATAATTATTTTCTGAACCAGTCAATAACTTCGCTGGCTTCTTCAGGCAAATGCAGTTTTAATTCATTAAAAGCTCCTGGAATGTCATCAACTGTAAAGAGTGCCAGTGCAGGCAAATGACATTTTAAACTGAAGATTTTTGTTGTTACCTTATGGTGTGGCCAATCTCCTCATCTGAATATTCTGCCAAATGCAAATAAAGAGAATAACAAGGTAATAGTTCTACCTAACACGATGCAACTATCTTGTGATTGTGCTTTTGGGGATTTTAGCTGTTTGGGAGGAAAAAAGAATAATCAAAGTTATTCTTTAGATTTTTTATTTAACCAAGTAAGAGGATGGATGGATGATGTCGTGGTTCCATAAAATAAGAAAAATTGGGGAGAAACTAGGTGAGGAGACAGAAATCAAGTGATATTCTGCTCCATATTTTGTTAAGATTGAGATGACACATAGTTACATATTTATTAAATGAATGACTGATTCTCCTTTTAGTCAAACGTTTTGGTTTCTAATAACTTCTAGTTTAATATTGTTTTTGTTTGGAAAAAGTAAATCTCTCCTTAAACATTAGAGACATGTTCATATGTAAGGACATAAAAGTTAAAAAAAGAATCATATCCAGAAAAATAATATAATAGTGAGGAAAAGATTATAAGAGCCCATTTAATCAAACCTTTATTCATTTTTCTAAATGATGAAATAATTGTCAATGGAGATAAGTGATTTCTCTACATAAGTACAATTGGTGACTAAGAGAGCCAAAGTACATGAGGTTTCTTAACTATCAATCCAGTGCTGCTTTTTTTCTGGATTCTGTTCCATTCCTCCCAGGTCTTTCTGGAAGATAAAAACCACTGAGAATAGATTGGCCAAATAAATCATCACCACATGCTCATTATTCACATAATGGAATTCTTGTGTGGCAAAAACCAACAGAGGAAAGTTTTGATCAAGCATTTAGGGTCCAGCAATCTTTGAAGGCTGACATTTATATACTTCCAGAAACAACTATGAAAATACTGATTTTCCATGTAGAATCCAGTTGTCCATGTAACTAAAGCATTGACATGATGTGAAAACAAAATATAGGAAATCACTTATCTCCACTGACATTTATTTTGTCATTTAGGAAAATGGATAAAGATTTGATTAAGTGAGCTCTGACAATCTTACAAATCCCTCACATTTGTGTCCCAGTGCACACTCACATCGGATTTTAAAATCTGTGTTTTCTCATTCTATCAGTTTACTACTAAATTCATGATTCCTATTTCTTGCTACATTGGAAATTCTAAAATTCTGTATTTTACCTTGAAATTGCCCAATTTTTGCCTAATACTGGAAATCTTATTTTTAAAGTTATGTTGAATATCAGTACCTTTTAATATTTTGTCTATACATTTTACACTAGAGCCTCCTCATACACACCAATAAAAGATGGAGTTCAGAATTATAATTAAATGTTGGTTAATCTCTAACACAAATCTCTCTGTCTCTCTCTCTCTCTCTCCCTCTTTCTTTTTTCTTTTGTAATACTTGTTCCCTTCTATGGGTTAGATATGGTTAGTTTGTCCTGACAAAATATCATCTTAAAATTTGATCCCCAGGGTGGTCATGTTGGGAAGTAGAGTCTAGTGGGAGGTGTTTGGGTCATGGGGGCAAATCCCTTGTGAATGTCTAGTGTCATTCTAGTGGTGGTTAGTGAGTTTTCACATTTGTGAGAGTGGATTGGTTCTCAGGAGACTGGATTAGTTCCTGCAAGAGTGGGTTGTTATAAAGCCAGGACACATATTGGATTTGGTCCCTCTTCATATGTGCTCCCTTCCACCTTTGACCTTCTCTGCCATGTCGTAATGAAGCCCTCACCTGAAGCCAAGCAGATGCTGTGGCCATGCTTCCTATACAGCCTGCCAAACTGTGAGCTAAATAAACCTCTTTTATTTGTAAATTACCCAGCCTCAGGTGTTCCTTTATAGCAACTCTAAACAAACCAAGACAAATAATTGGTACTGAGGAGTGAAATATTGCTATAAAGATACTGAAAATGTGGAAGCAGCTTTGGAACTGGGTAGAAAGAGTTTGCAGGGCTCAGAAAGAGACAAAAAAAATGAGGGAAAGTTTAGAACTTCTGAGAGATTGGTTAAATGGCTATGGACCAAAATGATGATAGAAATATAGAGAATAAAAGTGATGCTGAATAGATCTCAGATAGAAATGGGATACTATTGGTGCAAAGATTTCCCTTACTGCACTGTAGCAAAGAACTTCACTGTGTCCTAGGGCTTTGTGGAACTCCACACTTAAGAGTGATGACCTAAAGTATCTGGCAGAAGAAATTTCTAAGCTGCAAAGCACTCAAGAATTGGTATGACTACTTTTAATGGTTTACACTCAGTTACAGCAGCAAGAGAATGACTAAAGACAAAATTTGTAGTTAAAAGGAAAGCAGAACGCAAAACTTTGGAAAATTCACTTCCTGGCTATTTGATAGGGAAAGCAAAGAATTTTAGGAGAAGAATCTAAGGGCACAGCAAACAGACTGCTTGATAAAGAGATTAGCAAGGATAAAAGGGAACCAGGTGCCAATAGTCCTGACAATGAGGAAACAGAGCTCCAAGGCATTTCAGAAATATTTGAGGTCACCCCTGCCATCACAGGCCCAGAGGCATAGGTAGGAGGAAGGCATGGTTTGTGCCACTACCCTGCAACACCTCAGGATGCTGCTCCCTGAATCCTGGCCACTCTGGCTCCAGCCATGGCTCAAAAGGCCCATGTACTGCTGGGGCTGCTTCTCTGAAGGGCACAAGCCATAAGCCTCGGCAGCTCTCACATGGTGTTAACTCTATAGGCACCCAGCATGCAAGAGCCACACAGATTCGGCAGCTTGTACATAGATTCCAGAGGATGTATTGGAAAATCTGGATGTCCAAGGCACAGGCCTGGTGCAGGGGCAGAGCTGCTACAGAAAGTTCCCAGTAAGGCAATGCCTAGCAGAGCCATGGGACTGGGGCCACCTTGGAGATCCCAGAAAAGTAGAACCACTGGCAGCATGAAGCCTCAGCCTAGAAGTGCTGCAGGCTTTCAACCCCAACCCATGAGAACAGCCACATAGGTGGGGCTGCACACCCTTTGCACTCATGTGCCCAGGACAGAGGACACAAAATCAAAAGAGATTATTTTAGAGAGCTTTAAGATTTAACATCTGCCCTCCTGGCCTTGAGACTTTGGTGGGGCCTGTCCTTCCTTTCTTTTGGCCTATTTCTCCATGGAGATGTTTACCAAATATCTGCTCTACTATTCTATCTTGGAAGTAAATAACTTGTTTTTTTTATTTTATAGGCTCAGAGCTAGAAGGAACTTGCCTCCAGTGTCAGATGAGCCTTTGGACTTTTGACTTTTAAGTTGGTGCTGGAACAAGTTAAAATATTTGTGACATTGAGAAGAGATGATTGTATTATGCAACGTGAGAAAGATATGAGCTTTGGGGATCCAGAGTTGGAATGCTACAGCCCATATACGGTTTGTTGGTCCTGACAAAATCTCATGTTGAAGTTTGATCCCCAGGGTAGCCATATTGGGAGATGGGGCCTAGTGGGAGGTGTTTGGGTCAGGGAGGCAAATCCCTCATGAAAGGTTAGGTACCATTCTAGCAGTGATTAGTGACTTCTTGCTCTTGCCAGACTGGGTTGGTACTCAGGAAAATGAATTATTTCCTGCAAGAGTGGGTTGTTACAAAGCCAGAATGCCCCTCAAGTAGAGTCTCTCTTCACATGTGTTTGCTTTTGACCTTCTCTACTTTGTTCTGACATAGCACAAAAGCCCACATTAGATAGTGTGCAGATGATGGTGCCCTGCTTTTTGCACAGCCTTAAGAACTATGAGCTAAATAAACCTATTTTATTTATAATTACCAGCCTCAAGCATTCCTTTATGGTAGCACTAAATGGATTAAAATACCCCCATTTTTTTTACCTGCATACAGTATAATAAATAATTTTATTTATGACAGTAATACTCAAGATATTTGGTAATATAAAAATCATTAACATCATTGTTTTTCCTCATTTCTTGTATAGTGACATATAATAACACTGAATAATATTCAACTTATATGAAATGATCAACTCATCACGTCTACATTTTGTATTCACTGATTTCATGGTTGCTGGCAATCTGCACATATTACCCCCAAATAATCTTGTACCTTTATCTCCATAAGGCCCAGCTCTCTCACATTTATCTCAATGGTAGTATGTTTAGTAATAACATCAGTATATACTGTTTTGAAAACCAAATGTGGCTATAAATCTAGTAAGTTGTGGTTTTTAAAGAATTTGTTAATCTCTTATAAATTATATTATTGGCATATAGCTCCATATTCCTTTTAAATCTGTAGTAATTTTCATCTCTCTTTTCATTTTCATATATAAGTAATCCACATCAGTTATATATATGTGTCTGTATAAATTTAGAGACATATTATCCCAGTTTTAACCCACAGTATTGCGATCAACTTGTGGAACCAAGGTGGACCCCAGACACCAACCACTATTTGGTTCAGATATCAAGACTGATGATATCATACATGCACTTAAAGGGTATGCAAAGATTTAATTCTCATATAATGCTTTTGAAGAATAATAGGGCAGATTTGCAAACTGGTCTAAAGATGGCTCAAACATGAGCTATGGGGTTTTATTGTGGTTCAGGGGTGAGGCAGGGATGAGGGTTCTTATCCAAATGCTAGGGCTTCATGATTTGAGTTTTCTGTGGACATGAAAGAAGGGAGCTTCTGGGCTTCTGTATCTCACCCAGATATAGGGCAGCAAAGGAAGGGAAAGTGAAGGGGCAGCAAAGGAAGGGAAAGTGAAGGGGCTTGAAAGATGTCAACAATGAAATGTCAAAAATTGAGTCAGATATTCATATTATTGTCCTATCAACAGAATGAAGTATAAAAAAACCCTATGGTCATTTCAATTGATGCTGAAAAAGGATTCAATAAAATTCAACATCACATCCTGATAAAAACACTCAAAAAACTGGGTATAGAAGGAACTTACAATAACATGATAAAAACCATATATGACAGACCACCCAAAGCTACTTTTAAAAGAAAATATTACAAAAAAATGAAGAATAAAGTAAATAGATTTTTCTTTTGTTTTTAATTTTCATTTTGGACAACAGATCTTTGGAATTCTTGCATTCCAGTTTTGCTCCTTAATGATAAGCATTCTCACAGTGGAATTCCTTTTGACAGTGCTAGAAAATAATTGAGTTCTGGGAGAGGTGAAATTGTCCAAATAATAAAAAACAGAGGCTACATAACTCCTCTTTCATCACCAAAAAGAGATTGACTTGTTCCTATTTAAATTTGTGGCAACATTACAGGTTGATGATTTATTTTCTTCCTTTACTTTTTTTTTTTTTTTTTTTTTTTTTTTTTTTGGAGACAGCATCTTGCTTTGTTGTCCAGGATAGAGTACAGAGGTGTCATCATAGCTTACTACAATGTCAAGCTCCTGGGCTCAAGTGATGCTCCTGCCTCAGCCTCCAGAGTAGCTGGGATTACAGGCATATGTCCCCCACATTCAGCTAATTTTTTTTATATTTTGTTGAGATGGGGTCTCATTATGTTGCTGAAGCTTGTCTTGAATTCCTGGCTTCAAGTGCTCCTCCCACCTTGGCTTCCTAAAATGCTAGGATTACAGGCATGAGCCACTGAGCCAGATGTCTTCCTTCACTTTTTAAAAATTTTGTCTTGATGTTCATGTTATCTAGTTGAGGATTTTTTGGTAATGGCTGAAAGTTGTCATGCTCCCTTAATTTTGAATTTAAATTTTTTTTTTCTTGAAAATAACTGTTATATTCTTGGCAAACCATAACATAATAAAGTGTAGAATAATTTCAGAAAATAATTCAGCTTATCACCATCCAGGCTGAGTCAAAATGTAACAATAATAAATTGTTTAATAAATATCCACTAATTGCTTAGCTATATGCCAGAAACCATGAAGAATACAAAATATTGAGGGGGGACAAGATGGCGGACAAGAAAAATCTCCAGCCAAAGTGTCTCTGCAAGAAAGATAGATTTTAGAAGAAAGTGAAAAAAAATAAATAAATAAACAGGCAGACAAACATACATCAGATGAAGATTGGAAGGAAGTGTGCCTGAAACTACAGGAAACCCCACAGAAAGAAGTTGTGGAGGAGAACTAGAAGGAGAAAGGTCCCTGAGAGGCTTGGAGGTCAGCGACAAGGGTAGGTCAAGCAATTAAATTTCCCCTTCTTTGCGTCTTGGACTGCTGGTGGGCTCCTGAGCTGTTGGGGAGGCCTACCAACGCCAGCCCAGAGACACCTGCCTCCTGTGAGAGGTGAGCCTCTCGGGGCCAGGGCACCTCCTGGCCCACAGACCCCATCAGATCAGCAGACGCCATATTGCTTCATTCTCCCCTTCCCCTTCCCTGTCGTTGGCTGCCAAGAGAGACAATTTAGCTACCACCTGGAGGCATCTGCAGGGAATGGGACTTTTCCTTTTGGGGCTCTATAGTGCATTGAGGGGTACTCAGACTGTGGGCTCCCTACCCGTCAGCCCTGCCAGGTGCTGCTTGCCTGGTGTCTTCAGGACAGCAGGGCAAATCCTGAGGCGGAGAGACCCATCAAGCTTGGGCACCAGTGGGTGACTTGAGACCAGCACTCCTCTCCCTGGCAGGGTCAGGGACAAATCTCTGGGGTCCAGGGGACAGGTCTGCTACCAGATCCTGTACATCTAGGTTTTGATCGCATTGCCTGGGTACACAGAAGGGATATTTGTGAACAAACTGATGAGGTATGTGTGCCTTTGGGGGCAGATCAGCGTGCTTGAGGGGCAACCCTCCTCTCACGGGAGGGCCGCGTGCCTAGCTCAGGCTTCGATACTGGGCAGGGACCCTCCCGGCCTTCATCACAGCCAGGGGAAGATCAGCTGGCTTGAGGTCCTGCCTGCTGGCAGAGGCCAGAGAGAAACCACGGAATTAGAGGAGTGTGGAAAGGAGCAAGGCCTGCTCCTGACTGCAGGTCTTAGACAGCCCCATCTCCATATGCAGAGTTTTTGGCTGAGTGGGGCCATTTCAGCCCCTCCCTGGCAGCTTTGCCCAGAAGCAGAGAACAGACCTTTTACCCCTGCTAACAGCATTTATGGAGCTTGAGGGCAGGCTCACTCAACCCAGCCCCACCCAGACTCACTCCCCGATCCTCCCCTACTGAGGTGGAGAATAAGGGCACACCTGGTAGTCCCAGGGCCCCACCCACCACCCGAGGCATAGAGGGCCTCTCCAGAGGAACAAGAGCTGCTCTAGTTCTGTAACCAGTTCTCTAGCAATGGACATCAACAAAATCCAGAACACTAAAATGACAGAAGAATTTTGAACATGGATTTTAAGAAAACTAAATGATATGCAAGAGAAAATGGATAACCAACACAAAGAAACCACACAAAAAATCCAGGACTTGAAAGAAAAATTCACTAAAGAAATTGAAATATTAAAGAAAACAAAGAGAACATCAGGAAATGAAGAATTTATTCAAGGAATTACAAAACATAGTGAAAAGCTTTAAGAACAGGGTAGATCAAACAGAAGAAAGAATCTCAGGGATTGAAGATAATGCCTTTCAATTAAATAAATCAGTCACAGAGGATAGTCACAGGGAAGTGAATTCTGCTAACAAACCAATTGCAAAGTTGTGGAAACAACCCAAGTGCCCATCAATACATAAGTGGATTAAGAAAATGTAATATATGTATATCATGGAGTTCTACTCAGCCACAAAAAACAGTGGTGATCTAGCACCTCTTGTATTATTCTGGGTAGAGCTGGAGCCCATTCTACTAAGTGAAATATCACAAGAATGGAAAAACAAGCACTATATGTATTCACCATCAAATTGTTATTAACTGATCAACACTTTCGTGTACCTATAGTAATAACATTCATCAGGTGTTGGGCAGGTGGGAGGGGGGAGGAGGGGATGGGTATATTCACACTTAATGGGTTTGGTGTGCACCCTCTGGGGGATGGACGTCCTTGAAGCTCTGACTCGGGTGAGGCAAAGGCAAAATACATAACCTAAACATTTGTACCCCTGTAACATGCTGCAATAAAAAAAAATTAAAAAAATACAAAATATTATCAGTTTATGTTGTATCCATAAAATGTATATTATAAAGTGATAAAAATTTTAAAATCTATTAATGTAGATTATTGGCACTAAATATAATTGTTACATATAATAAGTAATATCAAAAGATAATGCATGACTGCTGCTCTTGTCAATCTTATTTTGGTTGTGCTTTCATGGAAAGATAAACACTGTCTGGTTACAGGTGAAATATTTGTGGCAGGGTGAACATGAGACTTTAACCAAAATGTGAAAGATCACAGAAAGAGTAGATGCATTCCCAGAAAGATCAAAATTAACAAACACAGAAAAGTGGCCAAACACAAGGAATGCTATGGATTGATTAATCATACTTCATGGTTTACCTGAGATAGTCCTGGTTTAATTATATCATTCCAAAAAATTGTTAACACACTTGTTTACTTTAAAATGTGACTACATTTGGACAATTAATCTTATGGTCATCTAATCTATGGGCTTATCAAGGAGACGGATCACTTGCAAAGAACCACAGAGATGATCGGGATCGGGTGAGCTCAAGGGTATATATTTTTATCCAAAATTTGTTCATTGGCCGGGCGTGGTGGCTCACGCCTGTAATCCTAGCACTCTGGGAGGCCGAGGTGGGCGGATCGTTTGAGCTCAGGAGTTCGAGACCAGCCTGAGCAAGAGCGAGACCCCATCTCTACTAAAAATAGAAAGAAATTATATAGACAGCTAAAAAAATATAGAAAAAATTAGCCGGGCATGGTGGCACATGCCTGTAGTCCCAGTTACTTGGGAGGCTGAGACAGGAGGATCCCTGGAGCTCAGGAGTTTGAGGTTGCTGTGAGCTAGGCTGACGCCACGGCACTCACTCTAGCCTGGGCAACAGAGTGAGACTCTGTCTCAAAAAAAAAAAAAAAAAAAATTTGTTCATGAAGAAGTTGAGGCCAAGAGAGGTGAAGTGACTTTTCAGAAATTGCTCAGCAAGGAAAAGGCAAAGCTGACACACAAACCAAGATTAACCAGACTCTCAAGTCTGTGATCTCCTAGGGAAACAAAGAAAAAACAGTGTCATAGAAGCTAAGGTAAGGGAGTTTATAAATGGAATGAAGTCTTTAAATATGATTATGTTCATTGACTACCTTTAAGAAAAAAGTATCCATGACATGACAGTGGGAAAATGTAGATAATTTTGTGTTAAGGAATTAATGACTAATAAGATAAAGACGTATTTTAAAAAGACTTGTGAAAAAAAAATGTAGCTATGAAAGCTATAAATTTTGTTTAGAAGCATAGCAGATTTGAGAGAAGGGCTTTTGCTTATTAGTGAAGAGAATGCTTGGATGATTTGAAGACATATGGAAACTGGGAAATTAAAAAAGAGTGAGCAAAATGGGAAAAATTAAAAGGCAGAGGGAGAAAATAATTTGTAGGACAGAGTCCCAGAATAGTTTGAGAGGCTGTGGTAAAGAGTACAGGTGGAAGAAAATGCAAGTATGATAGCTGTAGGAACCCAGTGTCCCACGTAAATTTTGTTGGAACATAAATAGCAATGAATGACAATGAAGCTCCGTTTGGGTTTGCTATGATTTCCTCCATTGGTAAAATAAAATGGAAAGGACACTTTTCCTTAAATTGAGAAAGCTGCTCTCCAAGTCTGACCAAGGTCAAAGTCATTAGTCTAGCCGAAGCACTAGGTGAAAGGATCAAGAGAACTCAGCCCAATGCTGGTATCCAGGAAGCCTGGGCACCTGGAAAAGAATTAATTGGTGACCCAGCACTAATTGGAGAGCAGCACAGCCAAGATCATTAAACATCCGATTTTCTAGAATGTGTCTATTCCTTCCAATTAACATTACAAAATCTTTAGTCTTCAGATTGGTTTCCTGTTGTTCAGAAATGAATGGAGTAAAATTTTGAGTACAATTTTGGAGAAAGAAAGATTACAGTTTACTGATTTAAGCAGATATTTTATGTGGATACAACTTAAATATATGAATTGTAAACCATTAGTCCAATCAGCTATTAAGTGTCCAGGCTATTTATTTACAGAACAAATATTTGTGTAATGTAAATTTTACTATAACATCTTTAGATTGGTTGATATTTTTCACATCCATAATAAAATTTAACTCTATTGTTTTAATCAAAGGTAGAGTCGACTTACCATTATGTGCATCAAGTTATTTTTGAAATAAAAATTTATTTCAAACTGTTATCTTTTACTATAGACTAAATCTACAAATGTTTATATTTGTGTGTGTTTACTGTGTGCACATCTGTTTGTGAATATTCACACATCTGCTCTAAATGGATAGATATGGGAGGTTGATAACTTCTCAGATATTATCAATTTGAAAGAGCATTCTCTTTACCTGAATGGTTTTGTGACCTTCAGTTTGGCAAAGAGTGCTGCCTCAAACCCTAAATTATCATCAAACAACAAAATAATAACTTGCTATTTGTCCAATAATGTAATTATTTAATAATAGTGTTTAGTCCAATCAGGTAAAATAACTTAGAGAAAATGGCAGGAAATTAGGAAGATCTTTGTTTAATTCAAGTGAAATTTATAGAATAATAATAACTGTATTCCAGACCATGTACTAGGCACACATTTAAACAAACGAACAGAAAATATTTCTTCTATCACTGAACTCCCAGTCTAGGATGGGGGACAGGCATGTAAATAACTACACTGTAATAAAATGGGATAAACATACTATATTATCCTAATCACTTGAATTAGGTGCTTTAGAGTTATAATAGATGGATAGAGAGATTCAGTCTATGGAGGAGAGCCAATGAGTTTTGGCAAGGCCTTCAAAGAATTGACATTTAAACTAGCCCTTGAAAAAATCATTAGATCTCTGACAGGATGGGGGTGGGACATGTGAAAAAGGAAGGCAATGCATTTGCAAAATATGTTATGTAGTTATTTGGACAATCAGAAAGTACCCCAGATTATTCTTAACATCCTTATTCTGACTGTATGACCTTGGCATTTTGCCAGCCTTAGACAGACTCCCAGTACTTCAGACATGGTGTGGTGGTAAGAAAGAGCATTTAAGTTCAGCAGGGAAAGGACATGTATCTCATCCATAGATCTCCCATAATTTTATAAATTTTCCTACTGGGAAGTATGATCTTTACTTCACAGCTGGAGGGAGTGAAGCGAAGAGAAGATAAGTGGCTTTCCTAACAGATACCACAAAACCAAGCAGCCAAGCAGGACCCACGGGCAATGGCTCCTAACTCCCAATTCAGCATTCCATTCACTGGACTCATCCCCTCCATCCACATGTCTCATAATTGGAGTTTGCCCTTTGCTAGAGAATAAACAAGAGGGTGAGCTAATTTATTAAGTGCATTTATGTATGCACAGCCAGATCTCTGATGAAGATTTAGAGACCAAAGATTATTGTAAATATGAAACACATATAATTGATATTTATTGAATGTGTATTTCTAAATTCCTCAAAATTCATGTCATAAATGTAGCCTAGACTAAATTAGGCAGAATGGAGAAATAATATTTATTAAGGATTTATTATGAGACAGTTTAGATACTTTGTGTACTTTTTTCATGTAATAAATAATAACTCTATGAGATAGGGACAGTGATTTTATTCTTTTATAGATGAGAAATCTGAAAATCAAAGTGGAAAAGCAATTTTTACAAAGTTACATAAATAATATTATGTTTGTCTGACTCTAAAGTCCATGTCCTTTTCACTAAATCATAATACTGTCATTACATATGTTTAGGCTAAATAACATAGTTTGAGTTCTTCCATGTGCTTAGAATCAAAAGTACTTCCTACTTGTTTTCCATATTTAGCCTTATAATGTTTTATAAGCAAGTGATAAAACACTTGGGTGATGATGATGGTGATGGGGTTGATGACAGCTAATGATTATTGAATGCTTACATTGTCCTAGATGCTCTTCTAAGCCTTTTATATGCATTAGCCAATTCAATCCTCATGATAACCTAATGGACTAGATAATTTTATTGTTCCCATTTTGATGTGGATACAATACAAAAAAAGTTTAAGTATCTTGCCAAAGTTGGCTTGGCTAGTGACTTGAAATTCAGGCATCTAGCCCCACTACCTGCAAAGTTAGTTATGTTCTAGTGGCGTAGCCAGAGGAAGACTAGATAAATAGGATGGTATTGGTTGCCTAGTATGTGCCTGAAACTTGGCTAGCTGTATTTTTCTATATATTTTATTTAATTGCCAGAAAAGTATGTTACTTAAGCAAAATAGTGTAGTGATTAAGAAGATAGGATTTGAAGTTGACAGGAAACACGGAGTATTTATGTATGATTTTATTATTATCATCCTATTTTATACATTAAAGACAATGTCCTGAAATTCGGAGGTAGTTTGCACAAAGTCATACAGCTAATATGTGCTATAGTCTTAATTTAGAAAAAGGATCCATGCTGTTTACCCATCATTTCTTTAAAATAAATTTTAGTGTATATATTTGAGGCTTACAATGTGCCATTATGGGGTACGTATAGTGTTTCAGTACGTTTGTGTTGCTATAAAGGAATACCTGAGGCTGAGTAATTTATAAAGAAAAGAGGTTATTTGGCTCACAGCTCTGCAGGCTGCACAGGAACCATGGAAGCAGCATTTCCTTCTGGGGAGGGACTCAGCCTGCTTCCGCTCATGGCAGAAGGTGAAAGGGAGCAGGCCTGTGCAATGATCACATGGTGAGGGAGGAAGTGATGGAGGGGAGATGCCAGGCTCTTTTTAACAACCAAATCTCATGGGAACTAAGAGTGAGAACTCACACGCTCCTGAGACAATGGCACCGAGCCATTCATGGGGGATCCTCCCCAGCAAACCAAATACCTTCCCCAGGCCCCACTTCCATCATGGGGATCAAATTTCAATATGAGACTTGGCAGGGCCAAACAAACCATATCCAAACCATATCACATAAAAAAAGGGTTACTATAGGGAAGCAAATTAACATATTTGTCATCTCACATAGCTACTTTTTGTGACAGGAGTAGCTAAAATCTACTTATTTAACAAAAATCCCTAATACAATATAATTTTATTAACTATAGTCTTCATGTTGTACGTTAGATCTTCAGACTTGTTCATCATATGAATCTGCTACAAGTTTACTTCAGTAAACATGTTACAGTATGTTCATTGGTTCACCATAGGATAGATAACTCTCTATTCTATTTGTGGAATAAGAATGATTAGTGTTCTGTGGTATTACAGTAGTGCACATCTATCACTTGGGCTATCAGGGAAGGCTTCTTGGTGGAATTGATGACTATACATTATTATGAAGGATGACAGGAGATATTCAGATAAAAAATGGGAGGAAGAAGGAGGACAAGGAAATGGCATTCCAAATGGAGGGGCTAAATGTATAAAATCTTAGAAAACCTTATATCAGTATGACTGGATGCAGGTTGAGCATCCCTAATCCAAAAATCTGTAATCCAAAATACTCCAAAATCCAAAACTTTTGGGGCACCAACATGATACTACAAGTGAAAAATTTCACACATAAATTCTTAACACAAACTTTGTTTTATGCACAAAGTTATTTTAAAAATTGCATACAATTACCTTCAGGCTATGTGTATAAGGTGTATATGAAACATAAATGAATGTCATGTTTAGACTTGGGTCCCATTTCCAAGATATCTCATTATGTATATGCCAATATTTCCAAATAGAAAATATCCAAAATCTGAAACATTGCAGGTCTCAAGTATTTCAGATAAGGGATACTCAACCTATATGGGGTATTGGTGGAGGATTGTTAAGAGTTAGACTCAGAGAGAGAAGCAGTGTTAAGAAGGACTTAAAAAACTAAAGAGGCAACACAACTGTGGTACTTTAGTTAAGCAACTTGACGTAGACATTAAAATAAGTGACAGATTACTCAATGTACACTGGGAGAGGAATAGGAGAGTGAGTAGAATTTGAGGAAGACCCTGAAAAATAACTTTGACTTTTGGTAATGGAAAATAAACATCCAGTTAATCAATGTGAACTAAGAAGAATAATTCAGGTCAGACAATGCTATCTGTAGAAAAAAATTAATAAGGAAAATTAAGACCAAAGCTAACAAAAACATATTTTATTCCATATATCATTTTCCCTGCCCAATAAACACCTAAATATTTATTGAATTTATACGATGATAGACCTTGTAGTTATTTAGAATCTGTTTCATCATACCATTACGTACTGTTGTATAATTGAATCAATTGTATTAATATAAACAATTCAGTGAAATTTACCCTAATATGATAAAAAAATAAAATAAATAAGGCAAATAATACTGCTATTGCTGTGCTTGTAATTTTTTTAAATAATAGATTTAATTTTTTTTTTTTTTTTTTTTTGAGACAGGGTCTCGCTCTGTCACCCAGGCTGGAGTGCAGTGGTGCAATCATAGCTCACTGTAGCCTTGAACTCCTGGACTCAAGGGATACTCCCACCTCAGCCTCCTGAGTAGCGGGGACTATAGGCAGACACCACCACACCTAATTTTCTATTTTTGTAGAGACAGGTTCTCACTATGTTGCTCAGGATGGTCTCAAACTCCTGGCCTCAAGCAATCCTCCTGCCTTGGCATCTCAGAATGCTAGGATTATAGGAGGGAGTCATCATGCCCCACCTAATAGATTTAAGCTTCAATATTTTTTATTGCTGTTTTTGGTTTACTTCCTTTATATTTCTGTCCTCTTATCCTTCTCTTCTGTGTATCCCCTTGGATGATGATGATAATGCAAAATAACCTTGTTGGGCATCACCAGGTTATCTACAAGAATTATCTAAAAGAACATAAATTATATTTGAGATTCTGGCTTTTTTCATAGTGTCATGTTGGTAAGTTATGACTGGAAAAATAAGGACTATATGCTCCTGATTCTTTTGAGAAATAGCTTTCATTTTTATTTTTAACAGATTAAACTAAAATCTTAAAAAAATGGGAAACTAAAAACAATTTTCTTAACCTACATGAATAAACTCTCTCACTTATTACTAGCATGAGAATTCCTCATCTGTTTTGTTAATATAAGTATATTTCTCTCCTTTTGATAATTGAGAATGCTGTACTTAATATGTACCATGTCCTCATTTCTGTTATAGCCACAGAAATATTAATTTGTTTCTAAGAGCTATACTTATATGTCAGTAGATAGATTTAGTACTAGGATGCCTGGAAAAATTCCAGGTTTAAAAAAAAATAGACTAAAAATGTGCACATTGTGTTTTATTTTGGCAGGTGTATGAGGCTGACTGTAGTATAAATTAGCATATTGAAAAATATTTGCATACTTTCAGCAATTGAAGAGTCCAATTTATGGTATTCATTTCAAGATAAAATATAATCAACATGTGTCATTGAGGTAATTTTCTCCAAAGGATCCCGTGATCAGTATCTTAAAGAAAGAAAAAAAACCAAAATATTAAACCTTCATTCCTAAATATTGTGTCCAATATTTGGCAGATCTCAGGAAGAATTGTTAGTGATGTTTATATTGCTATACTAATTATCACAAGCAATTTTCTCTTTCAAGGAATGAGCCATTTTTCATCATTGTTTCAGGAATGAATCATCTTTCAATTCCTATGTATTTCTTCTCAGGAAATTTCTTTAATGGGCATGTGGGTGCAGTCAATTGCTTCTGTAACATTGGAAATCTAGCTATCCAAACAAATCATTTTCACATATTGCAGGTGCTGTCTATTAGAAGAAAAGATGCACTTTGATGTTCTTTTAATTAAAGTTTCTATTAAATTAGTTAGCATTCTGCAAAGAGATATTTCAGTTTCCTCTGGTTATCAACCTGTCAACTCCAGAAAGTTTCAATGGCCAGTTGGTTCTGTGCTTTTAGTATTTTTACTTTGGCAAGTGCAAAACCAACTAGGAAGTGCTGTTTTATCTTTTAATTCAAACTTGTCCGCAACACTAAATTACACTTTATATGACAGAGAACTTGTAAACACTCTAAGTCTCACCACTGGAAGTTTCGGAATTCAGTTAAAGTAAGTTCCTATTTGGTATCCATTTACATTTTGCAAGCAGCAAATAATCTCTTTGAAATAAAACATTGTTACTTTCCCTTATTAAGATGTATCTGAGCCTATTAATATTTGTAGTAGAAAAATCATAATGAATTAATATTCTGAAATCTAGGCTCTGCTTTTGGCTGTGTTCCTTACTAGTTACAAGATCTTGGGTAAATAGAATCTTTCTTTGGGTTTCAATTTGCTCATTCACAAATCCAATAACTACAATTTTAGAGCATCTGAGAGCCAGGCACTGAACAGGCAATGATTATCATATGATGATTAACAAGATACAGGCCGTGTCCCATAGCAGTTCAGCTTGACAAAATGATATCCACTGTCTCACTGAACTCTGCACTTGTGTGGGTTTATAGAAGCATCATTTCTAATGAAAACACATACACATACCAAAAAAAGAAAGAAATCATTGTATCTTTACTTGAACAAAGTGAGAATTTCCATTGGTAAGACAGATGTATGTCCTTTACCTAATTTATAGGCGTAAATTCAATTTTGATTTATAATCAAAAAGGAATGAGACAAAGTTTGAAATTTATAAATCTATTATATCTCTCCGTTATGCATTTTGAAATATTTTTTGATAGTTGAAGTATTTGCTGGCATAAATGGTTAATTACATTTGAAGCAGATAATTGTCTGGGACACTGAGTATGTTTCTGACTGCCTCACTTTGTTTCTAACATGGTGCATTCTAGAATATAATTCTTTATAATTATAATTATAAAGATAAATGATATACTTGCTTTGATAAAATTACTCTGAAGTCTATGGTAACAAAAAGGCCTAATTAAAGGGATTATTTTTCCCATGAAGGAATTTTTTTTAATCTTTAAAAAAATTGTTTTTTCCAGGATTATTTGAAAATATAGAAGGAATTCTAAGATATTCTGGGCTGTGTCTGCCCCATTATGCTAAATACTTCACAGAAAGTCCATTAGAGTGATCATTTAACACCTGTATCACTGACTTCTCATAGTGTACCCTGTAATCAAAGTGTGAAGCAATCACTGTAGTAGTTATAATTTAGATTATGACTTAATAGCACTAGTTCTGAAGGACTAGATTTGAGTATTTGGAATTTCACTAACCATTGATTGCAGTAAGTGGCCGCAATTGAATCAGTAGAAAAACCTATCCTTTTTCTTCCAAGACAGAGGTGACGACCAAGCTTGACTGAGCTGGCTTTTATGTGTGAAATGCTTTGCACACTGGTGGCATCTGCTGTATAAAAAGTGCTCTCATGGAGCTTATGTTCTAGGCCTGTTCTGATAATCTCTCTTTTATTATTTCTTCTTATCAGTGACCAATTATACACTTCCATTCAATCTCATCCACTTTTATAAAAAAAATTTTGACCAGTATTCTCCAGCTTTTACTAAGTAAATCAAAGATAAACATAACTGTTAATACAGTATAGCTATTGTTCTTATAAAATTTACAATTAGAACAATTATTGAGGACTTCAAATGAAGTTTCTCTTCACTGCATAGAATTTTGTATTTTATAATTTGAAAAATGGAGAATATTAGAAAACTAAAACCATTAAATTCACCCTTCAAGGCATTCGATAATCTTGATTTACCTGAGGGACTAAGAGAAAGGAAATGAGGGGTAAAAATTTACAAAGAAAATAAAATATAAAAGAGTGCTGTAATATAATATTTTGGGATATGTCAAAATATATTCAAATATAATTTCAGGTACCAAAGGAAGAAAAACTATTGTATTAGCTAATTTTTTTCAGGAAAAAAGGTAGATTTTCTCTTTATTGGAGAAACTACCATCCTGAATTTGTTATATTTATAGATAAAGATTATTGTGCTTTACTGTATGTCATTTCTGAATGAACTTGAGTGAAGCAACACTATCACTATAAATTGTTAATGATCTATGGGGATTAAAAAATGGATATTGAAACTGGATAAACCTTTTTTGGAAGGAATTCTCAATAGAATTCCTACATTGCCACTTATCACATGGTCTCATATGATATTTGGCTTTTTTCATTGTCAGTTATTGGTGAAGTAGGAAAAATAACATCCTGTGAGTTTTGTAAGGATTAAAGGAGATAATATTTGTGCAATGTTTAGCATTAAGGGAGATAATATATGTGCAATGATTGGACATAATTCCTAGAAAATTAAAAATACAACAGGCATACCTCACAGATACAGCAGATTCAGTTCCAGACCATTGCAATAAAGCAAACCACAATAAAGTGAGTTATACATTTTTTTTGGTTTCTAGTACACATAAAAGTTATGTTTACACTGTACTATACTGAATTAAGTGTACAATAGCATTATGTCTCAAAATATGCACCTTAATTAAATATATTTTATTCCTGAAAATGCTAATGAGTATCACAGCCTTTAGCAAGTCATAACTTTTTGCTCATGGAGGGTCTTGCCTCAATGTTGATGGCTGCTGATTGATCTGGGTGGTGGTTACTGATTGTTAGGGTGGCTGTAGCATTATTTTAAATAAGACAACAATAAAATTTGCTCTATCAGTTGACATTCCCTGTCAGGAAAGATTTCTATGTAGCATGTAATGCTGTTTGATAGCATTTGACCCTAGTAGAATTTCTTTCAAAATGGAGTCATTCTTTTCAAACCCTACCACTGCTTTATCAACCAAGTTTATGTAATATTCTAAATCATTTGTTGTCTTTCAACAATGTTCACAACATTATCACTAGGACTAGATTCTATATCAAAAAAACATTTTCTTTTCTCCTCCAAAAGAAACAACTTCTCAACCATTTAATTTTACCAACAGATTGCAGCAATTTGGTCCCATCTTTAGATCCACTTCTAATTCTAGTGTTTTTGCTATTCTCATCACATCTGCAGTTATAATACTTCCTCCACTGAAGTCTTGAACACTTCAACTCATTTATAAGAACTGGAATCAACTTCTTCCAAATCCCTGTTAATGTTGATTTTTGACTTCTTTTCATGAATCATGAATGTTCTTAATGGCATTGAGAATGGTGAATCATTTCCAGAATGTTGTCAATTTACTTTGCCTAGATCTATCAGCGGAATCATTATCTATGGCAGCTATAGCATTACAAAAGTATATTTCTTAAATAATAAGACTTGAAAGTCAAAATTACGCCTTGATCCATGAGCTGCAGAATCAGTGCTGTGTTATCAGGCCTGAAAACAACAGTAGTGTCCTCGAACATCTCCATTGGAGCTTTTCAGTGACACAGGTAAATTGTCAATGACCAGTAATACTTTAAAAAATATCTTTTTTTTTTTTTTTTCTGAGAAGTAGATCTCAACAGTGGGCTTAAAATATTCAGTAAACATGTTGTAAATAGATGTACAGTTATCCAGGTTTTTCTATTTCATTTATAGAGCACAGGATGAGTAGATTTAGTATAATTGTTAAGGGCCCAGGGATTTTCAAAATGGTAAATGAATACTAGCTTCAGTTTAAGGTCACTGGGTTTGAGCCCCTAACAAGAGGGCAAGCCTGTCCTTTGAAGCTTTGAAGTCTGGTATTGACTTCTCTTCTGTAGCTATGAAAGTCCTAGATGGCATCTTCTTCCAATATAAACCTGTTTCATCTACATTAAATATCTCTTGTTTAGTGTAGCTATCTTCGTCAGTTGTCTTGCATAGATACTCTGGACAGCATGCTGTAGCTTCTATATCAGCACTTGCTGTTTTATCTTGCACTTTTCTGTTACGAAGACAGCATCTTTCCTTAAACCTCATGAACTAACCTCTGTTAGCTTCAAACTTCTCTTATGCAACATCTTCTCTAAATCTTCATAGAAGTGAAGAGACTTAGGGCCTCACTCTAGATTATTAGTCTTTGGCTTAAGGTAATATTGTAGATAGTTTGATCTTTCATCCAGACCACTAAAACTTTCTCCATATAAGAAATAAGTCTTTTCCCTTTCTTATCATTCATGTATTCACTGGAGGAACATTTTTAATTTCCTTTAAGAATTTTTCCTTTGCATTCACAACTTACCTGTTTGGCACAGAAGGCCTAGTTTTCTGCCTATCTTGGCTTTCACCATTGCTTTCCTCACTAAGCTTAATTATTTCTAGCTTTTGATTTAAAGTAAGAGTTGTGTAACTCTTCCTTTCTCTTGAACACTTAGAGGCCATTGTAGAGTTATTAAATTGGCTTAATTTCAAGATTGTTGTATTTCAAGTAATAGGGAGGCCCAATGAGAGGGAAAGACAGAGGGAAAAAGCCAGTCAGAGGAATAGTCAGAACACTCACAACATTTGTCAATTAAGTTTGCTGTCTTATATGCGCACACTTCATGGCATGCCAAAACAATTAAAATAGTAACATCAAATATCACTGATAATAAATCACCATAACAAATATTATAGTGATGAAAAAGTTGGAAGTATTGTGAAAATTACCAAATTGTGACACAGATATGAAGAGAGGACATGCTGTGGAAAAATGGTGCTGATAAATTGCTTGACACAGAGTTGTCACAAATCTTCAATTAAAAAGTAAGTGCTGCATTTGTGAGGTAGGATAAAGCAAAGTGCAATAAAACGAGGTATGCCTGTACCTTATGCTGCTATTTATATTCAACTAGTTTCCTCAGTTTTATTCTCCTCTTTACATTCACAGAGATAGGAAAAGTTGGAAAAAAGTTCAGTGTTCTTACTTTGACTTCAACCACTTAGAAGAAGCAGTGTCTTCAAGTTACCATAAAATATCCATTCAAGTGAGTAATTCTATAGAGCTTATTAAAAATATCTTATGATACAGATTATTACCTACAGCAAGGAGAATTATTTGATTAATACCTATTACATATTTCTTTTTTATTTTCTTTTTTATTTATTCTTTACTCTGTGATGCCCATTAGATATTTCAATTTTGTTCAAAGTCTCCATAGCCTCCACCCTGTGGATTTTACAAGTATGATCAGCTTCCTTTAGTATGCAAAGTCGCTTCCATATAAAATATAACTCAGGCCCAACCTTGGGGCAACTTCTATCTTCAGACGATTTCTCAAAACTTCTTTGCAACAAAATCAGTCTTCCACTTCTAAGGAATTCAAACACCAATTAGCTACTAAGAAGATAAACTTTTCTTTACATCTTAGGCTTCCTCAGTTCTAGTAATCAGTTTAAGTGATTCACATGTGAACAACGGGGCAGGGTCTATTTTTAGAGAGTTTTCAGTTTTATAAAAATGCTAAGCTTATAAACAAGTGATTATACTGTAACTTAGTTTTCTAAAAGATAAATGCACAACCTACTATGCTACCACAATGCAGGAAGGTGGATCATTAACTTTACATGATGCAGCAAGGAAATGAATTCATGAAGGATGCATAGGATATCTTTGAATTCACAGTAATGTTGACATAAACATTGATAAAACAAATCTACACCAGTAGGGTAAGAAGAGTCATGCATGAATAGGTAAAGGGAAAGTTGTATGTATATAACAGTAAGGAGGAGAGGGCATGAGAATTCCTCAATATAAAGAAGAAGCCAAGAAAGGAAATAATAGAGGCCATATTTGTACAGAAGTTTAAATTAGTAACCCCATATTGGGTGGCTCAAACTGATTTATTTGAAGTATTTGTTTGAACTTAGGACACTTTTTATTACTTAGTTTTGGGGCTGTTACTTACTCATCCTTCAGGAATTCCTTAAAGGTAACTCTTAGGAGATTAACATGGAAGCATAAGTAATTTGTGGGTTGGTACTTTCTGAATCCATAAATACAGTGAATCATAAATACTTATTTAACTTAAAATGTAGAACTCTGTACTATAATAGAGTTCTTAAATATATCACTTATCTAAAAAGTTGAGTATGCACCATAGAAAGTTTGTAGGTGACATACAAGTTCCCTTGAAGCTTCATATTCCTCTTCATCCAAGTATGCAGACAAGAAAAATGAACTTCATTTATTCAGAACCTTTCAATTCTATTCTTCCCACTGTGACTTACAATGAACCAATATCATAGCTCAGTTGGGTGGGATATGTCAAAGCAAGAAAAATAGAACTTAAGCACAGATTTAAAACTACAATACCAGTAGGATACAAAATAAGAATGAACATTTAAATCTTGGAACCTCAACAAATAAAAGCTCTGGAATCAAAAAGCAATCAGAGAGAATTGCTGTCATCCCAAACTACAAGTGAAATTAAAATTGTCCCATGATTTTGGCTTCCAAATGATTATGATCAAACATGATTTTCTCTCAGGTAAATGTCATTTTTGCCCTTATAAAAGTTTTCCTGGTTATATTTGGCAGGATAGTGTGTTTTTTTAAAAATGAATTTGTTCTTAGTTAAAGGACTGTTTAAGGGTGGATTCTTATTCTGAATAAGAAAAATCACATAAATTTCTCTAGCAAAACATTATAATTTCTCTTGGCCATGAAATAATAGGGCACTAAGTTACACTGTTTCAAAGTTAAATACTATTTTCTTGAACATAAATAAAAACATGGTATTTCAATAAGCTTATATTAAAAAATAATCAAGTTAACATAACATTGATTTTTCAAACTCCTAGATTTATAGTGTTAGAAAGATTAGGATATATCTATGCAGATTTTCCTTCCAGATTATCATTCAAGAAAACCAATGTGGCATCTCTATATTGGGAACTCTAGTGTGAAATATAGATAGGTTTTCTACACATCACCTGTGTCACTTGAAGTACCATTCATGGGAGTCTTGAGCATAATGTATTTAAACTTTAAAAGAAGAAAACTGTATTTTCAAAATTAAAATGGTACTAATAAGTCATTTAATGTAGAATGTGAATTTCTAGCACATGGTAGGTGCCTAGTCAACATTTCCTTCTATAATTCTTTCCTCTCCCCTTTACATACATAAACACATACACAAACACACACTCATTCAATCAATATTCATTGAGGGGGTTTCCTACATTCAAAATATTAAACTCTTGCTCCAGAGAAAAGAGTTCTCAACTGATCTGTATTGTTCTATAGATAATAATATTTTCCTTAAGTATTGAAAACATGTGTAAGACCCAGGAAAAGGATTTGCTGTTTTGAAGAGACCCTCCAAATTCTAAATCTCTTTAAAATTTTTATGAACAAAAGACTAGCAGTTAGTGAAAGACCCAGAATTTGATGTCTTTGGGGGATTCAATTTTTTTCTTTTCTATTTTAAAAATTTCACACCTGCTTCTATATAGTAGATGACTTTTAGTTGCCCTTGGATTTTGGTTGATTCTCTCTATTGTGAGAACTGAATTCAAAATTTCTTTAGGTGGTTCAAACATCTAAAAATCCAGCTGAGGAATCAGGTCTTAATGAGTAATGACTTGCATTCTTCAGGATACATTTTCCCTCCTTCTTCTACTGGCTTGTCTTTGGTAAAATATAAAGTATGAGAGTTTGTGAAATGGTAAAATAGCTCATGAAACATTCCTACAGGTTATCTCCCAAAATAATGTCTGATATTGATAGGCTCTAAATAAACTTTCAAGAGTTATGATTTAAGGATAAGATGAAATAAATCTTGAAGATAACATGAAAAAATTGATTTTTTATTGAATGAAGAAATTCCAGGGTAAATATTATGAACATTTGACTATGCATCAAGAGTGAACAGTAAATTATTTTTTTTAAATGCCCTAAATTTAATGAATCAATACTACTTAGTGCTAATCTAGTAGGTTGGTTCCATATAAGCAAATAAAAGTGAAAACTAAGTAAATTGGTGAAATAATTGGGGGAAATGAGTCATGCACTCAAAACTTTATATGTCAACACCCCCAAAAAAGTTTATTTTATATCACAAAGTTTCACGTAATACCCTATGATTATGGAGAAAATAAAGCAACCAAAGCGGATTTGTTTCAGTCAATTTGTCGTAGGTGCTTTTAGTTGTAATGTTAAGAGACATTAGAGTCTTTCTGAATTAAAGTAAAGCTTTCCTTTGTTAAACTATTGAAAAATCATTAAGCAGGGTTTAAGAAGTGAAAGAAAGCTGGTTTGCTTGTCTAGTTCTAAGTAGTGAAGAAGATAAATGAAAGAGTTTATTTTAAATTTAAAACTTTATCAAATACCCTTCTTTGAGTAGAAATAATACAAATAAAACCTTAAACTCATGGTCATAATGGATCACACTTGTGCTAGTTATTCCCTAGCCAGGACTTTAGCCATATTATTTGCATTTAGCCTTTGCTAACAACTCTGCTTATATTCTTGTCAGAGTTAATATACTGCCTTCTGCAAAGAAAGGCGATATCTGTATTCCCAACCTTCTAGAACATAATAAAGGAGCAAACACTTCGGCACAAAGCCTCTTTGAGCTATTTAATTTACTTTTTGACAAAAAGAGAATGACACTGAGCACTCTGCAAAGAACAAAAGCAATTTTTTACACCATGAAATACAAATGTTAATTTAATCATTACTAGAAATACCATTACTGTAAATTCAGACAAATATTATCTTATATTTTCATCATAAACCTAGTATATTCTAACCACATGACATCTTGAAAAGATAATATTTAATTTCTTAAGAAAAACATTTTTTAAAATTTTATTTTACACGGAAAACAGTAAAAGAAAAAATCAATCAAAGTTAAACCCCGAGTAAAAGTTTATCCTCTACTGTCTTGATAACTTTCTTTATTATTATATATGCCCATTCATTCTTCTAATTTTGGAAAAGACATGAGCATCTTTATTAAAGAAGATTCTAATAATACTGTAAACTAAAAAAAAAAAAAAAACAGACATGGGCAGTTTGTGAAATCACTAGATTAGTAGGTAATTTGGAATGATCACTCAAATAGTGAATGTATTAATTGCTAAACTGAAAATTGTTAATGGTGAAAATAACATAATATTTTATAACATATTTAAAATAAATATTAGCTTGTAAAAATTATGTATTATAGACAAAATTCTGGATTCTGGATATTAGCCCTTTATTGGATGTATAGTTTGTGAATATTTCCTCCCATTCTGTAGGTTGTTTATTCACTCTGTTGATTATTTCCTTTGCTTTGCAGAAGCTTTTTGATTTAATTAAAAGCTTGATTTAATTTTGTTGTTGCTGTATTTGCCATTGGAGTCTTAGTCATACATTCTTTGCCTAGGTCAATGTCTAGAAGAGTTTTTCCTACATTTTCTTCCGGAATTTTAATAGTTTCATAACTTAAATTTTATCCATTTTGAATTAATTTTTGTATATGGCAAGAGATAGGAATCCTGTTTCATTCTTCTGCATGTGGCAATCCAGTTTTCCTAGCACCATTTATTGAATAGGGCTTCCTTTCCCCAGTGTGTGTTGCTGTCTGCTTTGTCAAAGATTAGTTGGTTTTTAGGTAGATAGTTTCATTTCTGTGTTCTCTATTCTCTTTCCATTGTTTAATTTCCATGGCTTTGTGTAGATTTAAGTATTTCTCTTGGAATTGATTTCTAGTTTTATTCCACTGTGGCCTGAGAAGATACAAGGCATGATTTCAATTTTTTTTGAATTTACTGAGATTTGTTTTGTGGCCTAGAATATGATCAATCTTGCCTGATGTCCTGTGTGGTGATGAGAAGAATGTATATTCAGTAGTTTGGGGGTAGAATGTCTGTTAGATCCATTTGTTTTAGAGTCCTGTTTAAGTCCAGTGTTTCTTTACTGATTTTCATCTTTGATGATCTGTCCAGCTCTGTCAGTGGGGTGTTGAAGTACCTGGCAATTATGGTGCTAATGCTTATTTCTTTGCTTAGATCTAATAGAATTTGCTTTATGAATTTGGGAGCTCCTTTTTCAGGTGCATATATATTTAGGATTCTTAAGTTTTCTTATTGATTGAAGTATTATTATTGACTACTGTATTAATGGCATTCACCAGGGTTGGAAATTAACAATCTGCTTTTCTGTGTCCCCAGAATGAACAGTTGCTAAACCTTGTTTGGGCTCCTTGAATCACATTTTTAGTTTTGATATTTATTGGTCCTTGGCAGCAATCATTTTCAAGACTCATAATTTTGGATAGTTTCTTGAAGTAGACATCAATTTAGCCATCCTATCCCACTCTCAAAAATTTATCCTACACAGGATATCACTCTCTGAAGCACAACTCTAATTACAGATCATTATTTTGTAAATACTTTATTTATTGATCTGCACATTATTAAGTGGTTCATATTTATTAGCATGAAATTGTACATAATGATTCTTAATACCTTTTGGTCTTTGTATTATTATTATCACTTTATTGTTTTGGTTGTGTCATTTTTCTTTTATCTTGATTTGATCTTCTAAAAATGTATATTTTAATGACTTTTCAAAGAATCAGTTTTAGTTTTCTTTTACATGCTCAGTTTTTTGGAATTTTTTATTGAAAAATTATAATCATATTTATGGGATATAAAGCGATACTATTTTATATATATGTACATATACACAAATACAATGTGGAATGATTGAATCAGCTAATTAACATATCCATCACCTTCAGTAGTTATCATTATTTCCTCCTGTCTGATTGTAACTTTATACCCTTTGGTGAGTAACTCCCCCCCAACCCCATCCAAGGCCTCTGTTGACCACCATTTTCCCCTCTGCTTCTATGAGTTTGATTGTTTTGGATTCAACAGATAAATGAGAGCAATTATTATTTGTCTCTCTGTGCCTGGCTTATTTCACATAGCATTATGTTCTCTAATTCCATCCATGATGTCACAAAAGACAGAGTTCCCTTCTTTTTATAGGCTGAATAATATTCCATTGTATATATACACTGTATTTTCTTTGTCTATTCATTTATTGAGGGACACTTAGGTTGATTTCATAACTTGTCTACTGTAAATTATTATGCTATGGGAGTGCAGATATCTGTTCTACATAATGATTTCAAAATCTTAGGCTATATGCACAGAGGTGAGATTGGTGGATCATATCATAATTCTATTTTTAGATTTTTAAGAAAACTTCATACAGTTTTCCAGAATGGCTGTACTAATTTACATTCCCACCAAGAGTTTATAGGAGTTACCTTTTACTCACATCCTTGCCAACACTTCTTATCATTTGTCTTTTTGATAATAGTCACTCTGGCAGGTGTGAGGTGATATCTCATTTTGGTTTTAATTTGCATTTCCCTAATGAGTAGTAATGTTGAGCATTTTTTTCATATATTCATTGGCCATTTGTATGTTTTCTTTTCAGAAATGTTTATTCAGGTATCTTGCCCATTTTTAAATTGGATTTTTTTGTTTTTTTGCTTTTGAGTTGTTTGAGTTTCTTAAGTATTTGGGTATTAATCTCCTACCACATGTATGGCTTGGATTATTTTTCCCATTCTGTAAGTTGTATCTTCACTCTGCTCTTTATTTCCCTTGCTGTGTAGAAACATTTGATGTAATTGTATTTATGTATTTTTGCATGTGTTGTTTTTTAATCAGCTCTGTATTTTATGCTGTTTATTATTATATTATTCTAATTTTTATCAATATATACTATAGATATAAAATTCTTAAAATTTATTTTTAAAAGTGTTTTATATCAACACTTAGAGATTTTCAATGGATTACAGGATAAAATCCAAACACCTTAGGACACATTCAAGAGGTTTTAGTCTGACCACAGACTATTTCCTAGCTTTAATATCTATGTGGGGTTTCTTTTAAAAGTTGACTTTTCTTTCCAGGATCTCTTGCCCTCTGGTACAAGTCATCTTTACTTTCCTCCTGAATCTGTACACTAACTCCTAACTCATTTACCTGCTTAGAATCTCGTCTTTCCTTTAGTTTATTCTCAACATACTTGCTGTTGATACTGGTAATACTTAAATCGGTTGATTTCAATCTTTTGCTTAAAGCCTTCCAATTCTATCATTTTCACTTGTAGTAAAACCCAAGTCCTCATAAAAATCTACAGAGCTAGATGATCTAACCCTCCCTATCTCTCTGGCTTCATCTCCTACCAGGCTTCCCAAGTCACTTTTTGCTCAAACTTCCTGAATCTGTATGCTGTTTCTCTAACAATATTTTTTCCACTCATGTTTCTAGAGTACCTACTAGTATTTCCCTGGGAATGAACATTTCTCTATACATTGTATCATAATTACTTGTGTCTCTCTTGCCCCATCCTTTCAGTTTAGAAAATTTTAGAAGATGGAGACCACATATTTTACACTTTGTATGTGGACCTGTTAATATCTGAATATTTAGACAAATATGTGTCAAATGTGGCAATAATTGTTTGTTGGCTCATAATAAATGAAGTTTGGGCCATTCAATTCATTGTGGACACAAAATAGCATTTTAAAAATTTAATTTAGTACGTTTATGTGTTTTTCCTATAACATTTTTATTAAATAAATAATTTAAATATGCCCAGCCTACCACAATGTATGAGTATAGATCCCAAACTAGCACACTTCCTGATATGTCCTCAGTCTTTAATAATTTCCTGACACTTTTGGGTTGAGAATGTATTTATATGTCTGTAGCAAGCCAGAAAACTACCAAGAATTACAGGCTTCTCTCAGATCATTCTGCTCAGATCTCTGAGTCTGGCAATGTAATGAACAGATACTTAGATCAGTCCTTCTTATACGTTGTGGATAAGCCTGGCATTGATCAGAGTGGCTAAAAAATAAATTTGGGCTGGTTTTATTACTGAACAACATAGCTCAAGTCTGTGAGTCTCTGAAGGTCATTAGTTTCCTGTAGAATGTCCCACACAGTGATTTCTGCAGAGGAATATACTTCCAACTGAAAGGTGAATCCAGCTTTATCACATTCGGTGAGAACCCAATTATTTATTTGCATGTTATTTTTAGAAAACATGTCTGTAGAAAATTTAGTAAGCCTTTCCCCCCCCATTTTTTCTGAAGTGTGAGCATGTTTTGAAAGAGACATGTTGTAAAAACAGTTCGGTGCAGTTTTCTTTGACTGGTCTTAACTGTGTTATTATTTCCGTAGTGGGCTCCAAAAGCATACAGACAGAAATGTACCTCTAGTGTTTATTTTAGTTTTAAGAGTTTTATCTTTTCATAACGATAAGCACTTTAGAAAACTTGAGGAGGCATTTGCCTTGGCATGTTTCTCGGAAAGCCCCTTTCTTTAACTGTGTCTTTTCTGATGGTGAGAGAGGAAGAAAGGTTCCTGTCTCATGTTTTGTGATTTTAGTTCTTCACCATAGGTTAGTGAGGCACAGAGGCCTCAGCATTAGGTAACTTTGCTGTCCCAATTCTGCAACTAGCAGTTAGCAAACTGTATTATCTCCCAGTCAAAGTTTCAAACTGTTAGGAAACTGTGGCAGTGAGACATGCCATCTTGTGCAAATTACATAAAATATAAGAATTTCTATTTCCTCAGAGTTAAAACAGCAATAATAATAACAGTATATCTATCAAAGTAGAACTACATTAAGTGAAATAATGTATTTAATGGTTTTAGCTCAATGCTTGGCATAAAGTAAGAGATTGATACTTTTGTTTTAAAATCTTCTCCTATTTTTGATTTTTTTCCCTGCTGATTTTACGTCTTTTTCTCCTAATTCAATGTTACTCACTCAGGGTTAGCTTTTCCCCACAGGGAACATTTGACAATGTCTGGGTACATTTTTGGTAGTCACAACTAGGGGAGGAGAGTTATTAGCATGTAGTGGGCGTCACCATCGTACCCTGCACTGGACAAGCCCCCTACAAAGTAACAATGATATGGACCAAAATGTCATTGTGCCTAGATTCAAAACATCCATGTGTTAAGGTTGAGAAACTCTGCCCTCATCAGTCTTTTTTTTTAATCGTCTACCTATTTACTTCCCATTCCAATTTCTCTACTTTCACCTGCTTTTTTTGTATTTATTATTATATTTTTGTCTCTCTCCCCTGACAGCCATGTTTAAATAAACATTAATACTTGAATTTTATTTTGCTTTACATGTCTTCAAAATATTTCTATGAAAAATGACCCATACTGTTTAAGCACTGGTGTTGAGATAGGCAGTCCACCATGGGCCAGGAGTGTCTGTGAACTTCCTTGTTGAGTGCGCCAGATGACAACGGTTATCATCCCCAGACACTAAGCAGTTCCAGTAGCTAGTCATGTTAAAAAACTACTTACATCAAAGTGACCAGGCACATCGATATTGCAAAGGCTTGTCCCAAAGGGTAGGAGGACTGGCTTCTTAGCTGCCTACCACAGAAGGAGCTAGACCCTGAGCCCTGGATTTCTCAAGAGCAGTTCAATGCAGTTGGGTGCAGAACCTCCATCTGGGCCCATCATGTCGCCAGGTGGGACTTAAGAGCAAGCAGAACCGGCATTACCATGCTTATATTCACACCCTTTGCTTGACAGTGAGTAATAAAACTGTCCTGCTCTGATTCACCAAGTCTCATTGTCTTTGGCACTTCGGGAATTGTGGCAGGTTTACTCCTCATCATCCTCTGTGAGGTTGAGATTTTCCCCTGGCAACTGCAAAACTGCATAATCCATGCAACTGGGAGTGCCCCGTAGCACTCAATTTGTAAAGTTCCTTTTTTTCTTTGTTTTTGTTTCCATTTCAACACTATAGTTATTGATCCTAACGGGTTTATTTCTTCTTCTTCATCACCATGATCATATCATTAATCATTATCACTGGAAGACCATGATTTAGTATAGATCTCTCTGACTCGAAACCCCATTATGCCCTTCCCACTGTGACAGCTGTGGTCACCTTGGTGTTATCTTAATCCCTTTTAACCCATGTACAGAGACATTTTCTAATTTTATATTTGCTGCTACCTCTGTCTTGTATTATAATGATTCTTTAAATATGTAGTTGGATTTTTACTCTACAACACTGTAAATTCCTTAAAGTCTGTGTAATACTAATTTTTGGATTGGCATACTATAAGCTAGATACCTCAAATGTAGTAGGCTTTCTACGTTTAGTAAAAATGAAACAGCAATATTTATCTTATTCTGAGACTTATGATTTTGTTAGCTTTAAACATAGTTTTGATATTATGGGTTTTCTTGTGGGGGAGGAAAATTATATAAAATTATTTTATGGATATCATTAATATTTGGACTATATCTCAGTAATATGTTCTTCCATGAAGGCTCACCATTACCAGTCTGAGATCCCAACCTCAGCCCCTATGTCAACAGGCCTGCAAGGACTGTTCTTCTGTTGGCAGATCTCAGAAAATAAGATATGCCCCTATGTCCAAAGATTGATCCTGACACTCAAAACATGCGGAAAAAAAGCACACTAAAGTAATTAGAAGTCTCAGCTATTGTCTTACGGCTATTTTGCTAGCTATAGCCATTATTTAACTTATTTATCTCCCTTTTTTCCTTCTCTGTTTTCATATTTCCCTCACTTTGGCTATAGCATACAAAGCGTTTTATTTGTTTAAGTATGTTTTACAGCTCACTTGACATTCAACTGCAGTAACAGTGATGTTACATCACACACTGAAAGGAAAAAAAATGTTTCCACCTCAACTGATAGCAAAATTACTGACTTCCTGCTTGATATTAAAATTCTTCATTTTCTTTTGCTTAATATAACGAAGAAGAATGAAGCAGGACTCTAGACCTCATTTCAATGTTGGTGTCATTATTCAGGGCAGTTCATACATAAATTCCTTTCAAGAATAAATGTTTTGCACTGTCCAGAAGAGAAAATTTTTTTTTATTAGGATGCTGTGAATTGTTTTTCAGCTTTTAGGGAAAATTCTTGGGCAGTTACACTGAACAACCCTCCTATCACAACTGCGCACTCAGCAGTATTTCTTCTGCCGTTATAGGTTGCACGATTTAAATAAATGTCATTTTTTCGAAGCTTATAGTTAATTCTGAACCAGCAAGCATGAAATAAATGTTTTAAATAATGTTCCCATTGAAAATCAATATTTTCCAGTTCTTATGAGCACTGTATGTAACATAATGAATGGAATAATATTCGCATTACATATTCTTCAAGGACTCTTTATGGAGCCACACATAGTATGGAGCTAGTTATCTCAGATCCTGTTCCCTTGTGATAGGTTTAAAAAAGAAGACATTTCATAGCTAGCATCACATATTTTTACAAATAATGCATTTGTCAAAAATAATGAATATATAGAATATATAATATTAATTTAAATATGGAAAACAAGCAAGTAGAACTGGGAAATAAATTTATAAATGCAACTTCTGGTTTTTGAACACTGGTGCTATATTTAATCCCTTTTAAATGTTTTACAAATACATTATATGGGATTATTCCTGAGTTCTGAAAGCTCTATTGAACTCCTATAATTATCAGGAGCAGGAGGCCTAGTGTTGTAAAGCTTGTTCTTTTTTCTGCATTGAGTTGTGTGAAATAGACTTCTAGTTAAATTTCTCAAACATTAGGAAACTATAGGTATATAACTCCACATTATAGTCAATCTATGCTTAACACATTGGAGAGAACAAAAAATCTTTAAACCATACTTGTTTTTTTACTGTCTCTGGCATCTAGTTTCCAACTCCTATATCTCTGCTGTGTTTGTTTAACTTGGATTTTGAAGCCATTAAACTGACTGTATGTGCTCTGCCATGTCTAGTACATTGAGGGATAAATGGGCTCTAATCAGCTGGATTCTTCCAGTGTGCTAATGACTTCCTGGGAATAAGTTAGCACATGGGGTACTGCACTCACTCACTCTGATCACTAGAGTACCATTTAGTAAATTGCTGCTGCAATGGGCTCAATGATACCCCAGTGTTCCGAGAAAGTTAATTGCAGTTTCTAAGGTACCTAACTTCCTCCTATGACCTAACTGAAAACAGGAATGTGGGCAGTTCAGTTTGCCTCCCAGCATTAACTTGATGATGTATTAAGTGCTTTGAACTTCTTAGAACTTCTGTGTAAATGATAGGGTTTCTCAGCTTTACTTGCCCTTTTACTCTTGGAAGTATCCTACCCCTCCAGGGACAGAGGAGATAAAACTATTTCTCTACTTGTTTCAACTTTTGGGGAATCTGTCTTTTCAGCTGCTGGCAAAGAATCTGCCTTCCCTTCCCTTCGTGACAGAAGGAAGCTGTGTCAGGTTAGGGAAAGCTATCACTGTGCATCTGAGTTTTGAGGCTGCAGTGGGGATACTATATACTGCCTTGATTTTTCCATGTTTCCTGGGACTGTTTCAAGCACTTCAGTAAATAAACTCATGAAGCTTACAATTTATTTAGGGGTGGAGGAAATCATCATGCTCTGTACCTTTCTCTAACGTGTTTCAATAATTAGAACGTGTAATTGAAGATACAATTGGACTCTTCTATTACTTGCTATAAAAAGGAATTTTGGAAAGGGTAAAGGTCAAATGAAAACAGAACAGACCAGGATTACTGCTATCCTTCCTGACTGGCATCCTGGCCTTTGAGAAATGTGAATTAACATTTTCTATGTTAACATAAATTACTTATTTTCTTCATTAGACAACATTATGACTCTAGAGCCAAACTCAATGATATGACTTGGAGGTACTGGGCTCCTAAGTACAAAAATAAGTGTAGAATTTTAAAGCAACTCAGTCAGGGAAAAGGAAAGTTCTATGGGACTAGAATGTTTATCTATCTAAAATTGTAGAAGCTGGCATAGATAAGGAGCTTCCCCCAACCTTGATCAAAAGTATTGTCCTGTTTTCCATGTATGAGAAAGACAGCTGCTTTATGAAAAATCTCAAGTAAAATAATTAAATATGAGGTCCTCCAGAAATTTTAAAGAAAAAGTAATATGCATTCTTTTGCAGAAACATTGGATTGTATACTGTGCATTAATATTTGCTAGGATATTTGAATGCTTAGCCAGAAGTACAATTTTTTAAAAAATTGTGTACCTATTGGAATTCTGAAGTTGTCTGAAGCAAATCAGTGTAAAAAATAACTCTATGCTCCACACATACCCATATTCAGGAATTATATTTAATACACACATACGTATATATGTAGATATATCTTATCTATCTATATATTTATCTATATTATGCACAAGTTGAGCATCCCTTATTCTAATGCTTGGGACCAGAAGTGTTTTGGATTTTGAAATATTTGTATATACATAATGAGATATCTTGGGAATGAGACCCAAACCTAAACACAAAATCATTTATTTCATATAAATCTTATATGTATAGCCTAAAGGTAATTTTATACAATATTCTTAATACTTTGGGGCAGGAAACAAAGTTTGTATTAAGTACTTAAGTGTGGAATTTTCCACTTGTGGTGTCATGTCAGTGCCCAAAAAGTTTTCAGATTTTGGACCATTTCAGATTTCATATTTTCAGATTAGGGGGATGCTCAACATGCATATATATTCCTATGTGTGCCTATATGTGAATGTACATATGTGTGTATAAGCATTGATGCATACAAATTGGGAAATAATTGCACTACACAATAATAATGTGTACTTCTAAAATAAATTCTTCAGTTCAGCTAAATATGGTTATAGGGTGCTTATGATATTTCAGAATTTATTCTTAATTCTTCTTTAACTGCACATTCCTTTAAAAAAGAATATGTTTTATCTCCTGATTAAAAGGAAATATATAGTCAAAGTTCACGTAGGGTGAAAAATTAAAAAAAAAAGATAAAAGGAAATATATTGGGTTGCATTTTGAAAAGAGCAAGATCTGTCATTGCATTTTCTTGTGACTGTCAAGAACCTACGTTTTCCTCTGTAAGATCAATGTTTATAAATCATTTGCTTTCTAAGCAAGCATTTAACAGACATTGTATCTCAAAACATCACAATATTCCTGTAAGGGTAAAAAGGATCAAATACCATTATTCTCACTGAGCTGAATCTGAGGCCTTTGGTTGAATTACTGGAACATGGCAATGCCTGTCTCAAATCATACATTGAACTTAGGTAACAATTGTGACCCAGGGCACGATGTTCTCACTACTGTGGTTGCAACTGTTTTCTCAGTGTAATTGAATGTCCTTTTCCTCTTCTAAGGGTGTATGTGATGTGAGACATTTATGGTGAAAATAGGTACATATTTTTTCTAGTGATACCCTTGTAGGTTAATGTGAATTTCATTTGCACACTACAATCCCCCAGTCAGATTTAAGCAGCTCACTGCCTAACCAAAAAAACTCCCCTTAATATTCACCATATTTCTGCCTGAATTTTATTTTTCAAAAGCCCTTCTCTTTCCTTCTACCTGAGTCAGCTGTTGACAAGCAAGATGACAAATTATTTTTCTTTTGTTTGGTCACAGTTGATATATACCCATAATCATGTACAGGTTTTTTCTGGAACATTATGACATTTCCATGTGATTTGTTTTCTGTGTAAAAGGACTCTTTTATTACAAAAAGGGTTACTACCAGGGTTGGCAATATTAATGCATAATGTCATATGTGGTTGTTTGGACATTATAGTAAAGGCTTCCACGGCTGCCCCGAGTATTTATTGTTGGCTGTGAATTAATCTGCTGTTATAATGTGACATGTTCAGTAAAATGACATGGATCATTGGCTGGTTCAAGGTCTCTGCTAAAACAATATAAAGTAAATAAAACATTATTCTTCCTGGTCTGAAATGTTCCTAAACCGTTCCATATCAAAATAAATGGAGTATTGACTAAAATTCCATTTACTTACTTACTATCATGATATTTAACACTTGTTAAAGTTTATTGCCAATGACCTCTCCCACACTGGGAAGAATGTCACTTTGTTGAGCTTTGTAAACCCTGCTGTCTAAAGGAAATGCTCATCTGGAATTTTTTAATGGGATGAGTGTAAAATCTTTGTATCTTTTCCAGAGTTCCAGTAAGTTGATGAGAATGCATATGAGTGCACAAGCTTGCTTCTTTCTATTTATCACTTTAACAAACTCAACCTGTATGTGGGATTTAGCTTATATCTTGAATAATAACACAGATTGTTGAATACCAAACTTATGTTTATAGTTTGACTGTGAGGAGTTCCCTTAGAAACAGACGTGAGGATTAGATATGGGGGCAAACACACTGCTCCCCAACTCCCTTAGGAGGAACAGCTCCTCCCTTACTTGTTTTTTTAAGATTTTATCTGAAGAAAGGGGCTTGTGAATATGGCAACAAAATTTGTAACTTCAGCTCCATTCATCCCTGGCCTGGGCTGCTTTATCTTTGTTAACGCAGTCTGAATAAACTGGACCCATGTGAGAGCTCATTGTATTTGTATTATGAGACATACACGTATGGTTAACATCTTACTCTGAATGTGGTTATAAGAACCAAATGAGAAAATATTGGATGGCCTTTGCAAAAGGTTACTCATGACTCCTTAAGTATTTATCATATGCACATAACTGCTTACTAATAAACACAGATTATATGGTGATCATTTGTAAAAATTCTAGAATGCAGAAATTCAAACTTACACAATTTAAAGTAAAATTAGTTAAGTTGTGAAAACTCATTTCTTAGAATATTTGACCATATAGATCCTTGATCAAGTTACTAACATTTTCTAAGCCCCTACTTTCCCATGGGAAAAAAATATATTATTAATTTCAGGGGTGGTTTTGAGTATAAAATGGCATGATACCAGTGAAGAAAGTAGCGCAGTGCCTGCCACAGCAAGTAAGCATAAGTGCTCAATAAATACCTGTTGCTGCTGGGGCTATTATGTTCACATACATTCCTTATGTAATTCTGTCAGTAAATTATCATTTGTGGCAAATAAGAAAACATTTTAAACAGAAGAGAAATAAAAACAGGACTTTGAAAGGACCCGATCTTACTGACACTTTCTCTCTATTTCTCTCTCTCTTTCTTAAACTTCTACTGAGATCAGAAAAAACTCATCTGAGTCATTGTGATCTCATGAGAAATATGAGATGCTTCCATTGAAATTTCACTGAAAGCTTAATGCAACCATTATGGTTCTTCCATCGAAATCATAATCATATGGTCTGAAGCCATCATGGTGTAGCGTGTCAATGCATACTGAGGGAGCTCTCGTGCACAGGCCATTGACATGATAGACTATAATGGCTGTTTCAGAGCTGCCATGGTCCACTGTGTCAATGCATACTGAGGGAGCCTTTAACGCACTGATCCGAGCCTGCAGAGTACTTCTCCACTATGTGAAGAGAAGATATTCTTATGAATATTTTGATGAAAAGCCAGTCACTTGATTTTCATTCATTTTTAATAAGCCTCACAGTGATACAGTGATTAGTGTGGCATCAAAATACTGTAAGGTTCAGGTTTTATTTAAGAATATGTAACAGTGTCATCTCCCCAAGAAGCAAGATAATTTATTTCAAAAACCAACTGGCTGTATCAAGGACGAGAGCTCCTTATGGGGTTCATCAGTACATGCTTCCGTGTAACCTCCCAACCTAGTCATATCAGAATCATTGCTGACCACTAGTGAAAGCGGCAGAAAGTACCTCCTCATTATTTCTAAGTGATAAATATCTGCTTGTGATTTCTTATAGAGAATTCAGGCTCAGAAAAACGAAGTGTTTTCCTAAAATCATTACTAAATGGAGAAGAGAAATTCATCTACATTTGCAGACAACATTAAAAGTGTTAACTTTAAAGTAAAAAAATATTCATTTTACAGTCTTAATTATCCATCCACAGCCATTTGAATTCTTTTCTTCAGTGTGGAAGAAACTACGTGTTGGATTGTATAGATAGTCACACATATTGTACTGATTTTTAAATTTGCTTGCTTAAATAAAAGCTATAGCATCCCCCTTTAAGTATTTTGTAATTAATCAAAATTATTAAACAATTAGGGAATCCAATTTATAAGAAAATTCTAAGAACAGATGTCCCATAAAATTAGGAAATTAAAAAAATACTCTGCAGAGTTTTAACCCTTGCTGCTTCTCTTATCGAAGGTGGAACTTATCAAAGTTTTCCATTGACTTCCATTGCCCTTTATATATACATACATACATGTATACACACACATAAAATATATATTAATGTATATTTCTCTTCTTTCCCTTTCTCTTATTCTTCCAGGTATGTAAAATACTTTTGTTTACCTATTTTTGTCCCTGGCTGAACGTAAGATTATTTCTTCTAAAGTATTAACTGGTAACTGCAGTTATCTATGTATGGCTGACTTTGTTATTAACACTTCAAAGCATACAATGCTATCATATAAAAATAAAGTCTTGAAATCCATCTCCTTAAACACTTCAAAGAAATTAAAGACAAATGACAGATTTTAGTCAAGAAAGCTCTTTATTATCACCCAGGCCACAGAATAAGTTTTACTTTTATTTGAAATAGTGACCATGAATAATTTCACCAGTAGTCCAGGAGTAGTAGAAATAAGACTGAAGACAGATTAATAGTAAAATTAATAAAAATAGCTAGCCCATATATGCCAATTATTATCCATCTGTTCAGCCAAATCCATTCTGTCATTTCTCTGTCTCGCTGTGTGTCCTGGTTGGTCGAGGACTAAGTTTTGTTACTTTGGCTTCCCTGGCCTTTAGTATCCAGTTGGTGGCATAAGCGAGAAGTCAGAAGGAATGAGAGGTAATCGGCTACTTCTGTCTCTGTTCTTTAGCTATTTTAGCTCAGCAGTTTGGCAGTGGCTGCATCCCCGTAGGACCAGAGAGTTAACAGCTTCAGCTCTCAGGCTCTAAGTACAGTATCAGGCCTGTAGGTGAACATGGCTTCTTGCTGCTGCTAGTCAGTGGGCTTCTTAACATGTATTGTTGGTTCCTGTATTTTGGGACACATACCTGTAAATGATCCCATTATTAATTTTTTTTTCAGTTAAAACCTTTGAATAAAATTGTCATTACTATTGAGATTATTATTTATATAACAAATGGCATCAGGATTGCTTATAAGAAATAGACTATCGAAATGGGTTTCTGGGACTGGACTCCTCACATCTCTAATGAACTCAAAAGTGACCTCCTTGCTGGTGGGTGAGTAGTAGGATGCTGGAATTCTTGGTAAACAGTGACATCGCATTACCCAGATTTTTGTGAAAGTTATGACCTGGAATGTAGCACTGGTGGAAAGCTAGATGATGGTTATGATTCCTATTATGAAGATGATGAGTATGATGATTATAACATGGGAGGACATATTTTGCAGTCGAATGCTCTATCATTGAGCTATACCCGCAAGGGAGGACATATTTTGACTGTGGTGAAATTACAAAAGAAAAAGATAAGGTCAGTGCCTTGAAATTTCAATTCATGGCATAAACTGAGAATCATAAAATTATTTTTTTTGCATGATTAATTTTTAACCCTTTATTGATACTTAATTTATATACCGTAAAATACACTAGTCTCAAGGGCAAAAATATCAATGATTTTTAGTAGATTTATACAGTTGCATAACCATTATTACAATCCAATTTTATTTATTTATTCTTATGGTACTTGGTTTGGTGTTTTATTTTAAGTTTCTCCAAAGAAGACTCAGACAAAGATTTGGATTTAAGTAAACTCTTTATTTTTGGGGGGAGTGGTAGATTACCTCTTTTGTAGGTAATCCCAAGTAGTACAATGAGAGAGTGTGGAAGTAACACAAATAATAAAAGAAAACATGTAAAATATATGTTAGTGAGCAGGTTACCTTGTAGACAACTAGGCTCAAATAATTGGGACTACTGTGGAAAACTGTACAGAACCTTATCCATATAATCCATATAGAATTATCTCCATCTGAAGAAAAAGAAAGCTGGAAAATTGATCTACCTGCTCTCATCACTTATTGGTTTAACATCCTGGGGGTGTTAAGTTTCTTTCACTTCCAGTTTACCCCTCTTGGAAGTCCATTCTAGGGTAGAGAGTAATCAATACTTGAGTTAAGAAGCATTAGCAGGTAAAAGAACTTCCGCTGGAGTTGGAGGTAATCTCTGGGATGTGCTGAAAGCAACTAGAGTAGCACCCTGATAGCATCTGCTGTAGTTAAGTTAAACATAATCCTTTTGTAGCCATAAGTCAGATAGAAGTAAGGATTGGGACCGAGTTTTAATTTTATGGTTTGAAGAGTTGCAACTCCAATTAAATGCACAACTCACTAAGTATTTTGTGCCAATGTGAAAGCACTGTTTGTGAATGAAAGACATCCTAAGCCCTAGACTGGAAAGTTTAGGCAGATACCTAGGAAGCCTAAACCTATATATTCCTAAAATTTCCTTGATAGGGACGAAGCTGTCTTCCCCATCCCCAACATTTTTAGGAGAAATAGTCTTCTCTTGAAAAAAGTTCTTTCAATGACTGTGTCTTCACAAAACCCACAACCACAATACTTAATTACTTCTAAACCCATAATGAGAGTCAAACGTTAGCACTTCTCAGAGAGAACTGTAAAGTCTTCTCTGGAAAGAGTTAGCCTATACAGCAAAGAAAAAGCAAGATTTTGCCAGCTTTTATGGCAGGAGCCAAAAGATCATGTTCAGTAATGAACTCTATGGTGGAAGATTAAATATAACATTCATTTGGTAAATTTATCTTATATGGTTATATCCACTGGGGATTAGGAATTTATTGTGTTAGCTTGATGATCATAGAATGGTGCTAATAATGTGCTTTTTTGGTCCATTGAAGACTATACTTCTGAGTATCCTAGAGTCAATAAGGTTGAGACTCAAGAGTTATCTTTGGCAGGCTGTGAAAGACCCAGGATAAACACTTTGGGCAGGGAGGGGATGCTGAGCATGCCATTGTGGTTTTATTAAGAACAATGACCTCAGCCATTGCCTGTGCATACCCGCTACCACAGGCCAGGAATATTCCTTTTACCAGGTCACTCTAAGAAATGCATTGTTGAGAGAAGCACCAATGTCTTTTGCATAATTTTTCCTGGACTTCACTCTGTAAGTTAGGGATGGTGGTGGGATATGTTGCCATCACAGTGTACTCCTTGATTTCAATAATTAGCTCCCTGAGAGAGAGAGAGGCCAGGTAGGAGTGCCTAATCATCAGAAACAAGGTGGGACAATTGCCACAATAAGTCATAAGGATTGAGGTGGCAAAGAATGTTTTGACATCCAGGGATCTTTGTCAATGACTGCTTGATATCAAGGTCCTTAGCAGTGAAAAAGTTGGGCAACCTACTAAGGTGCCATTTGATCTATATAATGAAAATAATTTTTGGTCTGAGAAGAGCTGCAATAATGGGCATTCAAGGACTACTACTTAATTCTTAAAATGGAGGTAGTTCCCAGATCCAAACTTCCTTGATTGAGAGGGAAGATAAATCCCTTTAAGGAAGGTCCCTCAAATTCAGCAACTATACATCATACATATTCAACCAATAATTCTCCAGAAGAATAGCTGGTCATTTTTCCCAGATGACTGTACACTGAGTAAAAGGAAATTCCTAGATTTTGCAAGAGTATCAGATATTGGCTCTGAGTAGATACTAATCCCTGGAGAACCCAAAGCACTACTGTGATTGGCCAAAAAGAAAGCTTATAGTGATCATCAGAAGCTTAAATGGAGTCTTGATACGTATCTATTTCATGTTAAAACCTAAAGACCCCTGGACATATTCCAAATCACTACTAAAGTGGTAAATCAAAAGAAAAACATATCACTTGGGGGAATGACTGATATTAGTGCCACCATCATAGTCTTGACATATATACCACTGAAAATTCTTATTTAATTTCCTTTCTGGTTGATGAAAAAATGAAATGAGTCTTAGAAAATAGCTGTAAATTATCATAAACCTAATCAGATTAGGATGACAATTAAAGTTGCTGTTTTCAGGTGGGAAATGTGTAATGAATACTACTGGTGCCCCACACAGATTCCCTGTGCCAGGCCTGTGCATCAAAGCTTCTGAGAGTATTAAATTCTGACTTCACAACTGCTTCTCCTCAAGAGAATTATCCTCTGCTGAACATACCACTTTGTCCTGGAAGTATAAGCCCATCTTTTTATCCTACGGGTATGATATCATGGGGTTACAAAAGCCTGGCTCCCTTGATCAACAGGGAGATCAGTTCTGTGGCATATGTCATGATCCAGCACTCCCAGAGGGATCAGCCTAAAGGTGGACTCAGGCTGAGATCAATCTCTGCATAACTCATTTCCCCATTTTACCATTTTTGCCTTACTTCTTTTCTCCAAAGAGTACTGGCTTAATTAATTGCATGCTCTTGAACCCCTGTCTCAGGCTCTACTTTGGGAGGACTTTCCTTAAAACAGTTTGTTTACTGGGAAATAAATACAGACTGCTGTTTCTTATATAGCAAAGGATTTAAGAAAATCCAATCCAATTCCAATCAATAAAGGCAGTTAAAAGCAGTTCACCTTCACCTTCTAAGAAGTACACTTTTACTATCTTACCTCATAAAAAATATAACTTTGACTCCAACTAAAAATCTTATTTTATAGAGGAAGAAATACATCAATAAACTCATATTTACAAAAACCACTGGTCTTAGGTTATACCACATCATGCAAAAATAGCTGGCCTGGTATAATGGTGGAATGGCTAGCAAATGACTAGTTATGGTGCCAATTAGGGGGAAATACCTTGGAGAGATGCTGTCCTATAAGAGTCAGAAAAACCTTTAAATTAAAACCAGCACATGGTGGTGTATTTTCCATATCCAGAGAGCAGAGATCTGGGAAGTGGGGGATGGAGGCATATATTTATTAATATAACATGACACTTACAGAATTTTACATTTCTCTTTCTATAACCTTAGGCGTGGCAGGTTTGGGAGACTTAGGGAAGAATACTTTCACCAAGGAGCATATTCATGGTTCCAGTAAATTGGAATCTAAGACTATCTCTGGACACTGGGGTTTCTTATGCCACTACACTGAAAATAGAGAAGGAAGCTACCTATTTGACAGGGGTGAACAACCCCAGTTGTCAAAAGGAAACTGGGTGACTGCTATAAAATGGATCAAAGAAGGCTATCTTTTGAAATCAGGAAACTCACTGAGGTACATTTTAGTAAAACATGTCCAATAATCCATGCCTATAGCCTGAATTTGTTGATATTATTCTTCATTCTTTCCTCTAGCTTCCCTTGATCTATTTATTGCTAAATTATGTCCTCATTCCATACTGTAATGCAAATTATTGGAGTTTATTTCTTCATCTGTAGCCTCTCTTTTTATTGCTTCTGTTTTTCTATCGTTTCTTGTCCTCTGTTTTCTCTTTCATTTTCATTTTAAATTTTTCATTAGTTTGTCTTGCAAGACATATTCAGTTACAGAGAGACATATCCACAGAAGCAGACAGCTAGCATGGATTTACCTGGTAGATTAGGCCTGGATGTGGTCTGATTGGTTGATTTTGTATATTCATATCTTGAATTATACAAATAAGATAGTGTGATAAAGTTATTAATCAGTTGGGGGACTGACATTAAAAATAAAAACAAAACACTGGATCTAGGAACTAAGAACACTGAGATCCACCATCTACCAGACAAACACCTGTAATTCACCTGTTTTCATCTGTAAAACCCTACACATGGGTTAACTCCATATTTCTAAGTTATTTTCATTACTCTTGATTTCTGTTTTACTACTGGTCAAATTATGTAATAAAGATCAGCTTTTATATTAACAGCTATCCCGAGAAAAGAATGTTAACATGTTCAAGTAAGTTCAGGGAACACTGAACAAGACATTGTTATTCAGTGATTTGTGACCTAGACAAATTAATAGTTGGTAAAAACATTTTAAATTTGTGAAATCTTTTAAACCAAAGAATATTTGTTTACATAGAGAAGAAATGTGTGATAAGCAATACATTTTAAACTTGAATCAACATATTTTTCTATGATTAAAAACCTCATTATACATAACACCATGGGGCTATCTAAATACAATATCAACTTGGAAAATTTGAAAAAGACAAAGTCACTGCGTGAGTAGTGCTTTTAATGTATAGATTATCCAGCATAACATTATATTTGTTCTTAAAGTAAATCCACGTGAGACAGAAAACTAGTCACTGGGTAATGATGAAAAAAAATCATAAAACAATTGTTGCCTTTTTTATGAAAAAAAATGATGTCATTCGAGTGGTCAGTTGGTTGGCATGAACAAAAACCCTATTTTGAAGTCTTATAAAAACGACTGTCTATGTAGGGTTAGGGACAGACTGAAACCATTTCAGAGAAAATAAGTGAGTCACGGTAATGTGTCTTCTCTTACTATAGAGTTGAAAATGGTCTACTCAAGCTCATTCTTTGCTGAAGCTAGGGTGCCACACAAGCATCTTTTGAAGCATAATCTCTGCTAAATAATAGCTCCCAGACAATATTTCTGATACAATACAAATAAACTAATCATTAGTGATTGAGATGCATTTTCAGTTCTTATAAGTAAAGATTTTAATAAATAAGGTTTTGAGACAACATGAAAATTTCAATTTAAATATGTATATTTTTCACAAAACTACATTACGACTCATTCAGGGTGATCCTAACATAGACACTTCACTTGGGGAGAGGGGCAAGGTAAAAATGTGAGAAACCTTCAATCGCAGAACATCTTTTTTTCTCTTTTCTTTAAAACTTCACTCATTTCTTTTTTCTTTCTTCTTTCTCTAGTCTCAATTTTATCATCATTTCTCTTCACCTCACTCTGCTTTTTCTCTTACCTCTTTTCTTACACATTATTTAATCTTTCTTGTTCTCTCTCCTCCATTTTCCCTTCTAATTCCTTTCTCCTGATCTCTTTTGTCTCATATCCTTCGAATTCTAAACCATTATTTTGATTATATTTTTGGGGAAAAAAAAGGATAAACTTAATAATGATTCATATAATTGAGGAATAAATTTTTGTATGGCAAATTTAGATCATTTACATTAATGTTAACATTTGGTTCAAATGTTATAGGTATCTATTAAATTAAAGCAAAATCACTTTAAGCTTTTTAACATGAGGCTTATCTTTTGAAATAATTATGTGGTTGTCTGGCTAAAGGATGGAATTGAGTTTGTGATGAGAGAGCTATGCCAAAGATCAAGCTGGCCTGTTTCTCAGTGTTACCCTGCCTGAGCAAATTGGCAACTCGTAAATGCTTTGGTTGGTGATGCACACAAAAATACTCACATAGGAGGCCAGTAGGCCTGCTTCTATGTGTGGCCAAAGAGTTACTCTTGCCAGCTGCCGAGTCCAGTCACAGAGATACTCCTGGCAGACAGAGGCTTCCCTGGAGCAGGAGATACTGAAAGACTTTCCTGTGCATATGGAAGGGCATGTTGCTAGCTATCACTCTGAGAAATAAAGAGAAGAATGTTTCTAATGAATTTTCCATTCAGAAACATCCCTGAGAAAAGTACTCAGATTTATATCAGGATTTAGAGTGTATCTCACTGAGGCCCCTCTACTATAGAAATGAAGTTAAATAACAGAACAAGGAAAGACTAAAAATCAAAACAGAATTTTAGAGATACTGGCTGAGAGAGGTGGGTAGGGTATAAATGGGATATCTATGGAAAACATAGATAAAAAATAACATAGCAAGCTGTTTTCCTTTTATTCAGTGTACAGCTGATAGGATAACAGCTATCTAAAAGATATCTATGGAAAACATAGATAAAAGAACAGCTGGAAAACAGTTTTCTCACATATAAACTCTGGTTTGTCTTTGAGTAACCAAGAAAGCTTATTATTGATAGGGAATGATAGTCTACGATGAGAAAAAGCTGGAGAATTAAATTTTTAGCCATTATTTAATTGAAAAATTACCAGAGAGAGAGAAAAGGGCAGAAACCATATTTAAAGAAATGATACATGAAAACTTCCCAGATCTGGGGTAAGAAATGACATCCAGATTCAGGTAGCCCAATGAACCCTAAATAAGATGAGTTCAAAAAATCCACACAGAAATACATTGTAATCAAATTGTCAAAAATCAACTAAAAAAATAAAATTTTGAAAGCAGCAAAAGTGACTTGTTATGTACAGGTTATTTTCAGGAAACTGACAGCAGATTTTTCAGCAGAAATATTGCAAGCAAGAAGAGAATGGGATGATATATTCAAAGTGCTGAAAGAAATAAAACACCCTACCAACTAAAAAATATTATATAAGGCAAAATTGTCCAAAAATGAAGGAGAAATAAAGGCTCCTTAACAAACAAAAGCTGAAGCATTTCTTGACCACTAGACCTGCCTTATGGGAAATGCTACAGGAAGTTTTTCAAATTGAAATGAAAGGATAATGTACAGCAATACAAGAGTATAAAATTACTGGTTATGGTAAGTATATAGACATGTACAGAATACTGTATTACTGTAGTGCTGGTGGGTAAATGACTTTTTAACTCTAGAATAAAAGTTAAGATAAAAGCATTAAAATAGATATATAAAGATATTAATAAATATAAAATATTTTAAAATGTAAATGGTGATATTGACAACATTAAGTGTGGGCATGTGCAGTAAAAATGTACAGTTTTGTGTGTGGTTAAAGTTAAGTTATTATCTGCTTAAAATAGATTGTTATAAGAATTGTTGTATAACAGCCCCATAGTAACCACAAGGAAAATACATACAGAAGATACATAAAACAAAAGAGAAAGAAATCAAAGCATATTAATAAAAAAAGCAATAAAACACAAAGGAAGACAGCAAAAGAGGAAAAGTGAAGCATAAGAATTATAAGACAAACAGCAATTAACAAAATGGCATTAGTAAGGCTTTTCATGTCAATATTTTCATTAAATGTAAATGAATTAAACCCCCCAATCAAAAGACATAAAATACCTGAATGGATTGGAAAAATAAGATCCAACTCTATGCTGTCTACAAGAGACTCACTTTAGATTTAAGGGCACACATAGGCTGAAACTGAAGGGACAGAAAAAGATATTCCATGCAAATGGTAACGGACAGAAAACAAAGACGACTATAGTCAAATCAGGGGGATATCAGGATCTCTAAAAAACTTTTGCACTTCTGTTTTCATTGCAGCACTATTCATAGTAGCTGAGAGATTGAAACAACCTAAATGTCTATCAACAGATGATATGATAAAGAAAATGTTATATATATAGACAATGGAATACTATTCAATATTTAAAAAGATAGAAATCCTGTCTTATGCAACAGTATGGAAGAACACTGAAGACATTATGCTAAGTGAAATAAGCCAGTCACAGAAGGATAAATACTGTATAATTTTACTTGTGTGAGGTATATAAAAGAGTCAAGCACTGAAAATTAAAGGGTAGAATGGTGGTTGCCAGGGCATGAAGATGAGGGAAAACAGGGAATTGCTATTTAACAGATATAAAGTTTTAGTTACATAAGATGATTGGTTGTAGAGATCTGTTATGCAATATTGGGCCTTTAGTTAATAGTACTGTACTGTAAACTTAAAAATTTGTTAGGAGAGTAGATCTCATGTTAATTGTTTTAACCACAATAGAAAAAAATAATAATTTACCTATTACTAAAGACATGTCAGCACTAAGACAAAAATTATACCAATAGAATTGGAAATTACTATCTCAATTAAATTTTTTTACCCATTCAGATGACTGAGGTTAAATATTGGTTAAGACTTTAATTTGGGCTTGAGATTTGATGCTAAAGACAGCCAAATAAATTTTCCTCATGACCTAATTGCAATGCACTAGCCCATAAAAGCTGATTAAATCCAAATCTTAAAAAAACAGAGTTGTCAGGTAAACATTTAACTAGTTATTTAGTAACTTCCTTCAACTTTATTGAAATATTATTGTGGATAAAATTCCTTAACCTTTGACCAGCTTATTTTATATGAGATTGGTTTCAACTAGCCAATTTATTCCTTTGTTTATGTCTGAATTCAATTCATATTCTTTATCATAGGGAAAAAAACCTTGAGAGAGATATTTGAATGGCATTTGGTTGAGTTTTGATCATATTTACATGATCCTATAAATTGCCTCTTTTGCTTAAGCCAATTTAAACTCAGCTTAAACTGAGTTTCTGCAACTTGGAAGTAAAAGAGCCCTCATGTAGGAGAAGGAGAAATCAGTGAAGTGACTTTACAAAAAGAGGCCTTAGCTGTAAAATGAGAAAGAGAAATTGTAGTGTTTTGAGAGCCAGTGGAAAAGTAATTGCTTTCTCAACATTTGCTTTCCTTGTCAGCTCCCATACACAAACATCCTTAGGGGAATAAAGTTTTGGGGAAACTTGAAGATTTCACATTTTTTTTATTTCAATTTAGAGGTTATGATGGAATCTAGTCTCATGATTCCAGAGTAATTTTAAAAAAACAACTATTAAGTTATGTCTTAGTTAACATTTTATTGTCATATATTTATATTTACATTCATTTGTCAATCAAGAATACTTTTTTGTTTTGTCCTGATTAGCAATTTGGTTCTTGGCTCAGGAGATTCAAGTTATAGTCACAGCAAGTTCTTAACAATTCGTCATCAATGTTTGGAATTATAAACATATGTATGTAATTAATTTAGTTTACTGGTATAAATGTAGAGATAGAATTTTCAATTTTTTTTTATATTTCAGTCACATTTTTGCTTGGCTCACTTTATGAGCAGAAATGGAATCTTTATTGTGGATTTAAAATTTCATTTCTATGAAAAGTATTTTAAAATATTTATTTTCCTGCCTTTTAATTTTTTTACTAACAGTATTGTGAACTTATAAATATTTTAATAGAAAGAAGAGCACAGCTCCATCTTTCTTTTATACTAAGTAACATTTTCCTTCTACGTTTTTCTGTACCTGGTAGCTTCAGAAAAGTTTAAACATTCCCTGCTCACATTTCACAGAATCTAGCGCTTACACTTCATCCCCATTTTCATCTAGTAACCTCCATAGTGGTTACACGTAAGAATGTTTTTAATACTATTTACAAAAATTAAATATCATAATAATTTTATCCAATTCTATTTTTTCATTATAAAATATAATTCATTAGATATTATTGAACAAAAGGTATGTTTCAAACTTGTAATCATGGTGGAATTATATCATAAGCATTGTTATCAAAAATGGTCTGTTGGCTAAGCTACACAATATGTTCTCACTGTGGAAAAGTATAAAGCATGAAGTGGTTTTCTTGGTGATAGCATTTGGTCTCTACATTCAAATTTCTCTTTTTTCACCTTAGAATCCCTTTAGGAATAATACAATCAAAATATAGCACCAAAATACATGAAAACATTCATTCATAATTTTTCAGCTTATTTTTTTCTTATGTTTTTATTTCAAAATATTAAGGGGGTACAAATGTTTTGGTTACATGGATTGCTTTCATAACTCTTGAGTCACAAATAACCATGCCCATCACCCAAATGGTGTTCATTGTACCCATTAGGTAGATTTTTGCCCATCCTCTCCTCCACAGCCCTCCTGCTTGACTTCCACTGAGTTTTACTTTCCTCTGTGCATATGTGTACATATTTGTTAGTTCCAAATTAACAGTTAGTACATGTGGTGCTTGTTTTTTCATTCTTGGGATACTTCACTTAGGATAATGGTTTACAGTTCCTTCCAAGTTGCTGCAAAATTCATCTTTTTATGGCTGAGTAGTACTCCCTGTTATACATATACCACATTTTGTTAATTCATTCATGAATTGATGGGAAGTTGGGTTGATTCCACATCTTTGCAATTGTGAATTGTGCTACAATAAGCATTCACATGCAGGTGTCTTTTTGATAAAATGACTTCTATTCCATTGGCTAGATACCCAGTAGTGAAATTGCTGGATCCAATGGTAGGTCTACATTTAGTTCTTTGAGGAATCTCCATACTGTTTTCCATAGAGGTTGTCCTAATTTTCAGTCCCAGCAATAGTGTATAGGCATTCCTTTCTCTCTGAATCCACATCAAACTGAGAGTCAAATCAAAGACTCAATACCATTCACAATAGCTACAAAGAAAATACCTAGGGATATACTTAAACAAAGGAGGCGAAAGATCTCTATAAAGAGAGTTGTGAAATACTGAGTAAAGAAATTGCAGATGACACAAACAAATGGACAACATATGCTCACGGATTGGTAGAATCAATATTGTTTAAATGTCCATACTACCTAAGGTGATTTACAAATTCAATGAAATCTCCATCAAAATACCAATGTCATATTTCACAGATCTACAAAAAATAATTCTATGCTTTGTTAGGAAAGAAAAGAGCCTGAATAGCCAAAGCAATCTTAAGCAAAAAGAACTTATCTGCATGCATCATATTACCAGACTTCAAACTATACTACAAGGCTATAGTAACCAAAACAGGATGATATTGGCACAAAAATAGAGACATAGACGAATGGAACAGAATGGAGAACACTGATATATAACCATTCACGTACAGCCAACTGATCTTTGACAAAGCAAACAATCATATACTGGGGAAAAGAAACCCCATTCAACAAATGGTGCTGAGAGAATTAGATAGTCATATGCAGAAGAATGAAACAGGATCCATATCTCTCACCACTTAGAAAAATCAAATTCAAGATGGATTAAAGACTTAAATGTAAGGCATGAAACCATAAGAATTTGGAAGATAATGTAGGAAAAACTCTTCTAGTTATTGGCCTAAGCCAAGAATTTATCACTAAGACCCCAGTGGCAATTATAGCAATATCAAAAATAAACAAGTAGGACTCAATTAAATTAAAAGCCTTCTGCACAGCTAAGGAAATAATCCACAGAGCAAATGGACAACCTACAGAACGGGAGAAAACGTTCACAAACTATATGTCCAATAAAGCATTAATGTCCTGAATCTACAAAGAAATCGAACAAATCAGCAAGAAAAATACAAACAATCCCATTAAAAAGTAGGCAAACACATGAACAAAATCTTTTCAAAAGATAAACAAATGGGCAATAAACATATGAAAAAATTCTCAATGTCACTAATCATCAGGGAAATGCCAATTAAAACCACAATGAATTATTACCTTAGAAAGAGCTTCCTTGAGATTGAATCTACTCCAGGTAAAGATACTGTGAACATTGTTGAAATGGCAACAAAAGTTTTAAAACATTCCATAACTTTAGTTTATGAAGCAGCAGCAGGGTTTGAGTGATTGACTCCAATTTTGAAAGAAGTTCCCTTGTGGATCAAATGCTGTCAAACAGCATCATATGCTACAGAGAAATCTTTGATGAAAGGAAGAGTCACTTGATGTGGCAAACTTCATTGTTGTCTTATTTTAAAAAATTGCCACAGCCACCCCAACCTTCAGTTATCACCACCCTGATCAGTCAGCAGCCATCAACCTGGAGGCAAGACCCTCCACTAACAAAAAAATTACAATTTCCTGAAGGCTCAGATGATTATTAGCATTTTTAAGCCATAAAGCATTTTTTACTTAAGGTATATACATTGTTTTATACATAATGTTATTGTACACTTAATAGACTACAGTATAGTGTGAACATGACTTTTATATATGCCAGGAAATCAAACAATTTTTGTCACTCATTTTAGTGGGATATTCACTTTCTTGCTGTGATCTGAAATTTAACCTGCAATATCTCCAAGATATGCTTCTACATTTTTCCCCATTGTGGTAATCTGAGAAGGAAATATGATAGCCTTATAGGTACATCAAAGGGCTATTATATAGGCAAAACTCTAAAACGTTTATTTTTAGATTATCATATCAAACGCTTTTGTTTATTGTCAGATATTTTAAAATTAATTGACTGATTGACTGGTCAATGATGACTGTAGGTCAGTTATATTTCTTTCTAAGGTACCCTTGTATAATAGATGGCTATTTTTGAGAATTTCTCTTGCTGCTACTTAGGAAGTGATTGCATTCCCCTGAATGGAAGCTGACTTGGGGAAGAGGAAAGGATGACAGAAGATAGGGTAAAGACTTTTGGGGCTTATCCTAGCCTCTCTTCCACCAAATCTAGATGAGACAGTACACTGCAGATGCCCTCTCAAATCAAAAAAACAGAGCCGCAATTGCTAGCTGAATAAAGTGAGTTTTGAACGGAGAGAAGCAAACTCAACAGTGGTCTTGGGGCCCAGGAATACAGGAACATTTCTTGCCTCTTCAGTGACACACTCTGTGACCTTTGCAATCTGTCATTCATAATTATCATAACTGCTAAGTGTTGACTTTCCATTAAAGTCCATCTTCTTCACACAACATAGATGAAGGCTCCTGACAGAAATTGTGATCCATGCAAACTCAGGAATATGTTTCACTAAAAAGGCTGTAAGTTAGTAGAAAATGACAGCCATCAACCTCACTGATTGTTTTACGCATTCATCTCTCTCACTAAATAAATGTCAATAAAAATTCAACTTTATTTGGCAGTTTGTTTTAGAAAAGAATAGATAATATTGAACTATTAATTAAAAATAACTTCTAGACTCCTAAATGCCCCACCCTTATAAAACTCAGACTTTAGTCTCTTTTAAAAAGTGTGATTTAGAAAAAATCTCTTATTTAAAGAAAATAAAATAAAAACGCGGTAGGTGTGGTCTCTTATGCCTATAGTCGCTACTACTTGGGAGGCTTAGGAGGGGGATTGCTTGAGCCCAGGAGTTTGAGTCCAGCCCAGGCAACATGGTGAGACCTGTTTAAAAAAGTCAGAAAATTATCTGTGGTGAAGAATCAACATTTCTCTTTTTGTTATAATTCCAAATTGTCTAAGGAGCAAAATTTATAGAAATACCCATGATGTACTTGAGAGTAAGAACAGTTTCCTTCTATTATTTGGAACATTCAGTGCCCAGCTTGACTTGGGAGGGAAATCAGAATTTTATGAACAGGCTTAACATACAATAAGCAATTTTTTTTTGTTTGTCTCATAACACCAATAAGGGGCTAACAAAGCTCACAAGCTCGTTTATAATGGGATGAATGACTCTTGTATTGTAATTGCAAACAAAGCTGCAGATGCAATTCAACATTCTTTTTACGCTTGCAAATATGTTGCTCATTGTTCCTTGTTTCAGAAGCAACCTTATTTTGCACTAAAGATTCTGTTAGCCTCATATTCTTATAAGACTGTGTGTCTTTTAACGTGGATCTATTTTTTCCTATTGGTGAATGCTGTTCCTGGGAAAGTGTTTACTAAAGTCATGAGAACAGCACTGCTAGTCCTGCTGCCACAATTAAGGAACAGCGCTTATACCTTAACCATAAAAATATTCATTCCCATCTCATCTCATGAGCAAATTTTTAGCTTACAGCTATCCAAAAAAGCTCTGGGGCATATATTATTTATATATCCATGTATAGGAGAAATGTGTTGAACATATTTTTTAAAGTGTCTTCTTTCTGGGAGTCATAAGGCATTTTTTTAAAATTGTTTTTTCAGACAAATACTTAAATAAACAATATCAGAGACCTTATACATGCATGTTGTTGGTGGATTATTTTTAAAAGTTTGTATTTTTTAAATTTTAAAATATTCTTATATTGTATGTATGGACTTCCTGTATAAAATTATAAATCACCATAAGAGAATTTTGGGGGGGGGGGACATCTTACGTACACTCAAACTTTTTTATATTTTCCTAGATGCAGTGGAGAAATATGTTATTGAATTGAATGAAAGACCATAACAATATTCAAATGTTGTGATCCTGTACAATATTCCAGGCATTATTCTCGTTACTTTAACAAGTGTTAGTAAGTATAATTATCATAATAACCCTATAAAGTAATGGCTGTTACTATTTTCATTTTAAAGATGAGAAAAGTGAGACATGGAGATTTATTTGCTTTTTCAAGGCCATAGAGCTAGTGAGTTGTAAAACCAGTAGTGGATCCTAGACTATTGGAATCCAGAACCTGTATTTCTATAGAAAGATCTAGTCTCATTACTAATTCTGATCTGTCTAATAGATTGTTTTACTTTCCACCAAAAATTGCTATTCATGAAAAAGAAAACATGGTTTGCATATGTAGAATTTTCCTCTGTATGATTTTCTAATACATTGTGCATAGCCAATTCATATCTTTCAAATATATTTACCACTGTTATTTACAATGCTAAAATTACCTTAAATAATTAATTTAAGTATTCTAATGCCTTTGTTTTTGGAATTGGCACAACAGCAGAAAATGATTACGAATTCATCACGTGGGGGACTCATATATATTCAATTATTATCATTTTAATTTGTCTCAGGGAGAAGGGATTGGTATCTACCAACAGATCCAGAGATAAGTTGAAGTCATTTTACAAGCCATGTTTCCAAATAAAACCAAGTTAAACACATTAGATGCTTTGTTCAGAATTACCTTTGGTTGTTCTGTGGCAGAGCTAAAAATGCCAATTCTGAAAAAAGTGCAAAAAATCCTAGAAATAATAATCTAGGAAACCTAGATTGTTTAGATTGTCTAGATTATGTTTACAGCTAGAAATTTTTTACCTTATTTCTATTGTGTGGAATTTCTTCAAGAATGCTAAATTATATACTTGTCTGTTTCAAATCAGAGGCCTTCCATTAGATTGATGTTGCTTACTGGTTATGCCGGAATTGTAGAATCTTTTAGGACAGTCTTCAAATCCAGTGCCTTCCGCCTTGCTGCTCACTTTCCTAATCCGGGCTGCAAGAACTTGTAAAGAGAGCTTGATACAGCAATATTCTAGTCTCCTTAGAAAACTGCATGTAGGAAAGCAAGTAAATGCACATTCACCACGTGCATAGTTCATGAAATGATGAGGACAATATGAGCCTCAGAGGGAATGATTGTTTCACAACAAGGAACTCATGCATTTCAAATTGCTTGACACCTGGGCTTGAAATAAGTCCATACTCCTGTTGGTTAATGCTACTGCCGTGGTACTGGCAAGAAGACTGACAGCTTGAAGGGGCATTCACAAAGTCATACAGCATGTTAATTCTGGTAATGTGTCTTTCTTTTTTTTTCCTGATTGGCATGATTACAAAAAAGAAATTGGCCATATCTTCCTGGTTCTGCATCTGGTTACACGGCACAATGAGAGCAGAGACTCTGCACTGAGTTTATGGATTTTAATTCTCATTATTTTTGCTCCTACAAGTATATTTTGCTGAAAATTTATAAAATGCTGAGTATAATCTGGCATAGGATTTCTTTTATGTCCCTCTAACTATAGTATTATCCATAACCTTATATTTTTCTATTGCCTTTTCTTTGACTCCCCATAAAGCCTGGTCCTTGCCTTATGTAAAATTAAAGATTTCAGGGCAGAAAGGACAAAAGTCTGATTACTTTTTGGTCTGTGCACAAACATGGTTCTCAATAGATTTATTGTTCATATTGAGTACAAACTACTTAAAGATACATTAAGAATTTATTTTCTTTCTCTTTGCATTATCATCAATGTATTAATAAATATATACACACACATATACATACACACACACACACACACGAATATAATAAAGGTTCACACAGATACACCTGAAATATTTAGTTCTAGGGTTCTCAGTTTCCAGTTTCCACTCCGATGATCCTTCTTAACTTATGCTCTATACAGTGTATTTAAGGTTTATTTTGAAGTTTTTAAATTGTAGCTACACATATTATCTTTATAGTTGCTGGGAAAAAAGGGATTGAATCAGCTAATCACAGGTCTGGGGGAAGAAAAAAAAAAGACAATTGTTCCTCTGAAACCTTAGAAAAAAATCTGACAGCACACTCTGTAGTGTTATCATATCACTTTTTTGAAAACAAGCCCTGTCTTTAATCTGTTATTTGGTTTCAAACCTGCTTTTAATCCATTATTCACTTTGAAATTCAACCTTTGTTCAGACATTCACTTTAGCTGTGTATTCTAAAATTGCACCCACAGTTCAGAAAGATGGCACCTGCAACAGCATCCTTTTCTTAATTCCGCGTATCGTGGAGATACGTAGAAACTACCAAACAGCCAAACTCCTCGTAGCTGGCTCCAGTTCCACGAAGCACAATAATTTGGATCCAAGATATCAGGAAAAAACTATTTTTGTATTGTTAGCTACATACAGTAATAATGTAAACTAATAACTACCCAAATATTGAAGTGTTTTCCAGCACCTCTTTCAATGAACAGTAAAATTCTGAGTGATTAGCATCTTATTTCTATGAGTTGGTTTGTCCTAGTCAGTGCCATTAAACAGCATTTTTCTTTATTGCCTGAAAACTATTTGGGAAATAATATAAAACAGTAAAATAGGCCCCCAAAATATCGTTATTACTTAAAATGGCTGAGGACACAGCACAATGTGATGGCACGTGGGGGGATCCCTAAATGCCAGGATTCTCCAGTCTTTGGGGTGCAGGAGGGAGACAGACCTCTCTGCCGAACTGAGGCCCAAAGGCAACAGTAGCTGAGGTCATCCTTGGGCCTGGCCTGCAATCAGGTGTTACTCTTGCCAAGTTTTTCAATCAGTAAATTAATTCACCTCCTTAGCAATAATATGAGTGAAAGGACAAAGAGAAGCCAAAAATGCTGCTGGGAAAACTTCCTCCTGAAACATACCAGGAGTGGGCAAAAGGTATTTATTTCTAACAGTATGAAAAGTTACTTTACAGTTTGAACACACATTGTTTTCTTAAATGATTTTAATCCCCCCAATAATCTTGCTTAAATGATTTATTTGATTAGCAAATGCTCTTTTCATGAAACATTAAAAAGTTAAACTTTAATTTTTAAAGAATTCTTAAAACTTGTGATTGAATGGGTTCGAAATCATACAGTACTGATTCACAAAGTATCTGCAATAAATATCTTTTTGTTCCCAGAAAACCCCCAGTGTTACTTGTATGACCTCTCTTTTAACCACAGAGGCACTGCAAAGGCTTTTCAGAATGTGAATTACAGTTTCTCATTGGCAGGTGGTGATTAATCCTTAGCTGCAGAGATCATATTATTTCAGTTATAATTCAATTATCCCCACAAAGAAACCACAATACTTAATATTGTTTTATTTTGAAAAAAAATTCTATTTTTATTGGTTCATGATTAATCATATTTTTCATCAGCATTCAAAGAATTAAACCATTTGTAATGGAAGTTTCAGATTTAAATACTAATATACGATTTAAATTATGTTTATTTTTGAGAATATTTATGAAGTTCTAACCACATGTCTGAATCTCATTATTTTTGTAGGACATATTTTTTGACACACATTATGACTAGGTGACCTAGTTGGATAATATTCATACTCATTTAAAATATTTACTATAATTCACTCTCTTGTTCCAGCTCTCTTTCACTCTCTGTTCTCTCACTGCCATCTCTGTATGGATATGCTGCTTCTTAAAAATATTTTTCTCATAGATTTTTAATGAACGTGTATAATAAATGTATAATGCAATGTTTTGGGCATATTTCAGCAACAGGGAGGTATAATTCAAAGACAATTCTCAAGTGATTATTATATCCTTGACCATCATAATTGAGAAGCATGCCGTCATGTACAAACTCCCACCTAATTTCACATCCTTCTCTACTCAGCCTGAACAATTCATCATTTCAACACCACCCCTACCTGTTCCCTTATAATACCTCAGTCTTCTACCACATTCATCCTGCCAACACCAACTCCTGCATTAACCCTGATACTGTTCTTGAGTTTGCAAATGTTACCTAACTCTCAGGATTAATTTGAAGGATTATCTCCTCAAAGTCCTTTTCTACTCCCAGTGTTAGAATGTTTTAATAACACTCTTATACACTGGGTTCAGACTGTCGCTTGTTTGCTTGCTTGCTTTCTTACCTTTCATACTGAGTAAAGGGACTATGCCTGCCAGAAAATAGAATTCTAGCCCAATTAAAAGGAAGAATGTCACTGGTTCTTTCCATCTTATAACATGCACTCCCCACCCTATCGCCCATCTCACACATACACAAACAACTAAGGAACTCAGATTGATAGCTAGGGCTTTTCCTATGGATCTCAATATTTAAAGGCATGTATATATAGGGTCAAATATAATAAGAGAAATGTTTACCATTTATTATTTATTGTATGATATAACATTAATAGTGAGTTTAACATCTCTATTGATATTTACAGAAACCTACATATTTTGTGTAGGCCCAGAGGATTTAATAAGTTGCTTTATTAGATGCATTTGTATGGTTGGAAACAAAATAACTAATAAGAGCCTTCTCACTAGGGTACCTTCAGTCAAAGACTTATCTTCAAATTCCAATTTTAATTTATCTTTACACAAATTTAGTTTCTGAAAGAAAGAAACTGATTATTAACATTAAGGAAAACCAAATTCTTTGATACATTAGCTATGGAAGATAAGAGTCACATTTACATAAGACAAAAATAGCCACTCAGAGTTATACTTAATGAGAAGAAAATTTGTGTAAGCTAAATAGATACTTTGTCTACTATAATCATTGAGGTAATATTAAATACCAAAATACTCAAAGTAAAATTATGCTTTCTGTATTTTGCTACTATGTCAGTGCATTCAGAAAAATTTAAATGTTTTACATGGTTTCTGTTGAGAACAGCCAACACTTAAGGTCTCTCATTTGAAGTAATCTTTGTCTTTGGTTGTCTTTATGATCTATTTCTTTTCTGTTCTGGAGTTTTATATTTATGAGTTTATTTTACCTATCCTGCTTGAGATTTTGGGGGGCTTTTTTGGACATGTGATTTGATTATGTGCTTTACTGATGTGGTGTTTTATTGCAGTTCTAGAGCATTTTCATTCAATCCCATTTTAAATTGCTTCTGTCCCTTGTCTGTCCTCCCCTACTAGATATATATATTTTGTAAGATCTTCTCACTTTATCTTTCGTAATTTTAAACACTTATGTTTTCTATCTAATTGTCTTTCTGTGTTGTATTCTGAATAGTTGCTTCTAAAATACTTCCCATTTCCTTAATTCTTTACTCAGCAGTGTCTAATCTGTAGTGAAATCAATTGAATTTTTATATCAGTTAATTTTTATTCCACTTCTAGAAGTACATTTTGATTATTTTTCAAATCTGCTAGGTTGTTCTTATATTTATAAATAATCTAATTTTAGAAGTTATGGAGGAAATGATATTATAATCTCTGAAATCTTGACATTTGCAGCTTAATGAACTGAGCTGTCTCTTCATCCTTCATGCACTCAATAAGTGCGTTTATTTCAGGCTGTTTCTCAGCATCCTATGCTAGGTCCTCATTTGTTTTCTCATCCACATTTCTCTTAGACTACTCCAATTCAGTATTCCTCTGGCTACCATGTGATTATAGCTTCTAAACCTAAATTTCTAGACCCAGAATTACTGAATTACTGGGTAGCACTTCATGAATCCTTTATGAAACACCTAAAATTAATATAAAAATATAAATTCTCTATCTCTCCTCACACTTCCTTTCTTGCTTTTTTTTTTTTTTTTTTTTTAATGAGTGATCACACAGCCTAGGAAAAGTCTGTGACTGAATCCCATGAATTTTCTTTAATTTTTCTACCTCAAGGTATTGTTGTATTATACTTCCTCTTAACATGTTTCAGGTATGCTCTTCCTTTTTATCCCTCTTTGTTACTGCCTTATTTCAGGTTTTTCATTTCTCCCAATTATAATCTCTATAGCACTAGTCCCCTTACTGGTCTCCCTAATTCTGTTTTGTCTTCTACTGATCTTCATCTACTGTGCTTCTGGAAACAATCTTACTGAAATTGGAATTTGATCATGAATCTCTCGCCCACTAATGGTTTACCCACTTCCTACGGAATAAATTTCAAATTTCTTTTCATGTAAATTCTTCAGGCTTTGCCTTATTCTTTTTGATTCTATTGCATGTTCTGTCCTTTTCCCCTTTCTCTTATCCATCATACTCACAACATATGGTAAAAGTATATTCAGTTGTTTTACCTTCAAGAAAAGTACATGCTTTTACATTTTCCTGGGCATATCTGTCTTCTTGGCATTTCCTTATTTATTTTTTCAAAACCCACTTCAAACTTTTGTACTTCTTTGAGGACTTGGTTGCCACTCAAGTTTGTTCATTTCTCCTTTCTGCATCTCCACATTCTGTACGTTTTCCATAATTTTACTTATCACTCAGTACTAAAATGATGTCTTTACAGATAAATTTAAATTCTTAAGGAGTGAAGCCATCTTTCATTTCCTTGTAATTCTAGAACTTATTACCTTGTCTAATATATTATAGGTGATCATTAAATGTTTTGAATATAAGTATGGCCCCATGCTTTGGAAGTTTTTCTTCTTACTGTGAATGCCATCTCTACCTGATGCTTGCTCTCTGCAAGACGGAGTAATCTTATGTTAGGATATAAATAGATTAAATTAATTTTTCTCTACCTAATTCATGTGTGGGTCCCTAATCACTGGAAATAGAAGATAAGGTGGGAGTGACAGGTGTGCAAATAGACCAAATGCTGTTCTAGTGTACTGCAGTACTTAATTTTCTCTTGGATAAATGACAATGTTACTATTTGGAAAATAATCATAGGAAATGTGACCCAAATTTTTTAAACTAAAATTTAATTGATATCGTTAAAATTTCAAATTAATATTTTCAATTAAGCTAACATTGAAAATTTTCATAAGACCAACTTATCCATCATAATAGGGTTTGCCACAGATGAATAATGAGCATTAGAAGTGATGAAATTATATCGCCAATTGTTCCTTTGACTTGCTGTATTAGTTTTTTCATTTCTATTTAACAAATTTCCAAAAACTCAGTAGCTTAAATCAACACGGATTTATTATCTCTCCATTTCTGTGGGTTATAAATCTGGCATGGTTTTGCTGAGTGTTCTACTCATTGTCTCATCTGGCTAAAACTAAAATGTGAGTAGATGCTGTGATCTCACCTGTGGCTCATGGCCCTCTTCCAAGTCATTGTTTTTTTATTTTTTTATTTTTTTAATTTTTATTTATTTATTTTTAATTTCAGCATATTATAGGAGTACAAATGTTTAGGTTACATATATTGCCTTTGCCCCACCCAAGTTAGCACTTCAAGCGTGTCCATCCCCCCAGATGGTGAGCACCGCACCCATTAAGTGTGTACATCCTCTTCCTCCCTCTCCCCCCCACCTGTCTGTCACCTGATGAATGTTAATACTATATGTCCACTTAAGTGTTGATCAGTTAATACCAATATGATGGTGAGTACGTGTGGTGCTTGTTTTTCCTTTCTTGGGATACTTCACTTAGTAGAATGGGTTCCAGCTCTATCCAGGATAATATAAAGAGGAGCTATATCACCATTATTTTTTGTGGCTGGTAGTACTCCATGGTATAGATATACCACATTTTATTAATCCACTCATGTATTGACATGCACTAGGGTTGTTTGTAATTGGTTTGTTAGAAGAATTCACTTTCCTATGGTTGTAGGGCTGAGATTGTTGATTTCTACTTTTCATCAGCCAGATCCTCAAGTTCTCAGCAACTAGAGGCCACCCAGCATTCCTTGCCACATGGCCCTTTCCACTATCTTCAGTTTGCTCCTTTAAAACTGGCAGAAGATCTCTGCTACTGCCTCTTAACTTCTTTAAATGCTTAATTCATCTCACAACATTCACAGTTATTACAATACTCAAAGGGAAAAGATTATGGCAGGTCTGTACCCCAGAGATATAAATCTTAAAATCTGCCATACTTGCTAAATGATATTGTGTAAATATTCATGGCCTTAATTTTCAAAAATTAAAACATGCAAATAAAATGAATGGTCCCCAAATTGTTTTATATTTTATGTTATTCCAAGCCTAAAAAATTGGTCATATTTGAAAACACGTAAGTCTATTCCTCTCCATTTTAGAATTATTTTCTTTTCCAAAAAGCTTAATATGTAATTTGTCATCAGTCAAAAAGGGCATTTGTTGGTCAAATTCAGTCTGTCCAAAGGAATCTAACTCTTTTAAATGAGTAACATACACAGTATATATTATGGGGCTAAAATAGTTGCTTCATTATTGAAGAAAACAAACAAAAAAAAAATTCAACTGCCAACAGATCATATACCAACTTTTTAAATCTGTCTGACTTGATTATTTTATGAAAATGAATAAAGGAGCAAAATAACTTGTAGAGTTCTTATAGAAATCAGCAAAGCAAGGCTTTTCATCTGTGATCTGCCATGTGAAAAGTATATGGTATACCGATTTCTTCTTGACAGGTTCTGTCACCTTTAGGATAAAGTCATTCTTGTTTATGGAATTTGTATGCACACTCTAAAAATCATAATATCCAACAGTCAAATATTCTCAGTAAAAGTAAAATACAGAAGTGTTTGATTTATCACAGGGCCATTTTAATCTTGATTATAAAAGAACACAAGAGCTATTATATATTCTTATAAAAGTACAACTAGGAGGTTTTGTCTCTCTTCCATAAGACTCCCTAAGTTGTCAAGAATCCAGGCAACTTTTTTTAGAGGTAACTAAGTATACTTCCCTTTTTGTGATTTGTTTTAGAAAAAAAAAATCTTTTTTTATTTAAACATCTTTTTTCATTGATGGGATAATTACCAGTATACTTGTCGGTTTCAAATTTAATTTAAGGAATTAATGAAGAGGGGAAAAATCTTTTTTTCTGAAATGTTTACCAGTTAAATGTTCTTTTAATTATTTAAAAAAAACCATTATTTCAGAATAATCATATTTCCATTATGTAGTTGATGTTTAAGAATAAAATAATCCTTCTGAACACAAGAATATTTTGATATTAGTTGACTTTGTTGATCTGTTGTACAAGCAAAGGTGTGTACATTTCTGATTTTCTGTTTCTGGTACAAGCAAGTTAGAATTTTAAGACTACATTTCCCTCTGAAGAAAGTAATAACATCAGAATGAAACATACTGTTAATTTTTTAAGAGTATCAATAATTAACAAGAAAATGAAGTATTACAAGAAAAAGAAAACCCAGAGCAATAAATGAATTCCAAATCAACTTTTGCCTTGAGAGCATATGCAGGTTTCAGGAAATTTAAACTTTCCACTGGTAAGGGTGACCAAATTCAAAGCATAGGACAACTGAAAGCAGTGAATCAAAAAACAAAACAAAACAAACTTTTGCCACAATGTGCCGGAACCTCAAAGAATAATGCCCTCAGGGCAATACTGAAAAATAGAGTATATCTCTCTCACAGAATTTTGCTTTGACAATCTAGGAAACCATATACTATGAAATTGGTTTAAGTTGGTCCTAGGTTGGTATTGTTTTAAGATTCTTGGAAGAAACAAGTGCCTATACATTCTGAAGGAATGAAAAATGAAACTTTAACCTAGACCTTAAATTTTTGCTATAGATAATGTCATGTTCCATGTTTGTCACATAGTTAATGATAATCAAACACAGAAGAAAAAATAGTAAGACACCATGAATAAGAACTGCAGAAGAAACAAATAGTAAAGAAAAGCAGATCATTAAAAGTTTCTGCTATTATTCTCTATAGCAAACATGGATTTTAAATTAACTATGTACAAAGAAATGTTTAAAAAACAAGCTTGAGAATACCTACAAGTAAGATAAAACTATAAGAAGAATCAGAGAACATTTAAAATAGAACAATCAACAGTTTCAGAGTGAAACTCAGTATAACTGAAAGACTATTGGAAACAGCTAAAGGGAAAATTAGTTAACTGAATACTGGAACAGAAAAACTTACCCAGAGCAAGGAAAGAAAATACAAAAGAGATAATTTACCAAATAATAACATTGCCATCTACCTAAGATGTTTCTCAAATTGGTTAAGAGACAAGACCTTCCTTCCCTGCAGTCTTCCAGGATTGTAATTCTGTGATCTCAGTGATGTGGACTAAACCAAGTTACTTAAGTTTTTCATGCCTGAGTTTCATTATTTATACAATTTATTGTTAGATTATATTTCTCAAAAGTATCTTTTATATCAAAAGTCCTGTAATATTTGGGTACTTTTATATAAGTGCTATTAATATATTTTTAGAAGAAATTCAGCATTTGATCTCTATGAATGAAGCAAATAAATAAAAAATCAGTTTATTGAAAAATTTTTCACTAATGGAATAACCGAATTTTCTAATGGGAATCAAGGGATAGATCTGGTAATTCCCTTTTAAAAAGACAGAAAAACAAGCTTTATATAAATGTAGTAATGGACTATAATAGGAACAGTGAAAAGGATTTGTTTGATCATTGAGGAGAGTTAAAAGAGTACTTAGATCTTTTTCTTTAATACTGGATTTCTTTTTTCTCTGTTGCTAGGCCTATAAAAGCTCAAGGAACAAAGTAGAGATGAGGATGGATTCCATTCCAATTCAATTCTGAAAATATTCTATAATAAATAAGTTGATGTGAACATGAAAGTCGAATGAAGCCAATACTATTAACTCATGGAAAACATGATTATAATCAGGTCGATTCTCACACAGGGGTATCATTTATTTTGCCATATAAAAGAAATGTAAGACAATTAACAGTTTCCAAATTAGCTTGATGGGAGAAAACTTACAATAGAGCAATCCATTACTTACTAATGAAGTTACATTCCATAAAGGAGTTCCTCCAAGGAATTTCCTTTTGAAATAATATTTATGTACAGTTTAGCAGAGGTGAGCATTGATTGCTTATCTCAATTGCAAATTTAGCAAGTTCCCCAGAGGAAAAAGCACACAGATTGTTTGACTGAATTGTTGTGGGTGGTTTAAAATTATGATGAAAAGCAATATAAAAATAGAAGCCATGTGGGTTTCTTTATTTTGCTTGAAGGCAATGCTACTAGTTTATTTTTCCTATAAAAAGTCAATGAAATTAGAATTTACATTTTGCTTCCAAATTGACAGTGAAGGAGGGAATTAAGTTAATCAGCTTGTTATATTTATTAGTTATACATTGTTCATTTTAGCCCAGTCACTGAACATGAATGCTGACTCCATAGCAGAAAATACTTGATAAAGACAAATAAATGAGAAAAATGGATATAAAATAATGTGGGTTGTTGACTCTATGTATGAATGTGAATTTAGAACAGTCAATAAAGATTTAGCTATAATATGTATAACACAGCTAGATACCTTAAAGTAATACAGAGAAGCATATCTCTGACTCTAGACACTTACAATGAAGTTATATAGTTATTTCAGTCCTATTTTAGCCTATCATTTATTCATCTACACAATAAATAAATTCTAGTACATACCTGACTCTGAGAAAAATAATTCATGATATCAAGGAATTTACTGTATAATGAGGAAGATAGAACATAAGAGCAAACAAATAACTTTAGAATTATAAATGTATTCTCTGAAGAAATCAGAAAGAGTTCAGTGATAGAGAGAAGTAGATAGGGAGGCTGATGATTAGCTGGGGAGGGAAATATATACCATTTAAGAGGAGATATGTATTTTAAGACAAGACAACTGTGTATTGAATCCAAATAATGACTTCCAGGCAGTGCAAATGATTTGGGCTGGGATGGGAAAGGACTTGGTATATTTAAAGGATGCACAGAGACCAGGGTGATTAGAAATTATAAAATCAGAATCATAGTTGTTTAAAATGTGGTTGAAAATGCACATGGGGCCAGGGTTTGTAGAGCATGTGCAGGACTTAGATATGATAAGTTAATGCAAGAGTTTTAAGAGGTATGACAGGGTCTGATTTATGCCTTTAAAAAAAATGAAGATGAGCAGTACTACTTTATGTTTTAAAGATTACTGGCAGTGGAAAGTGTGGAGGACAAGAGTAGAAATCAGGAAACCAATAAGAGATTATGGTAACAGTTCAACCAAGATGTGGCCTGAATTATAACAGTAGCACTGAAGAGGAAGACAAGATGGATATTATTATCTATTTTAATTTCAGAATATTATGGGAATACAAATGTTTTGGTTACATAAATTGCTTTTGTACAGTTTAAGTCAAAGTTGTAAGTGTGCCCATCAAGCAGAGCATGTGCATTGTACCCATTAGGTATGATTTCATGCATCCTCTCCTCCCTACTTCATGATTTCCATTGAATTTTACTTCCATGTGTGCACATGAGTGCTGATAGATTAGTTCCAATTTAATAGTGAGTACATGTGGTGTTTGTTTTTCCATTATTGTGATATTGCACTTAGGAGAATGGTCTCCAGTTCCATCCAGGTTGTTAAAAAAGGCATAATTCATCATTTTTTTTAAGGCTGAGTAGTGCTCTGTAATATACATATACCACATTTTACTAATGCTTTCATGAACTGATGGGCATTTGGGTTGATTCCACATCTTTGGGATTGTGAAATGTGTCGCAATAAACATTCAAATGCAAGTGTCTCTTTGGTAAAGTCTTTTTTTTCCCTTTGTTTAAATACCTGGTAGTGGGATTGCTGCATCAAGGTAGGTCAGCTTTCAGTTCTTTGAGGAATCTCCATACTATTTTCCATAGAGGTTGTACTAGTTTGCAGTTCCACCAACAGCGTATCAAGACAAGCTTTAGGCTGATACGAATATTCTACTAGAGAGGAAAAGAATTATGGTTGAAGAGAGGGGAGGAAGGAGTAAGCAATGGGGGAAATATCTTACAATAGTTAAAGAAAGTGGGATCCAGAATAAATGTAATGGACTAAGAAGGAGGGATAAACTTTGAATTTAATATAAGGGAAGAGGAACAAAACAATTACAGTTAGAAAGTAGGTTAGAAATTAAGTAGGAATTTGAGGGAATTGTAAATGAATAATTTCTGTATTCTCAATGAATTGGAAGAAAGTTTATCATCTGAAAGGGATCAATCAGATTGAGTGGTTGAAGAATGCTAAGGTGTTTGAAGAGAAAAGATATATATGCAATCATTATTTAAGGATATAAATATACATTTTCCATAGAAATGTTTTTGAATGGCCGTAGAATGTTGGGGCCTCTTGAAATTTGATATCATAAATTTAACTTAAAACTTCACTTTAAGTCAACCTAACTGGTTGTGTGACTTTCATTTTCTCCTGTCAATTCTTGCTTTGGCGCAGACCTTGTGAAGTCCTTATAATATTGAGGTTCTTTCAGCTGAGCAGGACAGAAGATGAGTGAAATAGGAATTAAATATTTTTGCAAAGAAGTATTTATTTTGGTGGATCATGAAATCTAAACTGGACATAACATAAAAGAAGACAGAGGGTATTGATAATGAGAGAATGGGCTTAATAATGTGGAGATGATGATGGAGATCTATTTGAAAAGGTGAGCTGGAAGTGGAAAAGATTGGGGCAGGTGATTAGGAATTTAAGTCTTGGTATTAGATATTTTGGAATTGGTAAGCTTGGGAGTGTATAACTGAGAAGGAAAAGAGAGGTCCCTAGAGATATGGGTAAAGAAATAGGTATAGATGTATTTCTGGGAATAATAAGAGGAAATATGGTAGAACCATAGGGTCTAAGTCTTCAATTAACATGGAGAAATGATTAGAAGGTTGATAAATGATACTAATATTGAGCATCCTCAATTTTAGTTCTCAGTCATATAATTAAATGTTTCTAATAGTGTTTTTTAACCGATATTTGATTGATTTTAGAAACCGCTGTTTGGCTTGCTGCTGTGATGGAAGATTTTTTTGTTGTTGTTCTTAGTTACAGTAAATATTTCTTACATTGTTTTCTCTCCAATCTCCAAAAACAGTTTTGTCCAGGGTTTTGTTTCATCAGTGCACACCAATAGGCCTTAAAATGGTTGAATATTGAAATGTGCCTGAAAGTCCAGTAGCTGTTTCCCAGGTCCCGTAGGGGCTCCTGCTGACAGATGGGCTTTCAGCACTGCACTGTAGCACAAGACCTGGTGTGTAGGCGCATGCTGATTGGTCTAACTAGCTGTGAGCACTGACATATTATTTAAATATTATCCCTGGTTACATCCCAAGTCCAAGTTCCTTGACAGGTCGCTGTTCTAATACAAAACAACATATTTTAAATCCTCATTTTTAAATATCATTCACTATAAAATATCTTTTGATTCTTTACTTGTTATGATTAGGCATTAATGACCCCACTCTTTTGTTCACCTGTTTTTCTTTGCCTTCTGTCCTGTCATGTGTAGGCCTTATTTTTATTAAGATTGATAATATCTGCATTAAATACTATATATACAGTCAAATGATGGCAATAGACAACCATTATCTAGTAATTTCTATGTGCCACAGTATCTCATATCATGAGAATGATTGGAAAATTACCTATAATTACATTTTTTTCACTTATTTTGGCTAAACAAGAAAAGAGAATTTGTCTGACTGACTAGTTCTCTATAACATGTTCTCCAGCTGGCATTTGCAAATAGCTTGGTGAGCTATTTATTACAAAGGGGAAAATTCACATGTTTGAAAGTTTGCACAGACTGTAATTGAGTGAGAAAATGAAATTCAACAATTGCTAGGAAGCCATTCCAATTTTTTTGAAGTCCTTTACTCCCTATTCAAATGTGGCCTTTTCTTGGTGGTGGATGTATTTTGTTTTTGGATAATGACTTTTCTGGTGCAGTTTCACTCCTCACTCTGTTTTCTCATCATGTTATCATGTTTTTCTATACTCCCAACAGTACTAGATAGCCACTGCAGTCTACTTCTTTCCCAAAGGGTGACTCTCTGGAAGCATTATTTAAAATTGTAAGAACAATGATATAGAGAATAACAAGTTTCCACCAGCCAGCTTAAGACATAAAGAGTACAAACAGAGTGGTGTATTTTTGAATTTCACTTGTTTGCTCCCAACCTTTGTACTCCCTTTGGCCATTAGTCTGAGCTAATTATTATTCTGAATTCGTAGGTAAATTTTTCCCTGCATTTCTTAACTATATAATACATACAGACAAATTATATTTTTATATATATATACACACACACAGATATGTGTATATATCACTACATATGCACACATTACTAAATACTATATAACATGTTTTTATGTAATAAAATTTTAGATAAATGTTTTACTGTGTGTATCATTTATCAGGTTGTTTTATATTCGTTATTATGTTTTAAGAGCATCCATGTGTGCTATATCTAGTTTCAGATAATTCATTTCTGCAGCTGTACAGTAGTATTTTACTCCACAAATTTTCCACATTATTTATCCATTCTGAAGTTGATGGGCATTTAAGATTTTTCTCTGTCTCTTTTTATCTCATATAAATAATGCTGCAATGGAGACTTTTATGTATGTATATTCATGAGTCTCAAGAAGGATTCTATATACATATTATTATTATTCTTTTATGTATATGAGAATAATTGTTGGGTCATAGACATATGAGTATATCTTAAATTTTAGTAGATATTGACAATTACTCACTGAGTTGATTCAACAATTTATATGCCCACAAACCAACTTATCATTGCTCCAGATTTTTGCCAGTAATTGAAGCTGTTAGACATATAAAATCTTTTGAAACTACTGAATTTTAAATATTTTTTTGTTGTTTAATTTGCATATCCTTGATTTCCAGAATTACTTGAGTTTCTTTTTCCACAAATATCTTCTTTGTATGTAGTCAGTTTTCTAGTGAATTCAGTATTTTTTTTATTGATTTGTTAAGCAAAATATATAAAGAATAAATATGTATTATATTTTTGAAAATTCCAAATATATGACTTTTATTTGCACTTACTTAAAGCAGATTTTTGATTGATAGAAGTTTTTTTAAATATAGTTTTTAACATTTAATGCCGTTTTCATTAAGAGTTTATGCTTTTTTATTTGTTTTTTTGTTTCAGAAATCTCCCACTTTGACATTATAAAGTTTTTTAATCTATATTATTTTAAAAGTTACGCAATTTGTCATTTCACATTGAATCCACTAATATAGATTTTTGTTAATGAATGAAATAAGGATACCATTTTATTTGTTTTTAGGAGAATAATGAGTTAATTCTGCCAGCACCATTTGTTGACAGTTTCCCAGTGAACTTTATTGTTTCCACCCTCCTCGTGGTCCCATCTGGTTTTGTGGCTCTCTCAATTGGCTGCACAGCTTTTGTTGTGAACTTTCTTTTTTATTCCTCTGAGTCAGATCCACATTTTTCTAGACAGAGTTCAGGAACTTCCTGAGAAAACAAGTGTGGGAAGTAAAACATTTGTAATCTGTATATGGCCAAATGCTACTATAAAGGCAGGTCTTGAAACCTGTACTTTAGACACTAAGTACAGTATTGAGAACTTTGATTCTTGAAGATGATTGCCAAGATTTGCATCCTGGCTCTTCTACTTACAACCTATGTGATCATCATACTAATCTTCAAACTGGGTACATGTGTCCCTTGGGAGTATATGGAGACCTTAGAGTGGGAAGAGGGCATAAATAGTTCAAAGGAATTGATTTTCATATCCTCAAACTATATATATATATATGTGTATATATATATATATATACGCACACACAGTCACCAAAGAAGTGCATGCCTCCCACTCATCCTAAATCTATTAACAGTAGTACAATCGACTAGTGTGAAATCCTTCAGGCAGCTAACAAATGGACAATTCACAATGTTGTTTATAAGCTATTCTAATAACTGGGTAACAAAAATTTTTGCAAAACAGGTGCTAAACATTTTGCACATGTAAATTTAAAAATTTTCTTTCAACATAATTAAAAGATGACTTAATCCAGTTGTCACTTGAAAGAGCTTTAGAAATAACTTTTGATATTAGATCAATCTCTGATATTTAGCATACAATAAAGGAGTCTGGTTGCTAGTTAAAAATCTGTGTGTCATTTTTCATGCCTGACCATATACCATGACAAAGGCTTTATCTGGCAGGTTTCATATGAGAAAGCTGCCCTTCCCCACATCACACTTGTGACACAGCCAGTGTATTTGCATTGCAGTCTCTTAAGGGAGCTGCAGTCAAGGACCCCCTGCCAGGGTGGTCATGCTCTTTGCATATTTGCATTTACTACTAAGGTCCTGTGCAGAGGTCCTCTTCAGATACTTCTGCTGAGGTCTCTATGTGGGGGGAAGAGGGCAAAACCTTGAAAACACTTTTTCCCACTCTGACTCAGTATCAGGTACTTTTCCACTCCTGGTCTTCTCTTGTAGCCCTTCCTGCCCCTGTCACCCGAGTTCATAAAACTGCCAGAGTCTTCTGCTTGGGGCTCCCTCAAGAGTGAGACAATCCCCACATCTGTATTGGTCCACCTGACCTTCTCCTGATAGGCTGTTCCATGAGAGAAAAAGGAGCTGGTGCTTTCCCTGGTTTGAGACTCTTCCTAACACCATCACAGTAAGTGATTAAAGGCTTAACCCTTTTCTCCTTGGGTTGTTGCTATAGTGGCTACCCCAACACCTGATCTCTCAGTTCTCTTTCTCTCAGCTTAGCTGACATTTAAGAGTTAAAAAACTCAAGTGACATTGATGTAACAAAGTTCTTATTAATAGTTGACGTGAACACATTTTCTCAAAGTTCTAATCTATAAAAAGCAGAGTTGAGCCTAAATTATTTTGCTTTCTAGCAACTATAGCCATTTATAGATACAAAAAATAATTGAGACAAAGAAAACACATTCATTTTATTAAAAATGTGTGAATTAATTAAACATTTTAATTTTCAAACTTAATAATTATTTGTTAAAAGTTTTAGTATATTTTTTGATTTGCAATCAATTTGAAATACAAAGGAGAAAAAAATTAACACATAGAAACTATGCTCTGAGAAAAACATTAATGTTAATATGTGTATGTGTGTGTGTATATACACATATACATATATTTTCCTTCAGTGTAGTATGATGGGGATCATAAAGGACTTTCAAGAATAAAAATATACTGGCCGGGCGCGGTGGCTCACGCCTGTAATCCTATCACTCTGGGAGGCCGAGGTGGGTGGATCCTTTGAGCTCAGGAGTTCGAGACCAGCCTGAGCAAGAGTGAGACCCCATCTCTACTAAAAATAGAAAGAAATTATATAGACAGCTAAAAATATATATAGAAAAAATTAGCCAGGCATGGTGGCACATGCCTGTAGTCCCAGCTACTCGGGAGGCTGAGACAGGAGGATCCCTTGAGCTCAGGAGTTTGAGGTTGCTGTGAGCTAGGCTGACGCCATGGCACTCACTCTAGCCTGGGCAACAGAGTGAGACTCTGTCTCAAAAAAAAAAAGAAAAGAAAAGAAAAGAAAGAATAAAAATATACTATGTTGAGGTATAATTCTGTGTGGGAAGTAAAATGGAAATATGAGTACAAAGAGAAGAGAAATTTATATAAAATCCCCATTTGTTGATGAAGAGTTTTTCCATCAATTTTTAAATTTGATGATGATAATCTCAAATTCCTGTGATATTCTTCTATTATTGGGCATACATTATTGAATGATGTAAGAGTGATACTTTAAAATATCTATGTTTACAATGCATAGAAATGACATCTCTTCCATCCATATTTAAACACTGGATAAAATACTTTAGATGTCAAGCTAAAAATATGGTGTGAAGTACATTGCTTTTGAAAATTAGTTTAGAAGTACATGATCAAAAATATTTGATTACCACTTATCTAAGAGATCATGATGTTCTATGTCACATGAGAAACAGCACAGAAAATTTGCACCTTATCCAGGTACAGTCTCTTTTGGAAAATAAACCTTACCAAAATAAGACAAAATCTTTGCCTCTTATCTAGATATTCAGGAGGAGTTAAAAAATTATACTAGAGACCTAGAAAAACATTGGAGATAAAACTTCTCAGGAATGTTTTAAAAATTGTTCAGAGCAAAAGTACAAACTCTTACACTTTAGAAGATTATTCCCCTCAGGGTTATCCCACAGTACACTGAGCCCTTAGGAGAGTCTACAACAGAAATAATGGATAGAGCACACATAGGATACTCTCTTTGTCAATCAATGTTCTGGCAGGAAACAGATGATGTATTCAAACAGGTAACTGAAGAGAATTTAATGAAAGGGCTCTTTACAAAGGTGTAGCCAAGGTTAAAGGAGCAAGAAATGATGAAGTACTAACACAGATGGGAAGCCTTTGCCAGCCGGAGTCTTTTCCAGATCCCACAGAGAGAATCACAGGTATAAAACAGGGGTTGCTTTTTGGCAGATTTGGTCTTAGGTAGAAAAGTGCAGCCAAGGTCAAACAGGTTGGCAGTGAGAGAAACAGGAAAACAAATGCCCAGCATCTCTCTCCTTCTTCCCCCGATCTCCTATCAGTTTCTCTTTTTGGCCAAACCAAACTGGAAGCCAAAGAGTAGGGGATCCTGAGGAGGCAGCCTGGTGGAAATCCGACTCCCAAGGTGATAGCAGGGTGGAGAAGTGTACAGTGATAGGAAAAATAAAGACAATCCAACACAGTTTTCAAAAATATTAATGACTCTATTTTTGAGTAAATTACAAGTTTATAAAAATGTAGTAAATCCCTGTATATTAATCCTAAATTACAGAAGCCAACAGGGTAGAGATACTATTCATCCAGACTTTATAATAAAATATATGAATGGAGGAGATCATGGATAAATAATAAGTTTTAAATATGTATACCTGTAGGTAACTCCATTTTAATGTGTGAGACATTCTCTGTCTTATAGATAAATGCATTCACTCACTCCAAAGGTTGATGGGAGTGATAAGTGTCACATATACATTTTAAAATGTATTTAATTAAGAATGATGTTCAGACATCTCAGGTAGCAAGAATGGTTGTCACTGTGAGAATATAGTCTCCTAACCAGCACTGATTGATAGAAATAAAGTCGCACGTCGCTTAACAATGGGGATATGTTCTAAGAAATGAGCCATTAGCCAATTTCGTTATTATGTGAACATAATGGAGTGTATTTACACAAACCTAGATGGTATAGCCTACTACACAACTAGGCTGTATGGCATAGCCTATTCCTCCTACAAACCTGGACAGCACATTACTATACTGAATACTAAAGGCAATTGTAACACCATGGTAAGTATTTGTGTATCTAAACATATCTAAACATAGAAAATGTACAGTAAAGATATGGTATTATAATCTTATGGGATCTCCATCATATATATAGTTAGTTGTTTATGGAAATATTGTTATGCTGTGCATGACTGTGTAATAGTCACATAGGTATTAGCAATTTTTAATTTTCTAGTAGCCACATTAAGAAAGGATAAATTGATAATGTTTTAACACACTCTGTAAAATATTATCATTCCAATATATTAAATTAAAAATTTTACATTTGTTTTTATTTCATACTGTCTTTAAAAAGCAATGTATATATTTACACACATGCTACATTTCAGGCATTCAAGAACTATGCATGGCAGTTCGTGACCATTCTGGTCAGTGTAGTTCCAAAAATCAATTAAAGGGCCCTTGATAGAAATGAAGGGACACTTACTGGTAATAGTGTGAAGAAGCAATTGTATTTGAATAATCTTATTGAATGTATTTTTATATTTCTAGCCAGATAGGCAGGAAAACTATGCATATGAATTTTATGAAGCTAAAAATCATGTGAATTAAAATCATTTAAATCCAATAACTCTACCTATCTCTTCCACTCTCTCTTGCTCTTGCTCTTTCCTTTTAGTACTACATAATTTTGATATCGACTCAGAAATTTAAATTTGGACTGGCAAGAAAAATCCATGGCTGAAATAGTAAAATAAAAATGTTTAAGAATAAGACTATGTTCTTAAAAGGGAGGAGGGGGTCAACAAAAAAGAAGATTTAAAAAGTTATTTGCTGAGATGTAATTCATATACTATAAAATTTAATATTTTAACAATGCAGTTAAGGGGCCTTAAAAATATTCACAAAATTGCAAATATCACTGTCAAATTTGAGAGCACTTTAATTACATACAAAATAAACCCTGTATCCATTAACAGTCTCTCCCTATTTGTCCCTTATCTCAGCCTCTGGTAAACACATATATTTTGTGTCTCTATGTATTTACCTGTTATAGATATTTCATATATTAAATAAATTGAATTATGTAGCATACAGCTTTTTGTGTTTGGCTTCTAACACTTACCATAATGTTTTCAAGGTTCATAAATGTAGCATATATCAGTACTTCATATTTATGATTGGATAGTATTTCATTGATATATCATATTTTACTTATCCATTCATCAGTTGATAAACATTTGTGATATTTTCACCTTTGGGTATTGTAATTAGCTGCTATGAACATTTATGTAAAAGTTTTTGTGTAAACCTATGTTTTTTATTCTCTTATGTATATATGAGGAGTGGAATTGCTAAATCATAGAGTAAATCTAACCTTTTTGCTTAACTGTCACACTGTTTTCCAAAGCAGTTGCACCATTTTACATTTTTACCAATGGCGTATTAAGGTCCCATTGTCATCACATCCTTACCGACAATTTCTACTGTCTAACTTTTTATAGACCTCCTGGTGGGGATGAAGTGGTATCTCATCATGGTTTTAATTTGCATTTCACTAAAAATTACTTACTTTAAACATCTTTTAAGGTGCTTATTGACCATCTTTATATCTTCTTTGGAGAAATGTTTACTCAACTACTTTGTCCATTTTTAAAGTGGGCTATTTCATTTTTATTGTTGAATTGCAACTGTTTCTTTGAAATATAGTCTGGATGGTAGTCTCTCAACAGATAAATGTTCCATCCTGTACATTGCAATTTCACTTTTTGACTTTTCCTCTTTTAATGATATATAACAATTTGCATATTTATGGGGTACATGTGAGTGTTTGTTACATGCATAGAATGTATAATGATCAAGTCAGGGTAAATGAGATAACTATCAACTTCAAGGGTTATCATCTTCTCATGTTGCTAACATTTCAAGTCTTCTCCTTTTATTACTTTGAAATATACATTATATTGTTACCAAGTATAGTCATACTAGTTGCTATCAAATATTAGAACTTAATTTCTTCAATTTAACTGTATGTTTTGCACCCATAACCAACCTCTCTTCATTCCCTTTCCCCCATTCTCCCTTCCCAGTCTCTGGTATCTATTGTTCTATTCTCTATGTACATGAGATTAAGTTTTTTAGCTTCCAAATATGAGTGAGTACATGCAGTATTTTTCTTTCTGTACCTGGCTTATTTCACTTAAAATAATGACCTTCAATTCCATCCATATTGCTGCAAATAATATGATTTTATTCTTTTTTATAGTCGATTAGTATTTCATTGTGTTTGTACTACATTTTCTCTATCCATTCATTCATTGATGGACACTGAGACTGATTCTATGTCTTTGCTACTGTTAATAGTGCTGTGATAAATATGCAACTGCAAATTTCCCTTTGAATACTCTTTTCCTTTGGATAGATATCTAGTAGTGGGTTTGCTGGATTGTATGGTTGTTCTATTTTTAGCTTTGTGAGACATCTCTATTATGTTTTCCATAGTGATTGTACTAATTTAGATTTCCACCAATAGTGTATGTGTTCCCTTTTCTCTACATCCTCACCAGCATCTGTTATTTTTATCTTTTTAGTAATAGTCATTCTATTACTAAAAAGAAATGTGGTGAGATGATATCTCATTGTGGCTTTGATTTGCATTTCCCTGATGATTAGTGATGTTGAGAATTTTATCTCTCTTTTCTTTTGTTGCTTGTCTTTTGATGTCATATGTAAAAAAAGTTATTGCCTACTCCGTATCACAGATTTATACTTAAGTTTTCTTTAAGAGTTTTATATTTTTGCTTTCTTAAATTTAGGTCTTTCATACATTTTTAGTTAATTTTTGTACATGATATGAGGTATAATGTCCAAATTCATTCTTTGCATGTGGAAATCAGTTGTCCCAGAATCATTTGTTGAAGACTATTTTTTCCCATTTAATTGTCTTGGACATAGTTGTTGAAAATCAATTGACCATAAACACAAGGCTTTATATCTTTCAATTCTACTTTACTGATCTATATGCCTATCTTTATGACAGTACCCTATTATTTCGATAATTGCAGCTTTGTGGTAAGTGTTGAGGTAGGGAATTTTGAGTCCTCCATCTTTGTTTTTCTTTTTCAAGATTGTTTTGACTGTGTTGGGTTGATGGCATTTCTAAATGGATTTTAAGATCATCTTGTTAATTTCTTCATAAAAGTTTGGATTTTGACAGTGATTGCATTAACTGTAGATCAAACTGGATATTTTTGTCATCTTAAAAGCATTAAGTCTTCCAGTTTATGAATATGGGATATCTTTGTATTTATTTAGATCTTCAGTAATTCCTTTGAATGATGTTTTCAGTTTTCTGTGCATAAGACTTGTATTTCTTTTGTTAAATTTACTCCTACATATTTTATTCACTTTGATCCTATTATAAGTAGAATTATTTCTTAATTATAATTTGGGGTTGTTCATTGCTTGAGTATAAAAGTATTATTGATTTTTGTATGTTAATCTTACATGCTGTAATTTTGCTGAACATATTTAGTAGTTCTAATAGTTTTTTGTGTCTGAATGTGTATAAATTCCTTAGGATTTTTTTTACACAAAAGACTATGTTATCTGTGACTAAAGATAGTTTTATTTCTTGGATAGAAGTATTGAGTTTAGACATTTTTGTCTTGTTTCTGATCTTACGAGAGAAGCATTCAGTCTGTCACCATTGTGTATAATATTAATTGTGGTTTTTCATTAGTGACTTGCATCAAATTGAAAAAGCTCCTTTCTACTTATTGCCAATTTGTTTTAATCGTGAAAGATGAAAGGGTGATGAATTTTGTCAAATGCTTTTTTGTGTGTCTTTTGAGATGATCATGTAATTTTCTGTCCTTAATTATAATAATGTATTGTCACCTTGATTGATTTTTACTCAACCAGCATTGCATTTCTGGGATAAATCCCACTTGGGCATGGTCTATACTCCTTTTTATTTTTTGTTGGATTCAGCTTGCTAGTATTTTGTGGAACATTTTTTGTCTATAATCATAAGGGATATTGAGCTGTAGTTTTTTTTTTTGTTTTTTTTTTTTCTTGTGATGTCTTTGGTTTGGGCATTGGGGAAACACTGGACTCTAGAAAATTTTGCAAAGTAGTCCCTCTTTTATTCCCCGAGAAATAAGTAGGAGAGAGAAGGTAGCAGTGTGGGTAGTTCAAGGTTTTTACCAAAATAATACTAAATTTTTAAACAAATTACAAAAGTAAATACACTGAAATTTTATTTTTAAATCAAAATATAGGTTTAGTAGTCATAGTAGTACTAGTAATAGTATTTTCTTCTACTGACTTCTTAAACTTTATTCAGTTAAGGAAGCTTTTACCCTGATGGTTGATGAAAATTCATAAAGCGCCTTGACATATTCTCTTACTTTTAGGTAACAAATATTCCTATAATCATTTTATTTCAAACAGTCTCAACTCAATATCTAAAATTCTAAATAAAGATATTAATTGATCTACAAGGACTTCATAATCCTAGTCTGTATGGAAAAGAAATTTAACTCAGTATTTGTAAACAATTGCTGTGACATTCTCTTTCAAAATATGGTAAACATAACAAAACATTATAAAAAGTTAAAGCTGTAAGATTCTTAACTTTAACTTATTCATAAAGAAAAGTGAAAGAGTATATTTACTATCTCTAGAGAAAAACTTCCTAGAATGCTTGATACTTGCACCAGTAAATTATTCTATATATTTTATCATAACCCAACTAAATAATCTCATTCACAGAAATCTCCAGAAGTGAAATACTTTTAGATGTATAAATATAATTCACAAGATAACCAGTTTGTTTTTTTAGGTGTAGGTACATCAAATTGATAGAACCCAAGTGATTTTATGTGATATATAGGTAGATGATTGATTGATAATTAGGTAGATATTTATATATGCATATTTAAGTGAAATAAACACAGAGTCTGACTCGGCCTGAAGATTCTTACATTTATAAGTAGAATTAGTGCTTGGGTATGTATTGTAACTTTAAGACCATGACTAAGGCTCTTAGGCCCTCCAATAAACTGCTGTTACTTTCTTGTTGATGACAGAAATTTTGGCAACAATGATTTATTCATTTAGATTATGATTCTATTACAGTTCAAATTAGCAGTGTAAACTAATGTTTCAAATCATTTTAGTGTAGTGTTAAAATGCTTTATAATGGATTTTGCTTGTTGTAGAAGGCAATAATGAGAAAACAAGTCATCTCGTGGAATGGAGGAGGACCCTGACTAAAAGACAAAGAGCATAGCATGCATACTGTGGAAATGTAGGATGAATGGCAATAAATGACAAACTTTATCCATGAAATAGTTTTTCTCCAGAATCAAATCTTGTTGGAGCACTGACTAAGGTGGTGACACTGAAATCCACGAATTGCCAACTACTGTCAAGTGTATTATGGCTGCAAGTCTAATATCTGAGCATATTCACCCCCAGGCATCAACTAATCTTTGCTTAAATGTACCATAGTCAATTTTGCCAGTATGCAAAAGGGAATGAAGAGACAGAGGAAATGGTCTCAGTAAATTAAACTGAATTGTCATCTACACTTAGCCTCTGCCATGGTATCATGATTCACATTGTCATGGCAACTAATATTTGAAAAAGAGCAAGATAGAAAAGCAGATATTCTTCTTTATTGTGATTAACTGGGAGACATTCTGGAGAAGAAAAAGATAGATTTTGATATAGCTTTTACAGCCATCTTCAATTTTAATAATTTATTTTCTAAGCGAGTTGTATTTTCATGAAGTAAATACTACTCACATTTACTGACGACCAACCTAGGAATGACTTTTCTTTTAGTGAATATTTGTTATATGCTATTTGCCGACAATATGTGATAGGCTTAGGACATATAAGGATGAATCAGGCCAAATTCCTGACCTCAGGAAACTCACTATCTGTTCCAGACAATTGTTATATTTACCATGCAGGTAATCATAATGCAACACATGTGATACAGCTACACACAAATTTCTAAGAAACTGAAGTAGGGAGAATAATTAATTCTGCTTGAAAAACTAAGCAGTTGTAAGAAATACATGGTTTTATAACTGCAATTTTAAGAGTAAACAGATCTTTCAACCTGATAGAGTAGCTGAAGTATATACATGGTATCATCAGAAACTTTACCAGAGTTGATCACACCATTGGGAAAAATAAATATGTACTGAAGGACATATACTGTGCACAAGAACGTTTCTACAATACAGGATATATTGAATAAGTACCATTTTGGGAAGCATGGAAAATTAGAAATAATAAGATTTAAATTTTTCTTAGATTCTCCTTTTTTAGACCCACTCATCAATCTTTTCACCATTACTTATCAAAATATGCTTTATAAACATCATGTAGAAAACAATTCTCGGCCGGGCGCGGTGGCTCACGCCTGTAATCCTAGCACTCTGGGAGGCCGAGGCGGGTGGATCGCTCGAGGTCAGGAGTTCGAGACCAGCCTGAGCAAGAGCAAGACCCCATCTCTACTAAAAATAGAAAGAAATTATCTGGCCAACTAAAATATATATAGAAAAAATTAGCCGGGCATGGTGGCGCATGCCTGTAGTCCCAGCTACTCGGGAGGCTGAGGCAGAAGGATCGCTTAAGCCCAGGAGTTTGAGGTTGCTGTGAGCTAGGCTGACGCCACGGCACTCACTCTAGCCTGGGCAACAAAGCGAGACTCTGTCAAAAAAAAAAAAAAAAAAAAAAGAAAACAATTCTCATTCCTAGACACTACTATACCATATATATAGTGTGGCAACCAAGTCTGATAACTTAGGCAAACATATTAATATAATCAAAGGTTTATTGATATTTTATTACATGATATGGTAAAATGGTTATATCTGTGTTTTCAGATTCTATGGCCATACTATAGAAGAGTAAAAAAAGATCATTGAAAGAAAGAACACAGTAGCTTAGATCTGCTCTCTCTACAGGATATTGAAGATAAGTGAGTATATGAATTTAATGAACTACATGAAGATTTTCAAAACCATTCTCTTTTATCAACTTAAAATACTTTATACTTTCACATACAAATACATTAACAGTAATTGTCAGCCCTAGCTGCATCTAATGCATCTTCAAAAACCAGCAGGCAGAGGACAGCAAGAAAGAAAAAAATAAAAATCAGCAACATGTCCTTAAGTGTACCTTGTAACAGCAATGATGATTGGCTCATCAATGTGTCAGTATTAGAGCACACTAAAGAATCTGAAGGCATGCACTGGCGTATAAAAATAACTCACATTTGTATAGACTTTGCAAATTAATTTGACACCTGTTTTTACATTTGTTTCATTCAACAGTTTTTTTTTTTTTTTTTGTAGTAGAATGGGCAGGAAGCATTATGTTTATTGTGTAAATAAGAAGACAGAATTATTAAGAGGCTAAGTGGTTTGCCTCATTAATGAGAAATCCCAGAAACGTATGCTCTTTATACAATGTCATGTACATCCACATGAGTAAACTAAATAGGGATAATTGTAGCAAGTTTTTAAACTTAAAAATTAGCCAGTGGAGTATTTGTTTCCATTATAAGCAGACTTCGGAATTAATTACCTTGAACCAAGAATGAATTCAATTTATAGTACCACGTCTTCAATTTTTTTTCTTGTCTTGAAGAAATCACAAGTATCAGGTCCGTTTTAGAAAACGAAACAAAACCCTTTTTAATTTAATCAGATATGTGTAAAATACTATTTTACCCAGGTGATGAATTCTAGGAATTAGCCATACTCTTTTGAAGAGAAGATATATACAAATGTAAGTAATGTAAAACAGTTAATGATAAAGTTGATGAATGGTTCAGACAGTTATTAAAGGAATGGCTTTCAGCAGCTGTAGTAAACAAGAGTTCATAGATGACAGAGAATTGAATAGTACCTATACTATTGGATAGGTATGACAACTGTGGAATAGAGAGTGGGCACAAGAAATTTTATGATCAGATCAGGGAATAAAAGATTTTTGACTAGTGTGGAATATTTATCAGGCTAAAAAGATGAGTTGTGCTGAGAGTGTGGGAGGATTTGAGGGGAGCAACTAAGTAAGATGAAATTTGTAGATTAGGAAGGTTATATGGCAGAATGGATTGGAAATGAGACAATTCTTCCGAGAATCCAGATAAGAGTTCTCATAATGGGCTGACAAGCAAGCCAGAAAAGGAACGCCAGCAGCCTGAGACTTCAGTGGGCTAGGGGTAAGAATACAAAGACAGTTTTTGGCATATCAAGACTTTGTAACTAAGAGAACTGCCTTGAAGGACTCTTCGTCAGAGCACATAGCTTCCAAAGGTATTTTCTACAAGAACTTTTCTGTAATCAATACAGAAAAAATTCTGGGAAGCAAAGAGAGATGATTGGATGATTGCAGATCAGGTATTTCCCCACAGGTTTCTTCACGATACATTTTTTTTCTTTTTTTTTTTTTTAATTTCAGAATATTATGGGTGTACAAATGCATTGATTACATAAACTGTCTTTACGCCTCCGGAGTCAGAACTGCAAGTGTGCCCATCCCCAGACAGAGCGCATGGGCACTGCACCCGCACCCGTTGTGTTGTGAGTTTACCCCTTCCCCCCTCTCCTCCCCTCGCTTTTTTGTATTCAGTAATTCCTCTCAAGGTTTTCCAGAATTTCTTTTGCATGTATGTTCTTTTACATATATATACATGCACACACATACATACACACACATACATATATACACACACATTTTCCTAGAAGGGTAAAAGACCTTTTAGCCAGGAAACATTACAAGCTTCATTTGTAAAAATCATATGTCTTACTTCTTCATTTCCACGGGGGGATTTTGGAATTGCTTTGCTTATTAAATGCAATGTAATGTTGCACACATCTCTCTCACTTCTTTCTTCTTAAATTGACAGTCATGCAGTGATTATTCATTTTCATAAATTTCTTAACACATACATACACCTTCCCATCCCCCACACCCACATGAATAATGCTTTCATCTTTACTGCTAAGGTTCCTTACCAGTTATTTGATGAGTTCTGACAATAGTCCCAAATCTCTATTATTTGGAATATTGTTTCTTTTTGATGTTGATATACATAAGCAAAGTTTATTTGGATGCTCAGAGTGAAATGTTGATCACAGGGTACAAATTTTCTGTTATAAGATGAATAAATTCTGGGGATCTGATGTACAGCATGGGTGGTAATGGATGTGATAATTAATTTGATTGTGATAATCATTATGTAATGTATATGTATATCAGACCATGTTGCACAACTTGAATATATACAGTTATTATTTGTCAATTAAATATTTTAAAAGAAAAAGAAAAATAGACCTAAATGTAAAATATAAAACAAGTTTTCATAAGCAACTGTAGAAAATAAGACATAAATTTCAGAAGTAAATGTGATCAGATGGTTAAACTTGATTTGATTCTAAAAGATACACAAAACGAAGCTTCTACGTTTTATTGTGCTGAACCACCCCTTTCCATGCCACCAATTTTACAGTATTTATAGCTTCTGCTAAATTTTGCAGATACAACAAAAAGCTATGGAGAATTTCTGCAAATATAACACTCAATTACTTCATATACAGTATACACGTCATCATGTTCATTTGCCATTTTCATGGTGGTTTGTCCTTTCTACATTTTACTATTCATTTATGATAGCTATTATAGGCCTTTCAGATTCTGTATTGCTCTCCTGAGGAATATTTATGACTATTATAGGGCTCTTATGAGGAGACCCAAAGATAGTTAGTGCAGAAACCCCGTGAAATGCTGCATTAGTACAGGGATGGGCTAGCAGTAAAAGATCTCAAGTTGTTGCAGAGTCCCCCTTGATGAAGATCAAAAGGCAGATTACTCCTGGTAAGGTTTCCTTTTCACCCAAGAGAACCAAGTTATTTTTGACATGGAGGTTAGCAAGCATAAATTAACACAGTTCTGCAAATAAGAGCTCTTTTGGAAAGGTCGCCAGTAGGAAAGCAAGAAAGGATTTAGGATGTATATGCAAATGAATTTGTGAACGAAGTTGATATTAATAACTCAATTGCAGAATTTCTCACAGAATGTACTAATGGAAACATGTGAGGTACATGGAAAAGAAATGACAATATCTTAGCCAGTAGAAAGTATGTATTTTAGTCTCTCATCATTTGAATCGCACTGCTATAGACCTTAGAATGTAAGCTCCTCAAAAGAAGGACACTAGAATATTTCATTCACTTATGTATCCTAACCAGAACAGTGCCTAGCACTCAATCAATATTTAATTATTTTTTGAAATTTAAAAATTTTCAATTATCATGGGTATATAATAGTTGTATACTGGAGAACTTTATGTTAAGTGAAATAAACCAAGCACAAAATAATAACTCTTGCATGTTCTCACTCATATGTGGAAGCTAAATATTAAAACAATTGATCTAATGGAAAAACACAGTACAATGATGGTTATCAAATAATACTTAATGAATTGATACATGAACATTGGTCAAAGTGTTCATTAATTTACAGCTAATTATTATTTTACCCCCTAGGCTATTTTTTGTTTTTGTTGTTGATTAAGAAAGTTGATTTGTCATAATAGAATGGTACAAATTTTACTCCATAGTAAAACACTAATCATTCAAAATACCTTCTGATCTCTTAATTAGCCACAGTTGCTTTTATTCTAAAAAGTGTTTCTTTGAAAATAATGTATTCTTTTCATTGCTTTCTCTAAATCCCTGTAACTGATTATAAATCCTAAAAATTAAGAAATTAATTCTAGATTCTTTGCAAAGTCATTGAATGTTCTACATTTCATCGAACAACTCTAACCTTTTATTTTATTTCAAAATATTAAGGGGGTAGAAATATTTTAGGTTAAAATGAGATATCATCTTACTCCAGTTGGAATGGCTTTTATTAAAAAGTCCAAAAACAATAGATGCTGGCATGGATGCAGAGAGAAAAGAACGCCTATGCATTATTGGTGAGACTGCAAACTAGTACAACCCCTATGGAAAATAGTATGGTGATTCCTCAAAGAACTAAAAGTAAACAACTCTCACCTTGATCAAAGGAAAGCAAAGGGGACAAGGTATATCTCAGTATATCTCGACTAAGGTATATCTCAATTTTCACTTAAGTGAAGAAAAGTTTGCATGAGGTTTTCCCATCTATCATTTTCTTCTGAGCAGTTAAAAAGGTGAGGTAGCGCTGAATCTGGAGACTTAAGTCTTACACATAACTTGATGTCAAATTGTAGCAAGTGTCATATTACTGCCAAAAATATGTCAACTGCAGTCACAATTTTAACTTTATTAAAAATAACTCATAAATAATTCACATGGGTACTAAAAAGAAAAGCAAAGAGAAAAGAATATTGCAGATTTTGAAAAAAAGATGAACTTTGCTTGAATTCCATAGCTAGTTACTAGCTGTTTAATCTTACTCTAATTTTGCCTAATATTCCTCATGTGATATATAGAAATCAAAAAGGAAAACTAATTTACAAGATTATTGAGAGAATTAAGTAAAAAAATATTATGGGCACAAAAGGGAATGACAGCATTTAGATTTTGTTCTAGAGCAGTTAGACATATTCTGGATCCATACATGTTTATCTCTTCTGATGACAAATCTTTGGAAGATAATTACTGTAAAAGTGGCATGGTCTATATGCAAAAGGAAGTGGCTTAGGCCAGGATATGAGGTTGGGTGATTCCTGCCAGTCCTATGCTTATGGGTCATGGCATCTTGGACATGCCACTTCTTTTGTTTAAACTCCAGTCACTTAATTTACAAAATGTTGATACTTGTCCATCTTACTGAGTTCTTGTGAGGATACCAATAAATAGTGCATTTCAAGGTCATTTTAACATTACGTAAGTTCTAAATACATATAAAGCATTGTTGTAACTAGTCAGCTATTATGTCCATAATCCTTCTTTATAACTGAACATTGCCATGCAACATTAAAATCATGAAGTTTTCATTTTGCATTATTCCTTTTATGTTCACATCTTTCTGGCCATATCTTATTTTCCCAGTATTTTTAGCCATCTGGTCGATGATATAGTACAATGTCCTCAAGGCCAGTAAGTAAATGAATAGAACTAACTCTTCAAGAATCACATCACTGTGAATATTAAAAGACCAAAAGCAAAAATCCAAAACAGACCTAGAAATGAGTTTTCTGCGTGATGATGTGTGTATCAACCCAGTATGTCGCTTTCTCTTTCGCCACATTTCTGTGAGTGCCTACCTTCATATTTGATTATTGTCAGGGTTCTGACAAAGAAGTTCATCTAGATCCAGGAATATAGGGGCCTCCTAATGTGCTTGAGATACAGTTGAGATTTTGTTTTCTTCTATCTGCTGTTTGTGGATAACAGTCAATGCTTTGGAATTTCATTTTAGCTCAGCACAGAGCTCTTTAATAGACCATGCTTGTTCTGGTAATATGCTCATTGGCCAGGTATCCAGCAGCTTGTGTCAGTCCTCTTAGTTGTATTAGCTACCTGTAAATGCAGCTCCCTGCAGGATGAAATGACCTGGGACCAATTAATTGAAAATGAAAGAAAGTGTACTTAATGCCGTTGGGAGTGATTAACAAAACTAGCTATGCATCAATTGCAGATGGTCAGAGACACTACTTGCCAAATGGAGTTGGCTACATACAAAGGAGAACATATTGCTCAAGCAGCAGGACTTGTGAAGAATATAGAAATTCCAGCAAAATGGGCATGAACAGATGCAACGTTACCTAGATGCAATGAATGTGAAGTGTTCTCTTATTGCTGAGTTGCTGTTGCATCAAATAATATTGTGTGTATGTGTGTGTGTGTGTGTGTGTGTGTGTAAATAATAGGGCCAGGTACATTAAACCTCATATGTAATTTGCTAAAGTCATTAAGCCTAGAGCCCTGTAGATCTCTTGGCTACTAACCGGCCTAGGAAGTTATTTACTTGGTACTTACAATCTATTTTTCTGGTAATTTTTCAATTAAACAAGAATTTTTCCAATAGTAGATACATGGCTAAAAATTTAATTCTCCAGCTTTTTCTCATTGTAGACTATCATTTCCTGTCAATAATAAGCCTTCTTGACTACTCAAAGACAAACCAGAGTTTATATGTGAGAAAGCTGTTTTCCCTTTTTTAAACAATCTTTCTTCTCCAAATTGGAAGGGTCTGAATCAATCAATCTCTGGCCTCAAACATTAAATTATGGACTTAAGAATGCAGAAATTCCCTCAACAGGAATATCTTATTTCTAGGGCTTCTGTGAGACTAACGGTAAGCCAACATAATGACCTTTCACCTAGCTTTACAAACTTATCTTTGTTGAAGGCTTTTGCCAAATCTTTTTTGCTTTGCGATATCCTGTTATGAGAAGTTTCTGAATAATGCACTAATGACCACATTGAATCCACATCTGAACATTCAATTTAGGGAGAGCCTCTAAAACGTGGGGAAAACTAGGCTGGAGGTAAATTTGTGAAAAGCAAATAAAAACATTACACACTACTGTTTATTTCAGTTTTACCACTTAGAACCTGACTATAATCCCCCAAGGCTATTTACTAATTAGGTCTCAGTTACAAGATCTACTTGTTCATTATAGTTAACAAATAGTTTCTGTTACTCAGTGATCATGTCATTTTAAGACAGTGCCTCTTAAGATCATCAAGTCTAACATTCTCTGAAATAACTGTTACTAAAATAATCAGTATTCCTGCAATGACTCAAAGATTGGAAAATCACATGGGAATGTATTTCTCAGTTTAGCTGGATTATGCTTTCTGAAACTTACATGAATGATATGAAAAGATAGTTTATATGGTTGCAAAATGATTTTCTGGGATAATTCTTCTAAACTTCTAGTGCTTAATCCTTTCAACCTGCTGCCTGGGCATTCACTAATTACTGGTTGGTTAAGGGTAGCATGCAGAAAGACATAGCACATTGAAAATTGCCATTTGTATCTCATTTTTCACCATGGTATTATAAGATTCCCTTCAAAATTTAACTTAAGACAAATGAAACATGCATACTAGACTGTCAATATATAGAAATTCCATTTACTGTCATGAGTTCCAAAACACATAGCAAATGAAAGAATCCTTCTATACTTCTTTAAAAAATATGTTTTTTTGTGTCTTTACGTGAAAGAATGCATCTTGATATTACATTAAAATAAAGGATTTCACAGCATATGCCTGTAAAAAATTGAATTTTGTCACCTACAAGTTGGTCTAATTTCTGTTTTAAACCTCCCTTCCATTAAGCTAGTTCAGAATTTAATATCAAAATCTCAAACTTTTTCAGGGCTTTCCTCATCAGCAAGCTTGTGTCATCTTTGCAGGGCAATAAATTATTTTCAAGGACTTGACCAAAAACTCCTAGTCTTATCTATTCATGGATATTTCTAGAAACATCTATTATACTCTTCTAACATTTGCTGTCCAGCAGCTTTCTGTGTTTCTCTGCCACCCCTGGGCTACCAGAATCTTTGTGAAAGTGAGTTGATAAACCTCATTGCCATCCTGTCAAGGGTTCCTTTGCTCTGTTTATTTCACATATTTCTCTGTGGCTTTCTTTTTTTTTTTTTTGCCTCTCAGCACATTAAAGAAATGGAGACAGACCTCTCTTCTTTTGGTCTTTTTTCTTTTCTTTTCTGCCAGGATTTATTGCCTTCTAATCTCTTTTGGAAGGTTAAGAATGAGGTAGAAACAATTTTTACTAACGGCTCTGGGCAAGATATTTTCCAACACGTGCAAATTCTATTCCAACTCTGGGGAATACTTTTAGGTTTTGTCTTATTTCTAACGTCACATATCCCCTTCCTGAGACAATACACAATGAGCTGAGAATCTGTTTGGTACTGGAAAGGGAGAAAGGGAACAAGGGAGCTAGAAGGGGAAAAATGAAATGGGTAAACATCTCTAAATTTTATCCCACCATACCAGTATATCTAGTATGTCAAGATATATATATATATATATATATATATATATATAATGTATCAACTAGGTGGCAAACACCTATTTAGGTCCAGGATAAAGAATAAAACAATTTTTATTCTGAAACATTTCAGATGGAGGGAAAAACATGAGATTAAGATATTTATTATGCTCAATAGATGAGTGACATGAAAATGAGAGGACATCTTTTTTGGAAGGAGACACAGGGCATTTAGCCCAGTATGGATGAGGGTGAGTAGGCTAGAAAGGAAGATGCTTTAGAGGAAATGACAGAAGATTTTAATATTAAAGCTTGAAAAGAGTTACCCAGAGAGAATTAAAGAAAATTCCTACCAGAAAAAAAAATATATGAAAATAACATTTAACAGATTTTTTTCTACTTTGTAACACTTAAGCATGCATTTGCTATAAACATTCTTATACAAATTTTGTGTGGCCAATTATTTGTTCCTTTGAATAGTGAATACCTAAGAGTAGAATTACAGGGTCATATGATAAGTATGTTTTAAACTTTATTAAGAGGCTACAGACATCTTCTACTGTCAACTTTTAGACCAACTGCTATACTCAAAAGCAATGTATGAGAGGTCCAGTTGCTTCACATCCATGCCAATAATTGATACTTTCAATATTTTTAGTAATGTCATTTAATATTATCAAGAAACAGTTGACTGTGTGTGAAAATTTCTAGATTTTCTATAATACTCCTTTCACCTATATGTCTATTTTATACTATTCCATGTTGTCTTGATTACTGTAATTTTAAAATAATTCTTTAATTAAGATAGTAATATGTTCTTATTCTAAATTATTTTAAGTGCTTTAGGTTCTTTCCAATTTCAAATATATTTTAAATCCAGATTTTCAATTTATACAAAGAATCCTGCTAAAATTTTGATTTTTATAGTTTTGAATATGTAAATTAATTTAAAAAGAATTGACATCTTAACAGGATTGAATTTCCACTTCATGAACCTTTATGTAACTCTTCTTTAATTTCTGTTAGCAATTTTGCTTATTTCCACTGCATAATATTTAATGTACTTTGTTAAATTTATGTCTAAGAATTTTATGTTTATGATACTTTTGTAAATTGTATTATTTATTGGACTTTCCTATTGTTTATTCATATTATATACAAATAAAATTAATTTTGGGATATTAGGCTTATATATTGTTATCTTGATAATTGTTAATTCTAGTAGGTTCTTTTATATATTCCTCATAATATTCTATATTTGTGTATTCCTTATTGTATTTTATCTATTACTTATGATATTCTATGTCATGTTATCAGTGAATAATGGTAATTTTGTTCTTTTCTTTTCAATCTGTATAGCTACAGGTTTTCTTTGGTGATTTTTTTTCAGATTGAAGAACTTCCCTATTATTCCTAGTTTGCTATTAATGTTGATCATGCATAGGTGTTGAATTTTCCAGTTTTTTTTCTTCATCTATCAGTGGGGTCATATTTGTTATTCTTCCTATTACCTGTGACATTTCTTCATTCAGTTCTATTGACTCTTGGTTATGGGTCATGTTTTCTTGCTTTTTGTCATTTCTAATAATGTTAGATTGAACACTGAGCACTGTGAGCATTACCTTCTTGAGTGACTTATTATTTTTTTAAAAAGATTTGGGGGCCCTTTTTGTCAGGCAGTCAGGTTTCTTACAGACTAGTTGGCATAGAGGCTTATTTTTAAGCATTGTTATGGAAGTTTTAAAGTATCCCTTACTCTAGAAATTGTATAGACCTGTTTTTAAGGTGTACTTCTTCTGATGTCTCTGCTAATGCTTTAGTTATTTACTGAGGACTCTGCCTGATAGGAGCACAGATATTTCCAAGCCTTAAGAATAAGCTCTTGGAATTTTTTTAGCTTACAGATCATTTTTGGCCTGCCTTCCTATCCATCTATGGATTGACATTCAGCCAATGACTCAAGAGAACCATATGCAGATTTCTCGAGTGCTTTCTCTATGTAGCTCTCTCTTCAGCACTCTAACCTGCAAAATTCTAGCAAACTCAACTCATCCAGCTCTGTGTTTTCCTCAAATTAGCATGTCTACCATGCCTCCCTTGAACTTCTCTTTCCTATACCATTATCCAAAAAATGACAGTAGTCAGAAAGGATAGGCAGTCGTGATACATATCCTTTTTTTTTTTTTTTTCTGATCTAGGAGTCAAAAGCCTGTACTATTTATTGTCCAATGTCTGAAAACAGGTTTTTCATGTATTTTGTTCAATTTCCTACAAATGACAAGTCTGGTAATATTAATATTTACTCTCTCATTATGGAATCAGCAGTATAGTCATGTGCTTTTTTACAATGGGAGAAAGAGTTTCCAATAAATGACTCTGGAACAACTGAATATTTAAACAGAAAACATGGACCTTGACCTCTACATCCTACCAAACACACACACACACACACACACACACACACACACGCACGCACACACAGATAATATCTCAGAATGTATCATAGTCATTGATATGAAAGGTAAACTATATATACTCTAGAATATAGGATAATATTTTCAAGATTTTGCAAAAGTGAATTTGTCTTTCAACTATGACATAGAAGCATTATATATAACAAAAAATATTGATGAATTGAACTTCAGGAAAATGCAAAATTTCTGTTTGTCAAGGACTGTATTAGAAGCTAAAAAGGGAAGCCACAAAATAAGAAAATTATTTGAAATTATTATATATCAGAAAGAACTTGTATCAATGTATACCAAACTACTACTGAAAATTAATGAGAAAGCTAAATTTTTTCAAAAATGTATAAAATTTGAAAAGATGACTCATAAAAATGATAAATGAATGGCCAATAAATGTGAACATTTGTTTAATTTTTGTTGAGTGTCCTTCAGATAATTTCCTAAGTATTTTTTGAAGTCACTGGATTCTTGAGTTGGAAATTGAAATTTTGGCCAGGGAGAGAAACTGAAGAGGCAGAGAAAGTTTCTTCCTCATTTCAAAGCAAATGTTTTATTCCAGAATAGAACATAATAGAGAGAAGATTATTTTTTTCCTGACTTAGGGTATCCCTTGTTCAGACTAGGAACTCCCCTGCAATTTTGAGGTTATGATAGAAATATATTTAATATAGTATGCATAAATAAAATCACATTCTTCCAATTCTATCATTGTAATTATACTGTATTATTATTCCCACTAATAGAACTGTGTCCTTAATAAGTAATTAAATGAAAGTAGCACCATATTAAATATCGTGTGAAATATCATACACATGTGATTCAAGTGTCAATGAGATCAGAATTAAAAATTATTTTTACAGACATTGGCCTTGAAAACATGATTGTAGACAGCAGTAAATAAATTTTAAAAGTTAGATATTTATATTACACATAACCATTCTGTTGTCATATTGGTGAGATACGGAGAATTTAAGGAGGGGTTTCTAGGTACTCTTGTGTTATAGAGTTAATATATAGTTAATAGCAATGGAGTAATAGCAAGATCCTGAATCTTACAGAAAATAATTCTGATTTTAGTATATGTGCTGCCGAAGCGAGCACAAATAATTCTAGATGAGTACCTGTATATTCAAAAACAATGAGTGCATTGTAATATCGATGCCATGTCTTACTCGAGTACATAGCCCATCTTAAAAACAGTTTCTTCCCAGCTCCAAGTCAGAGGGCATAACATAAAATAGCCTCCCAACAGCTAAGCATCAAGTTCAATTTGAAACTTTTTTAAAATCTCAGAGGCCACCTTGAAGGCAACTGTAAACCAGCATCACAACTATCTAGATGTGTTCAAAAAGTGTTTTGCACTTTGGACACTATGTATTCAATCCCAAGTAAAGATATCATGGGAAGTCAGATTCCCTCTAGCAAGTACATTTTTAGAAATATATGCAGTGCTATCTGGTAACTCTTATGGGATTTTAGAAAGCTTTAGATAAAGGACAAAAAGAGATAACATTTTTTAAAAGCATTTCCTAAACAGAAGGAAACAGAAGTTTGGCCATATAGAACCGAGTGTAGTCTTTTTGGCTCACTAATCTAATATTAATCTGTACTTGACCTGTGAGAAAGTCCACAAAAATTTGTGGAAGGAATGGATGAAGTGGCAATGAAATGATCTTCATGGGAAACTGAAGAGAATAAAAATATCCACGTACATTACTAACAAAACAAAAAACAAACACACACACAAAACTTTTGTTTCCACAATTCCCAGTAACAAAAATATCTGAGCAGATGTTCTAACAGTACATCCCTTACTTAAGCCATATAAGTAATTTTTAACTGGTTTTATGAATAACCTGGTGTAGTTTAAGAATAGCAGCCATTGTTTTTCAGTTAGTGATAGAGATTTTAAGTCACTTTCTATTATGTCCTTTTAAAACAAAGTATGCTGAAACCATGTGTTTGAAAAAACAAGAAACGATTTTATAAACATTTTGATGTATATTTTATGATAGACAAAATAGCACGTCATGTAACAAACATACCAAGTGCCCCTTATGTTGCCAGTCACCAGCAATATAGGTATGAATAAACCATGGGCTGTGCTTTCAAGAAGTTTGTGATAGAGTGAGAAAACAGAGAAGTACATAGAAAAATACAATACAATATTCATGCTACAATATGGGTGAGAACCCGAGAGGAGAGCAAATGGAAAATAAAATTAAAATTTCACAATGGAAAGGGCACTTAATATGCACTGTGAAGGATAAATACCAGCTCTTTAGGTGAACAAGTAATGGAATGGAATTCTAGGCTAAAGAGAAAGAATATTAAAAGGTAGCGTGTCAAAACAAAAGGCATGATGAAGTCTATGAAAACTTCTGCGGAGCTTATTATTAGCCATGGAGATTATGAAGGAGCCAGGTATTAACTGGAATATGAAAATAGAAATAAAATCTTTCCATTGAACCAAATAATTTTTATTCTCGTTAAGACATAGTTGCACTGCCCTCATGAATATGGTAATAGTAACAGTATAGTAATAGTAATAATAATGATAATCTCTTGTGCATTCATTAAATGCTTACTAAGTGTCGACTATTTGAATCCTCATCATCATCCTTCATTTGTAGCTGTGAAAACCTTGACTTGAAGACATTAAATAATGTGCTCAATAGCTAGTAGCAAAATGTAGAGAAAACATTTAAACCTAAGTCCTATTTGCAGCTTGTCACTAAGCTGCGTGTAAGCAAATGAATTATTTGGTGTCTCTGATTCTCTTCATCTATAAGTTGGCAATTATAATAAAACCTAAATCCCAAGGTTATCATGATCAAATAAAGGAATGTAATAGAAGCAGTTTTGTTAATAGCAATGTGTGGAATCACCATCAGTGATACAAATAAAGGGCATTCCATGGATTCAAGCTACTTTGAATATCAAAGAAGTTGAGACTACGTAAATTCAGCCAGGCCAACTTTGTATTTCTTAGTTTCTTCATGACAGAGACAATGTTTTCCTGAATACACTTTCTAGAATGCAATTTCTACATATTATATATAGGTTTAATTGGGATAAATGGGTTACACATTTAGAAAATACAGGGTTAAACAAATATAAATATTTTTTTTTTAAATTTTAGAACTTCCTAAATCTTTAATATGTGTGCAGTGAATCTCCAAGGACAAATGAAGTCTGCAGAATTTACTAATTTTTCAAGCTTGGAAAATTATTTTCTTGGAAATTATATTTGGACTAGGGTGTATGTAATACTTTTTGGAAATGCTGACTTTGAGAAATGATTTTACTCTCAGCATCTCCTTATGAACATTAGTGTAGAGATTTAAAAAATAATTATTAAAATGCTTTGGAGATACTAAAATTTGTACTAATTCATAATCACCAAGAAATACTAATGAAGAAATGAGCCTAAGTCTCAGTAAAATTGGGCTTTTTAGCTCAGTAAAATGCTAACTGTAAACATGTTATAGTTCTTGTACAGGATCTTGTTTTTACTCCATTGCCATGAAATTAATTCCAAAATCAACAGTATACAGATTCTCCTCTTTATATGCTCTATATCTCACCATTGTGACACCAGAATGGCTATATGGTGAAATAGATATCTAACTTCTAAATTTTCTGAGCTTCCTTTACTGCTGAAATTCAGTTCAATTCTGCATAATTTGACATTATATGAATTTGGCTAAGAATGTGTTTTTGAAGATTTTTGTCCCCAAAAAAGAAGAGAGGTACATGAGATGAATGGTCTCATTTCATAACCTTTGCTCTTATTTCTTACCTTTGAACATTGTGTCTATGGGGTGACGATTTGGCCAAAGCAGTCAGTTTTCAGTCATAAAGGTATAAAAGTATACACTGGGAACTCAAAGCAGAAAGTCAGGGAAAGCGAAGGTCCTTGACGACACTGTTGAGCTGTCAAAAAACCCATAACAGCTTGTCTTTGACTTCTTGTTATTGAAAATCACTTCCCTTATGATTTAAACCACACATAATTTCAGTTTTCTATGACTGATAGTCCAATGTCTCCTAACTAAAAGAAGGGCATTCTACAGATATGCTCCTCTATGTGTGCTCCACAGAGTTTGGGATGATTTTTTCTTAATCTTGTACCCTCAACAACAAACATTTATGTCTTATAGGCATCTTTTCTTTCTTGTCTGTACTTTATCTAATATCACAAAAGATATGTATGATCTCTGGAAAAATTATTTTAGAATAAGTGAGATAAAAAATAATTTTTTTCACCTACCTTCACCATAATAATACATTTTTTAATAATCAAAATATTCTACTACTGAGAAGATAGAATAGATAAATCTTTCCTCATTCCACCTGTTAAGTAGAATTTACAATCCTGGAAAATATTCATGAAACAAATTAAAATAAATCTCTGACAGTTAGAAAGAAGTGAGAACAGTAACAGAGGTCCTTGGGACACAAGGTATTCTTGTGTTTTCTTTTTCACTGTAAATATTCCAAACTTGGAGGTAAAAATGCTGGCAGCAAATCAAAAAATAAGATCCAACTCTGTGTTTTCTACAAGAAACTCAATTTAAATACAATAGTATAACAAGTTGAAAGTGAAATGACAAAAAGATATATTGTGCAATCATTAAGAAAATCATGGTAGGAGTAGCTATATTATCTTAGCACATAAGATAGATTTCTGAGCCAATAAAATTAGCAGAGACAAAGGATGATATATAATGCTAAGAGTCAATCCACGATGAACACAGAATAATCTTATGTTTTAATGTATAAATCAACATAGCTAAAAAATACATGAAGCAATCTTAAGCAAAAAGAACAAACTGGGAGGTATCAGTCTACCAGATTTTAAGCTGTACTGCAGAGCAATAGTAACTAAAACAGCATGGTACTGGCACAAGAATAGAGACATAGACCTTTGGAACAGGACTGAGAATCCAGAGGTGAAATCATCCGCATATTTTCATCCAATCTTTGACAAAGCAGACAAAATATACACTTCAGAAAAGAATCCCTTTTCAATAAATGGTGCTGGGAAAACTGGATAGCTACATGCAGAAGATTGAAACTGGACCCTCACCTTTCACCTCTTACAAAAATCAGTTCACGATGGATAACAGACTTAAACCTAAGCCGTGAAACCTTAAGAATCCTAGAAGAAAATGTAGGGAGGACTCTTTCAGACATTGGCCTAGGCAAAGAATTTATGAACAAGACCCCCAAAGCAATTTAAGCAGCTACAAAAACAAATAAATGGGACCTGATCAAATTAAAAAACCTTTGTACAGCCAAGGAAACTATCATTAGAGCAAATAGACAACCTACAGAATGGGAGAAAATATTTGCTCTCTACATATCCAATAAATGACTAATAACAAGAATCTATCTAGAACTAAAAAAAATCAATAAGAAAAAATTAAACAACCCCATCAATAAATGGGTGAAGGACATGAACAGAAACTTCTCAAAAGAAGAGAGAATAATGGCCAGAAAACATATAAAAAAATGCTCAACATCTCTAATCATTAGGGAAATGCAAATCAAAACCACAATGAGATATCACCTAATTCCAGTAAGATTGGCCTGTATCAAAAAAACCCAAAGGAACAAATGCTAGCAAGGATGTGGAGAGATAGGAACAATCTTACACAGCTGGGGGGACTGCAAATTAGTGCAAGCTCTGTGGAAAATAATTTGGAGATACCTCAGAGAGCTACAAGTAGAACTACCATTTGATCCAGCAATAGCACTATTAGACATCTACCCAAAGGAACAAAAGTCATTCTATAATAAGACATCTGCACTCGAATGTTTATGGCAGCACAATTCACAATTGCAAAGATGTGGAAACAACCACGTGCCCCTCAATCCATAAGTGGATTAATAAAAATATGGTATATGTATACAATGGAATACTACTCAATTATAAGAAACGATGGTGATATAGCACCTCTTATATTTTCCTGGATAGAGCTTGAGCCTCTCCTCCCAAGTGAGGTATCACAAGAATGGAAGAATAGGCTCCACATGTACTCGCCATCAAACTGGCACTGTCTGATCAACACAAAGGTGCTCACACAGTAGTAATATTCTTTGGGGGTAGGGGATTTGGAGGTGGGTAAATGGACAACTAATGGATGTAGTGAGCATTGTAGGGGGGGAAAGGCACATCTCAAATCATGGTTGGGATGTGCCAAAGTCATAACATGTAACCAAAATGTTTGTATCCCCATAATTTCCTGAAATAAAGAAAATACATGAAGAAAAACCCTATGGAACTGAAGGGACAGCAAACAAATCCACAAGTTAGAGACTTCAGCACACTTCTCTCAACAGTTGATAGCCAGCTAGACAGAAAATCATCAAGGATATAGAAGAAATTAACAAAATCATTATGCAAGAAAATCTAATCAAAATTTGTAAGACACTACATTCAACAATAGCAGAATGCATACTTTCTTCAAGTACAAAGGAACATTTAAGAAGATACATCATATCTTGGTCCATAAAAGAAAACTCAGCAAATTTCAAATCATACGGAGTATGATTTGTATTCATAATGGATTCAAACTAGAAATAAACACAAGAAAGAAAACAGAAAAATACCCAAACACTTGGACACTAAGCAACACACTTTTAAATAATACATAGGTTACAGATAGACACTCAAGGAAAAGGAAAAGGTATTGAACATCACAAGTCATTAGGTAAATTCAAATTAAAACCACCATGAATTATTGCAGCACATCTGTAGAATGGTTAAAAAATAATGTTGGTGAGGATACCACTAAAGTAGATCACTTGTATAGTAGTTTCCCTTTATTTCTGGATGTTTTATGGCCCATAATAGATGCCTAAAACTATGGATAGTACTAAATTTTGTCTGTATAATTAATCCTTGAACAGGATGGATTTGAACTGCACATGTCCACTCACACACATGAATTTTCTTCTGCCCCTGACACCCCTGAGCCAGAAAGGCTAACCCTTCCTCTCCTCCTTCTCAGCCTACTAATGTGAAGATGATGAAGATGAAGGTTCTTGTGATAATTCACTTTCACTTATTGAATAGTAAATACGTTTTATCCTTCCTTATGACTTCATAGAAATAATATAATTTTTGAGTAGAAGATATATTTGAATACTTAGATCAAAAGGATTAATGGATTATCCAGAAAAAGTTGTCAAAAATTATAACTCTTAAACACTGATGATTTTGAAGGACATGGGAAAAAATCCTGCAATATGTAGAAAATAATTTAATTTCTTATCAATGAATTAAATTTTACATTAACTGGCATATAGCCTTTTAATTTTCATTACATTAAGGGCTGGGATACTGTATACCACTGTCTACCTAATTTGGAGGGGAAAATAAGAATTGTTTGTTCAGCCAATTTATTTACAAGCAATTGCTTATGAGATGTATCCCATAGTACTTTAAAAAACCCAAAACACCATGGAGTACTACTCAGTCATTAAAAAGATGTAACAACCTGGATGGAACTGAAGACCTAAGGGAAGTATTGCAAGAATGGAAAAACAAACTCCACATGTACTCACTATTAAATTGGAACTAACCGATCAGCACTCATGATCACATACAGAAGTAAAACTCAACAGAAATCAAGCAGGTGGCAGGGAGAAGGAAGGGATGGGTGAAATCATACCCAGTGGTTACAGTGTACTCTATATGGATCATGGGCACATTTATAACTTTGACTCAAGCTGTACAAAAGCGATCCAGATAACCAAAACATTTGTTGTACCCCCTTTGAAACAAGCAAACAAAAATAAAAACAACAGCTATTCAGATATACTCTAGTCCTGTGGTCCCCTCTCTCCAGGGATACAGACCAGTACCAGTCCATGGCCTGTTAGGAACCAGGCTGCACAGCACGAGGTGAGTGGCAGGCAAGCAAGTGAAGCTTCATCTGTATTTACAGCTGTTCCCCATCGCTGGTGTCACCAGCTAAGCTCTGCCTCCTGTCAGACCAGCAGCAGCATTGGATTCTCATAGGAGCATGAACCCTACTGTAAACTGTGCATGCGAGGGATCTAGTTGTGGGCTCCTTTTGGGAATCTAATAACTGATGATATGAGGTGGAGCTGAGACGATCATGCTAGTGCTGGGGAGTGGCTACAAATACAGATCATCATTAGCAGAGAAGTTTGACTACACAGAGACCATAATAAATCAATTGCTTGCAGATTCATATCAAAATCCTATCAGTGAGTGGCAAGTGACCATTAAGCTGCATCTGGTAGCAGACGTTATAGTGGCAAGTGAGTTGATGTACTTCAGTTGTACAGCTGCATCTGGTGGCAGGCTATCAGTCAGAATATGACACTTATTTTAGTTTGCGCATGGCCTGCCCATTATTTTATTTACCACTTCCATCCTTGCCTCTTTCTTACACCAAGCACTTAGTCACAGTTTTGGTAAGCCCACAATCTAACCCTAGCAAAAATGAGTGAAAAACAAATGTTGTTGAAGAGCTTCTTTGAAAACGTGGAAAGACTCAATGATAAGACAGCAGAAGACTCTAAGACTGCCAACAAAATGAAAACTGCATTTGAAAGGAAATACCAAGAGTCCTACTTAAATTATGGGTTCATTGCAACAGGTGATTCACATTCTCCAAGCCCACTTTGTATAATATGTGGTGACCAGCTATCCCAGGAAGCCACGAAACCTTCAAAACTGCTTCGCCACATAGAGACCAAACACCCTGAATTAAAAAACAAGCCTTTGGAGTTTTTTAAAAGAATATAAAAGGAACACAAAAAACAGAATCAAATATTGAAGGTCCCCGACTCCATCAAATGTGTCTGCACTGAGATCATCATTCTTAGTGGTTAACCACATTGCTAAAGCTAGGAAGCCCTTTACTATTGGTGAACAGTTGATCCTGCCTGCTACTAAGGACATTTGCCGTGAAATTTTAGGGGAGCCTGCAGTTCAAAGAGTGACATGTGTTCCTCTTTCAGTTAGAGAGCAGTGTAACTAGACAAATTGATAAAATAGCAGAGGATATTGCGGCACAATTATTAGGATTAATGAGCCACTGTGGTATGCAATCCAGGTTAATGAGTCTACCAATGTTGACACCAACATTTAGAGTCTCAGGAATTAGTATAAACTCAAGTGTATTTTGTTTAATATACATGCAGATAAATAGACCCATAAATAAATATAGATTTGTGTATATGCATGGGCTAGTATACATACCTATATTACCTAGCCCTGTCTGTTGAGAAACCCTAGAAGCAGCACTGCCTCAGTTGCAAGGAGTGCACCCAACATCCAGATCTTGATCTATAAATACATCATTCTCTGACAAATGGAAGTACAGCTCCTTGAAGAACCAGTTGGATACAGAGCTGAAGCATGTGAAACAAAAGATAAAACTGAATTATCTCAACTATTTGAGCAACTAAATAAAAACCATATTGGATTATAACAAAAAGGATATCTATATCTATGTATCTACACATCAAAGCATACTGGGATAGTAAAGTTGGGCAATTAATCACAGAATTTCTAGACTTGTTTTCTTTGTATTTTAAGTGTTTCAGCATTGTTTTCAACTTGTAGATGACTGTTTCACAATTAATAGAATACTTAAACTTGTGAACTAAGACTATAAAATTTGCAGCAAGGATAGATAAGAAAATTATATTGAAAAAGTCTTTAACCTTCATTTCAGCATATCTGAAATACTTTAGCTAAGTACAAAGTAGTAGAAAAATATAACATTCATGTACAATTTACATAAAGCCTCATATAATGACTTAATTTAAATTTAATTAAGACAGTTATTGCAGGTTAATTAAATACCACTTGATGATTAAAAGCATATTTATTTAAATTAACAGCTACTAAATAATCTTATCACACCTTTTATGGTTAATTTTGTTTTAACTATATTTTAAATTATTCAAAATTTCATCTTCTGCCCACTTCTCTTTGAAATAGTGCCTTTAGAATTTAAAGTTAAAGCCTTTCCCTTTTTAAAGCAGTCTCTGTAATCATTTGCAAATTTATTTATTATTATTAAGTAAATAGAAAACATTTACTATGAGGCAAGTTAATATGGAGACAGTTAAAAGGATCAACAGACAATTAAAGGAAGGTGAAATGGGAGTAAGCAGATTAATTAAGTGGATTAATTTTTCAATGGAGTGTGTTCACTTTTAATACTTTTTTAATTATAAAATCCTTTTATAAATTTCAATACTATTAATAGCACATTTTAAAATAATAGTAATAGCAAACATTTATTAAACTCATTTGTGTCAGGCAAGTTTTTAAGAGCATTGCCTTTCGAAAAAAATCTCATTTCATATTAAATACAATCCAATTAGATAGGTGTTATTACTATCTTCATTTTTTTATATAGGGAAACTCAGGAACAGAGAGATTAAACTTTTCAAAAAGAAAGAATTAGGAATTGGCAAAGACACTATACTTTTAACCAGTAGGCTATACTCTCACTCTATGGTCAAAATGATCTTTCTGAGAATTTTTTTTAATTTTAATTTTTAATTGTAAATTGACAAGTTATATTATAGTAATATATATTTATGGAGTACAAAATGATGTTATGATTATGAATATAAATTTGAATAATTAAATTAAGCTAATTAACATATCCATCACCTCAAATACATATTTTTTGTGGTGACAGCCTATGAAATGTACTCTCTTAGTAATTTTGAAATGTAAAATATATTATTATTTACTATATTTACCATGCTGTGCAATATATCTCAAAAAAAAAAAAACCTTATTCCTCCTGTCTAAGTAAGGTTTTGTACCCTCTGATCACCATCTCCCTATTCCCCCCACAGTCTCTGGTAAACACCATTCTACTCTCTGCTTCTATGAATTTGATTGATTTAGATTCTACCAAAAAAAAAAAAAAAAAGATATATGCAGTATTTGTTTTTCTGTACTGGCTCCTTTCACTTAGCATAATGTTCTCCAATTTTATCAATTTCCTTATTTTTTAAGTTGGAATAGTATTCTATTGTGTATATATACAACATTTTTCTGATCCATTCATGTGCTGCTAGACACTTAGCTTAATTCCATAACTTGGCTATTGTGAATAGTGTTGCAATGATTATGGGAGTGCAGACATCTCTTCTATGAACTAATTTTAAATCTTCTGGGTAAATACCCAGAAGTGAAATTGCTGGATCTTATGGTAATTCTATTTTTTATCATTTGAGAAACTTCCATACAGTTTTCCATAATGGTTATATTGATTTACATTGCCATCCGTGTACAAGTGTTCCCTTTTCTCCACATTCTTGCCAATGCTTTCATTTTTCCGATAACAGCCATTTTAACAGGTGTGAGGCGCTATAGGCTTGGATGCCTGTGGGATTCCATGTGGGTTCCCTTTCTGGAACAATGTCCCTGTGTAATCTCTAGACAGATCCCTACATTAGGCTTGACACCTGCTTGGGTCAAGGGGGTCTTCCATAGCCAAGACCGTAAAACCCATTTCCCTTGGGGTTTTATATTCCACAGTCCCTGGCCAGACAAGTTGCCTTGAATCCTCTCCTTACTTACTTTGGTGTTTCCCATTACTTCTCTGGTGGATTCTAACATTGTCTCCTAGATAATCTGTTAGAAATACAAGTATCTGCTTGTTGTTGGGGGTCCTCTCTGTGGAGGAGCACGTGCTACCTGCATCTAGTCAGCCATCTTGATCCCATCTCCTCTCCCTTGACCATTTTTTAATCAATTTTTTTTCTTTCTATAGAGTTGAGTCTCTTATCAGATATATGGTTTACAAATATTTTCTCCCAAATTGTAGGTTGTCTCTTCACCCTATTAATTATTTCCTTCTTTGTGCAGAGGCTTTTTGTTTTAATGTAATTCAATTTGTCTGTGATTGATTTTGTTGCCCCTGCTTTGGGGGTCAAATCTTAAAAATCATTATCTAGACCAATGTCTTGTAGTTTTTCCCCTCTGTTGCCTTTTAGTAGTTTTACAGTTTCAGGTTTTACATTTCAGTCTTTAATCCATTTTGAGTTGATTTTTGCAAATGGTATTAGATAGTGTCCAGTTTTATTCTCACGCATATGGACATCCAGTTTTCCCAGCACCATTTATTGAAGAGACTGTCTTCTTTCCAATAAGATACCAACTGCTAATGGACTGCAGCAACAAGAAATGATTGGGAGCAATGGCCTTCAAATTCAAGAAGTCAGAGTTTAAGATCAGCTCCCCACAAAAGAAAAATGTGCTTTGGCTTGAAGAAGAAAATCCAGAGAGCAGTTGATACTGATGGAAGTTGGGAATAGATGTTAAGAAGCTAAAGTCAACAGTGGGTTTTATATCTAAGAAACACATTGTTGAAATCATGCTTGATTTTAACAAAGATTGGATAGGAAAAATCGGCTTCATAATTTTTTGTTTGTGATAGCTTACAAAGTGCTGAAAGTGTTACCAAAAGTGAAATTCTGAAAGCTCTCAGGTACTTTGATAACTGGAAAATTGCTACTCCAAAATTAAAAATATCTCACCTAGAGGTTGGCAATGAGGTGAAGCAAGGAATGATTGTGAAATGATGAGATGGGTTGTTTTGGAGATGAAGAAATAAATAAGAGTTTCTGTGATCTGTGGCTCATAAACACGGAAGTCTTTAACTCTTTTTTTCTTCCTCTGTGAGTACATGTAAATAGATTTGGTAGCTATCTAGGTCTGTTTGCTTCTTCCTTTTTGTGAAATCTTGCTCAACCTAGAATAAATAGGGTATTGCCCCTTTACTTTTCTTATCTATCTAGATAACTACAGCTCAATTCATAATGTGATGGTTTAAAATCATGCATACTATCATTAAATTGTCTGGATTTGATTCTAGCTCTGCCATTTAATAGTTGTATGACTTTTTGTGATTTACATTCCCTGTCTGGTCTTGCTTCTCCATCTCTGCTCTGCTCTCCATCCACTACCCCCACTTCCACCTTTAGTTTATTCTAGAGAGTATCCTGCATATTAAGAGTTTTCTCTCTATTTCATAAATCCCAGTGACCTTGCTCATTGTAATTTGCACATGTGCTAATGCAATTTTCACTATTATAGATAGAGTCCTGCTTTGGAAAAAAAATGAAAACGATTGGTTTTCATTGTATTTAGCTTATGAATAAATACATTTTTTATTTTGAGGTTGGATTGTTGTATGGCTTCTATTGTACCTAAGTAAACAAATTCATTGGAATGTTTCCTCCCTCTCCAGAGTTTAGTCTTACTTCTACATAAAACCTCCTTCCCCCACCAATTTTTTTTCATTTCAATGAAGAGTATTGTTTGGCCCAAATATGGTTGTGGTTTTTTTTTTTTTTTTTTTTTTGGTATCATTGGTGCACAGTACTGATAGAAGAGAATTAAAGATAAGGTTGTGTGGGAAAGTAATCCGTTGGTGAATTATCAGCAGGCTTGTGCCTGTGAACCTGACCGGGAATGAATCACAGAAGCCATTTCAGTAGAGCTATCCCAGATATGGTAGACAGAAATATTTTGCAATAGTAGTGCAACAGAGATTGAATTTCATTCCCACGTTAAGCCACCAACAACCCAACCTCCACTCTCAAGTAACATTTTACTCCAGGTCAAAATTTTTGTTAGTGAAGGTACTAAAACAACTTGTCTTTACGTGCTAGTTCTTATGGTGTAAAACAAATCAGAATTAAATTGTTCACTCTTTTGGGCTAGAATTACAATAAATTTGAGAGCACTTTCACAAATATGAATAATTGATAACTTAAATTATCTTTGCCTTGGTAGGTTTTATTTTCCCAATTTAGAGACACAGACTATGGGACATAAGAAAGTTCAAGGGATTGCCTCAAAGTGGATATGAGTTTATAACTACACGTGACATCACTGCAATGCCTCAAGAAGGTTAATTGTATTCCTAGAGGTGTGATTCAATTCTTTCTTCCTAATGACTCAATTATAGTTTTATTTCTGTTTTGGTTTTTCCTCCTTTAGAAGAGAGGCACATGTATCTTGTTATTTTCCATGTCATTAAAGGGCAATTGATATTGATTATCTGATTTAGTAAGGAGAATTTATCTAAATAAGAAAATCCTGATAAATATTAAGTCATATCACTGAATTCCAGTGGCCCTTCAAGGGGCGCTTTCAGATTATAATAATAGTACACTAGACCAAGATATAGATGGGAATGGAGAGAAAATTTACAAAAGAGCCACTTGATTATGATACCACATATATAAACTATATAATAAGATACATATAAAGTATATAGCATTTCTAAGAATTTTAAATTCAGCATTATTTCTGCAGATGATAAACTGATGTAATATTTGTGTCTATTGAAAGTAAAGGAGGAAGGAACAAGTAGTAATAGGACACCATGCAGTACAATTCAACCATCTTAGGTTATGGTTAGGATGTATTAATACACGTATGAGGATGGATGAATCTTTAACACATGGAACTGAATTTTAAAAAAGTAATAAATATAATGCAATATAAAAATATAATTTATTTATGTGTAAAAATATTTTACAAGCATATATACAAATGCAATGTATATAAGTATATATTAAGTATATTAGGATGGGCTGCTATTGGCAAAAGGGGATGTGACTGGAAATGAGGATCAAAAGAACAAACAAATGATAATTTGCTGTGAACTGAGCTCCATTCTCTGATGCAGAAAATAAATCCTGTAAAAATTTCAGACAAATGAGAGATCTAATGAAAAGGAAACATACAGTGAGATTATTTATAAAGATATTGATTTGGTTATTGAAATTGTACCGAAATAAGGAATAAAGGAATAAAAAGTCAGTAAAATTTAAAGGAATAAGAAACTGATAAGAATAGCAAAGAATATTTTTAAAATTAGGAATGATTGAGGTTCATTCAGAAACAAATTTATTCAACATTTATTGAGCTTCTACTGTTCTCGGCATAGGGACAAAAAATTAATCAAAAAGGCAAAAACAACTTCCCTCAGGGGACTTATATTCAAGTAGAATTGAATTCTAAATTGTTTGTACAGTATAATGGTAATGTAGAAAAAAATATTTTATACCTCAGAGCAAAATATCAGAAAGATACAAAAAACAATAATTTAAATGGCAATATTTTGGTAATTTCAATTTTCTTAAGAGATTTTTATTGTTATATTTATAAAATAAATATTTGTTGATCTGAAAATAGGAAAAAGAAACAAAGCATTGGTTAAGTATGCCTAGAAAAAAACAAAATTATAAGAATAGAGGGAAAAATTATAGACCTAAGAAAATCAAAATAAAATTTACTTCAAAGGAGAGCATATATTACAATAAGTAATCGAATATTTTAAAATAGTATTTAAAATGTATATAATGATTTACCACTTTAATAGACTGCTTTAAAGTCCATCTCATTTCATATTCATTAGAGAGATGAATTAACATTGACTACCTCAGTTCAAATACTGATTTTGCCATTACTAACTGTATAAATTTGGGCAAATTACTTTTTCTTTCTGTGCCCCAATTTGATCATTTGTAAATCTGGATCTATAATAGCATCTACACTCTGTGGTGGTCAAAAGTATTAAATAATGATATATATATACACACACATAAATGGTACCTCACTTAATCCTCAACAAGTGATAGTTATTAGTATCATTAGAATCTTATATAGGAGATTTTAGAATATATTTTTATAATTTATACAAAATGTTCAGAACATGGAATAGATTCTCTTCATAAAATTCTAAATCAATTATATTCAGCAGCTGGGGGAATATTTACTTGATAAACTTAGTGGGTAATTTTTACTATATTTTATTATGTGATTTACATTAAAATAAAAAAAATTCTTATTTTCTCTACTGGGGTGGTCAGTATTACAGAATTCAATTCTTGGGTTCCTTTCCAGGGCCAGGGGTGTTTGTTCCTCTTTGCAAACATGTTAGAAAACCCTATCATATGATTGTTATGCAATTTATTTAGAGACATAAAATTTTGATAATCACTCATTTGCTGTTCCTTCCTTCTACTTTTGTTTAATTTGGAGAAGATTTGGAGTTGTTTCCCTAAGGGAAAGTAAGCAGCTTAAGTAGATAGTGGATAATAGTTTCTGAAGTGTTACTGCTGTGTTAAAGTAGAGCTGGCAGAGGAGTGGACACAGAATTAGGATTCTAGCTACACCTGTGCTATGGACACTCCCTTGAGGCCTTAACTTAACATTCTGGATGTGAGCTTCAGAGATTTAGGACATATCACGAAATTTAAATAAATGCTTCCTAATAGCAATCCTTATATTTTCAGTTGTGTAACTAGCCTCTATTTTGATACTTAGGGAATTTTTAGGAATGTATTTAGGAATCTAAAACCCCGTTGCTTTCTGTGCTATTTCTTTCTTAATTGATAGAGGATTTTTTGAAGAGGATACTAATTTGTTTAAATTCTTTTTTAGATACTCGAATGCCTCTGATAAAATTAGAGTTAGGTTAAATTAGTACACAGATATGTGAGACTCTGATAGAATTTCTTTGTTCTTACTCTGTTTGTGATCTTTAAAATAAATATTTGGAGAAGTGAACATGTTGCCCAATGCCATGCATTGATTGTGTACTACTCTTTTGGATCTGAGATGCTCTAAATAATAGATCAGTTACCTTTGTTCTAAATGTGGGTCATTCTATTTGCCTCAAAAAGGAATCCATGGCTTTTTGAAGCAGTAGAAATTCTGATTCCTGGAACAGCAATAATGGCCAAGCCTTCTAAGATCTGTTTTTGTTAAATGAATTTATAAATAGATGATATTGAAGAGGGTTTTGTCATAAAAGGAGTTAAGTGATAAAAGATGAGCAATGGAGTTAGGCAAGACAAATACAAACGGGCCTAAATGTTATGGGTCAGGGAGTTTAGCATTAACTGTATTAGAAAAACCAGAGAAGCAAAATCTTTAATGTATTTTTAAAGTAGTTAGGAGTGAGGACTCTGAAGCAAAGGGCTTTGGTTCAAATCCTGGTATCTACAATTTCCTAAATGTACGACCTTAAATAGGCAAATTACGTAACCCGTCTGTGACTCATTTTTCTCAACTCTAACATGTTACCTGTCTGAAAGAGTTTTTGAGCATTAAATGAGTTGGTATATGTAAAGCACTTAGAAAAGGGCCTGCTCTGTAGTAAGCACTATGCCAGTTTTGAATATTTGTATTGTCATTGTTCTGCGTACAGAAACTGAGAATACTTTTAAACTATAGGATCCTTTGGGTGTTGGGATACTTGATTGAAGGGCACTGTTGTTTTTGTTTTTCAGACTACTGAGCTATACTGTCTTTCTGATGTGATCTGTGAAGATCACATCTGCAGCACTCTTAAAGTAATTCTAGAATAGAATGCTCAGGTGTTTAAGTTATAAGATAGTTTCATTCTTTTATATCCTATCTGTTTTACTTTAAATGTGCTATATGTTTATCTTCAGATCATTCAAAAGCCCTAAGTTGGCTGGTATAATGAATGATATAGGATAAATTTATGAATCTCTGTGAAAAACATATCTATAGTATTGATGAAAAAATGAGTGCAAACATTTGTATTAGAACACATGGCAACTGGGAGTTGAGAAAAAGAGAGGGAAGTGGATTACACCTTAAGTTAAAATAGAAAGGGTGAGTCAAAACCACAGGGCCTTGGAATTCCATTTCTAGCCAGTGGGGCTGGAAGTGTGGATTAAGATGTGCATGGTAGAGTTGGAGCCAGGTCAAGGTCATGGTTTAAAAAAGAGTTGCCCTGGGCCAAAGTATGCTATATCATCCTGTGAAAAAGAAACAGCAGCTGTAAGCTGTAAGAAACCTTTGCTAGGCTTTGGAAGCTGTCCTTTAATAAAGTTGAGGTAAGAATAATAAAAGTCTATTGCTCTGGTTTGAATGTGTTCACTCAAAATTCACATGTTAAAATTTTAACTTGTAGGTAATGGCATAAGAAGGTGGGGCCTTTGGGAGGTGAGAAGGTCTGAGGGTGGAGCCCTTTTAAAAAAGGGCTAGAGAACTAGCTCACTCCTTCTAAGATGTGGGGACACAGCAATAAGTCATTGCTGAACCAGGAAATGGGCCCTCACCAAACGCTGAATCTGCCAATACCTTGATCTTGGATATCCCAGACTCTAGAGCTATGAGAAATAAATTTCTGTTGTCTATAAGCTATCCTGTTTATGGCATTTTGTCATAGTAGAGCAAATGGACAATATCAGCTAGTTACCCTAATCAATTCCTACAACCTTTATCAGAAGGATTGAAATCTCCCCAATCACCTTAATGTGACAATAGATATTTGAATAAATGATTAAATTACCAACTATAGAAATTTTAGGGAGAATTCCATTCAACACATTCTCCTTCTGTCTCCCTCTGTCTCTCCCTGTCCATTTCTCTCTCATTGTCCTCTCTCTCTCACACATACACATACACAACACTTCTTTAAAAAAAAAAAAAAAAAGCAAAAGGGAAACTAGTAAGAAATCTGATGCCCAGAGTTTTGCATAACGACGATCTCTTATATATCATTGTCTAGAACAGTGGCCCCCAACCTGCACCAGGGACTGGTTTCATGGAAGACAATTTTTCCACAGATGGGGGTGGGGGTAAGGCTGAGTGCAGGCACTGATGTAAGCAAAGGGGAGCTGCTATAAATACAGTGTAAATACAGATGAAGCTTTGCTGGCTTGCTGCAGCTCACTCCTAACTTCCTCCCGAGTGCCACCTTAGGTCCTAAGTTTCATGGAAGACAATTTTTCCACAGACAGGCCGGGCGGCTGGGCAGGGCGGGGTGGTGAGAGAAGGGGGCAATGTGGGGGGGAGCAGTGGCAGAGCTCTGCAACCTCCTCCCTAACAGGCCTAGACTATAAAAGGTCTTGGGGTTGGGGACCACAGGTCTACAATGCAACTTTGAGAATTTCCAGGCATCTGTTACTTTTACTACACAAAACTGTTTACTTTTTTACAACTCTTTTGTCTGACACTTAACTAATATTTACAAAGTATAATAGAAAGTATTAATGCCATTTATAAAAAAGTGAAATAAAATGAAATTTCTCTGTTGATGATAGAATAGTTTGGGAAGGAAATCACAATGTGTCAATTAAAAAAATTCATTTATTTTCATTAAACTATTTATTTTAATTTACTTTTAATTTTATTTTGCAGGATTTGCTCCCCTAGTACATGATGATACCTTAATCAAAATGGGAATTGTTAGGTACTGATAGCGAGGGATTCTGGGTTTCCCAGGGACGAAAGTGAAGTGGGTGCTGCTGCCCCCATCTTGGTCCTGCCCAACCCTCATTCTCCATATCTGGGGGAGGAGGGAATACCCTATGAATCTGCTGGTCAGAACTTGGTGCATCAGCTACAAAAGAATGCAGAGGACTCTCTAGCCCACAGGCCAAGCACCATGGGTACCACAAAGTCCAGACAGTGACCTAGAACCCACATGTATAGTTAAGGCTCAGGTCATGTGACTCCCAACTGTCCAATCAACGTGGTTCCATGGTGACCTCTGAACCACAAGGGAGGTCCCTATGTAGACACAATAAAATAAGATGCAGACCATAGCCAATCTCTCTTTTTGCCCTTCCTTTTGCTCTCCCTTTACTGCAACAATGGGATCTGTCGTCATTCAAGGCATATGTATCATGCTTTGTAAACCTGTGTCTTCCCTATGTTTCTCTCCTCAATAAACCTCATTTTCATGCTTACCTAACTTTGGCATGTCTGGTCATTCTTCGGCCATGAGCACATCAAGAACCGACATTTTCAGACTAAAACCTGACAGAATAAACATTAATTTAGTTTCTTCATTTACAGCTAAGATAGTTTATGATTTTTTTTCTTTAATGTGTTGTTTTCCTATGATGATTTTGTTAGGTTTTAGTCCAGTTGAAGAATGAGCAGACACACCACAAAGTTAGGCAAGCACAAAAGTGAGGTTTATTGAAGAAAGACAGGATTATAGAGCAAGAGCAAGATAGGGTCACAGAGCATGGTGCATGAGCCACAGATGAGGGCTGGACCCACTGCTGCAGCAGGGCAGGCAAAAGGAAGAAATTAGAGGGAGAGGGAGGAAAGGAGGAAGCATTGTTCTTTGCTTTGATTTGGCTATTGTCTAGCTAGGAAACTATTAAGTCCCCTCTGTCTATTCCTCTCAATATAAGCTAGTATTAAAAACCAAGTTTAAAGAAAACATTTTTTTCTCAATTTCTTAATTCTACTTAACTGTCTCTTCTTTCCTCATGCTTTTCTCATCTGCTGCCATAGATCAGAGAGAAAATAAGATATCATTAGTGAGCTAACATTTTTGCAACGCTGGGGTGGTAGAAGAGAGAGGAAGATTTCAGGAAGAATCCCCAGTTAGTGGTGGTGCAAATTGCTTTTTTGACTCGTATGGAAGCCATGATTTTCAGTGAAGTGGATCATTTCAGAATTAAATCCACAACATAGTCTTTGTGATGTTTAAAAATGTTTACCAAAGGATTTCTACCTGCCTTTTCTAATATCTAGTTCTTATAACTATATATTCTGACTTAAATTGAGCACATTGAAATTTAAATCAATGCACCTAATTGTGTGTATCAACTACTATGGGCAATGTGTTGTACTGCATGATGTTAAAAAATGCAATGGGAAGAAAAATGAAGCTTCTGATTAGATTATTGTTATTTTAGAAATTAAATGGTTAAAGAAAAAAAAATCAGCCTCAGCACCAGGGATCTTTTATAATAATTAGGACTAGAAAGAGATGGGCATTGTATGCCAACCTCACTAATAGCTGCCTGTGTCCTTAGGATTGACCCTCACCTCTCCACTCCACTGCCCACACGGTTTCCTGTTCTACTTTTGTCGTGTTGTAAAACAAATTAAAATCTTTAGCTATGAATGCTGTGGTTGGCAGAGTTAGAACAGTGATAGTTCAAAGAATCCCATCTGGCAAGCAAGCTCTGAAAACAAAAATAAACCTTTTTCCATCTCACTGAAGTCCAGAGAGAGAGATTAATTAAAGTCAATAGAGAAAAAAAATACAAAACACTTCCTAGTATTGTGATGATGGTGATTTTTTTCTCTACCCTTTGCTGACAAAGTCTTTCTCCTCTACAGTAACGTTCTTTGATGAAACAATAGTCTCTTCAAGTAAAATTCAAAACATTATAGTAATTATAAATAAATCTCCTTGTTGAGTCTGTATTTTAGGAATCTTAAAAGAGTTGATAATAAAAATTCTGTCACATTTACATATTATGTTCTTTCTCATCCAGTTTTAACTTCACACAGTCATTAATCTTTGAGGTTAGGTTTATTTTTATGTAAGGTTTAACATTTTTCTTGGTCTCTTGACACAGTGTACCATTTTCTTACCACATTTTACCCTTTGAGCTCCTCAAGTACTTATTGAAATGGCATGAATAACTCCAGATTTCTCCCACACTATGAGATAATTTGCATAAGCATCCTCAAGAGTCTCTGAAATTCTTGGTGAACATAACATTGCTCTGGATAATAGGATGCCTGGACAATGGTTTGTCCTTTGAATCCCGACTTTTAGTTGTGGTTTCAGGGTCTCTTTAGAAGAGCCTGAACTTCCTTTAGGTATTTGTTTCTGTGAGGAGGAAAAAATACTAAATCAAAGCTTTATAGTGTGCTTTCAATTCTACATTTTAACAGACACTAAAAGCTAAAGAATGGAGCTGTCTCTGAAGCATTGTTGGGTACGATAGCTAGGGAGGAGGAAAAACTGGCTGCTTTGTGGTTAAAAAAAGAAATCCAGGGATTCTTTGTGCTGAATGAGATAACATAGTCGTTGCATGTTCTCTTACATAGCTGGCGAAAATGACTTTTTTCCCTATTTCTTTTCCACCTCTTCCCTTACCTCACCTTATTGGCTCATTTACTCAGTAGGAGAAAGAGTAGCTGTTAAGCAAACTGTACAATGTAGTTGAGGAGAAAATCTTGAGGTTATATTATATTTTGTAAGATGGTTTTATATCACCAAATAATGCACAACTGGGCAGAATAATTCCAGTCAAAAATGTATTTCTATTGTGAAGTTATAAGAGCTCAGAATACTAATAGTACTTTAACAGCATATGACTTAATATATTTATTTTATTTCTTGGTTTTATACATTTGCTTTGATTCAGGTTTTATTTTCATTTTAAAGTATTAAGAGATTGTTAAAATATACTTTACCTTTTTATTCCTGTCATTTCCAGCTTAAGTCTGCAGTGACTGTTATAAAACTATGAAGATATTTCAAGTCACCAAGGCATTTGCGATACCTCAAATTATGTACCAGAACCTTAGTTCTTTCTGCCAGCACCAAAACATGGATTAAAATCATGGATCAATTAAAGTTCCACTTACTGCCACAATGTATCATCTCAAGATTATCACGATGCCTATGGTTTTAGGAGAAAACTGGTAGACCAGCATATTGGGAATTGGAAAAAAAAAAAAAATCCCTTTGCTTTCTTCTTTCTAATTTCTGAGTTTGAAATTAAACCAGACTGTTTTACAGAAGCAAACAAAGCTTATATGTTTTGATAGTTAATGTAATTTAAACGGCATTCTAATACTCAAACTTTATGAAATGTCAAATTGTAGTGGGAAGGCCCTAAATTGAAACCTAGAATCAAGTTTGAAAAACTACAAAAATTCTATCACTTACTAACTATCAGACTTTGATCAAATCATATTACCTCTTTAGCCACGGGTTTCAACGTATAGAAAATATTATTATCATATATTTCTTTGGAGGAAAGATAGAGCAATTAATGTTCTATAGTATGGACTCAATGGCATTCCCCATGACACTTCCAACCAAACAGAAGCACACACAAACATACACACTCATCAGATTGGTGATTTAACAGTTTAGATAACGTACAGTGATCTAAAAAGGCAATGAATTAGTCAATTTCTCCTGATAATTTTTCAATTAGCTGTAAAGTACTAACAGATGCTGTGAGAATGAGAAATAAAGAAAAGTTAAAGATACAGTTTCACTATTAGAATAAAACATCAAGGAAATGCTTCAGGAGATGGATCTAAACAAAGATTTTTTGAGTAAGAATTGAAAAGCACAGACAACAAAAGCAAAAATTGAGAAATAAGATTATATCAAGCTAAAAAGCCTCTCCCCAGGAAAGGAAACAATTAACAAAGTGGAGGCAACCTACAGAATGGGAGAAAACATTTGCAAACTAGCCATCTGACAGCTGATACCCAGAATATACAAGGAACTCAAACAACTCAAAAGCAAAAAAACAAATAATCCAATTAAAAAGTGAGAAACAATTCTGAATAGACATCTCCCAAAAGAAGACATACAAATGGCCAACAAGAATACAAAAAAATATTCAGTATTACTAATCCTCAGGAAAATGTAAATTTTCAAAAACAACAGTGAATTATCATCTCACCCTAGTTAAAATAGTTGTTATCAAAAATACAGAAATTACAGATGCTGATGAGGATATGGAGAAAGGGGAATTTTCATACACTGTTGGTAGGAATGTATATTAATACAGCAACTATAGAAAATAGAGATTTCTCAAAAAACTAAATTAGAGCTATCATATGATCCACCAATCCACTGTTTGTTATACATCCAAAGGAAACGATATCAATATGTCAAAGAGATATCTGCACTCACATGTTTGTTGGATCCCACTATTTGCAAGAGCAAAAATGTGGAATCAACCTGTGTCCATCATTGGATGCGTGGATACAGAAAATGTGGTATACACACACACACACACACACACACACACACATCAGAAATCCTGTTATTTGAAGCAACATGGATGGAACTGGAGGACCTTATGTTAAGCAAAATAAGCCAGGCATAGGACAACAAGTATCTTATATTCTCACTCATAAGTGGGAACTAAAAATATTGAACTCATAGAAGTAGTGAGTCGAATGGTGGTTATTAGAAGCTGGGGAGGTTAGAGGAGATGGGGGTTGAAGAGAGATTGGCTAATGAATACAAAAATATAGTTACAGAGAAGGAATAAGATCTAGTGTTCAAAAGCACAGCAGGGTGACTATAATTAATAGGAATTTACAGTATATTTCAAAATAGGTAGAAGAGAAGATGTGGAATGTTCCCAACACAAAGAAATAATAAATATTTGAGGTAATGAATATCCCAATTACAGTGATTTGACCATTACACGTTGTATATATGTGTCAAAATATCACATGTACTCCATAAATATGTACAACCATTATGTATCAATAAAAATAGAATTATATTTATTAAATATGAAATGTCCAATTTCCTTAAGTACTAAGTTTGACCATTGATACCTCTGACATTTTACTTTGACATTTCTTGTTTCATTTTTATTGTGAAGGTACATCCTCAGTTTTGCAAACGCATGTTTTGACTTGTGATTATCTTTCAAAAAAATTTTTAGAGCAATTTTGGTAAAACCATGGGTAAGTCAAAAATTCGTGTTATTTTCAAATATGAGTCCTATCATGGAACCAATGCCCAGCAGACAGCTCAAAATACCAACGAAGTGTTTGGGAAGGATTTGGCTAATGAATGCACAGTACCTTGATGGTTTGAGAAGTTTCAGTCTGGTGATTTTAATGCAAGATCTTTTATGAGTGTGTAAAATTATTATTGTCGAGTTAGGGCTAAGGGGCAGCATATGTTTTAAACTACCTAAAAGGGAGAAATATTTATGGATGAGGATGGGTCTGACAACAGAGCAGAAGAGGCTAAATTAGGGTTAAAGAAGGGCAGAAAACAGGACAGTTCTAGGTGAAGTCTCATTTCTTTCATTGCTTTGTGACTTCACACTCCTAGTCTGATTTTTGCTTACTTGTTTACTTCTTCACCATCTATGACTTACTAATGGCGGCAAGCATATGGACGCATCATTCCTTACTTCATTGACTGATTCAATAATTTTCTTTTATTGAGTTTTCACCACCTGTAATACACTATCTAGTTTATTTCTATAAATATAAAATTAAATAAGACATATTTTGGTTTATAAAAGAGAATGCAATAAACATGTTGAAGGAAAATGTGGCTATTTAAATAAAAGTTGTGCATAAATGTTATATTAAATAAATGTGGTGACCAGGAGGATAAAGAAAGCAGTAAAGGAGAAAGTGTTATCTGAGCTGGATTTAGAAGTATAAATAGTATTTTATTTAACCAAGAAGGGAAATCATGCATTTCATGGAGAAGGATTGGCATGATTAGTGCATAAAAGCAAAAGGATAAATTATTTATTGGAGGGCAATATGTTCTCTTATTTAAGGAGAACATAATATAAAATAATAATTATAGATAAGGTCTGAAAGATAGGTTGGATTCAAACACAGGATGTAAAATTTAAATCTTAATCTACTTACATTAAGATCCAGTGTAAATTTTTATCAGTGCTGTGTTTGAATAAAGTCTATTTTAAAGGAATGAATTCAGATTAAGAAATGATATAATAGAAAATATAGAAATTAGAAGTGAGAAAACCAGTTAGAACAGTCATGGAGATACTAACTAGGAGACTGGCATCAAAGCAAACCTGAGGCTTGGGATTCCGTGCTTTGAAAGTCTCTGCTTATTAAGGTATAATTTGCTCAGACATCTGCATGTTCAGGGGAAGATGTACAATCCACCTGTATGCATATTCTGTTTAATAACTCAAATGGCTTAAGTGATTCTACCAGACTATATGGAGGACAAAATAAGTTCTTTCTCTACTTTATGTTACCACGTTTTAAGATCACAAGGACATAATATTTAGGTACTCTGAGAAAAGCCAATATATAAATACTGGCGGCCAAAATAAATACTGATGGCTGAACTCATTCTTCACTTGCAGAAGTTTTAATTTGTATTCTCAGAGAAGATATAAATCTATAATTTTCTTAGAAATTTATGGTTAAAGTATATCATTAAGACACATAAACTGAGAATTTTAACAATTGCTTCTGTTGTACTGAAATAGAGAACTGCTGATTCTTTTGTAATTACTCTCATCCTTGGGGAATATCTCAATGTTCCATGATTATGTTAAGCTAGAGTTTAACTAGCTCATCTCTCACCTTCACATATTGGCAAGTTTTCTTCTAGAACATGTTCTACAATGTTTTTGTAGGGTAGATGTTGCATTAGTGCTTTTTCTGTTGTCATTTAAATTTATTAAGATAGTTATCAACCAATACCAGACTACAAACATTTGATGTTTACATATATATATAAAATTTTACGATTTAATCAAGAAACCAAACTTTTTTTAAAGCACAGTGTTAATAGTCTCAGGTTATACACAAGTTATGCATCATAAAAAATAATTTAGGGGCCTAAAATCTTAAAGAATGATTAAATATGAATATTACCTTATTGAAAGTTAAAATTCCTTCATTTAACAATTATTTACTGACTACCTATTGTTCAAGGTCCCACTTCATATACTGAGAATATAATTTTGATATAATAAAGTGGCTGTCCTCATTGAGTTTACAATCTAGTATGAGACGTAAACAAATAAAAGTAAATAAAAATTATAATTACATAGCATAGTTTCAAGTAATAAAAGGCGCTATAAAAATCAAGAAAAAAAGACTAAAAATGATGATTTTGTATGTAGAGATATTTTATGTAGTATAATCAGGAAAAGCCTCTTTGCGAAGTGACATTTGATCAGAAACCCGAATTACACGAGCAACTAAACCATGGGAAGCACTTGTGGAAGAGACTTCTAGAAAAAAGAAATAGCAGATGAGGAAGGCTTGAAGTATGAAGGATGGGAAAAGGAGGAGAGAGATAGGATGGAGATGAATGGGATGAGTGAGGGTTATGAGGCCAAATATGACTTAGAAGTAAACTTTTATTTTGTAAATAAATGAACATAAGTGTGGATAAATGGGGTTCATTTAAACTTGAAAAAACAAGACAAAATGAATAAATGTTGGTGATAGAACTCAGAGATCACTTGAGAAAAGAGAGAAATTATGCTAATTGGCTTCCCTAAAAGCAATGGCCACAGACATCTCATTGCCAACTACGTACATCTGTGATTTCTAATTCTGATTTTGAAACACTTGGGGCAGTTTTAATTATTCCAAGAGGTATAATATTATTTTCCAAATATGTGACTAAAACTTAGAAATGGAAGGATATTCTAAAATCAAATTAACCTGTTTAGGATGCCAATAATCTAAACATATGGTAAGAGAAATAGGTATTTTTTTAAAAAATGAATTTGCCTGGAAATTGACTTCTAAATAGAAATACTAGCAACACTGAAAGCATTGTGAAATGCTTCTAGGTATCATCATCTTATATGGCTATTTTATTCTAATTTATAACTTAAATACCTGCTTAAAAGTGAATTATAAATATTTTCACCTGTAGGTTGACTGTAACCTAATATATGTATCATAATGCCCTTTATTTACTTTACATATTTTGTTTTTATCTCTTGTATAATACCTAGGATGACATTGACAGAGCATTGCCTTTTAAATACCAAAAGAAAATGATGATAAACGAGAATATATACTTACTCCTGCTGAAAGATATTCTCCCATTTTGTAAGCAAAGTTTTTTCATTTCTTCTTTTCCCTTACTCTATGATAACTTATTGCAACTTTCCAGAAAGGCACAGGTTGTTTTTTTTTTTTTTGGTCCTCCAGATAGGGGGACTATTTAGAAAATTGGTTTCTTTTAGTTTGGCCCCATGCAGGCTTGACCTATTTTACCTTGTTACAGTGATGGAGAGCTTCATCCTACTAATATTTAGCTTCGAAGAGTTCTGTTAATAGAAGAGATACAGATACCCCCTTACCAGAAGATACAAACAAAACTTTCCTCTATAAATCTTTTATCATAGTTACAAAATTAATATGTTATTTTTTTAAATTCAATCAAATCAATATAAACTAATAATAAAATTATTCAGATATAAATTATAAATTGTCATGTAAAACATAATGGAGAATTGAGCAATGATTTACATTCATGAATTTTTCTACCTACCATTTTATTTAATATCAATAATAAAAATAACGTGATCTAAAATATTAGAGTGAATTCAGATGATAATCTTGATAATTAAAGACACATGATTAAATAATGTCTTTCTTTCTTTCACTGTTTGAGATAAAACAGAGCTTAAATATCAATCTCTAGCAAACTATCTGCTTTGCCCCTTATAGAGTAGTGTTAGTAGTAGATTGGTTAGTTCAGTTGGTTTTAATATGATACTGTTAAGTATAAATATGATTTGGAGTATATGTTAGTTAAGCTTTTTTTCTCTTTTAAGCAGAAAAACAACTCTGTACAATGCCTAGAGGGCCCATCACTAATCTGGGCCAGCTTCCTTACTCTGTCAGCCATTTTTTTTTCTTATTCACAACAGAGTGAGTGAATCAGCATAATCCATTGCCACACCTGGGAACAAATACCAACTGCATATTCTACAGGAATATTATTCTATTACTGGAGGCAGGATCTCAATTATTTGAGTGTAATTACTAAGTTTTGGCCAAAGTGCTGTTTTCATTTTCTCAATATATTACTGTTGCTTTTGCTGGCCTAACTCAAGCTAGCTGAGTTTGCAGTAAATGTATTTCATAAAGCCTTCCAGAAGCAACTCTGTGTTATTGGATATTCTCTAAAAAACATTGAAATTTTGTTTGTGGCATCCTCTAATTAAGATTCAATGTAAGTACACACTCTGGTCAACTGATGACAGAAACTAGCTCAAAAATTATTTCTATGCCATTCAATCAATATTATATTAACAGTAGTATAGATGTCCATATGGAAATATAATAGCCAAAATATCACAATTGTATCTAAATAAAATATTTGTTTCTTTTAAAATATGCATTATTAGATTAAGTAATGCCTAAATTCTTGTTTTAAATGTAGCAACTATAATGATTGTAATTATTATTATTGTTATTACTATTATTGACTTCATGTTTTCATTTATCATGAAGAACATGAAAAAAAATTTTAGACAGAAGTCACAAATTTGTTCATATTGCCAGGAAACACATTTTGCTAAACACATGTTTGAAACATCTGTTTAATGTCTCTAATTGTTTTTTACTTACAGTAAGTTTGTCAATAAAAATCATTCAGAGAAAATATAACACAAATTTATGTTTCAATGTACTTTGAAAGAACTCAATATATCAGATCTAAAAAGCTTTCAAATAATGTAATATTTGCAATTATACTAGAAATGCATACAAATGATAGAACAACTGACACAAGGGAAAAAGTTTCACACGAAAGGCCTATTTTTACAGTTGAAATGACTTCCCAATGCATGCATGTTGATTCTAACTGTCCTTCTAGTAGTCTTGTGTCAGAACACATAGGACTTGCCCCAGCATTTCTTCCCTCTTTTAGTTAAATATGCATTCACTTAAACTTCTAAATTTGTCTTTATAATGTTCCTTCATTTCAGTATTTGCCTAATCTTCTACATTTCAGTTTCTTATTCATTCATCTCCTGTACAGCAAATCACCTTAAAATATTAATGGTTATAATAACATAACTAATATTTAAACATTGACTGTGGACCATATATTATTTGCCTGAGTCCTTGAAATTACATTTAATTGTCACAGTATTACAGTTAGTATTTTATTATATTCATTATATAAATAAGGCAATAGAGGCCTAGAGAGGTGCTAACTATTCAAAGTTACAAGTAGGGGCAAAGGTAGATTTAAATTTTGGTCCTTTCAAGTCCAAGGTCATAATCTTTCCATAAAACTGTGTAATCTCACTCATCTTTTGGAGGGATTCAATCTTCCTCACATAGATCAAGCATCAGGTATAAAACAGGATAAGTTGCACAACTGGATTGTCTTCTCTCTCTCTCTCTCTCTTTATGTGTTCTTAAGGTTTGTCAGTCATCTATGGTAAAAAAGACAATATACAAAATTCTAAGAGGAAAAGGAAAAAAAAGGATAAACCTGTAGCTTGTATACTTTGGATGTGAAATTTTCCATTTTAATGAGACCAGAGTGAATGTATAAACTAAAACTGCATTTTCAAACATTTCAAGTTAATGGACAGATGATTACCCAAAACATTTATGGGAAATTAGAAATCAGTTTGTTCAAAATCTTCATTTTTTTAGTAATGAATTTTAGGCTCAAAAATAATAAGTGAGCTGTTTAAAGTCTTTGTCAACCATATTCTATCATTAATGGGGCTTTAAATTCTTTATTAAATTTATATCCTTTGTTGTGAAAATTTTGTTTCTAATTTATTAAGCTATAAAGATACACAAAATAGAACTAGTTTTATACATGAAGAGAACTTTTGAAAAACTTTTCGACATAAATTATTTGTAGACTGAAATGTAGTCCATACTAAACTTACATTATGACCTAACATGTAGTGAGAAGTATTTTAGGAGACCTTAATTTTAATATTACTTTAATCAGTTTTGTTTTCTCAAGCATGACCTTAATTTAGATTGTAAAGCGCTGATAGTGTGATAAAGTAAAAGAGTGTGTGTTTTAGCATCAGAAAATTCTTTCTGCTTTGGTGTTATCTGTTGCATACTATATTTCTCATAAGCAAGTCATGTAACCTTTCTGAGCTTCATTTTTTAATATGCAAAATTTAAAAATAATTCTCTTCATGAGCAATGCTATAAGAATTAAATATGACAACTTACATAAAACTCCAGGTACTGTGGTTAGTTTATCCCCAGTATTTGGTGATCTCTTCTTGTGGGAGCTTCTATAACCCTAACCCCTGAAATCAGCCTTGGCCCATGACTTGTGAGTGGAAAGGATCTGTTGCCCTTCCAACCAGTAATTTTAAGTGCCTGTTATGACAACTGACTATGTTCCAGACTGGCTTTGGAGCCAGGTGGTGTCTTACAATGAAGAAGGCAGGGCCACCTCTAATGGAAGTGTGGAGTAAAGGAGAAACACAGCTTTGTCGTTCTAAAAACCACTGGGATGGGGGAGGGGTGGAAAAAAAAAAACAAAAACCACTGGGATTGTGGAATGTTTGTTGTTGGTGATGAGGTTGTTGCTGTTGTTAAAGCAACGCAATCTAGCTTATTTTGGCTGATGCAGAAATAATTTAAACATGACAGTTACTCTGTTAGACATTTGTGGTTTACTCCCCAATGTTCTTTCCTCTCTTCCCAACAGTACCTGAATTCCTTCTTGTCACCCAAGTTCATTCGATTCTGTTCACTACTGAGAAGGAACGTTTAAGGCTCAATGTTTTAATATATTCCATCATTTTTTTTTTTCAAGAGATGCCCTTTCACTTGTTGAACTAAAATACAAGTTAGCTGACACTCTCTCTTCCAGAAATTTGGGAGCCAAATTATGTGGATTAATATATAGTTAATGCCAGTAAAGACAAGAAAGTGATAAATTCAGTTTAAACAAAGTTGAGGACTGGAAAGCCTCTCTATAGTGTGCCCGAGCGCGTGCACATACACACACACACACACACACACACAGCTCCCTGTTAACTCTATGTACCAAACAAAAGAGCAAATAACCATAACTTCACAGAAGAATGTGGAAAACAACTTGTAGACTACCTGTAAATTATTGGTGCCTCACTATCTCAATTTATTTTTTCAAATTACTTCTAGATGGAGGATTATACTGAGTCAACTGAGTGCTAAGGATACAGAGTATTAGTAAGGCTAAGAAATAGATTTCCAGACATTCTCTTGGGCTCAAACATAAGTAAACAATTATTTTAGCTTTAGGTCTCAGCCCATAGAACTTTCTAGTATTACATTGTCTATTTTCTAGTAACTAGAAGGGAGGATTTTGAATATTCCCAACACAAGGAAATGATAGATGCTTGAGGTGATAGATATGCTAATTATTCTGATTTGATCATAACACATTGTATACATGTATCAAAATATCACTCTGTACACCTAAATATATACAATTATTGTGCATCAATTAAAAATAAAAATATATAATAGTATCATTTCTCAAAACTTGCACATGCTTGTAAGTTTAATGTTTCAATTGGCTTGCTTTAACTAAAAACTTCAAGTAGAATTGTTACCTGGAATTTTGTTCCAATTTATTCAGCTTTATCAGTAAGTGCAAATGTTATAGCTTAGTAAGAGATATGCTTTTTAACACTTGTAAGCAATGTAGTAGGATTTATTTTCATTTATTTAATTTATTATGTAAGAGCAATTATATATATAGTCATAGGTAACAAGCTGGAAATGTCCTATCAATATCTATGAATTTAATTAATTTGAAGATTTTTGCTAGGGTCTTTACTGACAGAGAATTTAAGATTATAGGTTCAAAGTCTGGAATTCACGATGAATGAATTATAATTTGTACCTTACATGAATGTCAAAAACAAAGCTAAACTCACTAAATATGTATGCAATATGGCTATTACTATATTTCACATTGAGAGTATTAGGATTTTTGGATTTGGTCAAATAAATATATTTGACAACTTTAAAATCAGTAATGCTTAATATAAACAACAAGACCGATTTTAACTAATGTATGTATGAAGATTTATTCACATACATCTATTAACAATATATATTATCATATAAATACTTCTGTAATATAAGTCATAAAGATCAAAATCTTTATTCATAGATCTAAGATAATATCACATTTACAAATATTTTATTGTTATTATTGGTCTAAGTAATGACTTACATGTTCAGTTTTCTGGTAATTGTGTGTGCGTGTGTGTGTGTGTGTGTGTGTGTGTGTATGTGTGCCTATGCATGTATATTTTGAGTGTTTGTCTGTTAGGCTGCAAGTTTAGGCACTTTGATAAACTTAAAATATCAATGAACATTCTAAAGTAGCTGATATCCTCCAGGAAATGATTTATGTTAAGGTAATATGAATGACAGTTTACCATACAGTTAAAGACTTTGTACATATAATTCTACATCAATAACTTCAGAGTTGATTAAGTAGGGCCAAGCCTTGACCAGAAAGATGAGAGAAACACTTAACTAGTAACAACACGATCTGATAATATTAGTCATAAATTAACAGTAATAAATGTTACAAGTGTGCAGTGCTTGACTGATGTAATAAACTTAATTGGTATGCCCCCAGATTTAATAGTAAATTGTAGATGTTAATATTTTATCCAAATTTCTTCTTGGCTTAGTATAATTATCTAAATAAAAGTCTTACTCATCTGAGAATTATGGGTATAACATTGATTCTCAAATGAGAGAAAAAATAGATAATTTCTTCCACTCATTTTAAAGTTGTCAAAACCTTCAGATATTTGAAAAAATCCAGCTCTAACTTACCTGTTAGAGAATCATAGAGTATAATATAAAGCTTGTTTTTGTAATGCAGGGTGTGTTTTATTGTAGGTTTGTCATATAAGTTATTAAAGAGCTGCTGTGAATCAAGAAACAAATTGTGTCCATCATTAGTGTGGTAATAGCTACAGACCAAGATAGCCAGATTCAGAAATGCTAAGTACCTTATAATTAACCAACCATGAAATAATTTGGCTGGCATCATGCAAGCCTGCTTTGCTGACAAATGATAACGCCAATATTCATCTGTGAAGTGGAGAATGCTTGACTACATTTTAACTCTAAGAAATTGCATTTTCTATGGCATCATACAAAATGGCAGCCCAGAGTTGAAGATGAAATTTTGGAATTTTTGGAAATCCTGGGGCTTCTATATTCTAATAATATATAATAGATAATTATGGAAAATTTTTGAAGTGTCAATAAAAACAAATACATGTTTGTGTGTGTATGTGTGTGTATTCTCAAAAGCATTCAGAAGCATGATACAAAAATTCAAGAAAAAACACAAAGTTTAGAGAAAGTTACAATTACAGTAAATCTGCTAAATTTGGCCCTAATTCCTTTGAATGACCAACGTGATATAGTATAGTTTTATATTAAACAGGGATTTTGAATATTTCATTATTGTTTGATGACCATAAACCACTATTTATCCAAGTTTGGCACACTTTAATTTAATTTTTTTTTTTGTTTTTAACATGGTTGATTCATTACATATATTACTTAAGTATTAATTTTAAACTTAGAGCCTTTAAAATATATATTAGATAGACTATACATTAGATCAATTAATTATTTTTCAAAAAATCTGTTTCTCTAAAAGTCACTGGTTATGAAGAACATTCACTATGACTTACTGAAAAAGAGATGGCTTTGGAAAGTTTCCAGTCAGAAAAAAAAAAATCCTCAAAGAAATTTATATTGACTCAATTATTTTCTGTGAAGAAATTAATTCATTTGAGGGTTACATATCTTCATATATTACCAAAATTATCAAATTAAGTGTGATAAACTTCTCTGCCTTTATCTTCATGATTTCCTTGATAGCTAAATGTCACTATCATATTTACTCTGTCATTTTGTTTTACTTATTAGAATTTTACACAATTTCATTGTGCTTTTTGTAATGGAACTTAAAAATTCCATAGTTTAATATTATTATTTATTTTGCTATATTCAAAAGAGTGTTTTAAAATTAAAAATAGACTTAAAAGGTAATACATGAACACAACAAATAATTAAAAATAATAAAGAAAACAAAGTTATCTGAAATTTCTATTCCTATTGTAAAAATACCTTTACAGATTCCTTTCTATGCATACCTTGTTCTCACACGTGCCACGTACACATACCCACGCATACATAATATTGCAAGGGCCAATACAATACTTAAAAAATTTTTTGATACGTGCTTTCAACTACTATATCATAATATGTTGTATTTTATAAATAAATGTATGTATACCTTATAATTTTAGTAGATATATAATAATCCATTATAGGATTTGTCATATTTTTAGTCAATTTTATTATTTAAAATAAGGCTGCAATAATAGACGCACAGATACATCTTAAACACTTGTACATTATCTTCTCTAGGTGAAATTCTAAAAGGTAAATTGACACTTAAAATTATGTATTTATATTTACGAATGAGAAATCTCAAATGCTTTTTCTGCACCTATTGAAATGATCATGTGTGTGTTTCTTTAACTTTTTAGCCTTTTAATATAACAAATTATATTAATTGATTTTGAAATATTGAACCAGGCTTGCATAATTGGAATAAATCCCACTTGTCTGTGATGTATAATTATTTTTATACACTTTTGGATTTCATTTGTTAATATTTTGTTGAGAATTTATGCATATATGTTCATGAGAGATATTAGTCTTTAGTTTTATTTTTTCTAAAATCTTTGTTTTCGGTATGAAGTTAATACTGGCCTCATTCAATGAGTTATAAAGTATCCCCCTCTGCTCCTAATCTCTAGAAGAGATTGTAGAGAATTGGTATAATTTTCCTTAAATATTTGGTAAAATTCACCAGTGAACCCAACTGAGTCTAATATTTCCTGTTTGGGAAGGTTATTAATTATTGATTCAATTTTTAAAATATATATGGCCTATTCATATTGCTGATTATTTTTTGTGTGGTTGTGGCAAATTGTGTCTTTTAAGGAATTGGTCCATTTCATTTAGGTTATCAAATTTGTGAGTGTAAAGTTGTTCCTGTTAGTCTTTCATAATACTTTTAATTTCCCCAGAACATATGGTGATGTCCCTTCTTGTTTCTGATATTAGTAATTTGTGTCCTCTCTCTTTTTTCTTAGCCTTGCTAGATGCTTATCAATTTCATTGATAAGCAATGGCTTATCTAATTGAAAAGAAACAGCTTTTGTTTCATTGATATTTTTTATTGATTTCCTGTTTTTAATTTTATCGATTTCTCCTTCAATTTTTATTTCTTTTCTTCTTTATATTTTGGATTTAATTTGCTCTTTTGTTCTAATTTTTAAAGGTGAAGGCATAGATTATTGATTTTAGATCTTTACTACTTTTTAATATATGAATTTGATGCTATAAATTTCCCTTTAACACTGCTTTCACTGCATCTCACAAATTTTTATAAGTCATATTTCCATTTTAATTTAGTTCAAAATATTTTTAAATTCTTCTTAGGTCTTTTTTGATTCATGTATTTTAGAAGTGTGTTATTTAATTTCTAGTATTTTGGGATTTGCCAGCTGTCTTTCTGTTATTGATTTCTAATTTAATTTCGTTGTGTTCTGAGAGCAGACATTATATGAATCCTATTCTTTCAAATATATTAAGCAGTGTTTATGGCCCAGATGTGATCCATCTTGGTGAATGTTCCATGTGAGCTAGAGAAAATACATAATCTACTATTGTTAGATAAAGTAATCTATAGACATCAATTATTATATTAATTGATTGATCATACTGTTGAATTCAACTATGTCCTTTCTAATTTTCTGCCTGCTCAATTTGTTCTGTTCTGATAGAACAGTGTTAAAGTTCTCAACTAAAATTGTGGATTCGTGGATTTTTTCTTGCAGTTCTGTCAGTATTTACCTCACATATTTTGATGCTCATTTGTTAGGTGCATACACTTTAAAGATTATTATGTCTTTTTGGCATATTTACTTCTTTATCACTGTGTAAAGCCCCTCTTTATCCTTGATAGCCTTTCTTGTTCGGAAGTCTGTTTTGTCTGAAATTAACATAGCTACAACTATGTACTTTTGTAGTGTCAGTGTTAGCATGGTATAGCTTTCCCTATCCCATTTCTTTTAATCTATATGTATTTTTACAGTTAAAGTTAGTTTTCTATAGACAAAATACATCTGGGTCTTATTTTTTTATTTCACTCTGAAAATCTGTCATTTAATTGGTGTATTTAGATCATTGACCTATATAAAATGATTATTGATATAGTTAGATGAATATTTACTAAATTTGTTGACCTTGTTTGTTTCTATTTTTGTCTTCTACAATTTTTCTGCCCTTTGTGGTTTTAATTGAGCATTTTGTATGATTCCATTTTCTCTCTTTCCTTAGCTAAGCAATTATATATTTACAACTAATCCAAGTCCACTTTCAAATAACACTATACCAGTTCATAGGTAGTGAGAATAGCTTATAATAACAAAATATTTCTCATTCTTCCATCTCTTCTCTTATATTATTGCTATCAATAATTTCATTTATGCATAAGTATACATGTAGATATAATATATAATAAATACATTGTTGCTACAAATATTTTGAACAAAATTCTTTGTTAGATAATCGATTAAGAAAAATACAAGCTTTTTTTTACCTTTACTTATTCATGCTTCACTTATCTTTTTTAACAAAAATCTAAGTTTCTGACCTACATAATTTTCCATTTCTCTGTAGAACATCTATTAACATTTTTTTGCAAAGGTAGTCTAGTGACAAAAATTTTCCTCAATTTTTGTTTGTCTGAGAAAGTCTTTATTTTTCTTTTACTTTTATTTATTTATTTAATTTCATAATATTATGGGGGTATGAATGATTTGGTTACATATATTGCTTTTGTACCAGGCCAATCCCCCAGATGGTGAGCATTGTACCCATTACGTGTGATTTTACCCATCTCCTCCTCCTGCCTCCCACCTACTTGATTTTTGATGAATGTTATTTTCATATGTGTGCATAGGTTTTGATAAATTAGTTCCAAATTAATGGTGAGTGTATGTGGTGTTTGTTTTTCCATTCTGTGATACCTCACTTAGGAGAATGGGCTCCAGTTCCACCCAGGTCAATGAAAGAGTTATTAAATGGTGTTTTCACATGGTACAGAAATCTAAATATTTTCCTTCACTCTTTACTTCTCTCCATGGTTTCTGAGAAGTTGGATCTAATTTTATGTTTTATCAATAGGCAAGGTAATTTTTCCCCTGGCTTCTTTCAAGATTTTTTTGTTATCTTTTATTTTCTGAAATTTGAGTATAACATGCGCAGGTGTAGTTTTTTTTTTTGTTGTTTGTTTGTTTGTTTGTTTGTTTTTCAGCTCATTATGGGGGTACAAAAGATCAGGCTATATACATTGCCCATGCCTCCCCATCCCCCCGAGTCTGAGCTTCAATAGGTGTAGTTTTTGTTTTTATTTTTGCTTTGTGTTCTCTGACCTTTCTGGATGTATGGCTTGGTGTCTGACATTAACTTGGGTGAAATGCTCAATTATTATTGCTTCAAATAATGTTTCTGTTTTCTTCTCTCTTTTTACTTCTGGCATTCTCATTATGTGTATGCTACTGCTTTTTCAGTTGTCACACAGTTCTCAAAATTCTGTTCAGTTTTTAGTGTTTTTTCTCTTTGTTTTTCAGTTTTGAAAGTTTTTATTGTTAGATCCTCAAGCACTGAGATTTTTGCTTCTGCCATGTTCAGAATACTAATGAGTTCAACAAGGCATTCTTAATTTCTGTTATAGTGCTTTTGATCTCGAGCATTTCCTTTTTTTATTCTTTTTTAGAATTTCAATCTCTCTGGCTACATTTTATGTCTGTTCTTATATTTTGATTATTCTTTTTTCATGAAAACTGTTAACATGTTAATGAGTTTTTTTAAAAAAAAAAACAACATTGATCTGGTAATTCCAACATCTCTACCATATCTAACTCTAGTTCTGAGACTTCTTCAAGTCTCTTCACACACTGTTTCTTGCATTTTAACATGTCTTGTAATTTTTGGTTAAGAGGTAGACATGATTCTTTGGGTAAAAGTAATTGCAACAAAGAGCTTTCTGTAATGTGGTAAGGTGTGGAGGAAGGTGAAGCATTCTATAGTCTTAGAATTGGTCTCAGTCTTTTGGTGAGCTATGTCTTGGACTGTGAACTTCATCAATGCTTATCAATTTTCTTTTCCCTCCTCTGGTCACAGAATATCACTAAAGGGGAAAGAAAGTGGGTATTTCCCTTTGACCACATGGAAAATTTGCTGAAGTTGGGTGGTTCCCTTCCCCCAGGTAGGTCGGACTCTGATTAAACCCAGTAGGTTAGGCTCTGGTAAAATAGTTTCTCCTGCAGGCCTTGTTAAGAAGAATAGAATGCTGTTATGTATTTCACGTTGGATCTTTTTACCTTCCTTTTTAAAACAATAAGAGTGGATTTATCTTTGATACTTACTGGGAAGACGTGGTAGAGCTCCTATTAGTAAAGCTCAAAAGAGTGTGGGTTCTCTCCTATGACTGTGTTCCCCTGGAATTTTTAACCTCTCAGAATTATAATGCATTCATCAATTACAGTTTAAATTTCCCTATTCCAGCATTGGTTCTCAGGGAAGATTTTGCTCATGGGTTTCTGCTCCAGTAAAGATGTGATTCCCTCTATCTGCCCATCTACTTTTCCAAGTGGGGGAGAGCAGTTTGTAGCATGCCTCACTTCTCTGACAGATCTTAGAAGCAAGAAAATCTTGCTGATTTTTCAGTTTGTTTAGTTTTTTTATTTGGAGTAGCAACTTCTAAGCTCCTTACATGCTAGACGTGAAAAAGGCAGAGTTGAAGGTTTTGATGAAAGATGACATGAAGATGGTAGAAGCTCTGTGGGATGAAGTGTTAAGCAAGCTACAGATGCTGAGAATAACCTGGTTATGCTATATAGCCCAGTCTTTCTGTGTGTAACTATATCACAGCTGAAGTACAATCTGACAGTAATTGGGAAAATTGGAGAGAACAGGCTGAGACATCCTATATTCTATACATGAATGTTAAATGGTCATCATGGAAGGCTTTCTCTCAGACAACAATGTTTTTATTCAATACTGAAATATCTGCAGGGATTTTTTTTTACCAGATTGATCGCTCGTCTTTTCTGCAGCTTTTATGGAGAGCCTTTCAGCAGCACAATATCAGCTGCTGAGCCTGCATCATCATGGCATTTCTCATATGCCAGAGGGTTTATATTGCCAGAGTCCATATTGATCCACTTTATCTGGTTTATCTTTACAGAGCATTTCACATCTTTGTTGATAACGCTAACTGAGTTGCTGCAAGACTGAAGGATTGTTCACAGTATATTGCAATAATGATTGTAAAGTGTCTTTAGAATGCAGTGAAATTGACAAGAAGAAGAGCTTATGATTCTGAATGCATTGACAATGGGCCCTTAAGATGATTATCTCAAATATACAGAGTATATTTAGTCTGAATCCAATCTGAAAATTTCTCAACTACTGTCTCAGTCACACTGTATGTTGTAATATTTCAGAATGCATTCTCTAATAAAAGCATGTAGTAGTACCTTTTCTGTTTCTATGGTTAATAAAATTTAAACTTTCCCTATGGGTAGTATTCTTCTGCTTTACTGGGTAGGCTGTAGATTTTTCTCCCTGCTGGGCTTCAAACTCTACATCTGTCAGCTTTGTTCAGCTACTATTATTGAGCAGATATTTCTACTTTGATTTTTAACACTCAAATTATCTATCTATCATTCATATTACAGTCTGTATTACTGACCTCTACCCTAGAGATATGTCAATTTTTAGTCATACCATTCTATTATTCACATCTGGCTATGGATATATACAATTTTAAAATATAATTACATCATTATCTGAAATTTCTATGTATAATTTAGAGTCAAATAGATCTATAGAACTTGTTTCTATCTAGAGGATAGGGACTTTTCAAGTCTTTTAGCTACTTATTTTGGGACATCCAACCATATTGTTAAATAAAATGCTTTTAATCATGTTAATAAGTATATTATTTCAATCTTAGAAATAACTTTTCTCTGTGGAAAATAAATGATTTTCTTTACCCGCTTTGCCTATATGACTCCACCACAATTTTCCTGCCCCATTATCCTCAAAATATTGCTCTTTATTAATGTTGATTAGATTGGGATTTAGAGCTTATAACAATGTAAAATCATGCATATGTTATAAATCAAAATTATAATTTTTTTTCTTGTACTCTTCTTTAAAATAATCCTGCTTGCTTTCTTAGTCATCTGTGTTTTTAACGTTAATTCAACTCTAAATTCCTTTTTTTTTTTTTTTTTTTTTTTTGAGACAGAGTCTCTCTCTGTTGCCCGAGCTAGAGTGCTGTGGTGTCAGCCTAGCTCACAGCAACCTCAAACTTCTGGACTCAAGCAATCCTACTGCCTCAGCCTCCCAAGTAGCTGGGACTACAGGCATGCGCCACTATGCCTGGCTAATTTTTTCTATACATATTTTTAGTTGTCCATATAATTTCTCTCTATTTTTTTAGTAGAGATGGGGTCTTGCTCTTGCTCAGGCTGATCTTGAACTCCTGAGCTCAAACAATCCACCTGCCCCGGCCTCCCAGAGTGCTAGGATTACAGAGGTGAACCACTGCGCCTGGCCTCAGCTGTAAATTCTTTAACTCATATTTTATCTCTTTCCATTTTCTTCCTTCTCACTTCCTAAAAGTGTTATTTAGACAGTCTTCCTTTGGACTTGTCCTCAAATTGTCTTTTCATTCTCATCCATTCATTTATCTTTGTTCTTATATTTTCCAGGATATTTTCTCAACATTCTGTTTCATCACTCCCACTGACTTTTTCCAATTTCCAATTTCCAATTTCATTCCCATGTTATGCTACCATACCGATATATCAATAAGCATACACATTTATTATATATTTATATGGAATATATCAGAATTTTTTCACAGTTATACTTTGAAGATCATTATTGAATTTAAGAAATATTAATGACTTCAGTTGACAATTAATACTAGAAACAACTGTGGTCAGGAAGATCAATTTGCAAAATTAAAGTCAAGTTATATTTGGCAATCAGTTTCCAGGTTGTATTTCTTTAGTTCAAATAACTACACACAGCTGATGAATCAATGTAGTCATCTATAAGTATGTTTTGGCATTAGTTTAACTCATAGGCTTGAGGAAGAAACTATTTTGCATATAATTAGGCACTTGAGAGGAGCATTATAATGTTTCTCTACAGCTCTTGTGGATAATTGCTTGCAAAATTAACTGGGCCTCAGTTATTTTGATTTTTAGTGTAACATTTTAAAGACAGCATGGGAAATGTATTCACGTGTGGCAGTAGATTCAAAACTGCTTCCTAAAGGAAATTTAGGGGTTGTGTCTCCTTTTTCTCATGAACTTCCTCAGAGTTTTTTAAAAAGTTGAGCATCCACGTTGGACTTTTCAATTTTTAGTTTGAATACTGATTTTTTACCACTTGATCATCTTTTATCTTAAGCACATGAGTTTATCATCAAACAATATAAATTATGACAGAACCTCATTGAGAGCACAATTTCAAATAGTCAAGTATCCAGTTCTAAAAACATTTTGGATGACAAAAATAGTATTTATGAAAGATCGACATATATGCAGTCTCTCTTTTTCTGTAAAATAAATTATGTTCTTTAAATATGGTTATTTGCTCACATTAATTCACCAACAGATTTGTCTTTTGGGGGATATGCATTAATATTCCCCCTTGGCAACAAGAAAAAAAACACATAAAGTCATGTTTGGAATGCAATATAAATGTTTAATATACTGTTTGATGTATTATTTAGTATTCTCTATATATAAACCACATATAAATTTTTTTAAACAATGAAGTGCTATGAAGACCTATCATGAATGTCATAAAAAAGCATCTTGAAGTCTTATTCAGTGCCACATCTCCAGTGCTTATTATGATATACTTTTTATATATATATTAGAACATAAAAAGAATAATTTTATTTGTTTGCATTTTTGTTTGTAAACTGTTTCAATCTTAATGTGAAAAGGAAGATATAGATAAATAAGGTTTCAATGTAATTGAAGGAGAAGGGATTGGGAAGGAGAAGAAAAAGAGCAATAGCTTGAAAAAAATGTTGATTCCCTCTTACAGTTATGGTGGAGGCAGATTACTGCCTGTACTTGTTAACTCTCAGAAATGTTTCTTCCATTTAACATCATTGAATAAAATTAAAAATTAGGCTCATTATATGACAACCTACATTATTTAGTGATAATTTACAACTTGTTTTCATTCATAGTTTTGTTTTGTGTACTCACTTGAAACTGTACTATTTTAAGGCATGTTAAACTAGACGATTTTTTTTTCATAAGGGTTGCTAAACTCTGAATCCCCTTACAAAAATCAATTCAAAGAATAAAGAACAGTTATAAAAATAGTTACTAATACACATTTTACTGTCATTTCCCATTTGAAAAAGGGAGAAAAATTAGGTAAAGATATATTGATTAGCTGTGGTGACGCTTCTTAAGTCAGCCAGCTATGTTTGTTTAGTATTACAAAAAAGGTAGTCTTCCCAAGTATGTTAAGTTAAACAAAATGGGAGATATTTTAGTTTATAAAGCTTATATCAGTGTTTATAATTTCTGCATCTTGCCATATATTTTTATTCAGAATGCATCATTGATTTGAATGGGCAATTCTGTATATGGAACGATGGTGGGATATGGTGAATAGCACTAAAAAGAAGCTAAATACAAAATAGCTTGTGGCTAAATGCCTTATCTAAAACCTTAATCCATCTGTTCAAATTAAGCCAATATATGTCTCAAGAAAATAAACTACAAGTAAATAAAACTGAATGATGAAATAATGCATATATTCTCTCTGGGACAAATGAATTCCGGATGTAAAAACATCATTACTTTTTTTTTTTTTTAAGCCTATTTTGAAAGGCTGTTTCTATGGTTTTCCACATTTAAAATGGCTGTCTTGAGATAAACAAGTCAGTCGTGATAAAGTCGATCTGAATTATTTTAATTTCACATTATTCTATAAAATGGGCCATAAATATATACAAATTTATTCTGTAACACATTCTATATGAATCTTAGAAGTTATCAGCAGTATACTTTACATCCTATTCTCCTCCTACATGAAGAGTGGGCAATTGGCACACACAGATAGAGCAGGTGGCAGCAAAGGGGGTGCGAAGTCAGAGTGTGGAACATTTGTGGGAATCCGCTTTGCTTTCCTGCTACCCCGGGTCACTGATAAGCAATAAATTAAGTCATTGTCTGACTTTTGAAGCCTTTTATAAATTGGTTTTTAAAAGTTGAAGTCATACATAGGGTACAATTTGTAAACCTGAAAGGATTTTTAGTATTCATGTTGCATAAGTAATGCATGATACAAGATAACACATTTTCCCCAGATATGTAAATTTAGGAGCTGGAAAATTTGAAGGAGATCTAACTAGAGAGTAAAGTTTGGATATTTGACTGACACTTGGAAAGTATTCTCATAAGTGAGTTAAGAGCATAGAGGAATGGCATAAGTTAACGTTTCACAGAATTTCCCTCTTTTTCTTTGTATCCGGAACACTGTCACTGTCTTCTGGTGCTCTTCCTTCTCAGATCATCAATTAAGACACACACTCTCTCTCTCTCTCTCTTTTTTTTTTTTCTTCTGCCAAATCCTAAAAATTTTAGATTCTTCACACTTTTATCCTTGGTCGTTTTCTTTTTCTCGTTATCCTTGTTGAAGGGGGCTTTTATCATCTCTTGCACCATTCAATACTGTCTATACTTATCCAGAATTTTATCTCCGGCCTATGAAATTCCTCCTATTTCCAGTATAGGAATTTAGACAGAATGTAAATAAAGAATATGTTGTTGCATTTATGCCCTACAGGTAATCTCAAGTTCAAAATGGCCAATAATATCAATTTCTTTTCTCAAATCTCTTTCTAGTTTTATCTTTCCTATTTTAAGAATATTAACATGCTTTCTTTTATGCTGAAGCAAAAAAAATTATCTCCCAAACATATCAGTTTTAAAATTATAAGTTACTCAGTTACCTATGTGGTGTGACTAAAACATTTCTTGCAGAGATCTTCTCTCAGCATCTCTCAACACCTTCAGCAGATCCTTATTTCTCATGAATAATCTCAACAGAACTGTCTTAAACCTTTCTGTGATTTTATCGTCTCTTCTTTTCAATCCATCCACCATATTGCTGCCAGAATTTTCACTGAAAAATACCAGATTTAATGTACTTTTCTGCTTTAAATCTTTGTTTTTCTTAATTATTTTTGAACAAAGTCAAAGGACTCTGAGTAACGCAAACTAAATTATTTTCATTTTCTTCTCTGTATCTTCTCATCTTAAAATATAGCCACACTGAATTACTGGCAGTTTTCTCACATGTGCCATGATTTATATATCTTTTAAATTATGAGTCCTTTGTCTTTTCTTGATATATTTCTTTAAATCTGGTAAATCTGATGGACACATCTGATAAAAGTCTACTTCAAATTCAAGTGTCACGTCTGCTCTATAGTTTTCCCAATAGCACAACAGAATTCAGTTCTGTACATTTATTCCCCATAAGGTTAGGGCAACCTCCAATTTTCACAGCTGATTATAACTGTATGCTTATGTGACAGCCACACTAATTAGATGGTAAGCACCTGGAGTACAGGAACCATTTGAAAATCGTGTTTGTATGTCCTATGTGCCCATTGTAGGAACTGATACATATTAGTCATTTGAAAAACTGAACTTGTGACTTTTCCAATTGAAATGGACAAAATGACACCAAACATCTTCCCAGAGAAATATAAAGAATGTGTTTGGGATCCCAGCCAACATTTGACCAATCAACAAAATGGGCTGTAATATCCAAAGGCAAACTCTCAAACAACATTCACCTAACAACTTCAGAATCACCCAGACTGACATTTTACCTCCATTACACAGCACTTGAAGGGATGCCTATGGCAGAAAATATGAACTAAAAACCGAATCCTCGTCTCTTCACTGTGTGCAACTCAGTGATAACTGGACTGTCAGAAAGAAAACATTCTGTGTGGTTTCTGACTAAGTCTTCTGAGTAGTTTTTGTGCTGTTTCAAAGTAATTTAACTCTGAGGAGGTAGTAGAAGCAACAATCATCAGACTAGGATCAAAATTAATAGGCTATGTATTGATCAGACACAGCTCTTTACTCCAAGTTCTTGCCAGAGTCAAATGTAACATTTCTTCACTTCTACCTTTGATTGTCTTTTGGGACCATCCCTGAAAGATTCTGCAAAATGTTAGTTATCTCATTCAGCCCATCAAAAAGGGCAGAACAGTGTGTTAGGTAATTGAAAACAGTATGGATCCTGAGATTTAAAAAGAAAAATTCTTAAAGAATAATAAAGAAATGAGCTATTAAATAAGGGAGAAAAGAAGAAGATTTACAATGTATTACTTATGACTACAACTGTTTTCCTTACCTATTATACTTTTTGTTTATTTCTAAATACAGTCACAAAGTAATGAATTGAGCTTCTTAGTTACAAATTTGTAATGCTAATAATTGTAGTTTTTTTCAAAATGGTTTATTTTAATCCATGTTCTCACTTAAGTCAACAGCAAGGTTTACATATACCATCTTTAACACTGTCTACATATATTTGTGGAATCGGTTGTGCCAGATATTTTATTTCATGGCTTCTGAATCAAATATTTATTTTTATTTCTGGTAATAAAGACAGATGAGAAAACAAAATATTACACAGTTGCACAAAATAGTTACTTCTAGTTTTCTCTCATGTGATTTTTTTCCTCAATATCTTTGAGTAATAATTTATTTTTGGTAGTTAAATTTATATCAATAATATTAAGGTAAAAATCACAAATTTTATCCAGTGGAGAAAAAATAATGAGCAATATTAGAAGACACAGAAAAATATAAATATATATATAATAATGGTTCTCTAAAGAATTGAAATAAAAATTTTATTCAAGATTTATTTTACTTAATAATGGTAGTGGTTTACTTTGGTGTGAATGTTAGAATCTCATCTCTACATTCAACATGATTCTATGATGTTCCCTTGACTAAGCTTAATATAAACACTTAAAATTGCATTTTATTTATTTATTAATTTAATATGTTAATTTATAATTTATACCATTTGAGTCCATATCATGTTTTCAGGTTTAAAATATTTATCTGTGTTGTAAAGGAAAATATATATGATACCTCAACCAGTTAAAAGTGAGAAAAAGAGAAAAGAATCACCAAATATTTTGTTTTATCCATATAATACCAAGAAACTGACTTAACAGTTCCCCTTACTTCTATTTAAGTGGCCCTGAATTTATTTTTCTAAAATTGATGATTTTACTAACTCACTTGACATTTTTCTATGTAACTCTTAGCAATTTTTCACACTATCTTGTCCATAACATTAGAGAATAACAACTTTCATGGTGTTTTATAATTTCTTGCACGTTTGCCATTTAATCAATGAAACAATTTGTCTTCTATATCTTTACTGTGTAGCCTATGACTATCATTAATAAGTGAATAAAATCATTGGTAAAAAAATGTTAATTTTAATGATATTTGTGGGAGGTGGGACAGGGCACTCTCAGAGGAGGTTGTCTACAAACGCATAGCCATGACAGGACATTTTCTTCTCTACAGTCTTTCACTCCACAATCATTTCTACATTGTCCTCCTTTTTAATCTTCCTGGAAAACTATTTCTATTTCTTGTGGATAGTATTAAACAAAGATAGGTCTTTTTATTGTATTTTATTTTGTTAAAAAGAATGGTTAGCAAATAAAATCCAGAATATGGATGAAGGGACATGTTCCTTCCTATGAAGAAAAAGACAAATTTAATAACACTGAGTATTATTTCCAGTGCACCATTCTTCTCAGGATAGATAACAATTTTCCTATAAAACCACATTATATTTCAAGTAGTTTCCAGGCACACCGGAACTATAAAGTTATGCAAGGACATATCTTGACTTGTAACTTACAAAGTTGATATAATTATTAACATTTTGTTAATGTCCACATAATGTACAAAACAAAAAATGGTAGAACATTTGCTGCATTTTCCATAAAGTATTATAAAGATCTCTATATGGTCACTTCGTGGAGAATTTAGTTTGTACACTAAGAATAGCACAATCTTCTCTATTTCTCTTATGTAGAGGGAAAACAATTTGTATCTGCTTTCATTTTCAAGAAGTCATGTTTCTTCTGTTCATGTCATATAGTCAACCTATGTTGAAGATTATTCTTCAGGTAATCTCTATAATAAATAAATGATTACACATTAAAAATATATACCATGATTCATATATCCATATTTATAAATATACAATAATTTTTGCATATGGCTTTAAAAGATCTTTATTTCCTTCTCAATAAAGTTATTGGCCATTATTCTAAATCCCTTATTGGCCTATTGTCATTGGATTTTATTCTTACACATGTCTACTCTTCCATCAACTTAAATTCCCCATTCCAAGGAATACTTAGCTTCTGTTAGTTCAGTAATATTGAAAAACATAACCTAAAGAATGGATGGGAAAGAAATGAGGTTGGAGTGAAAAATAGGAGACAGGACATGAAGATTGTTGGTAGACACATTTAGGAGTTAACTTTTCCTGAGAGTACTAGAAAAACCAATTCTCTTTTGGTGATATATTTAATTTTGATAGTTAAGGGGTATTTAATCTGCCATGGGGAGAATAAACATGAAGGGGACAAAAATGGTAAGGGAGGCAAAGGTTGTTTTAACAATTTGGGCCAAAATTGATTTAGACATGACATAATTATGTGGCCGTAGTCATGGAGAGTAGGCATGAATTTATGAGATTTAAGTGGGAGAGAGTGAGAAATAATTGATGACTGCTGAGTTTCCATTTTGCTAACTTTGTTGATGGTTGTGTACACAGGGTTAAGAAATGAAGAAAAAAAATTGTTTGAAGAACGATAGCTTAAAATATTTCATCTTAGTTTGGGTTACTTCAGAAAGAGATGCTGAGAAAATTAGTCAAATTCATGTAGCTTATTGAAATAAGATTTTAGGAAATACTGGGAGGTGAGGAGAAAGTGAAACAGAAATGGAACATGCCAAAGAAGGAGTTGCTATCAAGGAAGTTACTGCTTAAGTTACTATATCCAGCTCCAATGGAAAACTAGAAAATTTCCACTTCTGCAGCTTGATCCTGCTGGGAAATTTTGGTGCTTCTCATGTGTAAAACATGCATACCAGTGTTATCTCAACTAGGAGAAAAGGAAGCTAGTGTACTTATAGATCATATGGCCAGGGTATTTATAGAGGAGGACTTCTTCATGGAGACGTTAATTCCTTTCTACTTCTGGCTCGCATGCAGGTGGCAAAGTGGGTTCCAGATTCCAGAGAAAGTCCTGTTCTAGCAGTGGGAATTAGAGCCAATGTGCACTGAAGAAGAGGGAGAAGATATGTGTGGGGCAACAACAGCATCTGCCACAGAGTGATTGAAGATGAAAAAAGTAGTAAGTTGAAATTCAGGAGAATGTATTTTTCCATAAACCAACTAAAGATAAATTTTCAGAAAAGGTGAAACTGTAGTATTGATTCCTTAGATTTTGGGGCAGGGGGGTAGGATATGGACTAAAAAGAATCCACTAGTTTATAGCTAAATTTTTAACCTATGACTTTGCATGAAAAATTTCAGAATAATAATGGAGATGGAGTTCATATACTACATAATTTGTCCTTCCAATTATGGTTTGTTTTGTATATTTATTTATATTTTATCAGTTGATGTCCTAATCAGTATTACAGGTCCCCAAGTTTCAGTTAGCCTCACCTCTGGACACATGAAAGGATTATGTTTTCTAATACTTTAAATTTATATTCCTTGCTTTGGCCAATTAAATGTTAATAAAGGTGATATACATGGAACCATTAAATTACCAGAGATCTACTGTAACAAACCCTAGCATTGAAGATTTCAAACTCTTTTTGGCTCAGTGACAAACAGACATCAGAATTTCATGCTGCCTTTCTACCCCACAGGTCATTTTTAAGTATAGATCCTCCCCTTGAAATCAAGGCATATAACAGGAGTTCATTCAGTGTATCCCCCACCAATATCTCAAATTACGAAGATTCTAAATTTTCCCTCTCCCTTGCTATTTCTTTATTTTCTTCTCATTTTCATTTAATCATGTTCTTTTATTTTCTAATACCATTACTTTTTAAAAAAATTCTTCTAGTCATTTTAATGAAGATTTTGATGTGTGGTAAATCTTCACTATTTTTTCAATGTCCTTAATCTAGTGTTTATTACTTTTATTTCACTAAAACTAACTTTTTTTAGTACAGTCAATAACCTCATTATGTCCTATGTAATGGTCTTTTAGAAAATCCTTTAAAAACTGACTTTTTCTGTTTGATCTTTTTAAAAAATAATTTAGGTTATGATATATTCTAATTCTTTTCTCTCTTTGTTTAAGTAATGATGTCTTCTTTTTTAACATTCTTTTCAATTCTACTTTAATTTCTACTTTTTTATACTGATTTACCACTTATATGTGGATAACCTTTAAATTTGTCTTTATTTACAAATTTATTATTGTCTCCTTCAATATCCAGTCCCTAAGAGATCCAATCAACACTCACTTATTTTACTCTAATTTCTAAGTTTTCTTTCACATAACAATCTTTGGCATCAGCCTTTCTTCAGAGCCACATTTTTATTTTGCTGGTTTCAAACACAAAATTTATATTATCATCTTTCAATGACCCAAATTCAGGACATATAAAGCATACTTAACTGACAGTCTCTCTCTCTTCTCCTCCTAGTTGTGAATGTCATTATAATACATATCGACTGAATAGTAGACATATTTTTAATTCACTGAAGTATATATAACCATGTTTAAGTTTGAGGACAGAACTGAAAGATAAACAAACATGTTTCTGGCATGAAAGAGTTTAGTAATGTAATAGGGGACATAAATTAATATAAAAACTACCATGGTATATTTTAATAGGGATTGCATTGACTCTGTAGATCACTTTGGGTAGTATAGACATTTTAACAATGTTGATTCTGCCGATCCATGAACATGATATGGTTTTCCATCTGTTTATGTCCTCTGCTGTTTTCTTCCTCAGCATTTTGTAGTTCTGCCTGTAGAGGTCTTTCACTTCCTTAGTTAAATATAACCCACTGAAGAGAATCATATATACAACACAACAAGAATTCACATTTCTGGAGATTTGAACTCGCACCTTCATTTCGGCTTTCTAACAAATAATTTTCTAAATATGACTGATTCTTCTTTTGAAAATTCTCTTAGAATCTTATTTTCTTTTCATCCTCACTACTACCACTCTACCTTGGGACATTTAGCTTTTCCCACACAGTAAGGTTATTTTCTTCATTCAATACATGATAATGTAATTGGTTTCATAATCCAATTTTAAAATTTTATGTTAAGCCTTTTCTCTCTTGTAAATATATTTCAAAGTAACCGTTGTAGAATTCAAGACCTTTCCTTGCACATTACCCCTTCTTTTATCTTCCTGTTTACTCGAATAAAACATCTACTTCAACAGGCCAGGTTAATTTTACCTCAGCCACGTTTCTTGTTTTGTTTTTCTTAGTTCTTTATGTACTTGACATTCCAATTTTTTTTTTTTAAGTCATAGTTGACATTGACTATGAAGCCTACTCAAAATATTTCAGTATATAATCACATGCTACATCCATCTATCTTGCCTAGATATATATGAGCACAATGTTTTAGAATTCTCCTCTATTAGTTTCATGATCCTGTACGTTTTTGACTTATGTGACTATATTTTAAACTCCAAACCACTTGTTATATCTTCCAATGATTTTGTCTCCTTCAGAGAATTTTGAAAAGGACTAGACTTTCAAAATGTTTTCAATCAATGTTCTCTATATAATTTCATAAACAAAGAGTTATCACATTAAGACAATCATCCACAATTAACATATGTTTAATATTTTATTTCCACTAAGAACACAAAGACATGAAATGCAACACATTGCTATCTTTTAAAATATTCAGAGAACCAATGAAAAGGAAATTTTTGGCTTAATGTTTCCAGATAATTACACCTGTTCTCTATTTAACTTTAAATAGATGCATAATTCATATTCGAGCATATTTTCCTAGTGTTTAAAATATTCTTTATTTTAAATTAGACACAATTGGAAGATGAACTCACTCTTTTAGTAGTATTTAGGAAACAAATCATAATAAAAGAACATCATTTCTCATGTATAGTTTTACATTCATGATAATTTTACATTGTGGGGAATTAATATAAAGAATATAAGCAATAAAACCACTTTAATTTTGATTTTGTAAATATAAGATACAAAGATTTTTCAAAGCTTTATGTAATTAAGCTTTACAATTTTGCAAATTGTAGCATCTTTCACATAAGTCATTGTTTATTTTTTTCTTTATTAAAATATCAAGCAATGAGGGGGAAAATAAAGAAGAAATAAGGGATATTATAAATTTATGGGTTCAACAATTATCCCATAGAAACTTTCTTTTCTAAAGTAAATTGTTATTGTAATTATGGAGATTTTTTTTTTTTTTTTTTTTTTTTTTTTTAGCAAATATGTGTTCAATGCTTATAGTGTGCAAACAGCCATGCTTTCAATGCCTCTAATACTGCACGGCACATAGTAGATGCTAAATAAATATTTGTGGAATGCATAATGAATGAATACGCTAAGATTGGTGATGCAGAGGTAAAATTTAAATGAAATAGTCAAGGAAATTACCTCCACAGTGATCCATTTGTTGATAAAAGTCATCAGCAAGTATTTATCCAGTACCTACCATTTGTCATAAAAAAGCAGGGAACTAGGTTGATAAGATGAATTACTTGCTTTCATGAAGTTTATATATTAGTAGGAGGGGGAGAAAAATAACTAAAATGATTTTAGATATGACAAGTGTAATCACCATAAATAACATTAATTAAATATTAGAAGAGTGATTTAAAGGACGACTGGATAGGGAGATTAAATAGGCATTTTCAGAAGAAGGCCTAACTATAGAAGTAATAAATAATTAATAGAAAAAGGAAGAAAACAGAAAAGAAGGAAGTAAAATAATAGTTGTCTTTTGGTAGCTAAGAGGCTACCAAAGAAATAATAAAGTGATGTAGGGACACTGAAGGGAAAGATTTGGGGTTGAGAGATAGCATATAAAGTAGATTAAGAACAAATTGAGAAGTAATCACTTTTACTGAAGCCCAACATTTTACCTCTTATTCTAGAGAAACACAAGTTAAATCTGTACACTCTTATTTTATAGAGTCATTGATATTCTGTTCTAAAAACAACTTAGTAGTTATTAAATCGGTATTAAATATTGTCTTTTCCTACAATCTATAGCAATGACCACTATCCTGCTAAACTAAGGGAGGAGATTATATCATTATATTTCACGAATAAATATTATTCTTATTGTTACTCTGAGGAGATTCTTCAGAACAGGAAGAAGAAATGAAAGGGGAAATGTAAAGCTAAGGGTACAGACTGACAAGGATTCTTTGCTTGGCCAATTTTACACAAATTTTCAACTGTGCAGGGGCTTGTTGCCCCTAAGCCCCACGTTGTTTAAGGGTCAACTGTACATTGAGGCAAAATTAGAATTTGGTCTTTGTTAAAGTGACAAAATTTTCTTGGACTATTGGTCTGAACATGTGAAGGTTTATTTTTTTCTTTTAAGTGATTTGCCCAGGAAACAAATATTTTGTGTTTTATCAAGATAATTTCTTGTGCTTGTTTTTATTATGTAAGAAAACTGAGTCTTCTCAGTATTAAAAGAGCTAAGTTTTCATTCTTTATTTGCCTTTAAACTATATTATTGTCACTTTAATTAGATAGATAACCAAGATCATATTTAATCAAGCATTTAAAAATTTTTGAGATTTGTAATAAATTTCCCAAAATCAAATTCTAAATTATTTTTGACCTCAAACTCACTTTTGGACACTCCAGAGGGCCCCTGAAAGTCCTGAAATGATCTATAAAGGAAAGATATTAAACTAATCAGGCTTCTTCGATATGTTAAATTATATGGAAAGCATTGCCAAATAAATAATGTCTAACATTTCTTGAGGTAAATTTGTATAGATATTATTAATATGTATTTTGGAAATTGTATGAAATTCCTAGAAATCTGGTATTTTATCATTCATAATTTTTTGAATGTATGTTAAAATATTATATAGCACAAATAGCCAAATTTCCTTGTCATTTGTGTCAATATTAGACTAAACACTCATGAGATATATAATTGTGGCTATTTTAAGACTTTGTCATCCATAAACATTTATTGTTTTACTTTAATCCTTTTGTAAACAATCCTTACAATCAGATGCAGTCTAAAATAGCTCTTCATCAAGTAGATTTATGGAAAGTACTCTAATAAATATAGGTTTCTGATAACTTTGAGATCATACCTTTGAATTAGGTGAAAATTCTCAGAACTTTAATGACACTGATGGGTTTGTGAAACTGCTATCCCAAGATCAAGCAGAACAAAAATTAATTACATGAGACTGAATGAACTGATCAGTATAATTTTTTAAAGCAACTTTTTGCTGAAGCATAGCTGGTTCTTTAAATATTTTGTTTTTCCAACCTAAGGAAACTTATTTTAAGCTGTCTATAGCTTTCAGCAGTTTGACAAAGTATACTTTTGTGAACAAAAATTGAAACATTTACTTTTGCTCCCTACCTAATCCCTCCAGATTTGGGAAAATACTTGTGAGTATTCTTATTTTTAGGGCAATATAATTATTTGCATATGTTTAATAAGAATCTGTTTTCCTTGTAACAGAACACAATTGGAAACACTAGTTATATTACCAAGATTTTGACTGAAATGTCATGTTTTCAGATATGACCAAACAGCTTTGAAGAACTAAGGTTACCTTTATGGATCCAAAAATGTCCCCCTGAGAAAAATTGGCTTGAGGGTTCCTAGCCTTACAGGTGAATAAGGAATGTCATTCATTTCCTGGCAGGCCCAGGAGCCTCAGGATATTTTGGGGACCTAGAGGATAGAAAAACTCATCCCACTCTGTAGGTGTTACTGATGTAGACCAATGACAAGTCTTTGGTTTGGCTTTCCAGCCACAAGAGGCTTTCACAAATCCAATTTGAGATTCCCTATCAAAAGTTTCAGCAAAGTAAACTTAAAAGCACCTGATTTCTCAATCATTAGTCTCACTGCACTTACGTAAATAACCAGGCCTAGTTTAATGAGACTATACTTATTTTACAAACAAATCAGTCTTACTTTGATACTATTTGATAGAAATAGGGGGTAACTGTAGAGAGAAAAATTGTTTCAAAAGAAAACTATAGTATACCCAATATTAGACTCAAGTATTACTAATTTTTGTTTTGTGATTTTATTATCTACCTGCAATCTACCCTGGATCCTGAATTCTCCTAGTTTTTTTCAATATCTGGCTATGACTCTTCAAACCAGTACTTCCAGTTTTCTCTTATCCTTCTGGCTTGGAGTCACTGAGATTAAAACTCTCTTTTCCTGAAGTTGTGCACACTGAAGCTGAATGATTTGATATAAACCTCAGAGAAATCACCACAACATCTTACGTATGTACAACCTTCATGACATTCAAACTGCAAGCCAGAACAATGTCAGATTGCCACTGCCTGGCCTCGGCCCAACTGAAGATGCTTTAAGCCCAGCACCTAGAAATCTTCTTGCCTGGCTACCCTCTGGACTCTGAGTTTATAGTTTGCTCTAACTATTAACCTTTGTTTTTCTTTTATTTTCATAGACACTAAATTCCCCTTCTTAAAACCCTGATGGCTTTTACTATCCAGGAGATATCTTCTACCACCAAGTCCCAACAGATAATTCAACTGCTCCTTAATGAACAAAAGGTAACTGAAAAAAAAAAAAAGGCAAAAAAAACTGGACTTATGTTGTTCAACGGAAAGAAGAATATCTCTGCCTTCCTTGAACAAGGAAAATGCTGAGTCATTTGATAAAAACAGATACTGGGGAGAAAATATATGTATCAAAAAGGAGCTGAAGTGGAAAGGGGCTTGTAGAGATGAGGCAGTTCAGGTGGTATAGACAAAAATTGTGAAGAGACAATTTATTCAGAACACTAAAATGAGAAGAGCAGCAAAATGAGTCATTAAAGCCAGAAGCCACTGCTATATCTATGGCTTGGAGAACTGATGATCATTTAATTGATTTGAGAGGAAGGTTGGCACAGGCAAATCTGCATGCCCTTTTCGAAACATAGGTAGATAGTCTCCTTAGAAAAACCTCTGAAATTATTTTTTGGTGACAATTTTGGGGACAGCATCTGATACTAATTACTAGACCACATATCAAATGAGTTTTTGCTGATTATATAGAACATTAAAAATATTACCCCTTCTTCAGTGAAACATGGTGAAAAGTTCTTGTCCAAGGGGAATCGGACTTTTTATTGCTGAGGCAGAGCTGTTTGCCAAGCTATTTGGAGTGAGCTTGTACAACAAAACATCTATCTGCCCTTTGACTGATTTAAGGCTGTGTGAACATTCTATTTACCTAATATATGAGAAAAATGTGTAAAGGCAAACCTGTGTAAATTGAATTGGAGTTCAAACCAAGATGTAGTTGTCAATTATAATAAGACTGTGAGTGCTATGTGACCTTAGCTTGCAGCAATGAGCAGCATTTACAGTGATTCTGGAAGAGAAACGAAAAAACAAATCATTATCTTTCACAAATATCAGGTCATAATATTAGTGCGGATCAAAATCTCTAAATAGCTTAGGGAAAAGGTGCATTTTAATAAATACTGCTCTGTGATGATCTTTGTAGGCATGAATGTTGATTGACAACTAAATAGCAAGCATATTATATTGTGTATTGCCTTATTTTACTGTAACTGGAAAAGATAGAAAATGTGACATTAAATTTGTTCAAAAGCAGGAACAATAAAGGAAAAAAGGCATCGTTTAGAAAGAAATTGCTGGTAATCTGAAGTTCATCTTTTTTCTCTGTTTTTTTTTTTTTTTTTCTTTATTTTTTAAAATCTCCCTAGAATAGAACTTGCTAATCTTTCCAGGTCCAGGATAATTAGTCATTAGTTCAATCCAAACATCAAATGAAAGACACCAAATTCAACCAGTCAGCAAGGCTACCAAGAAATTTAATGTAGTGTTGGCAGAGCTGAGAGTAAATTGTCAAATTGAGCAGGAGAGAGAGAACTTCATTAGCTTCAAAGGAAGAACTGAGATTTGAATACAAAAAAGTCCCTGATTTGAATCATGGAGGATATGTCAAAAAGCTCCCATTTTAGAAGAGGTGGCTCAATTCAATCTTCAATCTTCCCAAATAAAATGATTGCTCAATTAAGATTAAATAATTTTTTTATCTAAAAATTGAACATATAGCTTGTAGATTTTGTTCCAAGAGAAAATTACATTCTTTGGTGAGTTAAAAAAAAAAAAAAAATCACCAGGGGAGATAAAATGGCTGCTCAGAGACACCAGCTAACAGATTGTCTCAGAAAGAAGGAAAAGTTTTAGATGAAAAAGAAAATAAACAAACAAATAAACATAGATTGGGTATAATTCCAAGGGAGAAGTGCCAGAGCCTACCAGAGATTCCACAGGAAGAAATTGCAGAGCAGAACAAAAAGGAGGAAGACATTGGCAGAGATCATCCCCTGAGAGGATTGGAGTACAGTGAAAATGGTAAGTGGGGTGGTTTGTTTCTTCCTCCCTCACATCTCTGGCAGTCAGCAGGCTCCTGAGCTGCTGTGGACCCTGTCTACCCTCATGAACCCAAAAGCTGCTGCCACCAGCAAACTGGGAGCATTTTGAGGACTAAGCACCAGCCTGCCAGCCCCCTTGGGGGGTCACTTCCTGTCACCACAGACCTCAGTCAAGATGGCAAGATCCATAGTGCTTCTCCAACCACCATGCACCTTTGACCTCCTTAGGAGGATTCAGCACCTTAGTTTTCATCCTGCTCATTCCTGCACAAACATTTCCCAACTCCAACCCAGACTGAGTGAGCCACAGGAGCCAGTGGGTCCCTGGGTATCTGCGTGACCTCAGAGCCTCGGCATTCTGGGTGGGCTGCCTTCCAGAGAGAGGGACAGAGATGACCAGAGTGCTAGCTTTCCTCTATTCAGACTCTTTTCTTCCCCTTCCATCCCCCGCCCATGGCTGCCAAGAGAGACAATTGAGCTGGGGCACTCAGGAGTGGCTACTTTTCTTCTGTTGGTTCATCCGCCATACTGAGACTTCCACAAAGAGTGGGACTCAACCTTTCCCCTTAAAGACCGGCAGCAGACTTAGGGGTGCTCGGACTGTGAGCTCCTTGCTTATTGGCCCTCCTGGGTACTGTTTACCTGCCTGCTCCATCAGAGCAGGGCACACCCCAAGCAGAGGGATATCAATCCTGCTTGAGCACCCTGCAGACAACTCAGGACCAGCACACGTCTCCCTGGAAGGGATTGATCTTCAGAGACCTGGGGACAGGCCTGTAGGCCAGATCCTGTACCCTCAGGATGGGATTGTGTTGCTTAGGGGCATGGAGGGGAGATTTGTGAACTAATGATGGGAGGTGAGGGAGCCCGCCTGGGCAGAACTGAAAAGAGAGTGAAATGTGTGTCCCAGCCACAGAATACTTATAGAGCACCCCTACTCCCACAGGAGGGCCGCACTCTCAGCCCAGGGAAGGATCCTGGACAGGGAAGCTACCAGTCCACAGCACTATCATTGGGGAGCTCAGCTAGTTTGAGGTCCTGCCTGATAGAAGATACCAGACAGATACCGTGGAGCAGTGGAAGGGAAAGAAGCACAAAACCTACTGTTGACAGCCAGAATGTGACTTGCAGATGGTACCTCCCCCAAAAGCAGAGTTTCTAGCTGGCTAGGTTCCCTTCAGCAAAACCCTGGAAGCTTTTCCCAGAAGCCTGGGAGCAGAAATTTGACCCTTGTAGTAACGGCTACCTTTACCAGCTTTTGTGAAGCCCTAGGGAATGCTCACCCAACTCGGCCCTGTCCAGACCCTCTACTCCACAAACCTCTGTTGTAGTGGATAATAAGGACTCACCTGGAAGTTCCAGGGCTCTGCCTACCAACTGGTGCTTTCAAGTGCTTCTGCTGAGGGCTAGAGCTGGTCACAGGTCTCAAAAACAATACTTGTTCCCCAAAACAGCAGCTTGTTCCTTCTGGCAAGTGCAATCTACTGACAGGGAGTTCAATTTGCATTACCCTTTACAACATTTATTGACTCAATCATACAGGGTATGGTTAATTATTATCAACAAGCATCACCTACTCTCTCAGAGATTAAACTGGGCATGCTAATTCAATTCATACTGTTGAGAAGACCACGGGGCTGGGGAAAGGGAAAATATCTCAAAGATCTCCATCCTCCCTCATCAACGAGAGACAGGGAATCTGCCTGCAAACACAGCTCACCACTACTACAGCTTACAGTTAGCAACTGAGAAAACCACCACACTAAGGATATAAAACTAAGGTCAGAGTAGAACAAAATGAAATAAAAATAATAATAATAATGAAGATGAAAAAAACAAAATGGGTTTTTTAAAAAGATAAACAGAATTTATAGACCTCTTGCTAGATTTACCAGGAATAGAAAAAACCCTTATATGCTCAATCACAAATGAAAAAGGAGATATTACAACTGATAACACAGAAATACAAAGTATCATCTGTGAATACTATGAAAATCTCTACATATATGAACTCTAAAATATAGAGGAAATGGAAAAATTCCTGGAAACACACAACCTCCCAAGACACGATCAAGAAAAATGGAAATATTCTTCTATTCCTCACAACAATGAGTAGTGATATTGAAGCAGTTATAAAAAAATTTCAACAAAATAAAGGCCCTGTACCAGGTAAATTCACAGCCATATGTTGTTGCCATACCTACAAAGAAAAGCTGGTACCCGTACTGCAGAAATTATTTCCTAACATCAAGAAGGAGGGAATCCTCCCAACTCCTTTTATGAAACCAGTATCACCTTGATACCAAAGCCAGGAAAGGACACACACACAAAAAGAAAACTACAGAGCAATATTCCCTATGAATATAGATGCAAATATCCTCAATAAAATACCAGCAAACCAAATTCAAGAGCACATCAAAAAAAAAAAATAATAATAATCCACCATGACCTAGTGGGCTTCATACCAGGGATGCAAGGATGGTTCAACATATGTAAATCAGTAAATGTGATTCACCACATAAACAGAAGCAAAAACAAAGACCATATGATCATTTCAATAAATGTAGAAAAACATTCAACAAAATTCAGCACCCCTTCATGACAAAAACCCTCAACAAATTAGGCATCAAAGAAACATATCTCAAGATTATAAAAGCTATGTATGTGAAACACATAGCCAGAATTATACTAAGTGGGGAAATCTTGAAAGCACTCCCACTAAGAACTGGAACAAGGGATGCCCACTGTCACCACATGTATTCAGCATAGTGCTATAAATCCAAGCCAGAGCAATTAGCCAAGAGAAAGATTAAAGGGCATCCAAATTGGGAAAGAGGAGGACAAACTATTGCTTTTTCCTGATGATATGATCTTTTATCTAGAAAACCCTAAAGACCACCAAGACACTCTTGGAATTGACAAATAAATGCAACAAACTCTCAGATTACAAAATTAATATACACAAGCCACTATCACCCTTATACACTAATAACAGTCAAACTGAGAGTAAAATCAAAGACTCAGTAACATTCACAAGCTACAAAGAAAATAAAATACCTAGGAAGATACTTGACCAAGGAAGTGAAAGATCTCTACAAAGAGATCTACAAAACACTGAGGAAAGAAATTGCAGATAACACAAACAAATGGAAAAGCATATCATGCTCATAGATTGGTACTTACTCCAGTTAGAATGTCTTTTATTAAAAAGTCCATAAAGAATAGATGCTGGTGTGGATGGAGAGAGAAAGGAATGCTTATACACTGTTGGTGGGAATGAAAGTTACTACAAATTCTATGGAAAAAGATATGGAGAGTTTGAGATAACTAAAAATAGACCTACCATTCTATCAAGCAATCCCATTACTGGGTATTTACCCAAAAGAAAATTAGACATTTTATCAAATCCACACCTACACTTGAATGTTTATGGTAGCACAATTTACAATTGTGAAGATTGCAGTGGAATCACTCCAAATTCCCATCAATTCATGAGTGGATTAACAAAATGTGGTATATGTATATTATGGAATACTACTCAGCCATAAAAAATGATGAATTAATAGTGCCTTTTGCAACAATTGGGATGGAACTCAGACCCATTATCCTAAGTGACATATCTAAAGTATGGAAAAACAAACATCACATGTTACAACTCTTGAGTTGTAACTAACCAGGGAGCACACATGTGCATAGAGAGAAGTAAAGCTCAGTGGAAATCAACTGGGGGAAGGTTGGAGGAAGAGAATGCAAAAACCTACCTAACGGGTACAATGGACACTATCAGGGTTATGGGCAGACTTATAGCACTGACTCAAGCATTATAAAAGCAATCCATGTAACCAAAAACATTTGTACACCTGTACTTTTTTGAAATAATAAATAAATAAAAAGAAACAAAAAAAATCATGAAAAGTTAAAGTGTATATATTCAGCAATAAAATTTAACATGAATAAGTTTCTTCTATTTAAAAATTATTATCTTAAAAAATAATTGACTTTGAGGAAGACAACAAAAATGTAAGGATTTGATTTTTCAAAATGATTCAATATTTCACAGGTGAGAAAAAGAAGAAATAAGAAGTGGCATTAAATTTTACATATAGCCATTTTCAAGATTATTTTTGAAAAATATATCTCCAATCATGGTGCTTTCTTAGATGGAATTAACTATGGCATGTGGGCACATATATAGAAAGTTTAAGGACTAGTTAGAATATCTTACAATAAAACATTTTGAAAATTATCAGCTTTCAATAAATTGATTATACTGTCACTGCACTGCCTGAATTGTGTACACATAAATCAATTTATTTCACATAATTCTTTCAAAGAAATGATTTTTCCTTCAGGAAATTAAGGAGTCTAGATGAAAAATAGAGTTGAAACATCTATAAACAATACCAGAAAGATAAAACCATACTTAATTCCCAGTGAGTATTTGATTAAGTGAAAAACCCTTATTCCTGAAGATACAGTGTTATTAGTATATTTTGGGGTTAAGTTATTAAAACCTATTTCATATCTTAGAAATTCTAACACTTATGAGAACAAAAATATTACAAATTATCTATATGAATGAAAGTAGTTTTTTAAAAAACATATTCTTTTGAAGGAATTTTCAGTACATTCTGTACAGACTTATTTTTTTAACATGAGTTCAATATATGTGAAAAAAAAACTTCTATATGTGAAAAAAAAACTTCTTCAAGGGTGTTAAATTTATATTTATGGTTGAAGTTCCCAACCAGGAATATATTCATAGACTAGTAAATGTGTTTGAGTGTCTTAAAAGGCTTTGAATGATGAACTCTGGGGTGAGTGAATTTCCCCAACAGGTGTTACACATCTGTTTCAGACAATAGCCTTTTTCTTCATTATTTTAGCTAACATTTCTAGAAAATTCTTCGGTGATTTTAGCTTTCTTCTGAGATTTGATTGTATACCTACCAGTTGCTTTTCTATTCACAGATCTGCCATCATTTTCTTGTCAGCATTGATTGAGCCTAGTCTTACACCAATTCACTTGATGAGGCATGAGCAATAATGTCATCATTGATTCAACAATCAGAAAATTGTAAATATGAAATAGGGTTGCTACTGAGGGGTTCACCATTACAAGAACACTTCAAACATTGGGGGTAGCACATTGTTCATAGATTTCCTCTAGCATAGAAGTAATTTGAATTCAGAAAAAATATTTTCTAAGATTATTCAGAATAGTCATATTTCTCAGTTCATTTTGCTTACTTCTCTTTTTTAAATTTCAATCTTACTTTGTCATATGGAAAAAATGATTCATTTATTTCTCTCAAAGAACGTTTTGTCTTTAAAAGCCGACACAACTCTATCCCTGCCCCCAGCCATTCAGGGTTGATTAGTAGGATGTTTTGCTAGGAAGAACAAGACAGATAAAAACCAAACTGAAGGTATTGATTTTCTCTGACTATATACGACCCTGATACTCTAGAGCTACTTATGGTTTCTGAGTGGTCATATCAAGCAAATTTATTATTTAATGGTATAGAAGAGATATGCATACTTCCAGATTGGATGAGAGTGCTATTTTTATTCACTATTCATAAAGTATTGATCCATATTATTCTAAAATTTTGTAATTTACAGAACACTTCCCTACATTATTTCACTTGATTAATACAATAATAAACTATCTTTCACCTTGCTCTTGTTTCATTCAGGTACTGTGCCAAGAAAAAAATCAGACATACAATTTTAAATCTGTATTAGGATAATGTGAAATATTGTGAGAAAAAGTTGAATCAAAATGATCAACTTTTCTCTTCTCTTTTACTATTTTTTTTAATGTGTTTGGTTTTGCATATGATTTTGCCTTATGGTATTTCTCTACTTTGGAAAGTTACTTGGGACAAGGGTGAGCATTTAGGAAACAGGATTCATTGTATTTTCTGTCATCTATCTCTTGACCTGAACTTAGGTGAGAAGAGGAAGGAATAAAGGGGGCAATATAAAATATGAGGTTTGCTGTAGAATCAAGTCAAAATTCAGCATACATTTGACTGAAGTATTCATGTGCTAATATCTCAGGAGGTTTAGCAAGGTGCTTGGCAGTTGGATGGCCAGTTGAAGGCAAAGAATCTATAGAGGATATGAATCCATCCTATGAGAAATCTGTAATATCTTCAGAGTTGGCAGTATAGATTTACCAATCTGAGCATTATTATCATTTCCAGTTTAAGAAGGAAAAAATAATGTAGCTATAATAATATGACTTAGAGGATATTTGGGACTCTAACACAAGTTTTTCTCCTATATAACAAGTTCAAGGAAGAGTGAAACACAGTTTTACACACACTTACATACACACATACACAGTGATAAAAGAGGTGTTCTATAATTATAAGAAATATTGATATATTTAAAATTTAATAGATTAAATATTAGTGTGCTTTAATGCCTAGTAAATATTCCAATGTCACATTGAATTAACTGAGGAGAGAAGAGTCCTTTGGGGGTTTCAATAGACGTGATTTTGTTTTCAGTGACTCAATAGCAATGGGCTAAAAGTCATAAATAATATATAAAATTTCTAAAACAATAGGGCTTCATTGCCTTATTGTGGAATATGTATCAAGCTTTAGTCAATTAACTGCCATATAATGTGCATCCAAATGATAATTTTGCAATAATATTATTATTTAAGGTGATAATATTTATTATTGAGAGTAATGTGTTTTCTCATTCCTCATTATCTTATGTCTCTCTTAGATATTGTTGGGGCTCAGAAAACAATACCCCAAAATGAAGGCCTCAGAAGCAGCCTCAGAGGCAAAAGTTCTCCTGTCCTCCTCTTAGTCTCATTACACCCCAAGAAACTAGAATCCCTCTTCCCCAATGTGGGTCACAGAAACCAAAACTTCTTTTCCCCAAAGCCAGCCATAAAACCTAAAAATATTACTTTAACTGTTTCTCTGTCTTTCTGTGTAAAATTGGCCATAAGAAAATGATCTGATCTAACTTGTTTAACTGTAGGTCATAAGACCCCCATTCCAGAGGTCTTGCCCCATCACCAGAAGGAAGGAAAGCTGCTCAGAGAGGCCAAGGAGAATTTAGACAGACAGGCCTTGCTGGGTTTCCCAAATCAGTCTATTAGATTGGATCATACCCTTTTTTGCCCCATCGTATTTCTCCTTGGCTATCCATACTTTGTTGAACCTAAGCATAAAAATGGACAATTTTCCTGTATCTTTAGGTTTTCATTCTGAAGGCTCCCATGTGTACACATTAAATAAATTTGTATGCCTTTTCTCCAATTAATCTGCCTTTTTCAGGTCGATTTTTAAGCAAACTTTCAGAGGAGGAAGGGGAAGTTCCCTTGGCCCCTACAGTACTAAAAATGATAAACATTGCACTCAGTTACCTCATTATCTTTTGAATTGAACCCAAATCATATTTATCTTTACCTATGCAGCTTAAAATTTTTATAATTTATTGTAGATTCAGGAAAAAATGTATGTGAGTCAACCACGAGACTATACAAGGATAGAATATTCCCATTATATATTTAGATTATTTCAAAAAGGATTCTAAAGATCTCATACTTTTAAATGGCATTTCACATTTGTACATAAAAATAAGCCACTCACCCAGAATCTAAATAAATATAAATCCTTTTATTAGTAAACAGAATGCTTTGCTGTCCCGGGGTAAATCTAATCCTTAAGTGCAAAAGCTAATGAAAATGTCACTCTTTACTCTTGTAAAAGGCATGTACAAATTTAATAAAATTCCTTGCTTATGCTATATAGCCCAATGATCACATATATATCTATGTATATATGATGTGATATATAGACATATGATATAAGACTATATAGAATAAATAATCAATAATGTGTCAATGTATTTTCTGTAAACATACAGAGACACAAACACACTCACTCCTAAGAATCTAACTGATCCAAAATAGTGACATTATTTTTCATGAAAATCCCAGTCTAGACTTTCTCATTTCTTTTTTTTTTTTCTGATTTATTTTTCTTTTTTGTTCTTTAATGTGACTACTAATGATATTCTCATTCTTAGTTTCCCTTCACTCTATCTTATCTTCCTGGGACATCTCAATTACTGTCATTTAGAACAACTAAGTTCCTCTAACAGATATACAGTCTTAGAATTCCTAGGGGAGTTATTCAGTTCTGCATTTTTAATAAGCACCCTTGTACCTCCTAGGATGACACTTTAAAAATGTCTATCATAGATGCTAGTGACATCATGTCCCAAACTCTGTACTCAATGTGTCTCACAAACTTTAGACATAGAGACTCACTCATAGAGGTGCCTTTTAGAATCCCTCAGGGTCATCTCAGAGATACCACAAATCCTTAACAAGAACATATTATATCATTCCCTAATCAAGCTCCTTCTTATGGATTTTGTAAAGCAGATGTCAATAATAGCATCTCTATTCTCCACAGAGTAGAAACCTAAACTTCATCCATGGCTTAGCCCTCTTCTCTCACATTTAACTATTTATCATTGATAGTAAATGCTCAATATTTCTTGAATCAGTCCCATCAGCTGATCTCTACCAACACCATCTCTTTCAAGACAACTATGTATTTCAACAGTTTTCTACTCTTCATTCCCATCTACCTATAGTTTTATTTCTTTCATATTTATCTTGTCAATATCTACCAAAACTCACCTTAAAGCAAAAATTATACTTCTTGCTATTAATTAAAATTCCTTATTTTTCTCCTTATTTCTATTATATAGTTGCATAATAAAATCCTCCATGATCCACCTCCACTCTCCTATGTAGTTATTACCTGCCATTAATCTCATCTGCACACCAGAAAATCAAAATTGTTCTTAATTCTTTGCTAAAGCCTGAAGGTAAATTTAAAAATTATTCTCCTCTCAATGGTTTGGCTAGCTTGAAATGTCCCCATCTCTTGCATTGCTTTTGCTTTGATCTTTATAATTCTTATTCAAGCTTTTGGATTCAGTTCTTATGGCACTGTCTCCAAGAATCTTCCTTGAGCTCTCCTCCTAGGATTTTAATTACCTTTGTTCTTTGTACTTCCAAATATGCTGTTATCTCTGTATGTGCTTCCAGTTATCTCAATGACATTCACATTGTTTTCTATCTTCATCATTTGTGTGACTATCTGGTGTTCTGGTATTCTGTGACTTCACTTAATCTATCTTATACTCCTCTTTTCTTCTTGAATACTAGCAGAACACCTCTGTATAAGGGATCCTTAATAAATAACTGTTCAATGAATAAATAGATGGTGAAGAAAGCGTGGGTCTAAATACTTTGGAAAATCATGATTTTTATTGAAAAATTCATGTTTAGAAGCTCATCTAGGAATTTTTTATTTTTATTAACAAGAGGAGGAAAGTAATCAGAAACTGAGGCATGTGTAGTTTATTTCTGACAGAAAACTAGTTACATTGATCTCTCTTGAAAAATAATATCTTCTCTTCTTAGTTTAGATACATTTGGAATATTCTAGTTGATTATAACCTGTATTTTCTCTCCTATCTCTGTTCTAAGTCTCTTACATTCTCACTTAAAAACAGACAAATCTATTGGCATTAAACATTTATTTTATGATAATATTATTTATGAGAATAAATAAATGTAAATAAAATTTATTTTATGAAATAAGTTGTTTTGTTGTAAATCATTTAAATTATATTATTTAAATTTGCATTTTATCTGACAAACTATCATTGGAATTGAGTTATTGTGATTAAAAAGGAATGTATCACTTCTTTCACTTTGAGTGATCTTCCCTGGGGAAAACAAAATGTCCTTGGAAAATTATTATTAAGTAATTTATCACACAATTACTACTTTGTGTTAATTTGCTTTGTTCTCTAAAATATTATTGTAATGTTGAGAAAAATTCTTAACATTATATGAATCTGTTAGGTAGATAGCAAGAGATTCCAGGTCTCCTAGGGATGAAAGTGGGTGAGGTTGTGGTCCACCCCCAAATGGGCTTTCAGAAAGGCTCATGGGACATCCTCATGCACAGTAAGACTCAGGTCATATAACTCCTAACTGTCCAATCAAAGTGGTTCCATGGTGATGTCTGAGCCACAGGGAGGTCCCTATCTGGCCACTATAAAACAAGACCCAGACCCTTAACCAAGCCTTTTTTGCTCTGTCTTTACTGTGACTGTGGATCTGGTCATTAACCATGGTGTAAGTATCTCGCTCTGTAAATCTATATTTTGCTCTTGCTCTGTAATCCTATCTTTCTCTCCTGAATAAACCTCATTTTTGGTCCTGCCTCACTTTGGTGTGTCTGGTCATTCTTTGACCATGAGCACGCCAAGAACCAACATTTCCTACTACAACCCAACAAATTCATTTTCAAAATTAAAGTAATTTAATTCTAGTATTTGTGGTATGTAAAATAAACTAAGATTTTGAGAACAGGCATCTAAAGGTTACAGTTTTTAGCTTATCTGAAGTGTTCTCTTTCAAATATTTCATGTAGCTAATACTGAATTTGGTGGCAAGTGATTTGGGTTTAAGACTTTGTTCTTCCATATGCCAGCTGTATAAACTCAAGTTAGAGTTTCTTGTAAAATGGTAAGATCCACATCCAAATCCATTAAACAGGGTTGAAAATCACCGCTCTTGCTAGCTTACAGGCTTATTTTTAAAATCAAGTGAAATGATGTATGTTAAAGTCCTTGGTAAATAATAAAGTATTAAGCAGTGCAGTAACATTTTTTATTTTAAAGTTCATAAATGTTTTATTGTGAATGAGATCCTGTTTAGAAAGAATATATAAAAATGAGATTTTTTATATTGACTCCAAGCAATTAAAATTTCAACAAGCATCCTTAGAAAACAGAGATGGTGTGCTTCCAGCACGATAAACTCAGTGACAAGTAAAACTGCAAGTTGTTGTATAAAATTACAGACTATCTGCTTTTGCAGTAATCCTCTTTATGGCTTCAAAGAAAAACGATAATGTCAAGGTCTTGGGTGGCTCTAGGACATTGATTGCCAAACTAAACCATTCTTCCAAATATTAGTAAACTAAGGACAGCAGGCTGCTGCAAGCTATTTTTCAGCCAAAAGGATTAGATTTGTCTCTTCGATGGGTCTGACATGTGATATAGATTTCCAATGGGTTGAGGTTTTCCCAGTTACAGGGTGAATTTCTAAGAGATGCTGCTTTTTGAAGATGGAGAATGGCCCCTATAGGGGAACTGAAATTCAATATTTTGCATATGAATGCCATCCTCTGTAAGGAATTTTTCTGTTGAGTCCCTTCCTTGACAGCCTCTCGGAGATTTAACTGTATGCCTAATCCATGGGAACCTTTGGGATATATAATAAATGGGAACATTTCCATTTCTTCTGCACAGAATTGTTGCCTCAAGATTCCTGTAATAACAATTGATAATATTTCAACAGTGGCTGCTGTGTGCCAAATCCTGGTCTAAGCACGTCACATACATTAATGCTTCTAATTCTCACAGCAACCATATGAAGTAACTATTATTATGATCCTCATTATAATCGAAGAGACTGAGACGTAGAAATGTTAATTAATTTGTCCAAGTTCTCACAGCCAGCAAGTGATGGAGCAGGGATTAAAACCCAAGTAAGCTGTCTGATTCTGGAAACTGAGCCCAGAACAACTATAGGGCCTAATAAGATTTAAATAAAAAAAGAGAGGAAATAATACAAGTTAAAAATTTCACTTCTATAAGTGCGTTTTTTCATCTCTTTTCAATTTTTTGTGAACTGAGAGGAAGAAGTATCAACTAAATGTTCCCTACCCCTGCATAGTTGTGTCTTTTGAGGTACATATAATCTAGAAAATTTTGATGAGAAATGCTTGTACATTTCTGTGCTATGCATGCATGAGAACACCATCCTCAATTCTTCCACTAGAGCCCAGAGACAGGTATGTACAAGTGGATGCTACCGTGAGTCTCTTCCCTGTATAATCACAGGGAAAAGATGTGAGAGTGTTTCCTATTCCATACTCTATCCTTCAGACTCTATGCAAAGAAAATGAGAGAAAATATTTATAATTAAGTAAAACTGATAAGACAGACATTCAATTCAGTTTTGAAATTAAATTTTGACTTGTTTCTCTAAAGTTATCCCCATTATTTACATAAATAACACCAAAATACATCTGCTATTGAGTTTTGTGTGAGATTTTTCCATATCACTGAGGTTTAGGGAATACCACTTAGGGGAAAAAAGCAATTTTAAGGTTATCATATAAGTGACAAAGACATTACTCTGACAAGATATGCTCAAGAGACCCAAGATGCAGCTGTGGAATTCCTTTTGGCTCTCTCACCCATAATTTCATGGAGCTTGGTATAATTAACACACTTCATGGGATTTAAGTAACATTTGTTGCTTCTCTATCAGAATGCAAATTTGAGAATGATATGGATCTGCACAGGAGACGGAAACAACTGTTCTCGAGGTAATAACTTGTGCACTACTTCCCAATGCAGAAAGAGGTGACAGATACAGCATCACTCAGGTTTTATTAGGGAGTTAACATATGTTTTATTACAGCTACAAATGCTAAAACCAGATATGTCATAAAATTAACTAAAAGTAAATGGTTTATTGTCATTTTGGAATTCTGAGTTTCCATCTTCTTAAAATCTATATTAAATAATAGGGCCTGCTGTTGTCTGATGAGTGTATATGTGTGGATAAATGGGAAAACAATTATCTAAACAATACAAATTTTCACTGGGTCAGCAGCTTCTGTTTAGACAGAAAGAAATTATCTCAACAATAGGAAGTCATTACTGGTGGGAGCCTGTGTGTGCCCGCGCGCGCACACACACACATTAAATAGCGATACTACAGTCAAGCTTTCTTACCGTGAGACTCATTTTCTTCAATAATAGTTTGAAGCATTGGATATAAGAATCAATTACAGAAATGGTTTATTCCCCTGTCCTATATTCATGTGAATGAAAGCAATGTAAGCCAAACCTTTCATTATATAGAGATGAGGTAGCCTGATTTATTCAGCTTTTTTCCTAATTCTGAAATTTGCATGAAAAAAAATCAGTCACAAGAAAAATATCCACAGCAAGATAGATCTTTTGAAAGAATACTTTGATATAGGAACATAATTCAAGGTATGTACAGTATTTCCTTAACAAAAAAATGAAGTGCAGTGGGGTAAAAATATAAATGCATTTTCTTATATGTGTACAATAGCTTTGGACATTTATATACATGTAATATGTATAAAGAGGGAGGAAATAATGTATATATTATCTAGTGCTTCACTTTTTGTTGTTTTTTTAAGTTCTTTAGGCTCATTGTCTACAATAATTCTACTGATCAGGTTTGTTCACATTCGTTGCTCTCTTATCTAAGACAAGAATTAATAATCATATAAATCCAGAAGCATGCTACAAATCAAGTATTCCTTAATGTGCTTGGATTTGGCAGAATGCTGATCCAAGAGAATGCTCCTACACTTTTATACGCATAAAACTGTATTGAAGACTCATTTATCCCATATGTCTCTTATTTTTATTTAACCACAGACAAATTATTTTAAGCTTTCAAGATCATTTTAGGGTACTACAGCAGTGCTTCTTTATATCAATAGTACATTTCAAAAATAAATTATGAGAAATGTAGTGGCTAAGCTAGTATGAACGGCATACTGAATAAAATCAAAGTCTCATTATCATACCACATGAAAAGAAGCTAAGAGCCCCTAAGTAGAAATGGGGCTTTTGAATTCTAAACTTTACTCTATAGACCATATATCAAAGCATATTGAAAAGGAGAAATCTACTAGAAAGAATAAGAAATGAAGTCTATGTAGAAGTTAAGCTTTCTTGCAAGTTGTCAAAGGGAAGTACACCACTACTGAAGTAAGTAGAGTGGGAAGGAAAAAAGTGAAAGGAACACATGCAGTTCTACTCCAAGTGCAGAACTTATAAAGAGATAAGAAGTTCGAACTAGTGTGTCAATCAATGCTCTACTTCCTTCATCGAGAATATCTTTCTAAACAAAGTGAAAGAAAGGTTTGGTAAACTAAATAGTGAGCTAAGTGACTATGTTGCATTACGTTTTGCTATAAACTCTTTGACAGGTCATAGATTGCTAACAGAATCTGGGATGAATAGATATTAAAGATATTCAAGTTTCAAATGATTAAACTATAAGACTAAAACAAATATTTCTTGCGGTTATATGATGCAAATAAGGCATAAAATAAAATCTTAGAATTTGAGGATATAAGTATCTAAATTTAATTTTAAATAATAAATGATTATTTACTTCTAATTTATATATCTTTTCTTTGGAGGCAGTCATCTCATGTAATCTTGAAATAGAATTGTTTCAAATAAATTCATTACACATATACACTAATAGCAAAAGCTGAACTCAGGAACAATTTTTCTAATGTAATATAGAATGTATTTCTTCTGTCATTTTTAACCCAATATTTGCTTTATGTGCATATTTTATTAGTGCTAGGTCATTCCATATGAAATCACACAATGTCAAGCACTTAGTGATAATAATTCTGAGATGTATTTTTATTGTTACAGATTTCTTAAATCACACCTACATCTTAAGTGTATTTGTATTGTTATAAATTCTTGAAAATTATCCCTGCAATACTTACCAGCTACCTCCTCATTTACATAATTTTATGTTTCCCAGACATTTGTCTCCATATTTGTCTCTTAGGTTGCCTACATCTAACATGGGTTAGATCTTGGCTCAGGTCTTAAAGTTTTCACTTTACCTGGAACTGTAACAAAAATTCCAGTTACATATAGATAACTTAAAAATTGAGTCTATGTGGTCTGAAAAGTCAAGAATAGTGCATGTGTGACAATTGGCCCCATCAATTTCAATCTGGAGTTCTCCCGTGGTTATACTATCCTCATCTTGCCTGCCTAATAACACTTTTAAAAAGAATTCTATCCTGAAGATTAAATTTGTGAAAATTATGTTGCTATGTTTTAAAATAGATTAAACGTTTGATGTTTAAAATACCAAGTTCCTGAAAAAGAAGGAAACTCTCCTTGTAACAGGATCTCAGGTTGATTCTACTCTACATATTTTCCAGGGTTCTACACGTCTAGATATATATGGCCGTTAGTGGTATGCCTTTCTGCCCCATCCCCAGCCTCTTTTATTTTGCATAAGGAAATAAAGGTCTCTCAAAAGCTAAATCACTTAGGGAAGGTTGCATATGCACAAGTGTAGTTGAAACATAGTGTCTAAAGAAATATACTTTTGAAAAGAAGGGGTCTTAATTCATCAGAGTGCCTATCAGTTTGATTTTCCTGTGTCAATCTCTTGAAGTCACAAAATAGTCTTAAATCGAGAAGCCTACAAAAATGTAAGGGGTAAAAAACACTGTTTTTTACATCCCAGTGCACATTTTATGCAACATTGAGAAAGCAAAGTGGTGTCAGAATTTCTGACAATTTCTGCAACGAAAAGGGTTAGTACTTTCAACTTTAGCAGGATCAGAAGACATTACCCAACACAGTTAACTAGCTCCTTTCACACTGTCCGACACTGTTGGCAGACATTAGTAGTCACTAGCAAGTCAGATGATAACTTCAGTGGACACGAGCTGGTTAGTTGTTGCTCTGACATTGTCATTAATGGATATCAAGAAGAGTGAGGAATGGGAATATTTAGGGAGTTTCCAAAATTATATAGGATAGAGTCAGAGAAAGACATATTACTGATTTCTGCTGTGAGTGACTTAGTCTTACCCTTCACCAACTCCCACTCTTTTCCCTTCCAGAGTGGTACATCATTATAATAGTGATGGAAACAGCAGATGGAATTGAACGTGTTATACTTCATTGCTTCAATTTGATTCAACCTACATTTTATTGACTCAAATCAAATGTAATTTTATTACTCTAAAGCATAAATCATATAGATGTTATAATTGTTATTTACTATTATCCCAGTAAAAATATAAATATCACAAATGTTTAGAATCTATTATTATGGAAATTTTAGGGGCAACTTGCCATAATGGGACATTATCCTCAAATATTCTAAAGATATATGTGATGCATCATAGCCAGTATGGGAAAGCTCAAAACAGGGATAAACTTTAAAAAAATGAAAAGAAAAGCTCTGTTGTGTCTCATAAGCCATGTCCAAATAATTAATATGCACAAGTTAGTATAACCTGTAATATAAAATAAGATTGAATAAAATTAAAAATTTTATTTTAAAATGCTGATTCAATAGCAAACTCATTTAATACTTGGTAGACAGTAGGCTTTCAAGAACTTTTTCATAATGATATCCTATTAATAGATAACATATAGGTCTTCTAATCACAAATAAGCATAATCCACATTTTTGGTTTTCACTTATTTTAATTAAGAATATTTCTGTTTTCCCTGTAAACTCAAGTGACAAATCTCTGACACATCAACTTATACTAACAAAAATATTCTCCCATATGGAGGGATGGGAACATTTGTGTACTTTCCTTTCTTTGTAATTCCCTTTCCCCACAGGCTTCTGATTTTGAACATTCCTACCTACCCTTCCATTAGAAATATCCTTCCTCAGAACTCAGTAATTATTGACCAACTAGTTTTTAATTATAAGGAACACAATTTTCAATTCTACTAAGCACATTATTTGTTTAGTGATCCTTACTCATAATTTCAGGACTCAGGGCATTAAAATTAATTTGCTCTTTAAAGATGAAAACAGATTGCCCATCAGAAAAGGGAAATTTAGATGTACTTTTTATAAGCTCAAAGGGCTCACAAAAGTATTGATAAATTCTTAGAGGTAGGAGAAAAAAATCATTCTGATAAATTAAGTGTATATGACACACATAAAACATATATTCTTTTAATTTCTGTTTATTATATAAATTCAAAAATTTTTGTTTCTCCCATATCCAGAATGATGGATGAATTATCTCTGCTGATTATGCAAACTTGTAAAGATGAAAAACAAATACTTCTCTTTGTTTTGATATTTTAATCTTTCATCTAGGCACCTGTATGTTACTCAATTAGTTGTATTTAATTTTGAACCCCATAATCAAAAATCAAATTATGTTACCCTTTAATCCTTCTTTTTGATTCATGATTCCCTTCAGTATCTCAAAATATTTTGATAATGAAGTTTCCTAACACAGAATTATGAGCTATGGGCTCACCAAAAACATAATCATGATATATACTTTCCTAACTCCTTTATAACTTGATAATGATTTACATTCAATTCCAAAGCATTTTAATGAGTGATGTCTTTCATTCTGTCTGTTCATATATAATATGGTATTATTATAATCCACTAGTTATTTTCACCATTATTGTTATTTACATTACATTTCCCCACTGAAAGCCTTTTAGTCCATCACAATCTCTAGCTGTTTTGGTTTCCTAGATTGAAATTTCTTTCAAAAATCCTCTAGCTGATATGTAGTTCAGTCATATGGATCTCATAAGTGTCCTCACCGAGTGCCTTGATTATGGTAGCTGTACAATAAATGCATGCTTTTGAGATATACTAATATAATCCTGTCAGTATGTCTCCTGATAAAAGTCTTTATGTACTTTATGATGATGTAGCAAAACCTATCTTCTCTATAACTAATGAATAAAATAAGGGATTACATATGATGACTAAAGGATATAGTCAAGACACAATTCTTTTAAAAAATTCCAAATGGGGACTTTGAAGAACATTACAGTTTACCCAGACTTTCCTTAATCAAACGTGCTATGGATTATTACTTATATCCCTTGACTATTTCCAAATAAAAGAGGGGAGGTTGCATGGGTTTACTCTGAAGAACACTTTATAATGTCACAACCAACTTGAAGGCAATTAATCTTTTTTTTAATATATATATATTTTTTATTTCAGAATATTACAGGGGTACAAATGTTTAGGTTACATATATTGCCTTTGCCCCACCTGAGTCAGAGCTATAAGTGTGTCCGTCCCCCAGATGGTGCACATTACACCCATCAGGTGCACATTACACCCCTCCCATCTGCCTGACACCTGGTGAATGTTGCTACCATATGTTCCCATAAGTGCTGATAAATTAATACCAATTTAATGGTGAGTACATGCGGTGCTTGTTTTTCCATTCTTGGGATACTTCAGTTAGTAGAATGGGCTCCAGCTCCATCCAAGATAATACAAGAGGTGCTAGATCACCATTGTTTTTTGTGGCTGAGTAGTACTCTGTGGTATACATATACCACATTTTATTAATCCACTCATCTATTATTAATGGGCACTTGGGTTGTTTCCACATCTTTGCAATTGTGAATTGTACTTCCACAAACACTCTAGTGCAGATGTCTCGATGTCTTATAGAAGCACAATTCATCTTGACTATAACAACAATTATTTGTTTAAACTGCTTTAAAAATATTATTACTCATCATAGGACTTGTTTTTATAATTTTTCACTCAAATCTGCATGCAATGTACATTGCTAAGTATCAAAATCTTTGTTATCTTAGATTAAACATAAATACAAAATAAACATAAAAGACTGAAAGCATAATGTGTTTTTTTAATAAATTTAACTTACTCAAAATTAAAAACTTCTGCAAAAGACAGTGTTGGAAGAATGAAAGACAAGCCACAGACTTGAGAAAATATTTCATATATATCTATATATTTTTATAGATATATCTGAGAAAGAATCTGTATCTATAATATATAAGTAGCTTTCAAAACAAAATAATAAGAGAAAAAGCAACCTAATTTTCAAAATGGTCAAATACTTGAACAGACACCTTACCAGAGAAGATACACAGATGGCAAATGAGCACATAAGAAGATGCTCAATATTACTAGTCATTGGGAAAAATGCAAATGAAAAGTGGGACGAGATACTAGTACCTGCCTATGGAATGGCTAAAATTGAAAGATTGATGATACAAAGTTATCTCAAGGATCAGAACAACCATAACTCTCATTTGCTCCTGGTGAGAATGCAGTATGTTAAAGTCACTTTGGAGAACATGTTGGCAATTGTCTACAAAGTTAAAGATATACTTACCAAATGGCCCCAGCAATCTCAATCCCAGAGCAATAAAACATTAAGTTTAGGCAAAAATTGAACACAAATATTTATAGCACCTTTATCTGTACTTCTCCAAACTCAAGAAAACCTAAATGTCCTTCATTATTGAATAAATAAAGAAACTCTGGTCAATACAGTGAACTCTACTTGGTACTAAAAAGGGATAATCTAGTGATATACTCAACAACAGGGATGAATCTCAAATATGTGATGCTAAGTAAAAGAACCCAGACTCAAAAAGCTGAATTATGTGCTGTGTGATTCCTTTTATATGACATTCTGGACAAGGTAATATTATAGGAACAGAAAATAAATTAGTAGTTGTCCACAGATGAGGATAGAAGGAGGTATGGACTATGCTGCATCCCAGAGGAATGGTGTGGAGTAAGGGAACTCTTCTCTATCATGATTGTGGTCACTGTACCTCAATTGTCTATGTCAAAACTTATAGAAAAAAATACCAAATTTTTTTCTTTGCTTTATGTAAAGAAAAATTATTTATTTATGGGCCTAGTAATCATACTAGGTAGGTTGGCAGTAACTACAATAGGCTTGAAGCCTACATTCAGTATGAGTGGGCTCCAATTTGTAAAAACATTGTAAATTAAAGGCACATTTTAAGTCTTCGCTTCTAAGTTAGAACACATTATCTATTGAAATAATGTTAGAATTGTAGTTAGTTTCTGAGCTTGTCCCACCAGTGTCTGAATTTTAATAACCTTATTCTTTAATCTACGTATAATATCTAACCATCATCTTTCTGTGGAGAAATGTGTATTTAAATCTACTTTGAGAGCTCAGAACTAATCATTGTACTGTTAGCAGCAGTTCCCTACTGGGTGTCAGGGTCATAGACTCAGTTATAAAAATAATATAAAATGTCAAAGTGTCAGAATGTGTTACATTCTTCATCTGTATATACACAAGTTAATTTTCCAAGTCAATCAGATTTCAACTATTTACAATCATGAGACTAGAGTGACTACAGCAGATGACAATAATTGATGAGCCTAGGACATACTAGAGAGTAAGTCTGGAAATGGTGCAATCTTGAAATTGGGACTCCCAAAAGCAGTGTGCGTGTGTGTGTGTGTGTGTGTGTGTGTGTGCTGAATGCAGCCATTTAAATTTTGCTGAAAGGCACCTGTCTGCAAAGCCATCACTGCATCCCCATACAGATTGTGAGGTTTAAGAAGAAAAGAGAATCTTTTGGGTACATTCTATATTCCCAAAGGGAGATTATTTCATCCCCTTTCAGGCCCTATAGTGAGAGATCACAAAATTTAGGGATTTCTGCAAGAGTGAAAGTTGAGATTTTCTGATTTTCCGTTGTGAAATTAAAATGGGAAAAATAAGTATCAAGTACAGATGATGACGGTGGATAACTGCCGGAAACTAAGGCCCTTGGTTCCCAGTTCCATAGATTGACCAAGTTGTATTTTTTTACAGGGAAACTCTCTTATCTGCCTGTGAGTTAACTACACATGAGGTTGGGGCCTATTTCCTTACCTGGGAACACTACCGCCTGGCACCAAAGGTATGCTCATAAGAGTATTGTAGCATTAATTTCCAGGTACTTTTAGCCAAGGATATGGCTTAGCTTCCTTAGAGCCCACAGATTTCTAGATGAACTTCATGGGTGGGAGTCCCACTTCACCAAGGCCCATGGAAGCTATCAACTGTATACCCTAAACCCATAGACCATAATCAAGAATGGCAATAATGGCCAACCAAAATAGAGACTGCAACTTGACCATAGGAGGTCAATTAATGAGATGTCTCACATTTCACTCTTCATTTTTCAGCCAACCCAGATCCAGAGGACCTAGTCCAGGCAGTAGGAGAAAGGGGGTGAGAGCACCTAGAACTTCAGTGCACCAGAGCCACAGGTCTAGTCTGGAATTAAGGGAGAGGATGTGGGTTTTAGTTAAAGTATGAGAAAAGTTTTTGAAAATGAATAGGACTGAGCTTTGAAGAGCTGGAATGAGATTATTCTAAAAAATGAAGAATCACTGAAAGATTATACCATTGAAGTCAGTTGTTATTCAGGGAAACTTCTCTCCAATGAAAAAATGTGGAGTTAGCTGCAATTGCTAGAAAAATTTAACTGTTTTATGTTAGGATCCAAAGAGTCATGAACTCTGAAAAAATGGCTACATATATAATCCTATTTCAAGTTAATGTTCATAATTGAGAAAATCATGACTCAATATAAGTGTAATCATGCTATTATGGAAGAATGAAAGAAAAAGTTCATTTATATGAAATATTTGAGGATTCATAACAAGAAGATCATGGAGGATCAATAATATAATTTTATCTTACAGCCTGGAAGAATTTTTACTGGATCCCTTCATTTAGATTGGTTGTTCAAGGGCCAGAAATGTTTAGATCCTCAATACAAAATTTAAAAAAGAAGCAAATCTAAAAAGTAGATTAATACAATGAAGAAATTTCTGTAGCTCAGATATATGCAAGATTCAATGGGAGCAAAGAGGAAGCAATTCTAAATATACCTGGTGTCAAAGAAATGTTCTAAAATCTGTAATACAGAATCTACAATACCAAATTACAGAATATTCTCTAATGCAAGCAACCTCAAAGAATGCTACAAATATGAATATTCTCAATTTATATTTCTTGATCAATTTTAATAAATGATTTATCTTTTAAGTTGCAGGGTGGTCTTACGGGAAACAAAACAGTTTTAACTTTGTTTAATCCACTGTTGTTCATAGGTAATGGTCCATGGAGCTCTAAAATTAATTATATTTGTTAATAAAATAATGTTAAGAAATGGATGACAATCGCCTTTATTACAAGGACACTAATGTATACTTTGGTGTTTACAAAAATTTTACGAATCATAGTAGAAATGTTCAGATTTTTGACAATTCTGCTTTGATTACTAAATTGCTGTTAGTGACTACAAATTTTTAAATACAATATGAAAACTTTATCATTAACCAAGTGATACATTCAACTAAATAAAAAAAAGTAATGAGTAACCGCTATTTGATGGGATCTGTGTTAGATTCTTAGAAGACAATGATAAACAACATAGGCTCATCTGAGGAAACAGCAAAGCAAGCATCAACTACCAAACGTAGCATTATCATTATATCAAAGGCAAGTAAGTTCCAGATGCTATGGAATTTTACAGAAGAAATGGACCAAGTAATAAATAAAAGGGTGTGTCAGAGGAGGAATTTATACAGGCATATAAAAATAATCCATGAATATTTAATTTTATCTGTGAACTCTACCTTTATGGAAGAACCTTGATGTTTTATCATTCTATGACTGATCATCGCTTTACTGATAATTCATAACACTTTTCTTCAGAAAGATGAAATGTCTTATCCTCTATAGGCTTTTCTGACCTTAGATCTTGATTTCCACAAAGGCCAATACACTGAAAAGGCATAACTTGCCTTCATTTCATGAGATTTCTATTCTGAATATTTACCATAATTACATCCTCAAGTATATTTGCTCTTAAATACTTGATCTCATATAAAATAATTTAGATTATTTAATCATCACAAATTCATTGGAAAAAGTATAAAATAATCTGGATTACAAATTCAGTGTTATATCAAAAATATTAAAGTTTAAATTATATACTATAATTTATTATAAAATATATAATTTATATTTCTGTGTAAATATAGTCTGCATTGGGGCAAGCCTGTCCCTTGGTTCTACATGTGAGCAATGCTATGCTCTCTTGCTAGAGTATAGGTGTACACAAACACATTCTTCATGTGGTTCAGCTCTAGTAAAATACATACCTGATACATTCTTTTTATTTAAGGCTCACAACATAACACACTACATACGATATTGTGAGCGATAATTTTAACTGAAGATGGATTTGCTTTATTATTTTCTTTTTTTTTTTTTTCCCCTTTTCTTGGTTTTTCTTCCTGTGACATTTATTCAAATAAAAATTAACTTGGAAACCTGGAAACCCAACTCTCTTTTTATAGACATAGTTTAATTTATTTGACCTATTTGGCTGCCTTGCTTTCACTTTTAGTTTCCTAGGTAGACATGTGAAAGATACTGAGGATGGCTGTTCAACCTCAAATCCGCCACCTGATTTCCTGAAATAATCACACCTACTGTTTTAGTGTCTTGGTGAAAATGGGGCAGGGTTTCCCATTTCTAGCCAGCTACACACACAGAAGTATAGGACAGTAAAAAGCCTCAGAGGTCATCTGATTCTTTAGATTGCTGTAAAGATTTTTTTTTTTTTTCCTTCAGATATTTCAGGACAAGAGAGCAACAAAACTCAGGCTGAAATCAATTCTGGGCCACATAATCATAAAAGTCAATTGCCCTTCCTTCATTGTGATATATGGAGGATTTAGTACAACATCCAGGTGACAAGAAAAAGTGTCAATATGCCTACCAAAGCTGAAAAACAGCAAGAATTGAATGGTATGGAATCTATAAGTGGCACAGTGTGAAAACGAATTGATTGAATATTCAGTTGACTAAATTTTCTGAAAAATGATATTTCTAGATCAAATACATTGGGTTTCCTACACTAAGAATAACGCTTTTATTTCCCTAATGTTTGACAAATATAGCATAGAACTTTCATTCATTTAGCCTTTCTTTTTCTTTTGTTGAGTAGCTCTTAAACTAGATCATGATTGAAAAAAGAAATTAAATCATATAAATCTAGAGCTTTTTTTTACTAACAGATGATAAAATGAATACCTAAAGTTGCTAGATACTTCAACCAAATTTACTTAGATAACTAATAAGCAATACCACCATGCAGACAGTAAGAGGTAGCCTGATACATCTCCAAGAACAAATTGAACTTGGTGAAAATAAGTAAGACAATTCCAAGTTCATGACAAATCTGCTTCTAAATTTGTTATGAAATATACAAAATAGTAAAAGAAAATAATTCATCAATAAGCCTTCCCTTGTGAGAACAACGTTTGGGAAATTAGAATGATTTCTGAATAATGCATATTCTTAATGGGTGATTGAAAGGGGTTGTAGCTGCTCATTAAATCAGGTGGATGAATAAGGAAGATAATCAATTAATGCATTATCAATATATTTATTGGTACAAATGGGGCACACATACATTTATATGGATGTCTTGGATTCTTAATTTTAGATCATCAATTCTTTAGAGGTTAGAGTCAAGGGTTTTCTTGCCATCTCCCTTTGCATGGGGTTTAGGATAATGCATTCAGGAATTCAGAAACGTAAACAGTTGAAGGTTTAGAGTATTTTTTTTTGTATGTACTTTATTTTAAAATATGGGCTTAGCATTAATAGATGACAGAAATAATTTTGTTTTTCCAGCCTTGCAATTTATAGATATTTAACTTAAGCCTTTGATTAATTAAGTGGCTACCTAAATCATATAAAAATAGAGCTAAATTGGAAAAAAATTTGATTTTACATTTTATCCCTTACAGTTATTTCAATGTTTTCACTATTTCATTTGTTTTCTTCTTTTTAATTTATTCAGAAGTATTTGTAAGTTTTAAAAACATTTCTCTGAAAAGTTTTTTTTTCTCATGTAGAGGTGGGCATCACTTATAAAATGTATTAATAGTAAATCACAATCAAACTTTATTAAAAAAAATTTTGAACCAGCAGAAACCTATGAATAATCTAAGTTAAAGATAGAATATGAATAATGATACACAGCAGCATTTTCGCTATCATTTTGTTGGAATTCATAACTAGAAAGTTACTAACTCTTCAGAGACTCAGAGAACCAAATCTATCAAGATAAGGAAATAGAAAATAATTAATGTTTCCCAAGCAGTTGGCTCAAGTGAACCTTTTAGATTCATAAACATTAAATTTTTAAACAAGAAAATGGAATGTTCAACAAATATTTGTTGAGCACTTACTATGCATGAGCTACCCTGCTATATGCTGCAAAGCATAGAGAAAAAATAAGATACCATCCTACTCTGAAAATTACATTACAATCTAGGAGACAGTGGGACACCCATATAAACAAATAATTACTTCTTTAAAGGGCAAAACTTGATAAGCATCACATGAAAGGTATAAGTAAGTACTATAGATTTCAGGCTCTACTTTTTTGACTCTTTCAAGATGCATTTAATAAAATTAAATATTTGTTCTGCTATGTAGCAGCTGCTGAAATTTGAGTGTCTATGGTCTAGCCTAGAGTGTGGTAGGATGAGGTCAGGTGGTAGCTTGAAGTACAATGTGGAGGAGGAACAAGGCAGGAGAGAGCTGAATATTAGGAATGGGGAAGGGTGGAAAATTATGGGGTCACAAACTTGAATAGGGACCTGAAGAACCTAAGAAACAAAGAATGAGGAATTAAGCTAGAAGCAGATTAGGAAAATGAGAAGAACATGTAGCACGGTCATAAAAGACAATTATTGACACCTAGTTGAACAATTTTGCACAAATCACTTTGCCTGTCTTAGCTTTTGGTTTCCTCAAAACTTTCCACTACACCACACCACTTCCAAAAAGAAAATATTCTTGTCTATTCTGAGAGACTCAATTATTTTCAAAGGTAAAATTTACATCAAAAATAGCCTTTGTTGATAGAAAGCATTACGTTTTTGTTCATTTTATGGAGAACATAATTAACACATATATTTTCTTAATAATTTATTAGCACCTATTCTCAGTTTATCATTATCAATTTAATTACTAGTTATTAATATATACACTGAGGGTTACCAAATGTCACTCCTTAGCAAAAAGGAAGAAAACACAAAGAATGAGAAAAAAAAGTCTCAAATTCTTTTCTTAGTTTTCAGTTCATTTATTTTGACAAGTGCAATATAATTTTAACAACTGGCTTAATCAGCTTTAATGCTGACTCACTCCAGGGAACACTGACAAGAGCTAGAATCAGCTTAAAGGCAGAAAAGTTCTTCTCTGCCTTGTGATAGCACTCAGAATGTTTATTGCTTCTGTTTATTTGATGATAGACTTTTTTAGAGTAATAGTCAAAACATTTACTGAGCATCTTGTATATCTGTAGCATTGAGAGAATTGACATTAGAAATACCTTTAAGATTTTTTCCATGACCCAAGCAAAATTTTAGATATCTATGAAAATTTATCATTTTTTAAAATTTCCTTCCAAGTTGGGACAATTCCCTAGTCTATTTCTGAAATTTACCTTATCCTGGGTTTGATGAGTGCTCCAAGTCCATACTGATTCTGAGATATTTACACCCTGTCTTTGAATGACAAAATAGATCGTAATGCAATACTAAGGGAATTGCCATTCAAGGTAATAGAAAAATAAGCTGGCCTGTATTTCCTCCGAGCACAGATTTTCAACAAATACAGAAATTTAAATTTAGAGGAAACACTATTATAAAATGCCTCTAAATATCAAAAACTTGATTACAAAGAGTTAAATCACGCCCTAAGAATACACACACAGAGAAGCAGGTTGAGGTATATGTGTAAATAAATAAATAAACAAGTAAATTTTTTTTTTTCTCAAGTTGGGGATATAACATACCCAGAAGTGAATTCACCATACAGCATAAAATATCACTAAGCATATGATAGGGACATAATTACATGCACCTGTCCAAGGCCCTGGTGGAGGTGGTGAGGAGGGATCTAATAGTATATTGACATGACCACACATTGTTCTGACATTTTTAACTTTAGTTAGTTAAGTTCACTGCATTTTTTCACTTTAACTTCATCTCCGTCATACTGTACCTTGTATTGATGGCCTTGGATTGACTGTGGGAATTTCTGGAATCTGTGTAAGGGAAGTTGAGTTGGAAATGCCTTTAAAAAGAAATAGTTGACTTTAAAGAAATAGTTGTGTGGTTCACAGATGTTTTTCTGTAATGAATCAGCCCTAAGATATAAAATCTTTCCAGAAAATCTGTTGCCATCCACCACTTCAACTTATATGACATGTCTACTAACTCAGAACTTCGGGCACAAGCCAGAAGTCAAAGAACCAGGTACTTCATAAACTATATACCCCAAACAAAATGTAGAGTCATATGGGCAGTGAAGTGAAAACTAGATTTGACATGTGTGAAACAAGAAGGTAGTCTGTAGAAAATTCTTCCAATAATCATCCCAGGAAAATTAAACCAGAGTATTTTAATATCTAATGTAAAAAATAAATTATCTTCTGTCATAAATATATTTGTAACACATACAATTATAAATGTACCACACAATAAACTTATTTTCATTTATTTCTGTATGAAATTAATAGAAATTATTCTGACACCAAGAAGCAAATTATGACAAACATTTTCAAGGCACAATTTCATTTATTCAAATATTTGGAAAAGAATTAATGACTAGGATTTTGAATTGTTTAATAATACAAGTAATAAAACATGAATAATATCTAGAGTTCTGCTGTACAACTTAATGCCTATAGTTAACAATACTATTTGTTTATTTCAAATATTGTTGATGGGCTAGATTTTATGTTAAATGTCCTTAAAATAAAACAAAAAGCAAAAACAAACAGAACACAAACAGACACAAGAAAACTCTTACAGGTGATGAATATTTATGTTACTTTGTGATGATGGTTTACGCATATGTCCAAAGTCTTCAAATTGTATCACATTAAATATATGCACTTTTTTAATATCAATTGTACCTCAACAAAGCTGCATTAAGAAAAAAACAAACAACTATAGCATATAAACATTGGAAACATTTTAAAATTTTAAATACTCTAATTCCTTTCTAAATAATAAAATAAATGACTGCAACATACAACTCATAATATACTACCAAATACAAATAACAATGATCTGGTTAATGAATTATATCAAATAAAAGTTTATTTGTCATTTATCATTGCACAAGAAAATTTTAAAAGCTTTGAAGTTTTATACAAAAACTTGATATGTATATGATACATATCATTAATATTATGTACACATATAGATGGATACATAGTATTATGCCATGGTCCTTAAAAAGCTTCTGCACAGCAAAGGAAATAATCAGCAGGTAAATATACAACCTCCCAACAGAATGGGAGAAAATATTTGCATGCTATACATCCAATAAAGGGCTAATATCCAGAATCTATAAAGAACTCAAACAAATCAGCAGGATAAACACAAACAACTCCATTCAAATGTAAGCAAAATACATGAACATAAGTTTTACAAAAGAAGATAGACAAATGGCCAGCAAACATATGAAGAAATGATCTACCACGCCTGGAGCTCTGACTTGGGGGGAAAGGCGGTACATGGGCAACGTATGTAACCTGCAATTCTGTATCCCCCATAACAATAAGATGAAATAAAAAAATAAAATAAAATAAAGTTAACTAACTTTTTAATGAAAAAAAAAAAAAAAAGAAATGGTCTACATCACTAATCATCAGGGAAATGCAAATTAAAACCACAATTAGTTACCACTTTACCCCATGTCAGAATGGCCCTGACTAAAAAGTCAAAAAGCAATAGATGTTGGTGCACATGTTGTGAAAATGGAACACTTATACTATGTTGGTGGGAATGTAAACTAGTACAACTTCTATCAAAAGAAGTGTGCAAACTCCTCAGAGCTAAAAGTAGACCTACCATTCAATCCAGCAATCCACTACTGGGTATCTACCCAAAGGAAAAGAAATAATTTTATCAGGAAAACACCTGAATATGAATGTTTATCACAGCACAATTCACAATTGCAAAGATATGAATCAACTTAGGTACTCATCAATTCATGAGCAGATAAAGAAAATATGGTATATGTATACCATGGAGTACTACTCGGCCATAAAAAGGAATGAAATAATGTCTTTTGCAGCAACTTGGATGGAATTAAAGACAATTATCCTAAGTGAAGTATCTCAGGAATGGAGAAAGAAACACCACATGTACTTTCTAGTAATTGGGAGCTAATTACAGGCACAAAGAGATGTAAAGGTCATAGGAAACTGAGAGGGGGGAAGCGGGGAGGGGAGGGATAAAAACCTACCTATCAGGTACAATGAACACTATTCAAGTGATAGGCACACTAAAAGCCCCCACTTCGGGCATTATAAAAGGTACCTATGTAACAAACATATTTGTACCCCCTTAATATTTTGAAATAAAAAAGTAAAGATTTATAAAAGAAAACAATGGCTTTTAGCTCTTAAGATTAGGATTCAAATTTGGGCTAGGCTTTCATGGGTCAGTAGAATTTTGGAGGGGGGAAGATGTAGGTAAACGTAAAATGTTAGTAAAGGTCAAAATTCGTTCTGAAGGGAAGGAAACTGGAGAAGACGATTTGAACATGAGCTATGTGGTATTAAGTAGTTTGATCTCAAATAGTTTATATTACATTATTTAGACAGCGTGGAGCCTTCATTATTGAGAAATATAATCATTTAAACGGTATTAATTTTATGATTTTGTTTCTACTGAAGACAGTACACATGGCTGAATGACAACCTGACATGAATATGAGGGAAACAATTCGTGTATTGGATGATTGAGTATACTGGATTCATTTCAAGGTCGTTTCCCCCATTGGATTCTATGATTGAAATTTGCTCACTTAAATGACTTATGAAACTGAATAAGATGTTTTATTTTTTATTGTCATCATTATTCAAGGCAAAACATTGCTTTGATGATATATTTATAAAAACTAAAATTTCTCCTCTGGTTGTTTAAATATCATGTACACTAGAAATAGTATTCATGATGTGTTAAAAATTGAAATTAAATTCCATTTGCCAATTCATTATCGTTCATGCATTGGAGGGATGCCTTGACAACTTTGTATATTTATATTTATCCTGATAGTCCAGTCAATCTACAAACAAAGAGAGGGGAAGAAAGAAGAGCCTCAGTTTGCCATCAGCCATAAGCCTTAAATTACTACACAAACCCAGCACTGGAACATATTAGGTATGTCCCAGCAGTATTGATCCTTCATGATATTCCATCTGCAAGAAATGAAGGAAAGGATGAAAGTTTCAGAAACAGGATTCCACGTAGAACCACTTAAAAATGTAATTTCCAAAGAATCATAAAAGGAAATTTGACCAACAGTGATCCAATAATTGAGTAGTTGAATTTCTATCCCTATAATGGTTTATATGTCCAATAAAATAAAACACCCTACATGAGCCCTATTTATTCTTTACCCCTTATAAAATTTAAGTAATCTCCATCAAGGCATTTTTTTCCTAATTTATTTTTTTTAATTGCTAAATGTATTTAATAATTGCCATGATTTTTAATATTATTTTGCTTTAATACATAGGAGGGTTGTTTGTATCTATGACTAACCCATATTCAAAATATACACTTAAGATAACTGCTAGGTCTAGTGAGGCAGGCTGATATTCTCATAGCCTGTCATTATTTATGCCTCTCTATATTTGTTTTATTTAGTCTTTATTTGCTTTTTTCCCACATTTGCTCAAAACCAGGAATCACTATTTCTAATTATTCAAAACCAAGATGTTATATATATTCCCCTTACTTCTTTGTCATAGCTATTTGTACTTTCTAACCTTATATAATAAAAGAAATAAAAATATTTCTGCCTAAGGTGTAGAGCATTGTTAAAGACACTGAAAACACAGGGACACTCTGGTTGAGCTTCTGATTGCCTGATGGCAGGACATAAATCCTTCCTCACCGGAGACAGCACTTGCTTATCTGCCCAGAGAAGGCACCAGCAGGCACCGGGAGAAATCTGGGAACAGATTTTACTAACTTCTCACATTTACTCTATCTTTTCAAAGACTAGAACTGCTCTCTCCTTTGTCTTGTCATTATGTAGGATTTATGGTTCTTTGTTAAAATACCATTTAAGCAAGGCTCTTAAGCCACTGCCTTGAAAGAGAAAGACTTTTAAACTGAGACATCTCCCACATGGTGGGTGCAGCGCGTGTCAATAAACTTCTGCTTGTTTTTCTTTTGTTAAGCAGACTTGTGTTTCCAGGAAAGTGTCTCAATTAGAAATCTAAAAAGAGAAAGAAAATAAATTATATTTTCTCCCCTACAATAATACATAATGAATGTTGTGCTTTCTAAATAAATGTCATTATTCTATAGTTATTTCTATATTACAGTAACTTAACCAGTTGAAAAATTAAAATATTAGCAGTGTTTCTATGATTACAAACAACCATTTGACTCTGCATTTTTTATTACAATATTATCTGGGTGATAAAATCCAAATAAAATGTCAGACTCATTGGATGTGTGCTTATTTAGCCTATGCATAATTTAAAAAAAATGATAGTCACAGATAAATCCAGCAAAACCTTACTCAGTAAAAGAGAAAAATCTTGATGCATCCAGGAAGCATGAAGCTAGTTTTAGAAAACACACTAAAGAGAAATAACCATTAAATAAACATAGTTATAAAAAAAAAATTCTCAAATATCCAATTGTGAAAATCTACCTAATCTAACTTGTGATAGTAAACACACAATGGGATTTCTATAATTTAATTTCTCTCACTACAAAGTGGCAAAATATTATTACTTTATTGAGCATGATTTTGGGGTCTATTTATACCAGATTGCCTATTTTCCATTTCTTCCTTCTTCTTAAGAGGTATTAGTAAATATAATATTTAATAGTATTTTAAAATTCTGGCTCTGCCACATGTAATGTTTAATAACAATTAAAATTTTAATCCATGCACAATAAATAGCATTCATTTCCCTTTTATAAATCTCTCACACCTATAAATATTTATTCGTGTAAATCGTCAGTATTCCTATAACCCCCAATTACATGAACTCAAGAAATCATGTAAAAAGCAAAAAGTTCTCAATGACATGAGAACTATTCTCTGTGACATATCATGAAAAACTCTGTCCACTGTATACTTATCCAGATGTTAATACTCTGGTTAAGGTATGTTATTAGAAACTGAATCTGGTTGACTACGATTTATAATCTGAATCTCACTATCAATGCATTCCAAGTGTTCATATTTTTAATTTACTATAAAACTCACATGGATCATCTATAAATTCTAGTTTACTATCTATGACAAAATTCGTATGTTAATTTCCCTAAAAGGAAGACAGAGACATTCATATAATGCAAAATACTGAAAGCTAGAAATAATAACCTAATGGCAAAAAGCTGGTAGATAAAATTTGCTATACCTGATTCTACATATTGGAACTGTTTGGGGTAAACTCACAGTAAGTTTAATCATTTGGAAAAATACCAAATAAATTAGAACATACATGTTGAAAATATGATCTTGTAAACAATTCATATTTCCAACAGTGTCCATTGCCTGATGGCCAATCTGCTGGTGGAATTTATGTATCCCCTCTGCACTTATCTGTTATTTGTGAGTGTATGGATTTTAAAACTAGTCTTTCCTTCCTTTTTTTCCATCAAATAAAGAGAGCAGTGATGGTGCAGTGTCATGTGAATAAATATTACTCTTCTAAAGATGAATCAAGAATCTTAATTTTGAGTTTATGAAATAAATGAAAATGAGGAAAACATACTTTATAATGTTTCCTAAATGATTCTCTGTTGTACTCTTATTTTAAAAGCTTGAATATTGAGTTAATTTTATTTTTATTGAACTAGAATGCAGATATATAAATACATAGTTATGAAAAATTATTTTAAAATTATACATTTTTATTGGTTATTTTCTTATAAAATATGCTATTTTAGGCCTAAAACATGTGGTGGATGTCAGGTAGGTAAAGAGCACTATTAATATAAAACTATTACCCCTTTATGTAGTCAGGCATTTGGCCTTGCCCAAAGAGAGGTCTGGTCTTTTCCTTGGCTAATTTCTAAATCCTTAGAATTTCCCAAGGGAACGGAACAGCTCTTGTTATTCATGTTGGGTACCTGGGATTATTTATACCTGACAGTTCATGCTCACAAGGTGACTCACATGGGCCCCTGAAGCCACCTGATATGTCAGACCTCTTGGGCCGCATGGGGAGGGGGTGGATTAGAGATAGAGTACAATGAAATGGGCAGTGGATCATAAATCATGCTTAGATAGTGACTCTTTGATAAGAACTGGGAAGTGCAGGTGAGCTTTCCTGACTGGCAAAACTCAGAGCATATTGTCACATTGTTATACTTAGGAAGTAAAGTATGTTGACTCCATACGGAGAGAAAAAGCAGAGGCTGCGGGTTTGAATCCCTTCCACACATGACCCTGTGCATTTCTTCTTTTGCTGGGTTTTAATTTGTATCTTTTTCCTTGTAATAAACTAACTGTGAGTACAACAATTCAGGTAGTTTTGTGAGTCTTTCTGGTGATTTATCAAAGTTGAGGATGGTTTTAGGAAAATCCTGAATTTAGAATTTGTGTTAAAAGTCTTGTGCTGACTTAGCAGCCTGAAGAACTACCTTTTAACCTTACAGTCTGGTGATCTCTGGTTACTCGTAAAATTAAACTGTCATAGGATAATTCTTTTTTATTTTATACATATGTTTAATTCAAACTCTGAGTAATCAAGGCATGGATCTAATTTGGGATTTACATTTCTATGGAACAAACTGGTAGCTCCTATAATGAAATCATTCAGTATTTTCAATGGATTGATTTCTAGAGTAATGCACTTGGTTTTCTTTTACTGAAAATATTTGTACATGTTTAAAAAGTCCAGTTTTAAAAGTATGTGTAAATACATGATTTACAATATATTTTTTTAAAAATAATATATATTACTTTTAATCAGTTTTAAGAAAACTTAAAATTTAAAAATCTTACCTATGTAGTCAATGAATTTTGGTTTTCTTTTATATTTGATTCCTAGTTATCATTCCTTGTGATCCACTAGTATATTCACTAATACTCCCATGAGACTGTCTCATTCTCATCAGAGGTGTAATGGTGACTAAGGGCAAACAAATTCTGATAATATCAAAGCAATTATATTTGCCTCTAATAGATGACATGTTAATAGGCAATGATTAAACAACAGAATTTTAAATGAAATATGAAGTATTTCATACATATCAATTGATATTCTAACAAGATTAGGGAAACACCAGAACCTAGCATGAAGACAATATGTCCTAAAATCTTCTTGAAAGAGTAGTACAGTAAAGCTCTGCTGGCCATCACTTTCAGAGATTTAAGAGACAATTTTGAAACACTAAAAAATAAGAAAAATTTTCATTCTTTTTTATTTTACTTTTGAACTCAACACTGACATACTTTCTCAATAGGTGAAGCAAAATACTCATTTTTATTTTTGAATGATCAAATTTTCCATTCTCTAGTGGCCTTTTCAGTCTGGATAATGATCTTCGTATCTTTGTAGTGAGAAAAAGATAAATTGCTTAGATGGGAAATGTTCCAGAAAGTGAGCTACAATACTTGACCCAGTGTCAAACTGGAGTCTGGCTGCTTATTTTCCCACTTTAATGATGCTAACCTACAGTTATGACGGAGAAATGGAATATATTTCTTTATGGAGACCTGTTGTTCAGTATCACAAAGCCTCCATGTTATGCAAGAGGATTAATGACTTGGCAGGAAAAAGAGTTGAACCCTGCTGGCTTGTAGCCCAAGAGTTGACTGATTTATTAAGTTAACATCAACAATATATAAGGTTTTGATTTCTAAAATGAGAAAAAATACTTATCAGAAATACTTTTTAAGAACAAACAGAATTCTTTGCTAAAATCACAAGAAATTACTAGAAGGAAAAGTAAATTTTCTTTTTAATATGTGAAATAAAATGTTGCCTTTTGAAGCTAGATTACCCAAATACCAATAGTATGGTAAAGTATGAATGATTTTCTGTTAGTTAAACTTAGGACTTAAAAAAATCTTGCCAAATATGGCAGGAACAAGAGCAGATGGAGTTAAGATGATTAAGAAACTTCTGCCTAAGCTCTTGGATACATTAGCAAATAATCAAACATTTTTGAAAAATTGAAATATGTTCTGATAAGAGATGTGGAAGAATGCCAGTTTGTAGGGAACAACTACGTCCTTTTAAGAGAAAAAAACATATTATGAGAAAATTATTATGGTATTATACTTGGCACACTTTATTTTAAAAACGTATTTTTATATACTATGATAAAACATAATATTTTAACATAGAAAGCAGAAAAATAGTGGACTAAGAAAAATAGAAAATAAAACATGACACTTTAAGCAATAGCCCTTTCTTTAAGAAATGCTCCCAACATCCTGTAATTCAAAAATATAATTTTCCCACCCAGAATTTTACAAAGAATTAAAGATAATTTTTAAAAGCTGTCTCTACAAGGTAGTTTGCACATTTGTTATCATCGACTTTCCTTTTCTTATTGAATATACCAGTTTTTTGTTCAACAATGACAATAGCATATTTTTAAGTAATGATTTCTGTGTATGTTTTTATTCTGTTTTCAGTTATTTTTAATTTGATGTTTTGCTTTCCTGTTAGTTTTTTAAGCTGGTGGCATGCTATCAATTATTTCTGGTTTTTCTTTCCGAACAAATAATGCAGTTATTTCCCAGTCCACAAAAATTATTCTCATAATACAGAACAAAGTATCTTTATTCCATGAGTTTTCATGACAGAGTAACATGATAAATGAGCATTCCTGTAAACACTGATAATAAATAATCTTTTCTCATAAAACAATATGACACATATGAAGAAATGACTGTATTTTATATTGAAGTATTTTGAAAGCATTGAGTTTTTCAGGAGACTAGACTAAAAGTGACATAAATAAAATCTTTCCTTGATTTAATCATTGTTTCATGTATACATTGTCTTTAACAAACTTAGAATCTTTTGGCATCATTGGGGAAAAAACAGCAACCTTACTAGATAAACACATTATTTGGGGAACCAAACCTACTTTGGATTATTAAAAGATTTGAAAAGCAGCCCTAAGAACAGATTTGAAAACAGGAAGCCAAAGTAGTGGGGATATGTTTTTTCCAAATTCTGAAAATGTTTGCAAAATGGCAATAACAATTTCTAATTTCCAAGTGAGGATTTTGGATCTTGTTTATCATTGGGAAAAAGCTTATAGTTTGGCGGAAACCAAAGTCATCTCATAAAAAAATAATTTCCATCATGCTAAATTTGAAAACTTGTAAAGTTTGGACTTCTAAATTGTTACAAATTAATGTCTTTCATCTTTTTGCATATAGATTTACATTAAAAAATTTAATTCTAAAATCCTCATTTTAATCCCTGTGATAATGTTCCTGAGTCATTTTCTCATGGACAAATTGTCACCATTAGTGTTTTACTTAATCAATATTTCAAACCATACTTACATTTTAGACAGTTTCTATGATAATTAGAGTTTATGTAATAAAACATAATTTTCTTGGTATTTTTCAATAATAATTGACTTATCTCTATATCCATTTTCACCAACATAAGAAGGAAAAATGCATTTATATTTAGAAAGCTAGTTCTTTAATTGTCCAAGGAAATAACCAAACTGAAAAAACACTCAAAATATCAGGAAATAAATAATCTTTTCATGACAACAAATAAGAGGAAATAATTCATGTGATTTTGAAATCAATAGTTGGTGTGATTAGATTTCCAAGAAACATAATATGGGTATTAAGATATTGTTCTATAGAAAATAAAATAGATTTCCAAATTTCCTCACACATTTTCCACAAACCAATTTTGGCTGCTAAGCAGTAGGCAAGCTCTTATCTTTTAGATGAGAAAATGTCTAGTATTTATTCTTAATAATGTATTATTGTAGCTTAGAGGAAGAAGAAAGACACACAAAAAGTAAATGAACCTGGAAGCCCTCATTACAACTAGAATTTACAAGTTTGTAAATTCCCTTAAATAGAAATTTTCTTTCCACATGAGCCTAGACAAAACAGTGATTGTCTAAAAGGACCCTCATTAGTCTTGGGCTTCCTAGCACTATTCTTCTTTTCTATAATACTTGACTCTTTTGAAGGGAATTGAATCTCTTCCACTGAGTGTAGTCATGCTAGAAGGATATTATCTAGTTCCCTAGGATTACGGCTTGTCTTTTACCTTAGAAGCCTATTGGGTCAGGTCCTTTTTCCATCGGCCACTTGAGATAGCCATGGTTGGTATATGACCAGCTGATAATGGGGTCATTATCATAATGGAGTCATTATCAGTGGTCACAGTTGCAGGTGAGGAGATGAAAACAATGGCACAATGGCAGACAACTGTCAAGGTAAACTGACCAGTCATTATCTGCTTTCTGCTTCAACAGTCCCCAAGATTGGACTCCCAGTCTTCATTTGATTCTACAAGTTCCTCAATCCATCTCCAATTTCTTACTTTAAAAAATCCCTATTTCCCTTAAGTCATCTAGAATTGATTCCTGTCAGTAATAACACTAACTATTGACACTGTCTTTCTACTAATAATATATATACTAAAAAGTTAATTCATCTTAGATATTATTCTATTAAGATTTTTTTTAAGTAATCAGTATCAATCTATTTTATGAGAACTATACTATTTGGCCTATAATTCTACATCTCTGTTATATTCAATTTGCTGTTCCAAGATACTAGTGATTAAGCATGACATTAATAATATTATATTACATTTTTGAACGTAATTTTTAAATTTTAAAGATGCTTATACATAAATTGTTTCATCTGATCATCATAAAAGGCATGTATAAAAGAGAACAAATGCTTCTGTCTTATTTTACAAATGAACTACCATTCAGTGAGGATGCACAATTTATAAGGGTAAGCCATAATAAGCGGTAGAACTTTAAACCAAATTTTAAACTCCAAGTTCAGTGCTGTTTATCACATAACACACTGCATCTCAGCACTGTGGGTAAGCTCACTGAGAAACAACTGAGTAAGATAAGTTACTATCAAATAAAGAAATATGAAAAAAATGGAAGTGCTCATAGGCATTGCTCTGGCTTAAAATCATATAGAATAGTGTTGAGAGTTAATGGTAATGTCAGATTTCACTGACAGAGTCATAAGAAATTTATAACCTCATCATCAGATTATTTCTCTTACTACTTAAAGGGCCTTGTAGAAATTTCAATGGTCTCTAACAATCTTTTTCTGCCAATGTCTTTTTCCCCGACACCTCCTCTGGATAAGTGCAGAAAATCCAAGAGCCCTGGGTTTCCTGAGTCTTAAGCTTCTTCCTCTCCGCAGGCGACCTCTGGACCAAGGACCCTACTTGCTGTGCCAAGAATGGAATATATGAGTATTGACGGAGAGCAGTTGACATAAAGAAGTAATTAACTACATTTTTTAATTTTTATAATTGGCACATATTTTCAAGCTCTCAAATCATCTTCACATAAAAATATACCATCACTTGTGTTGTCAAAGCAGCCTCCTTCGTAAACCATGGCCGACAGGCGTAAGGAGAAATGAAGGGTGTGACAATATATATGTGAACCAGAATGATATTTGGATTTAAGAGGTCAATTATTCAGCTGATATTTCTATTTGAATAAGCTTACACAGGAAAATGGAGGGATAAGTTGAATTTATGGTGATGAGCAGCAGAGCAGGTAGGGTCAGGAGCAGCAGAGTGATCCATGGTGGTAAAGAGCCAACAGGTCCCAAAGGCTAATGGATCAAAGCAGCTGATCACATTATGTACCCAGCACCACGCTCCTAAGACCTTGCGCACTGTGCGAAAGGTGACTGTGTCGCCGGATGAAATTCGGAGAGGAGCAGCGAACACAGATTCTCTTAAGGGAACAGTTGAACTTTTGGTCAAAAAACAGTCCAGTGAATTCTGGAGAAAAAGAGCACTAAAAATATCAGCGTACTTTTGTCCTAAAGAACATACAGTCATGTTATATCGTGCCTGGTCCTATTCCATTTTTCATAATATTTATTCTGACGTGATTTGCTTTGTGCGTGCTGTTTTTCTCTCTGAAATATGGAAAACTTGGATCTTTCTTGACCAAATTACTGTAAACAATGACTGACTTATTGGAGCTCACGTAATGACATTCAAACTGAACAAAACTTAGCTCTGTGTGAGGAAGATGAAAACTTGCAGCTCAGACAAAACAGAAAAACTTAATTTTTCCTCCTGCCTGAGTCATACCTCCCCACAGTCCTTATACCACATATATCTTCTCTCCTGAGCTGAACTTAGCCTTCTCATGCCATGCTTGTTTGCCACTATTATGATTTTTAAACAGCAGGCCACTGGTAGGAGGCAGGAAAATGTTCACACAGTATCCACATCACTTGACTTACAGTAGTACCATAAAGCAACTCTGTAGAGCTGTATAATTTTTGAGATATTTTAAATATGACACCATGTTGATCTCTTTGCTTTTATCATATAGTGAGCTCTAGTGTCAGGAAAGGACTTTCCCCATTTCTTTTTTCTTCTTAACCTCTGTCTAAAGAACATAGGCATAAACTGAAAAACAGGGTATTACTGGAGACAAGATTTTGAGTATTTGTTATTTATGCTTTCATAATTATGTCTACAGGGAATTAAGGAATAATACCTTTTATGAGCTTACTTTTAATATTTACTACTAGATGACTCAGCTTATAGGTCCAATCTTGACTGGCAATTAGAGTAGTAGAAAATTATCTGTCCAAAAAACTTCCAAGGAAGGATCACAATACTCATTTAGGACACTATTGCTGCTGTCTTGTAGCTGTTAAAATAGGCCTTCTCTGTTTTACTTAAACCAAAGAATGCAAGTTCAGGTTTTGCCATTGCAATAGGGACATGTTCAGTGGTGTTCTTTTGATTTGTGAGGCTATTAGATGGTATTTTTGTCAGTGGACCAAGGGATAACTAAATAATCATGTTGCATAGCCATTCCTTGAACTAGTAAAATTATGAAGGAAATATGCATTTAATAGACCATGGCCAAAAAGATGTAAATATCGTTTCGTATTAGCCAAGCTCGTGTCCCAATCTTAGCAGAAAAGACTCTGTTAATAAACACAGTGTGTGTTCTAACCCCAAAATCCTGAAGAGCAGACTTTTTCATCAACCTGAACTCATACCAAATATCTTGCCACCCTGCTGCCAGATAGATCCAGAATAAAGGTCACAGTGCTGATAAAACAAGAATTCACAATAAAGTTAAAGAAAAAGGGAGTGAAAATATGTTTGAATAGTATTACATTTGAAGAGTATACCATGAATTACTTATGGAACTTTATATGTAAATGGGAAAGAGCAAGGAAGAAAGAGGGCAGGGGAAAAACACCTTAACACATTATGACCTTCGCTACAAAAGCATAGCCAGATCAAGGTCACCGCATGAGATCGATCTGATTAGCAATTCCTCCTCCAAGGATTCAGTCAATTAAGTAGATACTGCATTACAATTTCATTTATCGAACTAGTATTGATTTTAAAATCTAATAATTCTAGCCTAAATTCTTTTTGTGTTAGTTTCTTTTTCATGTTTTTTTATTGAAGGGTGACATAAGTCAAGAAAAGAGTATTACTCATAAAAGTGCCATCTGATACATTTTACAAAGTTAATACACTCATATAGCTACATAGATTAGCAAAGCAAAGAGGATGTTTTCTGAACTCAAGAAGCCTGCCATGTGCCTCTGTACTGTCAAAACCAGTTTTAGCATAGGTAACAACTATTCTGACTTCTAATGCTATAAATTAGTTTTATCTTTTATTGATCTTAATAAATTAAATTATAAATATGCTGGAGTCTCTACCTGTCTTTTGTTAATCTTTAGTATGTGAAATTCTTACACAACAAGAATCAGTTGTAGAACAGGTTATAATTGCCCAATGGAGGTTTATTCATTTTCATTGCTGTGTAGTATTCTGCTTTATCAACTTACCATATTGCTTTGTTTATTTTGCAGCTGACAAACGTGGGTAGAATCTAGATCGGGATGATTACAAAGGCTGCTGTCATGAACACATTTATATACATCTTTGGAGGTTCAGATGGACTAATTTCTATTATGAAAATACAAAAAGGTGGAATTTCTATAAGTGGAATTATACATATGTTTAGGTTTATTTAATATTATTACCAAACGGTTTTCTAAAAAGGTTGGTCCAAGCCGTATACCCACCAGCAGGGTATGAGAGTTCCAGTTACTTTACATTAACACCACTTCTTAATATCTTAATTTTATGTCTTTTTTGTGAGTGTGTAATTTGTGCTCATGGGCTAGCAGTCAGTGAGTGAAGTCATTTTCTTAGCAGTGACAATTAACTCTGATCATTAGGAAGAGAGAAGGACCAACAAGGAATATTTATGGGTGCAACACAGATGATCCAGTTGGGTGCCTCTTGGCACCTCTTTGCTCAGTTGTTCTGTAAATGGACAGGAACAGCTGCCCATCCTGAAAAGGATATGGTAACCAAAAGGAGGTCCTGGCCCTCAAAGGTGTGTGTCTGGGTCATACCAACAGTTAAGCCATTAAGGAGAAATCTAGAATGAATAGCGGAGCTGGGTCATAATGACTGTTAATTAAGGATCCCAGATCTACCTAAGTGGTAGATATCCTGGTTCTTCTGTCTAAATTCTTCTTTCTAAGTTTCTTCTCAGGAAGGCAGGCCCACAGGAGGAGTTACTTCCTCAGTGTGTATGGAGAAATGGATATAAACTGTGTAAAAGTCAAAATTTGTAAGAAAAGAAGACACATTGCCCAGATCCCTTTCAAGGAAGACTTGCTCCCAAGCCATCAGGAGTGTTAGCAGATATCTTCTAGCTGGCAGTTCTGTTGGCATCTTGCATTCCTTCAGAAAAGTAGCAAACCTAAGCGCACACCCTTGCCAGAGCATCCTACATCTAGTGACTAAGCAATGCAAAGGGAGAGATCCAACCATTTTTACTTGAGGCAGGATACATTTAACAGTCATTTCTTATTCCAGAACTTTCTACTGGATGGACTAAAGCTTAGTCCAGACTGCATTGCAGTTTGACTATTTCCTCTGCCATATCTTGTTTTCACCACTTTCGTTTCACAGATATCAAGCTATCCTTACCCCCTCAGCCTCCAGATTAGCTAGGACTACAGGCATGCACTACCATGCCCAGCTAATTTTTTTTATTATCATTTGTTTTTTGTGGCAACAAGGTCTTGTTATGTTACCCAGACTGATCCTGAACTCCTGGCCTCAAGTGATCCTCCCAACCTCAACTTCTGAAAATCCTGGGATTACAGGCATGAGCCACTATGCCCAGCCTTCAACCTTATAAGTATCTTGCACCCAAACTCTATTTCAGGGTTTATCTCTGAAGAAAAGAACCCAAGCTACAATGCTTTGAACCAAAAAATGAGATTGCCAAATTCTCCCAAGTCCCTGACCCTTCTTGACTTTTCTCTTTGCCCCTTACAGATCGAAGAAAAAAGAGATAGAAAATGTCAGCTTCACCACAGTGAATTTTACTTCTCTCTAGGAGCTTAGTCTCTCAAATTCTGACTATCTTGACTGCTTTCCAATACTTTCCAGCACGTATTTTTGTATTTTATCTAGCTTTTTAAACTGTTCTTGATGTGGAGCTTGTATTGGAATATAAATCACTTTTTTGTCTTAGTCAGCTCGGGCTGCCATAATAAAATACCATAAACTGGCTAGTTTAAACAACAGAAATTTATTTTCTCAGAGTTCTAGAGGCTGGAAGTCCAAGATCAGAGTAGTGCCAGCATGGTTGTGTTCTGTTAAGGGCTGCCTTTCTGGCTTGCAGACAGCCACATTTTCACTGTGTCCTCATTTGGTGGGGTGAGACACCAAGCTCTTCTTTATCTATTTTTGTAAGAATACTAATCTCATCAGGAGAAACGCAACGTGATGACCTCACCTAAACCTAATTACCTCCCACAGGCCTATCACCAAATACCATCACCTGGGGTTTATATGGGGGCCTCAACATTTAAATTTTTGGGGAGGCGCAATTCAATCCATAGCATATGCCATGGTCATAAGTAGATGATGACAATTTTATTCTATTTAACAAGTAGCATATGAAAATAATTTTTAAAAATAAAATAAAGGGTATATTTTTTAATTTTTAAAGTTTAATATTAAAATTTTTAAAAGCTTTAAAGTTCCAAAGCAAAATTTTTCCATTCTAACTCATTTCTAAAAGGAAAAACAGTATTTTAGTTTTTTCACCTGTTATTTATTTCCATACTCCTATGTCAATGTCAAGCTATTATAACTTGTTAAGAGCATTTATATGTAGATTCATAAATTTTGAAATCATCTACTAACTGTGATGGTACATAAGAGTACTACTTTATTTATACACAGAATCCTTCATCATGTCAACGTAATTGTCTCTCAAATTTTATTAAATTTATAGTTAATGTTTTAATTAATACACCTATATAAATATTGTTCACCAGTGAGCCTAGAGCTATACTGTCAGTTTGTTTAATTTCTCACATAGGCATAACTTTTTAAATCTAATTAAATATAATATCTCTTTTGTTTATTATTATTTTACATTTGAATAGTCTTCCTACACTCTTCAAAAACTCCAAAATATTATCTCATTTAAATCAACATACGGAGAAACTTGTCATGATAACTTATCATTTCCATTTTTCTTCCCCCCAGAGGCAACCCTCTGAGAGCTTTCTGATTCCCTACTCTGGTCTTACCTGTTTACTCACTAGGTATTTGCACAGCTCTCATCCTGAGCTTACTAGTCTATCATCCAGAGAATTCTCTTCCCCTGTCTTTGGGTGTTAACTGTTGTTTCATGCCTTGTATGCATCGAGTTATCTACCTACCCATCTATTATGTATTTGTTTATTTTTGTATTTACAAATACTTCTAAATAGCTTATAATTTGATGGGCACTCTTCAAAGTCTTATGTGATCACTTACCCTTTAATCCTAACATATCTAGGCAGGAGCACTATTAATAATCCCAAATCACAGATGAAGAACCTATGGCCAAAGAGGTTAAGGAGCATGCTCAGTATCACAAGTGGAATTTGAAGCCAGGAAGTCTAGGTCCTGAGTTTCGTGTTCTTCATTGTGTCTCTCAAGTTTGTGTTCTGGCCATCCCACCATGCTGCCTGCCATAACTCTATTGAGTGTCTGATTTTTTCTTTGAAAATTCTATCTATGATATATATTTATTACTTCTTTCTTTTGTTATTAACTCCCTAATTTTCCTTAAAAACTTACAAACACATGATTAACTATTAATACATAACTATTCCCTAATAATGTCTAGTCATTTTCCCTTCATCCAAAATGACATGACTTTTCCCAGTTTCCTCACATTGTGTATTTAGCCATGATTCTAACCTTTCTCCCAGGTTCTTAACAACTGAAATGCACCACATGGTCTTCCATACCTCTCCAAATCCTTTCCATATTTCAAGCCTCAAGACTTTTTTTATTATAACATGGCCTTCTCTGATGTTTCACTTTCTCTGTATTTTCATCTGTCTAGAAATACTCTGAAACTATATTAATCAATACTCCCAATTCTAAATGACTAATCATTTAGAATCCTGATAATTATTTTTGGCTTGAGGAATATAGTTTTTTCAAAATAAAATTTAAATTCACATCATTATCAAAATTATTTCTTTGTTTATTGAGCATTTCCCCTTTGCTGAAAATTATAAAAAGAAATTATAGAGAAATTGTGCTCTAGGGCCTCATGTTCAAACAAAGATAATGAAACAGACTATCTTTTTAAAAAAATACATTTAATACATGAAATTGTGAGTACCAATGTAAACTAAAAGCGTAGCCTTATTAACAAAATTTCACACTAGCAGCTGACATGGAAAGAGTTGATTTTCAAATCTGGGTCCTGTGGAGAGCTACTAAAAATAATTTCAGGAAATTATTATGAGTTCTAAATTTATCTGAAGATAAAGAAAAATGTGCAATTCATTGAAAGGATAATATTATTCTAGGATTAGGGGAACATAGTGAGAAAAGCTTCAAAGCTGTGTTTAGGCAAATTGTAAGCAGAGTGATGAATAGTGAAATAGATAGTAAGAGAGGAAGGAGAAGGTCGCACAGTGGGACATATACTAAGTAGCCCTGGGTCTAAAGATAGGTCAAATTAAAAGTATAGTTACAACTATGTTAATCTGTAATTATTTCTGACTTGCCAACTGTTTTTTTCTGCTACAATTAGGAGAAATAGATAGAGCTGATATATTTAGTTTTATAGAGCATCAAAAACTGATCTAATAAATAGAACAAGTCTCATTTAAACTTCATGAGAGATGTGTTGCCCTAATTTTCAGGTCTGTTTTTTTTGAGAAACAAAGAAATCCCCAATCTACTTAAGAAATGGATTCTTTCATTGTGCATCTGTCTTAGAAAATTCTGATTAACCTCTTTTTTGCCAGTATTATAATCCCATAGTTTTCCTTCTTAGTCTAGGATTTATAGATAAACCATCACAAAATGTATTGCTATAGCGGTAGAATCAACCAGCCAGTACTATAAAGCAACAAGACTCACTATCTGGGAGACATGACTGAATGGGATCTGGTGCTACAAAACAGGCTTCCTAATTAAGAGGCGCACGAATCCTACATATATTATATAGCAGACTTGGACCATACCTGACTGTGTAATAGGGTAGAGGAAATATTGGGAATGCAGTTATAGTTTTGGATAAAATATATCCAAATATTTATTCCTCCTTTTGCTTAGCTCTTATTATAAGAGCTAAAACAAATAAATTTTAATTTTCTAAGCCTAAATATTCTTGTATGCAAAGTTTGTAAAAGATGATACCTGATATACAGGAAAATTGCAATAATTAAGAGTTATAAAATATGAAAATATCTAATGTACATTAAGCATCGTGGGCATTGTGTTATGTTCCTAGATTCTCCCTCGGGAGTTAAACACTTATTCTCCCAACTACTGAAGGTGCTGCCAGATAACAGTCTTCAGCTGTTAGACTTGATCAGAAATTTTCCTAATCAGAAAGAACCACCTCAGCCTTACCCAAGATCATACTCTTCCTAGGATAGCTGGTATCTGATGATCGGCACATATGGGGTATAAATGCTAGAATAATGGCAATTCTTTTTACTCAGTGGCAAAATGTTTGCTTAATGTTTATTACCAAGTAATTTTTTGCAGTAGATGATTTATTACATAAATCTGTATCTCTAAGGGATGAGGATATAAAATAGATTATTAGTTATGACCATTGATTGTTGTTGGCAAGATATTATAGAAAGCTTTGTTACTAGAGTTGTGTGAATACAGATCTTTTTCAACATTTCTATTTTTGCCATAGTTACATCCATTCTTTCTAGGCCAAAGTGAGACATTTGAAGTCATCTTTAATTTTCAAATGTTTGATTCTGCTTGTCTAATTCATCATCATATTATGCTTTTAATCTTCCAAAATGTCTTACATGTTTGTCTTCCCCTGAGAAATTGGTCATCATATGAAGAAACAGAAAGTATGGTAGAAAGAGCATGTATTTGAAACTAAGAAGACTGGATTAAAGTCCCAGCTCTACTCCCCTGCAGTATTGGGAAAATCTTAAAACCATTCTACTCTTCAGTTTTCTCATCTTTTAAATGGGGATAATGATCTCTACATTTCCAAATTTTAAAAAAGAATAGGGAAAAAAATTACTGTCCGTGTGCTCAATCACTGCATAACATATTAGAAGTACTAAATCAACGACAGCTATGTATAATAGAACAATACATTTATTAATTCTTGTTCTCCTATTCAAACCTTTGTCAGATAGAAGCTCCAACCTGGCCACCCTGTCTCCATTTCCTTCCCATCCACTTCATGTAATCATTTTACATAAAATACTCACTATGATCAGAAGAAAAGCTTAATGTATCATTTTCATTATGATATTCCTTTGAATTCAAAGGTTTTTAATTGGCCAACTTTCTTTTACATCCAAACATTCCTCCAAACTAATTTTTCTCTACTCTTCAATATTTATTCTCTACTTCAATAAGGATTTCCTTCTCTTTTCCCCCCAATAAATTTGTTAGTTCCCATACTCTGTGCCTTCTCTCTTTTTTGGCCTATATAAATCATATCAATATTTTAAAGTTCAGTCAATATCTACTCTATGGTATTTTCCTAGATTAAATCATGTTTTACTAATCTTTCCCTTCTCTCACAGTATAATGCGTCTATTCTATTGCTCTTGAACTATTCGATATAGCTAGTTAGATATTAATCTCCCTGAGGGGAGGAAACTTGAATTCAATTATTTTATATCCTCCCAGGAACATGAAAGAAAACCAAATAAACATTATATTCTCAAGCAGTTTTACTGACATGTAGTTTGTTTCTTCTTCTTTAAGTCAAAATTCACTAAGATTTTTACATATAGTATTATCATTTTTTATTCAAAATTGACAGCTATACATAGAAATACTAGTTGGATTTACTTTTGTTTTATTTTCATATTAAAGCAATAAAAGCCTATAGATAAAACTAGCTACGAAATTTTTCTGTTTAAGACATTTTCAATGTAGATTTTCACAAATTATATTTTGATACTTATAGAATATTTAAGTACAAGATAACATAATCTTCCCTTTTAACTCATGTGACTTAATTGATATGAAAGATTTGCAGTGAGATAAATTGGAAATTGTTTTCTTATCAAATCTACACTTATGGTTTTTCAACTTTTTAAAACTCAACACTTTGGGGGAAAATAAGTCGATCATTTAAATAATTAGGATGCAAAGCTACAGTGATTTTCTTTCATATACATTATTCTGACAGTTGTAGAAGGCATTCTCTCTCTCTGCAGGAAATATAAAATCTTACACAACTTTGCTTATGCAACTAATTTTGTATCTCTATTAGTATGATTTCTCCTATTGACAGATCAAATAGAAAATAAAAAAATAACAGCATCTATTTTATTTAGTCTTAAGGGAATTTCTCTAAATGAGAAAGATACAAGAAACTTCTAGTGAGTTATACTCTTATGAAAACATACAAACACATTCCAGTTGCTTTCCATTTCTTAGCACATAATTTTAGTGAAATAGAATACTCAATTATTGTTATATTGAGTATAACATAGTATTTTACACTTTACTATGTGTTCTCATCTCCATTGTAATTTTTCAACCTTCAAAATAACTCTGGGCAAAAAATCTATAGGAAAAAATTGACCTCCAAAAGGTTAAACGATTGTCAGAGCACACAACTAGTAATTGAACCTCAAAATTAAAATCAGGTAATCTAACTATTCAATTGGTGCTGTATTATACAATAGGCAGTTGCTATTCCATTTAACACTATTGTTCTATATGAAAAACTTACTCTTTCATCTTTTGTATTTTGTATCAAGACATTGAGTAAACTGTCTCACTCTGCCTAAACATGACTGATAACTGATCTGCTTTCCCCCACCCATCTTGCTTTTTAAAGAAAAAAAAAATACACATTAAATATTGTAAAGCTGAATATATAATCTAATTGACAAGTGTATTATCCTGCTAATTTCAGCCTTTTGAATCCTGTTATATACAAGAATAGAATTATATATTCAAAAAATAAGGAAATTAAGGAATGAAGGTAATCATGGAAAAATTTTTACTTCTCTGAGTTTCCACTATAGTTATAAGAGTTTTTTTTTTAACTCCTAAATCATTTGTGCCCCCAGCTCAGCCAGAATCCTGGACAATGTTTTTGTATACTATGTCCTTGTTAACAAGCTATTTGCTTTTTTTTTTTTTTACCAAAGCCTTCAAAAACTCCTGCTTTAAAAAACAGTTTTATCAGAATATTATTGACATACAAAAATTGTATATGTTTAAGGTATACAATTTTGTGTGCATGTGTTGAGAAGATTTAAGAGATAGCCTTTTAGCAAATTATAAGTAAACAACACACAGAAAGAGACATACTGAATGATGTCACTTATATGTGGAATTCAAAACAGTCAGATTCAAAGAAGCAGAAAGTAGAATAGTGGTTGTCAGGGAATGGGAAGAAAGAGGGAGAAAGGAATGATGTTGGTTAAAAAGAGCAAAAAACTTCAGTTATGCAAAATGTATAATTTCTGGAGATCTAATATACAGCACGGTGATGATAGTTAATACTGTATTATATGCCTGAAAAGAAGTCTTGCCCTTCCAGTTTTCTGCTTATTATTTTTGCTATAATGATGACCTGTTTTTATTCTTTGCAAATTGTGAATGATTAATGGGATGACATCACTGTTATTGTCTCAATTTTTAAATGAAAATTGCTCTTTCTCAAAAAAAAATTTTGAAATGACTACTCTGACTTCTTTATAAGACCATCTTGATCTCTATATACCTCCAGTTTATTTATATTATTTAAATACCTAGATGCTATCTAATGCAGAAAAAGTAAGTTCTCTACTTTCATATTTTATGGTTAATTCAAAATTTACATATTAAGTCCTGTATTAACATAACCATTTAATTCAGTTTGTTGAGGATTTTTTGCCACTTCAAATATTTTTTAATGAGCTGGACTTCAGATTCTGCATACTTATGCAATATCTGAAGAGAGCCAAAAGTTGTTTACAAAATTCTGAAGGAGGAGAGCATGATCTTTAATTGTATATTCTGTCTAGATATCCTTAACGTATAAAGGCAGTAGACAGATATTCTCCAAGAAACAAATAAACAGAAAGGTTGAGCCCATTTATGAAAATAAAATAATTATAAATTTAATCAGCTAATGGGTAAGTCAAAAAAGCAAAATCTGAAATATAGAAGCTGTGGTACAAGTATGGATAACCAATATCCATCAATCTATTCATCTATCCATTGAATTCATCCATGGTAAGCAACTAACAATCATATAGAAACAAGGGCAAACTTTAATGCACATTAGGGTTTTTCAAAGAAGATAAAAGTCATTAAATGGATGAAAATTAGGAAAAGAGTATGTTCTACATTTCATATCTTTCCTCTTATGGAAAAATGCATATTGCCTGGTATAGAACACACAGTTTACAAATCGTAGTGATTATAGAATTATTTTTTCTTTGATTTGCAGAGAAAATTGAGAAATTAATACAGTTAGTTTTGATGTAATACTTATATTTCAACAGTACCTTCAATTTCTGTTTTGTTTCTTGGTACTTAGTTGTCTACATTCAAGCAAAATTAAATTAAAAAATTTTCACTAAAATTAGAATGAGAATATTACCTATTTTTTCTAAAATATACTTTGTATCCATTTCACTCTCCTTCCTTTCTCTTTCTTATTTTTTCTATTTAAAAATATCTGCATATCCACATAAATTGATGATCTTTAAATGTTAATAAAGGTAATTTCTTAGTGCTAGGCATTTTATCTTGTATACAAACTATTTTCTTTTATGCTTTTCATGTAACTTATTTTTATAAGTATGTAGTCTATGTTGTTTACAATTTCATAATGTTAAATTAGTATGTGAATGATAAATTATAACTTCAAATAAAAATTGACAACAGAAAGTGGCCTTAGGGGCTACATGGTAAGAAGGTGTTATAGTTTATTTGAACTTTCAGTTTTCATCTTGTTTGATTGGATTTTTTTCATATAAAAGATATTGGGAAGCCATGAGAAAAATAATGAGAAAAATAATTTCTTAAAGCAGAAAAACTGACTCTGGTGTAATATGAATACAATGAAAAGACTAGTTTAAGGTATATAATGATTTGTAGAGTTGCAAAAGAGATGGTTAGGAGATAATTTTATTCATTACTTATTTATTCATCCATTCATTCCTTTGACAAATATGTATTTAGTCTTTTTTGTGAGCCAGGCATTATTTTAGCACCTTAGTGAACACACGCAAAGATCCTTACTGTCCTGGATCTTGCACTCTGGGAATGGTGGCGACTGTGATTGTTGGATGAGGGTACACTGAGTGGGTCTTGGCTATGGTAGTGACATTAACAATAGATAAAAATGAAACTATAGAAAAGAAAAATCAGATACATAAAGTAACATCACATGAGACCAATTAGTTGTTTAGGAAAATGGTTTCACCCAGTCAGGGTGTCTGGCAGATTTGTGCTATCATTTGTTTATGAATTCTCATGGATTCCACCTGAAGGTAATAATTCCCCATTCTTTATCTTGTTTTTGTTTACTTACCACAGAGTTCTAAAAGGATTTAAAGCACCTTATGGAAATACATACATTAAAAGAGGATAAGTCTCTGTACTCTTTGTTTTCAAATTCTCTGGATATCTTTGTTTTCAAATTCTCTGGATATCGAGTTTTTCTAATGAAAGTAATCCCCTTATCAAGATCACATAACTATTCATAAAACAGGGAGGGCCTATAGGAAATTCTTTTGTGGATCACTAAATACTTATTTTGAGGATTACATGCCTCTATAATTCTTACGCCATTGGAATTTAAGGATTGATAAGCTCAGAATCTGTTAAGAATTTAAGAGATTTTCAAGGAAATGATCTATATAAATACAGGGTTTTACATTACAATATTTTCCTTTTCTACTGCCACGTCAAGGTGGGGCTCACCCAGAGAGCAGCTTAGGAGGTATTTACTCCATAAGCTGCTGATTATGTTCTTTAAAGTCTGGGAAGCTGTTTCTTACAGATGGTACCTGCTGTACTCACAACTTCTTAGCCTGGTTTGTCAGTCATCATGAGATCTCTGCATGGCCACGATTCTTTTTAGGTTCTGGGGTGACATTCGAAGTGTATCATATTTGACAGCTGTTACATTTACTTGATAAAGTGTTGATGACAAAGTTTTTGTAATTTTCATTGCGCTAACTCCATTTACAACTTAAAGCAGAGTTCGTTTGTGTTTACGTGAGAAAAACAGATTTGCAATAAGTTGGCAAATTACAATAATTTTCTAATTAACTAAAACAAAATTCAAAACAAAAATTACCCTCAATTACCAGCAAATTTCAGGAAAAACAAACAAACCAACCTGTGAATTTCTTAATTTACTTGGCTACTATAGTTTTCACATTTTCTCCTGTGCCTTTTCTCTATGGCTTTGAGAAAACTATTCACACATATTCTCTTTTTTTCCTATAAATTTGTTGGCTGAAATTACTTGGGATTTGTGCCAATATCCTATAATAGTAATACTGAACAATTATATTTCTGTGCTATACGCTATATGTGTAATCTGACTTCTACACCTTAAGTTAGTTCCCCACAGTTTGACTAAACTTTAGAGAGGTTTTTTCCTAAGTATAGGCCCTGGTCTTTTTATAGAGCATTTAATTTAGAAAACTTGCAATTATAAATTCTTTCTCTGCCTCTTTGGGATATAAATCCTCTCTTTGCCTCTTGTCCATTTTACAAACCAGGAATGCCTTTAAGGACCTGGGAGCCTTCCCTTTGTAATATAATCATCAAAAAAAGATAGTGTTTCTACATCCCAGTCTCTATGGGAAGAGAGGAACCTACCTTAATCTGTACCAGTTAGAGAACACAGGTGCCCTAATCACACTAGCCAACCTCCCTCCTTACATCCTGCAGTGTTTTTCCACTGGCTCACTTCAGAGCTTAAAAACTTTCCTGCCTTTTTTATCCCCTAGTGAAGTTGAGTTCAGTCTCTTTCCTACTGCAATAGTCTTAACCCCTATTGCAACAGTTGTGAATGAAGTCTTCCTTGACTGTTTAACTGGTCCAGTGCAATTTTTCCTTTATATCAATTTTGAGAGAAATGGCATGACTCCTGTTGTATCTGAATCTCTGTAATTATGACCTGTATTCCAATTGAGTGTGACTGCATTGTAGAGAGTTACTAATGTGGTGAATTTCCTTTAAAAATGAAATAATAATGATCACATTAAGAAACAATAGAGAAAGCTCCTCTAATCACATTTTCATGAAAAGCCTGATTTTCTTTGCTTCCAAGAGCAGAAAGAAGCTGTTGAGGTTGCAGAGGGTTGGCTCATGATTTTATAAAGGATAGTAAAATTTCTCCATCTTTTTATTGTAGTCAGCTCTATGGTGGGTCATTGTATTTGGGAATTGGCCTGGCTAGAGAGATCTTTAGAAAAAGAGATGTACCTAAGGGATGTACTGGGAGAGCTGGGGCAGTCATTCTAGTGCCATCTCCAGAGGGCACTTCTTATATCATCTTAGAATCTCAACCCTGCTCTGTTTAACTCCTTTAATAGCATATGGTGGCACACACACAAAAAGCAGAAAATGGATATTTTTTCTTTTATCTATTATATTTTTACCTTTAAGTATTTTTTCCTCAAAATTGAAAAGCTTTCTCAGAAATTTAAATGGAAAAAATACATTTTCCATATTGTTTACTTTGGTTCAAATGAGATGAAGTATTCTTGAAAATACTCAATTAATGTTAATGTTTACTTCAAAATTTAGATAGTTTATGTGTGTCTGTTGTGTATACATATATACATATATTCTTTAGTATTTATGCAGATGTCCTAGACCAGTAATAATTAACATTAATATTATCTATAGCATGGACATAAATATATCTTGTATTTAGAGCTAGATTCCATGCTATATGATATAAATGTATTTTGACCTCTACAGTGCAAATTTCTTTCTAAGAAGAGAGGTTATAGTAAAGAGACTAAAGATCACATCTTTATATTTTATATAAATTATATGTATGCATGTGTGTGTATATACATACATATTTAAATGCATTATATACATGCATAGTAGAGGGTTTCTAAAACAAACACAATTTATGTATACTGTAATAGTACACTGACTTGGAAAAAATGCTAGAATGTAGGATGCAAGAAGTGGTTTCTTAGACAAAAACATATGCATTTAAATTTCTTTAAATATAAGATGATATTTTATAAATTTTATTTTACTGTTACTTCAATTTTGATCTACTTTTCTGATAGTCAGAACCAAGACACCCAACTGGGACCTCTGATGTGCTTTAAACCTCCAAGGCCTTTCAGAATCAATGGACACTATAAAGATTTCCTTTATTCGACGCCCAGTTTGTCAGTGATTTTTCAGCATGTCTGTTTGAGTATAATCTTAAGAAAGAGTATAGAACTGGTTAATCAATATGCCGTTACTCTTCGTGAATTTGGTTGATTATCCTCTTACTTTATTGGATATTGGGTGATAATGCAATAGCACAATTTCTGAATGGTAACATTTTGTTAAAGCCAAAAATCTGGCTAATTTTGAGTCTGAGCAAACTTTAAACATAATAGTGACCTTGTTCCACATGACTCCAGTTCTCTCAGAGATTCTACAGCTGCAATTTAAGTTTAATTAACATGAAAATACTTGGCCTTAAAAAAACTTAGCCTTCCTCCTTGAGTAAATATGATTCAAAGAACCATTAAGTAAAGTGGCAACTCAATTTAATGGGGATTAAATTTTCTGTGACTATGTAATGAAAGGTAACTAGAATTACACTTTACTACTATGGAAATATTTAGTTTTAAAATAGATTAAGAGTACTGTAATTTGAGGGTCAATGGCTGAGGTAATGAAGGGCACCTCAAAACAATAGTTTTTGGAATCATTTTGTAAAGGATGGTCTTAGACTGGTGTCTTTCTACATGTGGATACCAGGAATTTGATTGCAATAGCTGATTAAATTCACCCCTTTTAATAACTATTTCACGTTAACTTTATCTGATGGAAAGTTCTATTAACTCAAAAACTTATAAAAAAGTAAACTGTTGCAAATATCTGAACTGACATCATGGTATAAATTGTAAATATACATTAATATACAGTTAGTTGACATTCAGCAACTAGAACTAATATTCAGAAATTACGATTTCTATAAGAGGAAACAGAGGCTTAGAATGGTTACATAACTTGACAAAGTTTACAGAGCAAATATAGAATTCAGAAGCAGAAAGAGCTGACCCCATGTGCTATTTGTTTGTTTATCATTATGCTATCCACTTAATATTCCTTTAGACTGAATGTTTTCAGAGAACTGTTTCAGATTTGAGTCTGGTCAGGGTCCTTTATTTATGGAGGTTGTTTTTTGGTTCCTATGTTAATGTAAGGCAGAGAGATCACTTCATTTCACCACATGTGTTATGACCCTACAAAGTCCTTAGTTTCCATAAATGGATCTATTAATCATCACAAAACCCCATCAGAGACCAGTGGCCCTCTGAATGCATTGCTAACCCACAATGATGCCTATTTTTATGAACTGGTTGGCTGCCCCTTGTTCTAGTCTTCCATAATTCTCAAACTTTCCTCTAGCTTTGCACTTTGTTTCTCAAAACTTGCTTCAGGTTTGTTTGCTACTGCGACTCCTCAGTACTTGCTCTCAGAGATCTTCTGGAATTCAGCCTTCTACACCCACACAATTTCACTAAAAGGAGATGACCCAATTACTTTTTTGTCCTGATAACCATGTATAAAAATGAACTCTTTGGGTCAGCTCTACTCAATAGCTCCTGCCTAAGAAATAAATCACATACTATCTATATGTATGTAATTAGTCAATTTAGGGTCAGTGAGGCATAGATTCTCCTTTAAATGTAAATATGCTACAGTTATTTTCCTACAAATTTGCTGTTTCGCATACCTATGGGTATGCTGGAGTTGTGGCGCTTGTCCAGTTTGCACAATGTCTGTCATTGTTTCCTGCGGTTGCTCATAAATGCCATCTGTGGCTTCAATGGGAGAGGACTTGGAAACCTCACTGCTGATTGGCAGAAGATAACCTATTCCCATCTAAATGACTCCCTACACCTATGACTTGAAAGCCATGCATTCTGTGGTTTCTTTCTAGTTTCAAAACAACCATCTCTCCTACCCTATAATACATATAGCACCCTAGTGCTATTTTTTTTTACTGATTTATTGCTTTTCATATGATGAAACACCAGATTTGACAGCTAAATTAGCAGTGAGATACTTTTGACCTAACTAGAATTAGAAATTGCTTCTGATTTGAAGCATATTTTTTCTTTTCAAATTTAATTTCTAATTTTGATCTTTAACCTCTAATTAAAAATCTTTAATTCCTAATTCTAAACTAAATAAGGTAGAATGATAATATAAGAAGTAAATAATACAGAGAGAAGTACAATACAGTTAAGATTTTTTTAAATAGTTAAGGCAATCATATAAATACAATTTAAAACTAATAAAGTTAGAAATTGTATCTCTAGGTACTCATAGAAAAAATATGTAATGTAGAGTTTTTACTATGTACTAGGACTTGTGCTAGATATTCAGAGATACCAAAGCTAATAAGACATAGACTTGATGCTCAAGAAAATTGAAATTTAATATTAAAAAAGAACTTTGAACAAATAATGACAGTGTGAGTTGTGTATGTGCTATGTGGATGTATAAAAATAACTATAAGATCATCAAACAACAAATGGCAATTCTTCAGGAAAGTCTTCAAAGATTTATTTGCTTTAAGAGCAAGGACATATTTTACAAATGGCAAAAAGGGATATCGAGGCAGTTAAAATAACATATGTTAAAATGTTAGCCATGAAAGAATATTATACCTTTGGAAAAGACCAGAACTTGCAGAAACAGAGAGGGTAGGTAAAGGCAGATTTGAATTTAGAGAGGAAGAGATGAAATTAGTGCAAGAAATATCTTCCACTCTAGGCATTTAAGGGGAAAGGATTTAATACAAGCAATTAGATGTTTACAAATTCATCAAGGTGGCTGGAGAAGCACATGTCATGGGGCATCCCCAGGAGGTACTGATGTTCAGAGCAAACTATTTTATTGAATTCGTGCTTCAGAAGTAAAGCAGTCAATGCCCACGTCTTGACCTTTCAATACCTACAAAACAGTTACTACAGACTGGAATGCTGAATCAAACCATGGAACTTTCCTCTTAACAGTAACCTTCCTGTGACTTCCATTGCCAGCTGCAAGAGCAGCATGAAGATGTATTTTACCTTATCTACCAAATATCATAGGAATCCATTTAATTTATGGAATCTAATATAATTACTCCTCAGGGGGGAGATATCCTAGAGAAGTCAACAAATCCACAATATTCTGCATTGATCATTTCTTATTCAAGATCCATATATACACTTCCACATGTACTTTTACTTCCAAAATATTGCAGTGATACCAACGTAGTATCTCCAGCATTAGAAAACCATCCATTTGATAAGGAAAGATTCATTTACCCTCACCTTTCTTACAAAAATAAAGACTCAAACTTCTATCAGTCACCTTATAAACTCTAGATGATAGTCATTCCTCTTCTAGTTTAGTCAAATTCCTACTTGGTGTCCTATAATATAACAAAATTATAAAGCTGATCTTTAAAGTGCATCCTTTATTAATTAATAGGGGATAGTAGAGTAAATTACTAAATTTTTAATGTATCTGTATCTCTATGGAACAACTACATTAATTATTATTTTCCACAAATGATTATAAATTCACTATTAGTATTGTTAACATCACAGTTCTTCTAAATAGAATACACATAAACACCATTGTTCTGTATGCTAGATAAGCTGGCCTTCTCTTGCTTTGACCCTTATGGGTTACTCAGGGAATGGGTCAGAGAAACACAACAAATGTGTGATGCTGTTTTCAATATAAAGAATTTTAAAAATCATTTTATCTCTATATGGTAGGAAGAGCAAGGCACAAAAACTTTTAGTGTGTTATCTGCACAAGGACACAATATACCTAGGAAATTCACTGAAATGCAAAGTTCCTAAATATTTATATATTTTATTCTCTAGTGTGTTTGTATCTTGTCAAGACATTTATGGTACTCCCTGCTGCTCACTCAAAAAGTAAATTGGCATGATGAGAAGTAGGTGATGCAATCCTAAGGCAACATAGTGAAGGTGTACTTCAGTTTGTATTAGATGGATACAAAGTATTTCTGGTTTCCTGTCTTACTGATATAGGGAAATAATAGTCACTTTTTAGGTAGATAGCCATATAGTGGATGGACACCGGTGTTAGTGTCAAATTGCCTCAGGGTAAAGACCATATCTACAGCATCATCTGTAATAGCTGTTGTTTGTTGAACATGTTCACCATATTCCATTTTCATTCCCCAAGAACTATCTTGGAATAATAATAATTAATAAGATTGATCATAGTAAATGTTGGTGAGGACATGGCTTGACTCAAACTCTTGTACACTGCTGATAGAAATGTAAAATGGTACAATTGCTTTGGAAAACACTTTGAAAATAACTTAAAAATTTAAACATATTTTTAGCATATGACCCAGATATTTTACTCCTAATATTAATCTCAGAAAAATAAATGGTAATATCCAAGCAAAAATTTACATATGAGTGTTCATGGCAGTTTATTATTGGTAATAGTCAAAGCTGAGAACAAAGCAATGTCTATTAACTGGTGCATGAATAAGCAAATTGTGTTATATATACATAATGGAATCCTATTCAGCAATAAAAATGAATGAACTAAAACATAGCAACATGATTGATCCTCCAAATAATTCTTCTGAGTAGAAGTCAGTGAAAAATAATATATACCATATACTTCTATTGGTTTAAATTCTATAAAATATAAATGAACCTATAGTGACAGAAAGGAAACCAAGTGTTGTTTGCAAATGTAGGGGTGTGGAAACAAGGTGGAGAGAGACTAACTGATTATAAGATAGCACAAAATCTTTAGGAGTGATGGGTATGCTTTTCTTTTTTAAAAACAGCTTTACAGAGGTATAATTGATATACAAAAGAGCTGCACATGCTTCACCACAATCAAGGTAGTAAACATAATCCATTACCTCCAAAGTTTCTTTGTAGCCTGTTGTGTGTGTGTATGTGTGTGTGTGGTAAGAACACTGAGCATGAGATCTATCCTATGACAAATCTATACGGCAGATTTCTAGAATTTATTCAGCCTGAATAATGAAAATTTGTATCCATTGAACAATAACTTCCCATTTCCCCCTCTCCCAGCCCCTAACAACCATCAATCTCTTCTCTGCTTCTATGAGTTTGATTATTTTAGATATCTCAGATATGGTTAATCATTACAATATTTGGGTTTCTGAGACTGGCCTATTTCACTTAGCATAATGTCTTCCAGGTTCATCCATGTTGTCACAAATGGTAGAAATTCCTTATTTTTTAAGGTTGAATAATATTCCATTGTACGTATATACCACATTTTCTTTATTTGTCAATGGGAACTTTGATTATTTATATATCTTGACCATTTTTAATAATACTGCATTGAATGTGGGCGTGCAGATATTAAAATCACAATGAGTTATCTATCACCTTACACTTACTAGGACAGGTATTGTTAGAAAAACAAAAGATAATACGTTTTGGCAAGGATATGGAGAAATTGGAACCCTTGTACATTGTGAGAATGCAAAATGCCATAACTGTCATGGAAAACATTATGGATGTTCTCAAAAATTAAAAATAGAATTACCATATGATCCAACAGTTGTACTTCTGGGTATATATATTCAAAGGAATAGAAATCAGGATCTTGAAGAGATCACTATTCATTGCAGATATCCTCAATGTTTTGATTGTGATGATGATTACATATATATATATATATATACACACATACATCAAAACTTAAAATTGTATACTTTAGACATGTACAATTGTATACCTTAGACATGTATAATTTATTGTATATCAGTTATACATCACTAAAGTGGTTCTAAAAAATAACCAACTTTTAGTTGTATTATATTCTTCTTTGCTTCTTTGCTTTTCCATTTTCAATATTATTGAGTTCTGCTCTTGTCTTCATTATTTCTTTCTTTCTACTTGGTTTGGGTATACTTTGCTATCATTTATCTTAAGGCTTGTAAGATAGAAAATTAGCTTATTGACACGGAGCCTTTTTGCTTATGTAAGTATTTAATGCTATAAATTTCTCTTTAAGTTTTGCTTCATCTGCTCCTCAAATGTTTCAATTTATTGCGTGTAAATTTTCTTACACTTCAAAATATTTTCTCAATTATTATGTGACTTTTTCTTTGGCCCATAATTTTTAGAACTGTTGTTTCTTAATTTCCAAATATATGGGGATTTTCCAGTTATTTTTCTTATTGACTTCTGTTCTGTAAAGTTTCTATTCTTACTTTAGTCATACTTTAGTCATTTAGTAAAGAGCTTATTTAAATTCTTTCTACATAACTGCATATTGCCCAGTGTGTATTCTCCCTATGCTCTGCCACCGGTAAGCCGGTGTTCACATCCTATCTCTCCTTATAGGTACCCATTTCTCCTTGGATTTCAGACTATTTGGTTGTTTTTGTTTAGAGGGTTTATGTGCCCAGCTAATAAATTGATGTGGGATTCTGTTGTCAAGGAAAAAAGGGATAATGGAAATTTAGAGACAGCATTTGGTTTCTGTCTCTCGCAATTAGTTCACTAATACATTTGAAAAGGAGACCTTCAAAATATTTATTTGGACATAGCCATCCTCACAAAGCATGCAAACAATGTAAAAAATATAAAAATATGTCTTTTGCTTACGTATGTGAATGTTTTAGCATGTGAATGCTTTATATGAATGTATTTAAGTGTAGGTTGTGTGTGCTTTTTATATATGTATTAATACATTTGCTATGTTTGTAATGCTTGGGGTAGAGTCTGATAGTAATAGCAAATATTATACCCATTAGGTAATTCACTCTTCCCACTGTGCTTTTTCATACTGGAGCCATTACTCATGCTTTTATTGAAAACTATCATTACCTCTTTAAATATATAAATATTAAATAATCAAAAATTGTAATTATTCCAATGAAGGCTAACATTTGTCATGGTAGCTGCAAAGATGTCTTTTTTGTTGTTAACACAGTAATCACATTATTATATAAATATGTTATTTGTAGAGTTTTGTTTTTAATAGTACACTTATTATTTTTGTTCACTTTCTATAGTTATTTGGAGGAAAGGAGACATAAATAAAAAGTAGAAGTAGAACAAGATGATGAAGAATTGATCTATGTCATCAAATAGTCTGTGAAATATAAAATGTAGGACCAGTAAAAGTAAAACTAGTTATTATTTTTAGCAAATAAGATTATTCTTACTGGTCATCTGAAGGAACCAGAGATCTATCTTGTTTTATTGCTAATTCAGAAAGTGTTATGTTTAGACATTTGATATACTACTAGCAACAACCCAAAAAAAGGTTTGTAAAATAAAAGTAATTTATTGTAAAGTAAGTAGGTCTTTCAGTCCATGCTGTTACAATGACTTAAAACATATCTGATTTATAAAGCTAGACAAGTACAATAATAAACACTTCACAAAATTATATATGGTGAGTTGTCCTTTTATTTAGATGCTGGCTGATCTTCAAAAATGCATGTAGCTGGAAAATATACATGTGATCATCATAGTAGGAGTGTGTCCCAAGATTGAATCTTGCAAGTATTTGACAAATATGATAGACAGTTAGAAATATAAATAACAAGCAAAAATCAAGAGTATAAGCATGGATGATCTATTTAAATATGTAAGCACATTTCACCATAATGAACAAATTTATACATTAACCTAAGGCAGACATATTTGGATTGCAAACCTATTTAGAGAATGTTTTCACTGTAGTCATTTTTTTCTTCCCTTTATTGTTAAGTCAAAAGCACTACAGTTGAATTCTGAAACCAAATGAAATGAATTGGAAAGGACAAAAGAAATTAAATGATCAAAAACAAAATAATTATACCAGTGCTTGCTATGCCCAATTATAAAGGAAACCTTTGAAAATACATGATATGGAACCAAAAAAGCATTTAGATGGGTTGTATTATGTTTCCCAGTTGTTTTAAAGATAGTATAAATTTCTGGATTTTTTTGTGTGTTGCTGATATTACTGAGCTCTGACATTTCAGGTGTGTGTTAAGCTTTGTGCTTTCATTATCTCATTTAATTATCAAAAAGCCCTCTGTATTTCATCAATTTAAGCCAATTATTTCTTATTCTTTTTATTTTAACATCTCTGAAATTAGGATTCACATTAAAATTGATGGCATGCCATGGCATAATTATTGGCTTTTTTTTTTTTTTTTGGTTAATGCTACATTACATGATAAAGTCTTACAATCTATGGCATTTTAGACTACTTGAAATATGACAGTGCCAATTTTCTTTTTTTTTTTTTTTTTTTTTTTTTTTTTTTTTTGAGACAGAGTCTCACTCTGTTGCCCAGGCTAGAGTGAGTGCCATGGCGTCAGCCTAGCTCACAGCAACCTCAAACTCCTGAGCTCAAGGGATCCTCCTGTCTCAGCCTCCCAAGTAGCTGGGACTACAGGCATGCACCACCATGCCCGGCTAATTTTTTCTGTATATATTTTTAGCTGTCCATATAATTTCTTTCTATTTTTAGTAGAGATGGGGTCTCGCTCTTGCTCAGGCTGGTCTCGAACTCCTGAGCTCAAACGATCCGCCCACCTCGGCCTCCCAGAGAGCTAGGATTACAGGCGTGAGCCACCGTGCCCGGCCCCAATTTTCTATTTACAGAAAAAGAAGACTGGCGAGGCTAATAAGCCTGATCAAAGTGATATAAATAACAAATATTAGAGCCAAGATTCCAACACAGGACTCTTTGATATCTGTATACACTTGACCAATTATCCTATAATATTTCCCACACATTATTTATACATAATATTTTCAACATTAAGATTCATTTAATGATTACAAGAAATATTTTATCATTATTTTACTTGTAGTTGAATAATTAATTCTAATAACGTTTACTATTAAACTGAAAATAAATTAACATTTTATTCTCTCAGTTGAATCAATTATATGCATTGTGTTACTTCTCTTTGAACTTGAGAGTAACAATAATGACCTTTGACAAAAATATTAAAAAGAAAAATTATTATTCCTACTATAATGTCCATCAACATACTGATAACCTTTGAATGTTTGTGTGAGAAGACAAGAATTGCTATGTGATTGTCAGAATTTACCTGTAAACAAATAATCTGTTGTAATGCCTTAACTTTATAGCAAATTATCCTGAAATTGTATATGGACTTAAGATAATCAATTTTTCTTATGTAAATATATTTTATACCTGTTTTTTCTCTTCTTTATGGAAATTATATAATCCTTATAAAAATGGTTTATTAATTTAACATTATTCATTAATCACTCATTAAATTACAAACATAGTTCTTGGTATAGGTGGTATATTATGAAAGAGAAAAGATCTCTACCTTCAAGAATTTTCAAACTGAAGAATGATATTTATATTAAATATAGATTTTTACAAAGGCACACACATATCAATGCAAATTCTGATATGTGCAAAATACAGGAGAGGAAATAATGGTCTGATAAGATTTAGCAGTTAGACCTTCTATAGAGGAAGAGGGGAGAGCTGTGGAAGACTTCTTTAAGAAAGTGACACATGATGAATTCCAAAACATGAAAATCAGCCAGTGTAAAGCCCACTATATGCAATATATTTATATTCCAGTCTGGGTAAACCACTCATGTGGTGGACCCATGACAAAAGAGTGTCCCTTGTGTACTACTTCAGCTTTTCTTGACCTCATCTGTTTCTCATTCCACCTGCCCCTGTAGGGAGCAGGTGTGTATGGGTTCTGATTGCCTTATGCAGGTGCAACCTCATGGTTCCTCAGTTCCTGTAAGATCACCTATCTTGCTTCCAACCTTCCAACCCTTGGCTTCTCTTTTCATGCTGCTGGACTCTACTCTAGACTCACATATGCCTAATTGTAAGTGCAGAGAATTTAACACTTTCTGGAACAAAGCTTTCATCACTGGAAACAAGAAGGTTATGATTAAATTTCTTCCCCCTTTATGTCCCTCCATGGATGACCCTAAAACAGTTTAAATTGCTTCTTACAGGTTGTCCCATGGGATCAAGAAATCAATCAGAATTAATGAAAACTAGCTCGATAACAAATCCTCATAATCTCTGCCTCCTTACCTCCTTCACTTCCTCTGTCTTGTCCCTGAGGCCAGTATTCCCTAATAAAGCAATTCCACAAATTCTTCTGCCTTAGTTTCTAGATAGCCTAGGTTAAAACAGTCATAATCCAGGGACTGTTGCTGTATTGATGACTGGTCAAATGTAAGAAAATAGAATCTATTCTACCTAGTTTTAGCAGAAAGGGATTTATTACATTTAATTAAATGGTTTATGTCAGGTCTTTATAAATTTATATTCCATGGAATATTTATGCTTCTTACATTCAAGCAGGACCATCTCAAGGATTTTGACTTGCTTCTCACGGGAACAAACCGGTTGTCCAGGGAATGAGAATATTTTGGCATTCATAACCCATTTGTTATAAATGGCGTGCCATGGCCCACCACTTGTAAAGCTCTAGCCGACAGATTTCAGGAGAGCTAAAGAAACAGATCTCATGATAAGCATTCAAGATGACTCCTAGGCCACCAAGGAAGTTGCAATTTCTGCATGATCAGAAACTGCCTCAAAAAAGAACCACTATAGCTGTCATTTCTGGAAGCATGCCAATGTTGACAGTTACAGAAACCATCTTTTCTTAGTCAGGAAACTGCTGCTACAGTTATCAGTTATCAGCTTCAGAATCACTTCACTCATGACCATCTGTAAGAGAATGAATTGTGCTGCAGACTTCCTCTTCCCTACTTCCCTCAGTTCCAATAATAGGTGTTGACCAAGTATTACATATGATTGACAGAAGGCAAATCATATCTGAAACCTGAGGAGCCAAGAAGTCTGAAATATATAAATACATATGAGTTTGCATATCTATGCATGTACATATTTACTTAGTTAGTTTGTTACTTATATAGGTGATGGGACTGTATTGCAGAGAATTGTCATTCTCTTCCAATGCAGCTCCCTAAGGTGAAGTCATTATAAGTTTAGGGAAGTCCCCATTAGGAAAGGAGAGGAGGCATCTTCTGTTAATGGCCACTAAATTCCAAACATAGTTCTTGGTATGGTGGGTATATTATTAAAAAAAAACAGATCTCTGCCCTCAAGGATTTTCAAACCTCAACAGTTTGGGGACTGATTATTCTTCTCATTATGGGTCATGTTTTGCAGCTTCTTTGAGTGCCTGGCAATTCTTGATTGAAAACCACATATTGTGAATTGTACCTCCTTGAGCACTGGATATTTTCATATTCTTATAAATCTTGAGCTTTCTACAGGGATGCAGTTAGTTTCTTGGAAAGAATTTCATCTATGTGAATGTTGCTTTAATGATTTGTTAGTTGGGTCTGGAACAGTGCTCTGTCTCCAGTTAATTACTCCCCACTACTGAAGAAATACTTTTTCTGAGTACATAACCCAAGTCCTATGAATTATGAGTATTTTTTTTCAGCCTGGCTTGTGGGAACAGGCACTGTGCCAGCACTGGGCACTGCTTCTTCTAATCATTTTAGATGATTCTTTCCCTGGATTCAAGTAGTTTCCTCCTCTGCATGTACTGATCAGAACGTTGAGATTCTTTAACAGTGCAGCTCTCTCACTAGTACTCTAACCTATGCAATGTAACTCCCTTGGTCTCCTCAACTTTCAGCTCTGTCTTCTCAATTTAGGGAGTCTGCGGGGCTCCAACTCAGGCTCCCCTGTCTGCATGAATCCTAAGTGATTTCTCAAGGCACTGAGCTGCAACAGTCATAGGGCTTCCTTTGTTTTCCATCTCTCAAGGATCACTGTCCTTCGTTGCCAGATGTCCAGTGTCCTGAAAACCACTATTTTATATATTTTGTGTTTTGCTTTGTTTTGTTTTGGGGAAGCTTCTCTCAAGCAGAAGAGTATGTCTGTTTCTGTTATCCCATTCTAAATAAAAGTGGAAGTCCTCATGAAACTGATTTTAACTTCTAATAGCTCAGCCTGTATGTTTTATGAAGAATAAATTAATATATTACAAAAATGGAAGCAGGAAGCAGAAAGATTGGTTTGGAGCCTATCTAGAAGAAAAGCAGATGCTGGCTAAAACTAGAAAGGCAGCCGAGTAAGCAGAGACATGGTATCTATTTTAAAGGTAGATCATCATGATAGCCATGCAAAGTAATTTAATCTATTAAATGTTCTAATACTTATTCGAAAGTATTATAAATAGTACACTTTTTAAAAGCATAGGTCAAGCTTTATATACCATAACTAGTAATGAGCTCTATTAAATAAAAAATAAAGAAAAGATTTTTTCATTAAATAGTAAGATTTAACATTATTAAATTTGAGCATTATTATAATGGAAGATTTTTTTCTGTTTTCAGAGATATATGGAATAGTGAGAAATAATGGACTTTTAAATTTTTTTCTTCGAATCTGTTTAGAAAAAATACTAAATTCAGAGAAACATATTTAAATGAGTTATAATCCATATCATTACTCTCAAATAATAATGTACACATTTTTTATTATGCTTGGTTCCAGTTAATTCAATAGATTTAATTTTCAAGATTCTTATTCACCTCCCCAGAGAACTTCACTTAGAGTTAGACCATAATGAGAGTGATGATAATTTATTTGATTGCATGGTTCTCCAAGCCATACCACCTACTGATAGATGAAAATATGTGAAAGATTTCATAATTTGACAGCATATAGATTATATAAAATATTTTAATCTAAGAACACTGATTTCAATATAACCGGAAAATATCCTACATTTAAAAAAGCTTAAAAAGTAGGTGGAAGTATATATTTGTAGATAAAAGAATGTATAGTTTTCTAAAAAAATATGCTTAATATACAACCGTCCTTTGATATTGTTTATAACTTATGACTAATTTTTTTATCACACTTGAATAGCCTTTTTAAAATAACTCATTCAAAATATTTCTTCTTCTTTCTGAGCTTCTCATAACTCGTAAGCTGAGTAATAGAAATTCTATGATTCCCTATGGTTTTTGCCAAAACTTGTTTAGCAAGAGTTCTTTGCCTTCTTTAGATTTTTTTCTTAAGCAAATATTGTCTCTGCCTTAGAGTTATTTCACATCTCCTGTTTGGCCTAGCCCAAAGAAGATATAGTGTTACACTGTCTTAAAAGTTTCCTTGAGTTCTTGTTTTATTTTAAAGAAAAATATGCAATAGTAGGTGATTTATTATGGATTTTATTTCTGTAACTACTGGACTCATGAAAATATTGGTGAATAAAAATGCACATATATATTTTAAATTGAAATATAATGTAAAAAATTGTTTTTATTCTTTGCTTTAACCCTTTTTTTTTTCATTAACTGAACAGCTAATGGTCCCAATCTTATTTGAGAAGTGAATTTCCACTAATTGAGAAAGAGATGATTTATAAAATAAAAATCTAAAGTACACATGATCCATAATAAAGATATTAAGAATTATTTCCAATATGATGCACTCAATTATCAATGGCATATATATGGCACCCAGAATTCATTGTCTCTTTTCACTTCCACTTCCACTAATGTCCTAGGATATTAAGAAGTAAATTTCTTAAATAACCCTTGATTATTCAAAATGATAAATTGAAAGTTTAATATATACTTCAAAATTTACATGTTCTGGCTCCTAGTGATAATTTGTAATAATTATCTCTGATTTTGAAATAATGATATTAAATATTCTCCCTTTTAAATTGAATTAATATGAATTGGATTTAAGTCCTGCGGGGAAAAAGTCCCTATAAGAATCAATATACATAAAATTTATGTGTCCTCATAGTGTATAATCTATCAGGTTTTTTATTGAATCTTAGCCATTAACTAGGCTCATCCACATTTGTTCTGCACAAATATGTACATTTCAACGTATGCAATGTGAAAAGCTACTAATTTGGCAATGTATTACAGGCTGTCTCAACGAATATTATTTTCTGCATTATCTACAACTTCTGAATGTCCTCCTAAGCATTTATGAGGGTGAAAATCTGTGTACATGATCTGAATTTAGAATCTCACTCCATTTAACATGTAAACATCAATAGTTTTTACAAGGCTACTAATCACTGCCTTTTACCAGAATGTCACTACTACTGTATCCATTGAGAAAAAATGATGTTTAATTTAAAACTTTGCCAAAATTTGTGCTGTATTTTGTAAATGTATGCAACTGACAGTAGCCCTGCTCATGTTATTCCAATTGTTGAAAAAATCCACCTAAATTAAATCTCATTAGTAGCTGCCATATTCATGGTTACTGAATGTATATGTGCAAGTATCTGATTACTTCATTTTGTCTTCTGATGTAGTCATTCCAGTAATTTATATATTAAAATACATTTTCATAAAATTGTTTTTCTTTTATATCTCCTTTATACTATGATTAGGGAACAGTATTAATATTTTAAAATATATTTATAACCAGGTTATGTTGTTCTATTATGATTTTTCACAATTCAGAATGGTAAGGAGCACTACAAAATATTTTCTGTGATTATAGGGTGTTAGTATTAATCAGTTGAGAACCATTGCCCGAGGTGATCTTATCCAATCTTAAGTTTTTTAATACTGTCCATATCTCTGTTGTCCAAATACAGTAGTTACTAACCATGTATGCTATTTAAATGTAAAATAATTAAAGTTAAGTAAAAAGTTAAAATTCACTTGCTCAGTTGCAGTGGCCACTTTCCAAGAGATCAATAGCCACATGTGGCTATTACATACCACACTGGAAAATGCAAAATAGATCATTGTCATTATCACAAATCATTTAAATAATTATATTAATATTTAATGATTCCCAAATATTTATTTAGCCAGATGTCCTTCTCTGAATTATGACTCATGCATGTACCTGCCCACTCTACATTTCTTTCTGAATGACTAAAAAATCTTTCCCAGTCAAGAGTTCAATCTGAAATTTGTTCCTCTTGCATGCTTCCCCATCTCATTAAATATCAACTACATTTTTGCCATTGGTTATGCCCCAGACCCTGGGAATATCCTAACTCTTCATTCACACTCCAAAACTGGTTTACATATTTAAAAGTATATTATCATTGTACAATTAAAATAGATCCAAAATCCAACCTCTTTTATTTATTTCATCCAAGCAACATCCTCTCTTACATATTCTTACATGCAAAAACTGTATTATTAAAAGGTTAAATTATTATAAAAATAAAGCATTACCTTAAGAAATTTCAATTAGAATACCAGCAAAGTTCGAAAGTTAGAAATGATTAAGCTTAAGGGGAAAAAAAAAAAAAAGAATACCAGAAAAGTTGTTATTGATTTTAATTGGATAAATTTATTTTAATGTTTTTATTTAAGAATAAATGCCTATAGTATAGGCACATAAAAAGAGATAAGACTTTTTTTTCAGGTGTCAGAACATATATTAAATCTATCAATTTTATTGGCTGAGAGACAGAAAAAAGAAATGAACAGAATAAGGAATTCAGAAAGAGAACTCAATATATATTTTAATATGTGACAAAGGGGGTTTCAAGTTCATTAGAAGAGGTTACATTCTTTATAACAGGTAAAAGTACAAATTTACATTTACTGAGAAAAAAATAAAATTGTACCCATAATTTCGCCACATGTGAAAATGACTTACATGTATATTGCATGATTAAATGTAAAAACATAAAATAAAATAAGGACATTACATGAATTGCAGAAGTGTTGGCAAGTATTTTTTGATGAAGACTGAACAATCAGAAACTACAAAAGGAAAGATAGGCATATTTTATTTAAAAAATGTCAGCATGGAAAAAAATAACATGAACAAAATACATGGATAGACAATAAATTATAAAAAATTTTGCAATGCTGAAGATAGAGTTGTTGTCTTTAATTTATAATAGTACTTGTTAAATGACAAGAAGAGTGCTACATATCATAAAATGTGCAAATTACATGAAGAGGCAATTAATAGAAGAACAAATTTTAATGAAAAGATGCTCAAACTCATTAGTTTTCAGGGTAATGCATAAAAAAAGGAACAATGAGCTATCATATTGCAGGAATCAGAATGCCAAAATTAAAAAAGTCTTTTAACATCTTTCTACTTAAAAAGTGTTTTCAAGAGTTCTCTCATATATTGTTCATGTAAATATAAATTGTTACAGCCTTTTAGCAAAGTATTTAGGAAATACATACACATACTTTTTAAGTAGAAAGATGTTAAAAGACTTTTTATATATATGTGTGGATATATGTATGTGTGTGTGTGTGTGTGTGTGTGTGTGTACATCTTGTTTAACCCATTAACCCCATTCTTGGTGTTTTATCCCACAAATACAAAAGCACCCAACTATAAGGACATGGGAGCAATTATGTTATGATAACATTGTTTAGAGTTGCAAAGAATCTTGAAATGAAAATGGATTTCTATCAATAATGGAATAACTGTGTAAATTTATAGTATATCTAAAATATTATGCATCCATTAAAAGCAGTGAAGTGGAGATATACTAAGTGATATAAAATAACAACAAGTTATAAATGAACTAAAAATGAACACAAATATCTTAACTAAAAATCCTTCTTTCATACAATTAAACTGTTTATTTATAAATTTAATAAAAAATAAATTATATATACATATAATAATTATACTTACATATATACAAAATTATAGAAGCTTAGAGAAAAATATGGAAGAAAATTCACCTGCCTGGTTTGCCTGACATGACCTCACGTGCATGAGTTGGTTGTGGTGTGAGAATTATCTGTGGGAAGGATGTGAGAAAGGGGAGGAAGAAAAAGCCCAAAGAAAAGGAAAGTAATAAAATTCACATACACACAGTATATATATATACATGTATAATATTACAACATATATGCATTCACACCAGTAAATAATTATTTATGTAGGTAAGGCTTTTAAGGAGGAAATGAGAGTGAATGAACATTTTACTAAGATGATATATTGGAGATGGTGGACTAAACACAGTAACCTTCTGGTAAAACATCAAATATCATTCACAATGCCACAGAGACAGAAAGGGTGGGAGAAATACACGAACAGATGAGACGTGTGATTACATTTTTAGAAGACAGAGAGTAGATTGCTCTTTGGGGATGAGGCAGAGCGATGGAAGCTGCAGGCTTCTGAAGAAATGATCTAGGCTTTCCACCTGCTACAGATGATGATGAGAAGACATGAACGCAATTCTTACAAAGAATGTTTGAAGAAACTAAAAGTGCTTATACTGGAAAATAGTTCCTGGGAAACCACAATTCTGTCAATCTATTTGAATGGCTACCCTGTGGATTAATTATTTGACTTCTAGCTTTCACATATTGGTTCCACAAAAATAGCTTGCAACCATATAGAACAAGTCTGGTCAAGAAACCATGTGTCAGAGCCAATAACTCCATAGAGGTAAAAAAGCTATGTAAGCATTTTTCCTTGCAACTAGGATGCATTTGATTTCCATCACTTTGCCATCAATAGCCTATGACTACAATAATTTTAACCTTTTTCTTCACTTAGTCAAACTAAGAGAATCAATCAACTGCCTATATATTCTTAAAATATTCACATAATTCTTTGAACATGCTAAATAAACCTTTTATTGCAAAGATATTTGACATAATTATGACAACAACATCTTTAAAATTTCTCTTTACAGAAATGATGCATATTTTTAAATCATGAATGGACAGTCTTTCCTAACTGAGGCACCAAAGGAAAGGAAGAGGTTAACCGACAGCACTGCCACAAGGACAAAGTGAGAATTAAAACGATTCTCCCCTATGTCTTAGGATTTTTAGGATCTAGCTGGGAACCTCACTATGATTAAAAGAGATTTCTTTGCATTAAAGAGAGGAGAAGGGATGAAAAAATTAAATAAAAAGGGTAGAAATCAACATGCATATCTTCACCTCTGTATCTTATATTTAATCAATAATGGATAAATCATAATACTTAAAATAGCTGATTTTTAATTGCTACATCATTACAAATTCCATTTAAAGATGTGAATTCATATTTACAAAAATGTACAAATATAGGCCAAGTTAATTTAGGAAAGGATAGTTTTTTTTTTTTTCTGACATACTGAACAACTTTATTTAAAAAGGCAAATCTGCTTTTTAATTTTAATATAGATTATCCAGTTATTTGCAAAGTAATTACAATGAAATGAGGACTTTGTGGAGAGCATTTACTCAGGATCTAAAATGAGTATAAGATATGCTGGAAAGAGAAGAATCCGTGGTCCTGCTTAGAAGATTTTGTTGAGATCATATTTATAAATTATATATTTTCTTGCTTTTGCTTTAGATTAACTTTTATCTCTCCACTAATCTGTGAGCCCCATGAAGATAAAGCCTGTCTATATTCTGCTCAGTGTTTTGTTTTATTCCCCCCTCACATAGCACATGGCCTAGCCCTAGTTGATAATTAATTTTTAAATAGTAAATGAATTAATAAAGAAGCCGTAATAATGGTTTGCCCAACAGGATAGTACAAATCATCATTGAAATCAATGATCAGCATTATTTGATTTATACCAGTATTATTGAAATCCTAATAAGTGGACATTTAAATATGGTTATATGGTTACTCCTTCGTATTTATTCCAATAACCACATAAAGAGTAAGAAATCATTTATCTTAACTAAATTCAAGCTATTTTAAAATTAAAAATAGATATATAAGGAAAGCTAAAAAGAGATGTTAAGGAGGAGATGAGTCTCTGAAGATACTGAACTCAACTTCTGAAGTTTGCGATTATGTGCTAATAAAATAAAATAATAAGCAGAAAGCTAAAGTAAAAGAGTGTAAGGTTGAGACTGATAACTCATAATAAGGTGATTTGGCTACATGAATCTAGGTAATTTATTAGAAATAAGCTATGTAAGTTCAGGGACATTGTCCATCCTGATTTTCATTTCTTCAGAAAATAGAAGAAACTTTGGCATGCAATAGGTACAGAATAAATATTTGTTGAGTCATTTAATTAAATTGCACAGCCTTGCCCATTCCATTAGTTGAATTTCCTCAATTACAAAAAGAAGCTTAAATATGTAATATATGTATTTCATAAGTATATACATATATAGCTTTATATAAAATATATAGCTTAAAATTATAGCATAATGATTCATTTTCTTAATGTAATTTTTAAAATCAGTACATTTCAATTTTATTTCCCTATTTAGTTTTTGATATACTAATTTCATACTTTAATGTTACTGATTTTGTTTACTACTCTATGGATAAATTATATATGTCAATTAATCCCTTTGCCTACATATATTTTTGCACCCTTGGGCAATGAAAGGGGTAATGATGTATACTAAGAAGATTTCAAGCTATGAATGCCAATCTGCATTACACATTAAGAAAACAAATATTAAAATTTACATATCATAAAATACCAAATTTTGTCCCATGAATGTTTCCATGATATACACATTTCTCCAAGTAAATCAACAATTACTAACTTTTTTTTATAGATACAGTGTTCCTGTAGTAGACTAATCTCACTATTTGTAACACTATCAACCTTTATTTTCTACAAGTGAAGAATTCCTTGAATTCAAGTAGCCCAGAAAATAAGCAAAGGATGTTGAAAATAGAGAATATTTTTTTTAAGCCTTCTAAGACTACCATTAGATTTTATAAATATTTGAGATATTACGAAAAATGTCATTCTTATCTACATAAGCTTACATGGTCTGAATCAAAATCAATTAAGACTAATCTATTATAAAAGTATAATGTCTACCCTTTCTTCTATTAAACATTTCTTGCTACAGCTAGTTATGTGGAGGAGGAGTGAGTAGTGAGATTATATTCTTAGGAGATTCTCAGAGCTTTCTGTAGCTACTAAACGTTCAACAATTTTTGCTGAGATACCTGCAGTGACATCTTTGTGTTTTGAGCTCTATTCTCCAAACCCCTCACCATGAATTCTGGCCTGACATTCAAATCAGTAGATGCTCCTTGCTTGCTTCATTTTGTTTTAGCAACTTCTTCAGTTCTAGGTATTTTTGTTAATTAAATATATTTTTCTGACTACTTCTAGATATACCAGGTACTGTGTTAAGTATATACCTCTAGATATACTACTGTATCTTTAGATGAAATACTTTAAACAAATTCACCAAAATGGGAAAGGAAAGTCCTTTAAAGGAAAGGAAACAAGAAAATAGAAAGCTGTAAAGTTCTGTATAAGTTAGTGTTGAGTCATTCATAGTTGGATTTGTTGTTGCTTGTTTGTTTTAGGAATGTAATAAAAAGTGAGGTACTTCAAACTGGTAGACAGTAAGAGAAGAGAGAAGACAAGGAGAAGTTTGAAATCCCAAAACCCAAACTGAATCTGAGACTTCAGGAATGAGTAGGAAATGAACCTGGAGAAAGAGGAGATAGAAAAGATTTATAGGAACAATAAATTGAATGGGGCAAAGAAAAGAAACAGCACAGTATGGGTGTATGTTGGTGAGGGATGTTAGAAAGCATGCAGTTAGGTAATGTTGCAATAGAAAGTATAAGGGAATGGCAATGAGTGAGGCTGGAGAAGTAAGTAGTGGAAAGTTATTAAAATGGTACAATTGCTCAATGTAATGTTAACCAAATTTATGTCTTCAGCTATTTGTGTTACTTGTTTTTAATAGGCTACTTTGGCTAAATTTATAATTTATTTATTTATCCTTTCTCATTTAGTCTAGATTTACTGACTGCATCTTTTACCCTCTCATCTATTGTTAACGTTAACATTTTATTTTGATTTATTCCATCACAGGATGGAATGCTACCATTTTCTTTCCAATATATTGCATTACATCATTAAATTTACTTTTAATATGTCAAGTTACTGTACCTCTGGATGAAACACTTTAAGCAACTATGAAAAGACATTCTTGAAGTGTTTGGTTACCTTTTCCCCACCATTTGGCTTGGTTGTCAATACACTCTGCTCTTTCCATCCCTCACTTATGCCTGCTTCCTACTACATTCACTCTGAAGATGAGGCCTCAAACACAAATAACAGACACTGAGCAATGCACCATATTTATAGGCAAAAAAAATAAAATCCTTTTTTCCCCCTCATCTCTCATTTTCCATAAGCTAACAATTACTCTACTTTTAGCAGTAAGTTATCTAGATACCTTATCCCATGTCCCAATTAGGAGACACCAGTGTATCCCAGACATTGTTGTGTCTTTTATACATTGCTAAAGAGGAATCTTTAGTAGAAATTTCATGAAATAAAATTGAATGTTTTCATCACCACCACCAACAAGGTTAGTGTATGAAGAGAGCAAAACAGGAGAAAGAAGTAGATGGAAACTTTCATGAAGGGAAAATTTCAAAACATATCAACTTCATATTTTTAAATATTTTTTAAATTAGATAGCATAAGATTCATCAATTTTGAGTATACATTTTGGTGAGTGTTGACAAATATGTATAATCATGTAATTATTATACATTTCCATTTTCCTGAAATGTTTCTTCATGTCCGTTTGCAATTAGTGTACTTCTCCTTCCTCCTTCCTCCCACCTTCAGTCCCTGGAAACCATTGAGTTGTTAGCTGTCATTAGAGTTTTGCCAGTTTTAAAAAATGTTATGTAAATGGAAACAAGTAGTATTTGTAACTGGCATTTCATTTAGCATAGAACTTTTGAAATTTGTCTGTTGGGTTGGGTTGAATGGTGGCCCTCCAAAAATAAGTCCATGCCCTAATGCCGGGAACGTGTGAATAGTATTTTACATTTCAAAAGATAAAGAATAAGAGGAAGTGCTTATGCTGGATTATCTATATGGTTCTTAAATGCAATCACATATATCCTTAAAAGGGAAGACAGAAGTATTTTGAACAAGACACAAAGAGGAGGAGGCTGTGCGAAGACAGAGCTGAGAAACATGTGACCACAAGCTAATACCTGCCAGCAGTCTGGAAGAGGCAAGGAGTAGATTCTTTCCTAGAGTCTCCAGAGTGAGTGGGGCTCTGCCAACACCTTAATTTTGTTCTTCTGGCCTCCAGAACCATGAAAGAATAAATTTCTGTCATTTTAAGCCAGATATATTTGAACTGTAGTCTTTTTAACCATTCAGCCAATCTATATCTTTTAAGTGGGACATTAAGACTGATTACATTCAATGTCAGTATTAATGTGTGAGATACTGTTCTAGTTATCATGTTTATTTTTACCTAGTTGCTTTGCTTTGTCTCTTATGTTACTGTTTTAAAAGAGCTGTTAGGGCCGGGCGCGGTGGCTCACGCCTGTAATCCTAGCACTCTGGGAGGCCGAGGTGGGCGGATCGTTTGAGTTCAGGAGTTCGAGACCAGCCTGAGCAAGAGCGAGACCCCACCTCTACCAAAAATAGAAAGAAATTATATGGACAGCTAAAAATATATATAGAAAAAATTAGCCGGGCATGGTGGCGCATGCCTGTAGTCCCAGCTACTCGGGAGGCTGAGACAGGAGGATCGCTTGAGCTCAGGAGTTTGAGGTTGCTGTGAGCTAGGCTGACGCCACGGCACTCACTCTAGCCTGGGCAACAGAGTGAGACTCTGTCTCAAAAAAAAAAAAAAAAAAGAGCTGTTAGTATTAACTTGCAGGTGTTTTTATACTGGTGAGTATAGATTGTTCTGTTCATTGTTTCATAATATCAAGAAGGAGGGAATCCTTCCTCACTCATTCTACAAAGCCAGTATCACCCTGATATCAAAGCCAGGAAAGGACACAACAAAAAAGAAAACTACAGATCAATATTCCTCATGAACATAGATTCAAAAATCCTCAACAAAATACTAGTAAACCAAATACAACAACATATCAAAAAGGTAATTCAACATGATCAAGTTGGTTTCATCCCAGAGATGCAGGGGTAATTCAACATATGCAAATAAATAAATGTGATTCATCACAGAAACAGAATTGAAAACAAAAACCATATCATCATCATCATATCAATAGGTGTACAAAAAGCATTTGATAAAATCTAATATTACTTCATGATAAACAAAACTCAACAAATTAAGTATAGAAGGAACATACACAAAATAACAAAAGACATATGACAAACCCACAGCCAACATCAAACCAAATGGGGAACAGTTGAAAGCATTCCCCTAAAAGCTGGAAAAAGACAAGGATGTGCTCTTTCACCACTTCTATTCAACGTAGTACTGGAAGTTCTAGCCATAGCAATCAGGAAAGATAAATAAATAAAGAGCAACCAAACTGGAAAGGAAGAAGTTCAAATTACCTCTGTTTGCTGATGATATGATTATATACCTAGGAAACCCTAAAGATTCCAGCAAAAGATTCTTAGAATTGATAAATAAATTGAGTAAAGTCTCAGGTTAAAAAATTAATGTATACAAATCAGTTGGGTTTCTATACACTAATAACCATCAAGCTAAAAGTCAATTAAAGAATTCAATATCATTTACAACAGCTTCAAAGAAAATAAAATAGCTAGGAATATACTTAACCAAGGAAGTGAAAGATCACTACAAGGAGAACTACAAAACACAGATGAAGGAAATCATAGATGACAAAAACAAATGGAAAAATATCCCATGTTTCTGGATTAGAAGAATCAACATTGTAAAAATGAACGTAGTGCCCAAAGTGATTTACAAATTCAACACAAGCTCATTAAAACATCAATGTCATTTTTCAAGCATCTATAAAAAACAATTTTAAACTTCATATGGAATCAAAAAGGAGCCCAAACAGCCAAAGAAATCATAAGCAAAAAAAAAAAAAAAAAAAAAAAAATCTAGAGGCATCACATTACCTGACTTTAAATTATACTACAAGGCTATATTAGCCAAAATAGTGTGGTACTTGTATAATTGTAGACACATAGACCAAGGGAATAAAATAGAGAACCCAGAAATAAAGTCATGGAGCTACAAGCAACTGATTTTCATCAAAGCAGACAACAGCATACTGGGGAAAGAATGCCTTATTCAATAAATGGTGTTGGGAAAATTGGAGAGCCACATGCAGAAGAATGAAACTGAATCTATATCTCTCACCGTATACAAAAATTAGCTCAAAATGGATTAAAAACTTAAAAAATAGGAAAAACCCTTCTAGACATTGGCCTAGACAAGTAATTTATGAGTAAAACCTGAAAAGCAAATACAGAAACAACAAAAATAAATTAATAGGACTTAATTAAATTAAAAAGTTTCTGTATAGCAGAGGAAATAATCAATAGAGTAAATAGATAACCTACAGAATGGGAGAAAATATTCTAAAACTATACATCCAACAAAGGACTAATATATAGAATTTACAACAAACTCAAACAAATCAGCAAGAAAAAAACAAATAATCTCATCAACAAATGGGCAAAAGACAAGAGGTGTTTTGGTGTTTTGTTTTTGTTTTTGTTTTTTTTTTTGGAAAAGAAGATAGACAAATAGCCAAAAAACATATGAAAATATGCTCAACCTCACTAATCATCAGGGAAATGCAAATTAAATTATCAATGAGATACTTACTCTGCCAGAATGGCCATTATTAAAAAGTCAAAAAACAATAGACGTTGGCAAAGATGGAATGAAAAGAGAATGCTTACACATTGTTGGTGGGAATGTTAACTAGTACAACTTGTATGGAAAACAGCATGGAGAGTCCTCAAATAACTAACATTAGAACTACCATTCAATCCAGTAGTCCCAAAGGAAAAGAAGTAATTTTACAAAAAAAGATGCTTGAACCCAACAGTTTATTGCAGCACAATTCACAATTGCAAAGATATGCAATCAACCTAAATGCCCATCAATTTATAAGTGGATAAACAAAATGTTATATATGTATATGTGTGTGTGTATGTGTATATATATATATACACATACACACACACATACACAAACACATACATGCACATCATGGAATACTACTAAGTCATAAAATGGAATGAAATAATGTCTTTTTCAGCAACATAGAACTGGAGACCATTATCCTGAGTGAAGTATCTCAGTAATGGAAAACCTAATACCATATGTTCTCACTTATAAGTGGGAACAAAATGAGGGGTATACATGGTCATAAAATGGTGTAATGGACATTGAAAACTGTGAAGAGTGTAGCATGGGAGTGGAGTTAGGGATAAAAGTCTACCTCTTGGGTACAACGTACACTGTTCTGGTGATAGGTACATTGAAAGCCCTGACTTGAGCATTATACAATTCATCCATGTAATAAAAAACACTTGCATTCCCTAAAGCTATTGAAATAAAAAAAAAAAAGAGAGATTAAATGAAATCAAGCTAAGAGGTGTCCCCTGATTCGTAAGCATAATGAAAGTACTTTCAGCAAAATTGTTGGGATAGTGTCCTAATTATAGTGTGGTGACAGAGTTCTTAAACTAGAAAACTCATGGTGTCATTGCCTTACTGCTTACAAGTTGAAATATCATTAGATCAAGGAACCCAGAGGAGTGGGTAAGTCAAGAACTATAGGAAACCATTGCCATTTTCTGAATTTTTTTTTCATTTTCTTTTTAAGCATTTTTTCATTAATAAGGCAAGATTCAAGATTAGTTTTGGGCAAACACAAAATTCTACCCAACTAATCTGATATTAAAATCAACATCAATAATAATAATAAATCATAGACATGATAGAATCTATGTGACTATCTGATGCCTGGACTCTCAAACCTGCTTGGCAGATATGCAACAGGAAGGTTAATTACTCCTGTTCATTCACAGCCCAGGTTTACTCACTGTCAGCTCAACATATTAGGAATATCTAAAATAATACTTATATAAGTTCTTATTGTTCCTTTTTAGTATCTGCACTATGTTACTGTCTTTAGATTTATTTCTCTATGGAGCTTTCCTTTCATCTAAAGCTCATTTGCTTGTTTGTATGGTCAACCCTGCATTCATTTTGTGCTACCATCAATTAACAAATATATTTTTGTGTTATAATATGAAATGCTCTTTTTGGCTTAGTCTCCTCTCAGATCAGACTTACTGAGATAGTCCAAGCCAGATTTCTCTCCTTCAACTTCAATCTGCACATCATGTTTGTACTAAGTAAGTTACTACTGGCTCTATATTCCACTCAGTCCAAGTCCCATACATTCTATGGATCATCTCCTGTTTAAAGTAGCACCAATTTATTTATTTTTTAAGTTATTACATAGTGTAATTTTTAATTATCTGAAGCCACAGTGATTACAACTTTTAAAAAATATTGGCAAGACATAATACATCTGTAATTTGAATCATACAGATAGTATGAATTCCTTCTTTTAACTCATTTAAATTATTAATTTGAAGATGATTTTATGGTTTTATAGCCCATGACACATAGTTCATTACTAGACACTAAATACTAAATATAAACTTGTTAATTAATTTCATATTTCAGGAAATGGATGACATAAAATCTTTCATTAAAAGACACTTATTCTACATTAATGAATTTTACCTTTTGTCACTTTGAGGGAAAATGAAAGATTTTTCTTTTCAATCAAAAAATAAATTTCAGATAAATTGGCACAGTTTATAAAATTATCCACTAATCAAATTAGTATGTATAGATGTTCACAGTGGATGCATTCGCCTAACCCACATTTATGGAGTGTCTACTCTGAATAAGACACTGTGCTAGCAGTATGATTAAAGTACTAAACAAGACTGACAAGTTCCTGCCATGTTGGAGCTTGCATTTTAGAGAGAGTGACAGATAATACAATAAACAAGTGATTCAATCATGTTTAATGGGAGTGGAGGCTTCTTTGATTCAGCAACACATGCTGAACCTTGAGAAACCTGCCAAACTAAGAGCCAGAGGAGGAATATTTCAGTCATGGAAAAGGACAAACTAAGCCCCTAAGGCATCAATATCATGTATTAGCAGTGGTTCTCAGATTTTAACATACATCAAAATCACATGGAAGACTTTTTAAAATCCAGTTGTTTGGCCACACACCCAGAGTTTCTGAATCAGTAGATCCTGGGTTGTACTAGAGAATTTGCATTTCTATAATTTCCCAGGTGGTATTTATGCTGCTGGTTCAGGGACCACACTTTCAGAACCACTGGTTTAGGACTATTAATAGAGATCAATGTGACTAATGTATAGAGGACAATTCTATTATATCAAAAGGATGAGGTTAATTCTACAAATGGAAACAGTACACAGCAGTCAGATCACAGACTCACTTTGACCACAATAACAAGTTTGAATTTATTCTAAGTGCAATGAGAAGTCATTGAAGGGTTTTCAACGGGGAAGTATTATGACCTGATTTGCATTTTAAAAGTATCACTCTGGTTGCTATTAATAAAACGTACTACAGTGGTGAAAGAGAGGAAATAGATTTGTATAAGGTCTTTGTAGTAGTCTAGATGAGAGAGAAGAATGTTTTATACAAGGAGTATGTCAGCAGAAATAGATTTGCTAAAAGAACAAATGTGGGGATTGAGCAAAGGGAGAAATCAAGGATGACTTTTAAGATTTTGGACTGAGCACCCAGATGCTTCTATTAATAGGGGAGGCATAAGAACAGAGAAGATCAAGAGACATTACTCTTAAATAGTTAATGTTGCTGGGCCTTGAACCACATTTTGAATAGCACTGATGTAGAGGTTGTGTAAAAGAGTATGAAGAAGATTGATATCCTTGACAGGAGGAGCTTTAGTTCAGAGATGTGGCTAGAAGCCTGATTTTAATGCTATAAAGAAAAAAATGAGAAAAGTAAGTAATTGGAGGTGACATAGAATGGCAAACCTTCCCAGATGATTTTTAAGGCAAAAAAAATTTGTGGTAGTAACCAGAGAAGATTGTAAATTCTCTGCAGATTTTTAAGGCAAGAGATAGCAGAATCAATATATGCTTTTGTAGAAATCATCAACAGAACAAGAAGAAGTAGTGAGTGGGGTAAAAGAAAGAATGAAATCCCTGGAGAATATTTTGAAGAAAGGGATCCAAACATCAGAAGAAGATTGGCCTTTGATAAGACAAAAGTCGTTATTGTCCTTGCAACTAGAAGCGTGGTGGAGAACGTGGTACAGGATGATGCTGGTAGAATTGAGATAAAGTTCTTCCAAAAGGCATCTATTTTCTTAGTTTAATATGGTGCAAGACTCTCACCTGAAAGGAGGTGAAAGGAGAGGAAGTCTGAAATCATTATCTTGGATATTAGGTAGGTGAAATTATTTTGGAATTTCCTTAGGATTTCATGGCAGTATTGACTATTTGATGTTTGGGACCATGAATTCAAATTGAACACATGTAGCCAGCATTCAGCATTACAAACAATTTCAAATATTGAGATGAAGGCCCAGAGAGGAGGATAATTAGTTGGAACCAGAGTAAGTGTACTGCTTATAAAAGGGAAAAAGTAAAAAGATAAGGAGTTGAAATGTTTGGGAAGGAATAATTATATCATTATACCACGGAAGACAAGCTGACAAGGTGAAAAATGATTTCTATTATAAGTAATTAATTGTAAAAGAGAGGTCAGTGGATGATTGGTCTATAGGAAGTTGAACAATTGTCACAGTGTAGGCATAGAGTCAGTGAGCTGGAAGGACGCACCTCTCATACAAATACGCTGTCCAAATAATTATGCTGTTTGTTTTAATACCGTGCTCTTTCTCAAAGTTCTATTAAAATGTGCCAGCCTGTAATTCTAATGTAGCATTCAAAACATGATCCAGGGAGAATGTATATCAGGGACAGATTAGTGCTGAAGAGAGAAGTAAAACAGAAAAGAATGAGAAAACAGAGTTTAAAAAAGGGAAGACTTATTTATCTTTTAACAACTTTTTATTTATAAAATTGTATTATATTATATAAATTTATATTTAATATTTTGATAACTCCAGACAAGTATTTCACCACTTCTTATAATGTAGAAAAACAGGCAATAAATGATAGAATTATACTATAGATATACAGATATATCTGTTCATTTTTTTATCACTTAACAGTATATGGAACTGTGCTTATTCATTAGATAGTACAAGTCATAGTCATCTAGATAAAACTTCTTTCTTGCCTTTCTTAAGTCCTAAGATAAAAGATCCTCTGGGTTTTATTAATTATAATCTCTGAAAAAGCTTAAATACCACTAATAAAAGGTTGGTGAGTAATGCTGTTAAACCTTTATTATTAAGTGCTTGGAACCACTAAAAATAATATTGCAGATGTGTAATTATTTACATGGAAATGTTGCCATGATGCATTGTTGAGAGACAAAGCTCTCAGATTGAACAATAGCAGCATTATAATTTTATTGTTGTAATATTTGAATATATTACTGTGTATGAGTGTACATAGGCATGTAGAAAACAATCTAGATGAACACATATAATCAAAGCAATTATTTCTGGGTAATAATAATTTTATTATTTGCTTTTTCTTCTATATTTTCTATTTACTCCAATGAACATGTTTTACTTAAATAATTTTGCAATTTTATTTTTAAAACTGAAAAACAGAGTATTTGAGGAGCAGCCTAGTTCTTTCTTTCATGGGACACATTTACCTCACTTCACTTTGATCTTCTTTTATTAGATTGGAACCTTTACACCCAAGCCATGCTCATCAACAGCTCAGATATTCATGCTGAAAGTTACTATATAATTTAAAAGTGTTAAATATATGGATTTATCTAGTAAGGAGTAATTTTTTTGGTTCCATATTTCTTATTCAGCAATTGGAATTATCTTCTCTATTGCTTTTTTCTGAAAGATAAAAAGAAATCACAGTCACTGAGAAAAAATAATGGGTAACCTGAAAGGATTCTCTTATCTATAAAAAACAAAACAAAACAAAATAAACTGAACCAAAACAACTCTCTCTTTTCTAAAAAAAATATTTTGGCAAACTCTACTATATAAATAAAATTTCCTTTTTGATATTTTTCTTTTCCCTCTGCTGATTATTTTCTGTTCTTTTTCTTCTTCCTTTCTGATTGTTTCCCATTGTCATTCTATTTTTTTACTTATCTGGTACTTTATAGAAGTTATTCCATAAAGATCTATGATGCTCTTTTATCTTCCTTCAGTACCAAACTATGACATGTTTTACAAACGCTATTTCAATGTCCACTTTCAGTCATTGATTCTCCTAGCTTTGCTCACAAGATGAGGCAACAACTTTGGATTTCTCAAAGCCATCCAGCTAGTGTTTGTTGCAATATTTTTAAGTACGAACTGTAGTTATTAAAAACAGAAATTTTTTTCAAAAAGAAGTGGAACCCCTTTTCCAAACCAACTCTACAAGAATTTTAAACTTACATAAAACATCAATTTATTCATAAGCATTTATTTTATAGTTCATGTTCACTATGTATTTACTATTCCAATACAAGTTTGGCTTGTCTAGCATGACTTTGAGCTAAATAATACCTGTTTTTGTCTTTTCTCTCAAATGTTTTTTATCACCCACAATTTTATCAAGCCAAGCACTCATCATTATGGTAACCCACAAAATGTCTTTTTTAAAGAAAAAATTTAAGTGATTAAAAATGTTATTTATCATAAATCAATAAGAAAAAAAGTGAATAGACTGGTTGTTTCTAATGTTTTAAAGTTTGATATACCATGAGATATATGAAATTTGAATGCATATACTTTTAAATTATGGGTTTTTTTAATAAAGTGAGTAAGGTAAACATTAATGAATACTGTGAGATGATGATTGGGATTTATGTTCCATACCCCAAGGCAAACATGCAAGTAACTATATTTCTATGGCTCTCAAGTCAGTGATTTCTCTTTCCTTATAAGGTTGCCACCACATTCAATATCAAGTATTTACCTTCTCTAATTATTTGGAGTATTAAGCTTGGCCTAGCTTCTGTCCTGACACTTGCATATTCAGAATGGACATTATTAGCAAACTTTTTTGAATAAAAGCTAGATAAGCATTGCAGACTATGTGGTACATTTTGTAATTACTAAGCTCTGCTGTTATGGCACTAAAACAGCTATAGAAAATATGTGAATAAGTGGGCTGAGTTCCAATTAAACTTTATTTACAAAACAGTTGACAATTCCTGTTCTGGACCAAGGTGGCATAGAATAAATTTTCCCTGCTTCTCTTATAAATACAACAAAATACCTAGAAATCATTTAACAGATAGTGATAAATGTTCCTTGAAAGCTAGAAAGAAAAAGGGCTGGCTAAGAAAGTTAAGCCTTGAGGAACCAAAAAAGTAGTTTCTTCCTTGGGTTTTATTTTAATGTTCCAAATATCCTACACTGGTCACTGGAGTATTTTACAATTTGGAACCACCAATATATTAATAAATTTTGAAAAATAAATAAGAAAGGCCTAATCTCTATATGCAAGGGATTGGGAAAGTGGAAACTCAAGCCAACTCTTGTTTTATATCCAAGGTTTTGGTTAGATGATTGACTTGCATCAGCAGCTTCCAAGCCATAGTGTACTAAAGCAACCACTGCTAAATATGCGGGAGACTAGTGGGTGGGAAGATCCATCCATAGGGGAAGTACAAGAGAAGCCCTGTGTGTCCTGACTTTCTACCCAGTGGCATAAGAAGACTCAAACTCAGCAGTGTGTGGCTCTCCCTATCACACACACACACACAACCAACTTAAATGTTTCCAATTAATTTTTTGACAAAAGAGCAAAAGCAATTCAATTAAAAAGGACGAGCCTTTTCAACAAATAGGATATTCTAGGCAAAATGTCCAATCGCATATCATATAAGAGTAATTGAACATTCATATATTAAAACAAAGTATGCCTCAACAAAAGTCTCACACCTTATACAAAAACTAATGCAAAGAGGATTGTGGACTTCAATGTATACATAAAGTTACAAAACTCTTAAAAAAAATAAGATAAAATGTTTAGTACATGGAACTAGGAAAAGAGTTCCAAGACTTGACTCTAACACATACTCCACAAAAGAAAAAAAATGATACATTGGACTTTATAAGAATTGAAAAGTTTGGCTCTGTGAAAGAAACTGTTGAGATGATTACAAATTACAGATTGGAAAAAAATGTTTGTAAATTACATATCTGATAGAGATATTGTATCTATAATAGAATAAAGGACTCTCAAAACTCAACAATAAGCAAAAAAATCCAATTAGATGTGCAAAAGATGTGAGAAAACACTTCATCAGAGGTACACAGATAACAAATAAGTACATCAAAAGATGTTTAAAATTATTAGACATTATTAAAATGTGAAGTGAAACCACAATGATATATCACTGTGGATCTATAGGAATGGCTAAAATTAAAAATAGTGCGAACACCAAATGCTGGCAAGGATGCACAAAAAGTCAAATACTTGGACATTGCTGGTGGGAATGTAAAATGGCACAGCTACTCTCAAAAACAGTTTTGGCAGTTTCTTTGAAAAATATATATGCAACTACCATATGACCCAGTATTTGCACTATTGGGCATTTATCTCAGAGAAATGAAACTTATGTTCACACAAAAAGCTTTGCATGAATGTTTATAGTAGCTTTATTCCTTTATAAAATAGTTTCAGTATCCATTATGGTGTATGAATTCTAGCACTAATTATAAGAAGCAAGGAACATGTTTCTATTACCATTTTGATAGTATGTATGCCAAGGATCAGAGTAAGGCACTTAAAGTGTCATAATTGATAAGATGAGTAACAGACATTAGGAGAACTTTCAATACTCTTTCCATTAAATCTTACCCCTCTTCATACAGTCAACTATAATGAAAACAAGAGAAATAGCAACAAATTATAGGTACTTCTTTCAAGATTCAACCTCAATAGGTAATATATTGCACAAAAAAATGGCAAATTTTGTAACTTCGAAGGCATTATTTGTTTATTGTAATTAAATATAGATACAAAAGACTGAATCACCATGTGACTGAAAATGTTCAATAAAATATAGTAGCTCTGGTGCTGTAAGGAAATTTGACATGGCCAGAAAAAGCAGAACAGCATAATTAAAAACAGCATAATTAAAAATCACACCAAAATGTCATCCAGGTGACCTCAACTCAGCCTATTTAATGTAGCCCTGAGTTGACTCATACGTAATTTCCCAGTGTTGGTGATGATTGTCTTGTGTTTATGTAACTCTCTTTCAAAGGAGGTCAAAGCTCTTTATACTTCAATTAAGTCACTTATGAATCAGCATGTATTTGCATATGCTGTAATAGAGCAGGTGGTTTATGTAAAATAATATTAATTATTATAATCCTCACTCTTCTACCTCATCTTTGATAAATCTGGTAGGCACCCTATGATTCACAGAATAGCTATGGAGACAGTTTTCTTGTCAGATACTGCTCTTCTTTTATGAATTGAGGTAAAACCACTCTAAAAGGGAAAAAGATGAGTCTTACAAAATTAGTTGACTTGTGAAAAAGTTTGAAAAAATTTATCAAAAATGTACTTACTAATGTGCATAAAGCATCTATCATTTATCCTGGGAAACTTTAAACTAATTTATATAAGTAGCCTAGAGAAGCTGGCAAAGAAGTTTAGAGTTCCCATATTCTTCTGAAATCATAAAACCATAATAGATCTTGATAAATACAGACTGTTTCACAGTGATTTTTTTAAAAGAATGCATTCACTCTGGTCACAGAGTATACTACAAGCTTTTAAGAAGAACCATGGTGATAATTTAATAGCAACATATTATTATTGTGATTATTATACTTTGAAGTTCTTCTGTAGAAGATTGAAGAAAGCACATCTGATGGAACATTTGCCTCTCCAGCAATTTTACTGGAACGCTGAGGTCTCCTTTTAAAGGGGCCTAAAAATGGAACTGATGAACAGATGAGTTCAAGGAAATGTCATTCTTTCAAAATACATTTCCTCAAGTTGCCATTCTATAAGTAAATTAGTTTTACTTACTTGCTCTTTCCCTTCCATTTTGCATGAAGTACTGTAAACCTGTATGCTAATGGTCACCAGTTACATAAATGATAAAATGAGAGACCATTACGTGACAAACAAATAGCAGCAGTAGTAGCTGGTAAATAATGTCAGCCATTATACTCTATTTGCCGTTCCCAAAGTGTAACCCCCTAAGAGGACTTTTGGAAATATGCTATCGCTTGGGAGGTTAATCACATGCTAAAAGCAATCCTTGGCAGAAAACATGATTTTGGCACTCTAGCTTTTTATGTTTCAAAAATTTCAAAAGTATTATAAATTCAAGGTAAAATTACACAGGGCTATGAATTACCATTACCATTGGATCTCTTGAATTCTAAAAGCTGGACCATTTTCAATGTGACAGAGGCAACAATTCTTGCATTTTTTGAGACATTTTCTTGTCTATCAATTTGCCATTAACAGCTAATTCTCAGCTACCGTGGTTTACCAAAAAAATGAAGAAACATTGCTTCATTTTTCCTGGCTATGTCTTCATAGACTTCCTTTAAAATGACCTTATTTGCCCTCTCATACATATCACACTTCCCTATGCTATCACTAAGGAGTATTAAATCTAGCACACTCTAATACATAGAACAGAAGAACATATTTATTATCTTTGACATCAGTAATGTTCAATAATCAATAGGAAACTAATTGAAGAATGTTAAGCATTGAGGCAGGAAAAAAAAAGCAAATGGTCTAAGTTAAGACATTGCTATTACTACTAGGAAGAAAAAATTAAACATTCTAAAAGACTGAGAAGGAGGGTTCAAGCTGATGAAATGAGGAGACGGAGACTTAAAAGTCTTCAATGTCTTCTCTGGTGTTAGGTCAAGATTAGAGAAACTAAATAACTCTATAAAAACTCTATTAAGATTTCCAATATTGGATAATATTACATAAGATTCTTTGGGAAAAGAGTGTTTATCCTTGAAAAAACTAGTTGGGCCCTTTCGCCACTTACTAAGGACAATCTGAATTCAAGATCTTAGCCTCTCACCAAGATTGATCAATTCAAATGCAGATGTTTCATATTAATACATAGAAAACAAAATATAAAAGTTTGAATGGCTAATATTTGATAGATTTAAGAAGACAGTGACAATAAAAGTAGTAATCATTTCCTCATTTCTTATGGGGATAACATGTTACTACCACTTGGTGCAGAAACATACACAGCGGAATTACATAATCAACCTCCCTAAGTATTCCGATCCCAATTTTTAAGGGACAACAGAAATTATAGTAATATGTCACAATGTCTGAAGAGAATTCACATGGCTCATAAAATCAAACAGTAGTAAAATGTGGTACAAGTGTCTTTTAAATAGATCATGAGATCAAATATTAATTTAATCATATTTAGTAATCTCGGGATTGAAATTCAACTTTTTTTTGGAAGAGGTAATGAAAGAAAAAATGTATGCTTAATAAGCAAAAAATATAGATATTTTATTTACCTTTATTGTCCATGAGACAAATCTAGTTGAAAAGCCAATGGATTTATGTATATCCTAAAAATTATATAAAAATACCCAAACTAAATTGACCCAGAAAGTCTAAGCTGATAAACAGATCTTCTTCATATTATTAGACATAGTATGTCAATTCTTGACTTACCTTTATTAAATAAGCTGTCTCCACTGTCAAGGAGACAATGATTAAGTAAGCTTAGAATTCTGAGAAGCAAGCCTGGATTTGAAATGAAAGAGCCGTGAAAATGTGACTTCTTAGCACTATTTCATTCAAACTAACATTAAAGATGAGTTTTCCCTGCTTTTGTTCCTTTCTTCCAATAAACTTATTTAGCACCGTCCATGTGTAAAACACTGCGCTAATTATGAAATTTCTTCCCTCATTGAGTTTACATTGTATTGGTTGATACAGAAGAGTTAAGACAAGGTTGAACCACAGTGTGATGGGGTTTTGCAATAAGGTCAGTACAGAATTAGGGGATTGTGGCTGTGCACCTAAAGTAACATTTAAGTGCCAATCTGAAAGATGAGCAATGTTAGATAGGTGGTAAGAATGGTGGTTTTTGTTTTTTTGTTAGAAGGAAGATAACGTGTAATGGACTGTTGGAAACAGGGGGAGTTCCAAACTAAACAAGTTCTTAATAGGAAAGGACCTAGAGAGGTGGGGCAAACTAAGCAGGTGAGCAGAGGGTTGGCCATACCAAGCCTTGTCAGGTTTAGACATTTTCCTAAATCAATGTGAATCTGCTAAAGCTTTTTAAGCACAGAAGTAGCATGATGAAATTTTTTGTGGTTGTTGAAAGATAATTTCTTATGCTGTGTAAGTGATGGATTGGAAGAGTGAAAAGCAATAACATTTACATATTGGTCCTATGAAAGTAGTTTAGGAAGGAGATGATGTTTGCCTTAGGGAAAGAGGAATGGGGGATAGGGAAAAAGAATAGATTTAAGACATATTCTGGAGTCATGAGTCTGTGATGAATTGGATCTAGAATATGAGGATTGCAGAAAAAAGAGTTATGTCCAGGTTTCTGGTCTCAGAAACATTATTGATATAATATTAATATAAAACAATATTAATATCTATATAAAATGACCATTATGCATTAATCATGGTAACTATAAATACATTTTGAAGGTTTAATAAGCTTGCTGAATATTAGAGTTTTATATCAATTAGATTCAGAATGTTTTTCAAAAGTGTCCAATTATAGAAAGAATAGACATCTTTATTTAATACAGAACAAATTGGTTATCACACACACACACAGAAAATCATTTCCAGTAAGACTGCCTAAAATTATCCACTTGAATGCTATAATTGAAAAAAAAAATTCTTTTTTTCTCTGAACAATTTTCAAAGTCAACCAAATTGTTCTGAAGAGAACAACTTATATTTGTAAATATAGTCAGACTTTTGACTTTGAATTCATTCACTCTTGAGTGTTTTTTTCTAAGATTTTTCAAAGAATAAATAAACAAGAAATTTATTCTTAAGAATAAATTCAATGCCAGATATTCTTTTTCGTTTTTATGTGATGTCCCATTGCACATCCTATATCATGTAACAAACAAATAGAACTATCAGATAATCTGCCTGTGTCCCCCATTACCTTGTTAAGTGCCAGAAGAGCAGAGCTTGCCCCATTCATCTTTGCACTTTCAGTATCAAACATAGCTCTTGGACTAATAGCTGTCCAATGTACAAGTACTGAAATAAACTTAATTGGATAAAATGTGATTTATTCTGTGTCTTTCAAAATCACTTATATTAATAATAATTAGAGATTCATATTTTTACTTTAGAAATCCGAAGTACTACGGGATATACTTTAGATTTTGGTAATAAATTAGTAGGTAAAATAGAATAGAATTTTAGAATACGGACAAAACTTAAAAAGCATCTAGTTCAACCACCACTCAGTACCTAGGTCTCTCTCTATATCATTCTGATTGATGCTCTTTGAGACTTTAACTTCTCTATTGGTTTTATAGTGATAGAGACAATAATAGAAGCCTCATACAATACTCTAAAGATCCACTACTTGAACTTTTCTAATATTGAGCCAAAACACCTCATATAAATTGTACCCAAAATTAGGACTTGGTTTTCTACTTTCTTTAAACAAGAGCTCTTTTCCTCCCTCAAATCTTCACATTTTAATGGTTTGTTGACACATCATCAGTTAAAACTCTCATTTTTTGTGTATTTGCAACAGTTAATACAAGTGTCTGTATTCTAAACATAAACAAGTATGTGTGTGTATGTATGTGTGCATATACATGTGTGTGTTTTCAATGAATTAGCACATAGAGCTATTAAGCATTTTTGTTAACTGTCATGTAATATTAACTATGTTTATTTTTTATAGAATTGTAATATTTGCTAAGCTATTTTCATTATCTAGGTTCTACGGTGTCTAGGTTCTAATTATTTAATATCAATAGAAGTGACATATATACAAAATAAGACCAAATCAGAGCTCCTCCAGGTTAACAGAAATCTATCATGTTTTGGTACAAATTATGTACCCATTATCTCAGTTATTGTGTTTTGTCTTTAAGAATACAGTAATAAATGTTATCACTTGCCTTGCCAAATTGGGAAATATTTACATTTGTGATTCTCTTTTACTCTCTCATTTGAAAAAGCAAATAATTCAGGTATATAAATTGAGAAGTGAATGCAAGATCATTGTAAAATCTCTTTTTTTTGTAGTGTATCATCAGTGGGGATAGTTATAAAAGTTGTAAATCCCTGTGATGTTTGCATTAGAAACATCTTTAGATGAATTTGCTTTTGAATATTTTTTCTAGACTTGAATATTTTCATATTCATTTAGGTGGCAAATTCCACCAAATTGGATGTTTCTCAGTATATATTGTACAGTCTACCATTCTCCATATAGCAGGTTTGATGTATATCTTCATCTGACACCCTTCATCCATATGCTTTACATACTTTTGACAATCCCTAGATAGTATTTCCAAGCCAGCAAACGCAAACTCTATAATCACTTATGAAACCTTGCCCAAATCGTCGCATGAATTCTGCAGCCATCTTTTACCCTTTGCTTCATAGCAGGAAGTGAAAACCAATGCATTTCAACCACCAGTGGGAGCCCGCACAACAACTGCACCAAATTTATTTGTCTCACACTTGAAATGGGAATTTCCCTGGTTATTACTTTGAATTCTGCAGACCCACAGAGAAATGGTCCTTCCATGCAAGTCAACACACACACACACACACACACTTATACATACATACATATATACCCATAAACATACACACCATCTATGCACTATTTAGATTTATAGATAAGTACTCTTCCTTTTATATAAATGCTAAGTGGTTAATATTGCCTTAAAAAGGATTTATCCTAGTTCATCAGCAATAAAGCAGACTTGATGTAGCATAAGTAAATGTGGATAAATATCAAGCATATTATTGTTACTACCTGCTATGCTTCACAGTGTAAGCAAAAGCTTTCCCCTACATTTTAAGTGTCTTTATTTAATCTCTTCATTGTTTAATTTTACATTTAGACTCTCTCCAACCCAATTTCACAGCTTAAAATGTTTTGTAGCTTAATAGTCTACTTGTCATTATGAATAACAGTGAATGGTCAATTGAAGTAATGCTAAGAAGAAAAGAAAAAAAAAAGAATGGTAAGGTCCCACCCACTGAAGAAAAATGTCATCTTAATGTGAGTTCAGATGCCAGACAGGTACACAAATATAAAGGAATTGCACAGGCTAGAAATTATGTGCCAAATTTTCATCTCATGGAATTTTCTGGCAAGTGCATTTAAGTAGAGTCTAGCTTAAATAGAAAATGTATATAAGAAATAAGAGGGGCAGATAGTCCATGAACGAATTATTACTATATTTCTACATTAGCAATTATAGATTCTGCATATTAGGTGAAGATAGCTAGATGATTATAAAATATCCTGAGAATATCAAGGTGATACATAAATGCTGAATAACAATAGCACAGAGGTTATGATAATGGCAAAATGATGACTAGTAACTTTAGTATTCTTAGTTTCCTATTGTAATCTGTTTAAAAGCTATTTTTTTAGATAATTTGATGTGCTTCTCAGTGAAAAATTAAGGTATGTAGGCAACAGAGAGGGCATTAAGAGAAAATTCTCTAAAAGGAAGAAACATCAATGACTGTGGAAGAACCCAGAAAAAAACATAATGATGACATTAGAATTACTTATCCTGGAATGAAAACACTAAAGATGACTTAATAACTTCCTTCGAGCATGGAAAAGGATTTTATAAAGAGAACTTTCATGTGCACTACAAATAAATCTCAGTTTCCTGATTGGATAAATGTTTGATGGTTAGAGATGGGAAAAAATGGACAGTGGAAAAGACATTATTAGAACAGAATAATTGTAAAAGAGAACTTGTTCAACAGCATTTGAGAACAAAGAGTTGAATGTAATCTAGTTATTGTAGACACATGAACTTGGGAATCACTTAACATTTCAGAGTTTCCTTACCAATAAATTCAGAGTATTGACAAGATACTGCTTAAGGTAACTTCTGATTCTAAAATATATTTCTGTGATTCAGAGGACCCAGTATTTCATGCCATCAGGATGCTGTAAGTTTTATAATCATTGTGAAAAGAGTTAAATATGAGATGACTTGAACTTTGAATATTCATTGTTCGGCAAATATTTACTAAATATTAAGTATGTAATAGTTCAAATGCAAAGCTAAAATTAGATATATAGATAAATTGATGAAATAGAACTCTTAATACTCCATAATCCAGAAATAAGTAAAACACTGGTTCCTTACACAGGTATACATATCCTAGGTCAGGCATGTACAATTTTCTCTGTAGAATTTTACATAGGTCCATGGAGAAGTTACATCCTTTCCAATTGTTAGGTAGATAACAAGGTATTCTGGGTTTCCTAGGGATGAAAGTGAGCCCCCGTTCTGGTGCTGCCCCATCTTAATACTGTCCCAAGTGACTGCCATACCTGGGGGAGTAGGGAATACCCTACAAATCTGCCAATCAGGTACTCACCATTAAATCAGAACTAACCGATCAGCACTGACGTGTACGTATGGAAATAACATTGATTGGAAATCAAGCAGGTGGGAGGGGAGAGGTGGGGATGGCTAAGTTCACAACCTAATGGGTACAAGGCACACTGTCTGGGGGGTGGGAACACATAACTTTGACCCAAACAGTACAAAAGCACTTTGTGTAACCAAAACGTTTGTACCCCAATAATATTCTGAAATTTAAAAAATGCATAAGTAAATACATTAAAAAAACAAAAACAAAAATCTTAGCCTGACAACTACGAAAGAATCCAGAGGACTCTCAGACCACAGACCAACCAGTACAGGTACAATAGAGTCTGGAAAGTGACCTAAAACAAACAGCTTTCAGAGAGGCTCATGGGAGATCTGCATGCACAATAAACTTGAGTCATACAACTTCCAAGTGTCCAATTAAAGTGGTTCCCTAGTGATGTCTGAGCCACCAGGGAGGTCCCAATCCAGATACTGTAAAACAAGACCCAAACCATAACCAAGCTTTCTCTTTTTGCCCTCTTTTGCTATGACAATGGGTCTGGTTGTTTTCTGTGGCTTATGTATCTCCCTCTGTAAACCTATATCTTGCTCTTACGTTTTAGTCCCACCTTTCTCTCAGTAAAACTTATTTTCGTGCTTGCCTTACTTAGGTGTGTCTGGTCATTCTTTGGCCATGAGTGCACCAAGAACTGACATTTCAGACTGAAACTAGACATAATGAAACGCCTTAAAAATATTTGACAAGTTAATTTTTATGTGTAAGGACAAATAAAATGTATCATTAGTATGAACATGTACATATACAGGAATATTTTTAGAATAGTAATTTCTCTGTAATTATCATTGAGAATGACCGAGCAAAACTGAGAGAAGTATCATATTCTGGAATTTTATATCAATTTTATTTTATCCATGTTATAGGATGTTTATATAATTTTACCACTCCAAATTTCATAAGATGTTTAAAAAGAGTGACCCATAATACCTTTGTCTTCAAATTCCTCTTCATAGTCTTTTAATTTACATGAAGGATTTATGTTGTGATACACATCTACTGCCAAGATGTCACATAAATCTGAATCCATCTGGATCCTTTCACTACTCTGGGTACAAATCACAAGTTCATAAAATTGTGATCTCTCGGGTCTAATGGAGCTGATCATTCTTTTCAATTTTCAGAAAAAGTACCTGTCTTAGCATAGTATCGGATTGTGATGCAGTAAGGAATTTTCTATTACATATTCAATTAATTATAAAAATCTTATTCAAAGTGTATAATTTTAAGCAAAGATTCTAAGATTCTGTCAGCTAAATCAGTTCCTATGTTACATCAGGAACAGAGTAGGTCTCCTAGTTCTTCTTAGGAAGAACTATACAGTTCTTCCTAATCTGGCTCAAATTTAGAATCATCTAAATATCTTTTTAAAAATGTTAATGCTTGTGTCCTAACTCTAGAGATTCAAATTTAATTGGATAGCTGTTGTTCCTCAAGTAATTCCTACATACTGTCAGTGAGAACCAGTAGACTAAACCATTTCATCCTATAAGCTATGGATCTGGATATGTCTCTACAAATACAACCACAACATGCTATAATAAATTAAGAAGATAGAAAACGTAGACATATGTGCTCCAATTTTTAAAAGACATTTATTAAAAACATTTGAAGCATGCAGTGTATTTCTCTCTTCCAATTTTTTTCCAACAGATTTTTGGATAGCTATCTTAATTGTAATTTAAATAATATTTGCATGTATTATTTATATTCATCTAGCTAATCTGTCTTTGGAATTATCATTTTACCAATGGATCAAAAAGTTTCAAAAATTGAGTTCTTATTTAAAAGTAAATATTAAGAGCAAAGCAAAATTTAAACTTGATGGACAAATGTCCATTTCATTTTTTCTTTCAATCTCTTTTAGATATTCATAACCTATATTACCATTAATTTTTTAAAAATATTCTTTTAAGTTTTTTTAAATTTAGGATGATTTTATATTTGCAAAAAGTTATGAAAATAAGAGTTATCATATATTCCAAATCCAATTTCCTTTATCATTAACATCTTACATTAATATGATATATTTGTTATGATTGGCCAACCAATAGTGATATGCTATTATTGTTGAAGTACACGTGTTACTCAGTTTTCCTTTATTGCTATTTACCATCTTTTTTCTGTTTCAGGATCCCATCCAGGATACCACATTACACTTAATTTTAATACTTCTGTCAGCCCCTTTGAGCAGTGACAGTTCTCAGATTTTCCTTGTTTTTGATGATCTTGACAGTTTTGAGAATTATTGCTCAGTTATCTGACTAATGTTCCTCATTGGGGTTTGTCTGCTATTTTTCTCATGATTCAATTTGTCTTATTGATTTTTGAGAGGAAGATCAGATAGGTAAAGTGCCATTCTTATCACATCATTAAAAATACATAGTATAAATGTGACATCACTGTTGATGTTCACCTAGCTTGAGGTAGTGTTCATCATTTTTCTTCACTGTAAAGGTTCTGTTTTCCCTCTCCCCCTTTTCTGAACTGTACTATCTGTAAGTAATTTGTTATGGGTCAGCAAACCCAAATAAGCAAAAAACAAAAATAAAAACATAATGATAGAACCTAATTGTAAGAACTCCTAATGGCCAAAGCTTGAACAACTTGAATAAGAAAATTATGAAAAATAGTATTAGAATTTAATTTAAAATATGGAACAAATATCAGTGAGTCCATACTGATAATAAATAATTGAATAAATAAATGAGAATGATAGATAAATCTGCTGAACAGAAGAACTCCAAATAATTTATGAGATATGCTATTTTATGGAGGGGCACAAATACGGTTATTTTTAAAACTCCACATTAAATCAAAATTTTCCAGGCATTTTCATAGTTTAACAGTCTATGCACGTAGTTCTGTTACTGAAATTTATCTTTAAGTGAAAGTATTAGTTGAAATGTTCACAGATATTTGTTTTTAAAAAGTAAATGAATGTATGGAGGCACTGGTTAAATATTCATCAAACAAATGTTGGTTTCTATGACATTTTCACCTATCTAAAAACAGAAAGATAAGGAAAATATGGTATATATACACAATGGAATATTACTCAACAATAAAAATGAAATTCTGTCATTTGCAGCAACATGGGTGAAACTGGAGGTCATTATGTTAAGTGAAATAAAACAAGCACAGAAAGACAAATATCACGTGTTCTTATGCATATATGGAAGCTAAAAAAAAATGGATCTCATGATGATAGAGAATAGTTTAGTGGTTACCAGAGTCTGAGAAGGATAAGGGAGGAGTTGAAGAGAGGTTGATTATTGGGTACAAATATACACTTACATGGAAAAAATAAGACCTGGTGTTCAATAGATCAGTAGGGGAACTATGTTTAACATTAATCAATTGTACACTTCAGAATAGCTAAGAAAGAAAAATTTGAATGTTCCTAGCATAAAGATAAGGTAAATATTTAAGGTGATGGATATCCCAGTTACCCTGATTTAATTATATGAATCTATCAAATTATCACATGTACTGCAAAATATATATATAACTATTATGTATCAATAAAAAATTGAAAAGGAAAAAAATGAATATGTCTGGAGTCACTGATTACTCATAAAACAAATATTAGTTTATCATTTTCACTTATCTAAAAGCAGACCTTAGAAAACTGAGTTTAAAATATGTAGCAAACAGAAAATACTAATGTATCAATATATATTTAACCTTTATGTAAAATAATAAACAAACACCAAAATTAATAAAACTTTATTTCTTTGATTTATTTGGGGAGTTTTTTATTATAGATCTCTGTTCATAATAGATACATTTAAAGAAAACGTCATTTAAATAAACAAATTGGTTATCCTACCTGAAAAACTGGTTTTCTCCTCTAAATTATTTGACTAGCTAACATTAATTTATATAACTAAACTCTTTCAGAAACTAGGTAAGCAGCTTCATTTCATAGAAAATTGCACTAGTTTAGAACTGGGACTTAGACCCAATTCTGTCTTCTGATCTAATGCCTCTTTATTTTCCTTCTTTATTATGTTTTATTTTAAAATCCAGCTTACATAATAAAATTTTCCATCAATTATTTCTCTAGAAGACATAAGAAATAATGTTTCTATACTATTTTTTGTAGGTTTTTAATTACATGTAACACTTTATTGAATGAATTGCACTGAAGTGATCTGGGACTTTGCTTTGAGAAATTAGAGTATTAACTAATGTTTTCAGTCACATTAACATCTTGGTCTTATACAAGTAGCAAAATGTGTAATTACATGACATTATTGTTTAAGTTCTACAAGGTTTGCACATGTATTTTATACAATAGTACTATGCATACACAGTAGTGTATTAAATAAGAAAATGTTCCAGCAACAACTGGATTTTTTTTTCAAAAAACTCGACTTTACAAAGTAATTACTAAGTCTAGAGGTCAAAGCAATAGACTTAACTAAGGAAAAGTCTCTAATGTAAGTCAGTAAAGCCATAATGACAGTGATGAATTTAATTGGAGCCTATTTAAGGTTTATGTGAATCACCACACTGTATTGTTCACTTATTTTACGAATTGAAAATGTCTGAAGTGTGTGTGTGTGTGTGTGCATGTGTGTGTGTATATATGCATATATACACACACACAAACTTATATATATTTCTGGATATGAGAGTGTGTGGATAGGAAAAATATTAATATAGGAATGTTCACAAAAGCTCTTACTCCGCCTGTTTCTATAATTATAGAAAACTCGGATTTTGCAAAATTCCTGCATCTTTGTAGCACATAATCACGGTAACTGGAGTAAGCAGAAGGATTGACAGGCACCAGATCACCTTGATCCTCAATGGGGCTTAAAGTTATTGGTGAAAGATCTTAATAGCCAGAGAGAAAGAAAGAGAAAGCAAGAAATACACTATGCATTTCTAGGAGTCTTAAAGACTTAAAATGATGTCATATTGCAGAAATATATTGTTTTAGAAATGTCACATTTTTTTTTTTTTTGGTGTGATCCCTGTGGAAGACTAACCACATAGAAACTAAATTTAAGATGTATGATATTTTGTATCTACACCCTTCCTCTTTTTATTCCCCTCATTTCCATAACTTTTCTATTATGAAGAACATTATATACCAGGACCTATATGAAATAAACAAGTAAGTAGATGGACAAATAAATTGTTTCCTTATTTGTAAACATTTGATATTTATTTTCATCAAATTCTAATTTTTACAAGTATGTGACCAGTTTTTTTAAAATTAAAAACTAATCTTTTTGTCTTTTCCCTTGTCACTAGGTGGCAATTTTTAAAGAAAATTCTATGAAATCAACTGTCACTTAATGTTAGTTTTCCAAGCCTATGAAGAGTTTCTACAAATCAGATTTTAGATTGCTTTTAACTATTGTCCAATGTAATCAATTGAAGAGGGAACTGATTCACCTCCTTTTTGAAAAAAAGGAAAAAATAGCTAGGTCTCCTATTCTCTAGATTTTGAAAGGTAAATGGTAAAATAGAGTTATAAAAGTTTCCAATTTCTTTCTTTGTCTAAATGTGTTGAATCAGACCCCTCTTCAATTGATTGTACAGCAGCTCTGAAAAAGTGTGCCAATTGTAAAGGTTTTTTTTTTTTTTTCTTTAAAGATGCTCTGCAAGCCAATCTACTCCTTATCTTCAAACTACAATCAAGACTTAAGGAAACTATTATCTCAGCCTGATTCTCGTTACATTATCTTTTCATTTCTCATTTTCAGTTGTACCTTTGACTTATTATTTTTTTATCTAGAACACCGTAACTATCACCTAGTTTATAATATATAATAAATAAAATATAATAAATAACATAAATAATTTTATATGTCTAAATGTAAATGAATGTATTTGGAGAATATCAACCCAGGTAATTAAACATTTTATATTTAAATTCACATCATATTTAAATTGCATATTATTAAGTTGCATATGTCAATTATTATTTCCTACATCACGCTATTTTCCTATATTTCTGAATGCACACTGCTTTTAATCATTTGCACTTGTATAAGATTTATATTCTATTGTAAAGGATTAAAGATTTTTCCTAACAAAAATACATAAAAATTTTATCATTCTATTAAGAAATAAATAGTAAGGGGTAAGTTTTTCTCTACCTTCTTCATGTAAAAAGTCATAAAATGATCTTTATTTTCTTTTGCACATGTCATTGTTCATACATTAACTTACATTGCATGTATTTTCCAACCAACCACTTCTTTATAAACTATTTTTTCTGGAAAAACCCCAGATACCCAGGGACTTATAAAATTTCTTTCCAATAGAAGTTGTACAGTTTTGAATTTGCTTATATATATTTGTTCTGTATTATCATTTATAACTTTTAAGGTTTTCCCTATGTTTCCCATTAGTTTGAGCAATAAAGGCCCATGGATCCTTTCCATTGTATCTGCCTGCTGAAGTTTAGATATTTTCAAGAATACAGTTCAGAATTGCTTTTTGTCATCTCATTTTGAAAGAAAATTAGGCATTCATATATCAATTTTTTATTATTTAGTACCAAAAATGATATAAATGGGAATAAAAAAATTAATCATTTATGTTCCTTATAGGACTTGGTATATAGTTTACACAAAAGTTGGTATAACCTTTACATGATAATGAAATGACCGTCACATTCTTATATCGTTAATTACCGAAAACAACACTATTAGAAAGTGGTCAGAAACCTAGCACTTTATAATACTAAATAAACCTTTATGTGAAAAATCTTACAAACATTTTTTTGTTAATCCAAAGGCATAAATACTGGTACAAACAAATTTGCATTCTTAGTTTTTAGTCTATTAATCTACTTTTAAGTGATAAAGTCTGGCTACCAAGAATCCAATACATGGACTAATAGCATCTATAACCTCAATAAGAACATACTCTATGCTTCTGTTTTAGTAAAATGCTGAATATTATTAGTCAACATCATCCTTCCATATGTGCTTGCGTTTTATTAGTTCTAATATTATTTGACTTCCCTCTAATTACATTGCTAAGATCTGCATTTTCTAACAATGTATTATATTTTTGAAAATTTCTAAGAGAGTAGCTTTTAGATGTACTCGCCATAAAATAAAATAAGTATGTAAGATAATACATGTGTTAATTAGCTTGATTTTGCATTCCACAATGTATACATATTTCAAAACAACATGTTGTACATAATAAATATATACAATTTTTATGTGTCAATTAAAAAAGAATTTAGAAATTGAAACAAAAATTCAAACTTGCTATGGTAAAATAATTCAGAAAGTTAGCTCGATTTAATTAAGCACATGATGAAAATGAAGAAAGTCCTGAAAAACCTAATAAATACAATTTCCAAATGAAAATTAGATCTTCTAAGGAAACGTGAAAGGCATTGGAATTGATTAGCATGTGGAAGCGAAGAATAAAGCGTAAGCTTTAGAATGGCTATACTGCTCTCAATCAAAAGAGGGAGAGCGGTTAAAGTATATATTTTGTTTTAAAATAATATATGTTTATTATAGAACATACAGGAAATTCATGAGCAAAAAGAAGAAAATTAAAAATACACATGATCCCACCACTTTCACATAATCATAAATTTGTATTATATCAACTGATTATCCCACTGCAAATATAGGTTTGATAACCTCAATAACATCAGACATTTTTGCTTTTAAAAATTTTCCAATTTGATAGCTGAAATGGCATCTCACTGCTATTTTTATTTAAATTACTTCATTCTTCATTAAAACAAAGAAATAAATTTTTATAACTATATCCACAATGACATACAAATTATATCCAAAAAGATTGGAGTAGAGCTGGTCTTAGCAGAGGATAACAATTTTTCAGGCCCTATGGGAATCTAACATTGAGTTTTCTGGTATAAATAATAATAGTAATAATAAAACAATAATAAAATGCAAATAGAACTAGTATATATTAAAATGCATCTTAGATTTCTGAATTTGGTTCTGTAGAGCCCCCCGGAATCCCCCACTTTCTTTCTGTGTCGTAAGCAAGAAACAGAGTGCCTTGAACGCTCTGTGACTCAGCCAGTTGCAGATTTTTCTTAGCAGGCTTGAATCCAAGCCACACCTCAAACATATCCAGGCTCCTATAAAGGTGTCTAAGTTGTTGCTCAGAACACTGAAAGAAATTGGCCCTGTTAACCTGAGTCAAATTCCTTAAACATTCATATAAATTCCATACCGTGATCCCATCCCTGGGGACATACCTAGGTAGAATATCCTTCTTTCTTTGAAGATGCTACAGCCCACTGTGTAAATAAATTTTTCTAATAAATACTTTGGACTGATCACCCTGGCATTTAGTGATGCTTTCTTTGTAACCCCAACGGACCCCATCTCTGTATGGTTTGGGGCACTCCCATGTGGGAATTCCCTTGCCACTGCCTTTGGGGAGACTCCAGCTATGGGATGGAGGAAAGGAAACAGGTTGGCATAAGGGAATGTTATAAACAGTTTGGACAAAAAGGGACCTTCAGCTAAGCCACAATTTACAAAAACTTTTTTCAACATAAGAATTATCATTTTTTTTTAATGTTCTAAAACATCCATAAATGAAAGGTCATACGGGAGAAGAAAAAAGCAAAGTAAGGTACATCGTTTGGCTATTCAATTCAAGTGATATCAGAACACCCAATTTGGTGGAATAAAGTTGATTCAAAAGAAAGTTGCATGTCAAGTTTGTGATCCCCTTGAAAGATTAACTCAGTAAGTAGTATTTGATTTGGTTAGTTACAATCAGCTGCTGGCAATAATGTTTTGTAGGTTGCTGCCTTATGGCTTTCCACTAGATAAAGGTAAATGAGAAGGAATACATTTTCATTACATATATTTATGATTCATTTGCTAGATAGAAAGTTTACTATATTTTGCATATAGCAATAATTTCTAGTGCTGACAGTGTTTTACTGATTTAATATTTATGCTCTTCCCATTTAATTTAATTTTATACTCTAAGAGTCATTGTAAATTAATTCATATTCTCACCTTGTGATCTCTGGCATATTAGAATGAGCCCTTAGTAGTTTTATTTGCATATAGAAACATGATTAAGATGACTGTGGTCCCATAGTTGGGTGCTGGGATGCCAGACTTAAGAATCTGAAACAAAATAACTTAAAATGTACCCCCATTTTACAAGTGAGGAAATTGAGGCCCCTACAAGACTGCAAAAGTTCAGAGATATCTAAGAAAGAGAATTCTGGATTTTAAGTAAAATTCTGCCTCTTATTAACAGTATAGCTTACTTAATGTGTTTTCTATGAATATTAAATGATCATTTGCATATAAAGAACTTAGAACAAATCCTGATGCATGGTAAAATGTTAACAAATATTGGATATTTTTATTATCATTATAATTATTTTCATATTCTTGGATTTTTGTTTGTTTGAACATGATTGTTGGATAGCCCAAGTCAGGGAAAACAAAAATAACTGAATGAAAATGCGTGACACAGGGAAAAGAAAGTAGTATGGTGGAGCTGGAAAGAATGGTGGGACATGTAGGTTGGTAAAAATACTTGCCATGTCTGAAAAGCTATGGAAACATTTTCATTTATTCCAATAATGAATGGGAAGCCAATTGAGAGATTTAAAGAGAATTGACATGATTATTTCTCTGTTTTAAAATATAATCCCAGTGATATTTTAGGGAGTGAGTTTAGTGAGAGTAGAGATTAAAGAGATAAATTGTTTAAGAGATTATTGAAATATTAATAATTCATGTGCTGAGTGCTTGAACCAGAAAAATTTTATGAATATAGAGAGCATGAAAAAAGAAGACGCTTAAGTAGAGGTGAAGGGGCTGTAGAGAAAGTTGAACCATTTAAGATTACAGAAAAGGCATTTACATACACAATAGAAATTTAAGTAAAATAGTTCCTAATGGTCGGGGAAATATTTCCCAAACCCAGGATTGGGTAATTATGGCAAATGGCCATTAAATTTTCTCTGAGATTCTTAACAGTTAAAACAGAAAACAGTCAGGTGATGAGATCATATTGATTTCATGATCTGATAAAAAGAAATGTCTTTCATCTGAAAAAATAAATGACTTCCTGGAAGTTCATTCAAGGAGAGGCACTATCATGTGAGCACTTATGCAAACATAATTTAATATTATACCAATGTATTCAATAGAATTTTTTCAAAAGCATATGTGATGATTGTATCTTATAAAGACACTTGATAAAGGCAAATTATTATGTATACAACAGAAGTGGACATGTTCCAACCCCAATAACATCTTCAAAAAGAGACATTGAGAATAAAAGACAAAAAAAAAAAAAAAAAACAAGAAAAGCAATATCCATAAGGGAATATAAAATAAGTAAATATGTAAACAGTTTTTAGGCATTAAAAATTTTGGTAGGATTGGAAAATTGTATTTTGAAATACTAAATATTCTGTATGAATAAAATACCAAAAATTGCATAATTTGTAGGCACTTATTTTTCAATAGCAATTCCTGTTCATCAAACTTTTTTTCTTCTCTTTTTTCCCCATGACATCATTATTCACATAATTTAGATTATTTAAATTTTGGAATGATTGTTATTATCTTTGAAAATCCTACAAAACAAAACCCAGAGTATATGTACCTTTTAGGGAACTTCTTAATCCTAATGACTTCAAACAAATCAAAATATAGTGCTATGCATAATCACTAAATTATTTTAATTTTTATGTCTGTCTTTCAAACTATTAATTTTATTAAAATAATAAAAGTTAGGTTATTAAATACACTAGTAAGCCTTTTTTTTTTTTAACTTTCTTAAATGCCTAAAAAGATGTGGCAGATGAATTGCTTTTTCTTTACATAAGAGTCTTCCTGCTGTTGTGAGAATTTTTTGTCTAAATAGTATAAAATGGGGGAAATGTGATTATTCAGAAGTTTTCAAATAGTATGTTGGCTGATAAAGGGCAAATTTTCACTTGTCAGAATGTTTTTTTAAATGAAAATACTTCTTTTAAACATTATCTAAAAATATGAAGAAAGATGGGCACAAAGAGTTTGAAATCGTATTTTTAGAAACTGATGCAGATACTGTAAAGCTTGCACTATTCAAGCAGTTCATAGTTCTATAAAAGCTTCATTTTTCCTTTTGCATTTTATTTTACTTTTATATCTATAAAATGGTACATGATCATTATAACTAGTGTGACTGTCAATATGTTGTCATCATAATCTTTAGGAAATCTTCAAATAGGGACTAAAATTCCTGACACACCATGATATAAAAATGTTTTCTTCTTATGTGTAACTAGTAGATTTTAACATTTTATCAAGGGATACTGGGCCAGAATCCATTCACTATTTTGTGAAAAATGGGTTCCAAGCACTGTCAGAAATGCTATCTAACAAATCGCTTGGTAAAACTTCTTTTAGGTATAGATATCATTTTATCTTGTACTGCTGAGTTTTAAATTCTTATACATAGATTATGGAATTTATTATTTTTTATCTCAAATAAAGCCAAAAGGAGTTGTAATTTAAATTTCCAAGAGCTATCATTTTTAGGCAAGTAAGGTGAAAAACAAAAAATATTACAGGGAAAGGGCAAGTAGTAAAATACCTATTTCTCCTTCCTTCCTTCCTTACCTCCTTATTTCCCTCCATTCCATTCCATTCCATTCCCTTCCTTTCCCTTTTCCTTCCCCTTCCCTTCCCTCCCCTCCCCTCCCCTCCCCTCCCTTCTCCTTCCTTCCTTCCTTCCTTTTCTTTCTCTTTCTTTCATTCTGAAATGGAAAGGTTGTCCAGTTTGTAGAAACTCAGCTCCCAGTCTTAATCAACAAAAGAATACATCAATCTGGATCCCAAGACATCTTGGATGACTGAGGACACCCACTTTGAAGGAGAGGTTGAATATTGTTTGGCAACTGCATTTAACAGGAAATGAAGAGTGTATTAATCTCTATGTCTGGATCTTTCTTTTGGTATTCAGAATCGTAGAAAGATCTGATTCAGAGAGGAAAGATAGCCAATGAGTTTAGTAAACCCCAAGTCACATGTGTAAAAGAATTATCAATTTCCTTCCAGCACCTCTCTACTCCATTCCCCAAGGTAGTCAATGGGGTAGTAATGTTAATATCTTAGGCTTTTTCTATGTATTTTCCCCAAATAATAAAATGCATGCATGTATGCATGCATGTGATAAATATTATATATTTAAATTATTCTGATTTACTTTAACAAGAAGGGAGTATTTTGAAGATTATGCTGCAATTTCCATTTTTTAAGTAAAACTCCTATTTTAAAAAAGAATAGTTTTAGGTTCACAGAGCTATTACAAAGAAAGAACAGAGAGTTCCCAAACATCTCACATCCAGTTTTCCCTATTATTAGCGTCTTACATTAGTGTGGTACACTTGTTACAACTAATGAACCATAATTGATACATGATCATTAACTAAAGTCTACACATTACTCAAATTTTTCTCAGTTTTTCCCTAATGTCCCTTTTCTGTTGCATGATTCCTTCTAGCTTACTACGATACCTTTAATACTCATGCCTCCTTAACCTCCTCCTGCCTGTGAAAGTTTCTAAGATTTTCCTTGTTTTCAATTACATCGTCAGTTTTGAGGATTACTGGTCAGGCATTTTGTAGAATGTTCCTCAATTGGGGTTTTATTATTTTGCTCGTGATTAACCATTTCTGGTATGCTATGGCCAGTGTTACAGAACAGGGATTCTAAGACCACAGGTCCTGAGTTTGGATCCTGGGTCAGCTACTAAATAATTAATTATGAACAAATTACTTAACCTTTTTATGCCTTGTTTTCTATAATGGGGATGATGGTAGTTCTTACTTGCTACATTTGCTTTGAAGATTAAATGACTTCATGTTATATATGCATTCACTAAATAAATAAATATTTAAAGATAGAAATGAAGAACTTGAAATTATTGAAAGAGTTATTCAAGATAAGTTTTTGTAGATAAAACAATTCAGAAATGTGAGTTTCCTTCAAATATTAAAAGCATAAATTGTACAACAGCAACAAAATGGTTCAAAATAATACAGGACTCCCAGGTGTCACAATAAAATGAATTGTTAAATATCAGAATATATGTACATAACAGGAAATGAAATAAAATATTAAGTACAAAGAACTTCAGAACTGAATATACGTATTAGTATATATACATGTGTGTCTGTGTTTTGTCTTTTGTGTGATCATTTTGGGAAGGGTAATTTTGTATATCATAAGTTTATATTAAATAAATATATATTATGTAATATATGTATAACAGAAAATAAGAATAATTGTAGTCACATGCTATCTAAGACACAGAGAAAATAGATATAGATCTCTCATGCACTGTTAGGAACACAGAATGGTTCACTTGCTCTGAAAAATAGTTTGCTAGCTTTTAGCAAAACTAAATCCACACTTGAAATACATTCCAGGACCACACTCAGAGGCATTTATCCCAGAAACACAAAAACTTACATTCACACAAAAATCGTCTACACACAAATGTTCATAGCAGCCTTATCTGCAGTACCGCAAACTGAAAAAAAACAGAATTCCATTCAAGGTGTGAATGATTAAACCAACTGTGGTATGTTCATACTATGAAATGCTACTCAGCAACAGGGTGGCATAAACCATGAGGATATATGACAATTTGAATGTATGTTAAAGGCATTATACTGGGGGCAGGGGTACAATCTCAAAGAATTATATGCTTACAGTTCCATTTGTATAACCTTCTCAAAATGACAACTTAAAGATGGAAAAAGATTAGCGGTTGCCAAGCTTTACACATGGACAAGGCGTAGAGGGGTATGGGACTAAAAAGGAGCAGCATGCAGATCTTCGTGATGATAGAACAGTTCTATATCTTGACTGTAGTTACACAATTCTACACATGTGATCAAATGGTATAGACCTTACACACACACACACACATGCAAATAAGTGTATGCAAAACTAGTGAAATCTGAATGATGTTATGGATTTTACCAGTATCTATTTTTTTATTTGACAAGGGACCTACAGTTCTTTAAAATGTTACCTTTAAGCACATCTCAACTATTTTTGCAACTTCCTGTGAACGTAAAACTACTCCAAAATAAAGAGTTTTAAAAAGCATAAAAAATAGAATACAATGTAAAAAATATATGCATATATAAGCATTTCAATCATATTATAAATTTTTCTATTTTTTACAATTAGCATGTAAATATTTTATAACCTGAAAAATATGTATAGGTATATATGCGTATATGTGTGTGATATATATTTATATACACATTTATGCACATGTATGCTTATATATACTTGTATGTGTTTTTATAACCTGAAAAAATATATATGTATATGTGTGTATATGTGTGATATATATTTACATACACATTTATGCACATGTATGCTTATATATGCTTGTGTGTATAAATATATATACATATTAGTGTATATATGCATACATATATAATGTATATTTAAATTTATATATGTGTATATGTGTGTATATATGGCATTATCACTTTATTTACTACAAACCCTTTCCAGAGTTGAGGCAATTTTCTATTCATATCAGAATCCCTGTCCATTTATTAACATGGTTCCTGATCAACAGAAAATTCTAAAATGCTAATGTTGAAAAATATCTATAATTGATGCATTCTCAAGCCTGCAACTTAGGACCAAATGATAAAAGCTTCTGGTAAATAGTTAAATATAAAGAATTTCTAACATGATCTCTAGTGTAGAAAGGACAACCTTAAGAATTTGTGTAAAGTCATGAATGCAGGTGTCCAAATATAGGCTTTGTTTATGGTTTGATGAGAAAATTATGGTAGGAGGACTGAATGGAAGTTGGACTCAAAAAGCTAAGATTTCTTCCAACACAGTGATTCCGATGAAACAAAGGGCTTTGTACTAAGACAAAACACAGTATTTTCAAAGCTGTATTCCTCATAAATCATGAATTAGAATGAACTATTATAAGTCACTTTCAATCGAATTTAGCTAATCTACATTCAACGTCTATGATGTGCTCATCAGTGCCCTAAGTAACATAGAGGGATACAATGAACAAAGATGAAAAATTGTTCCTCCAGCTTATTGGAAAAATAGAGACATAGAAAACAAATAATAATATAAAAGATTTTAAGACTAGAGTCCCAATGAGCAGTATAAAAAAACCCTGCCCCGCTCTGTGTGTTGCCTCAAAGCCACTATTGTTCTTAGCTTGAGTCACAGGAGTGTAAGTACTTCCAATTACTCATCTGTGGATCCACTCAATGAAAATTTTAAGATGTCACAAATGTTGACAGTTAGAAATTTATAAATATTTTAACAAATCGAATAGTTGCATAGTTTATATTCTATTCATATATCCCTTTTTTACTTATGTAATCAAAAACTAACATGAGATAAATGTGTTTTAGTCTTGTTTTATTATTTTATTTTTTTGAAAGAGGCCCATATTTTTTTCTTTTCCCTGAAATATTGTTATTTTCTCATGAAAACTGGAATATATTTAATAAACAAATATAATTGGAAACAGATAAATTAAAATAATATATGAAATTATAATTTCTATCTATGAATATGATTAAATATTAATGGTTGGGCAAACTTTCTGATTTACCATATAGTGAAATTGCCATTTATTAAACAGTTGCTCAAGCTATGTTTAATTTGACATGTTTCTATGTTTCATATTTATTTTTCTGAATTTTGATTAAAAATGAGAAGTGGTATACCATCAATTGAAGAAGATTACTATGTAAAAATTTAAAGTTCATATATGTACATTTAAGAATTTGTTTTGAAATTATAATTAAGTAGATAAATCTGGCTACACAAAAGTTTGGGATACATTTTCACACAAATAAATTGACATACTTCAGTTGCATTTCCAAAGCATGATTCATTATGTTGCTTTGTTCCGAATTTACCCTAATCTCCCAACTACAGTATTTATAAGCAGTGTGTCAGCCTCTCAGCAGCAGTGAGTGTCGCCAAGGCAGCGCTTTTGTTGTCATGGCAGTGATGGATCATCAATGTTCAGTGGAAGACCTGTAATTTGCAAATTGAATGACAGGCAGCATTGAAAATGCACTGCAGTGGCCTTTTCTAGGTAAGTTGGAAGCTTGTGGTGTGAGAGTTTTCTCTTTTTAAGTTGTGTTTTATTTTAGTCTTCACACCAGGTTTGGCATTTAGATTCAGAGGGTATAAATGATATCTTCAGGTTTTGAACTTAAAATAAATTCTTCATGCAACAGAGCAGTAAATATTTTGCTTTTTCAAAGGACACTAAGACTCATTTAATCAGGTTACAATTTTGTCCTCATCTTTCCCCAGTGCAAGCCTTGGTCTCTGCCAATTGAAATCTGTATCATTATCTTTTTCTATTAGATATATCTGAAGGACTGAACAAAAGAAGAAAAAGGAAAAAAAAAAAAAAAAAGCCCATAGCATCTCTTAAGAAGCAATCTCTATTTTGGTCATTACTTTTCTTCCATAGGCAATGTCAATTATTCTCTAGCCTGAAATTGAGCTTTCTTCTGTCACTATTTAGTTTTTAATCTGTAGCAATCAAAGTTCAATTTCCTCATGAATCTTCTGCTGCCCAAATAGCCTAACTAAATCTCTCTTCCCTAAACTTCTATACCGTTTCTACTACTAAGCTGTAGGTTGATAGCATGCAGAATCATAATTGTTTGGCCCAGTGGAGTAATTCTATAACCAGTGCATAGTAACCATTCATTAAATATGTGATATATTATTAATGAATTAAAATCCAAAATACTATCATTGTTACATTACAAAACTACTGGTTAAATTTAATCACATACCTATTTAGCTATTTAATTTTCCCATGCATGTGTCTTCTGCAAATAGATGGTGAGCTCCCAAGAGTGAGGAGAAAATTTCTATACATCTGTGCATTATAACTAGCAAATTAAATATCTTATATTTAGTGTCTCTCATAGAGTGAAAACAAAGTGCTATGCATACATAGCAGAATGCCTTCTACAAAGCTGATACATGGTAAATACTTAATAATAAAAATAGTTACAGATACCATTATTAAAATCAATAAGAAATCATGTAACAAAAGAAAACATTAATTCCAAGCTGCTACATTAATCTGCATTTGCAAAACATGATATACCCCCAAGGAGCTTCTCTGATTTGACAGATTTGTCTGTGACTTGAGTGGAACGTTTCTATAAAGTAAGACGTGGGAGTCCTATTTTAAATTGCTTTGTCATAGACCCTGGAGCAGTCATAATTTTTAGTTACTCCAGTTTCTTCAGCTGTAAATGCAAGTAGAAATTCCTGTCATCTGTACAAGTTATGGCCAAGCAATAATCTTAATATACTGAATCTCGTTAGCTAAGACCTTAGGTATTGCCAAAAGTCATTCAGCATTTAGTCGTGTGTCATTTTCTGTTAGGGCTCTTGACTAAGAAGTTAGCACAAACTTACCTACCACTCATTTATTCATTCAACTAATAAATATTGAGTACTATTGCTTGAACTGCTGTGCAAACAAATGACTCTAATATAATTTGAGTAGGTATTATATTGTAGATACATAAAAAGTGCAGTAAGTGCACAGAGGAAGGAGCTACACAATTCTTCGGGGGGAAATTACTGAGCATACTGCAACTATGGTGTATTCCAGTTTCACAAAAGCATTATAAATGCATTAATGACTGCTTGACTGTAAACTTGTGGAATGTAAATTGGGTAATATCAGAGAAAGGGAAATTAACAACTGGTTTAACATCCTTATGCAAAGAATTAGCCAATGGCAATCTCTAGCAGGTTGCTACAGGGATATATGCTTGTATCTGGTTTATTATTTTTAGTTTTTCAATAGATGGTGAATGAAAAAAGTCTGCTCATTAAATTTGTAGGAAACACAATATTGGGAAATATTAGGTATTGTTGGAACAGAATTAACTCTAGACATCACCTTAAAAGCCTAAAACAATAGGCTGAAATCAATAAGACAAAATTTAACAGAGAAAAATATGATTCCCTGTAGTGCAAAAATAAATGACAAACAAAAAACTCAAAGAAATACAGGGTTGAAAATATCTGACTGAAAACATTTGTAGCTGAACCACTGTGGATGATTTGGAGCTCTGATGCCTCTCTAAAAACACTGTGCACACATTTTTGGCTGTGTAGATGGGTAAATGATGTCTTGGACAAGAGTTATTCTCAATCATACATTTACATATTGTATAACAATCAAATTTACTTTTGGTAAGCTATGATTACAAACTTCTTTGACAAATTATAGTAGAACACTAAAGGAGGATGAAAGAAGGGTGAGGAAGTCATGTAGAAATTATGGATCTTTGGATGAATTCAATAGTTGGTGATGTGTTTCCAAACTATGTCAAACAAAATAAGATTAAAGGACCTGGATGTTTCTAACAGGAAGAAAAGAAGACTAAAGGGAATCATGCAATTGCTTCAAATATTTGAATGGTGATTTGTTAAAACATTGTTGCAAAAGGAAGGATGGACAGAAGATATAAAGAGAATCAGTTAAGATGATGACTCAATATAAGAAATATATGAAAATAGGGATTTTTTAACCTGTTTTATTCACTGCTGTCCACAAGCTTTTACAACAAATCCTAGCCCATTGAAGGAACCCAACAAATATTTTTGAATACACAAGTGAATGAACAGATAATAAAATACAAAGGTCTAATCTGTTGAAATACAGTATGAGGTTTCTCAGCAGGTAGCAGAATGAGATTCCCCCTAAGTATAACTGGTGTCAGAAAAAGGCAATTGAAATAATTCTACTCTGAAAAGGAAATACAATTTCATAGGAAAGTGTGAAAAATAGTGAGATTTTGTCTTAAAACTAAAATTATCAAAGTAATAAATTTATCTGACAGTCAACAAATTTTAAATTGTAGAAATCACCTAACTTAGTATGCATCAAGTTCTGATGCATTTTAGGTGTGTATGTAATGTTTTTAACAAAATTTTATAATAGCATAACATAATATTTTTCCATTCATGTTTGACTTTGAAAATATGATTATAAAGAAGATTGTTCCTGAGGTAGTAGAACACTCCATCAATCATTCCAGGCTCCTCTTTTAATTCTTTGATATTCAAATTGGTCTCTTTTAAAATACTCAGCATGCAATAATTTTATTTTTTTTTATTTTTGATTCAAAAGTTTGTTGGTTTAAGTAGACAGATCCTCATTTGCATGCAATTCGGAAATTCTCCATCACCCTATTCATCTTTTTTGTATAAAATTCTACATTTTTTGAAATATTTGAATTTAATTTTGTAATCAATTTCTACTGTATTTCAATGTATGATCTATGCATACAAGAATAGACAATTGACAAGAAATTTTGTTTTATACAGAAGTTATATTATGCTTGAAATGGTTGCTTGGAGAAAATTTTATAGCTGTAAGTAATCTTATAAGTGATTAGCATATGTATTTAATGTACGTATTTACACATATGTGTATATATATGCACAAACACATACAAGTGAATTGTGAATTTTATGATGGTATGATCAACTTCCATACACAATTTTGGTTTGAAGGAACCCAAATAATATTTGCTGAGGGAGTATCTGATCCCCTCTACTAAAATATGAGCTAGTTAATCATTTTTCAGGAGAAAATATTTAGATTAAGTGGGAGATTTAACTTAATGATATATAATAGTTTTTCAACTTTAAGTTAAACCTTGCATAGACATACACATACTATCCTTAAGTCAGTCTTACTGCTTGTTACTAGTTTAGTTTGGTGTATGACATTAAGTCTATTAATTTACAGTTACCCAATTACTTCTATGATGTTAGAGATAATCTACCATGTTCAATTTTTTTTATATTCTGATACAAAAGTAATTAGCTAGACCTTTCAAACTGATGTCATTCAAAATTTTAAGTATGAGAAGAAAGAAACTTATTAACTTCATTTAGAAATGTTCCCACTAACTCATATTAATCTATATTCAAAACCATAACAAGCATACAATCAGTCCTTGACCAATCTCCCCATTTTTCTCAAAAAACCATGAAGAGAGATTTTGGCATAAAAGTTAATTAAATTCTGAGGTACTGTGTCTAAAATACTTTCAAATTTAGGATTTTAAAAGAAAAAAAGGTGAGTTGGCCTTTCTTTTGTGTAAACATCGCTAGTGGTCAATGCTTTTATTTCTAGAAATTGACAAACCGTCTATTGGACCATCTATGCCAAAGTTTTAGTTTCTTGAGGGTATGAATATTTGGTGGTCTTTAATTTTCAAGTGATTGTCTTGTTCTTTCTAGTTTCACAAATATTGTCAATGTTGCTTTTGTAGCACTTTCACAAGTTCTGCCAACTCCTTGCTATATACTTCAACTGGGCTCAGTAATTTGAATTCATATGGAGCAGCTAAATAGTTCTTATTATGTCTTCTTTTATATTATATTTCTATTTTCTTTTAACAATCTTTTCTGTGCTTCCCACATCATTGTTTGACAAAGATAGAAGTAAAATATAAGTTAGAAGCTTTGATTCAGCTAACAAATCCCAGTTGAGCTATCTATTTCAAATGAAGGGCAGATTATGTGTTTACATATAATATGTTAGCATAACTGTTAGCATATGTGCTTATCCAGAAAAAATACTTTTTCTATTTTCTTTACTGTTTTACAGAAGCTTAAACTGGTTCTAGACACATCATTGTTTTCCCCCTCCTCTTTTACTTACTAACTTTTTGGTTTCTTAAGGACAACACCCAAATCTATACACACTACAGCACCTTGTGTATACTCTATACTTGGATATATGTCAATTGAAAGAAAAAATGAAGTAATGTTACAGAGTGATTTGTTAAAACAAAATGTAATAAGTGTAAGAAGTAGTTATCTTTGTCTCAGTTTAAAATTAGGTCTGGGAAAACAGTTGCCATTCTCCTCTGTGATAAACACAATGGCTACTTAGTGGGATGGACACAGACAGGGAATTATTTCAAAGAACTGGAAATTAGAAGAGGTTGAGCGAAAAGTTTTGGACTTCTTCTAACTTTTTTATTCATCTCCTACTTGGGTGTTTTTTTTTCTTTTTTTTTTTTTTTTAATTTTAATATTGAGGGAATGAGTCTACCACAGAGTAAATATCTGAGGACCAGAGGAGAGAAGGCGGCACTGGTCTTTTCAACTTGGAATAAACCTAGTGAGGTCCTCCATCCTCTGCTTCCCTTCCATAGGATATATTTCATAATGTCTACGTGTTTTGCTATTATTTTTGCTGATATTTTACATTTGGCAGTAGTAATATTAATAGAATTAGCTATTATTTGTCAAATATCTATTTTTATAATGTCTATAACAGCTATAATATATATACAAGGTGGTTAATATTATCTTCATTTTAAAAATTGAAAAAAATAAATATCAGAAAGGTTAAGTAACATGAAAAATTCTCCCAACTATGAAATTCCAGCATCAGTATTTTAATCAGGTCAAGCTTCAAAACCTCTTTTTTCCACTGTAATACATCTCCCTGCTTAGTCTTCAAGGCTAAGATTTAAATTAGATTTGCACTAACCATAGGCAAATTCTGGAAGCAAGGACAGTTCTCCCCTTACACCATGACTTTCCACATATTTTATGGAATTTATTATCTAAGAACTGAATTCAATTGATTGCATCTATCAGGAAATTTGCCACTATAATACATGGATTCACTGTATGTTTGAATTAACATGTTTCTTTTTTTTGTGGAGGACCAAGACATTCCCATTTGAAAAAGACATACCTTTAAACATTTTATTTATTACTTTTGGCACTCAGATCTGTAGCCAACTGCCTGTACTGTCTTTTTGTTTCATTTATAATATGACAGAAAGGACAATGGGGCACCTGGGCAGGCTCCCACATTTCGGGATTCTGTTCTGTGCACAGCTTTTCTGCTGCCATTTTGGAGAAAGAAAGGGACTTATGAAAGTGGTTGTGACAGCAGATGTGATTTTTATGTGCCAGCATTTTTCCCTGTGTAGAAGTAAGTAATATCTAAGGTTGGTGCTAAAAATACAAAGAGTAGCATGCCAGTATAGAATGCACCATTCCTAAAATTCCTTCTCCTCTATGTCAAGGAAGTTTTCTAGAATTAGAATTTTAAAAACACATTTAATTAGAAAAGAATACTTTCATCTCTAGCCAATTAAGTGAAAATTCCATACCCAAAACAGGTAGAGAATAAAGTAAACAGAGTATAGTAGTCCCCCCATTATCTGCAATTTTGCTTTTTGTGGTTTCAGTTATCCATGGTCAACCATAGTCTGAAAATGTTACATACAATAAGATATTTTGAGAGAGAGACAGATCACATTCAGATTACTTTTATTACAGTACATAGTTATAGCTGTTCTATTCTATTATAAATTATGTTGTTAATCTCTTACTGTGCCTAGTTTATAAATTGAAGTTTATCACAGATGTGTATGTAGAGGAAAAAACAAAGTATATATATGCTTTGGTACTATTTGTGATTTTAGGTGTCCACTGAGGGTCTTGGAACATATCCCTTGTGGATAAGGGGGTGGTTCTTGAAATTACATATGGCTTCATTCTCAATGTATCCTTTTCTCATTGGTAGCAATGGAAGTTTCTACCATTTTGCTTTTGGTTTCTATCAATTCAGCATTCATTTTTTGGACATACTATGTAAAAGTCACTATGTTGAAAGCGGTGAGGATCAAGACTTGGATGGTGACACAACCTCCTCTGAAGGAAGGACATAGTTTACATTCTAGAATAGAACTTGGATATCCATTAGTATATAACAGTGTGCAATGCTTTGTAATGGAAATTCATGTATCACAGGAGCACCTTGGAAAGAGAATTGAGAGGACTCTGTTTTTTTAAAGTTTGTTCTTTGAAATATGGATAAGATTTGACTAGTAGAAGAATAGAGAGCTAGGAAAAGTGAGAAATACATTCGGATATAGGGATTAGGGTTGAGATAACTCATTGACTATTTGGGCAGCTGAGATAAAAGGTGAATGAGAGGAGTGAGGAGTGAACAGATGGTGAAATTGAAAGAGTAAGTTTATGCCACTGTAGACAAATTAGGATGTCAGGCTAAATGGTTTCTTATTTAGCAACTAAGAGATATTAAATATGTTGGGGAAGGTGACATAATTAGTCCTGTGTCTGAAGAAATACCAGTAATAACATACCAGGCATGAGAGCAATCCAATTAAGAAGGGAGCCCTAAGGTCATTTTACCTGAGTTCATATATTCACTCCTCTACCTGGTAGCTGTGTAATGGGGGAAACTTGCTGTTTCTTTTCTTTTCCTTTTTTGTGTTTTGCAAAATTAAGAGAATAGTAATTATGTACCTATATCACACTATTGTTGTGAGAACTAAATGTGATATGAGAAGAATTAACACAGGATGAAACACAGAATAAGTTTTCAGAAATGTTAGCTACAATTGGTGCCTTTAATGTAATGCTTTGCTGGGGTTTTTAGATGTATTTAAATAACATGAGTGGGAGATATTTAGGAAGGAGACTGAAAAGGTTTAAGCTGCAAGTATGGCACCTTGACTGAATCCAGATTTTACAGAACAAATCCTTTAATAATGGGATTTGTTCTGTGAAGTCTGGATTCAGACAAAAGGCTGCACTCAAAGATCCAGAAGGCCACATGTGCCCCAAGGCCACAGGTTCCCCAACCTTGGTCTAAGAGTCCTGAAAAGGAAGGCATGGACAATGAAAACAGGTTGGAGAGGCCGTGGCCAAGGTAGCTTAGACTGCCCAGAGAGATCACGCACTTGGGAAAGAGTGAAGCAATCAAGGATGAATCCAATAAAGTTGATGCCTCTTAGAAAGAATAGGAGACCAATAGGTGGAGTATGTATTGGGTGCAAGATAGTGAGTTCATTTTCACTATCAGGGAAATTTACAATTTCCACATTACACTGTAGTCTCAGACTTCAAAATTTTCATATAACAAAATGTTTTCTATACACCGTTCTAGAAAATAATTCCTAGTTTGAATTTAATCTGTCTTTCTTCATGTAGTACTGTCACTATTTTCTTTTGGAAGTAATTATAAATGAGAAAGAAGTGTTAGACTGAGTGGCAGGGAATAAAAAGGAAAGAAAGTAAGAATACTCTTTAAACTCGATAATCAGAATTAAAAGAAACAATATAAAAACAAAAAGGAAAGGGCAGAAATAGTAATTTTAAACTACCAATAGAATTCAATAGTATTGATTTTGGACATTTGTGCAGTGCTTTGAAAATTTCACTATCAAATTACACACTTTATTGACTATGTTTCTTACCAGAATACTACGAGATAAGCCACGTACATGTTGGAGTTTGAAGGTATCCAATAAATCACATCCCTTATTCCTGTCAATATTTGGAACAAAATGAGAGATGGACACCCAAATCAGAAAGGTATCATTCATTTGTTCAATAAATATTTACTTAGCTCCTATTCATACTTGGCATTCTTAAAGGCATGGAGACACAGCAGCGAATGAAACAAAAATACCTGCCCTGATGAAAGTTATAGTTTACAGAGAGGAGAATGATATCAGATGTGGCAGAAATAGAGATGCAACGTTCAAAGCCTACTTTAAGATAGGATATGCTGCACATTGCCCAGCCATGAGAACTATGGTTAAATGACAGTTCCTGGCACTAACCCATTCAAGTCAATGTAATCTTCAGCTTTAAAACCCAGTTCACACTCTGCAGAGCATACCGCAGCCATGTCCAAAGACCTAGCCACTTCTGCCCAATGTGGGTGTCTCACTTTGAGTTTTCAGAGACTGTGTCAGGTCTGAGTCATGGTGAGACTGCTCCACCTGCCAAATCCCTCTTCTTCCTCTCTTTCAGAATTATTACTCCTCCCAAAACCCATTTTATTTTTAATTCTGTGACAACATCTTTTCCTGGAGAGATGTTATAAATGTTGATAAACAGAGAAAGATCTTACTATTATAAGAGAAAAAGCCTATCGGTGAATGCCACTGTAGATCTGGGGCCAAAGAAGACCCTACTCTTTACCTGTGAAGTAGAAAGTCTTATCTACAGAGTCAAAGGCAATATGGACAATGGCAAGGTCTCTTACTGCAGTATAGATAATGCATATTAAGCACTGTGAAGATTAATAAAATACATACAACCTCAGAGTCACCATCCAGAGAAGTTACTCCTTCTACCATGGAGATGAGTGAGTGAGGAATAGGGAGAGAAGAGAAGTCTTACTCCAGCTGAAATAGTGCTACTTGGAAACATTATGTCATGGGAAAGGCATACACATCTGTGCCATACACAGACATAATAGGTATTACAGTTCCTATTTCAAAGATAACAAAAACAAGGTTCAGAAATATTAAGTCATTTGGCAAAGATTATAAAGGGAGTAAATTTTGGAGCCTGGGCTAAAGGCTTTTCTAATTCCAGTAAATCCAGTAGAACATCTTCTACATATTTGAATGTCTTCCACGTATCAACACAAAGTATAGGATATCAAGATGTAAGTTAAAGCTTCTGACTCTAAGATACTTCTATCATCTTGGGGAGTCATAAATTGAGGATAATTTCAATACAATATTATCTGTATGATATTTGGTTGAGGATACCTAGAGTGGACCAAGAGAATGGTTTTTGTCAATAATGGGTTGATTAAATGTCAGGGGTGGCTTCTCAGAGGAGGTGATAGCTAAGTTGAATCATGAAAGAGAGTAAAAACTAGCCAGATAGTGGATGAAAGAAGGAAGGCAATTCTGAGTTGAAGGAGCTGCATCCCAGAGATAGAAGAAAACACAAAAAAGTCAAGGGATGGCAGGTGGTTCCAAATGACTGGAGTAGTTAGCACAAAAAAAGGAATGTTAGAATATGGAACTATAGGTGTATATATTGGCTGTTATTCAGTCAGTCAAGAATACACCACCTGCCAGACAGTACTGTGTGCTTAGAGTAAAACAGCAATGAATAAGATAAATGATATTTGGATTCTCAAATGACACCATGTACTAAGTGTTCTGACAGGAGAAGAAGGGTGTGTTGCTCTAGGAGTATAGGAGGCAGCACCTACTTTGACCTGGGGTATGTGTGGTTATGTTAATAGCTTCCTAGCAAAAGGGACATCCAACCTGAGGAATAAAATATAATCAGGATTTTACCAGTAGAAAGGTAGAAGAAATTAATTCCAAGAAGAGGTAACAGGATATGCAAAAAACAAAGGCAGAATGACAAGGGCATAATTCATGAACTGAAGAACACTGGAGAACAGAATGTGAAGCAAGAACATCTATTCAGCTAAAAAATTAATGATGTTCTAAGAAAAAACACATATAGCGTATCAGGACTTTAGTCACTATTAATTTTATAGGATCACTTCTTCAACTCTGTGATCACTTGAAAAGTTTTCTTCCTATATTTCAGGCCAAAGGAAGACAAGAAATGTTAATTACGTGACTATGCATGTAGTTGTTGAGAGGCTGCTAAATCACCCCAAATTCTACAGTGATCATATTAACTCCTTAAATTTCATGACTGTATTTTCATTTCGTTGACTGTAGGCTTTGCTTTTAATTGTCAAAATTCAAAAGCCTCTAGGACTCTAGCATTTTACCTTTGCTGATATTAATAGCGTAATAGGAATAAACCATTCACATTTGATGAAGATAAACAGCAACATAATACTTGACATAGAGCACCTGCTCCAGATTGTCAGAGCTGACTCTTTTGCATTCATTCATAAAATAGGACCAATAGTAGGGCTATTTTCAGCCGGGTTTTGTAAATCACCATATAAGCAAGAAGACCTTAAAACTGATCTCTGAGATACAGACTTTTCATGTGTGTTCAATATGTTTTCTTATAGGTGCATATGGAAAACTTATTTCAACATTTAAGCCAAATCATAAATAATTTGTTGATATGTAGATATCAGAATAATAGATCAGAATCTGATCTATAGATATCTATAGAATCTTATATATACATATCAGAATAATAGATCAGAATCTAATTAGACATTTCACATATGTTTACTATGTATTTTAGCATTTTATTTAATATGCATACAACTTCTAATAGATATCTAAAGAAGAAATAATGTTAGTTTTTATATTTTATATTTGTTGTTATGCTATAATGAGATATACTTAAAGGGGAGACCAAATCTCATAAATGAAATGGTTCATGAAGTAAAACAAAAATTTAACATAGGACCGAGCAAATAAAATATAGTTCGTGAAAAAAATATCTTAGCGCTTTAAAAATATTTTAAAAAAACAACTCTACATTTTAGAGGAAAACTGCAAAGAATGGAATTGTCAGCATTGTATATTTGCTCTCTATCAGCCATACTTAATTTTTAATGATGCTAACAATAACGGCAATCTAGCCTGTTGTTTTGTTTTGTTTACGTGATGTTGTTATTTTGCAATTACTTTGACAAGTGGAGTTCAGAGGAAGTTCACTCAGAGATACCACATCTTTTGGAAGATGCAAGGCTGGCACTGAAAGCCACTGGGGACTCTCTGCTTCGGAGTCTAGATATGAACATGCTTAGAACAATTTGGAATTTTCTATTTCATGTCCTGCCCCTAGCTATTCTATTTGTTGGAATCTGTAATCAGATTACAGAAAGATTACACTTTAACCTACATTTAATCTAAACTAAATAGATATCAGAAGCCACGTTGAGAAATTCAATTTTGTTGCTTTTAAGAGCCAGGTGGAGGGTGGTGTTTTATTTTGGTATATGAAACGTTGCTGAGCAACATAAATTGTTTTCAATATAGTTTACATCAGTGAAGGGCAAATGTAAGTTGTTCCTTCATTTCAAGGGGATACTTTCTATAAAATTTTCTCTACAGATACCAGCATCTCCATGGACAGGAGGTCAGGAAGAATTCTAACAAAATGTATATTGGAGAAAATCTTGGTGGAAAAATATGACTCCTAAATGGCATTTCAGAGTCTTAGACACTGCTGCCTTGTCCTTTTGTATACAGTGGTTACAATTTATTTTTTGTAATCGTAAAGTGCAGATTGTCATTCTATCATTTTCAATTATTGTTCTTTTTATTGCTATTTGAGGCCAGTAACTTTACAATCCATTTTAATGTCATCTTTAATAAGCATTTATAGTTGAACAGACCTGGGTTATTCTCTTTATTACTTCCAGGTTTCATAAGAGTCTAGGCAGTATCTTAAGACTTTCTCTATATACCATAAACATGAAGCAACACATAAGAGAGTTGATATGCCTTTTTTTTAATTATGTGCACGACCTTTATTGTATAAGTGACAATATCACCTTTAATTTGACTTACATATTATTTAGGAATTACTTAGAGCAACACGACTTTTATTAAAAACTGCAGAATATTTTATGGAGTTCTAAGAATCCAACTTTTTCACTAATCGTGAGATGTTTCAGGTCTTACAAGAAAACACAAAGGTTACAGGATTTTTTTTAACATGTTGCTTAAAGAAAAATCAACTAACCCATGTTACAAATAAAAACAAAGAAAAAAACCCATAAAATTGCACAAAAGACTGTCACAATTTTAAGATGAAATCTTTTCCATTTTAAACTGCTGGCAAAATTTTATTTTGTTTCTTTGAGGAAGTAATTGAAGTGAAATGTTAATAAAATTTAATTAACTGCACAATGAACTGTCTTTACCATTTATTCTTGAATAATTTCCTTTTTTACATGATATGTTTTTTCCTTGTTTCAAACAAGGGAGAACAATTAATCTTTCCTTTCAAAACAAAGAAGTCCACAAAAACTTTGAAGAATTGTATTGTGTAGTGTTGGAGGAATTGCTGGCTTTTTTTTTTTTTTTTCCTTTTGCATGGTTAGAAGGACCGACTGTATTCTAAATTGATACTTGCAAGAGCTTGCAAGATGCTTCTATTTGGGCTGTTGGAATCCAATTCATGGCTGCTTTTCTTGAGAGCATATAAAACTAACATTGTTATGTAGTTTCCCTGACAGAGGCGCACTCATGCAAAGCAAGATGGATGGAAAGTCGGTTTTCTCTATCATGGGATCTCCATTTAGTGACCCAGATGAGGACTGAGTGAACTTGTCACACACGCATGACAGGGCCAGATACGACTTTAAATGAAGCTCCAAATCTCATATAGATTTGAAGTTGCTGCTAGAGCACAAAATTTGTCATAAAAGACTTGTCAGTGCAGAGTTCATTAAGGTAAAGGATGATAGTACTTTATCTGGACACAATTGAGCTCTCCTCTTGCTGCCTGATCTCAGTTAGAAGAGAGTTGTGTTTTGTTTTGTTTCTTCTCTTAATGACTTTTAAAATGATTTCATTAAGCGTGTTCTTGTTCTTTAATCTTACCCTAAAAGTTTCTTGTAAATTTTTCACTCAGTTTTACTCCTTTTCCTTTTCTCCTTTATTAAATTTGGAGGTGTGTTTGCGATGTCAATTTACAGTCACTTGGGACTTGTCTGAGTCTTGAGGTGAGGTGTTAAACCTCTCAGGTCAGAATTGTAGCGCTTAAGGTAAAAGACAAGGCTCTTAATCACTGGCGACTGCCACTCTAGAAATTCTATGGCTGCCACTAAATGTTCTTTTATTTAGGGTCCAGAGATCAATAAAAGTATTCACAATCACAAGGCTGTCAAGGGTTTAACTAAAATCCTGATGTTATAATGTCACAAATGATTTAATTCCCAATTTCAAATAGGTTCCTGGGAAGCAGGTCTGATGTTTTAGAACATATCACTTTGGTAGCAATTTTATTACTGTTAATTTCCACATAATTTGGATATATATGTCTTCCTCAAAGACCTTTAAATGTGTTTTGGTTTGTTTGTTCTCCATGGCCCCTTAATCCAAAAAATATAATCGTTAGGTTATTAGGGGCACAACTCCTGCTATCCTCATTTTATAGGTGAGAAAAACAAAGCAACAGAGAAGCAAAGTTATTTTATCCTTGTTTTGGAAAGTGAGAAAATGGTGACTGATTAATAATATTTTATACTCCTGATTCCCAGCTTAATGCATGTAGTCTGAACTGTGAACAAATATTAAATGATATATCGGGAAGGTGCTGGTGCTCCATCCAGTACTTTCTAAGACTGAAGGACTTCTCCGGCAGCCGAGGAGCTCTGCCAGATGCCAGGTGTCAGCTGACAGCCTCCTCCTGGAATGGTATGCAATTTAAGAGAGTTGCTTTTCCCCTGTCACGTGTAGCCAGCATCCAGTGAATGTTTTCTGCAGGAGAGATAAAGGCTTGGACACTTGGTCCCAGCTCAGGACATCTCGGAACCGTCACCTCAGCTTTAGAATTTACTGGAGAACAAGCTAAGGTTGTAGTTGATGATGTATTGAAGAGCAACTTCTCAACTTGTCCCCATGGATCCTGATTTTTTTTTCCCCTTTTCTCAAAAGCTTTTATCCCCAGAGCACTCTGGAATAAACTTCCTGCATTCACACTTTTGTCTTCGAGTCTTCATCCCAAGAAAGCTGACCAGTGACATGACATTTGCAGCATATTAGAAAAAAATTTTAAAAACCAAGCTTTAACATTTCAACTTTTTTTCTCAATATATCTATTGTACACTAAAATAAATTTATCTATTGCATTGTATTCAAATAGGCAAATGGTAATGTTTTTCCTAATGTTATTTTGAGTATTAATTAATATTGAGCTTTATAAAGTAATCATATATTGGGCATGTTGGAAAAGATCAAGTAGCCTTACTAGGGAGACAGAAGAACCATCCAGGCTTTGCTCTAAAACCATGGATTTGGTTTCCCTTTCTGCACATGATCCCCAAATAGAATGGTTTCTTCTATCTGAGGCCCATCACTAAATGTTTTTTGAAGCACAGTATTATCCATGTTGTTTTATTTTAGTGCTATTTATCAGTTTTCTATTGATTTGCAACAAACTACCACAAACTTAGAGGTTTAAAACAAGGTAAAGTTTTATTGTATTTTATTATTATTTTCTTTATTATATTTTTAACTTGAAGTTTCCATGAGTGAGGAACTCAGCTTAATTGAGTCCTCTCCTCAGGCACTCAGCAAGGCTGCATTCAAGATATCACAGTCTGTGTTCTCTTCTGGAGGCTCAGCTAGGGAAGGATCTGTCTCCAAGCTCTCTCCTGTTGTCAGTAGAATTCATTTCCTTGCAGCTATAGAATTTATTGCAGGTTGCTTCCTCAAAGTCAGCATGCACAAGAGAGAGAGATGGAGAGAGAGAGAGAAACAGAGACAGACACACTGGCATTTTGCTTTCAGGTTCTGACCTTTAGACCCACTTTCAAAGAGCTTACCTATAGGACAGGCTCACACAGGGTAATATTCCTTTCTTTAACTTAAAGTCAGTGGATCAGGGACTTTACTTTCATCATCAAAATCCCTTCACCATTGTCATGTTCTATTGGTTAGGAGGGGAGGGGATCACACAGATGTGGGTAGTTGAGCATCATGTCAGAATTGTGCCAACCACATGCGATAAAATCGTATTTATTACAAAGCAAGCAGCATTCTTGAGTTTACAAACTATATTCAGTCAGGTAAGTATAATTTACATAGGAGGGATGCATGTTTCAATTTAGGAATAATCCCAAAATTGATATCTTGCTGCCCTGACATTGGAGTCCAGCTAAATATTAGTCCAGGATTTCTTTGCCTGACTCTAACTTTCTCTTTCAATGCTTATGTGTTTCTACTACTGTTGCCGATGAAGCCCCAGGTTTGTTTATTTAAGTAACACATTAATTTTACTTCTGAATCTCAAATTTATCTAATCCCTCTAATCTCTCTCATTCAGATGACTAACTGCATTGCTTAATTGCTGGCTCTGCTTAATTGCTAGCTCAGAGTCAATCTTTCTTTCCTCAGGAAGACTGACAATGTTCCTTTTTCTTATTCTTTCTTCAAAATGACAATATATGCACATTTATGGTTCACTGAACTGAAGTGTGTTCCTCTCGTGGTGCATAGACAGTGTGGAACGCATTTCAATGTTCCAGCATGGTTAGGATTGGCCACAGAACTTACTTTGGCCAATGGAGAGTTACTGGATGTAAAAGAAGCAGAAGGCTTTGGATTGGCCACTTGACTTTCTGTCATTCGTCTTGGGAAGAATTTGCCTTGAGTAACCACTACTCTAGGGCGGACAAGAGAAAATTGAAGTAGGCTAGAACCTCACCTATACTATGGAGCCAATCCTAGTTGATTTGTATCTGAGGTAGATCCACCCAGCAGAGCCGAGCTAAGACTGGTTTCACTATAACTAGCCTGTAGTTAGGTTAGCATGTGAATAAAGGTGTGTTGTTTAAGTCACTGAATACTGCAGTGTTTTTTAGCATTATTGCAGCAATGGTTGTGCAAAACATCATCATGTATATATAAATTTACATATAGCTACATGAAATTTATGTAATAGAATAAATAATCATATAAAAAGAATAATAGTTGTTCATTCACTATTCTAATGCCAATGCTAAGTGGTAGTGCTTTTATTTATAGTGCAGATGACTTAATGAATAAAATATATGCCCCTCAACAAACTCTATTAAACTCTGAAATCTAAACTCAAGTCTTCTCTGCTATTCTTTTACTAACTACTTCAACTCAACTCTTACATTTTCTGTTAATCTTCTGCTGACTATTTTTCATTCCTAGAAATGTTTTTGGCCCCTGTAAGATTTATGACTTTACTAAGTGTTTTGGATTTAACTATATTATGTTTGTTCAGTCCGGCTGAGTTTCCTCCTGTGTTTGTGGTTAACCATGGCATTAGGGCTAGTATTGTCATTTCCTATGTTTGTTCCTCTAGTAGGGCACTACTGCAACGAGTGCTATTCATTCATTCATCAAATATTTATGGAAAGTCTACTATTGACAAGGCACCTTGCCAAATTCAATGTTATCACTTGCTATCCAAAGATGATAGAACTGCTTTACTTAAAACTTTATAGTTAACGATCCATCTTTACTGTAAAGTAGGGATTGTTATTAGCTATGATAATACGTTTTCAAATGTTGTGCACATTCTACAAACTATTTTAATATATATACATGTAATAACAATATAAAATTTTTAAACATTGCTATTGGCATAGCCAATAATAATGATCTATTAAAATAACAAAATAATTGAGTAATAATTTAAATATATTATTACTGAATGTGATATACTTGATTTGTTTCAAGTGCTTTTAAAAGCAATTTATATTCATTTGCCCATTTAATTCTTATAAAACCTGTGATTTTGTTAATAGCCTCATCATCATAGAACCATAAAGTTACTTAAGAATACCAAATGAATAAACTGTGGAGCCAGTTTCTAATCCTAATCTAGAACAGGAAACAAACATAAACACGTATATAAAATGTATATATTATAGAGTTGGCAATATAACATGCTGGTAAAGAATTTGTATTTTCAAATCAGGCTCCCTGTGTTCAAATTTTAGTTTTTTGCTTCTTTGCAGTGTGATCGCGAACAAGTTAAGTCAATTAACCTCAATTACCTCATCTGTCAAATGAGAAGAATTGCAGTACCTACTTAAGGATTTATGTAAAAATTAAATAAAATGTAAGGCTCGTAGCATAGTGCCTGGAAAACGACAACCAAAAAAGTTCTGATTAAATGCCAGCAGTTACTATTATGTGATGGTCTTCACAAAATTGATTGGATGATTCAATGGTTTTTATAGACAAAATAAATAAACATGTCCATGTGAGAAATTATTAATAACCAATTACAGAGCTATGCTTGCCAATCTAATGACTGTTCAATCTACCAAATGCTCCACGTAGGACCTACTTGAGAAATCAGGATTCTATTGTCTGGCCACAGAATCTCATATCCATGACATATTTCCCCCCGTCCCCATAGTCACATCACCTTCTTGTTCTACTTCAGTTTCATTTGCTCTCATGAATAATTGTACAGATAACAATGAGCTTACTGCACACCAGGCACTGTTCTAGTTGTAGTCCTAAACAATCTTATGAGGTGGTATCACTGCCCCATGTTGTCGATAGAAAACTGAGACAAAAATGATAAAATGATTTACCCAAAAGCACCTCAGGTAGCATAAATAGATTTGGATAGAATTTGTCATGTTTATCCTTTTAAGGGGTTTATTCCTAAATAAGTTTCCCTAAAGTGAATTTTTTAATTTAATTGAGATTTTTTTTTTTAGATCAGTTTTAGATTTATAAAAAGAATTGAGTAGAAAGTACAGAATCCCTTCCCCTTCACCAGTCTGCTTCCTTGATGGTCTTCCCTATTATTAACGTTTTGCATCAGAGTGGTGCATTTGTTACAATTAATGAACTAGAATTGATACATTAGGATTAACTGAAGTTCATAGTTTTATTTAAAGTGTTATTTAAAGGCATCAGTTTATTACATTCTTGATTGCATACCCTTTAAATCAGAAAAAACAATACTATGGATCAGTCAATGCTTTTCTATATTAATAATGTTAAGTTGGCCCAAAAAGACCCAAAATCACAGCACAAGGAACTCAGCAACATCAGAGTTCATTAGGTGCTGGTAAAAACAAACAAACAAATAATAGAATCATCCCCTATGATTACTTAACACCTAACAATGTTTAGATTAATCATCGATTGTTTGTTCATTTCCTAAGACTAGTGAAATAGGTTGACATTGAAGATCACATTCTTTCCTTAAAAATGTTAACTATAATGTCTGTGGTCAAAAGTTATCTATTAAAAAATACCTTTCTGTCACTTAAGGATCCTACTGGACAGTTTTTAGGAAATTGATGCTTTGCTATGATGTATCGGTAATCATGACTGAAAGAGTTAAACTTTCAGAAAATATAAAATCTTATTTCAAGAAGGAATCTGTGTACTGGAAGACTATAGCTTTTAAAAAGTGTAAATATAAGTAATCTTTTGTAATTCTTAACTACCTTTATTTGAATTTAACATTTTCCTCAGTGCCCTTATTCCTGCTAAAGTTTTTCAGAAGCCAAAATGTATCATAATTAATGGTCTTATTCATGCATTTCATGTGTTTTCATTTGGGAATAAAAAGTTCCTAATTAGATGAACACAGTCTTTGAATGTGGTGAATTAGGAATGGCTATTCTATTTGGGTGGCGTTGTTATTCCTAATAATAATATTAGCTATAATCACCATATTACTCAATACCAGCATGTGACTCCTTTTTAACATCAAATAGCCTAACTCTTCCAATTTTCTTTCTATATGAAAACATTTATATTTTACTGCCAACCATATTAGACCACATATTTGTAACAGTGCTCTTCTAGGACTGATGCCTGCATGTCATTATCATCTTATGTCCTTGTCCCTAATAAATATTTCCCTATGGGAACCACATAGCACTCAAAGCTGCCTGCAGTCTTTCCAGGAGGCAAATAATTAGCCACAGAAATAATTGAGTTCTAGAGGGAATTCAAATTAGCTACATTTCTCATACATCTCTCCTTTATGAGAATGAATTTCATGTAAGTTAAGTCAAACTGCTTCCATTTGCAGTTAGTTCTAAGCCTGCTTTTACTGTCAATGGAAAAGTTCTAGGTACAGAGAATGGTCTTACCCTGGGATGAGATGGTTTCATCCACATTAAGTGATTTTGTCTTAAAAACTACATTAAATCAGAGTACTTACATTGGACTTTTAAAGTTAGAGAGCATATCATACTCTCTAACTCGTGGACCTATTGTGGTTATAATTATTTTTACAAAGTAGTCAAATTAAATATATAAATATGAGTTATACATGTAAATACAATCTCAAATGTGAGTTGATGTTTGCCCGTTTGCCCTCTTTACAAGGTACTATATTTTTCTTATCAATTCTGCAGGATAAATTAAACCTATCTCTTGTAGAGCCCCTGCCTATGGTAGCATGGATTGTAGCCACTTTATACTTGCCCTCTGAAGGTGATTGATTAGTTATTTATTATTATTATTACTTGATTTGCAGTTCTTGCTCAAAATTTCAATAACCATTAGTCTCATATTTTTTTTTCTTGCTTCCCTTTAAATGGCTCTTCTTTTTTCTGAATCCCAAATTAAATTTTCCTATCCTCTGCTATCTGTGCACCACACACTCTCTACTACCTTGACCTCTGCTGCTCTCATTGAGCTCTTGCATTCCCTTTAGCTGTTTTGGGTGCTATATCATGTACATGACTAACTTTTTTCTTCCAACACTAGCTTCTTTGTTGGGGATAAACTCAGTTTATGATGCATTCTGATGCCCTGTGTCTTTCTGAAGTTTTCTCTCTCTCTCGCTTTCTGCTGTAGATGAAATTACTTATCTATCCCACAAGAAAATCTATTTTGGGGTAGGAAACAGCTAACTTTTGTGTAGTTCCACAAAGAAAACAGTTCTCATCAAGAAACTAAGAAAAACCTTTATTTATATGCTCTCTGTTTCTTTAAATCAAAGTAGCCATATATCAAAGGCTGTTGGCTAGCAGAGAACAGGAGAAACAACACTCTCTCAGCATTTTTATCTTTAACTCTTTACTGCCCACTAAATATGAGCCATGTAATTATGATGTAAGCCATAACAATATGAATAATCACAAGTATACAGGAATAAAATAAATTAAGCCAAACTTTATAAAAATGAGACTGTGGGCCTTAAAATTCAATATTTTATGCTATACTTTCAGTAGCTTTCTTCTGGTTTGATTTCAATGAGTTTTTGTCTCTTAGGTGAACCTGCAGGGAAGATAGTACTGGGTATCTCAGTAACCACTATAGGAAGTTTAACTAATTAAAAAACAAATTATAGGGAGGGGGCTGCAATTACCACAAAAGGAGTGAACTATCAGTAAAGAATATTCTTTAATGGAAATGTCTTATTTCCTGTCTTCACTCCCCCCCCCCACCCCCCGCCCTGCCCTGCCCTGCCTCCTTATAAGTGTAGGAGTCATGAATGCTGTTTATAATACCTCCAGTGCACTTTCTTCTAGGTATAGGCAGGGCAGAGTGGCTCCTCTTCAATGCCCTTTGAAGTTGACCATGCCTAACTTCTGGACATAACAATAAAGAGCCAATGGGATGATTTGCCATGTAATATTTCTCTCTGTTAGTGCAACTGGGAACAGAACTACTCAAAATGGTAGTTTTTCCATAAGCCTAGGCCATGGAGTGATGGCAATGACTTGAAGCAGAGATTCCAACTAACATTCAATGGTTGAAAATCAAGATAAACATTAAAAGAAGACAATTAACTCCCAATGCAAACACCAGAGATAGTCATTATTAATAAAAGATTATATAACCTTAATATCTTATTAATCTCTATATATATATTAAATACATATATATATTCATCATATGAATATCACATATGTAACCCATACAAAGTATAACATAACATCTTGCTCATTTAATAAGAACATTTTTCCAAAAAAGTAAATGTTATTTTCCCATATGATGTTAATAAAGTAAGGTCTTGCATCATTTGAATGTATACTTTTATATTTTAATAATTATTTATCCTTGATTTATGATTTTAACTGAATTTTTGTTTCCAAATAATTGTGATGATAAATAATATCTAATAAGCATTCTGGCTTCACAATATTTGCACAAAACATCATTTTTTTTACTTAGGATAAATTTCTACATGTAGAATTCCTGAGTCATGCATTGCAAAATTGTACCCTCTTGTGATAAAATAATTTAGCATAAACTTATTTTTAAAAACGTTACAATTTTCCCTTGTATTAACTGCATCAGGTTTTAAGTTTCCTACATTCTTACTAAAAACAAAAATTATTTTTTCCTAACTATTTGCCAATTTTTCTAATGAAATAATTTTAGACAATTGAGTTTTTTGGCATTTACCTAATACTCATTCATTTTTATGTTTTTTTTTCCTCGATTTTTACGTTTTTATTTCTCATTTGTTTATGTACTTTTTCTACTAGTTGTGATACAACTATAGACATATATTTTCTGTTTTGGCAATTATAATAATGTGTATAACAATTTTCCTGGGGTGAGCCAGTGAGAGAACTTTCATCTTTTGAGAAGGAAAATATTGAACTTCTCTGGAATTGAACATACTGAATCATATAAATCTGTATGCTGATATAATACACACAGTCAACTTCTCCCTTTAGGCTATAAAATTAAGGTATAATGCAAACTGTGTTATCACTAAGATACCTTTTAACTGTCTCCAAGAGATTTTCTGAAGACAAAAGCAGTTTACATTTTTATGGTACCTGTTAAGATATGTCATATTGTATTTGATCAAAACTAGTATTAAATTTATCAAAGAAAACAGGATTTATTTGAACTCTTCATGATAAATTTTATTTGTTTTAATTATTTATAATTTATTTTTAGTAATGCTGACAATTTTCTCTCTAGAGAATAAAACACCAACTATAGAACTCCAACAGTGTCATTTAATAAACTGCAATACAGTTCATTTTCACTATGCCAGTAGGCATCAGACCAAATCAGTTATCAGAATAACTGGTTTGTAAGATGATTTTAGAATTTTAAGTGGTAATTATCTGATTCCTTTTTATTTGTAGATGTAATTTAAAAGAGGAAGTGTAAATTTGAAAAAATAAAATAAAAACTGAGGTAAATTTGGGTAATTGGAAATGTGTTTGGAGAGCTATTTTGAAAAATATAGATGAACTAAAGGCATAGATAATTAAAAACTTGATTTGAACTATGAATAGAAGGAAAAGGGTAGAAGATAAATATAGCCAGAACTCAGGTATATATCTTGATCAAAAATCACAGTCCCCAAACTGAAATTAATGTTTAAAATAACTATTTACTTGACTTAGTCAAATTCCATGAGTGGGAGATGGAGACACAAATATATAGATAGATAGATATTATATATAATATATATGTATATGTGTTTGTGTGCAGGATGATGGGGCGGGGAGAGAGGGGGAGAGAGAGAGAGAGACATTGTTTTTCTTTCCCATTCACTTTCTTTGTATTTCACAGCTACTCTACCACTTTTGTTATACCTTACCTCCTTGAAAACCACTTGCCTCAGCCACATCTTTTGCTTTTTTTCATCTCCCTTTCTTCTGATTCTGTACTACAATGCTTGAAATAACTTGACTCTTAAGACAGGATCTGCATCAGAGCTAAAATATGAGAAGAAAGTAATTGAGCAAGTCAAAACCGTCTTTTACCAGTAGCTCACAGAGGCCATTAACAAGGGCTACTCATATCAAAATACAATTCTTTCATTGGGAGAGAAAATGAGATTGTTACTTCATATCCAATGAGATTTCTCAATATTGTCATATGGAAAGGTGGAATAGATATTTTTGTATTCTTCCTTTAGAATCCAAAGTATTCTTCATGTTTGAGGGCAATGAATCAGAACTGGGAATGTGAGAGTTAATAATTTCCCTAGAGGGAGAACAAAATGCTGAGTAAACCAGAACGTGAATTTTAGGACACTTAATTTCATCATTTGCTTTCATTACTTTATTAAGATTTAGATTTTAAAACATGTATGAGAAATTGATATGTAAGAATTAAAATAGTTATATAGAAAAACTAATTAATGATTGGGGAAAATATCATCATGGTTGTGTTAGTCCAAATGTAATAAACCATGCTGACATAACAAGCAACCTGCAACTCTCAACAAACTAACAAAAGTGTATTTCCCACGCACACAGAATCTACTACAAACTGGGCAACTCCTGGGTATCTGATCTCCATGTGCTGACTCAGAGATCCAGAATGCCTGTGTCATGGCTGAATAACTTTCCTAAAGGCTGAAGCAGAGGAATTGGAAGGATATTTCCTTTCTTTATCATAGACATGAAGAACATTTTTTTCTGCTCACATTTTATCAGCCGAAGCTAATTACTTAGTCTCATCTAAATTTAAAAGTATAGTTTTCGATGTATAAAAGAAGGAGAATAAAACAATTTTTGATAAATATATAGTACAAGATCTATCAAAACAGAATTATATTGCTTTAGTATAATTTTGATATATTTATAAAAATCTCAATTTTCTCTAATATACGTATATAAACAATATTGAAATTATATGTTAAAATATTGATTTCAATTTCTGAATTAAAAATTGTTTTTGACTTATTTTATCTCACTTGAGCTATTTTTGCACAGTAATTTAAAAATTTTTGAACAGTATGAGTGTTCCTATCTCTCGGTATGCACACCAACATTTATTGTTTCAGGACTTTTTGATAAAAGCCATTCTCACTGGAGTTAAGTAGTATTTCATTGTGGTTTTGATTTGCATTTCCCTGATGACTGAGATGTTGAGCATTTTTTCATATGTTTGTTGGCCATTAGTCTGTCTTCTTTTGAAAAGTTTCTATTCAAAAGAAGTCCTTTGCCCACTTTTTAATGGGGTTGTTTGATATTTTCTTGCTGATTTTCCTGAGTTCTATATAGATTCTGAAGGCCGCACTCCCAGCTCAGGCAGGGATCCTGGGCAGGGAAGCTCCCAGCCAGCATCACAGTTGTAGGGCAGATTGGCTGGCTAGAGGTCCTGCCTTCTGAAGAAATAGGGGAAAGTGGAAAGGAGCAAGGGCTGCTCCAGACTGCCAGACTGGGGGTCTTAGCTCTGCCCACACAGGCATAATTTTCATTTGGGTGGGGCCACTTCAGCCCCCTCCTTGGCAGCTTTGACCCCTGCTGAAAGCATTTGTGGAGATTGAGGGCAGGCTTATCAACCCAGCCCCTTCCTTCCTTTAAAGTGCCAAAGCAAAATCTCTCTCTCTCCAAAGCAAAAACTGTGCTATCCAAAGTTACACAGGCAGGGAAGATTTTGTTAGGTCTAGAGCTGACAGAGAGACATACAAAGGCTCATGTGTAGCAAAATGTTGTTTATTTTGAGCATCTGTGTGTAGATGGGTGGAGGCCAAAAAGCGTCCACCCTGAGGGAGGGGAAAGCCTTTGGTTTTATAGAGGATGACTCCAGGTCCAGGGGGAGTGAGTACCTGGGCCAGAACAGCTGCTATAATAATTTTTTTTTTTTTTTTTTTTTTAAACAACCAGCTCCTAGGACCCCTGGCTCAGTCACATCCATCCTGCAGTGAAGGCGTCATCCTTATCAGGAGAGATAGGGAGGGATAAAATTCCCTCCTATGGGGATGGGGAGACTCCTGGGCCTGTTGTTTTACAAGTCTAAGTTTTCCATTAACTACATTCCAGTCCCATACATATTTTTTGGGTTCCCACCTAAAACAAACCTAACAGGTTTTATTCAAAGCTATTCCAATCTTCCAACAGGGGAAAGTGGTTTAACTTCATTGAAACAAATGGCTGGAGAGTTGTTAAGAGCTGAGATAGAGCAGGACAGGGAAGGGGGAATCATAGGCTCTCAGTACTTGCTAATTGGCTTGGCCAAAAGGAAAAAGTAAATTTTCTTCTATCTTCTTGACAGGAGGTAGTTTTACAACTTCCAGCAAGGGTACCACAGAAGTTAGGCTCCTACTTTCCCATGGAGATTGGGAGATAGGTGTACTGTGTTCCTTGATGATCACATTTCAAAGAGATGGCTGCCAAGTCTTTGAAGGGGGAAAGAAAAGTCCTGAGCAATAAAGCTGGCAAAACGCTTTTAAAAAAATTTACATCTCAAAAAGGGAGAGAAAAAAATTACACGTTTTCTAAAGTAAATGCTCTAAGAAAAGGGTGCTCAGGGGTCTAGAGTCAGGAAGAAGCCTGTCTGAAGTTTAGTCTAGCTGAGGGGAGCATTAAGGCTCAGGGTCATTTCCTCCTACCCACCTTCCTTATTTCTTCCTTTCAACATTTAGTATGTAATCCTTTTGTAATTTATCCTGATTTGCACAGAGATGACTTCTGACTGCTGCATTTGGTGCTCATCTGGGATCTAAAGGCAGATATCTGAGAATCATATTAATGGAAGCTTTTGTACAACCTCCATGAAATAAGCAGCTGGTAGCATGAACATTTCCTTCCTACTACAGTGCTGATGTTGAAAAAAGAAAAGAAGAAAGACATATTCTTTATTCCTTTTTTTTTTTGGAAGAATAAAGAAAAAATAGTTCCCTTTATTTTTACTTGAGTACATATTTTTATTGAAAAGTGTGGCTATTGTATTCAGGTAACTATAATTCTGAGATTTATTTAGAAGTTTTAAGAATCATTTTATCCCTTCTTTCATTATAGATATCTAAACATCTATAATGAGATGGATGAGTGAGTTTGTGAGTTTAATATGTCTTGAAAAAATTGGCAATATACAGTTATGATTGATTAATATCACCTCTGTCTGAAACTGTGCTCTAAAATAATTGTGCATTTATTAGAATAAAATCCTCCAGGTAAAACACAGAAGAAAGATATGCATTATATAAAGCTATCCCCAAAGTACAAAATTTTAAAGAATAAAATATTGAATGAGCTTAGTTTCCAAGATCTTTAATTTAGTTTTCTCTCCTTAAAAGCATTGCTATTATTGCTATCATGCCTATTGTTAACAGATATGTCAAAACATCATCACCCCATCTACCACTGTATGTTTTCATCATAAAGGTCAGCACAAATACATAAATAACTCAAATGAAGAATTTATTTTTAAGTTTCTGAGAAATAAAATTCCTGAGAAGTCATATTATGCTTTATATCTGTCCTATTAGTTTTTTATTGCTTTAAGTATCACTCAAAATATTAGGAATATAACAGCTTTTTTGTTCATATTGAAATGAGTTTACCCGAATAAAAGGAACAATCCTTACTCTTTCTGTATAGCTGATTTGAAGACTCAGAAAAAACTTGAAGAATGGAATGGATATGGATCTCTGGATGTTTGCTGTCTTTAACTGTAATCAATTTATAGAAATGAAAGTACTGCAATGTTATTCAATAGAATAAAATTAACATATGGTCAAACAATATAAAAATAGCAAGAGGAAGTAAAATTAATTATATTTATGTAACTATAGTATTGGTTTGCTTTATCTTGTCTACAAATAAAAATTAGCTAATATTGACATAATATGAAAAGCAGATGTGTTAGTGGGTTTTATACTTTAAAAAAGCAACAAAGAAAAACACTGCAGGACACATAGAAAATGTCTTTTTTAGTGTTTTGAAATTACATATATTTAAAGATACATAAGCCTACATAAGGGAGTACCTATTGGCCAAGGATAAATAATCTGAGCATCAAATATAATTAATGCAATTGATTGAAACACACTGACTATATAAAAAGCCATGATATTAATTCAACAGCATCGGAAAAATATACCACAAAAAAACTTGCAAACTATCAAAACAAAGCATTATAATTTTTCTTGCCTTTCCAAATGGTCACAGTTGATGAGGGAAAGTTTTTTTGTTTGTTTGTTTTGTTTTTTTTTTTTCCTTTACTGAAGAATTCTAACTAAAAAATGTAGTCAGGATAAACAATAGAACAAGAAAGGCACTGTCATCAACCATAATAAAATGATTGAAGCATGCAAAGAACAATGGCATATAAAATTATTAAGTGAAAGGCTGAAAAAAAAATCTTAAAATGGAGCCATCAAAATTCTATTGCAGTCCTAACCACTAAAAATAGATTTGTTCTTCTGCATGTGATACTAAATATGAAGTACATAGAACAACCTATAAGAAATTTTGCCAAAACAGTTAAACTTAAGTCTAATTAACTCTTTAAAGGGAACTTTAATTTATATGAAGTTAATTGACTCCTTGAGGAAGCAAAGAAAAAAGTAAAAAATGTGAGATATTTTACAGGACAACTGACCTGGTTTCTGCCACAAATTTATGATACAGGAAATAAATTAATATGTATACTTTGTTAGGATCCCAATTTGAGCAAACTAATTGCAAATAGACATTTTAACGACTATCTATAATATTTAATTGTTGGCTATTTCTTGTACAATACCATTCCTAATGTGGAACCGAGGTCACTGTTGTCAGAGGCCCTTTTAGAGACAGTGTTCCGAAAAAACTGTGTTTGTCTGTTCTAATGTGTCTGGAAACTACCTGAAGGACTGACACAAAGCACTTGTCTTTGTTTTTTCTAACTTGGAACTCAGACTGGACAGAAAAGTAGTGGCAGTTCTTCAAACACATTGTAAGCCAAATAAACAACCTACAGCCACTTGGGGCTAGATTACAGCTGAAGCATACAATAGAACATCAAAAGCCTTTGAGGAGGAATCTGGGGAGAGAGTTTCTTAGGGAAATTAGGTCATTCAAAAATGCCTGTTTATACTGGGAAATATACAAAACCACAGGCATGGCCAGGACCTAATGCATGCACACAATAGTCCTGAGAAGACTCCAAGCTTTCCACTCTAGCTGTTCTCTAGTGTTAATGAAAGCAGGGAGTGAGGGTTATGGCAGAGTTATGAACTGCCTTGCTAAGCGTTGAAGGCAGACCCCCAACACAGGTACCATATGCAAAGACTGGGAGAACTTTTTTTTGGTTTTGTTTTTGCTTTCTTTTCCTTCTTTTTTCTTCTTTCTCTCTCTTTTATTTTTCCCCACTTGTATTGCTTCTTTACAGAAGAGCATCAGAACATAAAATAAATTAGTAAATTAGAAAATAACTATTTTGTAACTTTTATGTAATAATTCAGGCAAAAATAATCAATGTTTATTAAAATACATTGAATGAAAGTATGGCAGAAAACCAGAAAGATACTTGGTTTAAATACCCACAAACATTTGTTACAAAGTTGCAAAGTAGAATGGTAGCTTTAAAGGGTTAATTATGGTGGACATCATCTGAAACAAATGAAATGGAGGGGAAAAAAATGAGCCTTAATGGCTCTGATGTGATGCAGTGAAAAGTTACAATATTACCTATAGAGTAGTTTTAGCCAAAATGTTTAATATAATACTTAGAAAACAAGTAGACACATTCAGACTACTAGGACATTATATAAGTCTCCTGGATGTAGATCTCAAAATGTTATTGTGATGAAAATATATGTAAAAAGAGGAGCACCGGTTCCAGATTAAAATTAGAAAAAGAGATTTTGCAATTTAACACAATGTGTGATCCTTGATGTGATAGAATTTAAATGGCCACAAATTCTTTGCATCACCTTCTATCAACAAATGGAGTCTATTCCCTTTCCCTTGAACCCCTGGTTGGACTTCAAAATTGCTTTGAACAATAGACTGCAACAGAAGTGAAGCAGTATCAGTTCTCAGCCAAGGCTTTAAGAGGCCAGGAACCTCTGCTTTTGATCTTGGATCCCAGCTTCCATAATATAAGAAAGTCCAGGCTAGACTTATGAATGACTAGTGAACACATGGATATTCCAGACTCAATCTCTGAGTTGTTGGTAGCCATATGAATGACTCTAGCTGGCATCCTGTGTACCAAGTCAACCAGCCAGCAGGGTCTTACCCCAATTCCAGACCAACAGAATCATGAGAAGCAACTATATTGCTTTTTTTTAATGTATCATCTCATAATATCCTGTGCCAACAAACAAAACACAACTGTCAACTGTTAATAACGTTATGACACTAGATTGCTTTGAATATTGACTGAATAGGAAGAAATATTTAAAATTTAAGGAACATATTTACTGGTATTGTGGATATGTAGGAGTGTATCCTTGTTCTTAGCAGATATGGGCTTGAGCTTTAGGATTGGAGTCTTACTAGCTGTAATTTATTTCCAAATAGTTCACTCAAAAAAAGAAAGTATGTATATTAATATATTCAGAGAAAAGGATAAAGCAAATGTAGCCAAATGTTAAAAACTGTTGATTTCAAGTGAAGATTGTGAGAATATTTATCATCCTATTCTTTCAATTATTTTGAAGCTTTTAATTTTTTTCAAAGTAAGAAATGGAAAAATAGCAATGAAAAAAATGAATAAATGAATATAGTGTAACCTTAGAAAACTTTAATTTCTCTCTTGGTGAGATCTCCTCTTATATTTCATTTATTATAAAATTTCATGCACTGTTCTAACCGAGCACTCCGTATTCCCCTTCCCTGATTTTTATTTTATAGAACTTATTGTCATCTGACAATCTGTATGGTTTTATATGTTGTTATTATGAATGTATTTGTTTACCATTTGTTTATATTTTGTTTGTATCTCTCACTCCTGCCAGATTATAAACTCTGTAAGAGCAGAAAGTTTTGTTTGTTCACTGATCAATCCCCAGAGTTTAGTGCCTGGTATGTAGGCTGCACTCAGTAAATATTCATTGAACTGAATTAAAGCACCTTGATCTTAGCAAGAGTCCATTCAATAGTAATACTACCATTCAAATATGTTCTAGGTTTATAGAATGAATAATATTTATTTCTGAGTATGTAATGTATCTCAAAAAACATCAAAAGTACTTTACATATGTAATTTCTTATTGTTAACATTGCTCAAAGGTAAGCATCATTGCCATTTTCAAATGAAGAAATTTAGATTCAGAGATTTTAAGTGGTGCAAAGTCACACAGATAAAAGAAAGATTTCTAAGCACTTGTCTTCATTCTTTGAAATAGCCAGTTTTCTCAGTTCTCATTTAGAGTTTGTCTTTTTCTGGAAAAATCGTCATCTTCTCTGGACTACTTAGGTTTGGGTGAGATTCGTTAAGATAAATGATGAGAAGAATCAGGCTAATTATATAGAATCTAATATGGAAAATATTAATGCAATAGACTGTGAGGATTGGTAATACATTATTAGGCATTACACATTTCTGCTTTGTACTTCAATTTTATTAAAATATGATTAGTCAATAAAACAATCACAGTTTTAGAGCAAAAGGATATGGCTTTAATCAAGCAGCATTATGTACTGCCAATCTGGTGTCCACTCAAGTTTGTTATGATGTGTTACACATTCATTAGAGTCATCGGAATTCACATGAACAAAACAATTACTAATAAAAAATCCAAGATGACAAGTTAAGAAACAAATAATAGAATTAATTGAGAGGAAGTATACTATTTTGATTTTTTTATTGCTCCCTAGCAACTTTTATTTTATTTTATATTTTTTATTTCAGCATATTATGGGAGTACAAATATTTAGGTTATATATATTCCCTTTGTCCTGCCCGAGTTAGAGTTTCAAGCATGTCCATCCCCCAGACAGTGAGCACAGCACCCATTAGTTGTATTTGATTATTTTCAGCAAGAGAGATTAGTCCCTGACAAAAGGAAAGCTCTATATTAAAAAGACAAAAAAAAAGAGGTCTTAATGGCCTTAATTATTGGAAGAAAGGCAGTCACCTGGACCAAATAATCTGAAGAACTTTGCAAGAGTAATCTAGCCAATTGAAAAATTAATCTTTAATTTTAATCAACAAATGATCACTTATTCAAAAATTTCCTAATAAAATTTATGGTGCAATTTCTAAAACAATCTACCAATTTACAGATAAAAAAATATTTATTCACTTATGGTTTTTTAGCTCATGCTAGTATGCTTATTCATATATGTAATGTTTTACATTCTAGTGAAGATAATGCAAGTGATTTATGGTAGTGATAGACATTATTCATGTATCAGTATTACAGTAACAAATGATGAAAACTAACTGGACTCAAGATGAGAGTACACAGCTACTGAAATAATTCTTTGGAATTGCCTTGCTAGATGCCATGCATTTATTTGGGCAAATAAATGATATACTGGATAGATAATGATTCTATATGTGTGATTGTGAAGAGAAATTTAGAGTTAGTGTGCTGATGGAAGACTAAAAATTATCACAGTGGTAGACATAGGACTAAATGTAGGATACCAAATCAGCATACAAATATCAGCTGTGCTTCTGTACACTAGCAACAAACTATCTGAAAAAGAAATTGAGAAAATAATCCCATTTATAATTGCATCAAAAAATACTTAGGAGGCCGGGCGCGGTGGCTCACGCCTGTAATCCTAGCACTCTGGGAGGCCGAGGTGGGCAGATCGTTTGAGCTCAGGAGTTCGAGACCAGCCTGAGCAAGAGCGAGACCCCATCTCTACTAAAAATAGAAAGAAATTATATGGACAGCTAAAAATATATATAGAAAAAATTAGCCGGGCATGGTGGTGCATGCCTGTAGTCCCAGCTACTCGGGAGGCTGAGACAGGAGGATCGCTTGAGCTCAGGAGTTTGAGGTTGCTGTGAGCTAGGCTGACGCCACGGCATTCACTCTAGCCTGAGCAATAGAGTGAGACTCTGTCTCAAAAAAAAAAAAAAAAAAAAATAGGAATAAATTTACCAAGAAGATAGAAGATCTGTACACTGAAAACTATAAGATATTGATGAAAGAAATTGATGAAGACACACACACAAAAAAATGGGAAAATATTCCATATTTATGTCTTGGAAAACCTAATATTATTAAAATGTTCATATTATCAAAGTGACGTGCAGATTCAATGCAATCCTTAACAAAATTCCAATGGCATTTTTCACAGAAATAGAAGGTACACTTCTAAAATTTGTATGGAACCACAAAAGACCTCAAGTAGCAAAAGCAGCTTGAGAAAAAAGAAGAAAAAGCTTGAGGCATCATGCTTCCTGATTTCAAACTATGCAAGCTACTGTAATTTAAAAAGTATGGTATTGGAATAAAAACAGACATGTAAACCAATGGAACAGACTAGAGAGTCCAGAAATTAACTCATGCACTTATGGTCAACGAATGTTTGACAAGGGCACTAAATGTAATATGGTATCCTAGATAGGATTATTGAGCAGAAAAACAGCATTAAGTAAAAACTAAGAAAATTTGTATAAACTATATATTTTATTTAATAACTTTATCAATATCAATTAAACTGTGACAAATGTGATATAGTAATGAAATATATGAATAATAGGGAAAACTGGTGGGGGGTGGTGTGCTATTTACACTATTTCTGTACCATCTTTACAACTTTTTATAAATCTAAATATATTCTAAAATAAAATTAAAAAAATAAGACAAAAATAATTGCAATACTTTCTTCAACTAGTAGGGTGTTCATGTCTTTAGTTGTTGATGTTTTTATGTATTTTTACTTAAGGAATACAATAGTATCTAAGGAAAAATATCATAGGAATATTAAAATATAATAATTTTTAAATAGAAGTTATAAAGTGACTATATAAAGATTTTGTTATGTAGGGGAAACACACAATTTCTCTGTTGCCACATTAGAAAGAAAATAGCATTTTCTCCAGATGTAGTTATGAAACCAACCTAGCATTAAGTCTTAAAAAAAAATGGAGACAGCATGTTTTAACAAATTGTTAAAAATACAGGCATTCTTTGGTAACTCACAAACCTTTTGTTCCCAGATCTAGGAGGAAGAATATATCATAGAGTTACAGTATCCAATTTGAATCCTACAAAGCAACTATGAAATATTATTACTGAAATGCAATTATATTATATGAAGTAAGGTCTTATTTTTCTTTTTTAATGATTTCTTTTTCTGTTGAAGAAAAGCTGAGGCATACAGTATTAATAATATTTTGGTGAAAAACAATTCTAGCTAATATATTTTGTAAATGCTTGAACAAACTCTGCAGCTTTACATTTAAGTCACAATATTTTATGTCATAGTACTCATGTTATTTGCAAGAGTGTCAACAATGTTTACAGCAAGATAAAAATTGGGGAGAAAAATATTGTTTATGCTTGATTCTAAGACATTATTACTATCTATGTATCTTTAGAATATTGATTAAATTTTTTTTAAATATGGTTTTCTCATCTGCTAAGTGGTGACAATATTATCTGCTTTCTCTACTTCATTGAGTGTTATCAAGTTAAATGAGATCTTTTATATAAATGTATGTGAATTATGAACTAAAAAAGCACTGAATTTTTTTTTTTTATCTTTCTGGACTGTCTTTTCCCTTTTAGTAAGAAGAAGAAATTGAAATTCAGAAACGTAAATAATTACTATAAGAATAACAAATGGTTCTCACTTTATATTATGGAATTTAAAATATTTTTTAATGTAGCCTGACTCTACCCTGTCACATTCCCTTCAGTTTGATTAACTTGAATGCCAGAGCTTTGATAGAAGGTGCTCTGTCCTTTTTGTAGCAAACCAAATGACCTATTGGTTTACTGCAAATGATATCTGAACTCTTGATATCTAAAAATTAACATGCTTTACTTTAAAAGAAAATACTAGTAAATTTACTACATATTTGGACATACAATATCTGCAATATAATATATACAGTAAAGACAAATAGATAAAGATAAACTAAAGAAAATTATACATATACATACTGTCTTATGTGCATATCTGTGTGTATAATTATGTACTAGGGATAAATAAGTTGCTTGTTATATTTGTGAGCTTTATCCTTAATTTATTATTGATAAAAGGAAGCCTTTGGGGAAAAAAAAATTGGCATTTTAGAGGCCTACTGAGAAAATAAGGATTAAAGATTCTACTTACAGTAAAGAAGGAAGAGGTAAAAATTAATTAGTAATTATATCTTATAAACATTTACAAATTAAAGCTACTTTGTAGACCTAAAGTCTTATCATAAAACATGTTCAATATGCAGAAGATGTTCCTTTTAAAAAAATACTATTAAACAAGAATCATTTGGTGCCACATTCAGAATCCAATTATTTAAAAATAATTTAAGACCAATGTGTAGTGCGATTTCCATCTAGAGATTTTTGATAGTTAACCAAATGATTTGGTATCTTTTATCTATTTTATAAAGTGTTAGGCCTAGTGTCAATAGTCATTGAGATAGTTTCTCATGGTGTATAAATGATTCATTTGAAGGAGGTTAAGTGCTTTAGGGAAACTTTATTAACTTTTCCAGGAGCCAAGGATATCATTTAACAAATGGTTACTGCCTCTTCCCATCAAGATTGGCCGATTACACCCAAGTCATGTATCATATGTCAGGTAAATAGAGTTCTTATTTTGTTGATTGAGCCAGAAAAATAAAGAACCTTTCCAAAAGAGGATAAAATGAAGCTGTAAAAAACTGAGACCAAAAATTGCGTCTATTGCCACCCTGTAGTGCTTAGAAAGTCATTAGCTCACATTCCCGTCACATTAGCAGACTTCACTTCAGCATAGCACCATATTTCACAGCATTTATCAATCCACACAGAGAGTCAAGGCAGTAAGAAACGTGCTCTTCATTGTCGATCAGAGGAGCCAATTACAACTTCTATTAAATCCCTGTCTAAGTCAGTGAAATGCAAGGCAAGCAAAAAAGTCACTTCTCCAGGGTATGCCTTTTCAGCAAGATTTGACAACTTACAAAGAATTATCTGAAATGGATGATCACAGTCATTATGTGTCTATCATACAAGTGTTAAATGGATGTGTATTACATACATACTATATAAATGAGGAAGACACTTTAAGGATACTGGATTAAAATGATTTTAGTAGCCTTGTAACTTCATAGGCAGATATTCCAGATGATCCTGTTTTTTAACTTAACCTATGCAAACAAAAGTACAGTTTAAGAATTGTTTTATCATTTTTAACCTCTAGAGAATATTCATCTATATTGTAATAAGTGGATTTTGCATGAAAATGTATTTTTATTTTAAAACACATATACTTGAGGCAGTTCAGAAAATGTAAAATTCCACAATTTCTAATACAAAAGACAGAGTCCTGATGATTTATTATCTAATAATTATATTTGTCATTAAATTGCAACAAACTGGGTCATTGAAACTAAATAATAATCTAATTAGTTTAATGTAACTTATTGAAATGAAGGGAATGATGGTGGATATCAATTTTATTATTGTTGCAATGGATTTAAATAATACACTTCTAGGAAATAAAATTCAGTCTATTTTAAATTATATTTTCTATGATACCATGACAAGCATGATTTTGACCTTTTGAATTACAAAATCCTGATTCTGACAGCTTTTTTTTTTAAGAGTAATTAAAGAGTGACAATTCACTTAAATAGAAATCATGGAAAACTTGATCTCTAGGTTGCATTTTAATTTCATCTAGTTGATTCTGTTTTCCTATGAAATTCACTGTTTTTTATGATTTTGTAGAAGATCTCTTATAGTCAAGTCAAATTTTACTATCTGGGATAAAAACCATACCAGGATTTATAGAACAAAATGTATATCATAATGCTCTGGAAAGTAAGTTATAAAATTTGAATGAGAATAAATGTGTAACAATTTAGATATGAATCCAGAAAAATTTTATCAGACCAACTTATCACTGTTGCATATCAAAGGAGAATCTCAAAAGTTAGTCATATTTGTATTAGTTGTAACTAAAATACCTTTCTAGAACTAGTTACAAGAAATTTTAAGAGACAATTAAATGCTTCTCTCATAATACAGTTCCACAATTAAATGAAAAATAATATATGCCATATATTTATGTGGTCTGTCAGCTCATGTGTCTTAAAAGAAATAACAACTTAGTAGCAAAGAGCACACTTAGTACCCAGATCTTGGTTTCCAATGTCATTCTTCATTAAAAGGAACCAGGAATCCTTGGAGAAATGGCTAATTCTAGAGTGGGGCAAGAAATATACAAGAGTCAGGAGAATTTTGTAGTGCCAGAAAGTAAGGATATGCTAAAAATAAAGACAGAAAATCAAATCAATGGGGATATGTCAAAAGACCACAGGAACCAAATAAAATAGTTCTCAATGGCCAAAACTGAAAATTTTGAGCAACAAAATAACATAGCATTAGATTGTAATCCAAAGTATAAAAAATAGGCTGATGTAGTGGCTCATGTTGTTAGAGCCGGATTCCTTCGGCCCCGGGACAGAATGACAGAGTTACTGAGGCTGCAAAAGGCAAAGGAGTTTATTGACTAGCTAGCTAGGGTCCAAGCCCCGAGCACCAACGCAGTGGTCTCTTTCCATGGGCAGGGACCCCGCACAGCGGGAGTACATGTCTTTTATACTCTTTGCTGGAATTTGTTACAGCCAGTTACTTCCGATAAGGGGACATACGCCCTTCACAAGCTTGTTCACGTGTTGATCAGGCCTTGGCCCCCTTATCAGGAAGCAACTAGTGGTTGTTTTTCTCTAACTGCATTGGAGCATGTTTTTAGCTCTCTGTCACAACCAAGCGTTAAGCAAGCAAGCCTTGTATACAAAAGCGGAATTTGGCTGTTAGCTATAAGCAAAACAAGTCATCACAGAATTAACTAAAATATTGTTTCAGTCCTGTTCTACAATGTCTGCAATTCTAGCACTTTGGGAGGCCAAGGCAGGAGGACAGCTTGAGGCCAGAAGTTCCAGACCAGCCTGGCAACATAGCAAGACCTGGTCTCTACAAAAATTTTTAATTAGCCAGGCATGGTGGCATAAGTCTGTAGTCCCAGCTACTTGGGAGGCTGAACCAGGAGGAATGCTACAGCCCGAGAGTTTGAAATTGTGGTGAATTATGATCACGCCACTGTACTCTATTCCAGGTGACATAGCAAGACACTGTCTCAAAAAAAAAAAATACATATATATATATATATCTCCATTAATCTATGCTGATATAAATTAAGGTTTGAATACATTAATGGGAGAAAAGGGACAAAGGGACAAATTCCTCATGGAGAACAAATTGAAATAATTTACGTAGATACTCCACCCTAAAAAAAGAGCATAACTCTACACTTCTAAGATGTGGGCTACACATACAAACTACCAAAAATACAGTATGCAAAGAAGAAAGAAATATATAAGAATAACTTTACAGTGAATAAACATGACAACACTATCTCAGTCAGATAATCGAGGTCAACATCAACTGTCAGAAATCATGTTGACAGAATGTACCTTTGATATAGTGTGATGAAAATTGCACTTTACCTTTGTGATCTTCTTTCCTATAAAGCATAACCCTAGCCTTATCTGGAGAAAAACATGAAACAAATTCTGGTAGTGAGTGAGGCATCCTACAAAATGGCTGATGTTCCTCAAAACTGTCAAGGACAAAAACAGGGAGTCTTAGAACTGCCACAGCAAAGAGGATCCCAAAGAGACATGACAACTGAATGTAATGGGTATCTTGAATGGAATTCTGGAATAGAAAAAGTACATTATGTAAAAACTAAGGAAATATGAATAATGTATGGACTTTATGTATCAATACTAGCTTATTAATTATACCAAAGTATGACACTTAAAGTAAGATGTTACTAATAAGTGAAACTGGGTGGGGGTATATGGAAACTCTTTGCACTATCTTTTCAAATTTTCTTAAATCTAAAACTGTTTTTAAAAAACAAAGTCTATTAAAAATGGAAAAATAATAATGTATGAAAGTTTTCAGCCTGGGCATTTTATAAATGTAAATTCATGAGACTAGAGATTTCCCATGTTCTGCTTTCAATAATTTTAGTGGTTATCATCTAGAAAACAGTTATCACAAAAAATATCTGAATTTGGGAATGACTTGCTAAAGAATTTGATTTAATAATTCTTATATTATTGTACATGAACTGGATTATCTTTATGAAGTTATCATTGAAAGTTTGAACACATTTGGTTAATTTCACATTTGGTTAATATACTATATTGAATCTCATTTAAATAACAGTAAAGGCTTACAAAGTGAAAGAAATCAGTAACTGGGAAATTGGGAAAACTTAGTAGATTAGGTAAAACCATGGAAATCTTGGAGATAAATAGGACCTGATCAAATTAAAAAGCTGCTGCACAGCCAAAGAAACTGTCATGAGAGTAAATAGGCAACCTACAGAGTGGAAAAAATTTTCACATGCTACACATCCGATAAAGGACTGATAACTAGAATCTATTTAGAACTCAGGAAAATCAGCAAGAAAAAATCAAACAACCCTATCAAAAAGTGGGCAAAAGACATGAACAGAAATTTTTCAAAAGAAGACAGAAGAATGGCCAACAAACATATGAAAAAATGCTCAACATCTCTAATCATCAGGGAAATGCAAATCAAAACCACAATGAGATATCACTTAACTCCAGTGAGAATGGTCTTTATCAAAAAGTCCCATAACAACAAATGTTAGCGTGGATGCAGAGAGACAAGAACACTCATACACTGCTGGTGGGACTGCAAACTAGTGCAACCTCTGCGGAAAGCAATATGGAGATACCTTAAACAGATACAAGTAGACCTACCATTTGATCCAGCAATCCCATTATTGGGCATCTACCCAAAAGAACAAAAGACATTCTATAAAAATTCTATAAAAAAGACTTTTTCTTTTTTATTGTTGTTTAAAACTAAGACACAAATACAGAGATTAGCCTAGCCCTACACATGGTCACAATTATCAATAGCACTGTCTTTCACCTCCACATCTTGTCCCACTGGAAGGTCTTCAGAAGCAATAACACCCATTGAATAGTCATCTCTCTTAGTGACAATGCCTTCTTCTGAACTACCTCCTGAAGGACCGGCCTGAGGCTGTTTTACAGCCAACTTATTTTTTGAAAGTAGAAGGAGTACACTTTAAAATAACAATAAAAATTACATAAATACATAAACCAGTAACATAGTCTATTATGAAATATTAGGTACTATACATAACTGTATGTGCTATACTTTTTTATGACCTGTAGTGCAGTAGGTTTGTTCACACAAGCATCACCACAAACATGTGAGTTATATGTTGCACTATGACATTAAGTCAACTACTATGTCACTAGGTGATAGGAATTTGTCAGCTCCATTATATTCTTATGGGACCACTATCATATACATGGCCCATGGTAAACCAAAATGTCATCATGTGGTACATACCATATATATAAAATTACATAAACATTTACCCTTTGACTCAAAAACATACTTCTGGGAACCTCCCCCAAAGACATATGAGGAAAGTATAAAGTGACACAATCACAAGATTATTTGTTACATTATTTGTGATAGCAAAAGACTGGAAACAACACATATGCCCTTTAGTAGGAAAAATTTTAAATAAATTGCATAAATTTCTTACAAAGAAATGCACGGGGTATTAAAAAGTAGTAAGGAAGAGTTCTATTCCCTTCTCCATAGTAGTTTCCAGGACATACCATTAAGTCAAAAAAGAAAAACAAACAAAGCAAGCTCCAGAACATACAGTATGAAAATCTTATGTAATAAATAGAACTTGTAAATGTATGGGGGGGGGTGTGGGTGTGTGTGTTTGTATATATGTACACACATTTTTAAAAAGAAATAATTGAAGCATAACAAGAATGTTTACAAAAGGTTACCTCTCAATAGGGAGAGGAAGAAAGCATGAGCATAGTTATAGGGACAGAAGCTAGATCTCTTGATTTTACAGTTTTGACTTTGGAGCCAAATAAATGTTTGCCTAATTAAAATGATTTAAAAATAAATAATCAATCCCCAAGATTAATTTTTAAAAACAATTTTACCTACATGTATATTCCACTTGGTGTCATATTCATGCAGAAAACAATTAATTACGTTGGTTTTTAAACAGAATTTTGACAGTATTTTTCTAGTAAGAGCCATTCTAAGGGCAAAAAAAGAAACAGAAAGAAAAATCTTAAACTTATATTTTTCCTGTATGAAAAAGGAAATAAATTATCTTATGATCATTAGGAACCAAAGTTTTCAACATAAGAAAAGATAAATACAAACATAACTTGAAATAAATTAAGTTAAATCATATGACTTTTATTTTCATTTAGAAACATTGCCATAAACTGATACTTTATTTTTCTCTTCTGAAAAAATATATATTTTCTAGCTATTTTCACTAGGTAGATATACAATTAATGACAACTTAATAGCAAAGACACCCTAATGTCTAGATTGTGGTTGCTGGATATTATTTACCATGACATAAACTAAGGCTTTTTAGAGAAATGGCTAATTTCACATCTGTGAAGGAAATATGCAGTATAAGCTTGAGACATACCACTGTACCTAAAAGCAATGAAGCTTTTACATATAAAAGACATAGGAACCAACTTGAAAAATCCAAAGGTAAAATATTAATAATTTGAGCATAAAAAAGAGTAATAAGTATAATGGATTGAAACACATCAAATATGTAAAATATCAATGAGTTTATAATGATACTCCCCTTTGTTGATTGTTAAGGCACCAACTCATTATTTTAAAAATTGATGAATTAAAGAAAGAAGCATTTATCATGCTCTTCCATTATAGACTATATTCAATGTATCCAGGTAGTTGGTCTGGGAAATTTCTTCTTTTATATCCAAGAAGTTGGTCTGAAAAATTTCTTCATCACTAATTTATCATAGCTATTAATGCAGAAGAAATAATAGAATTAGAGTTACCATTTTGCCACACCTCAGGAAATAATGAGACAGTGTTCAGCCACGGCTGGCTATTAAAACCATTAGTTGAAAGTTTGAAGTGGACCCTTATAATAGATGAATCATGTGACAGTGTGAAGGCAGATGTTACAGTGGATGAATCAGGCTGATGACACTTGAAATCACTGATTAATTTTAGCATCAAACACACAAAAAAATGGGACAGCCAGACGTCATTCAGTCTTCTGACATGATAGAATAAGGAATATACAGTACTATGTAGGAAGTAATTTTGCCAAAACAAAAGCAAAAACTAGACTCTATGTACGCCTTAGAGCTAATTATCAATTTATAGCACTGTAGGTGGATACAGAAACATAATGAACAGCAACTTGAGAATGCAATTATCAAATTTCAAAATATGGAATATTTCACCAGATATGTGAAAATGACCCAGTTTCTCAACAAATAAAGGGCAAGATTTAAAACAGGGGAGGGCAAATATTATATATTACAAGAGTCTTGTGAGACATATATACTGAATGCAATGTGTGAACCTTGTTTCAATCTCAAATCAAGTGAAGAAAAAATGTAGAGAGATATTTTTGAGCAGGCAGTACAAGCTAGTTATTAAAATATTAAGAAATTACAGTTGATTGGAGGGTATGATTATGATGTATTTTTGTTCATTTAAGTCTTTTTCTGTTAAAGATGTTTACAAAAGTAATTTTTGATGAACTGGTAAATGTGTCTGCTTAGGATTTTCTTTAAAATATTAAAAAAAATCCCAACAACAGCAAGCAAGACAAATGTGTGGGGTCAGGAGATGGAATAAAAAACAGCAAAATATTTAAGCTGGGTAATGAATAGATGTTGGTGAATTTTATTGCTCATTCTTCTTTTGAGAATTTTTCATAATAATAAGACAAAAAAAAAAAAAACTAAACAAACAGTACAAGTGTTCCTCAAAGAAACACAGATTCATAGCACTACAGATAACCTTAGCATTTTCTAATTAGTTCCTTCAGAGAGATTCTCAAAGGTATTTTATGTAAAAGAATTGCTAGCAATCAGGAGGAAAAATATGAATGCAAGAATAGTTGATTCAATCGGAAGCTTGAAAGAAAAAACTAAGAAAATTATAAAGAATGCAACTCAAAAAGAAAATAATAGAAAACACAAGGCTATATTTAAGATCCTGAAGGGTCAAAATCCAGGAGTTAAATATCTATCAAATTAGAATCACATGTACTCACCAGAAAATTGGTTTCCCTGATCATCACCTAAATTCACATCTGGGAAGATACCAATCGGATATCAGACTGAGGTGGGGGTGGGGGGAGGGGATGGGTGTATGCCTACATGATGAGTGCGTTGCGCACCGTCTGGGGAATGGTCACGCTTGAAGGTGCTGACTCGGGGAGGGGCGCAAGGAGGGGATGGGTATATACCTACATGATGAGTGCAATGCGCACTGTCTGGGGAATGGACAAGCTTGGAGCTTTGACTCGCGGGGATAGGCAGTACGTGGGCAATGTATGTAACGTGAACCTTTGTATCCCCCATAATAAGCTGAAATAAAAAAAAAATTAGAATGCTCTAAAGTGAGAAAAGATAAGTATACCAAACAGTATTGGTTGTCCATCCAAAAAGCTATTCTATTATTTTTATCCATCTAATAAAAAAAGAATAAAAGGAATTAGTTGGCTCAATAAAAGACAGAGGTTTATAAATTGATGAACAAAAACCAAAGAAGTATACATGAGAAAAGAACCAGGTATAGATAGAGACAGATGACAGTTTAAACCACCAAGGATAAAGATAGGATCACAAATTATTATAAAGGGAAAATAATCAAGTTTACCTACAATACATGGAGAATCAAACTGGCATCTGACCTTTTATTAGTAATACAGAATGCTATGAGAAATTGGAGTGATGCCTCCAAATATGAGACAAAATAACTTTGAATCTGGAATTACATATCTAATCAAATCATCATTCATATTTGAGAACAAAATTAAGGCTTTCTTACACATACAGATGCCTAGGAATGTTACTTCCCCTGAATTCTTGATTTAAAAAATGTGAAAATATATTTCAGGAAAATGAAAAAAAAATCAAGAAAGTGTAAAAATGGACTAACTTGGAAGTACAATGACAAATTCTAGGGTGACAGCCATACAGCAAGAAATGACTAGAAAAAATTTTTTCAAATTAGTGCAGAGTATCAAAGCACTCTTTGAAGATTATCTCCAAGGAGGTGGATTAAGACATGGCGTCAAACCTATGACATACTGAAAGGCCTATTTTTCTCACCAAATAAACATACACACACACACACACACACCCCTTCAGACAGAAACCATAACAAGAAGTAGTCCAAATATAAAGCAAAAGTGAATGTGCTATTATTTTAAGGAATTACTGAAATGTAGAGGACGATTATTTGTGCCATTAATTCCCATTTGACTCCTGCTCCCACTAGATCCTTTTTCTGCTTTCTTCTACCCAGTTCTGTAATCCTGGAAGCAGACCTCACAGATTGCGTCATCTGAGCATTTTGCTGATTGACTTCCAGATGAACTTGGCAAATAGAAGACACCAGCAGGGCAGCGAAGGTGGGAGGGAAAAAAATGGGTCTTTCTTTTCCACATTCTCAATTCCATAGGCTGTAACTTCTGGAAGGTGTTAACACTTCCTACAAAAATAGTTCCTATTACACTGCTCCTCCTCCATAACTGCAGTCACTAATACTAATGATCTTACTGCTCAAGCAGCACTATTTCCACTCACTCTCCTTTAGGTCTTGGATGGTAACAGCTTCCCACTAGTCTCTGGGAGCCTCAACATCCTTTCCTACTTCCCTTAACTTGGCTCACAATTCTCTAGGTAATCATTTCATTAAAGAGTCTATATGCATCCTACTTAGATTTGTTTCTTGCTGGACCATCAACTAACTTGACTGAAAAGATGCTTATTCTCAATGATAATGTAGGAAATTAAAATTAAAACGATATCATTTATAACCATTGTATTGTCAAAAATTTGAAATTATGATAATTGTAAGCTTTAATGAACATGTTGGAAGGGAGTTGCTTACTCTCATATATTAATGGTAGAAAGATCAATAAACTTGTACCATATATTTAAAAGAATAATTTGATAACATTCCTAGAAGTTAAAGGTATTCATGGAGTAGACAATCAATAATTCTCCTTGTACATATACTTGTGGACATGTGCAGAATTTTATAGCAGCTAATGAAAAAAGGAAGTAACCTTGGCTGGGTACAGTGGCTAACGCCTGTAATCCCAGCACTTTAGGAGGCCGAGGTGAGAGAATTGCTTCCACCCAGGAGTTTGAGATCAGCCTAGGCAACATAGAGAGACTCCTGTCTCTACAATGAATTTAAAAAAATTAGCCAGGTGTGGTGGTGCACATCTGTAGTCCCAGCCACTCAGGAAGCTGAGGCCAGATGATCACTTGAGCTCTGGAGTTGGAAACTGCAGTAAGCTATGATCATGCCACTGTACTCCAGCCTCCAGCCTGGGCGACATAGTAAGACTCTGTCTCAGAAAAAAAAAAAAAAAAAAAAAAAGAACCTAAATATCCATATATGACTGCTCTTTGGATAAAAAATTTATAGTATATTAAGTCTAAAAAAAGTCTACATGTTTCATGGCAAACTAATAACACCATATTTTGAGTAAAACACAATTTTTTAATTAATACCGAAAATATATATGTGTATATTTAAAAAAGTAAAGTGCTAATGATCGTTTACCCATACTTAAATTGAGTTGTACTGAAAGTATATAATTCATGGATGGAACTGATACAAATCATAAGAATCAACTGCAAGACAGTTTGGGAAATTAGAGAGGAGGAAACATAGGGAGATGGATCCAGGTCTATCAATAACATTGTCTTTCTTTAAAAATTATCAGGAGTAAAGAATAGTTGGTCAAAGTATTTTCTCTCCCTAGTTGCATGAAATAGTGAGTAGTCTGGCTTCTGGTTAAAAACCTACTGGTGGGCCGGACACGGTGGCTCATGCCTGTGATCCTAGCACTCTGGGAGGCTGAGGTGGGAGGATGGCTCGAAGTCAGAAGTTCGAGACCAGCCTGAGCAAGAGTGAGACCCCTCCCCCTCCCTGTCTCTATTAAAAATAGAAAGAAATTAGTCAGACAACTACAAATATATAGAACAAATTAGCTGGGCGTGGTGGTGCATACCTGTAGTCCCAGCTACTCGGGAGGCTGAGGCAGTAGAATTGCTTGAGCCCAGGAGTTTGAGGTTGCTGTGAGCTAGGCTGACGCCATGGCACTCTAGCCTGGGCAACAGAGTGAGACTCTGTCTCAAAAACAAAACAAACAAAAACAATACCTACTTGTGATTTTTCAGGCTTAACCATAGGTAATGACAAAGGCTTTACCTGGCAGGATTCATAGGAGCAAGCTGCCCTCCTCCCCCCAGCCCTGATACACAGCCACTGCATTGCAGTCTCCAAAAGCAGTTGCAGTCAAGTGCCCAGGTCCTTCCCAGCTCTGCTCTTACATGTATTTACATCCTTAGTCCCAATGCCTTCATCCCTAGGTCTCTTTATCTGAGGCCTAGCGCCTAGGTCCTCTTTAGGCCCATCAACTAAGGCCTCCCTATGGGTGGAGGGTTCCCCATTTCCACTTAGGACCTAGCAATTTTCTATTCCCAGCTCTCCCCCCATGGAGGCACTCCCCCCACCCCACTTCAAGGTCCAGAGCCTTTTGTTTGGGCCTCAACGGTGAGAAAAACTCTACATCTGTGCTGATCCACTTGACCCTCCCTGGTGTGCCTTTCCGTGGGGAAAAGGGAACAGAGGGAGTCGACATTTTCTTTCGTTTAGCCTCTTGCTTACACCATCACAGTAAGTGTTAAAGGTTTAACACTTTCATTTTTGGCTTGTTCCTTTAATCAGCTACTCTGACACCTGACACCTCAGCTGAGCTCCCGATGGGATGGGGGAAGTGGAAAACATATTATCCTCCTCTTCCTTAGACACTCCATCCTCATTCTTCTTCTTTGTACTCAGCCCCATTAAAAGAATATTCTTACTATTTTTTATTAGTTCTGCACATTATTAACCTCTGGGCTCTGTCTTAAATCTCTAATTTGCAGAATAACTTTGGAATGTCTTGGTCAAATTTCCTTTCTGCTGACATTTTATATTATTTACTAAAATTTTGTTATATTTTATTTTATCTTCTAATTAGTGTGCAAAACTTTTTATTTTTATTTTCAAATGACTTGTATCTTCCCATACAATAATCCCTAATCATAATCAATAATACCCTGGCAATTCAAAACTCCAAATGGAATCCTTACATGGTTTTGTGAGTGGAAAAGCAAGTCTCTATAAAGGTGATTTTCCTGAGAAAATATTTTTAATTATATTTGCTCGTTTCCTGCAGAATTAACTGCAAACTCCTCTACCTGGAATTTAAGAAATAATATAATGTGATCCCCATCCGACTTTTCTACTTAGGCTCTGGAAAAACTGAATTATAATTGGGTTCTATTTTTTCTCCATCTTTACCAATTGAAATTATAATATAACAGAACTTCAAGATGTGACTCAAATATACCTTTTTTCATAAGCATGTTGTTTCACTATGGAATACTATAGAATATTTGAAATGTGTTATAAAACTTATAATCTGAAATGTGCTTCAAATCCTTCATTTGAAGGAAACAATCAAACATTGTTATGTTGGTACTTGGCAAATTTCCTTCACTGGGTTTTAAGATCCATGTGGTCAGAACCTGGATCTTACCTTTCTTTCTGTTTCATACTCAAGCACAATATCTGTTAGATTGTAGATGTTTTATATATATATATATATATATATATATATATATATGGTATGAATACAAAGGAAATACTAGAGATAAAAGAAATATCAGGTAGAAAGTATTAACAATAGTATATCTCAATTGTCTTTTTTTCATAACATAGTTGAAGTTTTTATACGTAAACGATGTTTCTTCAACAAATAGCTTATGAAATGTTAGAAATCTAAATTTTGGAATTCAGAATTCCAAAATGAGTTAATACCCAAAATATAGCTCATAGTTAAATCAAGTGATTACTATTTTATTTGGTCAAAAGATAATTAAAAGTTTTCAATATGTTTTAGATACTAAGAATATCACATAATCCCTATTATATATAAGGCATTTTGATTTATATAATTTTCCTTTATTTAATCAAATGTACCTTGATTCCCAGATGGCTTATTTTCAAAAGGTCAAATACTGAATGAAGACATAGGTGTCTAAGATCTTAGAACTCTGGCAGATGGTAGCGAACTTATGATTGTGTGGATGGGTGGCCATTTCTTTGTCAGAATAATGATACTCTGTAAAATCACAACATGAAAAAACTGAAGGGAGGTTGTAGATGTATTAGAGAATAAAAGCTTTTATGACTGCTATTCTTCAACAGTGTATGGAAGAAAAGAGATTTGAGCATGAAGGTGGAAATTTTGGCTGTTTCTAGGTTAGGCACCAAAAGGACTTCTGCAGAGTATGAAGATTAGCCTGAAAATAGATATGGTCTGCTTCAAGGGTTTCTAATTCTGTTTTCAATGGCTTTGTCTTTTCCAGTCCTCTCTTATCTGGTCCAGCTGTTCTCTTCCTTCCCTCTTTGTTCTTGGCTCCTCCTCCAATTAGGGAGAGGTCATTGGATAACAGACAACCTGAGCAAATCAGTATGGAGCCTTTATGGTTTCCCAGGAAACCTTTCATGTCCTTTGATTTCAGGGAAAACTTTTCTGTGGGGTACTTTAAAAGACAATTTGAAGTCTATTTTCTCTATGTCTGAAGCCTGAACCAACATTTACAACAGTCTCTCAAAGTAAAGTTTCATTAAGTGTTAGGTATTAAGACACTAGTTAATAGTCTTGAAGAATTGTATTAATAGCATTCCACCAGAGTTAAGTAAGTAGATTTGGATAAGAAGGAAGGCATTAACAGGAGCATAACTAATTTATACTTTCTCATAGAAGGATCTAGTTAAACGTACAGCAATCTTTCACATAGCAAGAAAAGTTTATTAAAATGGATACTGAATTTTACCTACCAGGAAATAGCAATATATTCATTTTCCCATATTTCAAGATTAATTCAAAACATCTTTCAAATGTATACCAGTTTAACAGGAAACAAATAGTAATCATTGTTCACAATTTCTAGGCTTTTTCAGACTTTGAGGAATAAAGTTGAATAGAAACTTCACAGATTAATTCAGTAAATATAATATTAACTCCACAAAGCTATCACTTTTAGTGAATAAATTATTGTTCTTCAAATTCCTTTTATTTGAAATATTCCATCTTACTTGAAGGAATAAATTATGATTTCTTAAGTATATGATACTATACATATCAAATAAGTATATATGAAAATAAGTATATAATATGCAAATAATAAAATTGAACTTAATTCAACTTGGGTGGCCCATGCCTGTGGATTGATTAGGCATATGAAATGGAGTACTCAGTTTCAATGTTTTAAAACCTTTAATCTAGTTAGGTAGATAACTCATAAGCTTAGGAAAAAATTATTTTCAAATTTTGCTTAATTAAAGCAATACAGTATTTGAGAGAACCCTCTGTATCTTACTAAAGATACTAGCTGGTAAGTCCTCTTTATAAGTTTGATGACAAAATCAAGGTTTCATATAATTGCAATAGTTTTGCAAGCTCACAAGTTTTAATTAAACATAAATTTAGACTTTTAGACTTTTATTTGGTTCAAAATACATTTTGTAAATATTTTCTAAATTCAGGATCAGAGAGAACATAGAAATCAAATCATTTGAAAACTAGATTAAAAATTTTATGGACAAGATAAAAAATTATAATGGGATGCAAATACTGAAGTAAGCTAAGATATTCTTAGATGTTTCATTTCTTCACACATTCCTCCAACAGTATTTTCAAGGGCCTACTATATGCCAAGTGCTTTAAAAATGAGTAAAATATAACTTCTATCATAAAAAAGTTGTGCCTGTTGAAGATATGAATATATAAAAATAATTATATTGCAATTTAAAAATGATATTTGATAAATTTAAATGAATAGAACCAAGTAAGTCCAGATAAGGTTTACATTTATAGTACTGAATTCATCAGATAAAGGAGGTACTCATCTCCCATTTCAGACAAGATCTGCAACACTGAGATTATTTTAAATTACATTTTAAAAGGGGATCCTAACACACTGAGATTTATACAGAAAGAGATAACTAGGATGATAAATTAATCTGGAAATTGTGTAACAAAAACAAATAAAGGCACAGGGATAATTATGCCAGAAACTAATAAATTTACTAAAGAAATATATTTCTTAAAGAAGATAAGTCTTTCACAAGTTAAAAATGTTGTTATTTAGAAGAGAAAGCATGTATTTTCAGAGTTGTTTCATGAAAATAAAACTAGGATCAATTATTTTATGTTAGAGAGAGGCAAGGTTCAGCTCAGTATGAAGAATAATACTCTGTTAATTTAGCCCAGCTTAACAATGGAATAAACCGACATATGAAGTGTTCAAGAAAAAAATAGAATGTCAGAAATGATAAAGAAAAAATTCTTTCACTGGGTGATATTATGATCTACCCAAGTACTGCACATTATTTTATAATTCATTTTTATGATACATTTTATATACTTCTAAGTAATATGATGAAAATATCTAAATAACAGCCTGATAATACCAGTCTATAAATAACTTGTGTTTATATCTCTCAATTATCATTAGTAATATTAATTTTGGCATCAGGGTCTCTGAAGTGATACCTTCAGGAACTTATAAGATGTTTAAGAGTATTTTCAGTGCACAGACTGATCTCTAATTGGCGATGCACCTCTCTTATCTCCCGCTTCTTTATTATAGCTCAATGTGTTAAGCTATCAGGGAAGCTTCTAATCTGCTGTCAGATGCAACAAACCAGACAGCCAATCTTGCTAAATCAATAAACTTAACTATGCATACAGTTCTGAGTCAGTAGTTTCCCTTCTGAGTGAGGTCGATTAAAGTGAGCGAACTTTAGGACAGGTACCTGATAAGCTAAGAGGCCCTGTTCTAATTTCTTAAATATTGGTGATTGCGATCCAAATCAGATGCCATTCAAAAGCTTTCATGGATGTTGAGTGATAATGGAGGAAATGGAGAGATTTTCATGAAGTATGTGTCTGTATTGGACTTAGAAATAATTGCAATTTGTGTTTTGGTTTGTTTCGTTTCAGTGGAGAGGAGTGGGAAAGGTTATTTTGGGCAAGTAGAAAACAATTGATAAGAAGCAGGAAGAAGCGGAGCAAAGCCATGTAAATAATAAGGAGTCTACTCTAAAGCCAAAAGTTAATTTCAGTAGAAAAAGAAAGATAGGATGGATAAACTGAGAAGGTCAAATTATTGGAAGACTTTTTATGCCAAGTGAAACAAAAGTTTGAGCAACATTAACACATGAGTATTTGTAGTTAGACGCACACACACTGTTTTCATTCTCACTTAATGTGTTTCCCACATGCAATTGAGACTAAACATTAATATTCAAAATTGAAATCAACAGTTAAGTCATTATTATTAACCTCTAAAAATACTCACACTAATAGTGAAAACCAGTTACACTGGTATTTCTCAGTCTTGAATAATTTGAGGACCCTGCTGAGGCATCATTTAGCTTACAGGTAACAAGAAAGCATCATTTACATGCTAAGATCATGTTTCTTCTTTTTGCCTTCTGGCATGAATATCAATCTTGAACAATTAATAAAAATAAAAATATTGGATCAAATCTCAGAGCACTATTTGATTGCCAGTGATCAATATGTGCCAGAATACACATATTAATTAATATTTTGGTCAAAATGAAAAAAGGTATAATTTTAATATACACCATTCAAAACCTGGGTTTCAAGAAACCAGTTTCAAAAAAGCTGCTTACTTAAATGATAAGATCAATAACATTGAAATGTTTTTTCTTTCTCAGCTGCTAAGATGTCTTCGATGCTGGAGTCTGTCCAAAACATTTGTTTTGCTGAAAGAGGTAATGAACTAAGCAAAGTACCAGAGTTTCTGGAAAGATTTCTTCAATCTTCCTTGCCCCAAGCAATCCACAATAAAAAATATAGTATGTGAAGGCAAGGGAGAAGGGAGCAAGAGATAAAACCACCAGGACATGGGTATCTGCAAAAAGATTTGAGGAGTCAAGAGAATGTGAGAAAGGCATTCATCTATTAAATAATGACAGAGAAGAAGAGTTTTAAAAAGTATAGTGGCTTATAAATTTAATTATATTTATTTATTTGTTTATTCTGACAGATTTTGGCTTTTCATTTTTTCCTTTAGGGAGTTTGAATGCATGTCTTTTAAAATTTGACGGGGTGTTGTTGAAAGACTTACAGGAGCCTAGTTTTACGCAGGTTATATGTATTTTTTATTACATTAATTGTGACACATATATGTTTTTTTCCAGTTACCAATAAGTGTTTACTTGTATATCGTCCCTGGGGTCCCACCAAATTGACTTCTACCCAGTTAGTTGCTCAGGTCCAAGTCCAGTCCACATTCTTCTGTAATCATCTAACTGTGGTTCTATTGTTCTGTTTTCATACAGGACACTCTTACAGCAGCGTTAGATTTTAATACACTGAACACATTTCTAGTAAATATAACTATCTTATTGTTACGTCCTTACTGTTTTTTAAAGTTACCATTCTCTCCTGATTTACTATCTGTTTTATGTCTGTATCACTGGCAACACCATTTGTGATATAAATTTTCTCTTTTTCCTTAAGCTAAAGCCATAAGCTATACTATAGATGGTAACATTTTTTTCTTTCTCTTTAAGCCCAAACTGTAACATTTCCTAGCCACAGACATATACATGCCAATAATTTCACCACAGTGACAGTTTAAATACCTCATGTTCAGAGTCTATGCTTCATTCATCTTTATGACTTATGCCATAGCTAGTTCAGTGCATGGAAAATAGAAATGCTATCAGTATTTGTCTAATAAAGAAATAAAATTTTTTCTAAGTTGGCTGAAAAATACTGAGAGCAATAGGCTTTTTACATTATGCACTGACTATTAATATCTGTTGTTAAGTCTCTTCATAGGAAGAATATTTTAATAGTGTGTGATTTCTACATGCCCAATTTTAAATATCTATAGGATTTCCAGAATTAATTTTAATTGCTGAAGGATCTTTTAGTAAAGATGTTTTCAATCCACTCTTAATCTTTCAAAAAATGAAAACATAGAAGTATAACTTTGCATTAGACAAAAATGAACACAAAATAATAAAATATATCTGCTAAACCTGTGAAACCTGTCCACCGAAAAGGAGACTGTCAAAAGGCTGCAGGTATTTTCTCCCAGATCTCAATTAAATTGCTCTAATTCTTTGATGTGCACTCTCTGCTCTGGGACACTGCTCTGGGGCGAGAAGAAGATGAATACGGTGACTGCCACATCCTAACTGGAGGGTCAATGACCAAGGAGGGACACATAGGTTGTTTGAAAAACTGAGGTGACAGTCACAGTACACACACACACACACACACACACACACGCACACACACCAGAGGGAAAGGGAAAAACAACAGACAAATACTAAAAATGCAGATGGCTCCAGCTCACTTGACTTGTCAAAATCTCTACCTTAGTTCTTCAACTTACAGTTAAATACTATTCAACAACAAATATTAATCACAAAGCAATTCACAGAACTTATGCATAGATACAAGGAAAAAAGGAGGGAAGGAACATAAGCCGAATACAGCTGGAACACAAAGCAAAAGCAGAATTACTCCAGGAGGTATGGGATGATCTCAGACAAAGAACTCTCCATTCTCTGAAATAAATTATAGCTGACATTGTTTTGCTTTTATAAAGTACAAAAAAAAAAAAAAAGGGATACACAGTTCTAAGGAATAGATAGGAAAAAAAAAAAAGGAGATTCAAAGTGAGCCTAACCTCAGGAAAGAAGGATAAATACAAACGAAAATATCAGCACATTACAGAAATGCTTATTTCATCAAGCAGAATAAATAATCATGTCTGAAAACATATTAGAAAAATGATTTACAGAAACATGCCCCAAAACATTTTTAAGACATAGTGTATCAGACAGAGGAAACAACAAAAGAAACTTGAAAACAAAATTAAAATGAATATATTGAATATAAAAGTTGTGAGAGGGGAAGAAAAGAGATAAATACACAACCTACTGGTATTCTTGAAAAGGTTTAAAAATACAACATTGCAACTTCTTTTTGTTTTTTAATAGTATTTCTTAATTTTGGAAATAAAATTTAGGAATTAATATCATTTGCAAAAATAAAGTCATGTTACTTTTTCTGTTAAATTAAAATTATTTATTAGAATATTATCTTAAGGCTGATTTCAATTTTTGCTTTAAATGCTAAACAATATACAGAGCTTGTAAAAAATCTTTAGTTTTTATAGTGCTTATTTTTAAACAGTTGGAATTTGAGTGATTTTAAGCATTCCTTCCATTTTTCTTTATCACTTGAAAAGTGTAAGAAATTTAACATTTATTAGTAATGAGTAGTAACAATTCCTTTAAAGCAAGTAGTAATTTCTTTAAAATTCAATTGTCATCATAATAAATAATATTTTGGAGATAGGCAATTATGTTCTGTTAAGGTCTTAAGAACATTTTTTTTTTTTTTTTTTTTTTTTTTTTTTTTTTTTTCCTTTTTTTTTTTTTTTTTTCTTTTTATTTTGTTTGTTTTTCAGCTCATCAAGGGGGTACAAAAATTTTAAGCTTTTATTTAAACCTTCTAGGTGATTTGGTGCAAGCCTTTGACAAGACTTAAAACCTTTTGTATTTAGTTGTTTGATCCTGCCATACCTATATTCTACCTTATAAAAATTTTCAAATAACTTAAAATCCATAGATGTTTCTAATTTTTGTTTTATGGTTAATGGGTGCAAATATATACTTAGAATGAATAATTTTTGATAGCACAACAAAATGACTATATCAACAATAAGTTATAGTATTCTTTAAAATAGCTAAATTAGTGGAATTGGAAAAAATGTTCCTAACACCAAAAAAATAGTTAAGTGCTTGAGGTGATGGATATTCCAATTATCCTGATTTGATTATTGCACATTGTATGACTGTATCAAAACATCACATGTATCCTATAAATATATGCAACTATTATGTATCCGTAATAATTAAAAATAAAAAATTAAAAAAATGTTTATCCAAATATCTGGGCACCTTAAGGCCCAGTCAAATTGACATATTAAAATCAACCATCACACCATCCTAAAACAATCAAGAATATGAATACATGACTGTGCTGCATGCAGAAATATTAAAATAAATAAAATTAGTCATTATTTTTACAATATGAAGCAGGTATTAATGAAATAGAGCACATTTGTGAAATTTCTTTTTAAATTTACTGTAACATATATTTTTAAGGATATACTACAGTGAAGCAGGCCTCCCTATCTGGAAAAGACATTTCTTTGTTTATGTTTCCCTTTTTAAAATTTGTTTTCATTTTGTTTGTTCTCTGAAGAAGTGGTTTTGACTTTAGTAATTTTGGAATTCTGAAGATCCTATTTTATTCTATTTTTAACAAGTGTACAAAACTCTATAGTAGCAATCTTTATATTCATTTTGATTTTTTCACATCACTTCTTCATTCACCTGCTATTACACTATGATTTCCTTTTTACCTAAATTTAAAAACAGAATTTAACTTATTTTTTCTTACTTCTGAAAAATCCCTTGTTGACACGGTTGGGAATGGTGAAATATAGAAGTAATTAATAGAGAACGTAACCAGATTCAACCTACCAGAACCCACCATAACTCAGATTCCCAAATCATGCCTCCTCCCCTAGCGTGCCATGTTGTCCCTGCTTTCTTTTCTCCTGTTCACCCCACCCCTGCAAGGTCATATCATTTTTAAAATCACTTAATGCCACTTAATGAGATTTTGAGAGATATCAAGAAATAAATGCACATACTTACCTGGGAATCATTTAAACATTTAAAAACTATAACTCACATCCAACCAGAGTGGTTATTTGGTCAAAACAAAAATCTAACAATGTAAGAAATGTTAACTTTTCTTTGCATTACTTAAATAGCCTACATTGTGGAGGGCATATGTAGTTCAGAGTAACACTTTTTTATGCACACTATGGTCCCCTCTTTTCTCTCACAGCTTTTTCTTAAAAAAAAAAATTCTCAAATTTATTTCACCTAGTTCTAGCCCACAATGCTCAATTTTTCTATATTTTCTCAATTTCTTTCCCATCTACATACAGTCTTTCTTTCTCATTTGCAGACTTCTACAATATAATAATCCAGAGAGATCTGTTACATTGGCAGAGTGCTTCTCAGAGGGGGAGGCAGGGCACAGAACAGGTAAAGGAAGGAGCCTTAGTAGTTAGGGACATAAAAAGTTTAGGAATTCTCAAAAGCAGCTGTTTGCCCCATCATACTTATTAATTTTCCAGTATTATTCTGCTTAATGAAATAGTTGGAATATTTGAATTTAAAACTCTCAGACAAAAACTAACAGGAAAATCGCTGACTTCTTTATGAACAAAAATGGTGTTAATTGCAGTCTCTTTAACGTGTTAACAGGACAGGAATAATCATAGGATTTCTTTTAATGTCTTTCTAAAAGCATAGCTAAATTAAGGAAAAATAAGAACATTACTTCATTATGTTTCTAGCTCATAAAAGCTACTATTGCATCTAAAATTTAGTCATGTCAACATGGAAATTCAGTGTTTCTTCTTTGTGTAGCTATCCTGTGTGCAGCAAGTGCCTCAGATATGTATTACAATCATGTTCTTTTCACTTCCTAGAAAAATGTAATTCATATATCTCTGTGAGTTTCACAAATATTGTGTCACTACCATTATGAAGGCCACAAAGTTTATGTGAAATTTCCACTCTCATCGTTATTGTTAAGTTCACATCCTCTGTAAAAAGAAAACTGGAGTCGTTAACATTACTTTGGGAATTGGTTCTAGCTTTTGGAAAAGGGCATGGAAAAATAAAGCAATGAGAACACATTTTCACACAAATTATTTGCATTTCAGCACTTGGCTTCTCTGAGGACTGAGGAACTTGGGTGGAAACCAGAGACACCAGAAATCCAGGCAGACTGTGAAAGTCTAATAATCAAAAATATTTATGTAGGGTATGGATGTCCAACCAGTTAGAGTAGAACTGAAGAGGCTTCCTTCCCAGAGTGTTTTGCTTGAATATCAGGCCTAAGAACCAGTCAGGAGAGACAGGAAGCATATTGGGTAAAGAAGTCTCTAATTTAATATTCATGGGGCACCAAGGGGTTAAATCCTTCCCTAAGCCCCTCCAGTTATAAAAATATTAGGTTGAGGTTCCTCATCTCATTCACTATCAGAGACTTCTACATGATCGTATGGGCCTAGTTCAGGGATTGTACCACTTTTGTAGTCTTTAATAAGATGATCTCAAGGCATTCAGTTGGGTGTGGCTCTAGTGCTTCCCAAAAAAGAAACACTGCTCACACGTGAATGTGCGGACACACTTTCCACTGCAAGCTTTACTGTCCTGTATTAATATAAGATGGTTCTGCCTAGAAGCAAAGAAAACCCTAAAGTAACAAAAAATCAATTCAATCTTAAACTAAAAAAGTCAGAAAAAATTATGTTTTCTAATTCTAGAACTATCTTAATCTTTTGTTTTCCTTTGTTGTACTAAAACATTAATTTCCATATTTGAAGTGGAAAATAATTTTCAGCTATCCAAGTCATAGTCAGAAATAGTGGCATTTTCCTCAAATAAGCTTACTTTAAAATGGCTTCAGTCATCCTGGAGGTCCAAGAAACTGCAAGTTATTATTATTTCTTTGATGTTTTTCTATCCATTAAGAATCTCCATATACAATTTTAGGGAAATCACCTTCCCCTTGTGAATATTCCACTCAAATGCAGTGCATATAAGCAAGTTATATTTTAGAAACAGTAAATTAGTATGAGCAGTGAAAATGTATTTTTTCTTAATGCTATTTTAAAGGAGTTCCCCTCCTAATTAATTGGAGACTGTGTGTATTAATTTTTCATAGTAAAAGTATGTTGCTAGTAAAATTCATATTGAATAAAACCATAGCAATAAAGGATTATATTTTCTCTTTTTATTTATTTCAGAATATTGCAGGGGTACAAATGATTTTGCTATATAAATTGCTTTTGTACTGTTTGAGCCAAAGTTATAAGTGAGCCTATCCCCCAGATAATGTGCATTTTACCCCTTAGGTGTGAATTTTCTTAAAGTAGCAAAAATATCTCAAAGATACAGGAACATATCATTTTGCCATTTTCAATAGTCACTTTCCTAACTCTTACTAAATTTTAATTCTAATAGAGTTAGATATTCCTCAAGGCTCACTGATGCCATTTGAATGAAAAATTCATTAAAGACAAGTTCTAAAATGTCACTTGCTTTCAAACTTCAATCCATGTGCTGCAGAGTTAACAGAGGTAAGCAATTTTGAAATACCCACTGCAGTAACTTTTGCAAATATAATTTTATTGCTAATTTTTCACTAATTCTCAATTTTACATTTCTATAATTATATTTTTTGAATAAAATATCATCTTTTATTATCAATTATATTTTCATTAAAATATAATTATAAGTTTAATGGACATTCATATAAACCATGAACATGTTAGCACATTCTCCAAATATGACAGATTTCAAGTCCATCAGAAAGTTCACTGCTACATTATAACATACGAAGTGATAGAAGAGGGGGCTGCTCAGAAGGAAGGTGTATAAGTATAGATGAATTGAATTTACCCAGTAAAGGGCAAACAAAATTTTTGAAATGCAATTTATTTTGAAACATTATTTTTAAAACAAATTATATTAATTCCCAAATAATTAACTTTTCATTCTTAGTTTGGAAAGCATTAGTGACACCTGAATATACCCAGAGGCAACAATATCTTTTTAATTCTATAATTGTATATTCTTAAATACTTTATTCTCTGCTTCTTACATTGTATGGAAATTGAAGACTTTGGTTCCTGTATGAGGTCTTATTTCCCATCTACTTCTTAATGTAATCTTTTTCTTAAATAACATCTTTCATTTCCAACCTGCATTATGTATAAGTATCATTTCCAACTACTCCATTAACCTTGATCCTTTCTAATCTGTCACCAGGCATACTTACAGGGAGTTCTTTCACTGGCACACTTCTTAAATGTCTAATGTGACACAATAGCATTTTACAGAGTCTAAACAAAATATCCACTTTGTATTTACCCAGTTAATTTCTGGGGTAACCAATGGAGCTGTGCATTTCAAGTTTATAGATAAATATTTAAATATAGGTTAACTTGGGAATATAGTTATCTTTATATGTTAACTAGGGCATTGCTAAAGTACATTAATAATATCCTGCCATGTTATATTTAGCCCCAAATTTTCAAATGACCATATTTCAAAGAAAAACAAACAAAATTCATGAAGTATATATATAAACCTAATTATCTATTAATTTCTTCATTTTAAAAATCTTTGTTTTTCCTGAAGGAAGAATAATTTGTGTCAGAGTTTTCTTTTCTTTTTCTTTTTCTTTTCTTTTCTTTTTTTTTTTTTTTTTTTTTGCTAATGGCTGTCACTATAATTACACTGGGTCTTCAGTGCTATGGTTTGAATGTTTTTGTCCCTTCTAAAAATTCATGTTGAAACTTAATCCCCAGTACAACAGTATTGGGATGTGGGCCTAATGGGGAGTGTTTAGGTCATAAGAACTCCACCTTCATGAATAGACTATTGCTGCCTCAAAAAGATCTTGTGGGAGTGTGTTCACTCTTTTCTGCTCTTCTGCCATGTGAGGACATAGTATTCCTCCTCTCCAGAGGATGTAGCATTCAAGGTGCCATCTTGGAAACAGAGAGACCCAGTCATAACCTTCTGGTGCCTTGGTCTTCCCAGCCTCCATAATCATATGAACCAGTCCCCTGTAAATCACTTCTCACCTCTCTCTCTCTCTCTCTCTCTATATGTATATATATATGTATATATCTCCTATTGTTTTTGTCTTTCTGAAGAACTTTAATACATTCAGTAACTGAAATTAATTTTATCTTCAACTTAGAAACAGATATTTTATTCATTTATTTATGACAATATTTTACTCTAATAGCAGGTTTTTATTCTTACATGAAGACAATCATTTTTAGAATTATCTCTGTATCTATCTTAATCTTATCTTTCATAATCTTAATCTTCCTAATTATATAGGTACATTCATTCAAACACAAGCCATCATCAATTCATAATGCATATATCAATATTGAATCATTCAAAAGTTAACAAAGATTAAATATGTGTCATCATTAACCTTAAGGTAAATATTCTTAGGAAAGTACAACACAATGAAATAGTTACACTAATTAATTGTGGAGATCTACATAAAAAATATGTATAGTACAATGGATAGAAAAAGAGTTAATTCTACCTGGCCAATTAGGATGGCAATGGGGACAGGAAATATTACCTGATTTGTAGTCATTATACTTGGAAACATAAAAATAATTAAATACCGATTTAAATCTTATTTCCTAGTACATCTGAGCCAAAGCTGACATTTTTTTAGATTATTCATTATAAGAAATTATATGAGCCACCATTCACTAAATTTTACATGTATATGTATAAATATATACATATATATGATTGAAAATTCATAAAATGTTTTCTAACTGATAAACAAAATACATAATGTGTTATTACTATGACACATAGGTTAAGTGGACTGTATTTTCATGGATTTAAAGTTCCAGAGAATTCCCTCTTTTCCTTAATGTCTGATACATAGAAGTCTTTTAAAATTTTTTGGTGGGTAAAGCTAAAATGTTTTAAACTTATATCCTGCTGAGGTTTTATCCTATAAATCTATTTTTATATATTTATATTAATTAACCAAGGATAATACATCCAGAATATACACAAGCAGTTGTATTATCAGAATATTTTCCAATAGGTTACTTTACTCTGAGAAAAAAGTCCTAAAATTGTCCTATTTCATCTTTTTTATCTTATCATCCAGTCTAAGAGATGTGCCTGATTGTGCCTTATCCCAAAACATGAAAGAATATGAAACTGTAGAGAAAAAATTAATGTTTCTGATATATAAATGGTTTCAGAAATATTGTCTTTATTATGATTTTGTCATAGCTATGCTTATTGTATTTTTATTGTTTCACATTCATGCATTAGAATGTATAAAGAAAGAGTTTTTATGTCACTTTCTGCCAATATATTTTATATATTCTAACTGTGATCTCAGATTCATTCAGTTAATTTTCTATATCACCCTGCTTTCCTCTATCATTGTTCAAATAGACTACAATAAACTTTGTGATTAAAACTGTATCCTAAAAAATGACGATTTATCAGTATATAGATATACTTTTTTAGGGGGGAATCCCAATTAAATTTCAGAGTCTTTCATGGATTTTCTCTTTTAGTTTTGCAATAATGTTTGTATATTGTTTCAAATAAATCAAAAATCACAAGAAAAGCAGCTGTTATCAAAGAATTGTTAAACAAAGAACCAAGTCGCGCCTCTGTTAAAACTACATTTTCATAGTTTTGCAGGGGAAATTTTATATGTATATATAAATATACACACACACACACATATGTGTGTATGTCATATGTCATATAACTTAAGAATGGTTATTCTTAACTGATACGGAAGTCTTGCTTCTACACCAATAAGTTGAATATGAGAATGTCCTTGGCAGAGAAGAGGGTGTATAAAAAATGCACATAAATTACATTAGCCCTGTGAGACTTACATATTGATACATTTATCGCTGCTGGAGAAAAGATACATTCATCTTCTATATTCTCTGACTTTCATAGACTACTCCTATTCAAACAAAATGATTTTAACTATAATGAATATCCAAACATTTCACTACTTAATTTCTATATGTTCCCTTTTGTGACTCAGCTATAGTTATTATGAGTGTTTCTATTGATGTGTAATCAATCATTCAATAATTGGATAGATTCTAACTCATTTTTTGTTAAATTGAATAAACTTTCCAGAATGTCTAGAAATTTTAGAAATTTAAAATCTGATTTGATTATAATATTTAATACATATTTATTGCTTCCTATGTCCCAGATAGTACCTCTTACATATTAGATCACTTTTATTCTTACAAAGTAGCTAAAAAACAGTTAACTGTGGGAAGCCCATTTTTCAGATGAGAAAAGCCAGGCTTAGAGAAATTAAATTAGTTGCTAAAGTAACTTGCAAATGATGAAACAGAATTTGAACCCAGATTATGCAATATGAGAGGTTGATATTTTAATTACTATATTATACTATTATCTCAGGTTATGCCAAGCATTCACAGAATTCATTGTGAATTATCCAAATTAGTTAACTTAATGACTACCATAGAATATAAGACCATAGTTACATCTTTTTAACCACAATATTTATCTGAAGATCTATATAGTGTAATTATAGATAGGTAAATGATGAAAATGGATTGTTAGATTTTTTAAAAAAAACAGTTCTCATGTACCAAACATATGCAAATTTAAATAGTGTAATAAAAACAAATACCGAACTTGGAACTATCTTGTATCCGTGAACTTTTCATAAGGCACATCCATGATGCTATTTCCCTTCTGTTGACCACAGATATGATGACACCACTGCACTCTAGCCCAGGTGACAGAGCTAGACTGTGTCTCAAAAAAAAAAAAAAAAAAGGAAGAAGAAGGAGGAGGAGGCAGAGGAGGGGGAGGAAGAAAGAAATTTGTGAGAATTGTAACTAACTTCTCCTTACCCCCTTTTAATGAAGATTATCTCTTAATCCCATGGTCTAGCAAAGATGAAATAGGTTTTGTGCCCCAGCTGTCCCTGAGGGGTTTGTCCCTCTTTGGAATTTATTTCACTCATTTGTCTTATAATCTCAGATGGGCTCTCAGATGGGCTCAAGAAAAGTTATGATTTTGTGAATTACTTGACTTTTGTTTTTTGTTTATAGAGTTGGGACAATGTACTTTCATACCTTCCTATATTGCATGCAGAAGTGGAAATTTTCTCATAAGGTTTTGATTTGTTTTCTTTCTAAAGGTTGTTTTCCTTGGTCTTATCTCTGTTTGCTTCATTTTAATTTCTTTTTTGTTTTTTCTTTTTGTTTTCTTTGGTATGTATCTTTCCTGTAGAGGCTCATTTTTCAAATTTCTGATGCTCTTTATCGAAATCTCTGTGGTCAATGTTAGGTACAGTCACTGGAGGGCCTGTAGTGGATTGTTTCACTGATAGATCCCTCCCCAGTGTCTATATCAGTTACTACATACTGAAATACTCACTTCTATTTTTGTCAGTTTGTTTGGTGACAGGAAGTGTTCTGAGAGGCAAGGGTGAACAAAAAAGTGGAGGTCTTTTTATTTAATCATCTTGTTTTTAGGAATTCTCTGGTCCAGAGTCTCTCTAAAATAATTCTCTCTTAAGCTTCTTGAAATGGTGAGCTCTTCATCTTCTATACTGGGTTAAACACAGTATCCTGGCTGTACAGGCTGAGGAAGCAGATTGTGCAGGTGCTCCTTAGACAGTTCAAATATTTTCCTGTTTCCAGATCCACCTTACAATCTCATCTTCAGAAGGAAATGTTGCGTTGAATTTCCAAGTCATTCTGGGGTTCTGTGTTATGAATGGGGTTCTGAGCACCCCCACCCCCACCATCATCACCATCATCGTCATCATCATCAGTTTTCTCTACATCAGGTGCTTTTGTACCTATGTTTAGGCATTATTCATTTGAAACTAGGAAGAATTCTATGAAGTAGTTAACTATTGGCACGCAAATTTAAAAGAATATGAAACTAAGGTTTTGAATGGTAAAACCAATTTAAATATATGCAGTCTAACAAGGGCACCCACTCTTTACCACTATGCTATCACTATAAAATTATTAAACACTAATAACTTATCTTTGATATTTTAATAAGTGTCATTATTAGTATATGTTTCACCTCATACATTGTGGTTCACCCATGGTTTGCCAGGCTGCTACTAAACCTTCTCTATCAGTCTTTGGAAACAGTTAACTCAATTTTACTAACATTAGTCAAATAACTTAATCTTAAAAATTAAAAGTCTGCATATTCATATTTTATGGCCATTGGAAAATAGGAGCAGAAACTCCTTTTTCCATAAAGACTCCATTTAGCAGAATGCTTGATACTAAATATGGGCTCATTTCATGTAACCTACTATTAGCAATATGTAACCACTTTTACTATTTTGCACTTGACATCTTTGTGTGGTGAACAACTTGTTCCAGTTTGTGCCAGTCTTTCTCGTCTTAGCACGGAAAGTCTCCAGTTCTAGAAACTCTCTGTCCCCGGCAAACTAGGATGATTGATTACCCTAGATCTTTATTACATTTCTAAGCATTTAAAAGCATAGAGGTTAGACTACAAATAGAGGAATTCCACAGACAGGTTTGAAAATACATAAGACTTTGAAGTTTTAGAGTAAAATAATCATGTTGATTTGATCACATAAAGTTGGAGGTTCATGAGATGTATCTTCATAAAGCCTTTTTTTCTTTATTGCTGTAATAATATTGAAGATAACCTAAAATTATTAAAAATTTTCATATTTGGAGTTCACAGTAGATGTCCACTTCAGAAAATGAACTGTTTTTCCTTTGAAAGAAGAATCATTTTAGGATGAAAATGTCCAAACTCACAGTGCAAGTTGGAGGGCAGTGGAGACGCAGAATAGATGTGGGCAAAGTGGGCAGGAGAGTGACAGTGGAGAGAAATACCCAGAAGAAATGTGTAGGTAAAATAAGATAGTGGTGTCTGCTCATGTTGGCCTTGAAGGCTTAGTCAAGGGTTCAGTTTTTTTGGGTATATGAATGCAAGGTCAGTTTATGAAATGATGAAAGTGATCTCTTATGAAGAACAAACTACCCAAATATGCTTTCTAAGGAGAGAAGGATTAGCTAGAAAACTATGATATAGAAATTGGGTTCTTCTAGACCATGATTAGTTTTGAAAAAGGAGAAAAGTAATCAACCATACTTGGGGGTTAAATAGTCCTGGTGAAAGGGGAGACAACTACTCACTGCTCTTCTCTTCTCTTGTTCCCCTCTGATTGCCATTTTTCTTCTCATGGTGGGACTTTGTCAGGGCTATGTCTGCAAAATCATTATATGATACAATTTGTTTCATAAGTAATAAAAAGAAAATAATGCTCAATATATAGTGTTAAAAAAAAAAAAACAACCTATGAGCCTGTTTAAGTAAGTTTCTGAATTCTTTTTTTTTTTTTTTTTTTGAGACAAAGTCTCACTCTGTTGCCCCGGCTAGAGTGACGTGGCATCAGCCTAGCTCACAGCAACCTCAAACTCCTGGGCTCAAGCAATCCTCCTGCCTCAGCCTCCCAAGTAGCTGGGACCACAGGCATGCGCCACCATGCCCGGCTAATTTTTCCATATATATTTTAGCTGTCCATATAATTTCTTTCTATTTTTAGTAGAGACAGTGTCTCACTCTTGCTCAAGCTGGTCTCGAACTCCTGAGCTCAAACAATCCGCCCGCCTCGGCCTCCCAGAGTGCTAGGATTACAGGCGTGAGCCACCGTGCCCAGCCAGTTTCTGAATTCTTGATCTTACTTATTACGCTTCTGTACTCCATTCTACTTTTTTTTTTTTTTTTTAACTTTTTGGTTTCTGTGAACAATGACAATTCTCAGTCTTAAACATCTATGAAAGTATGTGGACTCAGTAATACTTCAAAGCAAACGAGTCAAATGAAAGTAGCCAAATGAATAAATTATATGCGATGGATTTTGTTCAGAATCTGAAGCTTTCTATTCCTTTCTTTCAGTTTATCCATACAATCATTGGTAATGAGTTTTGGTTCAACATTACAGATAAAATATCACTAGGAAAACATTTTCCCTACTGAGTTCTAGAATTTTCTTTCAGTTGTTAAATATGCATAGAGATTCTTATTTTTAGCTATGTACCTCTCTGGATCTTGAGCAATGGGTATGTTTTATCTAACCATTAATTCAGTCTAACCAAATTTCATTACAAGAAAGCAAAAGAGGATATCTCCTGTATTTCAATATAATGACCTATAACCAGTAGACTACTGGCTCTGCACATTTTTGTTTTCTAAACTAATTTTCTCATTATTTTTTCTTTTTTTCCCAATTTCTTTATGGAATATAATGATATAGTTTGTTCACTATTCGATGTCTTTGCATTTCTTCTTACCACATTATCTTTGTTTAGGCATTATTCTATCTTATTCCATAGACTAAATCATTTAATTCAGTAACTATTTTTGCAAAAAAAGTTTAAGATGTCTGAAATTTAAAAAAAAAAAAAAAACAACCAGCATTGTATTTAGATGAAAGCTTGGTGTTGTGTCTCATTCTATTCACAGTAGTTAACAGGTGTGAATTGCTTCTTCACTAGCATAAATTTCCTGCTGTGCAGCCCTTTGTTCACTTCATGCTGCTTTCCTGCTCTATTATGACTACCAAAATACCTGATTCTACTTTAATGTAATTTTAAATGCTTTAGTGCTTTGAATAATGTTTATTTGTAAGGCCTTTCTCAAAATAAAAGTGAATACTGTAAAGCAAGCAAATACCACATTCCATATATAACACTGATCCTAGAAAGAATACATGACTACCGTATACACACAAACATATGTAAGTCATACATGAATATATGCACACATATCTGAATACGTGTGTACAATAGTGTTTTAGTTTTTCTAGAATCGGATGTGTGTGTTTGTGTGTATGTACATTCATTGGTCAGGAAGTTTGGTTCAACACTGCAAATATATCTCATTATCTTTTCTGTCTTAGAATTTTAGAGATTCATCTAAAATGGAAAATTATTTCTGTACACTTATATATATGTACTTAGGGCCAATCGTGGAGAAATATATTGCTAAATGTAAACTATTAATACAAATATCATTATTAAGTGACTCATATCAGGAAAACTAGTGTTTCTCCATGGATCAGTGAGCTTTGTGGGTCACTTTGTGGGTCCTTTCTGGACCATAGACATTCACTGGGATGTGCTTGTCAGGAAAGGTTTTTCTTTAAAAATATATCACTTTGCCACCAAAATAAACCTACCAAAGAGTATAACTGTTAAAGAAAAAAATATTCTAACACTTGTTAAAATGGTAAGGAAGACTACTCAGGATTATTGTGATAGATGCCAATATAACACAATAAGAGAGAGAAATTGAGGGCAATTCCAAATACAAAAAAGAAAAAGAAGGGATTCATAGCCAAAGAGAAGATTAAATGAGTCAAGGGATGGAAGATGACCAAGAGAAGACATCAAGTCTAGAGGGATTCTTGCTAAACTGACCTAATAGGATTCTTGTTAGGAGTAGGCCAAGATGATCAGACATCACCCAGGAGATGGTAGGGAGTGAGGAATCTGAGCACACACTAAGGGTGAGAGGATTCTCTCTAAACTGAGTTAGCATGATTCTTGCTAAAACTAGACAGTGCAGGGATGGAAATGGAAGCCCAAGGCTGAGGTCTAGTTTAGAAGAGGGCTCAAAGGAGCCAGACTAAAGTTTGGTCAAGGAGAATCTTTGTCATAACCCCATGGTGGAGCAGAAGATACAACCCAGTCATCCACTCGAGGGGTTGCAGAAGCAGTAGGCAACAAACAACGGCCTTTGTTGAGCACTGGTGGGAGAGGTAGCATCAGCTGCCATCCCACCTGGGGTTTGAGTGAGAATGCCAGGCAGACTGCAGTGACAGCCCATGTGAAGGCTGCAGGCAAGCTCTGGGCAGGCTGGCAGTGCAGGTCCAGCACAGCAAACATCAAGCGAGAGCCCAGAGAGAACAGCGGAGTAGGTAGCATAAGCAGCAGCCAAAGTTGATAAAAGAAAGCAGATAAGTCATATCCTAGGAGGCACACAGACGTTTCAAACAGGAAAGGAAATATAAATGCGAATCTCAGATGCTTTTTTCCCAAAGGTGGGGGCTTATGAGATAGTGATATCTAATCAAATTGACCTTATTTGTACCCACAGGCTGTTGAAGCCTAGGGACTTTCAGCTACCAAAATAATAATTCAGAACAAACAAAAGCCATAAATACACAGATAATAAAAATGTGAATAAAATAAAAATAAGCTCATCTTTTATGTATTTTACCAACTTCCACTTATCAGAATCTGAATTATGAATGATGAAGGTGATAAAGTTTTCAAAGACAAAGGCAAATGCAAGTGAGAAAATTAAAGATTGCACAGAATGCAGAGACAAATAAACAATTATAATGCAAAGTATTTCCTCTCAAATAAGTTATATAGCATTTTCACCTGCAGTAGATAGTCTAACTGATCAAGAGAGGATATTACAACAGATACAACTTTGCATTCGTTCACTCCTCTCTCAATGAGATGGTTTTTGTGTGACCAGAAGAATGCATAGCCCTATACAGCTACTGGAAATCACTGAGCCAATATTTGGGTAGTGCTTTGGAAGACGAATGGCTGAGAATGCATTTCATATATTGGCAGAGGCAATCCCTTGCTTAGAAATAAAGTTATAACTGAACAAGACAGAACAGAACACACGAGACATTATGACCCCACGAAGTAGGTCCAGGTTGGTGGTGGGACTTCGTATGGATGGGACCTTCTTAGGTTCATGCAATAATCAGCGAGTAAGTTGTTGGTGCTTATTTTGTGCCTGGGATGGACTCAATACCCATGGGAACGTGAAGGAAGTGAAGGACCCCATTCCTGTCATCTGAGAACTTTTGGTCGAGTTAGGGCTAGAAGATTAGCATGCATGTTCTATAAACAAACTGCAAGAAATTTTTAATACGAAAGCCTCATATGTTAAATATAGTATTTGACTGCTCAAGTTAGAAGATTACTTCAAGTTTTGCTACTACTATTACTGTGCAACTTGGGGAAATTGTTATTGTATCTGATTCTCAATGACCTCTGCAGTTAAAAGAGAAAATGTGGTTACACGATCCTTTAGGTGCTTTCCTTTCAAGCTTTACAGTCTATGAAATCCATTCTAGTGCACGGAAAGAAACAAGTTGTTTTACTTCATTTTGAATTTTTAGTTTTGTTCAGGTGAATAACCACATATGAAGAAAAATACTCTAAAAAGTACAACAAGTTGGAGGCAATATATTCTATATATCTCTCTTAGATTTACAACTCAATTAACAAATTAAAAGCAAGCAGAATGTCTATAGTAAAGAAATTTGTTTAACTTTGACCAAGTGTTTTGAAATCATTTAACCATATGTAAGCATTGTTGCCCCATGCCATACATATAAAAATTCTTGTGATTTTACCTCAATTTAATTGACACTGTTTCTTAAGTTATGATATATTATTTTCATTTGTTTACATTCTTATTCAAGGCATTAGGTAGGACCACCTTGTTGAATATTAACATAACTGTAAAGGAGTTGCCTGTACAGCAATTTTAAGGAAGCTAAACATCATCCCTGATATAATATCAAGCAAGTGTATCATATATACACACTTAACTAAACAATTTATGAAATTTAGTGTGATCTTCATGCATATGGGAATATCATATACATATTTTAAAACATAGTATTATTATGATCACAACGCTGGATGATTTAGATTCAGTAAGTGGGATATGTCATTTCACAGAAGGGAAAATCTTAATTCACAACATTACTCTGGGAATACCATGCAGAACTTGCAGTTACTAGTTATTAATAATATAACTTGGCAGTTGAGTTTTGCTATTCTTTAGATCCTCTCTGAAATGGAAGTATTCTCTCTACTTATGATTTGAAATCCCACTTTATATTTTTCATCCCTTAAAATCACATATTCAGAAATTACAAATTCATACTACATAATTATTTACCCTAAACTTTCACTAACCTTAGCCCTCAAATAATTAATCTTTACAGACTTAGCCAATAGTGTCACCATTTAGTTACAGTAAAGGGGAAAAAAGCTATTTCCTTTTGGTGTAATTCAGAAATGTCTTGATAGATTAGGTGGTTGTATAGGTAATTAAATAATTGGGTCTCATTATCCAGGCTTCTAGTTGAACTTATGTCAAAAATTTAAGTTTTCTAAATTGCACTGCAAAACATCATAGTACTAATAATATAAAGTATGCACATAAAAAATTCCCCTCAATAATCATACAATATGTTCAATATTCTAATTCTTATGTTTCCCTTTAACAAATTGGACCAATACAGGCATCCAGAATTTTAAAGCAATAATCTTAGTTATTAGTTGCTGGAAGAGCTTGGAAGTAGCAGTCAAATTGCTTAGATTTGAATTTGTGGCATCACTACAAATTATTTGATCTACAACCTTGAGTGATGTACATAATCTTTTTTTGCCTCAGTTACCTCACCTATGATATGGGGATATTAATAGCACCAAGCTGATAATCTTTTATCTTTTATGAAGATAAAATTATTTAGTACATTTAAAAATGCTAAATACTTAACATTTGTTAGAAATAATAATTTTATTGCTATTATTAGTATTAGGTATTGATATTATTTCCCACAGAGCTTCTGCTTTACCTCCAGGCTGTGGCTCTGGCTCTGAGGCTCTGGCTGTGCCTGGGAGCCCCCAGATTCATAAAATAAATTCTATTAGATCTAAGCAAAGAGATAAAGAGCAGCATCATACTTTCTGCGGACTTCAAAACCCTACTGACAGAGCTTGATAGATCATTGAAGCAGAAAATGAATAACAGAAACACTTGACATAAAAAGGATTCTAGATAAATAGAACTAACAGACATTTACATAACATTCTACCCCAAAACTACTGAATATACATTCTTCCCATCAAAACATGGGGCATTCACCAAGATTAATCACATCTTATGCCACAAAACATGTCTCTGCAAACTAAAAAAAAAAAAAAAAAAGCCATACCACATATCTTCTCAGACTACAGTGATATAAAACTAGAAATCAATTCCAAGTAAAATCTGCAAAAAGTCTGGAAATTAAGCAATCTGCTGCTGAATGATTCTTGGGTCATGATGAAATTAAGATGGAAATCAAAAGATTCCTTGAACTGAATGACAAAGGGGACACAAGCTATTAAAATCTAATAAAATCTATGGGATACAATGAAAGAAACCCTAAGGGGAAAATTTATCACCTTAAATGCTTACATCAAAAAGACAGAAAGATCACAAATTAACAACCTAATGACACATATCAAGGAGCTAGACAAGGAAGAGAAAATCAACCCCAAAGCCAGCAGAAGAAAACACGTAGTAAATCTCAGAGCAGAACTAAAAGAAATAGAAACCAAAAAATCAATACAAGGATCAACGAAACAAAAAGTTGGTTCTATGAAAAGATAAACAAAATCAATAGACCTCTAGCTAGATTAACCAGGAAGAGAAATTACCCACATAAGCTCGATCAGAAATGAAAAAGGAGATATTACAACTGATACCATACAAATACAAAATATCACCCATGAATACTATGCAAACCTCTACCCACATAAACTAGAAAACATAAAGGAAATGGGTAAATTCCTGGAAACACACAACCTCCCAAGACTCAATTGGGAAGGAATAGAAATCCTGAAAAGGATAATAATAAGCAGAAAGATTAAAGCAGTAACAAAATTTACCAACTAAAAAATCCCTGGACTAGATGGATTCATAGCCAAATTTTACCACACCTACAAAGGAGAACTGGACTTATCATATAGAAAATATTCCATAACATCTAGAAGGAGGGAATCTTCCTTAACTCATTCTATTAAGTCAGTGTCACCCTGATACCAAAAGCAGGAAAGGACACAACAACAACAACAAACACTACAGATCAATATCCCTTATGAATATGGATGGAAAAATCCTCAACAAAACACTAGCAAGCTGAAATCAACAGCACATCAGAAAAAAAAAAAATCCCTGTGATCAAGTGGGTTTCATCCCAGGGATGCAGGGATGCAGGGATAGCTCAATGTATGCAAATCAATACACATGATTTACAGAAGTAAAAACAAAGACCATATGATCATCTCAATAGATGCAGAAAAAGCATTTGATAAAATCCACCACCCATTGATGATTAAAACCCTCAACAAACTCAGCATAGAAGGAACATACTCCAAAATAATAGAAGGCATTTATGACAAACTCACAACCAACATCATACTGAATGGGAAAAGTTGAAATCATTCCCCCTAAGAATTGGAAAAAGGCAAGGATGCCAGCTGTCACCACTTCTATTCAACATAGTGCTGGAAATCCTACCCAGAGCAATAAGGTAAGAAAAAGAGATAAATGATATCCAAATCAGAGAAAAGGATGTCAAACTGTCATTTTTTGCTGACGATATGATCTGCTATTTAGAAAATCCCAAAGACTCCACCCAAAGACTCCTAGAATTGATACATAAATTCAGCAAAGTATCAGGTTACAAAATCATTGTACACCAATCAGTAGCATTTCTATATCGAAAACTCAGTCATGCAGAGACTCAACTCAAAAGCTCAATACCATTCATAACAGCTACAAAGAAAAATTCTTAGCAATATACTTAACCAAGGAGGTGAATTACCTGAAAGATCTCTACAAAGAAAACTATAAAACATAGATGAAAGAATTCGCAGATGACACAAACAAATGGAAAAAAATATTTCATGCTCATGGATTGGTGGAATCAACATTTTTAAAATGTCCATACTGCCCACAGTGATTTACAGATTCAATGCAATCCCCATCAAAATACCAATGTCATATTTCACAGATATAGAAAAAATAATTCTACCCTTAATTTGGAACCAAAAAAGTGCCCAAATAGCCAAAGCAATGTTAAGCAAAAAGAACAAATCTGGAGGCATCACAGTACCAGACTTTAAATTATACTACAAGGCTATAATAACCAAAACAGCATGGTACTGGTATAAAAGTAGAGACATAGACACATGTAATGAGATATCACCTTACGCCTGTCCGAATGGCCATATTAAAAAGTCGAAAAAACATAGATGCTGGTGTGCATACGAAAAGGAATGCTAATGAACCGTTAGTGGGACTGCAAATTAGTACAACGTCTATGGGAAATAGTATGTATGGAGACTTCTCAAAGAAATAAATGTAGACTTAACGTTCAACCTAGCAATCCCATTACTGGGTATCTACCCAAAGGAAAATAAGTTATTTCATCAAAAAACACCTGCACTTGGATGTTTATTGCAGCACAATTCACAGTCACACAGATGTGGAATGAACCTAAGTGCCCATCAGTTCATGAGTGAATTAAGAAAATGTGATACACACACACACACACACACACACACACACCATGGAGTACTACTCACCCATAAAAAGGAATGAAATAATGTCTTTTGAAGCAACTTGGATGGAACTGGAAACCATTATCCTAAGTGAAGTACCTCAGGAATCAGAAAACAAGCACCACATGTATTCTCTAATAATTGGGAACTAATTGATGGGTATACACAGGCATAAAGAGATGTAAAGGTCATTGGAAATTAAGAAGAGGAGAGGGAAGATAGGAAAGAGGTAAAAATCTACCTATAGGGTACAATGAATACTATTCTGGTGATGAGCACAATAAAAGCCCCAACTGAAGCATTATAAAATGTATCTATGTAACAAAAACATTTGTACCACCTTACTATTTTGCAACTAAAAGAGTAAATTCTAGTAGATAAAATTTTTATCACAATAAAACCAATTTTTAAAAAATCAATGTTTCCCTTCAGTTCTAGGATTGATTTGGAAGAGAGAAATATAAATTCACATTAATATACCAACCTAGCAAAAACAAGAATCGATGAGATTTCTTTGACAATTCTTCTTCCAACACTGTTGTCAAAGGCCCATCCTGAGTCAGGGACTGAGTCTACATTTGGTGGATTAATGGAACAACCCTATAGAAAGCCAATAGATTAAACCAGCCATTATGGGCATGATAAATAAATTAGTTGCCCAGGTTAAATATGTTTTTCACTAAAAATAAAAATTATTTATATAATATGTGAAGGTATTTTGAATGGTATAAAAAAATTATGACACTGTTGAATTGCAATAACTTATTCAATACCAATCAAAATTAAATTTTAGGCGTAATAGTCGTCCATACTTTAGATGGAAAAATGCTCAAAATGAATCTTCACAAATGTCCTCTGTTTTAACATGAGATGAACAAAAAAATAGTCCTCAACTTAATTATAAACCCAGAACCAACGGTTCTTTTAATTTCCGTGACCTAAAAATCAAACAGACCATAATGAAAACAAATATGTCCAGTTTATCAAGGTGCATCCTTGACAAAGGTGAACAGAATGCTTTAGCAACACACACACACACGCACGCATACACACACATACACACAAAGCACAAATATACACACCACCCATGATTTATCCATATAGCACCTATAAAACCCCTTTATACATTATGGGTAACTGAGAGCTTGAAAATAAAGTGGTGGGTTGGTGGGTTGCATTACTCATTATAAAATTTTGATTTGATTCTCTCAGTGACTTTATGCAATATTCCTCATTTTCTACCCTACAGAAATTAGCCTATGTGCTGATTTTGGGCTGATAAACTATATTTGAAAATTAATAATGATTGTTCAGAAAATACGAAATATTATGATGATATAAGTTTCTCTCAAGTGGTATTTTAAGTTGTATATTTTATAAATGAACTGCAAATATCACAGAAAGAGATTATTTTAGTGTCTTTCACTGTATTTTCTATAAGCAATTTTCAGAAGCTCGTAATCTAAACAGTGCTTACACTACATGCTGGTTCAGCTGGAAATGTTAATCATATTTCTCTTTCTCAGGAATGGGGAACACAAAGCCACAAAATTTCTGCTATAAAGATGATTTACTAAATGTTGAACATTCTTCTTTTCATTACTATGCATTTATTTGGGGGAAGCAATTTTTGAATGGGAAGAAGAGTCACATGACAACTAGTAATTTGCAAACAAAAAAGGGGCCTGTTTCAACACATAACACTCACACAATACACATGCAACACACACAAACCACATGCATATGCACAACTTACATCCACGTGCACACACTCAAACGTGATAAGCCATCATAATCTACACATTCATGGTGAATTGCAAGTATTAAAGACTTATTACTTTTAGAAATGAATTGATTAAAAGTAAAAATAAAGATGTAAAGAAAACTATAGAGAGTTATAGATTTTGAAAACTTTGCCCTACTCCACACAAAGTTATCACTCTTTTATATAGAAATATATCACCAAACTGGCAAGTTACTTTCCTAAAGATAATAAATAATATTATATATACAACATGCAGTTAATAATGTTTCTTATAGTATCCTCAGGATCATCACAGGATGTGGAACACAATAAATCCAAAAGATACTTGCTACATGAATAAATCAATGAATAAATATACTGATTAGATGAAATAATAAAAAATTGTGTATAATTTTGAGTTCTGAGCAAAAGTGTCCCATAAATGCTATATCTAAGTGAAAGAGAATCAGTCAACATACAATTTAATTATATTGCCAAATCTTTCCTCCCAGTCAGTTTTTATCTAACTGATTAAAAGTATCTATTAATTATTTTTAATCATTTACAATATCCCTCAAATTTGCCATCTATTTCCTCTGCCTCTGCTCTAGTTAAGAGTCTTATTATTTCATGTCATAAAAAGTTTTTCAGGAATCTCCTCATCTCTAGATTCTCTCAATTCTGAACCATTATCCTGCATAAAAACACCAGGCTTGTCTTCTTAAGGCAAGGATTTGGACAATTTACTACCTTGCTCAAACATCATCAATTTCCCAACCCCTGTGTCAACAGAATAATTTCCAGACTCCTTATCTTTGTATTCAAGTTCCCTCTAGATGCAGTTGCACACTATCTTTCCAGCTCATCTACCTCTACATCCTCTTTGTTCCCCTAATCAAGTCTACTTACAATCCCTGTAACACACATTGCACTTTTCCACTTCGATATTTCTGCTCACATTGAGTCCCTTTCGAAAATGTCATCCTCTATGCTCCATTCCTTCCCTTCATCTTATCAGGCTCCAGTACATATTATGTTTATGCTACAAAGACTTCCCTGATGGCACCTGGGAATAATCTTTTTTCCGAGCAACCATAGCACCAATTATCTCCACTACATTTCCTAAAATATATTCACGATACAGCACTAGTTCTGTGAGATAATAGATGTTACCAGCAAATGTCTAACAACATTTGGAAATCTAAACAGAAATTCATTGAAAGGGATTCTTTTCAACAATGGTTCCAGCAGAGTTAGAGAGAACGGAGCACTGATCAGGGAACACATGTTGTACAAATCATCTGAGATAACTGGCATTCTGACAAACACAATATGTGGGAAAACATTTGTCTAGGACAATTCCGTGACATATATTTATGGCCTGAATTATCCATTTATTTTTGCCTGTATAGCTGAATATATCCTTTCTTTGTGTTATTTCTAGAATTTTTAGGTTAGCATTATTGTGGTGACCTTATTCTTGGTACCATATTATTGCTTTACTTTTATTTCCCACTATGTCATGTTTTTTATATATTTCCAACTTATTTTATCTTAGTATATGCCCTAAGTTACTCTCAGCTACTTCATTAATTTCCTATTGCTGCTGTTACCAATTAGAACAAACTTGGTGGCTTAAAACAACACAAATTGATGATCTTGCCACTCTGGAGGTCAGAAATCTAAAATGGGTCTTCCTGGGGTAATATCAAGATATAGGCTGTATACATACCTTTCTGAAGAGTCTATGGGAGAATCCATCTTCTTGTTTTTTCCAGCTTCCAAAGACTACTCTCATTCCTTGGCAAGTGGCTCCCTCCCATTTCAAAAACCAACAGTGGTCAGTTATATATACTTTCTCGCCCTGACTCTGACCCTTCTGCCTCCTTTTGCCACTTTATAAGGGCCCTATGATCACATTAGGCCCACCAGACCATCCAAGATAATTTCCCTATCTCAAGGTCAGCTGATTAGCAACCTTGATTCCATCTGCGACTTTAATTCCTCTTTGCCTTGCAAGGTAGCATAATCATAGTTTCTTGAGGCAAGTATGCTGACATCACTGAAGGCCCATTAATCTGCATACAATAGATACTTTAAACTGTTTTGAACTAATGTGTGACATACCAATGTATAAAACATAAGTAAAAATAATTACAATGTTCTTGGGCCACATAATTTATCTTCTTTTGTAGATTATAAATGAGTAGGCAGCATAACAACTTCTGTATCTTCTCAGCGCCTGAAATAAATTTTTCCCTACAGCTAATTTTTAGTAACAATTTGTGCTAACCTACAGGTAAATAACTACATATTTACAATAATATTACATATTATAAACTCTGACTATTGAAAAGACTTTGATAATATGCCACATAATATTTTTCTATGTATAATACTGCATTTTTCCTTCTCTAATATAATCTTCATATCCACCTAAGGTAAACACTTCATGCAGTGTTTATCTGTTCTAGCATTCATAATTTAAAGACTGATTCACATACCAAAGCTACAACTCTGGAGTATATGGAGATGAAGAGAGCTAGGAAAGCTGCTAAAGCAAAGAAAATTCTCAGAGATCTTAGTGTGACTTGGGAAGAATGTATAAAATATAAACATGATATTAATATATAGTATATCATGAAAGTGCTACTTCTATTTGGTATTGGAACTTATTTCAATGATTTAGAAATTTGATTTTAATTAAAATGGCAGGATTAAATACCCCAGATCTCTCTTATTATTTTTCAACCCTCTGTACCAGTTTGAATAAAACAAAATAAACATATGGCATGATGTTATTTGGAAAATGTATAATATAAATAATAAAAAAATGAATGAAACCTTATATTCTTTGTTTTTACAACTGACTATAAAACTCTAAAGTGGGAATTCAGAATGGGAGAAAATGAAAAAATATCAATAGATTGCTTTGGAGCAGTGGTCTTCAAAGGTGGCTGCCACTAGAATCTTTGAGGACATTTATAAACCTCAATGCCCAAGTCACACTTCAAAGGAATTAAATCAGAACCAGGTCACATCTCAAACTAATGAAATCAGTGTGAGTTTCCAATGAGCCAACAGCATTAGGAACCACTGATTTAGAGACATAGTAGGATTTCAACAGCAGAGCAGCAATCTATGAAATCTGTAGACAAATCTTCATCAATTAATTTGTTCTCCACATTCACCTTGACAGGATTGCTAGAAGTTTAAAACCTAACCCCATAGGTAACATAGATTAACTTCTTCTGTACTCTTCTTAAATTTTTTTTTTTAATTTCCTCATCTGTACTCCAGAATCATACCTGAAGATTGAATCTCAAAATACAATTAATTTAACATGATCTTACAATTCAGCAAGGCAATCAGAACTTCTTAATATACCCATATGTTTGTATCTATGTGCATTGGGGATTAAAGAGCTAAGTTTCAAAATCCAAGGAAGAGAGTGAGTGGAGGTTTTTAATCACATTTCCACCTAACAGTTGTTGGGAACTCACTTTATGCATCATCCAATTTTATAAGGTGGGAGCTATTACTTTTTTATTCATTTTATTTATTTATTTTAGGGGAAGGGTAAATGGAAACAAAGAAAATATAAGACTTGGCATAGGTCACACAGCTTCCTCATCTAAGAAATGGGATCATGAACCAAGTCAATCTGGATCCAGAGTTGTGCTACAGAAAAACACGGACTATGACAACACAACCAAGCATTTTTGAGCAGGAATGGAGACCTTTCTAAAGAACAGTCTGCCTAGATGCTGTCCTCTTCCTGCAAAAGACTAAAGAGACAGCTTTTCACTAGACCAGCACAGTATTCCCCAAACATTAAGAAGCAGCTGCAGCAAGCATTTTGTAAACATATGGTATTTGTATAATTAATGTAAAAATAGAGAATTCGCTTATAGTTACAGAATTCCAGTTAGAAAACCTGAAATTTCCTGAGCTGAACTTATGATACCCGTTTTTTTTTTTTTTTTTTTCCTCCCAGAACTATTCCTGTTATATCTTGCCCAGGCCATGGCAACCAGAAAACTGGTTGTTCAATTCATCATTTGGAAAATAACATTGAGAAGTCCTGTGTTTGTATGCTTCTCCCCACATTCCATCTCTTAGATATCTTAGATACCTCTCCCATGTCCATTGCCACCACTCAGGCTTAGAACCTCCGACACTGTGATAGCTGCCTAATTACTCCCTCAGTCCAGCCCACCTTCCATTTTCCAGACAGATGACCCTTCTTAAAATAGAAATCTAAGTATACTTTTCCTTTGAGTAAAATCTTTAATAAATTTTAAGCTGAAATAATACAATTACCTTCAAGATGAAGTCCAGTCTCCTAAACTGTACCTCTAAATGTTTCCGTAATTAGCCTCTGCCTACCTACTTCTCCAGTCTGATTTCTCATTTTAATTTTAATGCTAAAAGCCAAATACACTTCTTTGCCACTGCTAATTTATATATATATGTGGCTTTCATTATCAAGGAATATGAGACCCTTTTATTTTCCTGGCTATATCCTATTTTCTTTTTCAGAATTCATGCAATATTAACTATTTAATACTTCTTTTAGAAATTTCTTACTTCAATTTCCAGCTACAATGTAACAAACATGTTTTTCTATGTGACAGCGAATTCTATGAGTTAACTGCCATATATGGCAACATTCAGAGAATAAGCAGTTAGGATCAGCTAAAAAAATTAAAAATAAAAACTGAATAGTGTCAGTACTTTTATCATAAGTTTAGAAAGGTTTTAGAACATCAGTGAGGAAATGGTCTATTCTAAATTTTGTTAGGCACCCTTTCTCCGTATTTGTTCATTTTTTTCCTTAAATTTCCATGAATAAGTTAAGTCAATGTCACCATGACACTTAAATATAATTTTTAGAATATGATAATGCAATTATACCTTTCCCACGGTAGTAGCATTGAGAAATTAGTATGGGCCCAGATATTAACTATGTCTTTTATACTTTAAGTAGTTAAATTTTGCAAAATAAGGAAAATAAGCATGAAGTAAGAAAACTCTTGAAAAGATGAGGTGCAGATAATATTATAAATATATATGATCTAATAAATGATTCAGAAAAAATTATATTTCTAATAAACGTATGAAGACAAGTAAACTGTTCCACATGAGCATACAGACATGATAGGGGCCTGAGCATGCAGTTGCAGTGTTTGCCATTGTTATTTAACAAAATTTACAGTAAAAGAAATTTCTATAACTTACTATGTCATTCCACTCCATTGTAATGAAGCATACTATGAAGTTGTTTGCAAAAATAATAATTTGTAACATCAAATCCTTTTTTGTTTTTCTCTCTTTTCATTTTGTTATATCTGTAACATGAATAACATATATCATACTGAAAATAAATATTAATCGTAACAATACGGTATGACAAGAACCTTGAACTAGTAAACAGCTGGGTTTCTCTTGACCAGGATATTCTATATCCTGATGAGGACAACGATTTTCTAACTCTGTGCTGTGAATGTGACTTTACCAGGCCCCTCATCCCTGTTGCCATTTAGCTTCTATAAAAGCAGGAGATTTACGGATTGTTCTTTTGCATTCCCACTTTGATCAGAAATTTCTTCTAAGGCAGGTAAATTATTTTTATTGAAACAAACATAAAACTTAAAATAAAATATCTGAATTATTATGTTATTATAAAGTGAAAAGAGCTCTGGGATAGGATGACAGAACTCAAAAGAACTTACAGGAAAGTGTAGGAAGCTGGGAATGGACTACTACTGCCGCTCCACAGATTGCTCCCGAAGTGTGTCACCAAATCTCCATATAAAGGAGTGTGCTGAACACAGATGGGTGTTGATATTCTAGGCCATAACAGTTTCCAGGTAGAGTTTTACAGCGTGAATTTCAAGCTTATGTTAAAGATTATTTGGGTAGCACTTCTATGGTTCTAGTTGATCCTTCTGTTTGCAGCAAGCATAACTGCAAACCAGGGGCTGGAATGCAAAGAGGAAGCCCTACTTCCTAGGTAAAAATCTCAGTAAAGGGCCTGAAACCTATTCTGAAAGCAAGAAGTATCCCAATTATGTAAATTGGGCCAGCATGAGGGATTATGGAGAAGACTGCAGTTTTCTGGGCACATAAACATCAGAGAGTTGGCTATATTCACATGATTATATTTATCTATATGTGTAATAAAGGGTCTTAGTTTCTACAAATGAGCAGTTTTAGGTAGCTATCTTAATAAAGAAAGAGAAAAAGAAAGATGAAAAGAAAATGAGGAGAGAAAAATGGAAAATTAGATGGGGAAGAAAGCAGGAATAAAGGGAGGAAAAAGGTAGAAAGAGTTTTGTTAAAAGACTTTCAACTTATGAAAAGGGTGAAGAGGGTAGATAAATGTGATATATGAAATTCCAATGACAAACTTTGCTCCTTTTAATGTTTTTTAAACTAAAGAATAGATTTCCCCCCATTTGTGTAAAGAAGAAAAGAGAGCATGGACAAAGCTATTTCCTGATCTGATCTTGCCCGCATATACAGTTTAGTAACCGATGCCTTGGGAAAGCTGTGGGATGGCGGGAGTAATGCTATCCCTTGGAAGAAGCAGAAAGAATAGGCTGGACAATGGCAGTGAAAAGCAATAAGGCAGTGTTGAAAGATTACCAAAAAGCTTCCTTCCTTTACTCATCTATTCATTCATTCATCCGATTGTACAAAGTAATAGGGTAGGCACGATCGCTTTCCTCAAGAAGTCATTGTCAAAGGGACATAGAAAGACATAATTTCTAAAGTAATCAGTTGGATTTTATGAGTCTACAAAGTAAAAGTACACATAAGAAAGGGGAAAAAAAATAACCCAGGGAATCAGGGAAATACATGTTTGTTCAGATTCTCAATGAAAGGCTCACTATCCTCACTTTGGCAATGTTCTTAGAACAGGGATGCCTGGTGAAGATAAAAGTCGAAAAATACAATATCGGACAACCAAGAGTAAGTGAGAGAAGCAGTGCTGGAGGCAGAGAGTGGGTAATTTCTCTAAAGCATAGAGTTCAGAGAAGAAACAGCTTGGCTTCTCCTTCAAAACATATGATCCAAGTTCTTACAGTCTTAAAATAACTGAAATTCATAAAAGTACATAAATTACAATTAAGGCATAATCAAACAGGTTTAACTTCAGACACGAAGTGAATCACTGGGCAACTACAACAAGCTAGCAATTTTGAGACCAGCAGTTTCTCATAAAAGTGGAACTCTAACTTGGATAACAGAATAGAGGCAGAGTGAAGACACTGTGTCTCTCTTTGAGTAATTGCTTTTGTTACTAATAGAAAAGAACTGCATCCTGTTATCCTGAAGTAGCATTACAATACGTGGCGGCCTCTAACTAAATCAGAGGGGGATAGTTAAGAAGATATATAACTATTTGATGTATTGACTTCTGGAACACCATTGTACCTTAGGAAGCCAATAAATAAATTTTTGAAAAGTAAGGATACATATAATTAAACTTAACTGAAAAGATAAAATAACCAATTCTCATACTGCTACACCTAAACTTTCAAACTCGCATCTATAAATATGAAGCAGAGTCTAGTTGTTTATGCAGGTGTCAGAGTCTCCTGAAAGATAGGTTTTAGTTATTAATAAATCATAACATATGAGAGGGATATAATGTAATATCTAGGCTAAGAAATTGTATAGCCATAAGAACTCTCACCTGCATTGGAAAGTAAATCGCTCTGGGGAGCCGTATAGGGCCAAAGGAATCCACAACTTTTCTGACTCTGTACGTAATTTCAGCATTTAACCTTGTATTGGTTGATCTATCTGGTTGTGTGTGTCTTTTATTTATATCACACTGTGAGTTTAGCAAGAGTAAAAACTATATCTTCTTTATGTTGCCATCTGTAGCTCACAGCACTTAGTATCCAACTGGTGCTCAAGTAATATTGATGACTATACCATACTGATATGTATTTGACCTTGCATGCTTCAGGTAAATCATAACATTCTGCTTTTTGTTTCATTTTGTTTTCTTCTCTTCCCAGAATTTTCTTCCAGAGCAATTCAGATTATCAGGTGGGTTTCTATAGCAATTGAAGTCTGAGGTTTATACTGGATATTTAAATAATTTATTTACAAATACTTATGGGCCAAGCACTGGCTTCCATGCTTCAGTGAGTGAAAAGGTGAATGGACTGTGATTGCACGAAGTTTAAAATCCAAAAAGGACAGCTGTCTGTTAAAGTTGATGACTCTCAAAATCTAGTAGATGTTGAATGGTGAGTACGTGAAGGGCGAAATAGGTATTCCAGGTAATAGCATGACAAAACACACAAATAAATGAAGGAAGTGAGCCTGACTCATGAACAGTGGATTCAGCTTAAATATACAGTACAGCAGACACCTTTGGGAGAAAGGTGGTTCTCACATTTCATTTCAAAGAACTGTGGAGTCAGACAAGCCATTACATTCCAGTTCTGCAGTTTATTAGGCTATTATGGGTTGAATTAAATTTCTGTGAGTGTTTGCAAAGGACCTGAGTAAGAACATCACAGTTTGCTGTAAATATTAAGTGGAATCATGAGTGTAGTATATGTCTATTACAGTTCCTAGAACATATGACTCAATACAAGTTATCTTCACTGACCACTAAGATATAAAAAAAAGTGAAAGTATTTGAGCAGAGCTAGAGTTGTATCTTAAGAAACTTTCCTTATTCAGTACATATTCAAGAATAAAACTAATTTGAACACCAGAGATATTTCAAATAAAGAAAGAATGAAGTAGGGTAGCATTTGTGAAATGGGAGCGAATAGATTTAAGTCAAAGTATGGAAACAAAATAATTTAGGTTTGTATATAGGAAATAACTGTGGCCTTGGGGTTTGAACCTTAGACCTCATTCTGACTCCCCACTTCTAGCTGCATATCTGGTTCTATATTTACATATCTGTGATAAACAGTGGGATAATAAACTCTCAATTCTTTTCTAGCTTTAACAGGATTATATTTCTGTGATTAGACTGGGTAGACAACAGGAGTGGTAGATAAAACATGGCATCAACATTTCAAACATTAGTGATAGAAAAGTAGCCTCAAAAATATAAAATCTGAAGAACAGGAATAAGAACTGGTTTAGAGGGAAGAATCTTGCTTTTTGTCCTCTTTATTTTAGTACATTGTGATTTTTATTTGCTGGCGGAAAATTCAAGTGAACATGTTCAGGAGACAATTGGGAATATGGGCTGGATACTTCAGAGAGAAGATGTACGACAGGCGTTGGTTTGGAAGTCCTCTGCATAAAGGTGACAGTGGGTGCTTTGACAGTGAATGATATCACAGAGTCAAACTTTCACACAAAGGAAAAAAGCAGCCCAAGGACAGAGCATTTGCCAAGACCCATGTCTAGGCAGTGTCAAAGGAAGAAGAATCAGGAAAGGTAATAGATTTTTCAGTGCAGAACTTTATAAATGTATGTTATGAAATTAAAAAAAAAATTCAAGAAAAAGTAATTCTTCATATTAATATTTACTAGCCTTTTTTGAATGATCATAATGACCACACAAATGTAGTGTTAATAAACCAATTATTATTAGAAATGTGAATGGGGTGTAGATGTATGAGTGTATTAGGCTTTTCCATTTTTCTCCTAGCTTGGAAATGACAGATCCATGATTCAGACTTAGACATTTCTGATGCCAGGAGCCATGTAGTCTCAGTTATTACTTTAGTAAGACCAAGAAAGATGAATAATCAAAAAAGCCTATTGAATTTGATGCTTGGGAAAGTGTCGTGTGTCTTTCAGAGAACACAGTCAAAGGGCCAAGTTCAGAAGGTATGGTGAAAAGCTAGAAACAAAAGAAAAAATCCACTTCAGCAAGATAGGTAGTAAAGTCATAAGGTAATACTTTATAAATAATAAGGAAAACAAATTTAAAGGGTGGTAACTCGAGAGGCTAACAAAATCAAAGGAAAACATACAATGTAACAAGGTGATCTGACCTAATGTTTAGGAAGAGAAAAGAGAAAAATAGGAAGCATAAAATTAAAGAAATTAGAAATAAGGTTCTTTCTTTATATTTTGTAAAATCTGCACTCTAGAGTCATGATTTGCTTAGGTTCAGACCCTGACTATGTCATTCGCTTGCTGTTTGACTTTAAGAAACTTATTTATTTATCTGTGCCTAAATTTCTCTACCCATAAAATGTATATAATAGCAGTATCTAACACAAAGGCTTATTGTGGTGATTAAATGAACAGTGCAGCTCAGATGTAAGCACAAAGGGAATTGTAGCTACTACTAGAGGTAACTCAAAGTCGCATAGAGCTTGATATTTGAAATGCAAATAATGGCACTAGATTTATTAAAGAAGCATAAAAATATAGAAAAAGTTTAAGGGAAGGGCAAACTGTAAGAGAGGGATACCGGCCATTCACCTAGTGAGGACTCTGAAAAGCCTCTGTTTTATTCATCTCCCCAAGGAAAGAGTATTCATTTCCTTTATCAGGGCCCAAATCATTGACTCAGTCACATGTACTAACAAGCACTATGACCGGGTATTAAAAAGAAATTGATTTCAACAAGCAACCTCTTTCATTGGTTGCCCTGTGTGAAGCAGGGGGTTAAATAGACTCTCAGCCTGTCACGTGCAGATTCTTTTAGCTCCTGCCTTTCCATTTCCTTTCTACCAGATAAGGCAGTGTAGGGCAAGAAGATAGAAATATCACAAGGTTTGTACAGGGGCTTTTAGGGGAATAGATGGCCCATTTTAGACTTCTGTCCTTAACCATTTTGAAGTAACCTTACCAAAACATTGGACACAGGTCCAACTATTAATACATTGATATTTATCATTCTTTGTATGTTGCATTTAATTTGTATTCCTCCATAATGGCAATCATTTGGGAATTTTTAAGACCTTTACCATGATAACACGACCCCATCAGTTACTAGTCTCTTCCTTGTTCAAATTTATCGTTTCTATTTGAAATGAGATGAGGAGTTGAGAGAGAAGAAAATGGAGATATGGATGGATGCTTCAGGAGAGAAAAGAAAGTGTGAAAAATGTATTAGAGGAACCAGAATAATCCTAGAACAAGATGAGTTAAAAGAGCGTTGAAAAACTATGAGAAGTCGACTGAGATTTTGTTAGATGAAAGTATAGTGCACCATGGTTTTGTGGCTATGTCAAACATTGTAGGTTATACCAGATAGGAAGTACGAAGAAAAGTGCAATAGTTAGCAATTGAGGCTGTCAAACACAAACAATTCTTTTACTATTGATGCGGTTCCTTTCCTAGTCCAGTGCAATGTCCTGGAAGTGAAAGCCTGTGAACTAGATCCAACTTTGAATACTTCCCCTGTCCAGACACAAATATCTACCTTCTAGACATATCTACTTGGCTTTCTAAAACATTTCAAACTCAACACATCTAACAGAACACTGCTGATATTGTCCCCATTTCTCCAGACCAGTTCCTCTTGCAGTATTTTGCAGTTTTTTTCCACCTCTGTTGAAAGAAGCTGAACATCTCCAGGTTTTTGAACCCAAACTTTTCATGCTGTTCCTAGCTTCTTCCTCTCTCTCTCATCTCAATCTCTCATCTCAATCTCTCATCTCCATCTCTCATCTCTATCTGTATCTCTAATCATCTCTATCTCTGTCTTCCCCATCTCTTTCTACATATCTGGAACCCAATCTATCTAGTAAGTCATATTTTACTCTATACACCCAATTTCAATATTTTGCATTCCTCACCCCCTCACTTTTCTAGGCCATCATTATTTCTCACATGAATTAGCACAATAGCTTCCAACCATATTCCTTGCTTTTTTACTTAGCCACTATTTTCAATACAGCAAAAAAGTGAACACTTTAAAATGTAAGTTAGATCATTCTATGTTTTTTTTCAAAACCCTGTAGGGGCTTCCTATATTACCCAGAGAAAAATCCACAGTCCTTAAAGTGACCTATGTAGCAGCCAGATATTTCCATAGTAATGCTGGGCAACAGAGTATTGCAGACCTTGATGACTTAAAGTAAATCATTTATTTTTATTTGCTTATCTATGCTGTGGCTGTTGAGGAGGAATTAGGGGTGAGGTATCTTTACTGATCTTGGCTGGACTTTATCAGGCTTGGCTCCAGGCTCTAGGTTTGTTTCACGTCTGCATCACAGCTCCTTTCTCTGTGACAAGTGGCCTGCACAAGCCATGTTCTTTGCATTTTGATGGTAAAATCACAAAGGTGAGAATAAAAATCCTGTGATGCATCTTAAAGCTTAAACTTGGAAGAGTGTAACGTCCCTTCCACTCACATTCCATTGACCAACTCATATGACTACATTGGCAAAGAGTTTGGAAACAAGGACAGGTAAGGGATTAGAAATAACCATTCAATCTATCACAACTGACAAAGATGCGATCTGGCCACCCATTTCCTCCCACTCAGTGTACTCCGGCCATATTTATCTCCTTTCTGTTTTTTGTGCATGTCAGCCAAGATCAGTCTGCAGAGAATATCCAATTGCTTTTTTCTTTGCCTGTAATACTCTTCCTGTGGATATCTATGTTAACTCTTTCCTTCATTTCCTTCAAGTCTTCACTCAAAGATCTCCCTCTCAGTGAGTCTTTCCCTGGACACCTATTTAAAATTTCAAATTTGCTCATATTCTTTGCATTTTGTATTTCTCTTCCCTGCTTTAATTTTTGTTCCCTTTAATATCTATTACTAAGTAATCTACCATTTTTTACTTATCATAATTATTCCTTTCTATTCCATTGAAATATATGCTTTATAAGGGCATTAATTTCTTTATGCTTTGTTTATCACACTTCAAAGATTTTGAATAACTATCTATTGAATGAATGAATGAAGTTGAATATCAAAATCAACATGAGGCCCCTAGCTGGATCTTTCCTCCTACAGATGAATTCATAGGCAATCTAAACCACACACTGAACTTGCCAAATTGTATCAGGAATCTCTGTTAAATATGATACCAGTTTTTTCCCCTCAGCCAGCTCATTTGTAGATGTTTTCATTTTAGGTATTTCAATCTTGTTAGACCTTATTGCTTGTTCTTATAAAGCAACCACTTCAAACATCCCTGATTTCCAAGTACACCTTTTTCATGCTCTATATCTTCACCACATTCATCTCTATTCTCACACTCAATCTTATTTCTTTGAACTTCAAATGAAGTGAAGTCAGGAAATCCCTTTATGCTTGCTTTCTGAGTATCCTCTTAGCCAAGAATCAGTGCGAGGCTGTGAATTATTTTTCATAAACATTATCTTTTATGAGCCCTAGGCACATTTATACCTTTTTTTTTTTTAAATATTGCTATGGTTCTGGAATATTTCTACATCTTTTTCTACCATCTATAATTTAAGGAATTTGCATGTCATATTAGTGGAATTAACTTTTGGATGGACTTTTCTTTAGAAAACCAAGCAAAGCAAAATCTTTAAATGCAAAGGGGAAAATCAGATATGTTCATAATTTCAGACAATAATGACTTATGTTAATTATGGTTTCTAACTTTGGCATAACCTTTGATAAATCACTAAGCCATCCTTTATTAAAATATACTCAAAGTCTTATGTTTAAAGTTCTATAAAGTTCTATAAAAGTATGACAGAAAATTAAATTCTTGGCTATGACACCAAAATGAATGCTGTGTTTGTTTGTTTGTCAGGAAAGGTAAGTAATTCCAACTCCTTATTAGAAATTCATTTTCTTTTATGAGAAATGAGAAGCACAATCAAGTGTAAGGAAAAATGAGGGTCAGTTTTATCAGTTAAGTGTGATAGAAAAATTAGCCGGGTGCAGTGGCACGCACCTGTAGTCCCAGCTACTCAGGAGGCTGAGGCAGGAAGATTGCTTGAGTCCATGAGTTTGAAGTTGCAGTGAGCTATGATGATGCCACTGCACTCCACCCAAGGCGACAGAGCAAGACTCTAGGACTCTGTCTCAAAAAAAAAAAAAAAAAAAAATGCTAAAGAGAATCCTGAGAGAACTTACAGTGTTCAGAGGAAAGGCGGTAACATATATGCAGAAATAGAACCAGATGAAAAAAAGATAAAGCAAATAACAAATGTCCAAATAAATGTACCTTCTTGATAAGTTAAAAAATTGGATGAGAGTATTACAATGACATGAATTTTTCATATGTCTTGATGAGCACAATTTATTATAATGAAAAGCTATGATCACTGATTTTATAGTCAATCAGTATTTAAAAGTAACAAAACATTGATCAAGTTTTGTTTTTATCTTAGAGGGCTAAGTTACAATTAAGCTAATGGTGTAGTCTCCAAAACTAAGAACGTTCTTAGGCTTATAATCATGACTCACCCCTAAGAACCCTTGCTAAAAATCATAAAGAGTCATCTGAAAAACTCACGATCAACACGCGAGCTGAGACTTTGGAACTGCTGAGCAATAAAGACTAACACTGCCAACTTCTTAGGGCAAAACTTTTTAGGCCCTAGGTATATGTTTCTTTTCTAGAAGATTATTTTAAGAAAATCTTAGAAGGAGGAAAGTGCTAACAGCTTAGGATCAATTTAACAAAGGATATGATTCTGTAGGAACACTGTACCTGTTGCCTACACTGTCCTCAAATCCTAGATTAAAAAAAAAAAATTCTTGTTTTTAATAATTGTGTCTCAACTGCAAAAAACCATAAAATGTTCCAGGAATCCCAGTATGCTAGTCTTGTAAATAATATTTTCTAGACGCTGCTTCTCACACCCAGATGGAACATACACATTCTTTGTCAGACCAAAGGAATCTAAATTTTAAAGCTGAACTGAAGGACATGGTTTGCATGCCTGCACAAGTTCTACAGAACTTTTCTAACTCTTATCTAATCCTGATCTAATTCTTACAAATTGTGTATCAGATGTCTTAATTGTTCTTTTTAAATTTATAGTCTTAATGACTACAATGAACTAACAAAAATATTGATCATTTCTATCATGCATTTAGATTGTGGATTGCTAAAATACCTATCTGAATAATTCAGAACTGGATAGATTAATATTTTAACCTTTTGCAACTTTAGGAAACTTTTTCAACCTTCCCTCTACACATACCAGAGCAAGCCTGTCCAGCCTCCCCCACCAAAATTAACTATTATTCTCTCCTTTTTCCTTTTTCACCTCTTTCCTGTTTCTCTTGCTGCTTCCAGTCTACAATTGTTTTCTTATTATTTGTGTCACTTTCAATTGAGAATAACTCCTTGAAGACTCTGCTTTTTATGCTTCGTGTCAGCCACAGTGACCTAACATCTTTTTACATCCCTATCTATACAACCTAAGTAGAATTGGAACTGACCATCAGAGCCTGTGTATTCAGTTCATGGCAGCCTGTCAGAAATGCCCTGTAAAAAATGTGGCTTGTATTTCAAAAGTTCTGCCAATCACATAAACCACAAATGAATCTTCCAGACACAGCTATTTCTAAAGCTGTTTATGAAGAGGCATAGACTATATCTCGATGATTACACATGGTTATATTCTTTCATTTTGAGATGGAAATGTGTAATGCTCTATGAATCACTATTATTCATGATAGTAATAATAGCACTACCATCCAATGAAACAATGGCAATAATGGCTCTGGTTTATACTTTGTAACTTAAAGTGACTCATTCAATTCTCACAATAGCTAATAAATACTTGTAAAATACATGCTAATTTAGTCTACTAATAAAAAGTGCTATCTAAATGTACAATAATCATATAACAATACTAACACTGTGTTCACAAGTTAATGAATAATGAACTACTTTTAAAAAATGACCTCAATCTTGATTTTTAAAATTAGGTTTATACGGTTTTTTCCTTCTTTTTTTTAATTTTCTTGTAAGAAAGGGCAAACTAAAAATTAGTTTTATACTCAAGTGCAATGCATTAAAAATTGAATTTTCACACTTTAGAATTGGGGACTTAACTGCTACTGAAAATGGCATTAATATGATAATGATATGCTAAAAGAAAATCTTTCATTCCTTATTTTTTCTAGCCGGAGTGTATTTGATTTTCTTTACATTTTTGTCCATCAGGCTTAGGTGATAGCCTCAAAACCTTATAGTGAATCAGTAATACAATGGTCACAATATTATCCTACACATAATAGCAACCTGAGCCAAGTTACCAAGATTGTATGCATTCTTTGAGTCTTTGGCAGAAACACAGATGAAAAAGATGTTGTCAAGTTGCTTATAATCAAGTGAAGGAGAGAGAGAGAGAAATCTAAAATCATTCAGATGCACAATATATGTGAACCTTTCCATCAAAGAGGCCTCACTTAGAATCTACAACACTTTGTAACATCTCTTCTCTTTCTCCTAATGTCCATTGTACCTTAAATCTACTCTGGTGCCCTCACTGTCCAGCCATGGTCCCCTGTCTTCTATCTTTTCTCTCTCATCTTTCCAGTCTTTTATTCCTTAAATTGAGACAGCTGCTTTCTTAGGAAGCAACAGTTCTTCTTTTTCAAAATGTAAAAGTGCAGGGAAAGTTATTGGACATATGTGGGCTTGCCTTTGACAGATAGATGAAGAAAAAAGGAACTTCTGCACTAAATGATATTGCTATGTCCCTCATGAGTAACTCTAATATAATGGTCAAGATGGTCAAGAGTGAGTTTTCTGGGATCTGGAATGGCTGGTTCCAAATAGTTTCTCTAACAATTACTGTTTGAATAACTTCGGACAATTTTTTTAATACCATACAATTATTTTTGTTTGTATATATAGACAAATTTAATTTAGTAATTGAATGAATGAATATAATATGAATATAATAAATATAATTAATTTAATGATATATGAACATATAACATTAGATTATATTAATTAATATAATAATTACAAATATAATAATATCTAATTCATAGGACTATTATACAATTTAGATAAGTAATTATATATGTTAAATGCTTAATACATTATTGATCACATAATATCCGCTATCAATTTTATTATTACTGTTATCCTGGCTTGACTCCTGAATTTGTGTCCTAACTGGCTAAAAAATGCTATTGAAAATTATTGTTTCACATGGATAGTCATTTCTTAATTAATTTGATGATTATACAAATATACTAAGCATTTTTGTATCAGCTTCTGTTCTCTAAATATACATATATTTACATTTTACAGTGAAAACCTGTCATTTCTAAAATGGCATATACAGAATATTACTTCTGTGATGAGGCACAGTAATCACTATAGCTCTGTGAGCCACAGTGAAGCCATCTTGTATGCAGGCTAGTGTAGCCATCTTGTGTACGGACTCACTGTTGTGTGAAGTTGAAAAAAGAATATATGAATAACAGAAAAAAAATTGATACAGTGATTAACTTGTAAGTGATTGTTAAAATCATTAGGTGTGTATAGTTACATTGTACTACGCTTGGCAGTTCCTTGGAAAAATGTTCCTTGGATGCTCCTCAGAGAAATGTTCCTTGATTTAACGGTTGTTATTTGCTTCTGTAAGTTTGCTTGCTTATGAATTATTGTAATCAACATGTTCTGAGCCGTATGTGTGTTGTTAGTATTGTTAGTGGTAGAGGTATATAACCCCTGCCCACTTTAAGATCGCGGCCATTCTCTGTGTCTAGACTTTCCCAGAACAGGGGTGGTCGCTGGCCAGCTAATAAAGACTCCTAATTTGGCTCAATTCGGTCTTCAGGTGGTCATTTCTCGCATCCTAGGCTATAACATTTGGAGGCCCCAGCGAGATCTGCCCTTATACAGGGTGCTTGGTGACCACTGGTGTCTGGGACCTGGTGCGGGGTCGTGTGCCTAGCCTAGGGGAGAGCTCCTGAGAGACGTTCCTTAGCCCCAGGCAACAGCTAGACCACGCTCCAGCGGCCGACACCTCCAAATTAACGAATTCCCTTGGACGAGTCTTCTAGATTTACACCGGTGAGTGTCTGGTTTGTCTGTCTTTGGTGGGCCCATTCTGGTGTTCTTTGGGAAGGCTGGACACAGCTAAAATCCTAGGAACAAGCCCCAAGGAGTGAGACGTCACTCGGGGTTCTGGTCATTGTTTTCAGACTTGGAACGCTGTTTGGGCCGCGAGGCTGAATCAGCAACTATTTGGTACCGTGCCAGATAGCTTGGTTTTTCCAAAAACTTTAGGATTTTTGTTTTATGTTGTTTTGTTACTTGTGGTTGACTTGTTTTATGCTACTCGTTGTTTGGATACTAGTGTATTGCTGTTAGAGCATCGTCTGTGTCTGAGTAACGTAACCACAAATAGTGTTATTGTCTTGTCTCCACTCCTGACTGTCACCTGGATGAGAGATGTGAGAATGTTATAGCCCCACGGCTGATTAGCTACGGGGTTTGAGTGGGTCCTAACCTGCGGTTCTGTGGCGACCTCGTAGGGCATAACGGTGACTCACCCTCTGGAAAGAGCGGTGACCTGCCCGGGCTTTATACAGGAGCACCTTCAGCCAAGATGCGCCTAAATCTCTGCGAGGGGAGCAGCCAGGCGGACACCTGAAAGTACACCCCACCCTATGTGAAAATCTATCTCTGTGTCTCTGGGTCTTGTCATTGTAAAAAACTTTATAGCATGAAAGAGTGTACAGCAAATTGTGCTCAAAATCCCTGTGCCGGATAAATTTAAACTGAAACCTGATAAAGTGTTGCTCTTGTTGTAACAAAAAGTAACTGTGAAAAACAAAAGAATTTTGCCAGTTGCCGCCTCGTCAGCGCCTGTTTCACCTAGCAACAACTCTCATTTGTCTCCTTCTCCTCCTGGCCAGTAAATCTACTAATTTCTCCTTCTCTCTGTTGCCGTTCCAGTCTGTTACCTATGGGTTATAAAGAAGTCATTGTAAAAACTGCCCTCTATCCAAGGGGGGAACCACCTCCCGCTCCGGCGCTGAGTCACTGGTATTCTTTTAGCCCAGCTTATTGCCCAGATTGCCAGTTATATTTATTAGCCACAAAACAGGGTCAAGGAGTGCCTTTGTTGGTTTCTCAACAGCAACTACTGTGCACCAAGTACGGGCGAGTGTTCTTGAGGAGTCTCCGGAAGCTGCCTACACCTGCTCTGGTACCGCTGTGAATTCTGTGGCTTCCTTTAGCCTTTCCTTGATTTTACTTTTTTCATGATAGGTTTAGTCTACTTGCTACCAGGCTTTTTGGCCCTGGTGTTTGGTATAGGACTTTATGGCATAGCTCCTAAGAGAATGGAACAGGTTCTGTTGATGCTGCTCTACTAGACTATCATAGGCTCGGTCCTCCTTTTTAAAACTCTTTCTTGGTTACCCTGTTTAGACTTTTGCCCTCGATAGTCCTTGTTTTTCAGAAACACGGGATCAGGTTCCTGGCCTCTGTAAGGCAGCCACCAGGCGACGGGCCGGGACCAAGGATTCCGGAGATCTAAAGATTATTCCCTTTTTTCCTCAAAATGGGTCAATCAGGGTCATGTAAGAATTGCACGCCACTTAATGTTTTTTAAAAAAACTTCCAGAAACTTTCAGGGTGATCATTTGTATGCTTTTTAATTATATCCATTCATTTATACAGATGACGACCCCAGCCTCAGCCCCAGACACACGAGCTTTGGTGGCAAACTTTATAGGCTATAAGCTGAGGCAGAAGGGTTTTGTCTGTAAAACTGGCCCAGAGAAGGGCCCAGCAGCTGACCCGCTGCACCGAGCCATGCAGGCAGCTGGAGTTGAGTTCGAGACCCGCTTCCAGCGAACCTTCTCTGGTCTGGCGGCTCAGCTGCATGTGACCCCCAGCTCAGCCCAGCAGTGCTTCACCCAGGTCGCCAATGAGCTTTTCCGGGGGGGGGGCCCAATTGGGGCCACCTTGTGGCCTTCTTTGTCTTTGGGGCTGCATTATGTGCTGAGAGTATCAACAAGGAGACAGAGCCACTAGTGGGACAAGTGCAGGAGTGGATGGTGGCCTACATAGAGACACGGCTGGCCGACTGGATTCACAGCAGTGGGGCCTGGGCAGAGTTCACAGCTCTCTAAGGGGACATGGCCCTGGAGGAGGCACGGCGTCAAAGAGAGAGAAACTGGGCATCAATAAAAACAATGCTGATAGGGGCCATGGCACTGGGGACCCTGTTAACTATAGGGGCCTTCTTCACTAGCAAGTAAAACAGTTCCAGGGCCAGGTGGGGCTAGGTATGGCCCTTAAAATAGAGTAAATGTTAGGCAGGCGTAAAACAGGGATAGACAAAAAAGATGATATATAAAAAACATATACACAGAAAAGCTGTTAAGACAAACCCTGGCCCTGATGGGCAACTCCATGGATCCTGGTTATATACAACATGTCTTCCCCTCCACGCGCCCAAAGTGGGACCCAAACAAGGAGTAAGGTAAGGGGACTCTCGATCAGTATCACCAAACTCTGCTCGAGGGCATACAGGCCGCAGCTAACAGGCCAACTAATTTGTCTACGGTAAGCAAAACCATACAGAGACCTAAGGAGTCTCCGGCGGTGTTCCTAGAACACCTTTTTAAAGCTTACCACCTGTATACTCCCATAGACCCAGAGGCACCAAAAAATAGACGTGCCATTAATATGCCTTTTCCCACTTAGTTGGCCCCTGATATTAGAGAAAGCAATAGAAAACAGAGAGATTAAAAAGTGCTGTCTGAGTTAATAAAACTGCCCAGAAAAAAACAGACCGGTTGCATACTTGTCTAACAGTTTGGACCTGTAGTATCTGGCTGGCCAGACTGCTTGTGGGCCATTGCTGCAACACCTGTCCTGGCAAAAGAAGCCTCTAAACTCACTTTGGGCAGGACTTGTATATCATAACCTCTCATTCAGTAGAGGCTCTAAAAAGTCCACCTGAAGAAGAATGGCTTTCCAACTCACGTATAACCAAGTGCTGTTGCTAGATTCCCTCCAGGATTCACTTCCGGAAGACAACTGCTCTTAACCCTGCCACTCTACTGCCGGACGATGAACCGACAGAGCCACTGCATAACTGCCATGAGATATTAGAGTCACTGGCCAATCTGAGAGCAGATCTCACTGATCAGCCATGTCCAGACCCTGATGAAGAATTATACATGGATGGAAGCAGCTATGTGTCTGAAGGAGTCAGGTATGCAGGGGCAGCTGTGGTCACTGCTGACCGGGTTATCTGGGCACAAGCTTTGGGACATGGGACTTCAGCCTAGAGAGCAGAACTTATAGCTTTGACCCAAGCCCTGAGGTGGGGAAGGGATAAGACTGTTAATATCTACACCGATAATACATATGCCTTTGCTACAGCTCACGTGCATAGAGAACTCTATCGAGAACGGGGCCTCTTAACTTCAGAAGGCAAAGAGATAAAAAATAAACTTGAAATATTGGCCCTTTAAAAATAATCTAGTTACCAAAAAAGGTAGCTATTATTCATTGTAAGGGGCATCAAACCACTGATTCCCCAGTGGCACAGGGAAATGCTTTTGCTGACACAGCAGCCAAAAAGGTCACACAAAAACCAGTGGGGCCTCTCCAGATTCTCCCTGTCTTGCCAGAACGGCTCTTACCATGTTCTCCAAGCTACATGGAAAAAGAAGTTAAAATTTGAAAATCTCTAAAGACTAAAACTGATGCAACAGGCTGGAAAATTCTCCCAGATAACAGGGTCTTGGTCCCTGAGATCCTGGGGCAAAACTTAATTAAACAGATTCATCAAAGCACTCACCTTGGACGCATGAAACTGACTGAGCTTCTTCAGAAGGACTACTATATCCCCCAGCTTCATTGGATGATTCGGGAAGTAATGGCAAGATGCCCCACCTGTGCGCAGGTAAAGCCGGATAACGGCATTAATCTTCCTCTAGGAACTAGGTTACGGGGCCAAGCCCTGGGAGAACAATGGGAAATGGACTTCACTGAAGTGAAACCAAGTAACTATGGATACCGGTATTTGCTTGTATTCGTCGACACTTTTTCTGGATGGGCAGAAGCTTTTCCTACCAAATCAGAGACAGCACAAATAATTGTAAAAAAGTTAATGACTGAAATTGTCCCCAGATTTGGCCTCCCATTAACATTGGGGTCCAACAATGGCCCAGTGTTTGTCGCCAAAACAACTCAATTGTTGGCCCAGATGCTAAAAATTGATTAAAAATTACATTGTGTCTATAGACCTCAGAGTTCAGGGCAGATAAAAAAATAAATAGGACTTTAAAAAAAAACACTAAGTAAACTAAGATTAAAAACTGGCAAAAACTAAATAAGCCTCCTTCCTTTTGCCCTACTAAGATCTAAATATACCCCTTATGTAAAAGGACTGACACCCTATGAAATCATGTTTGGCCAACCTCCCCCTCTCATCGCCAAATTAGGGGAGGAATGGGTTGTGGAACTAGGGGACTTGGTACTTCTTAAATCCCTACCGGCTCTCCAGTCGAGCATAAAACACAACCACTAAATGGTAAAGGCAGCCCACCGTGGGCCTTCTAACCTTCCTCCTAAGCAAACTGTATTCCAGGTGCAGCCCGGGGACCTTGTGTGGTTCAAAAAATTGCAACCAGCGACCTTGGAAACAAGGTGGACCAGACCACTGCCAGTAATCCTTTCTACACCCACAGCCGTTAAAGTCGCCATCAAGCGTCATTGGATTCATCAATCCCAAGTCAAGAAGGCCTCACCAGAGCAACAGCCTGAGACATGGAGCATCCAGCCATCCAGAGATCCTCTAAAGATAAGACTATCTCATACATCTATTGGTTCCTTGTGATTCATGGGACTGTGGGATCACCACATCAACCTCTAAACTATACCTGGGTGCTCACCCGAAAGGTTGATGGAACTATGGTGACTCACAATTCTACCATATCACAGCCAGTTCTTCATTTTGACCTTTGTCAGCTATTTGGGTGTAACTCTTTACAGATGGGGCGGAGAATCCAAAGCCTCCAATATTATGCTTGCCCCTCCACTGGGCCCCCGCATTGCCAAGTAGAAGGCCATTACTATTGTGCCAAGTGGGGTTGTAAGACACTGGCCTCTTGAAAAAATAAAGATCCAGACATCCAACTAGTGCGTAAGCAACTGGGATGTGACACTTTAAATTCACATAATCCTGTGTCTATCACAATCACCCATTGGCAAACTCAGGATTGGGCCTCAGGAAAAACTTGGGGCTTCCGACTGTATTCCACAACAGGGGGCTATCGGGACCCAGGAGTCTGTTTTACTATACAAAGAGTTTGAGCTGTCAAACTTATGATCCTCCAAACTCACTGCCAACATATTTGTAACTCTCTTATTGTCCTTAGCAGGACCTTTAGTTTTGTTTCCCCTAACCCTATTAGTGGGTCCGTGTGTTCTAAATTACCTGTTGGTGTACATATAAAAAAAAAAAAAATACAAAATGTTAAGCTCATGATATTGCGCACCCATTATCACCATATGTGTGAAAATAAATCAAAGATTTGATTTCATGTGAAAACCTGTGGGGAATGTGATGAGGCACAGTAATCACTATAGCTCCGTTAGCCTCAGGGAAACCATCTTGTATGCAGGCTAGTGCAGCCATCTTGTGTGTGGACTCACTGTTGTGTGAAGTTGAAAAAAGAATACATGAATAACAGAAAAAAAAATTTATACAGTGATTAACTTGTAAGTGATTGTTTAAAATCATTAGGTGTGTATAGTTACATTGTACTATGCTTGGCAGTTCCTTGGAAAAATGTTCCTTGGATGCTCCTCAGAGAAATGTTCCTTGATTTAACAGTTGCTATTTGCTTCTGTAAGTTTGCTTGCTTATGAATTATTGTAATCAACATGTTCTGAGCTGTATGTGTATTGTTAGTATTGTTAGTGGTAAAGGTATAGAAGCCCTGCCCACTTTAAGATTGGGGCCATTCTCTGTGTCTGGACTTTCCCAGAACAGGGGTGGTCGCTGGCCAGCTAATGAAGACTCCTAATTTGGCTCAATTTGGTATTTAGGTGGTGATTTCTCGAATCTTAGGCTATAACAACTTCTAAGTTAGAAATCCACACAACAAATATATAAATATTATTTGATACTGACTGTACATTAGTGTCAAAAGGAAAGCTTAAAAATATACAGATGGCCAGGCCCCATCAGTAGATATTCTGACTTAGTTTTTCTGAGGACAACTTGGGCATCTGTACTATTTTATTGTCCCTAACTATTACTAATAGAGAGCCAGAGTGAAAAAACATGAGCATATAATTAAATCATAGAATTTCAGTTCTGAAAGTGATTTTATACATAATATAATCCAAATATCTGTATAACACAGACTCAGCATATGTTTGAATACCTCTAATGATAAAAATATGATTGCTGATACAGCCCATTCTTTTGAAGCTGGAAAAAAAAATGTTTATTTTGAGCAAAATTTAGACATATTCCATGTTGACCAACAAAGCTGTTATTGCTTTTTCACATGTTTATCTTTCAAATACTTAAGCAACTGACACTTCTCTGCCCACCAGATTATTTCTCGCAAGACTAAGCATCCTAAACTCTTTCTAGTAACACTTCCCTGAACTTATCCATGTTGTGCCCCCTGAGTTTTTTTTTTTTTTTTTTTTTTTCACCAGTGTGGCACTAAGGACTCAACACTGAGTAAGATGTGATTATCATTTTATGTGTTCTTTGTTTACTTGTTACTGAATCAGTGTGAGGGCATTTTACTATGAAGGTAGTCACCACCCATTTTATAATTCATACATCCTATTACCAAGCGACATGTCAAGTAATCCCCAAACAAAGCAGGTAAAAACTTTATTCATTATAAACATTTTATACAGTGACAAAAACAATTATTATATCACACAATTTCTGAAGCTCAGTAACCTATGTAGTAGTGGCTTATCTGGGTGGTTTTGTCTCATGGTCTCTACTGGCTGCAGGCTGTTCCCAGGTGTCAGCTTCCTGTTTTAGCTCCTTGTCCTGGGGGCATTCCCACAGTGTTGCCTGGTCACATGGCAGCTGGCTTCCTCCGGAGCAAGTGGTCCAAGAAAGAACCAGCACTCAAGACTGAAGCTCCAATTTGTAAAAACTTAATAATGAACTCTCTTACAACACTTCTGCCATATTAGAGTGAAGAAAGGGCAAGTCATTAAGTCTAGTATCAAAGAATTTGTCTATCTAACTTTAAAACCATTACAGCAATGATGTGGGATTGGTAAAATTGCTTTTCTGTACACAGCTAAAGCACTCTATTTTTCTTTTGCATGTCTCTTTACAAGGCTATTGAGACCTTTTCTGTTTCATATCCTTATCCTTACCTATTACCTGTCCTTCATAACATTACGTTACTTGCATATTTCATAAATCAAACACTATATATTGTTATCCAAACTATAAATGAAACTCCTGGGATATATCGTTGCATGGAACTGTGACATGGTACTGTACTGAACCAGCCCTGCAGGATGACAGTAATTCAGGGTACAAGATTAATCACTATCATTTACAAGCTTATCCTACATAATTTTGTTATCTTTATTTTAAAAAAGATAGCATGTGGCACTCAAAATATTGTTCAAATCTACAAATAACATGTTCACCAGGTTTTCATTGAGCTCTGGCTCAGAGATATCATAAATACCTTTACTAAATGAATTATTTCTTTTGGGGTTATTTTTAACTTCAACAGATTTAGGGGTCCAAGTGGTTACATGGATGACTTGTGAAGCCTAGGCTTTCAGTGTACCTATAGCCCAAATAGTGTACATTATGCCCGATGTGTAAGTTTTCATCCTTTGCTTGCCTCCCACTTTCCCCTTCCAGGTCTCCAATATCCATTATACCACTCTGTAGGCCCCTGTGTACCCAGAGCTTAGCTCCCACTTATAAGTGAGAACATGCAGTATTTGAATCTCCATTCCTGAGTTACTTCACTTAAGATAATGGTCTTCAGTTTCATCCAAGTTACTGTGAAAGATATAATTTCCTTCTTCTTCATGGCTGAGTAGTATTCCGTGGTGTATATACACCACATTTTCTTTATCTACTCATTGGTTGATAGGCACTTGTTAATTTCATATCTTTGCATTTGTGAATTGTGCTGCAATAAACATAAGAGTGCATATGTCTTTTTTTATAATGATTTCTTTTCCTTTGGGTAGACATCGAGTAGTAGGATTGCTGGATTGACTTGTAGGTCCACTTTTATTTCTTTGAGAAATTTCCATACTGTTTTCCATAGAGGTTGTCCTAGTTTACATTCCCACCAACAGTGTGTAAAGGTATCCTTTTCACTGCATCCTCACCAACAGTGATTCTTTTTTGAGTTTTTAATAGCCATTCTGACTGGGGTGAGGTGGTATTTCATTGTGATTTTAATTTGCATGTCTCTGTTGATTAGTGATGTTGTGTCTTTTTTCGGATGTTTTTTGGCCATCCGGATATTTTTTTTTGAAAAAACATCTGTGACAATCTAGTCTGAAATGTGCCTTCATATCTGATCAGTTTCAACTTTCTAGCATCTGTCCCATTTACCATGATTTCTCAGATACCCTCAAGATGGTTTGTGAATTATTTGGCAATTCTCTTTGTAAATTGAAATGTAACAGCTGAAAGAATATAAGTCTATTTAAACCCAATGAGTCTATTTTCGGAAGGACCATGTGTTTACATGTTGTCGGCAGTTTCTGCATGTTTTCTCTTAAATTTCTTCCCCCGTTTATAAGAGTGTTTCTTGGTTTCTAATTATCACCAAGTGATGAATTATCAGATGGAGGCCAAATTTTCAAGGAACTTGACATCAGTAAAAATGAAAATATGTTGTTTTCTACTGTAACTATATTATCAAATCACCAAGTCAAACAGGAAGTCTTATCAGATGGACAATAAGGATTTTCTTTTTCTGGAAAAAATTATTAAGTGTGACTTTTAGGTTATGGAAGTTAAGGCTTTCTAGGCAATATAAAGGTAACTAGTCAACACATAATTCAGTCTGTTTTAAAATATTCTAGAAGAGTCAACTTCTTTTGAGAGTCAAGTTCCGTTCCCCAAAGTAAAGTCTAAAGCCCAGCTTCCACCAAGATAGAACTTTATACAAAGATTTTACAAATATCTTCATATTGGGGCAAATTCATATCCTCTTACCATCTAGACACATGTGTGTATGTGTATGTGTGTGTGTTTGCATTAAACAAATGTCATCATTCTAGAGATTATCAAGGCACTTTTGTTGTTTTTCTCTAATGGTTCATCTTATGATATTACTTTTGTTTTCATAGATCCTCGGTATGCTAATATATGTAGCATTAGATAGTTAAAATTTGCTGTCCCTTTCTAAGACAAAGTATTTTTGCCACTCTCGTGCTAGAGTACAGCTCTAAATCATCCTCAGTAATATTTAGCATCAATGCACGCACACACGCAATCCAGCCAACCACACACACAAAAGAAAACAAAACCATACGAATCCAACAGAGCAAAAACAAGAATAAATAGAAAAGTAATTAGTCCTTTTAAATAAAAGTTAGGCGATATCCAATAGCAAAAGCTGTAAAACATTGTTTACAGATCCAAAGAGTTAGTTTCTTAATTACTGTTCATGTCTTCCTTAAATATCTTTTTTCCAGCCTGATTATTTATAATTCCAACAACTTCAAGTGGAGGGAGTGCTGTTCTTGGACCAGCACCACAGTTTGGAAAACCCCACACCAGCGATACTATGAACAGGAAATTACTTATTAAAATGGCCCAGGAAAGAGTTTTCACAAAGAACTTTAATGGGCATCATAAAAGGCTAATGATAACACACGACTGACAATTCTAATGGAGATACAATATTTCTGGGAAGAATATATTTATTTTCTATAACATAATAACTGTTGTGAATTATATTTACAATACCAGTATCCACAAAAAAAAAAAAAAAAAAGAAGAAGAAGAGTGGGGTTTAACCTGTCAGTAAAATTTTCCTGAGAAAAAATGAGTTGCAAATTGTCTTTCATAGTTTGTTTGAAGTCCATAATCTGGAAAATAAATTAACTGAGAATACAAATTTGAATACAGGAGTTGTAGGAAAAGGAAAATTCCCTTCCTTCAAAAATTCCCGGTAATGGGTGAACTTTCAAGTGCTCTAAAATAACACCTTGTGGTTATTTATACCGTATTATATACTATAATATTACTTATATAATAATATATGCTATATATTAAATATAAACATATTTATATTTAACATATACTATATATATTATTTATACTATATTACATTATCACTATAAGCATAAATTTATTTCTCCTCATTGCAGGTTCTTGAGCCAGAGAAAGCAATGTTGAGCTCTATGTTCCAGAGCCCGTGTTTGACAGATAATGGGTATCAATGAAAATATTTATCAAATGAAGGAGTGATGAGAATGATCTTTACACAAAACAACCAACATATAAAGAACACTTATTTAGTGTAGTCATATGGATTATTGAATATTTTTGTTTTTAATAATCATATTTTCAATTTATTTTAGCTCAGAGGTGATTTTTATGAAGTTATCAAAAGTATAGAAAATGTGACAAGCAGGTAAAACTGAAGTTGATATTTTGAGACTACGTGGACAAAAGAGATTAAATGAAAAATGAAAACTCAGAAAGACAAGTTCTGTGTAAAGAAGCTCATTAATCACTTAAATTTTATGTGGACAGTTAGTAAAATGTTATGTAATTGGTAGTTATGGTACTTTGACATGATGTTATTTATCAACTCTGAGGACACTGTATATCCAGATCATGTCCAGAAACAAAAAGTACCCCATGGATAATCTATACAGCAAAATTCCAGGCACAAAAATATTTGGATAAGAGCTTTAGCTGAGACACCACCATAGAACGTTTACCCTTGAGGCCTGGCCTGATAGGCAGGTCTAAGGTCTAACATCGTATTATCTTTCTAAAGAATTTGGAGATGCCACCTCTTCCTTAAATAAGGAACCTGTTCCTATGCCTTTTTATTATCTAATCCAATGGAAGCATAGAAAGAAAATTTTATGGTATAGTCTAAGGCAGTAGTTCTTAACCAGGGGCAATATTGACCTCAAAGAGATATTTGACAATACCTGGAGGCATTTTTGATTGTCACTACTGGGATGAAGCAGGTAGATACCAAAAATGCTGCTATTAAATATTTCACAATGAACAGGACAATTCCCAAGTCCCAATAACAAAGAAGTATCTGGTCCAAAATGCCAGTAGTGTCAAGGTTGAGAAACTTTTTTTGAAGGTAAATGTCAGAATACAGCTAATAATGTAAATTACATAGTACATGACAGCTATTATTAATAATATATACCTATAAATAATAAGATAAATAATATTTCTCATCCTCTGCACAGAGCATGTAGCTGCTTTTCTTACCTAAGTGGTTTGAATCACACTAGTTAAGTCAATTACACTATGAAGTCATAGATTCAAAGGTGGTGTCACTACACCTACAGCTGCTTACTTGTTAAATTGTCATCCTGCCAATGCCTTCTTTTGAAAATAAAACAAAAATCTGGTTTTGGTTTTAGTCCCCTGCCAACAATATAACCTTGATTAAACTAGTGGCTTTAGCTTTTCTTCTCTTCAAAATAAGACTGAATGTTTCTATGCAGTAGAGAATGAATCACCTTAGGAATTAGTCATCAAAAAAATACATATTACAAGCTCTTTAAAGTTAAAGAGCAGTGTTAAATATATATCAGCTTGCAGTACCACCCACCTTGTTGTTAGTAAAGATAGAAAGACGTTTAAAAAGCACAAGACAATAAACACCACCTACTTTTAAAGTACAAGGCTTCTGACATTTGCACTTCTGTTTGTGTTTAAACTCAGATATTCACATTGAAGTATGTTGGTATTTTCAAACACGTTGATTTTTAATATACTGCATCAACCGCAAAAATGTAAAGAAATCATGTATTTTCTATCTATTTTCAAACACCTAGTACATATCTGAAAAATTAAATACCAAAATATTAAAGCTAGTTATCTCTGAATGACAGAGCTATGGGTGATTCCTTAATCATGAAATTTTCAATAATTAACAAATCTAGTATGATAATAAATTAGCATAAGAAATTTTTGTGTAATAAATTAGCAAACCCATCTTTTAAAAACCATAATGTATCCAGTAAACTCAGAGCATTAAGATGATGATTTATAAAATGAAAATTGATTACAATACATACTTTTAATGTGCTTATTTTCATTGAAAAATATCATGAATATTTATCCCTCTCTCCCACTCTCTATACTCCACACTACCCAATGATCCCACCAAACACACACGTTTTGAGAGCTGTGTGGCTGCTTTCCATCTACAGATATAACACTTTGTGGAGCTACTCTTCTATTATTGGACATTTTGGTTGTTTCTAAAATGTTTGCTCTTATATAAAGCTTCAAAGAATGCCTTACTACATATCTTTTTATATTTCTCTTATAATTTCCTTAGGATAAACTCTTAGAAGTACAGAGCTGAGTTAAAGAAGATATTTTTAAAAGCCTTTTGTTGCACAGTGCCTACAATTTAAATTTCCATGCCCAATCTATGAGAAGGCCTACTGTTCCTCACCATTGCCAAGATATCTGTGATTTTTATGTTCTTTGGTTGAGATATATGTTATTATTATATATACAAATAAAATCTCTGGCTCTACATAATCTCAAAGTATTCCATTGAAATGAGAAAAAAATATGTCTTTATCTTCCAGTATAGGTTATACATTCAGTGAAGTTAATGACTGTGGCTTTCAAGTGACATAACTTTGACAAATATATTGCCCTCCAGGTTCTTCCAGTTTTCTCAAAATAAAAAAATAAAAAAAAAGAAATGTTTTAATCAAAATACGCTGTCTGACATCACAGTCACCAGAATACTCATTTAAAATTGGAGCGCATCACTGAAAAATGTTGCTTGCTGTTGTAACCTCACTGGTTCCTAAATGCATTCTGTTCATGCTCTGCTGTTGATGGAATTGGCTACTGATGTGTATCCTTAGAAGAACCTTTTTGTATAATGAATAAAGAATCTCAAACAAACAAACAAAAAAATATCCTTCTTTTATCCCATTTCTTCTGCTTTTGTAAAGGGTCTTAACTGATAGTATTGTGGAACATTACTCACAGATTCAAATTAATAGATGCACTCTGTATGAAATAAAATGCCTATGGACTTGATTCTATTTTCTAATAACAATGATTAATAAATAATAAAAACAAAAAAACACTGTATACTGATATTTAAGAATGTGCATTTTATTTGTGAAGAAGTAAAAATAAAACTGGCAGTTATCTGAAAAATAATCAATGAAAAGTAAAATAAAATTTATTAAAATAGACTAGAAAAAATAAAAATAGCTGCACATTTCTAAAAATAATTTAAATATACTACTACATTAAAAAAGGCAACATATATATATTTTACAAATTAAACTTTGCATTTCTTAATTTCTCAAAATGAAGAGATGATATAGGAATAAGTATTGTTTTCGAACACAAACTTTTGAGGCTCCTATATACTTGGTTTTCACATAATCCTTAGTTACACAGTAATCTGATTATTATACTAATTTGCCTAATAGTATATATCACTTTCATTGTTACATAGTTGCTTTTAACATTGTTTCAAACACACAATTTTCTAGCATATATTGCCAGGATTTTCCCATTCTACCTATCTCAGCAGTTTTCACAATTTTAACAAAATTTTAAGAATATTCAATGCTCATTTTTTTCAAAAAGGCAGTGGAGTCATATCTATTTTAGCATAACCAGACATACTCAATAATAACACCACATTTATACTCTGCTTTACATTTAATAAAGTGATTTCATATATTTTACCTCATTAGATCATCAAAACATCCCTGTAAGGCAAGTGCCTTGCTCTATTATATTTTTCCTATAACTGGATAGAGAAAGTAAGGCCTCTTTTAAGAGGTGATATTAGTTATTCAAGCTCTCATGGTCATTAATGCTAAATTCAACATCATATAAAATTTTCTAGCTAGATAAATCCCATTTAATGCCATTTACTTTTCTGTACACTAAAAAAAAAAAAAAAATTCTATGTTAAAATTTTGTGTTACTGCTTCTATTTTACATAATCAATTATATGTGTAAGATAAACTAATGACATGATAATTCATTCTAATTTTTTAACATGAGAATTATCCTATCATCTTTTTCCCACTGCTATTTTTCCTTCTAACATTATCTACATGATTGGAATAATTAGGTATGGCATAAGCCATCCAATACACTCAGAAATCTTGTCATACTCATTTGACATAAAATTGATCTAGTAAGTTGATGATCACTCCACTCTGAGAGTCGCTGTGAATAAAGAATCCATTGTTTCATGGTTGACATCAATATGATTAATGGCATAAATATGATTCATTGTTTCATCAATATGATGTAAACAATGAGTTGATTCAGTCAATTAACCAAACAAACAAAAAGTGTCAAGCCACTTTTTGTCAACTATAGCAAACATTCAATTGACCACTATTATCTTTTCAAATAATTTCTTTGGAGTCATGTAGGGCACAGTTTAATTTGAGCCTATTTTGCTTGAAACGTTCTATGTAAATACCTACAATAAAGATATGTTTCAATGTGTGCTTATAGTATAAAATTTTTATTTATATAAACCTGTAAAACTTATTTTTAAATATTCTGAATCTTTTGTATCTCATATTTCTAAGGGCATTTCATTATCTCAACAATACAATATCCCTGTGGGAAAAAAGAAAAATTATGTGTATATACATATATGTGTGTGTTTAAAATTGTTTTATATTTGAGAAAAAATATAGATTATTTTCCTATCACATACATTTTAAAATAAGTACAAATTGTATCAAACATGTAAATGTTTTTCTAAAAAGATGAGACTATTTTGGTTAGGGTTAAAGTTGCTTACACACATATGGGCAATCCCTGAGGGCAAGGAACTTTAGGAGAGACTACATATACAACAGTAGTCAATTGTAGGAGAGAAATTTAGATTTTGTGATAAAACCATATTACAGCTTCTCACAAGTATTCCATCTACAAATATACATCTATGTTCTAATTTTTCCCCTCTTCACTCACTTCAGGAATACAAGAAAGGTAATCTAAATCAATTTTAAAAAAGATATAATGAATGCCATTGAAATCAGGAAAGACTATGCAGTAGTTGGAATTCTATGCAGTAGCTGGAATTCTAAAGTATAGAGTGGTATCTAAGAAGTTTAGATACACATGGGAATGGAACTATTTTTAAAATATTTTTTTTTAAATCCACTTCAATGCATATTAAAGGTGACCAGATATTTTACATGTCTCGTTATCTAGTTATTTACATTATCAGTATATTTGACTTATACTTGTTCTTCTAATATATTCATTTCCAGCTTCTTTGATTTAAATTACAAGTCATATCCAGCAACTCTAATGCTCTATGTCATAGCCTTTGTTTTCCCCAGAGAGATCAAATGATAGTTTACTCAAGGCCACCCACCAGCCAACCCCAGCCCACTCTAATGGCTCTATAGTACATGTTCTTATGCATAGTTTACAGGAAAGAGTTGTGCTAATGTGTCCTATATCTTAGGTATTGCTTAATTGCGTTGCCTAGACTTCTCTGTTCCTGGTGTGACTGATGAAAGAGATTTGTCAAAAGGGTAATTGAAGAGAGGCAGAATGTAACAGACAATGCAACTTTTCCATTAATATAAATATAAGTGGTCTCAAACACCCCATGTTGATCTTGGATTACTCCATCAATTTCTTCTTCATTTTATTGAAAAGTAGCAACTTAACTGTTAGATTACTATCACATGGTTTTAAATATATCCACCTGTGTCCCAAAAGTTTCCATGTTATTTCCAATGCATGCTTTAGGAACTAGAAATACTGTTTTCCACATTTATACCATGATTATTCAACACAACTTGTCACATTCTTAGTGCTTCTCTCTGACAGAATGTTATTGACAAATGCCACCTACTGTATAATTCACTTTGCTGCACAGTGAGCACAAAGAGATACTAAATAGTGAATAATTCATCTTAAACCTTTTTTGTATTGCCGTGTTCACTAGAAAACTTGTCTACAGAGAAGATTATGGTGTGGTCTGTTGAAATTGCACTCAATCAATGATAATTCCATTACACAGCTGACAACTACACATAGACTCAAAAGTCTCGGTAACATCCAAGATTGCATTTTTGTGAGAATGTGTTTATGTTTCTACAAATAGTTCAGAATGATCTCAAACATTTTTTTGTCTTTTTAATTTAGAGAAAGGTAATTTTGTGCAGGAGCAAAAGAGAAACAATTAAAGTTTATCTGAGAAGTGAATATGTTGTATTGAAAAAGATTTTACAGTAGAGCTGTAGGATCTTTTTTCATTACTTAAGAAAAATAAATTATAAGATGTACAAAGACAATAAAGAATGTAAGAAGTACTTCCCAAAGTAGAAGATTCAAACAATAGCACATATAGTATGGAGGTAATATAATGATTATTATATATAGGTTTGTTGTTTCGTGTAAAAAAAAGAGTATTTGCACAAAGTTAGGAGTGGAGACTGGCAGAATCTGAGACAGAATGCACGCCCCGTCCATTACCAGTCTTCTATTTGCTTCCACTGTCACTTGTCTCATGTAGACCTAGAATTCCCCTGGGGAGAGTCTGAAAACCCACAAAAAACAAGCAAGGCTAAGTCTATATGTATTAATAGTTTCTGCTGTCTTTGTAAGGCCATGATACATTACTTTACATCTGTGTCTGATTCAGATTTTACTCTGACGCATCTGACTATAATCATGGTACTAGTATCAAAGACAAACAGGAAGAGTGCCAAAATTTAAGAACAAATGCAGTGGGAGATTCAGAAGAAGAATTTTTATAAAATTAACATTTTTTTCTATTAAGACTCAGGGATGACTGATTTGTTCCACGTACCTCAATAGAAAACCTATACTAAAAGCTCATGAAATGCCAAATTATCAGAGTGTAACATTCATATAGAAGAACTTTCAACATAGTATATCAGATAAGATATATATTTTATATCTACAATTAGAATGCATGTGATGACCTCATCCAAATAGCATAATGTGAAAAATAATACAAGTAATTAGAATAACTATCAATATACTTTGCTCTTCCCAAACATCATTTTCCTTGAAAAAAATACCCATTTTCCTTGAATAATCCTCTTTAGTGTATGCTAAAGACTAGAGAAATAGATGTTATATTTTAGTGTACAACCAGGATAAATCTCAAAGCATACATATTAATTATTTTAAGATGTTTGGAAATAGATAAGTTTAAGCTACACAATAATTTCTCAGATTATCTGTAAATTGACACTGTTTTCTGCCATAACTTTTTTTTTAAAGAATGTACTTTTATTTGAAGAAAACTAACTTTCCTGACTTACTTTGACTAGTCAATAAAGTATACGTCTCAGGACAGGTGCTTCAATATTACACCATGAGAAATCAGAAAAAAAGTGACATTTTTATATTTTAAAGATCATTCTATAACAATTTGAGTAATATGATGGATGGTTGGGCTTTTTAGCACATACAGTGAGGTAAATATTTTTCTAATAACTCAAAAAATTTTATCCTTGAGAGTACTCCTAGATTTTACTTCTTTTTCTTTTCAGATTTTCTGCAATGATGAAATATATTGAAATGTTAAAGCTGAATGCAATATTATACATTTGTCAAAATTTATACGATGTACAACACAAAGTGTGAACTCTAATTTAAAATACAGACTTTAGTTAATAACAACATGTCAATATTGATACACTAATTGTAACAAAGGTACCACTCTAATATAAGAAATTAATAATAGGGAAAACTGTGTGCAGGAGGGGGGGTGAGCTTGTATTTTTTGTTCAATTTTTCTGTAAACCTACAGCCACTCTATAAAATTAAAAAAAAATCTATCCTTAAAAAATGGAATATTACATTTTTAGAAAATAATATACCATAAATATTATTTTCACCATATATTGCTACATAATATTTTTGTGGACCAATATGTCACCATTAGTTTTTGACTTTTCTTAATAAAAGAGTGAAAATACATTAATTTCATTTCAATTCTTAAATGTTCTGTGTTAGTGTTAAATGGCTTGTAATTTCTTCATATAAAAGAGCTATCATCTATCTATTAATTAGCTTCATTTAATAATTTCAAAATATATACATATATCTAACCCTGTTGTATGCTGTAAATATACATAATTTTATGCATCAATTATAGCTTAAATAAAGTTGGAGAAAAGTAAGTTAAGTATAAGGAAGTTGACCTAGAAAACACCAAACCTATCCTCTGATTAATTTTTAAATGGGATATTTTGGAAAATCAAGAAGATATTCCCAAGAAAAGTATTACGTACATTTTTTAAAAATGCATTTCTTCAAACACATGCCCAGGTGCTAATATATAGTTTCTACATTGACATATTTACATATATATATCATTTATATTTATATAGTATTAAATACAATCAGTGATGGTGTTTATAGAGTGTTTGAATCAATTTGATCAACCTAATGAATGAAAGATGTCAATTCAATTATCAGAGGCATCATTTATGTGCACTGATAAGGATGGATATTGCTTCAGATCTTCTCTTTTGTGGTAGGGTTTCTGGCCTCCCTTGGCTGTCTGCCTCTGTAGCCTAGGCTGGCTTACCCTGGTCTCATTACTTCCTGATATCTGAGGTGTCTTAAATAGCACCTTTTTAATTTCTCTTCCTAACTCTATTTGATTTATCTATAAAATTCAGTGACTATTGAATGTTGCAACCCACTTATGTAGCTATACTGAAACTAGTCCTCCAGACTAGGGTTATGCAAACTTGGTTGATCGTCAAAATCCTATAAAGAGTTTTAAAGAATGTAGATTCAGGATCCTACCTGAGACTAAATGAATCAATTATTTTCAAAAGTGGAAATTAGAATATTCTACTTTAATAAATACTGTAAATGATTATGATTAGAAATCACTGTCTGACAATGTAATCTGGCACAGGATAGAGCTGTGTGTGTGTATGTGTGTGTGTGTGTGTGTGTGTGTGTGATTGCTACCCTAGAACTCAATCTATGCCATTAGGTAAGTGTTCTTTCTTCTATGATTATTTCTTGACTGCTAATGTAAATATTTCCAGGGAAAATTCCTGTTCTCTTACTCTGATGACCTGGGCTTTATCCATTTTGCTTTTGCAAGATACGGTTCATAATTGATTATTATTATTATTGTTAGTTGTTGGTCAAATACATATAACAGTGAATGCACAGAACAGTCCTCTAGGTCATGTCTTCTAGTCTTTTCAGAGGCCACAAAACAAGCAGAGACAGGTTGACTTGAATGGCCTCAGAGGTGTTCAACTCAGGTTAACCCATCCTCGCAAACTCCCTATTAGCAATTAAATTATTTTTAGATATTTTATTCATAAATGTTGATATTTTATTAGAAAACTTATTCCTTCTTCTCCAGCAAATCCCATATACCCATAATTATTTTCTCTAACTTGGATCATTGATGACTCACATGTAACTTAAAAAAAAAAAAGTCAGAAGCAATTTCTACATGAATTAAAGGAATTAGACACAAGATAAGTTATGCATATTGAACTCCCTCTTTTGGCACCAATTTAAATCTTTTTCAATGAGCCCAGGTAGAGCCTTTATATCTTCCTCTTCACTGCAATCCTACAAAGATTGTTATAGAAGTTGAAATCACCCTGTCATTATCATTCTGACAGAAAATCAAGGTAAGTCCAATGGAGAAGAAAATTAGAAGTGTTAAAAAAGCTTTTAAATTATCAATAAATGAAAATTTAATATGTCTAAGGCACCATGTTAATTTGTTCACAAGCATTTTAAAATCTCTCGCATATGTGAAAGTACTAGGCAAGTTCTTTAGCACAGAAAATGCTGAAAGTTTGTTTTTCCTGGACATTTAATGTAAATCATTCTACATTAAATATATTAACCAATTTTTATATTTAAATTAGGTTTGTATACTGCCAAGTCAAATGGTTCATTTTTTGTTGTTTAACTGACTGAGAAACATAATAGGGAAACAGGTTTAAAATATTTATTTCAGGGACTAAGTTGTCAACTTATTATACAGTCTAAGTGTATTGAATATTCATTGGAGTGAAACAATCAAAAATATTTGCCTATCTAGTTTTTAAGAACAGAGGCATTCATTGTGATTAATATTTATAAAATTAATTCTAGAAATCTATCAACCCACCTGATGAATATCTTAAGATTTTTGTCTTAAAGCTCTTCTGCATACTTAATGAACATATACTAATGGTAGCTTCCACATTTAACAGGAATATTCAATAATAAAAAGAAACTGAACACTAAGGGGAAAATAAGGAAGAAACAGGAAGAGCAAGTGCAGCAATCCGGTATGTAATGGGCCACAAAGCCCATAGGTGCAATGCATAATGGCGTGGTGTCAGCAGCTCCAAACCCTCTATTCTGATGAATAGAAAAAGCCAATCACATACGGTTTCCCAAAGCGATCCCAAGCAGTGTACATGGAGCAATAGCTGTGAAATGGAGTCCCAACAGACTTATTCAAACATGCAAATTAACAGCATTGAAAAGCAATGTACAGTAATCAGGTCCCATTTAGTATTGTAACATCAGCTGGGACACAATAGCTGCCTGTGTATCCTGTAGACATTTTGTATTGGTAATAGCCACCACGTGAGTAATTAAGCACTTTAAACAAGTCAACCATTTAAGCTGTCCTACAAGTTAGAAGTGAAAAGCAAAGCTGGAACAAAGAGCAATAATAAGGAGCCATTAGCCTTGATAACACTGGTCCACCCAAAAGCATATGTTCCCCCAAATGAAAGCAGATTGTAGGTTTCACCTGCACTTCTGATGTCTGCTTTATTAGTGTTCTACCCATTTAAATCACTTAGATCCTAGTATATGTTTTCATGTAACTAAAAACAGCAATAATTGTTATCTTTTTAAATTCATTTTTATCCTTAAAATATTTAAATAAATTTTTAATGACTAATTAAAAATGGGCATCTAGTTACTGTTTCCAGGCTTGGTCCATTTTTCTAACTGCATAACTAACTTTTTTCAGATGTATAAGCTGGGGTTCCTTGGCACTTCACACCCACAGGTGATAAAGCAAGTATGTTGGGAATCTAAGCTTCCTAGTGTAACCACAGACACGAGCTTCTGATAATCAGACTTAATCTGTTTCTACTTCTGGACTAACTAGGATAGATTAGTGGAGATGATATTTTTATCCAAATTCCAGAGACTACAAAAGACCACATTTAAAGTGTCTGTCATAGCGTGCAGAGATTGTACAACCAAATTTTCTAATTTATCCCTGATGATAAAATTATGTACGTTTGATTACAATGGAACTAAAAGAAGGATAGTTGCTTCACTATTTGAAGACAGTTATTCTATTTATCCTCAGCATCCACTCCTCAAGACTAAATAATTTAGATTCCTTTAGTCTTTCTACACAAATCTATTTTTAAAGTGCTTCATCATTTTTGTGTCTGTCCTCTGAACCCTTTGTAATTTATTCATATCTTGGAGTTGCATTGATATTTGAGCATGGCCTTTGCCTCATAGCAATCCTGCCAGGTCACTAGGGTTAGTGTTCCCTCTAATTTTTTCCAACCATGTATAGTCTGGATGACAAGGGAGCTGCTGAGAGGGTTGGCTGAGGTCAGGGTGTCAGCAGGGTTACTGACTCACCTGGATATGATAGCTGGGACAAGAGTGTGGACCAGTTGAACCTCCTGAGGGTTCAGACCTGGTATAAATGATGTATGAGACTTTCTTACAGACACTTTTGATTTACCCCCAAGAGAGTGAAACTTTACCAACTGTTGTATGGATGTTCAACTTAAAGAATATGGTGACCCAGAGGACTTCACAGATGTCAGCCATCACAAAAATTATTTAACGAATCTTTAACCTCACTATTAAACATTCAGCCTCCTGCTAAGCAGCCAGAAATTTAGCTTTGAAGATTTTACTTGTAATACATAACAGTTGGAGACTTTTCAGGTGTCTTCCTACAGAAGCAAGAGGATGCTCATTAATTTTAGCTCCTCAAATACTCTCTTCTGTTGTTTGATGAGTCAGGTTCAAAGTAATAGGAGTCATTTTCACATTATTTCACTCAATTGCCTTGAGTTTCAAGATCTACTGTCTTCACCCTGTCAGTATGTAGTCCAAAGCAGTTGAGCAAATGATATTAAGGAAAATAATCTGGTTTTTATCTGACTATAGATAGCCTAATGTTGTATCATATTAGGATAGCAAGAAAACAGGATGCAGTAGAGGTTAAGTTTTCAAAATTGATGTTTTAGAGAAGAAATATTTGAGGGCACGGTTAAAATAAGTAGAGAAGAGACATAGCAAGATTCCAGTGAGAAAGAAGCCAAGACAGCAGGCAAGAGGCAATCTGTACCTAATTAAGTCTTGGGAATTGGGGAAAAGTATGCATATTGAATATAAGGTTTAAGGAAAAAACCACAGTGAAGCAATAGGATAGATAGGTGGATTGAAGTGTATGGAATGATTGAAAATCAGACTGAGCACTATTGCATGACATGTCAAGGATATTATGTCATTAACAAAGAATATTAATAAGTAAGTAAGGGACCAACTGGAACATTTTCAAAGGTTGCCACTTAATGAGAAGAAATTGCCCCTTCCTCTGTGATGGTACAAATTCTTTCAATATATTTGCTACCTGGGACAGGGCCAATCAGTTTCTGAGCAATCAATTCAAAAGTTTTTGGGTAATCCAAGTGGAACTGTATGCTGTTGCTAACTTGTAAACATTAATATATCTAGAGAAAGGCTCAGAAATTCCCTTTTGCAATATCAATTAAATGCATACAACATATTATTTATCTAGATCCCATATTTTCAATAATATTATCACATTAGCTGAGAATATGATGAATGTAGTGGAAAAAGAATGAAGTAGAATTGTATGTAAAATAACAAAATGATTCAATAGCAAGGGATTGCATCAGAGTCAGAGATATTTGCCATCACCAGGCAACTCTAAAAGCCTTGCTCAGCATTAGATTAAAACTTGCTATCCCACTTGACTCATTTTATAAGATAATTAAATTAGATTCTAAACAATTCATCTAAACTTTTTTGGTGAAAAGAACTGCACATTCTCTTCTCTTTTGTTTCCAATTATTTTTAATGCATAATTGTATTTTGCTACATTATATCTAACTTAATTCTAAACATAAAAACCTAATAACACCTGTATCTTTCTAGTAATTGGAGGGAAAAAACTTTAGAATGAGATATTTTTCTTTTACAATGCAATTTCTATCTTCTTAACCAACATCTTAATTAGAGTAGATGGCAACATTTTTATGCTGAAAGCTATACTAAAAGCTATGATCCCTATTAGTCCATAAAGATTACTGGACAGCATGTTCCTAATAAAACCAAGATGATTTGAAAAAATTAAAGCAACATTTCAAGGTAATTTGTTCCAATTTTCATTCTATAATAAAAATATTAAAATTCTAATGACTAGAAAATTGAGATGCTTCATATAATTTCTCCACTATGACACCTATGCTTTTTTGTAAAATATTTATCTTGTTTCTATTCTTAAGTCATTTAAACATACTACAATGAAATTGCACTAGCTTTCGTGAGAGAAAGAATAATTTATTTGATTATGACTATTTGTTATTCAAGGAAGCTTCAGAATTAAGATACACAAACCTGCAATTTCTTTTTTTTTTTTAAGTGTTTTGAGATCAAAGCAAAATACTAGTCTCCAATATGGAAGCATAGAATGTTTCCCTTTCAAATGGCAGAAAAGTTAGTCTAAAGCTATGGTCCAGAAGAATTACCTTTTAGCTACACTAAGACTAAAGTAAACTACTTAATGGGGGAATTTTAACCAAACTGGGAACATAATAGTTTTTACAATGTAATATAATTTATCTGGTGGAAAATAGTTCTTATGGCCATATGAAACAGTTTCATCACATAGTCATTTTTTAAAGATTTAACCATTCATTAGATATTGTTTGTTTGAAAATGATGTTCATCAGAGTTTCTAAGAAGGGTTCAACTATGAAGTGCTCTGAAGTTCTGACTCCTTACATGAGCACACAAGAGTCACCGTGATTTCACTTCTGCCTGTTCCCTGTCTCCTTCCTTAACTCAATCTCCAACACTGATTCAGCCCTGGACATGCAAACTGTCTGCATGTATTGGAATATCTCATATTGTTTCTCTATTCATGCTTTTTCACGTGCTCTTCCCTCTAGTTGAAACACATTGCTTTCTCCCTCCTTCATTTAGAAGTTATTTATTCATATTTGTCAGAACTTCTACCTCCTCTCCTAATCCTACTCAGAGTCCTAGGTCTCTTGCAAGGGTATCATAATATCCACCGTAAACCACTATCATAGTGATTAAAACTATTATTATTACTTCCTCATTCAAGTGTCATTCCTGAAGATTAAAGGCCATATAATATCTGTCCCTGAGTCCAAAGAAAGTAGTATATAGGTTTATTGAAAAAAATAAATTATTAACTAAAGCCATATGCCCTAACTTTCCTAAGGATCAAATGACAAAATAAATTGAAAGCATATTGTTGTGAAATGTAGTAAATTATTTTAATTGTAACTAATATATTTATTCATTTATTTGTACTCAGAATAACAGTTTGAAACCTTCTTGCTAATTTGCCACTACAAAATAATGATTAGAATCTGCTGTTCAAACTCTTGCCTGCTTTTTACCACATACCCACATCATGTGTGAGATTCTTAGTTATCTTACCAGAATGACAAAGGCTACACAGCATTCCAAATTTTGATGGAGTTGAAAAATCTTGAGAATATAAAATGCAAAATGGAGGTGTTGAGTTCAGCCCTGCTCATTGAAAGGAAGGCAATAAGAGCATATTCATTTTTCATTCTAAATATCACACTAGGATACCTAGAAATATATTAAAATACATTAAATATATTAAAATAGAATTAAACTAAAATAGAAGTCATATAAATATAAGTGAGGATGTCAATTACAAAGCTCAGTGTACTGAGGTATTGTTATGGTCTGGATGTCCCCCAAAATTTGTTGAAATGTAATCACTGATGTGATAGTATTAAGAAGTGGGGCTTTTAGGGGGTGATTAAGTCAAGATGGTGAAGCCCTCTATGATGAGATTAGGATTTGAGAGAGTGGCTTCACTATCTTCTTCTCTTCTCCCATGCGAGGATACAACATTCATCTGCTTTCTTTATCTTCCTGTCTTTTTCACCATGTGAGAGTACAGTGTTTCTCCCCTCCAGAAGATGCAGCAACAAAGTGCGATCTCGGAAGCAGAGATCATCCTGCTATGCTTCCTAGTAAAATAATGCAATCCATCTAAATTAGGGGTGAAAGTAAATAAATAAAAATGAATGCAGAAATATGACTTTTGGGGTGTTAACAAACACAGGAAACATAGACACAATACCTATAGTTAACAATTTTAACAACACCTATAGTTAAAATCCTTACAGCAACTGAACCTACCTACCATCTATAAACTTCACCAAAAACATAGGTATATATTTGTTTTGGGGGATTTCTATGTGCAAGCAGCCTTTGATTTTCTATTTTGTTATTTATATGTTTTTTTTTTATTGTTTTCCTCCTCCTTTAACATCTACTCTACTCTTTACATCATTACCTACCATCTTCCAGGTTTGCCTGATTAAAAAAAAAATCTATAAAATCCTCTATCATATGACTTTTTCATTTTTTTATTATATTTTATTTTTTTGAGATGAGTTCTTATTGTGTCTCCTAGGCTGAAGTGCCGCTGCTTGATCATAGCTCACTGCAGCCTCGAACTCTTGGACTCAAGCAATCCTCTCTCCTCAGCTTCCTGCCTCCTGAGTAGCTGGGACTATAGGCACCACAGCCACTGCACCCATCTTCCTATAGTGTGACCTTTTTTTTATCTTTTTTATGCATGCTTATGCAACCATCCACAAACAAATAAGCAGATATTTTTATATATAAACGAAATAATAACTTTTTGATTACTTGCTGATTACATGTTCATGACCAATACATACACAAAAATCCCAGCTGTAGATGGTTAGGTGCATTTGTTTATTGGTTGGTTGGTTGGTTTGGGGTCGGTAAACATCCTTTTATCAATATTTTTTGGCATATTCTGCCTTTCTGATGCAGTTCTTCCAAACTTTTTCTCTGTACAAGATCCTATCCACACTCAAGTTACCTCCTACTCCTCTCTCTTAATTTTTACCCCCAAAATAAAAGGAATTTTGAAAATAAAAGGTGGGTAAAAATTTCCACTCATTACTAGTTCATTTTTTTTAATTGTCCATGTTTGCTTAAAGTATAAATGTCCTAGAGAAACACATTTTGGCTGAATGCAGAATGGATGAATATAAAAATTAATACTCATATAAAACCCAAGCAAAAGACAAGTATCATTATACAGTGAACTCAGAGACAGAAAAATAAATTTAATGTTATACAAAACCTAATAATTATTAACATTAATAATCTATTATTAGCACAGTAGTAGTTGATGGCTTTTTAAAATAATTGACATTATAATGGAGGGACAATCATTTCTCAGATCTATTAGCTGCTAGAACGCTTCTGTCTTTCCAAAACTACACGCTCACAATTCTAAACAGATGATACTTTCAACTTGAGGTCAGTTGTGAAGCAAATTATGTTTTCAATTAGCTCTGGCTAGACAGAATACTACTCGTGGTTATGTTATCCCCAAAGCATTGTGATCTCCATTCACTTTTATAATATCTGACTTAGGGAGAGGCCATTTTCTTTAATGGTAATAATACTCACACAGCAATTCCCACAAAGAAAAAAAATATATATTATCTAATTAATATTCTTGCTTCAAAAAAGATCACGTCCTTTCCAATCTCATTGAGCTAATATGCTCTTTAAGTTTATTACTAATATTTTTCATACATAAAATTATCAGTGATTGATGTCATAATTAATTATTGCAAGTTTTTAATGCTTTATTATAAAATACACATTTAGGCTTTGAATGACTGATAGAATTTCAATATATGCACACTGAAAGTTTTTGTTTTTACTCTATCATGAATCCTTACTTATATTTGAAATGATTATTCAGATATTACAATAAATTTGAATGATGGCAAACTTTGTTTTTATCACTGACATTGTTATGCTAGTTAAGTGATGAGGAGTACTAAAGTGTCACTCTCTTGTTGACCCCCTGCACATGTGCAAGTAGGCAGTCAAAGTTTAGACCAAAGTTTAAGAACCATAATTGCCCCTCAATATCTCTAATATTTCTATCTCACCAATACCTTATTCAGTAGACAATGAGCAAAACATTTATTCCTGTTGAGGCTGTGCTTTAAAGGAAAACGGCAGAAAGTCATGCTCTAGAATAGTAACTGCCCCATCCTAATGTTTTCTATTCACACAGAATATTTTATCTTCACTCTTCTTCTCTTTTACTTTTATGTAGCAGAAAAGAATGTCTATCTTTTTACTTACTATAGTATTCCAAAAGCCATTTCCTCCTCTGTGTGTATGAATGGATATTTTTCTCTTTATTTCTTTTCTGCCAATTCATTTCTTTCTAATAAAAATAAGCTGAAATCAGCCTAATCATATGAAAAACTTTCTTAGAATTGTTTTATTCTAAAATTTATTTTATAACTTTCTGTTTCCTACCTTGGTTGAGTTCTCCCATCTTTTGATTTCATGTAGTCTTCTATTTTCATTAACAAGTTTTCAATGTGTAATCTATTTGCAATTTACTTTGATATCTTGTATGAGATGGTCATCAAACTTTTTTTTCCCCAGAATATCACCATCACCATTTGTTGAATAAATCATGCTTTCTTTTCTATTCAGCTGAAATATTGCTTCTATTATTTATTTAATTTTCACATTTTTGTGATCTATTTGTGAACTATTTCATTAATCTACCTGTTTATTCCTATGTAATAACCAAATCAATTTTATTAGAGTAGTTCTATAGTTTTTTTACAATATGTAGAAAGCCAATCCTCCATTCTCTCTTTTTTTTTTTTTTTAATATTTGTTAGAATTGTGACAAGCTTAAATAAGAGGTAATGGCTCTTGTAGGGAGGCTGATCTTAAGTACAATGGCTCAGTTCCATCAATGGTGGTAGGGGGCTTCTGACACACAGTTCTGAATTTCACAGATGCTTAGATGCAGTGGCAGTGTAATTAAAAAGACTTCTCAGTGCTTGACATAATTCCTGGTAGGCAAGCTTTGTACACTGGCTTTCTATCTTTTTCAGAGATGTACAAATTACTTATTTTTAAAAAATTTGTTTCCCTTTTGAACTTACTAAAAAGAATGTCTTTGTTCATATCTCACAACTTTGTAAAATATAATGATTGGTCACAACACAGCATGTAGACAATGAAAGCTGAAGGAAATGTGAATTTCAGATTGATTTTCTGAACTCGTCTGGATGGGAAGCAGTAAGGACATAATTTATGCTAGAGTATGGGAATCTAATAGTCCTTGACTGCAGTGGCCATTCAGTAAATGTTTACTTTGCTTATGGAAAGCAAGGTTTTTGGCTTACTGAAGGATGTTAGCATGAACTATTGTGAAGGACATGAGAAATACGCATGGACCACTGGAGTGACCAAATGTTGCAAATAGTGCCAGAGAGCTTAAAATAAATGATGAGCTCAAAGTTTGAAATTCTTGGTTTCAAAATGGTCAGACTTCCTTAAAATAATATCTTTAAAACTTATAATTGTAAGGATAACTTAACTGAAAAGTGAAGCCACAGTAGGAACTTCTGGGTTGCTGAATTGTGGTGGATACATTGAGAATTTTATGATGTCTCCATGTAAGAATTAAGGTTTTTATCATGGAAAAGTGGGGCACAAGACTGGAATCTGGCCAAGTGAAAGAAAGTAGATGACTCAAATAATCCTCAAATCCCTTGGGCCTTCCCTCCTTTTCTACCTTGTGCTGCTCGTTTTGCTTTAAGATCTCTATAGTGACTTTCCCTATATATATAACCCTAAGGCAGATATTTTACAAGAAAAAATCAATTTTGTTCTCATATTTCATTTTCTTCAATCCTCATTCCATTAAATCCTGGTGGCCAATTACGTGATCAAATCCAGAACAAGATTTATATGTCAAATAGAATTGTAAGCATGTTTTTCTTTATATCTGCTTTGACCTTAGAAATACACATAGGAATGGATACAGTAAGCGCAGGACCAGGAAAAGAGAAACAGGGCTACAGATTGGTATAAATTTTCTACTATGTATACACTTACCAGAGTCTCTGAATTTAATGAGTGCTTTTGAATAACTAGGAATGATTCTAACTTGTGCTCTCCTTGCTAACTGGTACATTCTTAATGGTATTGTAAATTAAATGAAGTTCAGATGCTCAGAATTCTGTGTTATCATGTAACAAGGACTTTGAGATAGAAATGTTGGAGTAGATTACTTTTGTACAATCTTTCTGCTTGTCCCTTCCATGGGCTTCAGATTGACTGTGGGACAACCTCTTCACCAAGAAGAAATTGAGACATACATCTGTGAGAAGGGTACCCGCAAACTTGAAAAATTCTATAAAGATGGTTCTCTTAGGGCCTTGGATGCAAGTTAGAGACCCAGCCACTGAACAATTTTCTCTCATTTTAATGTGGATATTGAGATCCTGGGGCAACAGAGTCTAGTGGCAATACTGAATTGCCAGAGAAAATTAATAAATTAAAAGAGAATAAGTATCATGGTTGAAGACAAAACAAAATAAAGCAAACCCAAACTGATTAAGTGACATCCTGCACAGAGTCAATTACTCATGTGCTATTTTGAAGCATCATATGAATACCATTCTGGAAAGAACCCATAATGGTGTGATAACAATACGAAACCAGGGTAGGGTTCAGTGGCTGCTGCTCAACCTGAGTCCATCTCTGTTTCCTGCTCGGCAATCCAAGTGCTTTGTCCCAGATCCCCTCCACCTGCTCTGTTGCTTGGCAAAGGGCTCAACATTGGGGTTTCATTCAAAATTCTGCTAGATTTCTAACTGGAAATTAAGAGTTGCTTCCCAGCAAAGTTGGTGTTCGTCTCCTGGAAACAAGCTAGTACATCACTCAGGGTGACCAGGGATACAAGTCAAAAAGGGAATTGGCTTTTTTGTCTAATAACCCTCCCCCCTTACCACAATGATAGAGAGTCAAGAAACTGTCTACAACAGAGGGGGTAGGTGGATCTCAAAGGGTGAAATGTCAGACTAGCCGTCTGCAGTGCTAATCTGCAAAATTGGGCACTTGTTGGGATGAGAAATACATAAAATTGGATAAGATATGAAAATTTTGATGTTATTTCAAACTGGGCTTTTTCATACCTAAATGTGAAGTTTTATATCCAAAAATTCAACTGAAAATCTATAGGGTACATGATACAGCATCCAGAAAGAAGTCTGAGAGCAGTATTGTAGAAAAGCTCCTGTTTGAATCCTATTGCATACACCCTATTCATGCAAGTTCAGCAAGTAATATTTTTTTCCTAATTTCTTTTCAAAATACTCAGTGTAAAATATATTCAAAATTCATGAGAATATAATATAATGATCTTTGGAATCTGAAAAACATGGCTCTGAATACCAGGATAGGAGAGGAGGAAAAAGTGAAATATGGGTGGAAGGGCATAAAAAAGTGTTTAATCAGAAACCACATGGTTAGTTGCCTTCAGAGCCGGTTAATTTTGTCTTGAGGTGAGTGTGGATAAATTAGAATTTCTTCTCTGTGTGTTTCTGCCTAGGTTTAAGAAGATATTGGTACATAATTGTGGCATATTTTATCCAAATCTGTCAAAGGTGATAGAAGTGGCTAAAGGTGACAGATAGTAAAAAGGTGCTCCACTTGGAATTAGAAAAAAGCTGAAAGTCAGTGCTGCTTTTCTCTAAATCTTGTAAATTTATGTATAAGCATCTTTGAAATTATCAAAAATAGAAGAATTTGGTCTCTGAATGTAACATGAAAATTAATATGTTCATCATTTGGGGAATTTATATGAAGATACTCATATAAAAGAAGACAGACTTTATTGAGGAAATTTGGAAAGGAGTTACATACACACATTTTAGTCTGCAGTTCTGCGGTGATGTACATATTATAATTTATGTATATGAGTGCTTCATGTCTGTACTCAAACTGCAAAGTAGCTTCTTTATAATGTTAAAATTTTTTATTCTGCAATTTTCTTTTGCTATATTATTATTTTTTTCTCTTTAGAAAATAAAATGTTGCTGAGAATCATTGAAAATTATTTTTAACGGAATTAGGGAACGACTGAACATAATACAAATGCATATACACAAGTAGAAGATTTTGCAAACATTAATGAAGGTATGGTGTTAATTTCTTATTATTACAATGTAATGGATCCTACTTATTTCGAATTTTAAATTTTTAAACAGAAAACATCCAATTTCAAATATTGGGTGAAAGTTATTTAATTGCATTATATGGTGTGCTTTTCTCTATTTGAATTTTCTCTTCAACTTTTTTGATAACTTATTTTGAGAAATTACCTGTAATTTTCTATCTATCTATCTATCTATCTTTTAGAGATGAGGTCTCTTCCGTTGCCTAGACTGGAGTGCAGTGCTGATTACAGGCGATTGCCACCTTGAACTTCTGGGCTCGCACAATCCTCTCACCTTAGCCTCCTGAGTAGCTGGGACTTCAGGTGCATGCCACCACACCTAGCTATCTATGTTTTGGAGTCAGGAAATAAATGTATACATGGACACTAAGACTCTCAAAGAATATTTTTTCATTGATATACCCCAAATTGCTTAGTTAACTGCATAATTAACAACTAGATAGTGGTTTTCAAATCTGATTGCCTATTAGAATCACTTTGGGAGTTTTTAAAAATACAGATACCCAGAACTCATTTTCATGTAAATGGTCTGACATGGAACCAGAGGAAAGAGGGTGTTAAAAACCTCTGCAAGTATTCCTAATTTGTGAACATTAGATTAGAGTAAAATTTTAAGTTTTACCTGTTACCGTTACTAATGGTTCGTATTCTCTGGAGTTTATTCCTCTGCACTAAAGAACTCTCCTGTAACCAACCTCCTGGAACAATCTATTTCTTTTTGTTATAGATTTTTATACTAACCCTCAAAAATAGTTTCCAGGATACTAGGAAAAGTAGAATAATGGATATTGAAATGTAGAAAAATTATGTTATAGGAAATATCCTTTCTGGTTCAGTTAATATGGAGTATGAAGAAGACATTTTTAAAGAGAGTATTGGAAGAGATTATAACACTGACATGAGAAAATAAAAGAAATTAAAGATGAATTACCTGAGATAAGTAAATGAAATAGGCATTAATGAAGAAAAATATAAAAGACAAGAAAAAATTAAGATTACAAAACAGGCAACTCCTTTCAAATAATATATTTGTCCCGTATCATATTTCATATCCTACTTTGTAAAATTTCTTTCACTTTTTGGTTCAGTGTGTGGGGCCTTAAGTTCCTTTTGTTTGAGGAAGGCTATGTCTTTCTTTTCTTTGTCCATTCTCTGTAATACTGTGTCTTCTTTATTCATCAGTGACAATGATCGGAGCTTTCATTCCAAAGCCAGTTCCAAAAATCTTATTCCAAGATTCTATAGAATCAACGTACATATAAATACCATCACCACATTTTTTGGTGGTATGTGTTTTGTTAAATACGTACCGAATTTTAATTATGACCCATTTTAATCTTCTTTGAAGCTCATTGTAGACATTATATTTTTGATTCTTAGTAATTTGGAGGGAATCACTGGAAATTAAAGAAAAATAAAGCTTGTTTTCATTGTAAGAGATAATAAGATTTACAAGAATGGCAAAGCAAAGACGAGGACGTCATGTACAAAATGCTAGGTTGTAATTTTTTGTAAGTAAAAATGGTCAAGGAAATGGGCAAATTGGTTGCACTGTGTTAAAGATATGACTTGAATTGTGCCTGACAGCCTTGCTTAAAATATAAATTGAGCAGACAGTGTGAAAATAGAAAGTGCCTGGGAGGGGTGATGGCTGAGGCCATGAGAACATATTAAATGGATGAAAGTTCAACAAACTATTTAACCAAAGAAAATACCTGGTAAATTCCTTCCCCTGGTAGGTAAGAAGAAATAGTTCCAACTATCATATAAAGCTTAAGATAGGAATACTGACATAGAATGTACAGGCTCTCAAATGAAGTAAACTCACATGGCTTTAGTAAAAATATTTCTAAATTTTAGTAAGGAAAATAACAAACTGGAAAAAAGTATGCTTAAAATACAGTGACAGCTAAGGAGTTGTTTTTTGCATATAAAGAACTCATAAAGGCCGGGCGCGGTGGCTCACGCCTGTAATCCTAGCACTCTGGGAGGCCGAGGCGGGTGGATCGCTCGAGGTCAGGAGTTCGAGACCAGCCTGAGCAAGAGCGAGACCCCGTCTCTACTAAAAATAGAAAGAAATTATATGGACAACTAAAATATATATATACAAAAAATTAGCCGGGCATGGTGGCGCATGCCTGTAGTCCCAGCTACTTGGGAGGCTGAGGCAGTAGGATCGCTTAAGCCCAGGAGTTTGAGGTTGCTGTGAGCTAGACTGACGCCACGGCACTCACTCTAGCCAGGGCAACAAAGCGAGACTCTGTCTAAAAAAAAAAAAAAAAAAAAAAAGAACTCATAAAAATCAATATATTAATATAGCATACATCAAATGGAGATTCGTAGAAGAAAATGTGCAAATAGCACAGAAATATCTAGAGTTCAGAATCACCAATAAAAAAGAAAGCAATTTAAAATAACATTTTAATGTATCTTTTTTGTTTTAATTTTTATTTTATTTCAGAATATGATGGGAATACACATGCTTTGGTTACATAATTTGCTCTTATAAATTTGGAGTCAAAGTTATACATGTGCCCTTCACCCAGATAGCATGCATTATACCCATTAGGTGTGAATTTACCCAACCCTCCTCCCCTCTTCCACCTACTTGATTTCCATTGAGTTTTTACTTCCATCATGTATCATTTTAAAGAAGATTGAAAGTATTACTAATTCCTAGTGTTGTGTGGTAAAGAAAAAAAAGTTTTAGGTGTAGTAATGATAATACATGTGTATATTTAAATGCCAGTTTGCGTTTTGCAATTTAATTTATGATGCTTTTACGTGACTAAAATGTTTTATTTTTATGTATTTTTAACTATCACTTTCATTATGTCTGTCTTAAGATAATTTGTATACAAAACTTATTTCATCTCAATATCGTTGATTCTTCTATATTTTTCCAATTCACTTTTGCATATACAGTTCAAGTCAGGATTAAGATATTTTGACTCCTCTACCCCACAAATAAACAAACCCTTTAAAATTTGAATTCAAGAATAAAAAATCCTCTCATGTGAAAATAACTTTGCCAAAATACCTGAAAAAAAAAATGATCTCTTACTAAGAATAAAGGGAATAGTTGATGGGCGTCAATGATTTTTGACAATGGCATTCAGTTAAGACAAACAGTTCTATCCTGACGTTCTACTCTCCTAAGTATAGATACCCCGTGCAAGTGTATCTTGACATGCTGAAGGTCATGATTCAAGTGACAAGTGTAAGAACATAATTAGTTCTCATTCAAAGTCACAAACACAAGAGTGAAATAGACACATTATAAGGTTCAGTTAATTTGCTAATGACTAGCTCCACTTGATTCTTTGAATATAGTGAACAAGAAAAAATATAACATTAAAAAAAAAAAAAGAAAATTTATGGTATGTAGACCAGAGAAGAAATCTAAGGTAAAGCCTTTTTAATCACATACCTTTCAATGTTGTTAAATTTAGGAAAAAAGTTTACATCCTGATGAGTCCAACTTCAAGAAATGAGAAAGTTACCCAATTCTGTTTCATTAGAATAATCTTGGTCAATAATGAAAAGCAGGTGAATTTTTTTTGGCTATCTTCTCTTCACTCTATTGTCTTTTTTAAAAAATTTCTCACAAGCCTGTACACTCTTATTCTATACAGTAACAATTTCATAAATTCATCCAGAGATATTAAGGTCACTCTGTAGTACTCTGACTTTCCAGAAGGGTTCATATTAGGAAAAAAAAAAAAAAGAGAGAGATTAACATTAATACATATGAATGATTTTCCATTAGTGGAATTTAGATACTTTAGGCTAGATATAAAAATATATTCTAAAATGAATGTATTTTCATTTGATGAAATGATGATCCATCCCCAACCCTGCTAAGCCTCTTGTTTCCAACTCAGTAAATGGTCATCAGCTTAGAGGTGTTAAACTCCTCGGTACAAGGCTTCATTTTATGATATCAAAAGGGGACAAATATTATAGGCCATAATTTGATAAATTTAATAAAACCAATCTTTTTATTTTGTGTCCACCTAATTAAAGTATCAACTAATCATAGTAGAAAAAGGTTGTTGTTTTTTTTTTAATCTAATTAAGTTTGCACAGACCCTTGTAAGAGAATTTATGATCCACAAAATATTGGTGCAGTAGCAAGCAATTTGGCAGCATTTCTAATTGTTTTCCAAAGATCTTTTTACCCAAGTGATTAAGAAATGTTTTATTTGGTACACTGTCCCCATTCCTGTGGCCAGGTGTAATAATCTAGAAAATTTCATGGATTAATCATGGCTTCAGTTAGATAAAGGTTCATTTTAAGACTTAGAATTATAATTGCCTCAGAGTAATGATGTTAAGCTCAATATTATACAAGTATATGGTATACTTTTATATAATATATAAGTATATATTAGTATATAGGAGTATATTTTGGAATTTTGTGCATGTCTGTGTGTGTTTGTGCATGTGTGTGTGTATACTACTTTCTCTTTTGACCCCCACAATAGCTCTCTGGTATAGGTAGGTAGAATATTTGGTTATTTCTTTTGCTATGGAGAAGCTTTTTAATTTAATTAAGTCTCATTTGTCTATTTTTGTTTTTCTTGCATTTGCTTTTGGGGTCTTAGTCATAAATTCTTTGTCTAGGCCAATGTCCAGAAGAGTTTTTCCTAGGTTTTCTTCTAGGATTCTTATCATTTCAGGTCTTTCATTTGAGTCTTTAATCCAGCTTGAGTTGATTTTGGTTATTCTAGCTAGTGGTTTATCAATTTTGTTTATCTTTTCGAAGAACCAACTTTTCATTTCATTGACCCTTTTTATTTTTTGTTCTCTATTTCATTTAGTTCTCTGATCATTTGTAATGGTAGGATATAAATTTGGGGGTTGGCAGGACTTTTTTCTTTCAGCACTTTGAAAATTCCATACCATTCTCTTCTGGCCAGTAATTACGGTTTCTGCTGAAAAGGCTGAATTTAGACTTAGGGGGATTCTTTTATAGGTGATTAGACACTTTCCTCTTGCTAATTTTAAAATTCTTGATTTTACTTCAACTTTAGTCATTGTGATTACAATATTCCATGGCGAAGTCCTTTGTGCAATGTATTTGCCTGGGATTGTTGGGTCTCCTGTATTTGAAGGTCTAACTCACTTGGTAGTTGTGGGAAGTTTTCATTGATTATTGCCTTAAATAAACTTTTTGAGCTCTCTTCCCCCTCAAAAATGCCAATAATTTGTAATTGGTCAATTTATGTGGTCCCAGATGTCTCAAAGTCTTTGCTCATTCTTTTTTATTCTTTTTCCTTATTTTCATCTGACTGAATTATTTCAAAAGACCTCTCTTCAAGTTCTGAGATTCTTTCTTTTGCTCAATCAAGTCTATTCTTAAAACTTTGGAATGTATTTTGTATTTCCTTCAATTTTTTTTTCAGCTCCAGAATTTCTGTGTTTTTTAAAATATCTATCTTCTTGGTAAGTTTCTCATACATATCTTGAATTTATTTTATGATTTTCTTCTATTGGTTTTCAGATTTCTCTTCTATCTTCCTGGGTTTTTTAAAATCAATATTTAGAATTCTTTATCTGGCATTACAAGAAATTCTTTTATTGGGATCCATTGCTGGACAATAGTTGTCTGTTGGTGGTGTCATATTTCCTTGCTTTTTCATGTTTCCTGTGTCCCTTCCATTGATACATGCACATCTGAGGTAGCAGTCACGTCTTCTGATTGTTTTGAAATTAATTTCGAAGGGGAGAATTTTTTCCTGAAGATTTATATATGTTGTTAGTTGACTAGGACACTTTGGCTTTGATTTTGGGTGCCTGCTGTAGTGTGATCTTTGTATGATTTCCTAGGCAGTGTGCAAGATCAGTAGTATTAGTGATTTCCTTACTGGCTTTGGGACTAGTTATTAGTTGAGGCTGTGGGAAAGTTTTGCTGGGGACTCAAACATCAGCTTAGCCAGTCTTTAGGCCCCAGGGGTGGAAGAAGTGGGCTAAGTATGCCTAATTTTAGGCCCCAGAGCAGCTTACACTGGTAGTGATGTGAGTGTGTCCTGAGGGGCCAATTTTGGGACCTTCAGGTGGCTTGCTCAGAAGCTAGTAGTTGAATCAAGAGGATGGGTGTATGGGCAGGTTCTCAGGCCCAGAGCAGCTGGTGTTATGTGGGAGATGGCAGTAGCAGTGGTGGAACCACCCACTAGGACTCAAGTGGTCCGTGTTAGTGTTACTGGTAGCTGCAGTGGGATTGTAACCAAAGAGGGATGGGCCCCTTTGAGGCAAATGGCATGGGCTTAACACTGTGGGAAATGCTGTACATTTATGTCTCAGTCTTGTAGGAGCCCATAGCAGGACAGTGAGAATGGTTCCAGGTGTATGTAGGAGACATTGGGCTCCCTTGTACTTCCTCAGCTGGGCAGGGCTACAGCTGCATTCAGCCAAATTCTGCCCAAGGGTAGGGCAGCTTCAAATTCCAAAAATGGCACCCTGGGCCTATGACCAGAGAGGGTGGGGCTCTTCACAGGCATGCTGCACTGGCAGGAAACTATGGAGACTATAGTTCACTTGAGTCTTGGTTCCACAGTAGCCAGCTTCAGGATACTGAGCACCATTCCAGATGCATACTGGAAAGCCTGGTTTCCCTGCCCCACCCCAGCCTGGTAGAGGCTGCAGCTGTGTCAGCCCAAACTCAGCCTTAGGGTGGGGCACAGCCCCATGTCAAACTCTCAAAATGGCACCTTGGATCTGAGACTGGAAAGGCTGGGGCCTCACCCAAACAGGCAGTGTGGGTGAGAAACTGAGAAATGCTGTCTGCCCATACCTCAGTCTGAACAGTAGCCCACAGTAGGGCAGTGGAGATCTTCCAAGGGGTGCATGGGAATACATGAGCTCCTCTATCCCCCCTTGGAGTTGCACAGTTGCTGCAGGTGTGCCCATGGTTCCCTGGTATCTAAGTTATCAGAATGGCACCCAGCTCAAGCTGCTCTAGGCTCAGATGCCTGTGGGATTCCGCATGGATTCCCTTTCTGGAGCAATATATCTATGCAATCTCCAAGCAGCTCCCTATGTTAGGCCTGAGACCTGTGTGGGTCGGGAAGGTTCTATTATAGCTAAGATCATAAAATATCATCTTGGAGGGGGGACCCTTGGGGGCTTCTCTCTTACTACTTCCCCACTTCTGGGAGCTTCTTTTGGCTGTTAGCCAGTCCCCCACTGGGCAAGTTGCCCTGAACGCTCTCTTTACTCACTTTTGCTGCTTCCCATCATTTCTCTGGTGAATCCTAGCAGTCTCTCCTAGACAATCTTATTTAAAATGTGAGAATTTGCTTACTATTCTGGTTTCTCTTTGTGAAGAAGGCATATACCACCTGTGCCTAGTAGGCCATTTGATCCTATCTCCTGGCCGTATCTTATAAAGACTTAATGGTGAATTGAAAGCTTGATTTCTAATGGGGGTACTTAGCATTTATAAAAATATGTATTTATGTCACCAGCCTTTCATCATCATCAAATAAGTTATGCATGTTTTATTCTCACTGTTTTACCAAAATGTGGTTTTCATTCATATTCATAGTCAGGTAACATGGCTTTGGAAAAAGTGGTTTCATTTCAAATAACTTATTTTCAGGGTTTCAAAATGATGGACAAAATCTTAAGTAGAAGAAATGAAGATCTAAGAATAGGAAAGACAAATCTTTAATTTTTTTTAATTTTGATATTTCTTAATATTTTACCAAAGTGACACCAGAAAAAGTAACAAGTGTTACAATGAATTCTAACTCGTATTCCCCTCCCCAGATTTGTAGTAATTAAAATGATTATAGCAACTTACATGTGAAATTTAAAAATTACTCTCCCAGAATTATTTTCAATTTAAAAATAGAAACAATATCTATAAAAGTTTTAACAACTTCAGTGTTCCAGCTTACCTAGAGAAATTTTAGTTAAATGCTTTGCTTAAGCCCTGTTGGCTGAGTATTTTTATATATAACTCATACTTTTATCCAACTCCTCTTCACTCTCTCCCTCATGTTATGTCTTACATGATTATCTCCCACACTAAATTATAAGTTTCATTAAGGACAGGGATTGTCTTTTTAACGTTAGATTGTCAGCTTTTCCACCAACACTCCCAAGTCCCAGGACTGGCAAAATGCTTTGCATAACAGTTCTCTCTTTATATATTACTATTAGCACAAAAATAAAATCTGAAAGTTTAAAATATCATTTGCATAGAGTTTTGTTTTAGCACCATTATTCCTTTTGCCCTTGAAACATTTATGGAACATACAGTATAACAAGCGCATTCATTATAATCATTCCAGTGTAGATATTATATACTATTCTAGATGCATGCCCTTGTAATTTTGACTTAATTTTATGCTCTTAAAATCATTAACAGAAAAATGCTTTGGTGTATACAAGTTCAACTCCTTTCCTGTCAATAACACATTTGATTGTGCATATCCTAAAGGGAGATTATGATAGACAAAATAGATGTACTTTCTGGCACCTGTAACCTTCACTTAGCCCAATGTGATCTATAATCTTGAGGGATTCTCAAAGGAAGGAAGACCTTTCATTTAGCTTGATATATCTAATCGTGTAAAATTGTTTTTCACCAAATATGGATTACTGCACTGAGATTTTGAAATGCTACTGAGTGTTGGAAATGATCAGTACCTTGACTGATGTCACTCAGCAGGTGGGCAACAGAGCTGAGAGTTCAGCTGAGGTGAAGTGATGGCAAAGCCTGTCCTCTAAAATAGACCTCTAAATTGTCTCAAAGAAAAACAGTGACATTACTGGAAAACTCCATGCTTTCATTTCCATTAGAAAAGAGAAAATAAATTTTGCATGTGTTTGTTTATTTTTAACAAATGGTAAGTTTGTTGTGTAATAAGTATATATAATTCCACAGTTAAAAATTACATTGTCCACGATATTTGTCTTACGTATTATTGAACTAGGATGGCTCTTACTCTTAAATCAGGGATAGTTTCCCTTCTATTCCAGACTTGTGTCATAGATTAATTTCCTCAACCCAGGGACTTCCAGCTTTATGAGGCAACAGGACCCAGCCTTAGAGAGCTTTCTCACTGTAGGTTGCTGTGGCTACCTGCTAAAGAGCCAGCCAGCTGCACATTTAGACATTGCAAAGTTCTGGACTCTAGTGTAATATCTCCAAATTTCAAAGGGCAATAAAAACACATGATTGGTGCATTAAACATCTTCATGTGTCTTGCTGTAAGAAAATCATCTTGGAATCTACTGAGTCTCTGTTTTCTTTCCCCTCTCTTTCTCTCCTCCACCTTGTTCCTTCCTTCTTGTTCTCCCTCCTTCACCATCTACAACTCTTTCTGTTCATTTCCTCTCTCCCTAGCATCTAGATATTTCTTTTCTATATATTTTCCTTCACTCTCTATTATAGTTCAAAGTCCTTATTACTTTAGGAGGTGGAAGAATTGAATATATTTTGCTCCATTTCTAGAAAAAGAGATAAGCACAAACTTTAATACATGCATTTTTGTCCCTTGATTGCAGAAATTCCTTGGAAACTAGTCCTTGGAGCAGAAAAGAAAAAGCCCTGTAATCTTTAAATGTGTATACTGTTGTTCAGACATAGTTGATACAAAAGTTTTACATTTATTTGTGTTATATAGTCAACGTTTTAAATGGTTTTTCAAAGACTACATACAATAAGAGGTGCTACAATTGGTCTGATCCTGTATGTATCTGTTATAGTTATCTAGTGTTGTGCAATATATCACAGTGGATTTTTAAAAATTAACAAGTTATTATCACTCTTTGTTTCTGTAAGTCAGCAATTCAGGCAAGGCAAGCAAGGACCACTTATCTCTCCTCTGTGATGACAAGGTGTGAAGGATTGAGGCTGCAGTCATCTAAGAACTCATTTACTCACATGTCTGTCTTGTGGCTAATGTTTCTAGGGATCTTAGATCTTCTCCATACATTTATACCTCTCCAAGAGGCCTGTCCTTGTGGTCTCTCTGAGCTTCTTCCCAGCAAGGTGGCTGAATGCAAAGGTCAACATCCAGACAGCGAGCCCGGAGGAATCACATCGCCATTCACGACCCAGCCTCAGAACACGCACAACATTGCACTCACCATGTGCTCTTGGATGAGAGGATCACAAGTCCCACCCAAGTTCAAGGAGAGGGCAAATGGATTCTGCCTCTTGATGGGGAGTGGCAAGGTTCTAGAGGAGGACAATGGGACCAAAAATATTGCCGTTCCATTTTTGGAAAATACAATGTGTCAGAGGATTGTTTTATGGTTTCCATGTCTATGTAAACCATACACAGCAATATATTAACAAGTCTTTTCTTTGAAATGGGGGAATGCACAATTGAATTTTATTTTCTTTGTATTTTACTGTATGTTTCAAATATTCATTCAGAGATACTGACCATGAATTACCTTTGTAATGGAAAAAGAGAAAGAAAAAGAGACAGCAGTAGATACTTCCTTTTCCCATTTAAAGCACAGGGAAAGAAAAACAAGCAGATGAAGCTCAGGATGAGAAAGCAGTCCTTGCAACAACTGCATATCTCTCTCTTATTGCATCTGTCTTACTTCTACCTTGTACCACTGCTAGAATAAGCCCAGCTTCCTTTGAAACCACAGACTCAAATGTTTCCAAAGCATCTGGCATATTATTTCACACATATCCATCTCTGCCTTCAAGCTCAGGGAGGGAAAGAGGAAAGGTTCCAAAAGTAAAGACTCTGGAAGCAAGCACAGAATCCAAGCTAGCCCTTGACAGTTTCTACCAAGATATTAATATCTCAGAAAAATTTTGGAAACATTATAGAGAATAAATATATGCAAAAAACAACAAAGGCAAAATGTACTAACCTACCTTTCCATTATTTTTAGTCATCCAATATCACTTTAAAGGTTTTTTAAATCTTTTTTTTTTTTTAATTTTATGCCCTCTGATCATTCTCATGACTTATATAAAGATGCCACATATCTTCCAACTTTTTTTTAGGTGAAATTGATAATCTGATAATAAGAATGATGCCAGCTATTGGAATCTATTACTATATAGTACTTTCCTGTGTAGAAAGTGTTTTGACTTACATATGTAAGTGTTTTTTAATTTCACAAACTCTGCCATAAGGAAAGCAGTGCAAGGTAAACCTTTTTTCATCTTCAGAGAAGGGGAAAAAAAAAACAAACAAAAAACCTTAAATTACTTGCCCAGGTTATAAGTAGATAAAACTAAAAACAACAACAACAACAAAAAAATCAAACAAAATAAAATGCCCAAAACAAAAAAACACCAAGGCCCTCTAATTTCCTTTGCAGTGCTAAGGGAAAAGGGATGATTTTATCCCTAAAAATAGTTTTGTTTCTCCCCCTTGTTCAAGATGTAATGGGCAGGGTAGAAAGCATAAAAAGCAGTACGTTTACACATTCTAGATGCATAATCCCAAGAAGAAATACTCTTGAGAAGGTACCTCAATGCCATTTCTCATGTTATGCTTGTCAATAACATTAAAAAGTCTTAGTTTTCCAGTCTCATGCTTGACTGACTCAAAGAATCTTGGAATGTGAACATGTGTCCTATATTCACACAACTGTCTCCCTCATACTCTTTGCATTTCGGCATAAGGCAAAACTACCCATATTAGCAGAGATTGATTCAGGTGAATATTGCCAGTGGAAACTTGACAGACTGCTTAAACTACTTCTCACCTTCAAAACTCCCCTTGCCGAGAGGGTGGTACCTTTGGATCACTGATTAACCATAATCATTATTAGTGTAGCGTTTGCTTTAAAACTGTTTCTAAGCTTACCAGTTATTTTCAGGTTCTGTGTTCCCCTTCTCCTGCCCACTTGATTGGTTTTAAATTGCAACTGTGGACTACAGCTTTCTATAGCACTTACTCATGACTGCTCCAGCTTTCAACTTTCTCTTTCCATTCAAACAGCTAAATTGGAAGTGTATAGTGCTTGATTTATATTTAGATGTATTTTTTAAATGAAGAGTTAAAAGTTAAAATTCTGTACAGCTACAGGAAACATTATTGAAAGTCCTTTAAAACCATTATGTAGACTCACTCAAATGGCTGCTACAAATGCACATTATAAAATCGGCCTTTTAGCTGTTAGCGTTTCATTTGAGTTCGTACTCCTTTCCCTTGCTATTGTCAGTGTTTAATGGTAATCATTTAGTATCATAAAGCTAGACATGTTTCTCTACATAAGAATAATAATGGCACGTATAGAAAAATAAGTGGGCAAGGAAGGAAATTTAAAAATGCAGTGGAGAATTAAGGTTAAGAAGGGCATCAAAATTAGTTTGCAGCAACATTGGAACAAACTGGCTCAAACAATAAGTACATTTATCATTTTAAGAAAGTGGAAGTCCATGCAGAGTGTAGGATTCAGGGTTGATCATGTAGTGCCTTAGGGATGACATCACGGGTCCAGATTCTTCCTCTAGTCTCTGTCACCTTCAGCGTCGGTTTCATTCAGGGCTGGTTCTCTTTGTGGATGTAAAAAAAGTGATAGGTATTGTTTCTCATATTCCACAGGAAAGGGGGTAATTAAGGTATGGAGGTGGGAGAAAGGCTGAGAGAGAGAAGAGAAGGGTTGGGGAAGAGAGAAGAGAGAGGTAGAAAGAGGTGGAGAGATGGGGAAAGGGAGAGACAGAAAACAGGATCTTTCAAAAGTTACTCTCATTGGACCAATAACTCTCAGTTACAGGAGGTGAGTGCATGAGTACTTCTGTACTGATTAGCTCAATCAGACCTTTTAACCAATCCATAGGAGAGAATGATGGCAAACTCTTATTGGAATAGACCATCAGAAAAAGACTTTTCCCTTGGAGCTGAGAGTTAACTCAGCTTATCACAAGTCTCTTGGAATCCATGAAAGCACAGTGGATTCCTGAACAAGTTGAGCATTCTTTTAGAAAGAAAGATGAAGAAATAGATATTGTATAGGGATCCACTAGTGAGGGTTAGAAATCATGAAGTAAAAATGAACAATATACAGAAGAACTTGGACTTTTTAATGGTCAGTTCATGTTTCATTTATTAATATCTCGGAAATAACTCAAATAAATTATAGAATTATATAAGAAGGTGCAGTAAAGTGAGTATATTTTAAATCACTGTAACAGACATTCTTATTTCTTTCTTTTCTCTTATTGAGCCCCTTGGAGGAACTGTTGCAATTTACTAATTTTATTGAAAGAGAAAATGAGAACATTTCCTTTCCCTCCAGGAAGGATTGCAACTACTTTATTATTATTTCCCCTTTCTGTTATATGAAATACAATTCCAATATTGTAACAGTATAAATGTATTAATTCATTTAATCCATACTTAGTAAATGCCTACTACGGCCAGTGTGTAATAAGTAGGTGTCTTAAAAACTACAGAAATGAGGCCAAAAGGAATTTGGTCCTGGATCTGTTTGTGGTATAAATAACTCCAGTGCAAGTCAGAAAATGTGTGCCATTAGAGAAATACAGATAGAGAGTAATGGGAAATGAGTCTCTTTCCACGGAAGATTATCTGTTATGTGAATTTTCCAAAGCAAATCTCTCCAGTTCTTGGAGAAATGATTACTAGCTCTTCTTACTTTATCATTACTTATGTCATTATCAGCAGCTCTGCTCACTCTTATCGTATGATAGCTTTACCTGCTTAGGAGTCACAATAGAAGGACTTTTACAACAAAACATTTAATTACTTCTTTGCCTCTGGGGATGTTATGAGCTAAGATATTAAGCTAAGATGGTGCCTATGTGCTCAGCCTCAAAAATAGCCCTCATCCCTACTTTACCAATAACCTCTGAGATAAATAATACAGTCCCTTAATGTGGTAAAGTGATCCAAATCACTGTTTTAGGACTTTAGTGATTTTTTTGTTGTTTAAAATTCTGGTATTGTATATTTCAGCATAGCTAGAACAGTGATTTTTTAAAAATCTACAACTGTCCTAAATAGCCCAAAGTTTAGACTAAACTAACTCAAAATTTTGACAGGAATTACTCACGAATTTTTATATCCCTATATGCTGCTTCGGACTAGTGTAGGCGATTACGATACACACTCACAGATTGAAATTCTCAGAGGGGATGTGATCAATAGCATGGTAGTTATTGAAGGTGGGCACTTTTTCAGTTACTTCAAATTGAGATCATTTTGAACATGAGTTTGATTACTTTATCTGAAGTACTATAAAATCACAGAACGGAGAAAAACGATTTGATCTTCAGTCCCAATTCTACCACTAACTAGCTGTATTACATTCATCATTGTATTTGTTATCTGTCTGAATTTTTTCATCTGTAAAATGAGAGGGTTGAACCACTCAATTCCTAATATCCTCCTTTCATGTGTAAATTCTATAGTGAAATGTTAGAACATTATAATATATAAAAATAGATCACAAAACTATGTGTAAAAATTATGTTCACATTATTTTTATTTATCTGCATAGGAATTTCCTTATATTAATATGGGTAATTGAGAGTTGGCTGCTTTCAGTTTGGCAATAATAATGTATTTACGTAGGAGAAAATTAACTGGTTTTCAGCTTTTTCAATGTGTCAGAAACTGGGAACGTTGCCTGCAGGATGTCATTTAATTTTCAAAGTAACCCTTCACGGTAGACATTGCAATCTCCAGTGCAATGATGAAGAACAATAAAGGAAAGAGTAAAAATTATTTGCCCAAGTCATGCAACTAATAAATAGTGGAGGTAGAAAATGAAGCCCGGTCTGCCTATGCCTGTTTCCTTACACTCAAATGATTCTGCGTAATTTATCAAGAAGGCCCTGTTCAACATGCAATACATGTCAAAGGAAGTTTTTTTAAAAAGTATCTATTTTTAGAGTCCTATATTTATAAATCATAGAAAATAGGTACCCTGCTAAAAGTTGAACAGGTTTAGATTGCCAAAACATTTTAAGGAGGGTAGGTTTAGATAGTGTGGAATAATCAGTCTTCTCCTTCCTTTATAGAAGTGATGGAAGAAATTTCTCCTCTCTAAGGCTCCGGAGAATGCTTTGAAGTGCTCTTCTGGGTATAATGGGGAAAATCTGGCCATAGCTTCCATTTATATAAAGAGAGTTTTTATTTTAAAAGCACTTTCACATGCATTATGTAAATATTCACTAATGAATATTTAATCCAAAGGCATCTGAGCCTCATCTATATTTTTATGGGACCATAATTTAAGCAACTTTTAGTCTCCCGATATCTCTGCCCTCTGAAGAACCCCACTTATGACAGCCTGTTAAAAACCGGATTTAATAAATGTCCAATATCAATTCACCTTCTACATAAATGAACCACTTCATTTCAAAATACAACTTATTACAAATAGTTTTTGGAGAGTCAGTGGGCCGCACTGTAGTACAATGGAAAGATGCACTGTAGGACACACGGAGCAACCTACTCTGTAGGGCTAAAAGTGCTCAAGATTAAAATTAAAACAATAAACTTCAGCTTAGATGTGTCTTCATTACTAAAGCATTGGGTCATTTACTTTAACAATGCCAACTTACTTTCGCTCTCACATTCCGTTTAATTAGTAAAGGAAGTAATATGCAAGAGCACACCTCATGGTGTCCCATTACCTTGGAGAAATGCTTTTTTTCTCTGCCTAAAAATAACATGTCCAACTCGTATACTCTCCGTTGAATGAAAAGGTGTTTCAAGGGAAAGATACCATATAAAGGCCAGAATAAAATAATTCCCAACTTCTAAAAAGAATGTACTTGTAATGAGAATAAAACATGTATGGCATATATTTTATATGTAACGTTGTGTTGAAAAATACACAGTCTCAAACAGTTATATGAAAGTAATGTGGTCCAAAACTGACCAGGTGGTGAAGGAAATCTGAAGAACAATATTCAGTAATTTTTTATTGTAAATAAAAGAAATAATCGTCTAAGCCTTATTATATATTGTTCAAATTACCATATAATAATACTAAAGTCAAACCCTTAAAAAAGGTATATTTAGAGTTAAAGAATTTTTATTCTGTGATTTTCCTTGAAAATAATAGAAATAGTACATGTCCTGTCTGATAAACAGATTAGTTAATGCCAGTGATGTAACAATTTAGCATATATCTTACTTCCAAGTATTTTGAAATCATAGTGGAAAGGAAATCTCACATTTATTATATGTGTTTACCAAACTCCTGTGATGAACTGGCAAGACTAGCAGTAATTATACGTAATTTTTAAGATAAATAATCCTAGGGGTAGTACACAATTTGTGTTAACACAATAGAGAATCTAAACAGTACATTGTATAAGCAGAACTCATTAAGAGTAATCATAAAGCAAATTTATTTTCTTTTCTCTATATTTATTCAGGTGTGAACTTTTCCCTTTGTCCTTGGATCATAACTCAGATAGTCCCATAACTATTCACACGTAGGGGATAAAGAGTTCCATGATCATGATTCAGCAAACAAGCTCCCTTCCACAGAAGTTGAAATGTGCAGTCCAATTTAGTTTAATCTTTCCCCCTTCCCTCAGCTATAGTCTGTTTTATGCAGAAAGCTGAAGGCCAGAGATGGGGCTTGGCTGATGTCTTTCTCTACTGCCTCTTCCTCAGGTTGCTAATCTAGTATCTTGGTCCTTTGATGTTGGAGTGAGTATCAGGTGAGAGAAGAAAAGGAAACAGAAAAATACTAGATTTCCACTTTAATAAGATGGCTTTGTACTCTCTGGGTCTCACAGGTATTTAAAGTTGATTTGCAGAAGAAAGAGGCCCCCCACCCCAATCACTGCTACCATTTGCTTTCAGTCTCTTGATACATTAGATGCACACACCCTTACAGTCCAATCCACACCCTTTCTGCAGCTATTGTGAATCCAGAGATTCCAATAACTGTTCTCTGTAGAGTCACAAGGTGAAGCTCATTCAGACATTTTGGTGCTTTTGATACAAAAGTGGCTGGTGGGAGCATGCACTCATACTTTGCCTTTGCTAACTCTGGCAATGAAAGCTGATGGCAGAGCAGTCCCTTTTCCTCACTCCAGCCTGCCACACTTCTGATTCCTCAAGTTTGATTCGGGCCACTGTCCATTGCATCACTACCCATCCCAAACATCGGGGGACGCATATTAAGTTCACTCAGTATTTTCTTGAAGCCCTACATTTAACTTGAAAGGACAGGGAAGTAACTCTCATCCGTTCCCACTTAGAGAGGGGTCGAGGGTGGCTGGGAGACTAAACATCACACTACATCTCTCTTCGGGAAAATCTATCTCTACATATGCTCCAGTCTCCACTCTCTGGCTATTTTTTTTATACCCTTGGTTTGAGTGAAAGTTTTAAGAGTCACTCAATTGATTTTCAGCCTCTGACTTTTACATTTTTCCAGGTTACATTCCTCTGGAATTAATGTCTACTGTTCTCATGTCTGAGTCAAAAGTGAGATAAAAAGAACACCACCACAACGCTCTGGTGCAAGTACTCCAATACTTCCCTCTTTGAAGCTGCTTGTATAACGCTATGCAGAAGTTGCTTGGAAAAAAAAAATGATAATACCAACTCTGAGCTGGCCCACAGTGTATTAGAAAGAAGCTATTTAGAAACTACACATTAAGAGACACAACAGAATATTATTCATCCAAAAAAAGAATGAAATCCTGTCATTTGCCATGACATGGATGGAATTGGAGAACATTATGTTAAGTGACATAAGCCAAGCACAGAAAGACAAATTTCACATATTCTTACTCATATGTGGCAGCTAAACATTAAAACAATTGATCTCATGGAGGTAGAGAGTAGAATGATGGCTCCCAGAGGCTGGGAAGGGTAGTGGGGAGGAAGTAAAAAAGTAGGGGTGGTTAACGGATATGAAAATCCAGTTAGATATAATGAACAAGATCTAATATTTGATAGCACAACAGGGTGACTATTGTCAACAATAAATTAGGATATACTTTAAAATAACTAAAAAAATGGAATTGGAATGTTCCTAACACAAAGAAATGATAAATGCTTTCAGTGATTGATGACTCACCGACACGGATATGATTATTACACATTGTATGCCTGTATCAAAACATCACATGTACCCCATAAATACATGTACATATTAGGTACACATAACAATTAAAATTTATTTGTTTTAAAAAAATCATCTCAATATTTGACTTTTGCTATATAAGCACTGACTACAGATTAACTTATTGCTCTAACTTCTGTATCAATGCTATCCAGCTAGATCCTTCCCATAAATGATACAAAATCCCAACTAAATGCATGCATTTTAATTTGTGCTAAAACTTGCAAGAAAGACTTAAGTTGTTTCTATATGTTTTTATACAAGATACCAAATTAGAAATTTGAAATAAGAAATTAGAACCATGTCATTGCAGAAATATCTGAATTTATAGCTAATTTTCAATTGTGTTCATATGCTTGACACTGAATCAAGACATTAGTATTGTTCCTCTTCTCAAGGCTAGCAAAGAGCCAAAGAGGCAAAATTCAAGGGAATACTTTAATATTTTACATCATGAGAGAATTATTCATAAATATTCCTACAAAAAGGTTGGATTTTAACCATGATCTTTGGTCAAAATTTTATATTGATTATTCACTTTATTATGAACAATCCACTCATGAAATGCTATATAGGATATTGTATTGTTGAGGAAGTACTTCTGAAAATTGCCAGTGGTATAGTCTCGAGAAGAGAGTAGAGGTGGAAAAATTTAAATAACCTTGGAGAGACAGGACAGAAGAGTCACTAAAACACCTATTAGGATTAAGCTGAAAACTAAAAGAGATAAAAGGAAGAGAAAAATCTGCAGCATGCTTTTGCATTCTATAGAAAAAATTAAAATAAAATGCTACCAATGGCTACAGAATTTATAAATGTGGTACAAATTTCTTATGCTATTAGAGCCAAGGCATTTGTATGGAATAGTCCAATCATGTCCTTAAATTTCCAATAAGAAACAATCAAGTTTAAGATCCCAATTGAATTATGTAACTTCGTTTTTTAGGCTGAGTTTTGAAAGGCAGAATTATATGACTCGGTTCCCCAACTTCTACTTCCTGGACAAATCTGTGTGATTATATTCCCTGGGGAAACTCAACAGCTTGAGATTATTAGAATCATCACTCTGGCCAAGAAAGGAAAAGGAAGTACTGCCTATACTGCCTGGCTTAGTCTCTAATACAATCCTCTTTTTCCTAATTGCAAGGTCAGCTACCCATTTCTCACTCCCGAATTGCAATCTCCATTCAGCTCAGACTAGAAGCAGCAAAAGCTACTGTTAACTAAATGTTTATTATGTACTAGATATTATGTAAACTGTTTAATGTGCATTTTCTAATTAAGACCCACTTAACACATTTATAAGTAGTCTTTATAATCCCCATTAATATGTAGGGGAAATCGAGAACAGAGAAGCTAAATTTCTTCCCCAAATTATTACAGCTTGTAAGCAAAAGAGTCAACAGGCAAATAAAGGATGCATTGACTCAAGTGCTCTTTTGTGCTATGTGGTACTACCTTCCTAAATGACTTCATGTAAATGTGAGACTGTGTGGAATATACCAAGCTTCGTACCAACCACATAGCCCAGAAACAGAACCCTTGCTTCTGACTCTTGAAATTAGATTTCCTTTTTTGTTCTATGGTCAGGTGAGAAACAGCTTCTTGATTTATTATCTTGCTATATTATCTTTCCAAAATAGCTTTTGTTTGTCTAATTTTTGCACTCTCTCTATATAAACCTATGTGCATATATACTTATCCGTGTGCGTGCACACACACCCAAACACACACACAGGGACTCATACATAACGGACCATCTCCTCTTGGGAAGCACTAAAATAAGCACTGATAATATAAACATGAGTAAGACAGGATTCCTGCCTCTAAGAGCCTTGTGTTTTAACATTGAAGGCAAGATGGATTACAACACAATCAGGTAAATGCTTTGATAGAGAGATGAAAAAAAATCTTTGGGTGGCATAAGGAGAGAATGATTTTTCTCCTCTGTGTGTAGGATTTGGAGAATGAAGTGGCATTTTTGCATAGCAGACGTTTTCTCCAGGTTGCAACTTACATCACATTCAATCACATTCATTACTCCATCTTTATTACTTACTTATCCAAGTAATCCATTCATTTAAACAGCTACACCAGTAAGCATTCTTGCCGTCTCTCAGGCGTCTAATATATTTGAATGACTAAGCAAATGAATGGTACTGTGATTTGGTCTTGTATGAATAGGGGAATCCTAGAATGATCCAGTTACTAATATTAAAAAGCTTACCTTTAAGTAAGAGCAAAACATAAGCAAACAACTAAAATCAATGAAGTGCAAAAGTGATAAATATCAGAAACATTGTGATACGTTGTACAAGAAATCAAAGTGCGTGTCCAGTTTTACGTCACAATGCTTTTCGTTGAACTGCAAGGCTGTATTAAAATCAGCACCCTCCTTTTTTACTGTCTTGATTCTTCTCTGCCACATAGTCGATGATATAGCAAGCTTATTGTTATTCAGATAGGTACCAAAAATTAATGTTTGGATTCAGAGTCATTTCTCAAACGAGATTGAAAGAGGTTTGTAATGGCCATTACTTCATCAGCATTTAGCGATTCTTCTGAAGGACAGGAGAGCATGGAAGAGACGAATCAGATGTAGGAAGAGCGGAGATAAAAGAAAGGCCAAAGAAAAGGAATTTTTTTCATTATACTGTGGACTTTAATGGATCTCTGTTGTCAGTCTAATTTGTAAAGATCAATGGTTTCTCTTAAACTGCAGTCTGAGCTTCCCTATCTCCTTTTAATTCATCTACTCAGCACATGCTTTCTATTTTGAAAGATAAGAGCATAAGGTAGTTTTCAGATATTTTTACTGGTCTTTCCTTTCTTTGAGCTATTCAATAACCTAAAATGTATACGGTAATGAAAACTCCTTATCAAGGAATAGAATGTGAAAGCCATCAATTGAAATAATGTCAAAATATAAGCAAACTACAGTGTATCAGAGTGCATTTAAGTTGTGTTTATAAGTTGCCAAATGTGAAGGAAAAATGAGAAATGGAGTCAAATTTTTAAATTTCTTGTTATCTAGCTATAAAAAGCTACAATATTACTGACTCAATTTTCACAATTTATCCAGGTAGTCTTTGAGTCAAAAGGAAACTTAAACTTTTTTGTACAAATATATTTTAGATATTTCATAGGATACATTAATTATAATACATAGCATAGATGATATATCCCTTCTTTTTATTTTAGTTGTTCATATCTATTTATATATTTTTGTCCCTCTACTTCTATTAAAAAAATCTCATTTCCAAAAAGTATGATATTACAAATTAATGCTATTTTATCCAAATCCTTTAGACTATAGAATGTGTTCGAATATTTGGTCACAGATACTAACATCTACTACATACAATATTGAAAGTCACAGTGTGTAATATTAACAGTGAGACCCTGAAAAACCTTCAAAGATCCAAAGAAGAATCAATTACCTTTTGTATAATGTACTATGAAGGTCAAGGAAGTTGGCTAATACATTTTAAAAGAGTTTCCAATAATATGTTTTGAAATCAAAGGGTGTCCTGTTTGTCTCGGTTAAACTGAAATCTAATTAACCAGAATATTCCATTTCCCAAATATCTTAGTTAACTGATATTTGTTGCATGATTTACTTTCAAAGAATTTTGGGGTCTAAGGCAAAAAGATCGTATGGGATGATGGAAAAGCATTGTGGCATGAGTCAAGCAGACCTGGGTTTGAATCATACCTTTGTGATGGTCTAGCCATTGCCAAAGTACAGCAGAAGTGAATCTAAAAGAAAATACGTGCTCAAATGTTTTATTTTCCTATAATCTTGACTTGCAATTACAAGCACCCAACAGAGTCTGATACCTAGGGCAATAAGCTTTAAGGCATGCCACTAGGAGCCATATTGACACCTGCATTGCAGAAACTGATTGGACCTATGTCCCCAGGGCAAAGAGCAAAGATCTCCAAGACAACCAACCCAAACCAAAGCTAGAGTGGGACATGGGCTCATTCATCCTTTGCTTCTCATTTCCCATTCTATTGTTCACCAATTAACTGTCTCCTTTAAAAATAAAGCATGAATAAGACAGATTAGGTTAGTAAGTATGAAATGTCCGATTTCCTTAAGTACTAAGTCTGACAGTTGAGATCTTTGACATTTCACTTTGACACTTTTTTTTTTTTTAATTGTGAAGGTGCATCTTCAATCTTTCAAACACATGTTTTGGCTTGTGATTATTCTTCGAATTTTTTTAGAGCAATTTTTGTGAAACATGGATAAGTCAAAAATACTTGTTATTTTTGAATATGAGTTCCATTGTGTAACCAATTCAGTGCAGACAGCTCAAAATATCAACACAGTGTTTGGGAAATATATGGCTAATGAACACACAGTACATTGATGGTTTGAGAAGTTCTATTCTGAAGATTTTAATCTTGAAAATGAGCCATGTCAGTGACCTGAGACTAAGGTAGATAATGATGAGCTGAAAGCTGTAGTGGATGCAAATCCACTTCAGCCACTGTGTGAATTAGCAGACTAAGGTAGATAATGATGAGCTGAAAGCTGTAGTGGATGCAAATCCACTTCAGCCACTGTTTGAATTAGCAGCAAGATTTGAAGTTACTATTCCAACAATATTGGACCATTGGCAACAAATCGGCAAGGTAAAGAAGCTGGATAAATGGGTACCATATGAATTAAATGAGCACCACAAGAGAAATCATCCTGAAGCTTGTCTTTCTTTGCTGCCACTACATAAAGGTGAACCATTTCTACACCATATTGTTATTTTTGATAAAAATGTATTTTTTTGACAATTGTAAGCATTTGGCATAATGGTGGATAAAGAAGAAGCGCCAAAACACAGTCCAAAATTGAATATTCATCAAAAAAAGCTAATGGTATACGTTTGGTGGTCCAGCGCTGGTGTTATCAACTACAGCTTCATGAAACCTGGTCAATCGATTACAGCGGATGTCTACTGCAACCAACTGGATGAGATGATGAGGATGCTTATGATTAAGCAGCTGAGATTGGTAAATAGAGACAGGCCAATCCTCTTGCAAGACCACATGTCGCAAAAAAACAAAGCTGCTCAAACCATAGCAGATGGACTTGGAAACTCTCTGTCGTCCACCATATTCACCAGACCTTGCACCAACTGACTACTACTTCTTCCAGGCTTTGGAGCACTTTTTGCAACGAAAAATATTCAATTCTCAACAGGCTGTGGAAAAAACTTTTCAAGATTTCATCACCACTTGCTCTCCAGGCTTCTTTGCTGCTGGCATAAGCAAGATGGCAAAACTGTGTTGATAGTTTAGGCACATACTTTGATTAATTGTACTGCTTCTTGTTTGAGATATAATAAACTTTTAATTCGAAATTGGACATTTCATAGTTAATGACCATATACATAAATAACAAGAAGTGAGAAAAGGATCTTAAGCAAAAGACCTTTGAAGAACAGTAATAAATTATTTGAGAGGACAAGAGAAGTTATAATGGGAGTGTTCAAACAAATAGTTCTCCTTAGTCTAAAAACAATTACAGAAAATATGACCTTTTAAAACAAGCTCACAGCTCAGATAAGAGAAATGGAGGTATAAGGAAGTAGTTATAAGACAAAGGAAGGGAATGAAATTAATCTACAACTACTGAAATGAAACTGAAAGATGAAACTGAAGATAGTATAGAAATGAAAGCAGCATTCAATGCCACAAAAATATAGCAAATGACAACAGCCTCAAGAAAAGAATGGGTCATTATGAGGAGATCCCGGGCAGGAAGGGACATCATGGTTATACAAGTAAAAGGCAGGACAGAAAAATCCATCACCAATGATCCTAACAGGAACATATAACAAACTTAAAGTAAATTCAGTGTATAAAGTATACATTATATCTGAATTTTTTTTAAAGATAAACTTAAATTTTCTAATTAAAAAAGAAAACAATTCCCCCAGGGAATTAGAAAAAAAAAAAAGTAAAACTAATCTGATGAAGCTATTGAATTTTAAGAGTAAAGAAAGTAAAAAAAAATATGTTAATTAAAAATCAGGTAGAAAGGAGTAGAAACTGACTTAGATTCTTTCATAAAAGTAATCAGTAGCAGAAAGTACTAAAGACATATCTCAGTAGTTTGTGGTTGAAAAAAACATGAATCACTTTGTGCTCAGAAACAAAAGAGAAGCAAACGAAATCTTCTCAGTATGCATAAACACAAGGAATAAAAACCTAAGAGGAATGGGAAAGAGTGGGAGTGTTGGAGGAAGGAAAGTTTCAGGTGCAGTGAAATGGGGGAACAACCAAAAAGTCCAGCCCTAATTTTAAATAAAATAACTCAGGAAGGGAGAAGCTGTGTTTAAATGACTCATAAAATGACCCACTGAAGCAATTCAATTACAAGGTAAGGCTTAAAATGATTGGAAGTATGTTTAACAGAATAGAACGTAAATTAACAAAGGAGGAGCAGTAGAATAAAATGAAGCTTTATTTTCTTAGTTTTTTAAAGCAAGGCATCAATAATTACAAGTGGCAGTTAAAGGACATATGATGGCATTGGCACCATTTTCACTAGTTTTCTTAATTTTAGAGGGATATTTTTAAGTACCATGTTATTGTGTGGATGGATAAACATTTAACTTAAATTTGTCAAATTCTTTCCTTATACTTCAGTCCTGGTAGTTGTTGAATTTTATTGAAATTCGTACTTTTTGTAAAGCAGCATATATAATATAGTCCAGTTTTTGTAAAGTCAGAACAATCTCTTTGCCCATATGCATATGTTCATAAGAAATGTCAGAAATTATGTTCACTAAATGTTGATAAGGGAAATTTCTGGGAGGTCAGATGTCCTTTGATTTTTTTTTCCCCCTATTCTTTGTATTCTGTGTTCTTAAAATGATTACATATCATTTAAAGAAAAATGCTTCTATTTTAGTCTCAAAAGTATCAGTATATTTCTTTGATCTCTAAAATTCTATTGTACTACATTATCTTAAAATAATATTAAACCACTTTCCAAAATTTTTAATTACCACCTACATAAAAATTATTCATATTCACATGAAAAATTACTTATATCCATACATTTATAAGTTGGACTTCCCAGAGGCTGTTCTGGAAAAAAATAAAACTAAATAAAAAACTAAATAGCAGGTTACTCTTTTTCTGTTGTAGTTTAAATTTTTTTACAGGTATTATAACCAAAACAAAATTAAAAATAGGTCACTACTTTATGCATGAGAGTCCCTAAAATATCTTCCTAGGTACATTCTCCCACCCATCTATCACTACCTGCACCCCAACTATCCACCCTCCCTCAACAAGAAAAAGCTTATACATCATCCTTTTTCCTCATCTCTTAAGATCTATTTTACCAAATGACCAAGGTTGCAGAATGTTAGTTTGCAACCCAAATCAATGTGGGCTCCATGTATTCCACCTAAGTTAGACACTTTTGGCCCATGAGTCTGAGTTGGTCTGTTGAGTGAAGGCCTTTAGGGTACTTTAAGCTAAAAAAATGAACAGTGCTTTACATTCCCATGCAGACAATTATAAATGGCCGAATTCTTTTGAATTGTTGGTGTGGGAGTCAGCACGCTTCATCTCTGCCTGTGCTTCCTTCAAAGTTGAGTTACATCCATTAGTGTAACATTCTTGGTCTCTCTTCATCCCTCCACTAACTTCTCCCTGAGAAAGCCAAATGGCACATGTTTAGCAAATTTGAAAAAAGAAAATAGTCGTGTAGGGCCAAGCCTTTTGTTTTCTCTTTCTTCTTGAGAGAGGGTGCCTGAAGGTAGCCCTTCTCTACTTGTCCAGAGCAGCTTCTGCCCTGAAAGGAGGAAGTAAGGACTTCCCAGTGAGTCCATTACTGCTGGTTGAGTAAATCTATCTAAATATAGGTTTGACAGTGGGAAGCCTATTTGGCCTTTATATGTAAGCTACTTTGTATAATAATTAGTTTCTTAGTAAGATGATATTTTGTCATTTGTCTTCTACTATGTATTTCTCAGTGGGTTTATAACCCTGGCAGAAATATATCATTGAACTTCTTACTGGACCCTATAAATGTGTGTTGTATAGAGTAGGAAAATATCATAAAATAGTAAAATCTCCAACACTTGGGCTATAGGATTCTGTGAAACACTGTCTCAAAATTTTAATTCATCACCTAAACCTCTTTTTAGGTAGTGTTTTGCATACTTTAAAAGATAATTATGATATGTATTTAGTTGATAAATTTTAAAATAAGGACATATGGAAAATTATTATTATAGCATATGGAAAATGGACAGCAAGAAAAGGGTTTTCTTTTCTAAAGCTAGCTTTTAAAATTATACTGTTCTTTTATCAAATTCAAAGATTCATATTTTTCTTAAGATTTCTGACATCAAAATGGCATATCATGGTTTAATTGTTAGCATTATTCTTTATGTTTTAATATTATTAAAATGATTGCATGTTCTTATATTCAATAATGTCTTAGATTTGGTGAAATGTGGCATTTTGACCTTTTTTCATCTGCTTTGGACCCATAACTTGAAAAGAATGCCAACTCCTAGAATTTTTCTTAATATCTATATATGCAAAGAAATAAGCCATTTGAAATGTGATTTGCTTAAATAAAATCAAAATAAAATGCTAAGAAGATTTTACTTCTTTTTTTTTTTTTTTGAGAATTTACTTGGAAGGAATAGCCAAATCTCTAGGAATTAAAGAACTCTGAAAAAAGGTATGGAGATAAGTCTTCTTCTCATGTCCTGAAGTTTAATTTGACCTGGGCTAGTCAGAGTTAGGAGATGCCTAGAAATGCTATGTGATAAAAGGAAAGTCACTGTGTTTTCTTGGTAATATGGAGTTACTAACTTGCTACCTGATAAACTGAGAAGACAGTGAATGTGAATAGTGTCAGGGCAAGAGACCTGTTTATTGCTATGGCAAATTCATACTTCACACATGGCAGCACTACACAAAAGGACACCAGATAGCTCAAAATACTGCATGCTTCACAAAAGGCTTGGGAATAACCACAGAGGATTGAAAATATCCTTCTCTTCTTGAAAAGACCAAATATGAGAAGAGTGATGGTCCATACATGATCCTCACCCTAAACACACATTGAAAATAAAGTGCCTCTGTTGGGATTTGAAACATCAAAAGAATGCTTGTTTCCCCAATGGCAAGAAGAATACCGGGTCTCCTGATTTGTGCAGTTGTCTATATAGTTTAGATCTTATAAATTTTGTATGTATTAAAGATGTTTATTTCCTTTGTGTTTGCTATTAAGCCCTTTCCATCAATCATGATAAATGACATTAAAGGTAGTCCTTCATTTTAGTCAAAAATAGGGTAGCTACATCTTTGGATTTTTTATTGATATGAAATATTTTGTATATTTATGGGGTGCATGTATTTATTACATGCACAGAATGTGTAATGATGAAATCAGGGTATTTCGGGTATCCATCATTTGAGTATTTATCATTTGTATGTGTTGGTAACATTTCAAGTCTTCTCCTCCAGCTACTTTGAAATATACAGTACATTGTTGCTAACTATAGTCACCCCATTTTGCTGTAGATTATTGGGGTTTATTTGTTCTATCTAACTCTGTGTTTGTACCCATTAACCAATCTCTCTTTATAGCCCCCTCACCCACACACCCTTCCCAGCCTCTCGTATCTATCATTCTATTCTCCGTCTCCATGAAATCAGTTTTTTTATTTCCCATATATGAGTGATAACAGGCAGCATTTGTCTTTCCATGCCTGGCTTATGTCACTTATCATAATGACCTGAAGTTCCATCCATGTTGCTGAAAATGACATGATTTCACTGTTTTTTTATGCTTGAATAGTATTCTATTGTGTGTATGTATCACATTTTCTTTATTCATTCATTGACGGACACAGGTTGATTTCATATCTTTGCTATTGTGAATAGAGCTATGATAAACGTGGGAGTGCAGGTATCCCTTTGATACATGGATTTCTTTTCCTTTGAATAGATACTCAGTAGTGGGATTGCTGGATCATATGGTAGTTCTATTTTTAGCTTACTGAGAAATCTCCATACGTTTTTTGTAGTGGTTGCACCAATTTATAGCTTAGGAATATTTTCTTTTCAGTAGCATATAAGGAAGAATATAAGTCCTTGGAAATATTTTACTGTGGCTTTATCTTGAAAAGGGAGCTTCCTTCTTTGTATTAATTGGCAATAAAATGGAGAATAACTGGAGAGTAACTAATTTTAGGAAACTTGCAGTGACATTACTTTGCATCACATGCATAAACTGAGATGTAATTCCTCATAGAATCATTAATAGAGGAGATAAAACAATAAATCACATGTGGTGGAACCCAGTTTTACTAAAGTTCTACAGTAACCCAAAGTCACAACCTTGCACACTCACAGCAATTGTACTATTGCAGTAAAAAGTGTGATATATCATAGTAGGTAATAAATTTGTCTTGTTTCAAAACAATGGATCTCTAAAGCATTTTTATTTTTTTGTTTTTCCACTCGATTGCCATTTACATGCTTTTCACATTAAAATAAGGTAGGTTAGCCTAAGAAAAAAATAAATAACTTGAGGATTGTAATATGTTAGAAGTAGATGGCCACTTATTTCTGAGTATTAAGTGACATTAAAAGTTATAGTCAATTTAAATGTAATATTAAGGACTTTTAAAATTTTTGCTAGAACACCATGTGCTTTTTATTCTGGGTTATTCAGCATAAACTTATATGTGGTTTTTTTTTATATGTAGATAAATTTACTTCTTAAAATATTCAGCTATGAAAATAAAGCAGGCCAATCCATTTCTGTAACGGATGAAACCTGACCCTGCCCTGTCACTTTTAAAAGTGACAACAAGTCTCCTTACCACTGGCCCTCATACAGAGTGTTACTTGGCCCTCCTAAAAGCCATCACCATACAAGGTGGTTAGGTTTTTTTGTAAGAAAATGGATTTGATCATAAAAATATAAGTTACAAGAGAAAGAAATGAAATTCCTTTCTGTAAAATGCAGTGTGAAATTTTCTCTCTTTTTTTCCTCTCTTCTTCTCTTTACTCGTTAGGGTAAATTTTATTTAAATACTTCACGATAAATAAAGATAATAAGTACTTATAACAGATCGAATATCCCTACTTATCAACTCTGAAACTGTTCTTGATTATCATCTATGTATTATTTTTTTAAGAGAAAGGAGGATAAATGGCATTTTTTGATAGCCTTTTAAAACTTTCTGGCAAAGCAGTGTAGCTTCCTCACTCTCAATGTCTTTCCCATCCTATGAAATATGTACAGTATATGCCCAGTGCTATGCAAAAATATAAGTCTTGTGAAGGTAACTATGTAAAATTTTGCTACTTCTCTCTTATGATTTTGGAATCAGTATTAGCATTCAGATATTGTTTTCCATGATAATTACAAAAACTACTATTAATATTTACCCCTTCCAAATACAGCCAACAGTCCTAAAACTTTAAATATTGTAGTGTACCAGCTTCCATTCTGGAATTCCTGTTATTTTTTTTTTATTTTTTAATTTTAGATTAAGGTAAGAAAAGCTATTTTTTAAGAAATATTAATAGAAAAAAAATTTTAGTGTAAGTGACAGATTCTTGGAGTTTGATATTTTAACCTTTTTGATTAGAATATATTCAAGCAACAGTGAAAGTTCATGACATGTAGCAATTTATAATTTTATTAAGCACACATTTGAATTGCCTGCTGTTAGGTAGGTAACCAAAGGAGAGTGATTTCGCAAGTATGTCGGATTTACTGAAGGTTCAGCATCAGCTTTTCCATATGGTATTCATATTTTTCTCCTTTTCAATCTTATGGTGACACAGATCAATGTTATTTGTAATCTTGGTCACCCCATGATTTCTGAGTATTCTAGAAATGGCAGATAATATGGCACACAGAATTTTATTAACATTCATTGACCTCATGTCATCATGGTTTAGGGGATGCAAAGAACAAAAATATTTCATATTATAAAATTCCCTTACCTTTTCTCCAGTTTGAAGAACAGACATAAAATTAATAATTATTAAATGTTGTTTAGGATTCCCCACAATTTTCTCTGTTTCCTCTTCCTCTTAATACACTGTTACATACAGCCAACTAACCATGTTTAATGTTCTAGAACACACCTGGGTATTCCTGGCATTTTTCTATCGCAGAGAGGTAATGCTATTAAAAAATGTGTAAAAGGTAAAGTTGGCATATCTATTATGTCTCCTAATACCATCATGTATAGGAAGAAAAGATATCTATAAACATATTTCAAAAATACTCCAACTATTGCATAAGTAATTAGTAAGTGAGAGAGAAAACTTTAGTGAAGCATAAAAAGGCAATTTATGGTGTGAGAATATGTACAAGGAAAAACTATTCTATCCTTTCTTAATTCCCTGATAGGTCAGAGATTTTCTGAAGGAAAGAATGTTATTACATTTTAGAATATCCACAGTACTTCTGACACCATGGTTTTATTAACATAGTGGACATTTGGTGGTGGTCTGCCTCCTCCTCCTCCTCCTCCTTTTCCTTCTTTGAAGGAGTGCATGAATGAATAGTCTTCAGTATAGTATTCTATTTATTAATATGTGGGCAATTGATCTAGCAATCCACAGAACAACTTTAGGGTATGCCGAAAAAAATTTTTTCAAAGATTTTGCCAGCTGACACCCCTGCCAACAGTATAGGAACATTTTAGTTATTCTGTGTCCTTCTCAATACTTATTATTTTCAGTTTTTTCTTTTATATTTTAAACTTCATTTATTCCAGTGAGAGTTTAGTTATATATTATTCTAATTTTCAATGTTTGTTAGTCATTTGGACATCCTCTCATGTGAATTGATTTTTGAGACTTTTTCTATTTTTAATTGGACAATATCAGTTTCTTATTTTTTTATTCATATAATTCTTTATGTGTTCTTAATAGAAGTATTTTATTGAATATGTATGTTACACATACCTTCTGCCACTCTAGCTTTCCTTTTCACTTTCAAGAGAATCTTTTTATGAACCAAAGTTTTAATTTTAATGAGTTCTAATGTATAAATCTTTTTCTTTATTATGAGTACCTGTTTGGTCATATTTAATACATCTTTAAATATTTCAAGGTCCTAAAGATACCTTCTAATGTGCTGTAGAAGCTTTATTGTTTGACTTTCCAGTTTAGGTTTACAATTTATCTTTGATAGATATAGTTGTAGAGTAGATATTTATTTTTTCCCAAAAAGATATTTGATTATCTGTCACAGCACCATTGATTGAATTTTGCTTTATTCACTACACTACTGTCACCTTGGTCACAGTTAGAATGACTGTGTACGACTGAGAGTTTCTGTGTGACTGTCCTTTGTTGGTCTATTTGTCTAATCTTGTGCTAAAAACACACTATTTTAGTAATCTTTACACACAACTATATATGTTAACATTTAAATTTTTTCATTATATATTGTCCTTTTTCTAATAAACTTCAATTATTTCACTTATTAATCTAGTGGTTTATCTGTAGATTATGGCTAAACTAGGTTCAAATCTTTGCGAATAATAACAGCTATATTTATTCATTGTTAATTCTCATAGTGTTATTTATTTTACTTACCTTACTTTACCGGCTAATGGTAGAATGTTTAAGAGTGGTAAAAGAAAATTCTAAATTATTTCTGATATTTAGGGGAAATCTTCAAATATTTCAACATTAACTATGAAATAGTCTGTAAGCATATTATGATACTATTTATCACATTGAGGAAATCTTTCTTAGTTGTCTAAGGGTTTTTATACTGTTTTACTTAAAACGTGCTTAATTTGACAAATGCTTTTTCTAAATCTATTTAATTTTTCATATATATTTTTCTTTATTCTCTCAAAATGTTTAAAATAATTCAACAGTTTATAAAAAAATTTATTTAAAGAAATAATATATTTAATAAATGTAGAATAATAGAATTTGCTTTTGAAGAGTTATGCTATTTTTACAATTTTCATATTTATTAGAAAAATGTTTTTATAATATCTTAAGATATTTGAATGCTGTAAGATCTATAGTGATGTTCCTTTTTCTTATTTTTGGTAATTTATAATATTCATTCTTGTCCAATTTTGCTAGCAGTTTATTGATTTTATAAGTCTTTTTTGAAGAATGTTTCACTTTGTTTCTATTGTTGTCTGAAATGTATTACATTATTTTTCTCTCTTTATTAGTTTATAAATTCTTTCCTATTTTAAATTATTTTTGATATTTTAATGGATCCTGGAGCTCCAGTGGTGCAATAGGTTAGCACACAGTACTTGCATGGTATTTTAATGGATCCTTATGTTGGATACTAATTTCATACTTTCTTCTTTTCTAATATATACATTTGACACTATAATATTTTTATAAGTATAACTTCAGTTTTATTCCATGAGTTTTGATATCCTTATTAATCAGTTCAAATATATTTCTATTAATAGTTTTCATTATGATTTTTGTCTTTGATATTTACCAAAAAATGTATTATTGCCAAACATTTAGGACTATTCTATTTACCTTTGTCATGGGCTTTTAGTATAATTACCCTGAAGTTTGAAAATTTACTTTGAAAGACTACTTATTACTGAAGTGTGTTGAGACTTGCTTCATGGACCAGCATCTGACCAATTCTAATAATTTTTCCATTTACACTTGAAAAGAATGTTTATTTTGCATTTATGTGCAGTGTTCCACATAAGTGAATTGCATCAAGTGTATTCATGGTATTATTCATAACTTTTAATTCTTTTTTTATATGTACTTTTTAAATTTCAGAATATTACAGGGGTACAAATGTTTAGGTTACGTATATTGCCTTTGCCCCACCCTAGTCAGAGCTACAAACCTGTCCATCCCCCTGACTGTGCTTACCATACCCATTAGGTGTGAATATACCCATCCTCTCCTCTCTATGTGCATGTAAGTATTGATCAATTAGTACCAATTTGATGGTAAGTACATGCGGTGCTTGTTTTTCCATTCTAGTGGTACTTCACTTAGTAGAATGGATTCTAGCTCTATCCAGGATAAAACAAGAGGTACAAGATGACCATCGTTTCTTGTGGCTGCATAGAACTCTGGTCTACATATATCACATTTTATTAATCCACTTGTGTATTGATGAGCACTTGGGTTGTTTCCACATCTTTGCAATTGTGAATTGTGTTGCTATAAACATTCTAGCGCAGATGTCTTTTTTATAGAATGTCTTTTTTTCCTAATGATTTTGATCTACTTGTTCTAGTAGTATTACCCATTCCTAGCTTGCTAAGACTTTTTTGTGAATGGCTTTTGGATTTTGCCAATGATTTCTCTGCATCTGCTGATATGATCATATATTTTTTTCCTTTATTTTGATAATATGGTGAATTACATTAATTGATCTTCAAATCATTAAAGACATGGGATAAAACGTATCTAGATGTTAATATACTAGCATTTTTATTATTGCTGAGACATGTGATTTGCTAATATTTTAAGAATATTTACATGTTCATGATGGATATTGTTCTGTGACTTTTATTTTATTTTCAGGTCCACTTCCTTTTTGATATTGCTATTTCTTTAAACCTTGGAGTTGGAATGTATTCACTCATTTTCTATTTTCTGAAGGAGTTTATGTTAAATTCGGATTATTTCTACCTTAAATTTTTAATAGAATTCACCAGTGAAGTCTTATGGAGTTTTGCTTGAGTGAAATTTATTAATTATGAATTCAATTTCTTTAATGTATACAGGCCTATTCAGATTTTATTTGCCTTAGTGTTGCAGTTTTGGTAGTATTGTATTTCAAAAAATTATATATTTTCTCTAAGTTGTTGAATACATTGATCTTAATTATTTTGTACATTATTTATTTATTTTACGTATGTCTGCCTTTATTTTTCTTATTCCCTTCTTTCCACTTATTTTGACTTTAATTTCTCCACTTTTCTTAGACTTTGAAATGTAGGGTTTTCTGATTTTTGAACTTTCCTCTTTTTCTATTATAAGCATCTCAAGATCTACATTTACCGCCTCAGTCTGGCCGTACCCTAAAAATTTGAATATATTTTGCTTTCATTATAATTTTGTTCAAAATATTTCATAATTTATCTAGAGATTTCTTTTTGGATCCATAGGTTATTTAAAGACATTGTATCTGATTTCAATGTTGTATGGCCCTAAATTGGGGCTCTTAGTGAAGAGTTCATGTGCACTTGAAAATAATTGCGTATGGTACACTCTGAAGAAGTAGTGTTCCACAAATATCAATTAGATCAAATCAATTGACAGTATTGTCTTAAGGTGCTATGTCATTACTGATTTTCTGATTATATTTTCTGTCAGTTTCTCTGAGAGAAGTATGGAAACCTCTAACAGTAAATGTGGTCCGTTTCTCATCTTTGCTCTCAGTTTTTGCTCCATGTATTTCAAAGCTGTGTTATTACTTACATACACATGTAAAACTGTGTGTTTTGGAAATTCTGCCATCTGTGACAACATGGAAGAACCTGAGGGACATTATCCTAAGTGAAATAAGCCAGACAGAAAGACACATACTGCATAATCTCATTTATGTGTGACATCTAAAATAGTCAAGCTCATAGAAGCAGAGAGTGGAACGGTGGTTGCCGAGGGTGAGAGGAAGGGGAAATGGGGAGCTATTGTTCATAGGATACAAAGTTTCAGTTATGCACGATGAATAAGTTTTAGAGACAACATGGTGATTATAGTTAACAACACTGTATTGTACACTCAAAATTTGCTAAGAGGATAATCTTAAGTGTTCTCACCACACACACAAAAAGATAACTATGTGTGGTGATGTATGTATTAATTAGCCTGATTTTGGTGATTACATTACAAGGTATACTTGTATCAAAACATCAAGTTGTACAGCTTAAATATGTACAGTTTTTATTTGTCAGTTCTGTCTTACTAAGCTAAAAACAAACAGCAGAAAAGAACTGTAAGTCTTTATGAGAAAAGGACTCTTACTATTGTGGAATGTACCCCAGTGACATTCTTTTAATGAAGAGTGCGTTGCCTGATGTTAATATAGCTACACCAGTTTTCTTTGTATTGGCATTTTATACTTTTCCTAATCTATTTACTTTGTACCTCTGTCTTTTTATTTAAAATTAATTACTTGAAGAGCACATATAGTTGACTCCTTTTATTTAGTCTATTCTGACAATTCAGCCTTCAATTAATGAATTTAGTCCATTTATTTTAAGTGGGAAGGTTAACAAGAAAGGGCATTTTTCTGTCAACCATTTGGTTGTTCATTTTCCATTGATTTCAACTCTTTGTTCCTTTTTTCTTTTGTCTTGCTTTTTCTTGTATTATTTATCTTAATATTCTATTTTATCTCATCTATTAGTTTGATCACTGGTTTTGCTTTATTTTTAGTTGGTTTTTCTAAAATTTCTAAATTATGCATTTCTAATTTATCCAAGCCTATCTTCAAAAGATATTATTCACTTTTATGTAAAAATCTCAAACATTATACATCCACTTTCCCCATTTATCTTTTATAATATCATTTTAGAGAAATTACTTATGCTGTAGACTCCACAATACATTGCTACTATTTTTATTTTAGGCATTCTGTTATGCTTTTACCCATATATTTACAATCTTCATGCTTTTTATCTTTGCATGGGTCTGAGTTTCTGTTTGGGGTGTGTGTGTGTGTGTGTGTGTGTGTGTGTATTTTTGGCTTAAAGAGTTTCCTTTTATATTTCTTGTTATAAAAGTTTTGGTGTGGTGAATTTTTTGAACTTCTGTCTGTGTAAAGATATTGATTTCCTACCATTTTTAAAATTTTTTATGTAAATGATGTTTTTCTTGATATAATATTTTTCTTGACATATAATTCTAGATTGGCTTTTTCTTTCTTTCAGTACTTTAAGGTGTCAGTTCATTATTCTGTAGCATATATTATTTCTTTTTTTAATTGTTTTAAATCGACAGATAAAATTTACCATGCCCAACACATTGTTTTAAAATATACACACATTGTGCAGTGACTTCAGTAGCTAATTAACATATGTATTTCCTCACATAGTTATCATTTGTGTGGTAAGAACCCTTTATATTCACTGTCTTAGCATTTTTCAAGAATACAATATATTGCTAACTATAGTCACCATGTAGTATAATATTTCTCTTACCTAACTAAAATTTTGTATCCTTTGACCAACATCTCCCCACCAACACCTCCACCACGATTCTACTCTCTACTTCTGTGAGATCAGACAAACACAAGTATCACATGTTCTCACTCACACATGGAATCTAAAAAGTGACACACATTATTTCTCCTGAGGAGTCAGTGGTGACTCTTTGCTTTCCTGTAAGCAATGCATGTTTTTCTTTTTCTAGATGCTTTTCTCATTTTCCCATTACTTTTGGTTTGCAGAAATTTCTTTATGATATGCTTTGGCATAGCTTCTTTTGTAATTATCTTCCTTGGATATTGTTGAACCTTTTAAATCTATATAGTACTACTTTGCATTGAATCTAAAATAATCTCTATTTCTCTTTATTATTTCTTAATATATTTTTACACACACATCCATTTCTTTTGGGCTCCAATTACTTCCACAAACCACTAAGTCTGTATTCATTTATTTTCAGCCTTCTTTCTTTTTGTTCCTCAGTTTGAAGAGTGTCTATTGCTATGGTTTTAAGCTCACTGATTTTTTCTCTGCACTGTTTATTTTGCTTATAATCCCATTATTATCTGATAATTTACTCGTATCTTTATATTCAGGGGTATATTTTTTACATTTTTTACATTTTATATTTCCATTTTTTCTCTTCCTCGTGTTCGTGTTTTTTTAAGTTCTTGAATACATCTATAATAGCTCTTTCAATATGCTTGTCTGCTTAGCCCATTATTTCTATAATTTTTGGATATGTTATATTAACTGATTTTTCTCCCAGTGGCAAATCACAATTGCCGCCTTCTTTACATACATATTAATTGTTATGTGGAGCTGAACACTGTGGTCTTTGATTCCCTGTTATCGATTCTATTCTATTTCTATTCCTTTTCTCTGGAAGACAGTTAATTTTCTTGTGAATTTTCTTGATTATTTTGAGGCTTTTTTTTTTTTTTTGAGACAAAGTCCTGGGCTCAAGTGATCCTCCTGCCTTAAGACTCCCAAGTACCCGGGACTACAGGCGAGTGCCACCACACCTGGCAAATTTTTTCTATTTTTAGTAGAGATGGGTCTCTTGCTGGTCTTGAACTTTTGAGCTGAAACAATCCTCCCACCTCAGACTCTCAGTGCTAGGATTACAAGTGTGAGTCACCATGCCCCGGGCCTGAGGCTTGTTTTTTAACCTTGATTAGAATGGCTCTGAGTAGTCTCTTGTCTAGATATAGGTTAGCTTTGCATAGGTGTGGTCTTTCTAGGATCCCCATTGAATGCTTGCGGGGGTGGGGGTGGGTTGACAGTGTCTCTCTTCTCTGGCTAATCAGAATTTATGTTTCCCTATCTGGTAATTATTCAATTTTATAGATCCTTTATTGTTCCATTACCTGGCAGTTGTTTTTTTGGATGGCCTCAAGGACTCTCAGTATATACAAATCAGATTCATTATTCAGCCAAAAACTCAAGGAGACCCTTATGTGTGTTTCTGGAGGTCTTTCTCTGCAAAGTTCCATTATTTTGGATACTCAGCCCCCAAAATTCCAGGTGCTTTGGCTTTCTCAAATCTGATCTTGCATCACAGTGAAACTACTTGGCTGTACTTGTGTTTCTCTTTTCTGAGTTATGCTCTAGAAAGTTCCTGCAGGGAGAAAGCAATAGCAACTCAAGGGCATATGACATTCATCTCCCTTCTCTCAGGGATTATAGTTAAATATTGCCTTTTTCTAATGTTAGCTACAATGGTTTCAGACAGTTTTTCCAGTTTTCCTGTTGTTTATGCCTAAAGGGCTAACCTGGTACAGTTATACCATGTAGCAAAAAGAGAAATTCATCAAGTATATTGTATTCTATATTTCTTCCATTAGTAGCTTGTTTAGTTTACATTGTTTATCATTCTGTAAGCTACCTTAGAGATGAAAACTTGTTTCCCTGGTTTTTTGAGTCTATTTTACTTCCACCATATCCCACGTAATGCAAGGAGCTTAGAACATTCTGTCTTCGTTTTATGTTTACCAACACTTTGTGTGATGATTACCATATATATTGATTTTGCACCTAATATAAATCATGCTACTTCTTGTTTATAGCTGCCTTTTTTTACGTTTAAACAGATATTAATTCTTTCATGTGCTCTTTTTGTCTCTTATTAGACAGAGTCTAGGTCTGTCACCCCAGCTAGAGGATAGTGGCATGATCATAGCTTCCCACAAACTTGAAATCCTGGGCTCAAACTATCTTTCTGCCCCAGCCTCCTGAGTATCTGGGACCACAGGTGTGCACTGCCATGCCCAGCTAATTTTTTCTACTTTTAGTACAGATGGGGTCACTCTCTTGCTCAGGCTGGTCTCAAACTCCTGACCTCAAGTAATATTCCCAGCTCAGGCTCCCACAGTACTAACATTGCAGGCCTGAGCCACTATATTTTCTTTCTTACTGTGCCTCTAACTTATATCTTTCCTTCTGCCTAAAGCAATTTTTTGAGATTGCTGTTAGTGAAAATTAGATGATGAGGACTTGTCTTAGTTTTTGTTTTTCTGAAATTATTTTTATTTCTTCCACATATATTTTGGAGGCATATTTTAGCTGTCTGTTGAATTTTGGGTATTGGTAATTTTTTTAATGTAGGCACTTGAAAAAATGCCATTCAGTTTTGTTTTGTTAAATATTATTTTTGTGGAAAAGTGAGAAGCCAATCATTATTTTTCCTGTGAAGGTAACATGTCTTTTTTTTTTTTTTTTTTTTTTTTTTGGCTGCTGTCAAGACTTTCTGTCTTTGGTTTTCTTTGTATTTAAAGATTTTTTTAGGTTTGTCATACATCTTCTTTTGGGGATTGATGACTTTTCTACCAATTTGAAAAGTTGTTGTCTAATATCTCCAAGAAAAAACCCAACTCTCTTTTCCTCTCTCTATTCTCTCAGCATTTCTGTTGCACAAACCATCATCCCCTCACCTTGCTCTCTCTTCACCTCAGTGCATGTACTGCATTTATCTACTTCGCGATCTACCAATTCAATAATCCTTCCCTCTCAAATCTGTTTTTTCCTGAAATAGTTTTAAATCCATTTTATTAATAGTTCTTGATTTTAGTCATAATATATTTCCAATTTTTAAATTTCCATTTAACTAAGTTTCATGGAATTCATATCTCTGGTAAAATTCCTTGGTAAAATTCTCCTTCTTTAAACTTATTTTCTAATGTTTATTATGTATCTTTTTTCCCAAAATATATACCTAATAACTTCAATATCATGATCATCTCTGTTTCAGTATTGTTAATCTCTTTTTTCTTTACATTTTCTATCCTTTGCTCTTGTCTCTTGGCATGCCTGTATATATTTAATTGAAATTCAGACATTATTTATTAAAATCGTTTTTGAGGTACTCGGTGATGTCACTTCGCTTCATAGACGATGTAATTTCTGAGAGGCAGTTAGATAAGTGTTATGTTCCGTTTATAAAATAAGGAAATAAGATTATTAAGCCTACATTTGAATTTTTGTGAATATTCTTATATTTCTTTTTTTTATATTTCTAGGCATACTTCTAGGGTACAGCCTTTTAGGGGTCTCAACTGAAATTTCAGAATTTAACTCCCAACTCATTAACTTCTATGAGATTGATAAGAGCTGTGGTAATGTCTTTATTCTCTTGGCTATTACTTCCTCGCTACATTCTTATCTTCTCATACTATTTAGTATAGGAATCAACAACACTTTCAGAAGAAAAGCAAGGGCTATTGTCAAACTCACCTCAATATGCTCCCTTTTATGCTGGAATCTTTAATCCCTTGGCCCCTTTATCTTTGACTATTTGAGTTGCTTTCCAATGTTGTTTGAAAAATAACTTTATAAAAGATTTCTCATTTAAAGTTGTTTTTGTTAGGATTATTATTCTGATGAAACGCTCCATCACATTCAGAAACAGAAGTGAGATGTTTATTTTTTAGCTGTATTAACGAGTTACATATTCTACAAATGCAAATCCATTATCATCATCCTTACTGTATACCTCATTTAAGGGATGAATTATTTAAATGTTGGTCTCTAAATTGATGAATCTAAAATTTAATCTATATTGAGACAGGAGGAGAATGGCCCACAAATTAGTATGTTGAAGGATGATGTTAATAGAAAACACCAAAACTGTGGCCATAAAATTACCTTCTTCCCTTAGATGATTATTGCTTCTAAATCGTAAATAGGTTCAGTTCTAAAGCTGAATTTTCTGCAAAAAAAATTTATAATGATTCCATTTAAATTTTTAAGTTTGTACATGTATTATAATGCCCATACTTTATTTGTAAGAGAGTACCTTTATATAATTTATGAATAAAAAACATATTTAGGGGTTGTATTCTTTTTAAAAAGAAAGCCACTCAAAGTTTGAGTAGAAAAGCATGTAAAAATTGCTGTAACAGAAAACAGGCACTTTTAAAAAATGTGAACTTGAGACGTTTTCTTCATGAGCTAATTTCTACTGGTTTTTTGAACCCTGGAAAAAACCCAAGGGCTCTAGTCTTACTTAGGAAAATGTTAAATTAAAATAGTGATATACTGTGTAAGTAACAATTAGTCTCTTTGTTCTATTACTGACAACAAACAACCACATAGATCTTTCATTCTTGATTAGCTTCATCTAATAATTAGAACATGTGAGTAGGAATCCGTATTCTTTTAAAAACTTTCAAGCCCATAAAAGAACATTTTAATTAGGTAGCTTTATTGATCAATTGGAGAAATATTTTAGGCACTAAGTAAGATGCTAAATTCATGTTCTGAACTGGTACATCCTTTCAATTTTTATTTACTTGAATTGTCAGGACTATTGAGAAAATGAAGATTTGTAACAGGGCTACTATTAATTCAGTCTGATTACCATTGAATCTTATAATCAGCTTCATATTTTAGCATGAATAACATGCAATTTTGTAACTTTGGAAACAACATTTGCTTTTTACATCTTTATCAACATGAATCCCAGGCTGCAAGTTACTTATTAAACAGCAGAATTTGGTTTATATTCAGCTCATAAAATATGAGTTTCTTATCACTTTATTTAAGATAATTTGGCATTCAGGAGGAAAAACATCATGTTGATATTGTATAATTCATTAATAAAAAATAAGCAGCTATATTTGACTATAGGTTTTGCAACCATCGATTGCCAAAAACTTTTGCAATTTCTACTTTGTAATAATAAACTCCACCTGTACTTATATTAGGAATGCAATATTTATGTATTTCCTCTGTGGCAGATAACAGATTTAATATTTCTATACATCTTTAGGAAGAAGTTAGAAAGCCTGGCTTTCCATACATGGCAATCATCTTTTTTAACTGGCAGCATTTGTGACTGAATAAACTCCATTAACTTGTTCTATTAGTGCTCTGTGCAGTCAGCAAGATCAATGCTGCATAGAATGATGAAATGACTAACAGACTTCCTCAGAGCCCTGCCGAGTGCTTTCTGCCACCCCGAATATATAATTACTGCTCACATAAACAGGTAGAATTTGATATTCTATTGCTCAGGCAATTCCTGGAAATTCAAGGAGATTCTTAATGGGAGAGATAAAAATAGTCTTTTCTCTCTGTACATTAGAGTCATTTGTTATATTTTATTATGGACCTGCAATATTAAAAATAAAACTATAGAGTAAAATCTAATCCTTTTTTCCCCATATTGGCTAATACGATGAGCAAACAACTTGGCACACCGAAAGGGCTTTAGATAGAAAAGATTTTCTGACCAGATGCCTCCCCAAGGTCCATTAGTTACTTGTCAACAGCAGAACACAAGGTAAGCCAAAAACAGTAAATGGGAGCTAATGAAGCCAGCAAACCTGAAAATACTTTACTGAATATAAGTAAACAAGAGACAGATATCACACCATTAAAAATAATCCAAGCGGCATGTTTTGAAACTGGTATCTAGCTCTGCAGACGGCACAGCTGCCAGTACTTATCTGAAGAGAGGTATTCTCTTCCAGCATAACTTGTCCAACAAGGAACATTAGCCACTTCAGAAACATAAATGTTTTTTTTCCCCCCTCTGCTTCCATTTTCTGCCGCCTGCCTTCTCCCTCAACCCTTCTTGGCCTTGCCCATTTGAGAAGGCAGCTAGCTTCAAAGCTGACTAGCTGCATGGGCCTGCCAATATAAACCTTGAGTACATTACATTTTAGTCTAACAAAATGTACGGAGCATGAAGCTAAGCAATCATAACAAAAATGATTGAAAGGAAGAGTCAGAACTGATGTAGAATGAGGAGAAGCATGAAAAAAATCAACATTAAAATCAAATCCAAACCATTTTTTGCTAGCAAGAATGAGTTTATGATTTGCAAATTGAATATAAAAAAGAAGAAAGGTATTTTTCATAACAATGATTTATATATTCAGAAAAAGATTCCTTTTGTATTACAGCAGTATCTCTTCTTGCTCTTATATTTAAAGGTCTTTCTGCATTTTCATTATAAATCCCTAGATTGAGTGTTTTGTAACTTGGCCACAAAAATTCACTGCAGATAGAAATTTTAAATTCGAGATATTATTCTTGTGGTGGAATTCTAGGCTATTAACATTTTTCATATGTCCATTTGCGAGTTAATAGGACTATATAACTTGTTTAAATGTTCTAGTTCTAGAGAATTGTTAATGCTTCCCTACTTAAGAGTCTTTCTTGTGAAATAAAATAAGAAAATTAAATGATGTAATATTCTCTTCTGAATCAGTAATTTCATGTTTATAACATCCATATTATCAGTAAGTGACAGAAGTTACCTTTGGCTCCACAGAGTCACTGAATCTTAGAGTGGTAAAAAACTTAAAAGTAATTTAATTTAGTTAGGATATAATAATTACTCCAGGCAATAAGGAAAGTATATGAGCCTACTTTGCAACATAGTTATAGAAATCACTTTACATTTTTTTCAGGATGAACTCAAGGTTTTTTGTCTGTGCACAATGGAGGAAGGCCATAGTTTACCTTAAGGTAAGTTTAAATGTCATAGTGTATCTAATCTGATTTCCATTTCCATTTAGAGGAATTGCCAAAGGATAGAGCAGGTTGTATTTACATATCACTATTTGCTATCGAGCTGTATGTCATCTTCCATATTTTACTTTTTTCTTAGATTGCTCTTCTAAATCTGCTTATGAGAAATGATAAGAATTATGAGTTAAACATAGCATGTTTGGTTAATTATGTATAGCTAGACCTCTTATAGTATAAGTATATTTAGCAAGTGTCAAAGATTCTTCATTTCTATAATTAAAATAAATACTCACTAGTTACAAATAATACAAATTATTCTAGATCCTGGGGATATGAACATCAGTAAAATATGATTCTACCTTTTAAGTAATTCATACTCCAACAGAGGAAAAATACAAATATTGATCATCCAGATAGATTATGACACATTCCATGAGAGATATATGTACTTGGTGATATTTAGAGAATGGAATAGGGGTATCTTCTCTGGTGTGGAGTTCAGAAAATCATCTCCACAAAAATACTTTTTCTCCAAATAATCAAGATAAGAAAAGTGTTAATCTGGTAAAAAAATAAATAAATAAAAATAAAAAGATATCTTTAACACACACACAAAAAAAGCACATACAGACACTAATAAGAGGAAAAAGATACTGAAGATTGAAGACTACAACGTATGGAAGACTAAAAAAGAATAAGGAAAAAAGCAAAGATTAGAGGAAGACAAAATTATAAAGATAGAAATATTCTTAATAGTTGTGGGGGTTAGGTAAAGCATGGCTTTTCTATAATGCTAAAAGTTTGATGCTTAGACAGTAAGTGATGTATAATTGTTGAAACTTTTAAATGGTATTCTGTTGTGGCCAAATATAAGTTTTAACTAGGATACTCTGGTAACAAAGCTATCCCAGCTAGGAGATAACTCAATTAATTCTTGGTCTAGGATGTTTTCACTAAGTGTAGAGAAATGGCAACACACAAGTCATATTACTATTTTAGAAGTAACAGTGAACAAGGTTTGGTAAATAGAATGACAGAGTCGCCAAATGAGATCAAGGAGATGAGAAAATATGATGAGTTTATTTGAAGACATTTGGAATTTGAGGTGATCCAAAGACACCTAAGGGTAGACAATTATCACATTTTCAATAAATGAATCTGATGTTAGTTAATAGGTAAAGCCAGAAGATTACAAAACGAGAAGTGATACGTGGATAGTACCAACAACTTGAGGAATCTCATCTTTCCACTTGTGGACTAAAAGCACTGAAAAAGTCAGAAATAGAAAAGATAAGTTTTAGGTTATATAAATTTAAAGGATAGGAAGTTGTGAGGTTAATATAACATGCAGAAGACACAGATAAGAAGATAAATACTGAAAAGTCTAGTTGATTTGTCAATGAAGAGGTCAAGAGTGAAACTGACTCAGTGGAGCTCTTGAGGGTAGAAACATAATTACAGTAGGTTAAAGACTGATAGGAAGTGGGAAAATTGAGCTTGAAGTGCCATGAATGCAGGACCAGGTGTATCTTGTTAGTATCCCCAGGCATTGCACAAAACCCAACACAAGGAAGGTTTTCAATAATTGTGTGTTGACAGGCAGAGATTGACTGATTCATCACTATTCTTTAACAGAAATGGAGCTGAAAGGAAAAGAAATTGGGCAATAGCTAGAGGGTGATGTAATAATCACAAATTTTATTTTTTTGTATTTCTGTATAGAAGTTGAAAAGCAGTTTCCAGTACTAGAAATGAAGATTGGAATATATAAGACATTAATGGAGAGCTAAATTACCAGACAAGGTGTAAAAGATGAGGGCCTTTAGGATACACAGTCTAGGGGTGGCAGTCTCATCCCCTGAGCCTGGGGGGGAAGAATTACCGCTCCAAAGCAGATAAGCTGAAAAATTCCCATTATGTTCTGTTAGCATATAACGTAGATTTTATATCTCTTAACATATAAGGCTTGATACTTTTCTGAGGTTAAAAAGTAGGGGGTTAATCAAAGAAGACAAGTTGTGAGAAAGAATTATAGATAACAGGCAAGAAAAAAATTGATATGCAGCACCGAAGTTCCATCTAAGGTTAGAACTATCAATTTAGAATATCACTCATTGATAAAGCTGAATATTCTCAAGGACTAAATATACTAGAGAAGATTAATTGTAGATAATTCTAAGATTAGGTATTTTGGGTAAAAGAGTGATGAAAACAAGTGAGCAGTTCTGATGATCATCTGCTATGATGCTCGAGTAGGGGAATAAAGCAGGTGAAGAAGGCCTTTGGCCTTGTAAGAGGGGGAAAAAAATCAACAAATTGGAGACTTTGAGGTGGTTAAAGAGCAAGTGTTAACAAGAACTAAGAGTTTGAAAGGGAAGAGATGTGATTTATGTTAGGCTTAAAGAATTCACCCTCCCCAAACTTCCATCCAAACCTCCTATAAAACCCACCCCTCTCTGCTTCCTAGGGGTGTACTAGGCAGTAGCCTTTGCCAGGCCCCTATGGAGATAAAGGAATGAAATGCAAAAGGAAAACCTACTTTCCTTATCCCTCCTGATAAGGACAATTCTTATCCCTCCCTGTTGTTCCCTAGGAAGATAAAGGAATGGAATGCAAGAGGGGAACTTACTTTCCTTACCTAATCTCCACGACCACCCCCCCCACACACACAGCCCTCCGGGTTGTTTGAAAAGAAGAAAAGACAATGAGTTGGGTGCAGAGTGTTTATGGTAAGCCACACCTATCATTTTTTTATGTAGCAATTTATTTTTCTTTTTTTGTAAAAAAGTTTAGTTAATTTTTAATTTTTTTTTATTTCAGCATATTACGAGGGTACAAATGTTTAGGTTACAGATATTGCCCTTGCCCCACCCAAGTCAGAGTTTCAAGCATGTCCATCCCCCAGATGGTGCACACTGCAACCATTAGGTGTATATATACTCATCCCCCACATCTGCCTGATGAATGTTATTACTATGTGTGCACTTAAGTGTTGATCAGTGAAACCAATTTGATGGTGAGTATCTGTGGTGCTTGTTTTTCCATTCTTAGGATACTTCACTTAGTAGAATGGGCTCCAGCTCTATCCAGGATAATACAAGAGATGCTACATCACCATTGTTTTTTTGTGGCTGAGTAGTACTCCATGGTATACATATAACACATTTTATTAATCCACTCATGTATTGATGGGCAGCTGGGTTGTTTCCACATCTTTTCATTGATAGTAATAAAATCATCCAGGAAGCAGAGCTGGTAATGTAATCCAATGTCCTAAGCTTCAAAGTAGTTGTTTTTACATGGAAGTAGAACCTCAGGGATAGAAAAGATACTAAAACAAACAAAACAAACAAGCAAATAACAACAATTCTGCCTAGAGATATTTAGGGTTAAGGAGTCATTTCATTTGAGAATAGGACAAATTACACAAATCTGAATGAACTTGAACATTACAATAAAAACCTCAATTTACATTGCTTTTAATTCCACACTCTATTGAATGTGCATTTGGTGTCAGTCCACATGTTACTTCCCACAGATACATAGATAATGGAGCAAATGTGTACTTGAGGAGCTCAGAAGCCGCTAGGAACTCATGGTTTATCAGATCTCATAAATGGAAAATTTTGTCCTTTTTGACATAAATGAATTAATATGCATCAACTCTACAATTATTTTTATCAATAACTTACAATGATTGTTTCCTGAGAATCTGCTAATGGCAGTAATTGGTATATGAATTGAAATCAAACCTTATTTTTTTCCCTTAAGAGCATAATAACTTATTTATACGTAAAGTGGAAGAATAATGTGACATGTCACATAAATGATAAAGACAGCCTGTGTTTCAGGAGTAGAATCAGAATCCAGTCTATGTTATCTTATTTTCCTGTAAACCTCAAAGAATTCTCCCTCAATGATCACCACTTTGTTACTGTTTTTATGAAAAATAAGTGGAGTGAAAATCTCCTTTCATGTCCTCACATATTCTAGAGGGCATTTATAGAAAACAGAGCAGCATCTGAATTTTCTCATTCCCTGTTGGATCTGCCTCAGGGAATAAAGATAATTATGATAATGAGCTGCATCATTATTACTTTAATTTATTTAGTGCTAATGGTGCACTCAGCACAGTAGTAAATAACCAAAAGGAAGTGGTCCCCACCAGCCTCAGGACAGAGGCAGAACACAATAACAAACAGTGTTATAGAAGGGGAGGGCAAGTTCAACACTCAGTAGCGTTTTAGAAAAACTAAACATGGAATAGATTGCTTAAGCTGAGACCTAACAAATAAGGGGGAGATAAATAGGAGAAAAAAGTGGGGAACATAGAGCTCCATGATTGGTGGAAGATGATACAGCACTTCATAGGTGGTGAGATAATATGGAACTAAATCAACAAGACATTTGAAGACAGTCATAATTCCGAACATGTAGCCTAATCATCAGATTATATCTCATATCATATGTGCCAGGCTTTGATTTGAAATGTATGGTTGCTACTATGAAAATGAACCATTCTGCATATTGAATCACCCGAAAGCCCTCAGTAAGACAGCAGGAAAAGTTGGACAATAACTGTTGATTACAGGGGACTTGAGGGGCATCGGTGGTATAGGAACAAGAGGACTTAACCAAGTCTGGAGAGTCACAGATATGTGTGATTTTATGATTGTGCCTTGTAGATTGGGATATAGAGGAAATTGGTCCAGGGAGAGAGAAATATAGAAAAAGAGTGAGAGAGAGAATAGTGGAGAAATGAGACCTGAGAGTGGAACTGCTTGATATAAAGGCCTTTTAGTTTTTGTCTCAATTATTTCCTGAAGCCCCTGTGCACTCTACTTTTGTTTCCGTTAGCTGACCCAGTATGCTTATTTTATATCCCTTTTGTTTTTTAAGGATTTTGTTACTTACAAAGAATTCTAGTCCTAGTAAAGCACCAACATTCAATGACACCAGAAAACTGTTAAAGTCATGCAAGAATTTGGGTCAATTCCTTAAATTTTAACACATGGGGTATTACATACCCACATGATAGTAAATTTTTGAACTCATTATTTTGGGAGCAACGGCAACTAAAAGACAAAAGTTCATAAAATAAATATAATGAATTAAATAATTTATAATGGAAACCTGGACTCATTTTTCATAATTTTTGTGTTAGAATTTATGTTCTCTGCCTAATATCTAGGAGTATAAAGCCAATAAATTTTAAGATGTAACTTAAAAATCTTATATTCTCATTTTAAAAATTATATTTTGGCTGAAATATTTCTTCTACAATGTCTTAAAAACTTACATATAGCCTTGTTTTCTTTCAAGGATCTCACTTTCAGAATTTAACCGAAAAAAAAAAAATTCATTACCAAATCCACATTTATGAAAATTTTCTCCTATGTTTTCTTCTAGGTGTTTTATAATTTGCATTTCACATTTAAGTATTTAAATCATCTTGAGTTAATATTTCTTTTCAGGGCAGTGATCATGCTATGGTGTGCTATGTGATATCATGCTATGTGATATTTAGTAATATCACATTCATTCCATGGACTTTTAGCAAAATCAGTACTTATTTAGGGATATCAAAGCAAAAATTGCACCAGATAAATTTAATTAAGCAGGCAAAGAAGGCTTTATTCAAGGCTATTATAATAAGGTATGGAGGCCAGAACTCAATTGTAGCTCAACTCTACTGAAACAAAAGGCTGGAGAATTTTTAAGACCTTTTGGGCTGTGTGGTGGGGGTAGATTGTAGGCCATCTGTGTTTGCTAATTGGTTGTTCCCAAAGGAAAAGTCAACTTTATCATACCTTCCTGACAGGGAGTAGTTTCACAACTTGGAGCAAGGTCCCTGCTTAAGTTAGGCTCCTGCCTTCCCTCAGAATCAGAGAGAGAAAATTTCTATCTTCCTTATCAGTTGCATTTCAAATGGATTACTCCCAGATTCTTCAGAAAGACTGTTCTCAGGCGGTAAAAATGTCAAGAAGTGCTTAAAATGATTTCCATCTCAAAAGGGCAGAGAAAGTAAATGCTCTAAGAAAAGGGAGGTTACAGGGCTGGAGTTTGGTGGAGGGGAGGGAGTAGAAGCCTGCGGAAAGTCTAGTCAAGCTGAGGGAAATAAGGCCATCTTCATTAGAGAAAACTTTGTAAGTGTATCTTTATCAAGATGCCTAGTACATGAAAAAATTTCTTTTATATTTTGCAAAAATAGTTTTCATAAGTTAATAGGTTAATGTCTTGGTGCATTTTATTCTTTTTATTCATCGTGAAGAGAAGAGCTCCTAAAATATTGTGGTATTTCAGTTGATAACACTATACAGTTTTAAGTTATATAAAGACTTCTTAAATGGGTCTTGAAAATCCATCAATATTTGATAATAATTATCCCTCAAGTCTAACACGAAGAATCACTTGTTCCACATTACAAGATATCTGGAACTTAGAGGACATGATGGGCACAAAAACATTTTATTCAGCCTTTCCATAATCCAATTTCTATATTATGCATAATTTGAGAGCTTTCTTCCATGTCACTTTGGTGAAGGGTACATTAAAACTCTGAAGTTTGGTTATAATCCCACTAATTAATAATGTACGTCACATGTTTTTATTTCCACTTTATAACGCTATCTAAATCTTTCCTGAAAAGACTACAGACCATTCAACTCTACTATGAACATAGTGATCCCATTCATAAAGACACAGAAAAAATACTATTTTTCAATTAGAGTTTTCTTCCTTATCCTATCTGTTAAAAATTGATTATTCCTCAAAATTAACTCTTGGGGTTAATTTTAGCAATCCTATGAATATAAACTCATGGATGAAAGCAGATAATGTTGCCACAACATTTGTGGTCAGGCTTTTTTCCAAAAACAGTTGAAGGAAATGTCTATTATATTAGAAGAACATTTAAAGACAACAGTATCCTGCATTCTAATTAGTTAAGGCCTGCTAAGGAATTAGTGGAGTCTGCCTTCCAAGATGATAAAAGTCATTGATCCTTACTCTTGAGGAGAAAAATGGGAAGTCAAGTTCATTGTCAGATGAAAGAAATTATAATAATATTCTGTAATGGCAGAAAGAATGTTCATCCTAGGCCTAGGAATCCATTTTTTTGAGCCTTTTGAATTGGGGGAACATGCCCAAAGATAGCCAGAAATTTGAAAGTCTCCAAGGACTTGGGACTGCCTATTGCTGATATGATTCAGGGAAATCCCAATCAGATTCAGGTGGAAGATCTTATTTATGGTCTCCATTGTAAAAGGAGTAGCACACAAAGCACCTAGATGGGATCAAAGGTAATTTTAGAGATTCAAAAATGTATTAGCAAAAAGATAGCAAGATCATTATTAAGAGTATTCTGTGTCATATGTTTTGGATGTTTGGCCCCTCCAAATCTCATGTTGAAATCTGATCCCCAGTGTTGGAGCAGGGGCCTGATGGGAGGTGTTTGGGTCTTGGGGGAAGATCCCTCATGAATGGCTTGGTGCCCTTCCAGAGATAATGAGTTGTCACCTTAATACTATATGTGAGAGCTGGTTGTTTAAACAGCCTGGCACAGCCTCCTCCCTCTCTTGCTGCTTCTTTCACCATGTGACACGCCTGCTCCTCCTTTACTTTCCACCTTGTTTGGAAGTTCCCTGAAGCCCTCATCAGAAGCAGATGCTGGCACCATGCTTGTCCAGTCTTCAGAACCGAGAGCCAAATAAATCTCTTTTCTTAATCAATTACCCAGCCTCAGGCATTCGTTTATAGCAGCGCAAAATGGATTAACACACTGTGTCTTTCTTTATTTGTCATACTTTCCAGCTTACGAGCCTTTTCTTAATTAGAGGGATCCACGCCGGATCTAAGTGTATTAAGATTGTTTTCATTTCAAGAGAAAAACAAGCAGTGCCCAGCTATTGGAATTTCACAGTGGGTTGCTGGGAATCAAAAAGTGAATCTCTGAAAGGAACTGAAGTTAAGGATGATATCATAGGAAGGGCTTGGAAGATAATTGAGGGAAAGACAGGCTGCCTTGCTATTGGCTAGAATGAGAGGAGGAAGGAAATTTCCCTCAGAGGAAGTCAGGGCCTGAGAGATGAGCACCAGTCCTGGGAGCACTGGTGAGCTTGAGGAAAGGTGAAAAGTCAACAATGAGAAACCCCCACATACTTCTTTGCCCGGTGCCAGAAGAGACCTGAGTGCCCAAACCAGTATCTCCATATCACCATGTAGCATTTTAATATTACTCTTCTGATCACCCTTGGGAGACAACTTTCTATCTGCTGCTGTCTGAATTTTTTTTTTTTTTTGGAGACAAAGTTCCATTCTGTTGCCCAGCATCAGTCTCGCTCACAGCAACCTCAAACTCCTGGGCTCAAGCAATCCTCCTGCCTCAGCCTCCTCAGTAGCTGGCACTACAGGCGTGTGCCACCATGCCCAGCTAATTGTTCTCTATATATATTTTTAGTTGTCCAGCTAATTTCTTTCTATATTTTTTTAGTAGAGATGAGATCTCGCTCTTGCTCAGGCTGGTTTCAAACTCCTGAGCTCAAATGATACACCTGCCTTGGCCTCCCAAAGTGCTAGGATTACAGGTGTGAGTCACCATAACCGGCCTGAATTTTTTTTTTTTTTTTATCTAAATAAGATAGCTAGTCCCTACCTAAAAAAATGCTAAGTCTCAATCTATATTGCATTATGTGAAGCAGACTTCTGATTTCCCCATATCCTGGGACATTCATTAATCCCCAAGCAACAGAAGTCAGGGTCCTTAACAGAAAAATGTCCTAAGAAAAAATACAAAATAATGTTTAAGAATGAGGGATCTAGAGTCAGAAACATCTTGATTCATATTTTGCCTTCTTAGTCTTTACTTATTCTTTATTATCCATCATTATAATCATCATTCTTTTACATTAACTGTACAGTAACTTGAGCATATGAAGATGACTTTGGTCTAAAAAAGCAGAAAAGGCTTTACTTCTTTCCTTCAACAACATGGTTGGACAATGATTAAATATTTACACTCCACAGTCAGGATTTTGCCAACAGAAAACAGCACTGAAGTTTCAACTGTAGCAGCTCTAGTTGGCAGGCTCTGCACTGTGGGGATTGTAAGATTATAGGCTAACACCCTCAAAGGCATGGCAATCAGTGAAAGAGGCCAGAGGTAGAGCTGACATCCAACATTAGAGGAATGATTCAGAGGATAAGGGTTTGGTGGTGTGTGTAAGAGTGATCGTTGGTTAGGGGAATGTGATCAGGGGAAAGAAAAATTGTTAAGCTTTGACCATCTCTGCAAGCCTTGCAGTCTTGGGTGGCACTGCTTCCAGTAAATGATTTTTATCATGATTGTCACAATAATCATGTCCAAATAATATATATTTTTAAATTATTGGATATCTGCTTCTGTTGAAGAATTTTCTCACATGAAGCAAATTGTCCCGTGCTACTTCCTTCTTTCTCTCTCCCGACAACTTTGTACAGGGTTGCATAAATACATAGCGTTATGATAAGGCCAGGGGCCAAATAGGAAGCAATCATGCTTTATTGACTCTAAGACATGTATATTTACATGTTAATATTTATGAAATCTGACTGTGTCCGACAATTGGTGGGGTATATAATTTAAATAGCAAGGTGTTTTCTTTCTTGAAAGTACATTTAAAAATTTGCATATTATGATAGAGAGCATCCTGGATTTGATGAAGTACAGTAGACCCCTTGGCTGGTGAAGAGAGGGATTAGAATGCTAAGATCACTTACAGAGATTGTGGTCAAGAATCTGAGAAAAGAAATATGAGTGCCCACAATGAAGGATTCTGAATTTGAAAATGTAGCAAGCAAAGATGAAAATGAAAGGCATATAAATTCTGGAATTTGAGAGACTTAGGCCTAAAGTCAGGGGTCCTAGAGAAAACATTTCTTATTACTGTGACAGTGAAAAAGTTGTTTTTACTTTTCTGAGATTCAATTCCTTTTCCATAAATTGAGATGATAATCTATATGGCTGCTGTGAGATACACACACATACACACACACACTCACACATATATGATCAACACCTCTGATTCCTATTACATATTCAAAAATAAAAAAATTATTATAATTCCACTATTTGAAAAATTTTAGAGGGGTGATGGTGTTTGTGCTTCTAATGTTATATTTTTTAATTAAATGCTTACTTTATTTAGAGCAGTTTTAGGTTCACAACAAAAATGAGAGGAAGGTATAGAGATTTCTCATATAACCTCTGTCCCCAAACATACACAGTCTCTCCGATTATCAACATCCCCCACTAGGGTGTTACATTTGCTACAATTATTCAACCTACATTGACACATTATAATCACCCAAACACTATAGTTTACATTAGGGCTCACTCTTCTATTTCTCTATTTATAGGGGAGGGAAATGGCTGTGGTTCTATTAACCATCTATGCTTTAGTTTATCATTAATTGTGCATCAGAGATGTTCTCCTCCAACAATGTTTGTTTGTTCTTGAAACCTCCTGAATGTACATAATTTTTGCCTTAATTCCAGTATAACCACTGTAATCACATGATTTTCTGGTGAATGTTTTTTGTTATAAGCAAGGTTACTTGAACTGAACTTGGTTTAATTGATTTATTCAATGGAGACACTAAGAATAGCATTTGAAAGGTTCAAATTAGTCTACAACTAGTAAAGGAGCTGAGGGATGGAATAATGCCTCAATCAAGGCCCTGCCTGTCACGCATTCCACTGAAGAATTCTTTTAAATAAACTCTATTTCTGGTTCCCAAGACTGCAGAGTCTCTAAATGACAATTGTTCATTGCACCACAAATGCCAAGGTATTTATGTCGTATTCCATGTGCACCATAATATTAAGAAGAATAACCAATATTCATGGAATGGAAAATAAAATGAATGATTTCAGCAATTATAAAAAGAACATTGAGTTATTAAAATTAGTCTGATCTTTAAGAAATTTCAGCCTAGCAGTACTAATGTTATTAAAAATAGCAAGATCATAACAAGTAGTCATTAGAATTTGCATATGTGAGTGAGAATGTTCTTAATTACAAATTACATTCTCTAAATTATTTAGAAGCTGTAAATCAGAACAACAAAGAATAACATGTTTTAAAAAGTGTTTTAGGGGATTTTCAAATGCAAATGATGGCAGCAACAATAGCAAAATAAGGGTTTTGCTCTTTTTATCAAATCAAATATTTTATTTGAATAAAATATTATGACAGAAGCTATAAAGGATTTTAAAATGCAGTGATACCTCCTTTAACCTGGAATTCTGCTTTCTGTGAACCCCAATGCCCACAATAACATCCTGAAACAGAAGTGAAACTGATTCCAGCGTTCCCATAAACACAGACATAAAGATCTACTATTAAGTCATTCATTTAACAATGATGTATCCAATATTTATTACCTAGTAGCCAGTATGTAAAATATCAGAAAAATATGAATAGACAACTTCTCCTTCCAGAAGCACAGATATACTTCTCTCTGTTCCTCCCAATAAGTATAACTAAAAATTCTTGATATTATATACAAAATAAAACCCATAAAATCACCCTGAAAGCTATAGATAATAAGTCAGACCAGTTAAGGACCTCAGGATACAAGGAACAATGGTGTTAAGTTTTGCCTCTGGGTTTTCTTTTTGCCTTGTCTGCCCCAGACTAGTTACTATAGAAGCTGGCAACCTAGGAACACCAAGTGCAGACACAAATCTTCAAGTGAAGCCTACTCTTTGTGGCCAAAGACCAGGAAAGAGGCAGCCCAGCGGACTGAAAATTTTTTAGATAATAAATACGCTATTCCAGTAAAGCAATATAGACAAAATTGCAGAGAATTAGAGGGATCCAGAATAGCTAAAACAATCTTGAAAATAAGAAGAATGTTGGAAGAGTTACACCTTCCAATTTCAAAACCTACTACAAATTTAAGTAGCCAATTCTGTATAATATTGGCATAGAAATACACATATAGATCAGTAGAATAGAATTAAGAATCCAAAAATAAATCCTCATATTTATGATCAATTGATTTTTTGACAAACTATCAGTGCAGTTCAACTGGAAAAAAATAGTCTTTCCACAAATGGTCCTTGGACAACTAGATATCCATACTCAAAATAATCGAATTGGACCTATAATTCACACCAGAAACAAAAATTAACATGTGTCATAAACATAAATGTAAGCACTAAATGTATGTAATAAAACCATTGAATTCCTGAACAAAAAATATAATATTAAACCTCTGTGGACTGGAGTTAGGCAATGGTTTCTTAATTATAACAAAAAAGCACAAACAGCAAAACAAAAATTAATAAACTATCAAAATTTAAAAATTTTGCATCAAAGGACATCATCAAATAAGAGAAAAATCCTATAAAATGGGAGAAAAATTTTTAGAAGTCATATATCCGACAAGAGACTTGAATCTGGAATATTATATAAAGAACTTTTACCATTCAACAACAAAAAGACAAATAATTCAAAGAATGAACCACATTGTTGAGTAGACATTTCTCTAACAAAGAGAAACAAATGGACAAGAAACACATGGAAACGTGCTCGATATCCTTAGTCAGTAGAGAAGTGAAAATTAAAATCACAGTGACATACTACTTCACAACCACTAGAATGGCAAACATTATATACATAAAAATAATAAATGTTGGTGACGGTGTGAAGAAATTGGAAATCTCATATATTGTTGGTGGGGATGTAAAATGGCACAGTCATTTTGCAAAACAGTTGGCAGTTTCTCAAAATTCTAAACATACAGTTCCCATATGAACCACCAAGTCCAATTCTACATACATTCTGAAGAAAACTGGAAACATATGAACACACAATTACTTGTACACAAGTTTTCATGGCAATATTATACATAATAGCCAAAATGTAAAATGACACCTGCGTAATCCCAGCATACTGGGAGGTCCATGTGGAAGGATCACTTGAGGCCAGGAGTTCAAAACCAGCCTGGGCAACAGAGTGAGAACTCATTTATACAAAAAATAGAAATATTAGCCTGGCGTGGTGGCACATACCTGTAGTCTCAGCTATTCAGGAGGCTGAAGCAGGAGGATCGCTTGAACTCAGAAGTTGATTGTTGCAGTAAGCTGTGGTCATGCCAATGCACTCCAGCTTGGGTAACAGATGAGACACTGTCTCTAAAAAATAAAAACAAAAATAAAAGCAATGCAATCTAAATGTCATCAACTGATAAATAGATAAACATATATAATATAGCCATATGACAATATGGAATAATATGAGGGCAATAATGAATTGGAATAACTTTCAGTATGAAAGAAGAACTGATGATACATGCTAGAGCACAAATGAGCCTTAGAAATATTATGCTAAATGAAAAAAGCCATCACCAAACTCCATGTGTTGTATGATTTCATGAAAATCCATAATAGGCAAATTCATAGAGACATTTCAGTTAATAACAACGTATCAAAAGCATTGCTGTATTAGTATTATCACACATACTTCATTGAGATACTGTGCTATAGAATATAATCTTAATGCAAGATATTTATTCAAAGGAAGAATAGCAATAGTTTATAAAAAGCCAATGCCAATTAATTGAATAACTGGAAAATTCCTTCAGAGACCTATTTTGTGGATCATTCAATTTCTCATAGTCCAGATATCTAATAGAGGTTCAGCAGAGATAGCCTGAGATATATGAAGTAAATACTCTGGCTTATCATACGTGTAATTAGAACGTAACAGAAAGAAACAAGAAAAAGGAAATATGCCTACCTTTAAAAATACTGTGTATCATTTTAGTGTGTTTTGTATATTTACTTCCTCTTGTCCAGAGCAGAAATTCAAACTCTGTTAGTTAAAATTAACAATGGTGTTTGCCATACCTATGAATCAGTTCTAATAGCTATTTAGATTTCAAGTAGATGGGCAGTTAAGTGAAAGCTGCAATTGATTAAACTAGTTCAATGTTTTGATATAATCAAATCTAGAATTTTCAATAGAGATGAAAAATAGGACTTTGTAATTTTAATAGCCACCGTACACATAAACAGAGAGATTACTTGCTAATCAAAATATTGTTTTTCATTTTTTATATGGAAGATTCTCCTGTGTGACACGTAGCCCATATATGATGAAATTAATGTTGTGTTGTTTGAACTACATTGATAAGGATGGTGCTCTTCTCCCACGCAAACTGTATTACCGTAAGTGACTATCACTTATCCCCAAACATACACTTTCAAAATTGTTTCCAAATTCTCTTCCTCAAAATTTTTGGCCAAAAATGACTCTTTTTTTAATACGAATTATTTACAGTTCCCTTTTTCTTTAACATCCCATCACATGAATACCTTTATATAGGACAATCCTAATTTGAACTAATAAAATATTTACATTTCTAATTTATTTTATCTTATATGAATTCAAAGTAATGGAACTAGAACATTTGCCTCAGATGTAACTTCAATTATTTTGCATCCCTACTGATAATTACTGGAGGAGATTCTGAGGTTATTTAATAATTTTATTCTTGGTTTGGTCAAATTTGGTGCTGTGCTTGTTGCTATGAGATAACTAGATGAAAATTTTTTTTTTAGCCAGCTTTTTCTTTATTTCTAGGCCTAAAGGTATCACTTAGGATTATTCTGCTATGATTAATACAAGTACTTTAAGATTTTGCTCTTACATTCACAGGAGTCTTGTGCTCTTTTATATGGTCGTATTTATCCTTCATCACTCATTTTATGACACATTTGTTTTTCTTTCTTGCTTTTACTCATTCTCATCTGCAATGATTATATATCATACTTGGGATTCAAAATATCTCCCTTGCATTTCAAAGAATTCCTTTAATTTCACTTTCTTCATCAAGCTTTATAAATTAATTGGCTTCATTCCAAATAAAAGTATTCAGTGGACAAGATTTGGGCTCTATGTCTATGTTGAACATCTCAAAGGAAATTAGCTATTTATTAAAAATGAAATACAGGATGGTTTTGATTATGATAGTTGTCTTTATTTTAATTTAGAGCTTTTAATTTATAAAGTCAAGAACACCCACCTAGGTACTTCTCTTGGTATACTGTTATAACATCCATTCCTTAGATATCTTGACAAGTGTTATATGAGAGAAGTACAGAAAAAAGAAGAGAGAATAATTTTCTCTGAAGACCAGTGTGATATGATATTGAAGGTTATCTGTGCACTAAAGAGCAATTTTTAGAATTTTCATTGAAAGGAAATGTCATAACCTATAGTCCATTCTTATCTGCTCTAATAAAAAAGGCAATGAATGGCACAACTCTTTGATATCTCTTATAAATTTTAAACATGTCAAAATTGCATATGATTATTCCCATAAAAATTCCATGAGGTAAGAAAGCCAGAGAAATATCAATCCAGGCAAACATATATTTTTGGGCCTTTAAAATTAGATTTTATGTGAATTTTTAAAAATAAAATTTTTCTTTTCTTGTGAATATTTCTTTTGGATTGACTTCAACTTCATTTATTTTGGCAATTGCCTCATAAATAGCTTTCTTGTCATGGTGCTATACAGATAAAGAGTAGCATAATAATTATTGTCATGATGATTATTAATTTAGATTGACATTTATGCTTTTCAAGCTCAGAAAACATACATCTGTGTGTGTGTATATATATATTCATATAAAGCTTCTGAGATGTGGTATCTAGACACTTGAGCAAGATGCTATTTTAATAAAACATAATACAAGAAGGAAGAGGAATAGCCTTATAAATCTCAGTATGATATGATATTAAAGGTCATCTAGGAACTTAGGAATAAGTTTTAGAGGTTTCCTTGAATAGGAATATCATAACCTATAGATCATAGGAGAAAGTGAGGATGGAGAAAAGTTAAATAGGATGTAAGTTAGTAAAGAAAATTGTGTTTTGTGGAGATTTGGGGCCAAGTTTCAACATAAGCCAGGTTTAATTTTATTTTGAATTAAAATATCCAAATTAACATGATTTATTGAAAAAAGAAAACACTCTGCTGCTGTAATCTGTACAGAATTACAATGCAAATAATGACTAAATAAAATGGTTACGATAAATCATTTAGTTCAATCCAGATACCTTTCTATATGCAATGGATATATTGACAGAAAATCATATATATTACACTTGACAAATCAAGTTTTACTGTTAAATCTATTAGATAAAAGCTTTAAAACTTTACAAAATAGATTCTGGTAAATCTTTTATTAAAATTATTTATTTTTAAAATAAAAATATCCTTGTATTTCTTTTTATATGTTGGCCTAAAGCTGGTTGTTCTAAATAATTCACAAAAAATATTAAATTGTAAAAGATGATTAATAATCACGGCAGATAAAGGCAATAAAAAACATTCATTTCTTTTAACAAATATTCTCTACTCATTGACAGCCTGTGGTCAGTAAGCATTAAAGATTCTCAGACAAAATCATAAATGACAGGAAAGGTATCCTAAAGAAGTCTGAAGTTTAAAAACAAAAAGGGAAATAATCATATTATGTGTATTTGGACCATATCTTGCTATTAATTCATTTTTATGATATTCAGTGATCAGAAAAAGTAAAGGAATCATGATTTTTTTAAACTTTCTGTGTTATATTGACAGGTACCCTAAGCCTGACTCGAGTTGCTGCAAGTTTAGTAGGCAAAATGAAATCTTCCTGCTTCCATTAGCAGCCTCCACTGAACCTTGTGCCAAGGATTTCATTTTGATTTGACATCTGGAATTAGTATGTCAGATTTTGTGGTTGTTACTTGGGTGACAACCCAAGAAAAGATGTTAAGAAGATTAAGTTTAAGGCTCATAGTTGTAGAATGGAGGTTGAGATTCACTTAAGGATCTGATCACTATATATTGATCCCATCTTGTCCATGAAGTTTATTTTACATCTCACAGACTCATCTTTTCTCTGATTTCCTATATTCTGTAACTATTCATTTAACCTCTTCTTGGCTATTTTCTTTCTTACCAATCAGTTTGAGTGCCCTAGAGGAAAAGTCATTTCCTCTGTGTCTCCCATATTCATCTTAATATCTAGTAGCCCTGGATCATACGTGAAAATTTACAGATTGCTGATATCAGTGTCTTAGTGGAAATTGCACTGAGAAAGGACTGAAAAGGCAGTTTTGCATAATTTTGGAATCATGATAGAAGGTATTACCTGTTGATGGAGTGAGACATAGAAGAGATGCTGCCTTATTCACTTTTAGTCCTCTCACAGAGCACATTCAGTGTCTGGTACATGGAAATAACTGTTAAATTGAATTGTTTACTCTGATTCAAACAATATATATATATATATATATTATCTGTCTTTATTGAGAAATCTATCTCTACCATATAAGCAAGGGTATAGGAACTCACCGTACTTAGAATTCTGCCTAAGTTACAAGGTAGAAGATGAGAAGAGAGTGTTGGTGGGAAGAAATTGTGTTAAGCTTCTTTCAGTCCCCAGACATCAAAGGTTTTCACATTCCCTCCAAGGTCATTTTACTTCAGTGAATTGTGACTTGCACATTATGCTTCCTATCTTCTTCCCAGGGTGTTGTAAGAATTAATGAGATACTCAGCTCAATTCACATATTTCTCCACACCTTTGTGGATCTCCTCCACACCCCAAGGAGTACTTCATAGGCATCCTTTACTGGAATTTCAGTATGCTCAATTAAGGAAAATTTAATTAAAAATTTATTTCAAAAATAACATCAAACTCCCCAATGCTTTCAAACTTACAAGCGTTCCTCTCTGTAAAACACATATTAATTAGGGATCCCAGCTACATTTGGTGTTCTTTGGATGTCTTGAACTATTTAACCAAGCACTTCCCCCTTTAATTTAAAAAAAATGTAATTGGGGGAAATGCTCTACAAAATTAATATGCATCTTGCACCCTACTCATTGCTTCTGTACATGGAGTTCTCATTGCAATTAGTTGGAACTCTGCACACTGATGAAATGAGGCGGTGCAGAGGGGAATGCAATCTGGCCCTTCATATCTACTTTTCTGATTAATTTAAACTTAAATCATCAAGATGTAACTTTTAAGGATCAGTTGATTTTTCAAGATAACTCTTTTGGTGTTTTATAACTATTCAAAGTTTCTTTCCCCCCAATAGTTTCTTGCACACATGAAAAAGAAAAAAAGAAGAGGAAAGAAAAATATTTAAGTTTAAGCAAATAAGAGAGATGGGGGAGGAGGAGCAAGAAATAAAAGTGAAGCAACGAAGTGTTAACTTGAACCCTAAAGGGGTGAATTTATTTGCCAACTCCTGAATCAAATGGCTTACTTGTCGTAGTCGAGATTGTATTGGCTCTGTGCTCAAAAAATCTTTATTCTACTCTCAACAATTGGCTCTGTTACAACCATACTAGGTGACTTTGGGGAAATCACTTAACTTTCTTGCTCCTCAGATTTCTCATCTTTACAAAGAAAGAACTAGATAATTTCTAGGCCCTGTTCCAGCCCTAATTTCTATGTGTTTGTGCTATACACCCATTATCCACACACGGAACTGGCCCTGTATCTCACAAATCAAATTTTACTTCTCCACATTTCCTTCTAAATAAGTGTCGATGGAAGGACTTGTGACATGCCCTCTTTTTATATCCACAGTTTCTGGCATAAGGTTTAGGCTTTGAATGTGAGTTTGCTTAAGTATCGCAGTTGAAACAGAAAAAATAAATATATAATATTAAACTTTAGAGGCTATATAAATATTATTTTTTCCTCCCAAAGCAAACATTTATGTAGCTAATAGTCTTAGCCTTATATGTTTTACATTCTAAGGAAGGTAAAAAATATAGAAAATGAGAAACGTAAGACATTTAGGTGAAACATAGGCAGGTTTCACTGAAGGGTAAAATCAAGAGAAGTAGAATGAACAGTATCACAAAGTCTGTGAGAAAAGAAGGCAATTTTGTAAAAGAAAACTAGTCCACAATAGCCATTGTCCCAAACTGCAGAGTACTTGTATAGTCTGTGTTTAATGGTCCACAAGTGGCAAATTATCATTTTTCATTTGTTTTTATTTCTTCTCAGTAATGGGAAAGATAATATAACAGCATCAAAAATAGCATTTATGACTTCTAACAATAAGGACCTAATAGAGAGCAACTATTTTGAGACTTAATGAAATATCCAAGAATGAGTTAATTACTAGGCAAAGCTATCTGACAAAATATCAAATTTTATTTTTCCGTGATATTATCTCCTACCACATCAAGTGCAGATTTTCAGACAAAATGATTAATCAGCATTAGTCTTGGCTGTCAAATGATTCTGCCCTTCCAGCTTCTTGCTGTTGATTTTGTAAATGGCAATTGGTGCAATGTAACTTATCTAAAATCAAAGAACTGTTTCACATCCTTTCCCTAACTCTCCAACGTCTACATTTTTTTTCCTGATCCTTTACCAGTATCTGGTTACTCCATTTCCGACATTCAAAATAGCTGCCTCTTTTTTTTTTTTTTTTCCTGTTTTCATCTTATTTATGTTCACCTTCTTCCTCCCACTAAACCAATTTATTCTCTACTTTTCTCTTTTTATCTGGCATCCAATGCTCATGGATTTGATCTTAACAAATAATAGAGAGTCAGCTTTCCAAGTCTGGTGAAAGAGTCATTCTCAATCTGCTATCAAGATGTCATTTGGAAAGACATTTTATTCTAAAAAGATTATTTAAAGGACAAGCTAAATCTTATTACTGTATGAAGCTAGGTAACCACATCTACATATTGGATCATATCACATCAATTTATCACCTCACAGAAATCACTTTTTCTAAGCTGAGTTCCAATATTAGCCTTGACTTTTATCTAAGGATTTTAGAAGAAAATGCCATTAACAAATATAACAGGCAAAATTCTCCAAATACATTCACTTTTGGGAGAGAGGAAGAACCAGAAAATAATTGCTACCTTCAAGAACTGGCATTTTCTTTCTTTCTCTCTTTGTTCTTTTTTCTCTTTGATAGCTAGGAAACTCAAAGTCAAATTTTACATTCAGTTCTAGCAACTGATACCAAAATAAGATAACCTACTTAAGCCTAATAGTATGCTGCAGCTTTAAATATTTCTGTTTCTATTATCTACCTTTATTATTGTGGCTTCTTATTCAGAACTGTGTGTCATGTGTGCTGTATCCAAAGTCCAGGGAAATATACAATATAATTGTTTTGCAGAGATATTGTCTCCTACTATGTCAGAAAACGATTCTTATAGAAAATGATTAATCAGCATTAACTATATATAAAGCATACATGTGTTAACATTTACAAAGTGTGATGACACTGTACATTACAGAACTGTACACTATAGAATTGATTCTGTTTTGGAAATATGTAAGCTGTCATTTTACATGAAACTCATAAATTCAGAATTCTGTCCCATCATAATCAAATAATCAATTGGAGTTTTAATGGTAAATTAATAGGTTTTATTTAAAATAAAATCACAGAAAAACCCCAATACGTAGAAGCCACCAACTGAATTTCAAAATTATGCTATTATTATGAATAAATTTAACCATAATAAATTGCATTAGAAATGTATTCCAACAAGGAACTTTATAGGGCGTTTATACAAGACCTTGGGATTCTCTTCTACAAATACCTTGGTCAGTAATCCAAATACCAGTTGCAATGAGATTACTGTGGATTTTAGTTTTTTATTTTTATAGAATCAATATTCCTGCATTTTAGGCAACGTTCTTCCAAATGTTTCTAGTAATGGTGATCTAATGCCTTCAAAGTTAGTAAAAAAATAGCCTTCAGAAGACAAACCTGTAGATATTCTTTATTTATCACTTTAAGTCTCTATGAGTAATGTAAGAAGAAATGACTGACTCTGGAAACTGTTATTATTTTACTGTTAAGTGTTATTAATATTATTGCAACCAGGAACTTCATGGATTATACACAACTTCTTTCTTTAACAGAATTAGATTTTATTGCCGGAAAATGAACGGCCAGGGGACTCTCATTTTCTCTATTACAATGATTCATACATCAATCTCATCTTGATTTCTTTAACCCCATTTCATAAATCTTGATAAAAATGCAGGCAGAAAGTGAACAGTCAATTACCAGCCTGTTTGTTTCACAGATAAAGACTAGAGTTGTGGGAAAAGTAAATGAGGATAAGAGGTTAATATGATAGCTCTGACCATCACATCACATTGGTTTAATAGTCTATATAGCGAGGCCACTTTCTGATATGGCCAATGTCAGGAAGCGTTATTCTCATTCATATGCAAACCAAGACCTGCAAGATGTTAAGTGTTTAAGAAAAGCTAATTGCAAATATTCTGGAATGGCATCACATAATATGTAGAAAAATATTAAAAAAAAAAGGCCAAAGAAATCAAATTTCTCTGCTTCTTCCAGCTCAGGAGCTGGAGTATCTAAGAGCAAATGAGTAGTAAGGACAATCCAAATTTGCTGACATTTTATTTAAATTAAGCATTCTTGCATGTCAGTTAATATTTGTAATTTAGTCCCTGTGATACATCTCACAGACATTTGTGACACAGTGAGTACTCTTGCTGTAGAGGCAATTTAGAGTGAATGACTACCGTTCTCTTGAAGATCTTTCTCAGTTTTCAAAGATGAAATTAATTTATTAAGCATTTCTTAGCCTTTATCTTTCCAAACTAAATATCTATTATTTCCCAAAAGTTCTAGGTGAAGGAAGGCAGTTTATTGGGATGTAGGTGTTTGGTTGGGAGTTTCTCCCTTGAAAGCCCTTTCTTACTCAGAATGCAAGAATAGTATGAAAAGACTATTCATTTTTTCTTACTGTAGTGGGGAATACAGATGCTAAGGTAAGAAGGAATGATTCAGTTTACTATATCTTCATCCATCATTTGTATTTTTTAAAATAAATATTAAGAATATAGGCGTCCTTGTAGCCCTGGCTTGGGCAAGGCAAAGGCATTATATGTAACCAAAATGTTGTACCCCCATAATTTTCTGAAATAAAAAGAATATTTTTCCAGAGTTCAATAAATAATTTTTGTTTACCTCTGAATCAGATTCTGGTCTCAGAAGTACATAGTATGACTCCTGGAAATATACTGATTTTTCTTATGCCCTGGGGTAAGTGGCAAATACACAGATTAGAATTTAACACAAGGCAGATTAGTTCAAATAGAATGCTAACTCTAATAAATTTGGGGGAAAAAAAAAAAAAAAAAAAGAAGAGGAAGAACTGTTTTCTATGCTCCATAAAGTCAATCTGTTGAATTCACTATCAAGACAGGTCACTGAGCCCAATACCATGGCTTTATAGTTTTATGGCTCTTTAATAACATTTGTTGTATGCAAAGCAGAGGTAATGACATACGAAACCAAACCCTATACTTCAAAGCATACACTCCTTTTCTTTGTGGTTCATGAAGAATAAAACAATACGCTGAAAGCCATGACTAGCTGCCAGAAGAAGGAATTAAGAAATGATATTCATGGATTTAATTTTAGTTGATTTTCTAAGCAAGATGATGTATCATAATCTATTTTGCTATATTCTAATGCCTCTCTGTATTTTGAGAAAGAAATGTTAAGATGTTCTAGTTAAGGAATGTGTTGATCTGTGCCAAAATTATACAAAAAGAGAAGTTTCTTTTGATATTTTCAGTTTAGACTTTTTGCTTTTTCTTTCTTTAACTGGCAAGGTTCTCCACAAAATGGAAAACATCTTATTAACAAAAATACAAAAAGAAACTCATATTAGATATAATTATTTGATGCATTTTAAAAATTTTATTACAGGATAAGCCCTATTTATAATAAAATCAGGGTTTAAAGGAACTTTAGGAATTTTAGGGACTTTGTATATAGAAAACAGTTCTTTAAATATGACTCTGTAAAGAACTTTTAGTATGTATCTCTTAGTTTATTCAGAATATATTTTCATTAGATAGAATAATAGTTTACTAAATACTTTTGAGATGGAATAAAATTTAATTGGAAAATTTCTTTTTATAAATGATTAAAAGACTCTTCCTTTATATAAGAACTAGTAAATGATGAAGCTAATACTAGAAATCAGCTCCTATGATAATTAAAAAGAAAGTTTGGAAAACATAATTGCTCTTCAAAAGAAATATTACTTTTCTTGTGGTGTGTGTCATAGCTAGGATGAACTGTGAATTTACTTTCCACAATCTTTGTAAGCTTAGACGAATGCAGCTCAAATAAAAAGCAAACCTAGACTGGAAAACCCATTGGCCTAAGACATATTGTCTATCCTCTTGACACTTAAGGTTAGAAATAAAAAGAATGAGGAAAAAAAAATAGTCTATGGAGTGTGCTCATTTATAACAGAAAGAAATAATATTTAAATGCTGTGCAAATTGATGAGGATTTTTTGCTTTGTAGAGTTGAGCTTATTAATTGCATTCTTGAGATAATTAAAGCATTTGGTACTCAAAATAATTGGAATCATTGAAAATAAAACATTTAAACTTGACAGTAGTTTCAATCTGATTGCTAAATTTCCTCCCAATAAGTAAAAGTATTCACTTAAAGTCTATAATGGTACTTTCTAGATGCATAATATGTTTCCTATTTAAATAAATGAGCTACATTATTAAATATGACCTCTTTAGTTTCAGCTCAGTAACAATAACAGGGAGCGGCAATGTCCTCCTTCAATTTAAAGTTTAGGCAATGAGTTAACTACAGAAAATGAGAAAAAAATGCATTGTGTTATGGCCATGTCTTGGTGGGTTTTGCTTTGGGTGTAGGGTAAGGAGATAAATAAATTGATTTGATGTACAACAAATAATGGTTAATTGTTTTCCAAAATTGTGCTTGGGTGCTATTATCTCAAATATAACACAATCATTTATCAAAATATTTTTTCAAAATATGATCCAGTAGGTATTTCCCATAATGCATAAAGAAAAAATGAGAAAATTAAGTACTAATTTGTAACATTCTGAGCATACCAGAATTTTCAATATTTATGAAATGCATATTTTCTTGTATATATTTAATAAATTGAAAAATAAAAAATATTTTAGATAAAATACTTGATGCCTCAACATTTAGCCATTTAGTGGTACATCTTGATACATTTTATATTAGAAATAATTGAGGGCCTATAAGTAAACCAATTACTTCATTTTCTGAAATAATCTTCATTTAGTTTAATTGAAAATCACAGTTGAATTTGTTCTCAGGCCATTTTGTTAACAGTTGTGTAGATTAACCATCAGATTCTATTTTTGAATCAAGAGAAATTGTTTGTGAAGTTTCTGTTCCAATGGCGAAACAAAACAAAGCAAAATTATTAGATTTTAAGTTCTAAGCGCTTAAGACCTGGTTTCAAACTTCAACTTTATAAATTGCCAACTTTATGACATTACCAACCCAATTAACTTCTCTTATTTTTCTCATACAGAAACTGAGGAGAATTATATCCATACCCGTATCACCTCTTGTGAAGACCAGGCTATATTAACGCCCATAAAAGTTCTATAAGAATTTATAATAGAAATCATATTTGTTATTTTTTGAATGTAAGACAAATATAAGAATAAATTTGAATATGAAACCAGAGGAAGATGTGCATAAATAACTCTGTATACATTAAACTCTGCACAAAGAAAAAGGAAAACCGAGAAAACAACAGAAAACAGTATATCACAGGTACATAAAAACAGTGCCTACATAACTGCATTTATTTTTTGTTTTTTTTCAATGTATTCCACTGTCCCATGTTATTCAGGCTCTCTGTATAATAGAAAGGTGCTTTGAATCATTTTTCTATGGTTTTTTTAAAGGCAATCTGGAGAAAGTTTCTTTGAATACTTCCTCTGGTGTTTTTCAAAGACAATCCTTAGTTAAAAATAAATATATAAATAAATAAAGTACTTTGATCTCCCTTCTCTGGTTTCTTCATCTTTTATTCCTTTCTCTGACTTGCTCGTTTTCCCCCTAGATCTCTATCGTGAAATGATCTGAAGCAAGATAGGTAAATGGAGCTTATATCCCCAAAGACACATGTTCTCAGAGTTTCTGACCAAGCTTACTACTTAGAATGTATACTAGAGAACTTTGCCATTCAAAAAGAAAGTTTCAAAGAAAGTTTAAATTTGATACTTCATTTACATTGCAAGTGGCCTTTATCTACCATAATCATGTGCTCTCATTTCTTTTTACATTGATTTAAGAGTTATGGATTTGATTTTTAAAATGTTGGAATTTATTTTAATAAGACTATTTCAGTTTCAATACATGAATTTTACTACAAATGGTTTAATGTTTTATAATTTATTTTAAAATATATGCAAAACAAAGTTAAATATTTTAGTACATTATAATGATTTATAATTTCAATTTCATGTTCTCTGGGAATTTAGTACCCAATGTATTAGCATGATTGATTTCCTGAACCTTCTTTTTTAGTGTCCTTGGACAAATCAGGTAACTATTTCATAAATCTAGACTTCATAGGTAAAAATCAATCATGTTTATAGCCATCAGACTCAAAAGGATGATACTAACTAAATTTTTGGTCTATCTGCTTTTAATAGCTTTATTGCAGTATAATTTCCATACCATAAAATTTATTCATTTTAAGTGTACAATTCAATGATTTTTAGTAAATTTATAGAATTGTGCAACCACCAACACAATGCAATTTTAGAACATTTCCATGACTTCAAAAAGGTCTTTCATGCCAATTTACAGTTACTTAGAGTTCTTACCTCCAACTCCAGGAAACCACTCATCTACCTAATCTATTTGCTGTTTTTATAAGTTTGTGGACATTAAATATAAATGGAAACGCATAATGTATTGTTTCTTACATTTGTCTTCTTTCACTTGGCAAGATGTTTTTATGTTCACCCATGTGGTGTGTGTATCAATATTTCACTACTCGTTATTGAAGAGTAGTATTCTATCCTATGGTGTACCCTATTTTGCTCATCCATTCACTTGTTGATGGAAATTTGGGTTGTTTATACTTTTTTGGTTATTGTGAATAATGCTGCTATGAACATTTATACACGTTTTGTATGTGTGGATAGATGTTTTCATTTCTCTTAGGTGGATGCCTAGAAATGGAATTGCTGGATTGTGTAACTGTGTTGAACTTTTTTAAGAAACTCATCTTTTTTTTCAAAATGACTGTATCATTTCAAATTTCCACAAGCAATGTATGAGTTTCTAATTTCTCCACATCCTCACCAATACTCATTGTCTGTCTTTTTGATTATATCCATTCTTGTGATTCTGAAGTGGTACTTCATTGTGCTTTAAATTTACATTTCTGTAATGTTTAATAGTGTCAGTCATCATACTATGTGCTTATTGACCACTCATATATCTTTGCTGAAATGTTTTCTTTGGTGAAATGAATTATTTGTCTTTTTATTATCAAGTAATAAGATTTATTTTTATATTCTAGATACAAAATTTATTTTTATTTACTTTTATCAGATCTCTGATTTACATATATTCTCTCCTAATCTATGATTTATATTCATATTCTTAATGGTGCCTTCTGAAGTGCAAAAGGTTTTACATCTGCTATATTATTATTTGTTTTCATATATTTGACATAAAACAATAAAAAATTATGAAACAAAATGAGAAATATTTAGCACATGTTATAGTCAAATTAAAAATAAAATTAATAAATAGGCCACACAAACAATGGCTACAATGTATGCACCAACATTTAGAATAAATTACACTGCAAATGGTGAATCAATAAATGAAACATATATCTGACCGCATTAATATTCAAATAAATGTAAATTTAAACATAATGTTTTGTTTTGCTTTCCAAATTGGAGGAATGTGAGAGTAAGCTGGACCCTTTTTGCTAGCACCTTTTTGATTTGTCATTGCTTCTAACTGCATGATCTTCAAAAAGTAATGGTTTCTGATCCTAGCTTTCAAATCTCACACAAATTCTTGTTGGACACCTCTAACTTGGAATCACATAGGAGAGAAGATTTTGGAAACTGTAATTCTAGTCTAACCAACACAGTCAAACCTTCAGATGAGAGTAAATCCCCCTGCTCCCAAATTAGTGTTTCCTTATCCAGAAAAATAGTCCAATGATTCTTAGCACCAAACTATTAACCTGCCCTACTGTGAGATAAAGTGAGGCATTAGGCAGCAAGTCCAGAAGGTTTATAGACATCAGGGGTGAGCACAAGATGCTTCCTCAAGAAATGCTTGGCTATTTCTAGCATTGATGAGGATATTTCATAAGAGGCATTCTCATATATCATTGGGGGAAATATATGTTTTTGGAAGGCAATTTGAAAATATGTAATAAAAGTTCTAAAACATGAATACTCTTTAATATACCATTTCCATTTGTTACCATGAACCCTCTAGAAGTAACTGGAAATGTGTAAAAAGATACAATTACATTATTTAAAGCCTTATTTATAATAGGGGAAACTGAAAACAACTTCAAGGTCCTTCAATATGGGATTGCTTAAAAAAATTTTGGTGCTAACATGTTTGTTACTGAAATTGTTAAGCCTAAAATATGTAATTATATTTATTAATATATTAAAAGGATATAATTTTGTAATGACAATGTATAGTAAATGAATATGTTAGGGTTATTTATGGGTGACAGGAATTCAGCTAATATTTATTTTTCCATATCTTTAAATGCTTTTTGAATTGTTTTGATGGTATTCATTGCACTTAAAAGAAAGTTATAGTAATTTTGTTAACCTTTTGGGAGTAAACAAATATGTGAAAACTGATTATGCAAGCAAATATTCTGAACAAATACAAACTCTATCAATGCTGTGCTTCTTTGAAAAAGTCTGAATATGAAGTTTAAAAATATAAACACATTTAAACCTACCAAAGTTTTAATAATATGAGAATAGTATTATACCTTTAAGCAAGTTTAAATGGTTTCAATACAATTCTTTTCCTAAAACAGTTTACTGTGTTTAATGGGAGCATCAGAAACATTTTCGCTTCCTTTTCATGTTAGACTATAAGAAGATAGAGCTTATTGTTACTATTCTATTCTTCATTCTTTCCCTGGCTCTGATTCTAAGGACAGAGTACCCTTTTCATCTTGCTACAGATATGACTCTGCATAAATCTCTTAAGAAAGGTCTCTAGGCAGGAAATAATATGGTGAAAAAATAAGTTCTTCCTCTTTTCCATATAATTTTTCCCTCTGTGAGCCTGTGGTATGACCCTGAGTTTTATTGTGAATCCTGGTTGCCAACTGACTTTATTTCCTGAATTATAATCCATGGCTTCTTGCTTTGTTAAAGGCATAGACATTTAAACTATGAGGGCTTACTCATACAAGCATTTCTGCAATACACCCTTGTCTTCTTTCAGCTCTTTTTTGGTGAATAAAAGGACTTTTAGTGAGGCTAAAATTCAGATTGGTAGACAAATATTTTCTCTGAATTGACTGAAGTTCAAACAACCTGATTTATATTGGTTAAAAACACAAGTACATTACCTAGTAAGAGAGAAGGATGTAAGTATGGAATTAATTTTCTCTAAATTCCCAGGTAAAGGAGTGAACAACTAAGCACATTTTATAGTGATCCACAGTATGATACACATTCTTTCAACAACAGCATGGATTAAGGTTACAAGCATAGATTCTGAAGCCAAGTTTCCTTAGCATCACTCAGGTCTGCCGTGCATCCTTTCACAAGTTTCTAAACCTTTCTGTGCCTCAGTTTCTCATTTATGAAACTGGAATAAAAATAATGGCTAACGCATGGGATAGCTATGAGAATTCAATACATTAATGTATGTAAAATATTTATAAATTTTCTTGCTACTACTGCTAAATGCTATATGATTTTTGTTAATTTCAACATCTTTTAATAATTTTGGTATTATTGACAAATAGCAATTATACTGCTTTGATACCTTTATAAAGAAAGATGAGAATCATTACAGAAAGTCAGTACCATTCATTCTTCTAATGTTAAAAGGCTTAATGATTTGATGCTCTGTGTATATAGCACCCTTTTCCATAATAACATAATAATACCTACAAACAAGTTTAAGGGCTTACTGTGAGATAGGCTTTGTACTGAAAAACACTTTATAACTTTAACACACTTATCTCATTTTTCTCTCATAAAATCTATGAGGCAGATTAAGTTTATATTTGAACAAACTGAGGCAAAGAAAGATTGTCTGAGGTCAGTTAATGAGTGGCAGGTCCAGTCTGCCTGATGCTAAAATTTTTGCTTTCAAACTCTATGTTGTGAGCTTCCAGAACTGAAATTGAAGGTAGGAGACAATATTCTCTCTTATTTAGCTTCTCTAAATCTTTGTTTATATATTATTTTAATTTTTTTTAAACATCCAACCAGTAATATCTCCTCTCATCAAAGAAATCATATATGAGCTATTTATAACCCAGTGATTTATTTTTATTTTTCAAATACATTTTCTGAATTTACTCCAGGTAGTTATATTTTGGTTAGTTAAATTAAATCAAAGATTCTTAAATTTTCTATAGGGTGCATGTCGTATAAACTTTGATGGTAATGAATCAGATCTAAAACCTCCAGGGTTTACATGGCAAGGAGATGAGCAGTGTTTCCTTCACCAACATAATTACAAAGTTACATATTATGCTTTTCCCAAAAAGATGGGCTCTAAACATTATTTGCTCTCTTAAGAATTTTCAATTTTAAATAAGTACATATTTCCTTATTTTGTAGCCCAGAGTTAATGATGTTACCTTAAATCTTTCTATTTTTTTTTTCCTCTCTTATCACTGTGAATTAGAGCTATCTAAATTTTGTACTTATTTTTTCTTTGTGTATTACTGTGTCTCTTCTTTATAAGGACAGCAGGCATATTGCATTAGGCTCTGTCCTATTCCATTGTGATCTCATCTTAGTGGATTACAACAGCAAAGACCCTATTTTCAAATACAGTAGTCCCCTCTTATCAGTTTCACTTTCTTCAATTTCAGTTACCCATGGTCAACCACAGTCTGAAAATATTAAATGGAATATTTCAGAAATAAACAATTCATAATTTTATATTGTAGGGAATTCTGAGTAGCATGATGAAATCTCTCATCTCCTACTTCGTCCTGCCCAGGACATGAATCATCCCAATGCTTAGCATATTCATGCTGTATACACTACCCTCCCTATGCAATGTAATTGTATACAATGTAATTGTAATTGTATACAGTGTATTTGTATACAACTGTAATTGTAATACAGTACATATGGGGTTTAGTATCCACTGGGGGTCTCAAAAAGCATTCCCCCACCCATAAGAGGAGGACTATTGCAAGTGCACATTCTCAGAAATTGGGGGTTAGGATTCAACATACTGTCTTGGGGAACATAATTCAACTAATTACGGTAGGAAAAAGCTACTATGTTGTAGAGGCCTGATCTAGAGCTGGCACTTTGTAGCTGTGTAACACTGGATAAAGCACCTAACCTTTCTGGACATCCATTTCCTTCTCCATAAAATGACTGCTTCACTGAAAATTTTGAAGTTATTTCCGTCTCTGATCTATTTGCTATTTATGTGTCTTCAGTTTATGATTTGTCTTTCTATCCCTCTCTGCCTCAATTCAAAAGGCTTTCTGGACTAACACACAGTTTGACAATTCTGTTTATACATTCTTTACTTATCTTTTGTGTTCTTTTGGGTTACTATAGTAGAACACCATAGACTGGGTGGTTTATAAACAACAAAAATGTATTTCTCACAGTTCTGAAAGTACAGGATCAAGGAGCAGGGAGATTTGACATCTGGTGAGGGCCCCCTTTCTGGTCCATAGGTTCCCATCTTCTAGCTGTGTTCTCCCATAGCAGAGGGGAAAGTGCATTCTCTAAGGTCCCTTTTATAAGGGCACTAATCCCTGCACAAGGGCTCCATCCTCATGACCTAATTACCTCCCAAAGACCCCACCACCTAATGTTCTCACACCGGGTATTAGGTTTCAACATATGAATTTTGGGGAGATACAAACATTCAGTTTATAGCATCATTATTTTCTATATTATTGTTTATGTGTCAAAATTATGCTAAATTAAATTGGAACAATTTTATAGATATCATAAATTCAGAGCTAGACCATATTTCAACTAATAGATTATTTGGCCAGCCTCTGCCTTGACATAGTATATTATCCTTATTTTATTTTCAATAAGGTTACTAAACAAGTAATTATTTTAATCAGTTAAATAGCTATGAATGTGCTATGGCCTTAATGTTTGTGCCTCCCCAAAATTAATGTATTAAAATCCTACCTTCCAGGGTGATAGTACTAGGAGGTAGGGCCTTTGGGAGGTGATTAAGTCATGAGGGTGGAACCCTCATTAATAAAACTAGAGCCCTTCTAAAAGCATTCCCCACCCCCTGCCCAGAGAACTCTCATGTCTGTTCCACCATGTAAGAACACAGTAAGAAGTTGCCATTTATGAACCAGGAAAAGGACCTTCATCAGACACCAAATCTGCCTGCTTCTTATCTTGGACTTCCAGAACTGTGAGAAATAAATTTCTGTTGTTTTTAAGCCACTCTGTCTATGGCATTTTGTTATAGCACCTCAAACAGATTAAGAAAGCGTCAAAAATTCTGTGTCAATTTAGTAAGTCATTGTTGATGTTTTATCAGCTTTAAGATTTTCACCTTATATCTTAATGATTGATTTCTAGTGTATTTAAAATCAACAAAAATTATTAAGACAGTAATGGGATTCCTGGGTCAAATGGCAGGTCTACTTGAATCTGTTTAAGATACCTCCATAATGCTTTCCACAGGGGTTGCACTAGTTTGCAGTCCCACCAGCAGTGTATGAGTGTTCCTGTCCCCAAAGGAAAAAAGGTCATTCTTTAACAAAGACACATGTACCCGAATGTTTATAGCAGCACAATTCACAATAGCAAAGATGTGGAAGCAACCCAAATGCCCATCAATACATGATTGGATTAGTAAGCTGTGGTATATGTATACCATGGAATATTACTCAGCTATAAGGAATGATGAAGATACGACATCTCTATGGTTCTCCTGGAGAGAATTGGAACCCATTATATTAAGTGAAGTATCCCAAGAATGGAAAAACAAGCATCACATGTACTCACCAGAAAATTGGTTCCCCTGATCATCACCTAAATACACATCTGGGAACAACACCAATTGGATGTCAGACTGAGGTGGGGGACGGGGGAGGGGATGGGGGTATGCCTACACAATGAGTGCATTGTGCACCGTTTGGGGAGTGGTAACACTTGAAGGTGCTGACTCGGGAAGGGGGGGTGGGGAAGGGAGGGATATATACCTACACGATGGGTGCAATGCGCACGACCTGGGGAACAGACACGTCTGGAGCTCTGGCTTGGGGGAAAAGGCGGAACAGGAGCAACGTATGTAACCGGAAATTCTGTATCCCCCATAACAAGATGAAATAAAAAAAAAAAAAAAAAACTGTAAAAAAAAAAAATTATTAAGACAATGAATTTTATTCCAGATAAACACCTAAGGATGCCCAGTGAAAACCTGCAATTCTTTCTAGAGTCTGGGGATACTACTAATCTGTCATTGTGTAATGTACCTACTTGTTAGCGATACTTGGCGCTGTGTCTATGCTCCATCTCCTTTTGTATCTGAATTTTAAGCTAACTTTCTGGGTTTTAGTTTCAGTTATAGTCACTATTTCAGGAAGTTCCTTGCTAGATATTTCTTACTTGTTTGATATAGCATGATCCTTCTGTCTGACCTTGTTTTAGAAGTAGTTACTTAAAAGCAGTGAATTCTTACTCCATTTATCACTAAAAAGTTTTCTTTGACAAATCTGAGATAAATTCTCTCCCTCTGGGACTGCATTCTTTGTGGTAAGTAAGGCAAGCCCCCAAGCAAAGTTGTGTTCATTCTCCAGGGTGAACTACTGGGAAACTCACTGGCCTTTCCGCAGTGTGTGGAAGGGCCACCTCTCCGCTCTGGACAGCTCCCTGCAAGCTCCTTGCAGACTTGCCCCAGGCCACAGGGTTGCATCTGCCTTCTCTCCTCTGTAATGCTCCTGCCGCCATCTGTGCCTGTGGGCTTTATACTCAAGATCTCGTTGAAACCTAGAATACTGTGTCCCTACATTGCCATTTCTTTCTGGCTCCCAATACAAATACCTGGATCATTTTTTAGTGTGTAGCAGTTGTCTAGTTAACCTGATATGGTAGTGGCGAAGTTTAAATTATACAGCAAAGTTAAAGAAAAAAAAAAAAACAAAAAAACTGAAAATGGCTGCAATACTCTTTGGTTAGAAGCATCTGATCCACTGACTGGCTAAAATCTGCAATGGGAGTCAAATTTGTCTTCTATCTGCCTCATCCTCTATGTCACAAAATGCTGAGAAAAAAAGGTTTGGGATTTCAATTCTTCTTTAAGTGATGTCCAAGTTTAATTGGATCTCAAACTGATCTAGTTACTTACTAACATAGGAGGAAACCCAACTCAAGTACATTCAAGGTATGGATTTAAAGCAAGGAGAGAGTGGGAATATTTTTCAGATAAAGGGCCATCATTTCTGTATTTAAAAAGTTGATGGATCTGTTAAACATTCTAGCACCTGCTGTTTGGAAATAGCATCCCTCCACTCAACCACACCTTGCCCTTCCCCTTCTCCCCAGAATTCTATGCTTCATTTTTTGTGAAGAAAATGAAGATAAAACTGAGACATACTTTCTATATTCAAATGACTGCTAAGCTATACAGCATGTATTAATATCTTCAAGTTGATAAGCCAAATATAAGAGGCAGAATAAATTAGTATTTTCCTTCCTCCCCTTTTTCTTTCCTCCTTTCCTTCCTCCCTTTCTTTTTTTTTTGTGCTTTTATTATATATGTTACAAGTCGTGTAACAGAAATTACAAACTATTTTATGTTGTTTTCTACAAATTATCTGAAAAACTTTGGGAAGATCATTTACAATTTTAATCAGTTTCCTTATTTGTAAAAATAAAGTTAATGAAACACGGAATGGGTAAGAACAAATGAATCTTAGACTTTTTAAATTGTATGTGTTGAATTTAGAATACTCAAGGATTAAGCTTTTTAGTCTTTAGTTATTACAGAAAATGTCCTCCATTATAAAATTGAGCCAGACAGAAGCCAAGGCATACAATCTTTGTATTTTAAAGTAACTTTCCCAACACTTTTGCCTTTCTCATCCAGGTTGTGCTACGACACTATAGCTTGGTACCTTAATTACTCACTCAGAATTTTGTCCGCTTCCAAACCCTACCCACAATGCCAAAACTTACCTCTTGATTTTGACAACAAGTCTTGTTCCACCACTTACTGTGTGACTTTGGGCAAGCTACTAAACCTTTTTGAAGTCCAGCTTCCATAAAAAGAAAAGATGGAAACTGTAGATAAAATATGGGGAGGGGGGTGCAGAAATGGAAGAAGGACGAGATATAAACACAAATTTAAAAGGATGTAAGTTAGGAAATGTACAAAAATGTATAATTTGGTATATTATTAGTCTTCTTTTTGTAGCTAAAAATAAAAATAAAAAATAAGGAATCAGTTATGATGTTGGGCAAATAAATTGCCCATTCAAAGAAATGGTCTGCAATCATCAAGTAACAACAAGTAACATACATCTTTAAACTTGCAATAGTGAAAAAGATGTGTTTTTGAAGTAAAACTAATAAAATAAAAAATATAATGTATAGTATAATCCCACCAATATGTATGTATAGATATAGACATATAGATATAGACATATAGATATGTGTGTAGAAAATACTGTAGATGAATATATCATAAAACCTTAATGACAATTAAGTGAAACTTAATGCCAGTTATATATGGTATTATATGCGTTTATTTTGATTCCTTTAAAATTTTATTTATTCCTAAATAAACTATACTAATCCCATAATAAAAAGGCACTGACATGTAGAACACAAAACTATGTCTGAGAATCCAAACAACAAAATATACTCTTTTGAAAATAGCAGTTGAATAACAGTTCTGAGGAATTAATTGACTAAATAATAAACCCAACCTAAAAAATAAAATAATCTAAAGAGAAATTTTTAATTATTATTTACATATTTGACAATCACTCTCCTTTTGGCTTTACACCTGAGGAGAGGAAAAAATGATTCAGTTACAGGTTATCCATAATTCATAGAAATTCATTTTTTAAGGAACTGAGCCCTAGCAATTATTAATTATTGGAAGATTTACAGTACATTTAAGAATGATGCATAGCCATGACTGCTAGAAAAGAATGGATCCTATCCAAATAGCATAGAAATAAGTGTTGCATTTATACATAAGGAAAGAGGATTTAATTTCATCATTATTATTGCCATTTTTAACAGCAATACAACCTTGCAGCAGCCATCATAATTATTGTCATAGGCTGGGAGGCTGTGGGAGGGCAAGAACATTTTTATAGATTAATAATCTCTTGAGGTCATGGAGTACCAAATGTGTTTCTTCTCTACTGGGGAGAGGGGGAGGAGAGGGAGCTGCCTGTGATTAAATCTGAGAAGCCTAGGTTTCTGTATGAAGATCTTAACAAGAAAATGAGATCGAGCTGCTTTAAAACTCACCAGGTTCAACTATAGTAAATATTGCTCGGCGGTGGGAAATCTTAATTAGTATTTCCTTCCTTTTAAACAATTCCAGTGGTTAAGAGACACTGAAATAGTGATATTTGCTTCTTTTGAAAATATTGTTTTAACTCTCCTTTATCTCATATTTTCAGAGAAAGAACAGTCTATACACAGCCCATTTAAAAATATACATTGTTTGCTATTGCCTTATATTCACTTGCTTATTTTTTCACTTCCTATTTAAAGCTTCTTTTGTTAAATACAGCATAAGATATTTCTCTCAGGTCAGGTCAATCACCTTCATTTTTATTGCAATAAAGATGTTTCCACAGAAAGGCTAAGCCGAAAAGTGAATTATGTCAGTACAGAGTCTATGTTTAGAGATATAAATAATTTCAGTTGCGAATTTTGAAGATGCTTCTAGATTAATGTCATGATCTTTATAGTTAATTATGATACAACATAATTTAAAACCTGGGCATATAAGTATCAATTCTTCTGAAACTGAGACTTCTTTCTTCCAGATTTACTCCTAAATTTCTAACAGTATTTGGACTCACTCTAAATTCATCTTCATTCATATATTTAATATTTATTTAGAAAGCATTAATATGTTAACAGATATACTAAAAAAGTTTTGACATGGATTTTACTCTCAATGGGCATGCAAACTACTTGGAAAAAATCTTTTATGTATAGGAGAAACAATTGATCTTCCAAAAGATCAATTAATTTATATCATTAGACTAAAAACGCTTCAACAAAACAAAGTTCAATGAACTCATTGAACTAATTTTTGGTAAGGAAACTTTTGCAACTGTTAAGTTTCCTCTTTTTCTGTAAGTAGATCAGAAAATACTCTCTTTGAGCACCTCAATTCCAACCAATACCCTTTTGTGAGGGATAATAAATGCTTTTGTTAAAACTGCTGCAAAGCAAGACTGTCTCCAATAAAGCAGGACATAATGTTACCTGACTTAAGCTGGAATGTCAGAACACTTCATTCATCATCACCTTTTTAGCTTTTTTTTAGTAGACTTAAGAATATAAACTCTCTGCTCTTTTCAGCCTGCCATTGTTTCTACAGATATTGACAACAGAAGTATTTCATTCCTTACCTATAATCTTAGCAGATAAGAGAACTGAATCAGGGATGTGTGGTTCAGCTAGAGTTGGACAGTCTTTGCAATTATAAATCAATAAATGGTTGGAACAAGAACAGCAATGGTAAGCTTAGATCAGAGTGGTTTCTTCTCCTGTTATCCTAGTGTTTCAGCTCTCTTGTAACTCTACCAGGAATCTCAATGCCAGTTGTGCAAATCCCTAAGCAAATGAAACAAAAACAGCTCTCTTCATCTTTGGTTAATGTCAGCTCAATGTCCTTCAGTTGTGCGTTTGAAGAAAACTGTCCCGGAGTATGTAGTTTGATATAATCTTTTTCTTCTCTAATGCCAATTTCATTTAGTGGAAAAGCTTGGCCACAGATGAACAATATTTTTAGTTGAGAGAGAAGATCACCAAATTCTCATCCATGGTACATTCTTTTGTTGCAAGTTGTGCAGCTGCAGGATATAGATAATCTATGCTAATTTAAATCCATTTTATGAAATGACTTAACAGCGAAAGTTAATAGATGCAAAACAACATAAATTTATAAAGTACACAATATTTTTGATGTCTCCCTATATATTTTTAATTTTGATTCTTTAAAAATCTCAAAAAGGAAACTAGGCATTTTTTTTTGCATATGAGGAATGAAATTAAAAAATGATCATTGATTTTACCAAAAACATAGATTCACAGATTTGGAAGGAACCTTTTAGGTACAATGACCACATTTTTACTGTATTTTATGGACACTTTTGAAAATAAAGGGGGCCCTATAAATAATTTTGCTAAAGCAACATACAAAAACTAGAACTTTTTTTGAAAACCAAAACACATTGTCACCTTTTAAAAAAGTCATCTGGTCAATTACATACTTCCAATCCCATCTATGATAATTATTTAGTTTTGGTTTAGACAATTCCAGTGATGGGAGAAAAATACTTTGTACCACAGGTTATTCCTTTAATGGACTGTTTTTCTTATTAAATATTTTTATTTATATTCATCCAGAATCTTCACCCTTCCATATTTCACCCCCTGATTTTAAGTTTGAGCTTGGGAAATAATTGATCTCTCACATAAGAATCCTTTAAATATACAAATATAATATCCATGCCTCCTTCACCTTATTATTTGTAGTTTTCATTTGCATCCCTGCATTTTTCCCATAGTCCTTTATAAAGGATGAATTTCAGATACCTTAACAGTGTTGAAATCTTCCCTTAAATGTACTCCAGTGTTTTTTTCCCTTGGATTCTTTTAAAATGTATCATTTAGAAAGACTTCAATAAAAGTAACCAGTGGAACTAGAACCAATTGCTTTTGAGTATTGGTAGATTTAGGACTTTTTCTATTGTTATGTTTGCTGATAATGGATGCCATCGTGCTTTCATTAACATAAGCATTCAAAGTCTGTTTTTTTTTTTTGTTTTTGTTTTTTTTGTTTTTTTGTAGGAGTCATTGTGGATTGTAGAGATCAACCCTTATTGACATCCTCACTACCTTTTTCTCTGAGAGGAAAAGCACTCTTCTGCTACCTCCTCACTTCCACTCTCCTCTTTTTTTTTTTTTTCCCCCAACTCTCCTCTTGACCCTGTTACAAAGCCTCTTACTTCTAGGATCACCTCTACTGTGCAGTCAAAAGCAAAGTCTTCTCCCAACAAGCCACTTGGCTTTTGTAGTTTCACAAGACCTCAGGCATCGTTGCCTTAGGAAATGGGGACGTTTCTGGGATCTCCCATAGAGCATTCCTTCCTTGGCTACTCCAGCCAGACTCCTGCAATGAGACTTCTAGCAAGGGAAAGCAGGCATCAGTCTCTATGTTCATTTTATAAGTGCATCAACCGCTAATGAGCCCATGTCATTCTATTTGAAAGACTGTCTGGTGCAAAACCTCACAGCTGTTGCAGTATCACAGCTTAGTCAATATCCTGATAGGCAGAGAGATGTTGGGCTCGCACTCTTATGGGAAACCCCTGTTTCTACTCTAAAATTCACTTTAGTGAATCTTTTTCACTTTTCTAGTCTTATATAACTTGTTTGGAGTAAGCTGCTTGACCAGTTTTGTCTCCTTTTAATATATGCTGGATGGATTTGTTCAAACACAGTTCTTTGGAATGGGTAGGTGTTTAATGTCTATTGTTTCCAGCTTTAGACTTTAGCTTGAATTCCAAAAAAAAAAATACATTTACATTTTGATACACTAGCTCTCTTCTTTATACCTTTATAGAACATAAGAAAAGAACCATTAATCTTAATCTATGTACAAATCATGGGAAAAACAGACTTGTAGAAGTAGCTGCTGAAACAATCCTTTGTACCTCAGTTCCCCGCTGTTATGCAAAATATTTAACAGCATGAAAACAACTTAATAGTCATAGAGTCACTGGTCCCATCATTTCCACCCCTGGGTGCATCTATTCTAAATATGTATATGTAATTCTTATTTCTATAGGATTTTCAGTACTAAAGAAAAATCAAACTGCATGATTAACATAATGCTGTCAATATTTGTGACACCATGTAAATCTAATCCACATTGTTGGGAAAAAATCAGCTTCTTTATAGTCCAATAGCTCTTAAATAATAAAGTTTACTTTGGATAATTAATCATAAGAATCCTGCTTACACATCTCTACCCCGATCTTATAAATCATATCACATCTTCTTTTCGTTTAGTAAGAATCTAGATGATTTGTATACCTGTCTTTGATTTATAGGTTTGAAGTAGAGCTCTCGAAGGGCTCAGTTAACATGGACATCAATAATGCTGGTGCTAAAAGGGCTCTGTGTAGGTATATTTCCTTCTCTCCCCACAATGCTTGTCCAGTACACAATTTTTTAATATGTTCCTCTAAATATGTTATTTCAGCATTGCTATGGAATCAGCAACCAAGAGTTGCTCATCTTAAAGTCAAAATTGGTCTTTAATTCTTGAAATTAGTATTTTAAATCTGATTATTAACAAATATTTCTTTCCTGTAAATTATCCCAAAACATAGCCTTAAGAAATTGAAAAAAAAAAAAAAAACTTTAGAATTGTAAAGTACAGATTCTAGTGCTCTACTCTGTTCCTGGGTGCCCTAGATGAGGTACTAAACTTCAGATGTTGCTCATTATTTTTTTTTATTTTTTACAATGTATTAACTCATATTCTCTACTATTCCATTAAATAATTGAGATGGCTTACAAAGACATATCTAATGCAGCAACATAACATTTATACTTGAGTAAGTAATAGAAAAACAATAAGTAAATTTAGCTAATTGAGAGTAGTTAATTAATGGAGAGAGTGTTAAGATTATAAAGTATCTTTTTAGAAAGGACCTATAGTGATACAGTGGGTTCACTCTTAAAGCTTTTGGAAGAATTTTATTCATACCAGAGGAAGAAAATGTATATAAGTCACAAATATTTTTCAACGAGAAAATGTTATCGCTTTTCAGCCTAATTCACTTCATGTTCAAAATTAATCACCTAAGTGTTTAAAACATTCAAAACGTACATATTTTAAAATTTTCACTGAGAAAGAATTTTTAAAGGCTTAATATGAGTTAATTATAATGCACAATATATCTATGCCTTCTTTTTTATTTTCTTTCATAAAAAGACAATTAATAAAAAGATAATAAAAAAAGCCCTTACAAACTTTCCAAGTTTGTATTCACCCCTTCCTTGACACTTCTTAAAAAAAAAACAATTAGCAAAAATTTTTTCTGTTTCTTTGAAATTTTTATATGTATTTTTAAAAGTAATTGGATAATTTGACTTTCTTCACAATTCTAAATTTACAATAAACACATTAACCTGTGTATCCAAGGTCTGACTCTTGCGATAGCTCTAAACAACTAGTAAGTTTATCGCTGGATTTTTTCCTGGGATATTGAATCATTCCTGATCCTTGATCTTTCCCTAGAGAATCTTTTTCAGGGTGAATAAACAGCTAATCTGTGGTTAATTCCACTATTTAGAGACTCTTATAGTCAAGATTTTTCTTAAATTGCCCGTAGTTGCCTTCATGTGTGAAGATGCCTTTGCTAATGCTGAAGAAGTGTGAAAAGAGGGGCAGAGGACCTGCAGATCCCTCTGGTTTGCAAAGACATTAAGAGGCTTCTTTGAAAGAAGCTACTCATTTTAAGATCTCTCAATTCCTGCAATTTTATTTCCTTGCCCTAAATAGCTACTTAGCTTTTTGCATCTGGGTTCCCTTAATTTTAATATTGGTGAACAAAAATTTTGTTTGCCTTTGGGTGATAGCTGTAAACTTTGTAATAATATATACCAGTAATTGTGAAAATCTTTAAGCTTCCCCCACTGCATTGGATTCACTAGAAGGACATGGACTATACATTATCTATTCATTATTGTATGCTAGCACATAGCATTCGATTATTCACTTAACATATTTTTATCAAATATCTACTATGTGCCAGGCTCTGTTTCAGGGTTACAGCAGAGAACAAAACAGAGATGAATGTCCTCAAGGAGCTTGCATTCCATTGCCTGGCACATGGGCATGCTCAATAAACTTTAGATGGCTTTATTGAATGAGTGAATAAATAAAAGAATTGCTACCTCCAGAAATGATTCCTATGTTTATAAAATAGTTCAAAAATAGTTATATAGTTTTTACCCTCTTCGGACAAATCGCTAAGTGTAGTATAAATGAGCATTTTATATAACATATTTTTAATTTTGTTTCCTTTTTTTTAGTGTGTTTTCTCTCTTTACTCATTTTTCTCTCTTTATGCAGCCTTTAGGAAATGTGATTGTTTATGATGATTTGCAAATTCTTTCTAGAGGATGTCTACACTGAGAGGTAATCATTACTTTCCCCAAATATAAACAGTGACACATTAAAAATATTTAGACTATGTGCTCATATTACTGCTTAGAAAATACAGTGATAATTATCAATAGTCTTGATTATGCATATCTTAAATATAGAGAGAAATTAGAGGCTTATAAAGAGAGATAATATGTTGATATATAGATATATTTAGTGTAGGTCAATTCAATATCTTAGACAGGTCTGAAGAAACAAATAGAACTGCTAATACCTTCTGTCCACCCCCAAAAGTAACTACCGACTGAATTTTCCCAATTTTTATTGGTTCCATAAATTCCAGTCACATGCAATGAAGTGCTCGTGGAATGATATTCCACTAATCTGACATTCATTTTGGTTTGGTTTTATACTTACTTTCAATCATTCATTCATTCTTCCCCTTTTTCAACATATATTTATTTTCCAACTCCTATATTTCACACTAATCTCTGTCCTCACATTACTTACAAATGTGAATGAGAAGACCCCATGGGTCACCATTGTTATTTAATATCCTTTGAAGTTATAATTATTGCTAACTGGGTTTCCATTGTCATGAATGTGATAAACTCAATATAAATCATTCACTTTCAGTATTTATTTACTATTTACTAATATTTTAGTATTTAATGTTCAAGTTTAGTATTTATTTTTATATTATGAATTATTTAGTATTCATGTAAATGTTTATTTTATATATAGCATTATTAACAGGGTTATGAATTCAAGAATAATTTTGAGATGGGAGGATTCAAAAAGGCCATGATTGAGTCCAGCTTTTTTATTTTCAGGTGATATCTCACTTATTAGTATAATTATGTATCTTGTTGCTTTTGTGTTACACAAGATTTGGTAACCTAATGTGTATATTTTTGTGTCATTTCTATATAGCTATTCATTAGTGTGAAAATTAGAAATTTTCACATATGTGAATATCACTAATTTCCTTATCCTCTCCCCTTACTTAACAATTTAAATTCCAAATTACTCACATGTTGTATGAGGTTTTAGTGAACCCATGTCATTGATCAAAGTACTAAAGTTGTCTTTCAATATATATCATGTGTTAGTCAGAATTATATATAGCATATGCTATATATATCATGACAGCTAATTTAAGATAGAATTACAGACCTCTGTTGAAGAACAGACTTTGGAATAATGGAAAAGTTAGCATGCCATCATGCAGTGTATATGTTCTCATGAGTGCTCTCATATTCAACATATGATCTGTCAGAGAAATCATTTACCATGGATGCCTTTGATGGATGAGCTACTGATTTCTGCCTAATGGCCCTCTTAGCATTTCAGTTCAACAGTAACTAAGCATGTTCTTTATAGTTTTCAATGTTCAAATACCTCACTATTGCTAAGTCCTTAAAGGTACTCAATATTTCTTTGTGATTTTACTTATGATCTACTAGATTAGGAAGGCAAAAAGAGAAAAATATTCAATAATAAAATCTTACCCATTTGGTACACCAATCTTAACTTTAAGGAGTGCTGGCATATTTGTCTGCTAAATCTGTGACTATGGCAAAAAACTGTTGTTCAAAGTTGATTAATTAATTAATATAGGTATACATGTATATTATACATGCATATTATTTATGTTAAATGAGTAGAACTCTTTACTAAAAGCCTTCTTCAAGATGTTTTATTTTTACTCCAAGACATGTTTTATATCTTTATCTTTATATTTTATATTTGCATGTCTACAAAAGTAGATCTATAAGTATATATAGGCACATATCTTTCTATTTATAGATATATCTATCCATATATTCTATGTATTTTATGTACTATATATTTTATATATTAGTCTCAATACTATTCTTACAATAACAACAGTGTATTGAGTGTCTATAATGTTTAGTTTGTATTTAGGGGTATTTTTAATTAAAGATACTCCTTATTTTCAAATTTAAAAAAGCATCTAAAGATTAAAATTAACAAAATGAGTCATATAAAACTGCTCAATTTTCACATATATTGTTGGACTACATTTTATTTGACATTTGGAATAATTCTGTGCAATCTACGTGTTTATTTGGCATCCATTATCATAACTTCTTTTTTTTTTTTTTGAGACAGAGTCTCACTTTGTTGCCCGGGCTAGAGTGAGTGCCATGGTGTCAGCCTAGCTCACAGCAACCTCAAACTCCTGGGCTCAAGCGATCCTACTGCCTCAGCCTCCCGAGTAGCTAGGACTACAGGCATGCGCCACTATGCCCGGCTAATTTTATCTATATATATTTTAGTTGTCCATATAATTTCTTTCTATTTTTAGTAGAGACGGGGTCTCGCTCTTGCTCAGGCTGGTCTCGAACTCCTGACCTTGAGCGATCCACCCGCCTCGGCCTCCCAGAGTGCTAGGATTACAGGCGTGAGCCACCACGCCCAGCCCATTATCATGACTTCTTAAGAAATTCTATAATTTTTTATACCAGATATAAATCATAAATAGAGAAGATGCAAATATCTCTTCATTTCCTTCCTTGCAACTGATATTTGGTGATAGATTAGTAGCCACACCTACTTATTACCTATTTTTAAGTAATGTAGAACTGATCATGTTGATGAGTATATGAGTAATGCTATTTTTAAGTAGAAAATGTCATATTTAAATAGAAAATGTGGAATTTTAAATATATAAAGATTTCCTTAAATTCTCTATATTTACTGAGTCCTATTTTTCACTATATATTTAGAGTAACACACAGAACTTTATTTAGTTCATTCAATTTCATTAATTAGCTTTATAAATTTTGCACATGTGAATGTGGACCTAGTTTCTCTGGAATCAGAACTAATCTATGGTGAAATATACAGTATTGGAGTGGAAATATAATTAGCATTGCCAGGAAACATCCTCTATAATCTGCTAATTACATAAATTAACCCATATTGTGGACCACAGAGTCTTGGCAATAAGCAAGATGGCTATTCAATCTGTGCAGGTATCGCATTTTTTTAACATCTGGAAAGTTTCTATTCCTTAAAATATTATGATATGGGTATACTCTTTTTCCTGTGTATTGACTAAACTCAATACTGGAATGGGACTAATATATATTTTCCATACAAGTAACTAAAGCATGTTTACATGCAGCAAACTATAAGTGATGTAAAAATATGAGTTTGATATTAATTTTTAGTTTTCCTATACTAGTCTAAGAAATAAATGAAAGCCCATAGTCAGTGGAGGAAAGCATCCCCATTCTGGATTGTCTTTCCCTACGTACTCTCATGTTCTTTTTGATCTACACTCTCTGAGCAAAGAGCCCTATTTTGTTACGGAGTCCTATTGCTACAAGCAAATTTTTCCCAGATTGAGTAGATGGCAGTATTGAAAGTATGATTCATGCTCCACACCTGTTTGGGTTGTTTCTTGCATGGTATCTTCCTGTGCTGACAGCTGGGTTACTTGATATGTTGGTTTCCTAGACTGCACTAATGAAATATCACAAATTGGGTGGCTTATACAATAAAAATTTATCGTCTCATAGTTTTGGAGGCGAGAAGCCCAAAATTAAGATGTCAGAGGGCCAACGCCACCTCTCTGACTACAGATGGAACCCTTCCTTGTCTCTTTCTAGATTCTGGGGGTGGTCATCAAGCCTGGGTGTTGACTGCATCACTCTTATTTCTTCTTCTGTCATCACATTGGCCACCTTCCTTCTATGTGTCTGTGTCTCTTCTCTTTTTCTTAAAAAGGCATGAATCATATTGAATTAGGGCCCACCCGAATCGAATATGGCCTCATCTTAACTTGATTATATCTGTAAAGACCCTATTTCTGAATAAGCTCATATTTATAGGTGCTGGGGGTTAGGACCTTGACATACCTTTTTGGGACCAGAATCCAGTTTCTAAGACTTAGTAAACAGAGAAATGACTCCTCTTGTGTTAGGTCCTCTAGTTCTGACTCCACAAAGAATGTCGTGCATCTTCTTTTTTCATTCCATTTTACTGAATTATTTCCTGATTTGAGAACAATCTGAAGATGCTGCCTTCCATCCTTGCTATGCCTTTATACTTCCTGGGAGATTTAGAGTCTGCCAAATTTAGGGATGACACCCCTCACTGGGACAGACCACAGCTGGATTATTTTCTTCATGTTAAGATAGAAGGTCCACAGACTTGGAGATAGAGTATGGTCAAAGGAATTTGCACGTCTTGTTTCTTCCATTAAAAGGAAAATCTAAACAGTAGCTACTTATTGGCACTTGCTCTATTTTCAGATCTATAATGTCATAACTCCATACTGTCAGAAACTTCAGTGACTCAAAGGATCCTGGAAATAGGAGCTGACATTGCTAAGAAACTGGTAATGTTTGGAAAAGAATATGTCATCAGCCAAGTTCCTTATAGGAGCATCCAGTTACCATTCTAGCAAGAAAGAATTTGTCTTTTGACCCTTTTATTATATTCATAGGGCAGGACTGTCAGCCCTTTTATTTTTTTCCCTGGGGCAAGATGGTGGGTCCCTGGTGAAATTTAATTATAAACCCTGCCTTATGTTCATGAAAACCAATCACAGCTTTTCCCTTATTAAAATGAGTTATTCTCTAATGGATTTTGGAAGAAATACATATCAAAAAAGCTACATAAAGTGCCTCGAGCAGGGAATGTCTATGTTATTCATCCTCCTTTATGCTGATATGCCTATATCTTAGAATAAGAGGTCCTAGGTTAATATGCATACATTACTTAAGAAAAGTAATGGTAAACTCTTCTTGTTTTGCTAAATTTTTATATGACTGGGTTATTTTTAGGAGATTTTCACTGATGTTTTCCCCAAACACTAGTACCATTAGCATATTATTAGCTGTAGGAATAGGAGCTATTCCTAGTTATGCATTTTAATACAGACTAACAAAATCTATAACCTATGAGAAAATGAGACACACTATTGTAACAGCTTAAAGATAAATATTTTCACATTTGGGATTGACAAGCTTCATAATGAAAGTTAAATTGGTTTGAAGGCAACACAATGAATTGTATGGGCTTCAGAATTGGATAGACTGGGGCAGAATTTTGGTTCTGCTCCTAATTAGCAGAGGGATTTGGGGCAGCTCAATTGAGGTAATATAAGAAAAGCATCTCTCATATACACGAACTCATGTAGGTGGTACAGTTATAAAGCTTGAATTCGACTGCTATAGGCTGAATATGTCCCCCCTCCTCCCCACCAAATTCATATGTTGAAAGCTAATCCCCAGTGTGCTAATATTTGGGCCTTTGGGATGTGATCAGGTCAGGACAGTGAGAACATTGTGAATGGAATTAGTGCTCTCACAAAATAGATACCAAGGCTGGGTACAGTAGCTCATGCCTATAATCCTAGCACTTTGGGAAGACATGGCAGGTGGATTGCTTGAGGCCAAGAGTTCTTTGAGATCATCAGCCTAGACAACATAGCAAGACCCCATCTTTGCATAAATAAATGAATAAATCAGATCCAAGAGAGCTCTCTTGTGCCTTCTGCACTGTGAGACACAACAAAAAAGTGCCCTCTATGAACTAAGAAACAGCCTCTCACCAGACACCAAATCTGCCAACACCTTAATCTTGGACTTTCCAGTTTCCAGAATGGTGGAATGGTGAAAAATGAGTGTTTGTTGTTTAAGCCACCCACTCTATGGTATTTCTGTTATAGCAGCCAAAAAAGAATGAGAAATTCATCTTTTGACAGTTGAATTTAACATCCTATATAAAAATATAATTTATGCTGTGAATTAATATTCTCAAGAAGAGGATATGTAAGAAAATCAGTTTGAGCAAAATTCTAAGAATAGAGTGAAAATAGATCATGGGTTTTGTAATCCAAAAAGCTTCTTGCCGTTCTGAATCTCTCTGTGCCTCTAGAAAACAGCAGATAAGTCTTTCATTTTCTCCATATGCCAAAAGTTGAAGATCAATTAGCATAAACTGGCTACAAATTAATTTTTTAAATATTTCAAAGGAAGCATTTCATTTTTAGAATATATAAGTTTTAATATTTTATATTGTAAATGCTAAAACCTATTAAATATCAGGAAGTTGGAAAAAGTTTCATTTTACTTCCAATAAAAATGAGGTAAAATAATACGAACCTAACATCTTATAAAACTATTTTTGATATAAAATGTAACATTTTGATATTCTAAATTACATTGGCTTTAAATAAAATGTTTTTTAAAAATAAAGTATAACTAACATACATAAAGCCAAGAAATTATATGTGCTGTATAGATTATTACAAAATAAGTAGAAGATTCCAAGTATCCTTGCATACTAAATCAGTAATTATTCCTCTGCTCCTCAAAGTTAAACCTCATTCTGACTTCTTTCACTACAGATAAAGTTTGCCTATTTATGAAATACATATAAATAGTTATTTTGTTTCTGGCTTTTTTGGATCAACATTATGTTTTTGATGAACAACCATGTAATTGTGTGTAGTAGCCTATTTTCATTGCTATATAGTTTTCAATTATATGACTACTGCAGTATTTATCTAATGTATTTTTTTTTGTGGATATTTAGGTTGTCTCCATGTAGGGATGATTATGAATAAATAATGTACTGATGATTGTTTTTTCATGATTTTGCTGCATATCAACTGCCATTTTGTTGAGTATACAGAGATACTACAGTTTATTGATTTTAGACATTAGTGCTGTTTTGGATATTACAAATAGTACTACAGTGGTCATTTGTTCATGTATATGTATACACATTTGTGTTAGGAATATATCAAGCATCTTGAGTTATACCTAATTTCAACTTTATTAAGTACAGCCAGAGAGTTTTCCAAAGTGATTATTCTAATTCACGTCTATCAGCGGTTTTTGAGTGGTTCCAGTGATTCCACAACCTCACCATTGTACTTGATATTATCAGCCTTTTTCATTTTGAGCATGTTGGTGGCTATATAGTATCCTCTCATTGTAGTTTTAGCTTGTATTTCCCTGTGACTAATGAGATTGAGAACATTTTCATATGTTTATTGGCCATTTGAACATTCTCTCTTATAAATAGCTTTCTTGAAGTAGATTTGGGTAAGTTTTTAACATTTGTATTTATTCATATTATTCTGAAATAATAGTATTTCAGGTACAGATCATTATTACTTATAGTAATAACTGCATCAGTGCTCCATGCTTTATTCTTTCTCCTTTCTGGGGCAATGCATTGAGAGCCAGATAGGTAGACCTGCTTGAGCAAGAAAGCTGGTTTTCTTACATCACAGGAAAGGACCCCTGAAATTAGAACCTGGGATGTGGGCTGTCCAGCTGCCGCCCAGGGATTCACCTTCTGAGAAATGAGAGGAATCTAACCATCCTAATGTGAACAAATTTTCTTTGGGAAAAGAAGAAAGAGGCACTTGTGATTTTTATCTTTTGGAATATAAATAAATGTTTATTTACATGGGGTGGGGATACAACAGGCAAGGTTTCCATTGTTCTAGGCTTTACCTTACTTTGAAATGTAAATATCTGCCTCCAGACAGTTAAATCTCCGGAGTTCTCTCTGTCCATTCATTTTGTAAACTTTTGACTTGCATGCCTGCTCACTAGCCCAAGTTGCAGGTTTTTTTTGCTCAGAAATCCCTAGCTTTCTAAAACATGAAAATATTCCTATTGCTTTTCAGCTGGTTCTTGTCCAATTTTGTATTGAATTTTCTTTCTTATTCGTTTGGATTTATACAAGTTCTTTATGTATTTTGGATGTAAGTTTTGTTATATTTTTATTCTATGCTTGATTTCTATATATATATATTTTTTACCCATTTGTATTTCCACGGTTTAATCTCAATATTTTACACTGACATTTTCTGGTTTATTAAGTCTCTGAACTCCTGGATCTAATTTGTTATTAAACTCATTTATTGCAATCTTAATGACAATTTTTTCATTATTTAGTTCTAGAATTTCCATTGTATTATTTTTCTCTGTGCCTGATCTCTGTTTTTATTTCTCTATGCCCGATCTCTATGCCTGATTTCTCTATTTTGTCACCTGTTTTATCTTTTGACGTATTAATCACAGTTAATTGAAAGACAGATAGTATCTGATACCTTTGATAGATGAATCACCCATGGGCCTGTTTCCTCTTGGTCTTTTTTCTTGATATTTTTTGACTGAATGTTATAAATTATACATGGTAATTACAGATGTTCTATAGGATGGTAACTTCTCCACAGAGGATTTAATTTTGCTTTTGACACAGAGTTAGATTAAAGGAAGATCACCCCACACCCTAATCCATTTTCTTATGGAGGTGATTCGATGCTGGGGCTTTGTCTTATTCCTTTAAACCTTACTCCTAGAGTTTAGCACTTCAGTGTTTTCTTCTGAAATCCTTGAGTATATAAGGGTCCATCTTTTCTGAAGAGCACTGAAATCCAGTTTTTGTTTTCCTAGCATTCTTTGGCTTTAGAAAGCTTTGTTTGGGTTCTCAATCTTTAGCTAATAGCGAATGACTTATGGGAAGAAGTGACACTACATGTCTGCTTCATTTGAGTGCATTTTCTCACTTCTCTAAGATTATGGTTTCCTAAGTTCTGGCTGCCTTAGAAGCTCCATAATACTTTTAAAAAGTTTTTCCAGAAAATTAAAATAAAAATATGCTGAAAATTTTATGAGCTATTTTCTTTTTAACAATATTATTAGAAATCCAAGCACTTATTGTATATGTAGTAATTTTTAAAATAATTTTAAATGGAAAAATAAAACAGAGCGTTCACTATGTTTCTAAAAATACTTGGAAACCCCTGTGTGGAAAACAAACTTAAAAGTAGATGTTAAATAAGCATGGTTGTATATAAGTGATGATAGAGATAAATGTGATAAAGTTCATTAAAATATTAGAAATGCAGTTAAATAAAATTTGTTTTTAAGATATATATATATAGCAGCATACTTTATGTGTAGTCTCTTAATAAATGAACATAAAATAAAAATAATCAATCTAAATTCTCAATTCCATAAACAATATTAATTCTCTGGTAAAATTCTCACCTTTGACATATGATATAAACATTCTCAATTGATTCTTTTGCCCCATAAACTAATTTTTCCTTTCTTGTAAGCATTCTTTTTGAGCCTTAATACCATCAGTCCGTAAAACCCACTATCCCAACACATTGTCTACTATTACAAAATTAATCAAGGAGAAAAAAAATCTATGAACATGTTGACTTAAATTTTCTACTCATGGAATTTTTTCCAAGGAAATTTCAAGTCAGATCTAGATAGAACAGTGCCAGAGACAGACAGTTCTTATTAGCAACAAGACAGTAGAAATAGTCATTGTTAGAATAACATCACCATATGGCCAAGGAAAAATAAAGTTTGTTATCAAGAAGGTATTGGAAGTAAAATTAAGCCAACTTTCTTAAAGGAATGTGACTGTTTAAGCTGTTTACTGAGTTTAGTATCAGATGTATTATATTTAAACTTTCTAGAAAAGTGAGTGATATTAGTGTAAAGAGCAATGCACCTTATGCAAGACAATTTTGAGTCTGAATTACAAGCCACCATGTATCTGACCTTAATGTTTTGTTTCTGTATCTATAATATGGTGATTGGCTACCATTCAGACTTATAATGACGAAGGTAAAACATGCAGAATTCCTGGCTCATGCTAAACATCTATGATATGCCAAGGCTTCTTTTCCCCTTCTGTAAATGTTTTTAAATTATTTTCTATCTATTGTATAATTTTTTATTTGTTTTAATGTTCATCTTGTAATTACCATATTTTGTCTATAAGTTCTAATATTTTCTACAAATATTAGCATAAATTATTTCCTTTTTTTAAAAACGACTCTCTTTAAAAAGATGCATTGTGTTTAATAAGTTGGCATATAAATAAAACATTCCATTGAGAAAAAGTAATAATAATCTTTTTGATCAAAGATTAAATTGTAAACAACGTAGTATGAACAGGACTATGGCCCAGTGTCTGGACTTCTTGAAGTCTCAGGGGCAAATGATGAAAATGGAGCCCAGGCTGATTAGCAGAGTTTCTGGAAGCTCTACAATCAGATAATTTACACGGTCTTAAACAAGTCTAACACTTGGAGTTAAAATGCCATATTTTAAAATACAGAGATCCATTTTGAAGTCAAGGTTTTTTAGAAGTAGTGTTTTTTTTTTACTCCACTCATCTTCTCAGGGCCCTCAAATTGGTGCAAGAGTGTGGTCTACCACTCTCAAGCTCCCCATGTGAAGACCCTCTTGTCAAGAGACCTCCACTGCTTAAACCCAAGTTTCTACATATTCCTGTATTGGCCACCAGGGCAGGCTTATCTGGGTCTAGGTGGGGATGGGCAGAGCTCTCAGGGCCGAAGTCAGAGAATGGGAAGAATGGTGAAGTGTGGCTTTGGCATCATCAGAGAGAGATAATAGAAAAGGTAAAGAGGAGGAAAAATAAATAAATTTTACCTTCTAGAATTTAACTAAAAAGAGATTAAAGATCTCTAACCATTCACTCATATGTCCAAGTCCTTTTATCTTCTTTAATAATCAACCAAAAAGATAAGCCTACAAATGTTATTTTCATCTGCAATTTCAAATTACTTGTCCTCAAATAAGGCTTCACCAAGTGATTTTTACTTCGTATTGAATATTACAGATGTGAATGCTCTCGTCTGTATTTGGAAGCACTGCCCTCTGCACAGTGCTCTGATTAAGCAGAAGAGCAATAGGTGCTCCACCCTCAACAGCCAGCATCTGGAGAATACAGAAATTACTTCGTCAGCTCTTATATTTCGATAATACCCCAGTCATAAAATGGAGATGTGACCATTTCAGAATAGAAGACAACATGGAATCTAATGAATATTTCATTGGCCACTAAGGAAACACAACTTGAGAGAAACAACAAAGGAGAAAATACAGACAAGGGGTGTTTGAAATATCCACAGAATTCTGACCTGAGCCCCTCAAGATGAGTGTTTGACAGAGCTCAAATTATTTTAACTTTAATGTAGAATTTTTAAATTTCCCTTCACAAAATAGCATGTTTATCTTTCCCTACTGAGAAGCTGCAGTTTAATAAAATTTAGAAATTTCAAAAATTTGTCATTTGACCTTTTAAAGATATAACCCTGGGTAATTCTTCCCTCCATGGTAAAATAATAATAAGACCAATAATAAGACTATTTCTACTGTCTTATTGATAATAGGAACTGTGTGTCTCTGGCACTGTTCTATCTAGATCTGACTTGAAATTTCCTTGGAAAAAATTCAATTAGAAAAAAATGCACATTGTTTAGGACTTCTCTCTCTCTCTCGTATTCTGCTAAAATCTTTGCATGCATTGTTACTTAACTATCAGAGTAGTTCAATGAAGCAGACACTACTTTTTCCACTTTACAGATGAAAAACTGAAGCTCAGAGATGCTGAGCAACTTGTCTTATTTCTGCTTTGGTGCAGAACCTGGCACTCCAGCTCTGGTTTGTCTGAGTCCAAAGCTCATGTTTCTGCAACAAAATTGTATTGCCAAACATAAGTTCAAATCTTCCACTAATGTTTTACAATTTGCTAAATACTTATTTTTTATTGATGTACCAATCTCATAAATCAAGTAGCACAAGCATTATTAGCATTTCTTATTTATTTTTTAAATTTTATTTTATTGCAGTAAGAAAATTTACCATGAGATCTACTCTCTTATCAAATTTTTAAGAGTATGAAACAATGCTATAAACTATAAGCGAAATAGGTACAGAAAATCTCCAGAATGTATTCATCTTGTTTTATATCCATTGACTAGCAACTTTTTCCCCTTCACCCTGGCTGTGTCAACCACCATTTTGCTCTTTACTTCTATGAGTTTGACTGTTTTAAATTCATCTTATAAGTGGAATCTTGCAGTGTTTGTTTTTCTCGAGCTGTTTCATTTCTCTTAGTTCAGTGTCTTCTGGGTTCATCCATGTTGTCACCTATGACAGAAATTCCTTTTTCTATAAGGCTGAATAATACTCCACTATATGCATATAACACATTTTTTAATCTATTTTTCTGTCCATGGGCATTTAGATTCACATCTTGACTCTTGCAAATAGTGCTGCAAGGAACACAGGAGTGCTACTATATGTTTGAGATACTGATTTCAATTCTTTTGGACATATACCCAGAAGTGGTATTGTTGAATCACATGGTAGTTCTATTTTTTTTAATTTTTTAATATTTCTTTTTACCATTTTCCACAGCAAGTGCACCATTTTACATTCCAACCAACAGTGTTCAAAGGTTCTGATTTCTCCACATTCTTATCAACACCTGTCTTTTTTTTCATACTATCCACCTTAAGAGGTGTGAGGTCATATCTCATTGTGATTTTGATCTGTGTTCCCTGATGATTAGTGACATTGAGAATCTTTTCATATAGTTAGCCATTTGTACATCTCCTTTGGAAAATATCTATTCAAATATTTAACCCATTTTTAAATTAGGTTATTAGTTGTTTGGCTATTGAGTTACAGGAGTTCCTTATACAAATGCTCCCTGACTTAGAATGGTTAGTTAAACTTACAAGTTTTCAACTTTACCATGGTGCAAAAGAGATATGCATTCAGTAGAAACCATACTTCAAGTACTCATACAACCATTCTGCTTTTCACTTTCAGTATAGTATTCAATATATTATATGAGATATTCAATACTTTATTATAAAATAGGCTTTGTATTAGACGATTTTGCTCAACCGTAGGCCAATATAAGTGTTCTGAACGCATTTAAGGTAGGCTCAGCTAAACTATGATGCTTGATAGGTTAGTTGTATTAAATACATTTTTGACTTATGATATTTTTAAATTAGGATGGGTTCATTGGGGCTTAACCATATCTGTATATTTTGAAATTCAATCGCTTATCTGATATATGTTTTGCAAATATTTTCTCCTATTCCATAAGCTACTTTTTCACTCTGTTTATTGTTTCCATTGTGGTGCAGAAAAAAAAGAGAGGGAGAAGAAATCAAGTACTCAATGTGTAACTGATTTGCCCAAGACCACAGAGTTAGAAAAAAGCAGAATCAGAACTTGAACTTAATCATTCTGAATCATCCCCACTTGTTTGTGCAAAATAAATCATTAGACTGTATTAAAGCTTTTCTAGAATCACTCATATGAAATGTTAAATACTAGAGAACTTTGAAATACAGGCAAGATACCAGTATGAATTCCTGGTAATGAAGCAGAGAAGGAAATAGCAGTATGTGACAGGCCCTGCGGGCAACATCTGCTATTGTTTTATAAGATACATTTTCTATGTGAAATTACTCTGGACAAGGCTACTGGCATCTTTTATTCAAGTCAATTCCATACACGATACATAGTTTGTATCTACCATCTAAGAAGAAAAGGGCCACTCAACAGTACCTTGCTTAATATGTTTATCGAACCTTTCTGCTAAATGGCAGGAACATTTGTGGGTTGATTTAAGAATTGCAATTGTCACAATGAACTGCTGAGTCAGAGATATTTGATATGATTTATTGTCTTAGTGGATTGCATTAATTATATCTCACAGCTTTTTTTATTCCAATTTGCTATGGTTTTAATGTTTGTGTCTCCCTAAAATTCATATGTTGAAACATAATCCCCAATGCAATAGTATTGAGAGGTGGGGCTTCGGGAGTTGATTAGATCACAAGGGCTCTGCTCTCATGAATGCTACAAGTGCCCTTATAAAAGAAGCCTGAGAGAGCTTGTTTGCCCCTTCCACCATGTGGGTAGATGATTAGAAGGTGCCATCTATGAACCAGGAAGCAGACCTCACCAGAACTGGATCATTCTGACACTGTGATCTTAAACTTACAGCCTCCAGAACTGTGAAAAATAAACTTCTATTGTTTACAATCTACCAAGCTTACTATATTTTGTTATAGCAGCCCAAATGGACTGAAACACTAACATATAAGATTCAGCCCATCGCTTGGTAATTGAAGGGAAAAAGATATCAAGTTTTTATAGAAGAGTTCTGATGACAGTGTGATGTGCTTCTGCAGAATAGTGAGGAAATAAGAAGGCTCTATTTCCTTACTTTAGTCAGAGTAATAGATACAGAAACAAGGAAAAGGTTAATTAACATGAGTATTGATCAAGTACATTGGAATCTTTATTCATGAGAATAAACCTATATTCCTATATTTGAATTGACCAATGCTATATCTTTGTTGGTGCAATTATGAGCACGTATTCTGTTCTGCATTCTGATTTCATAACACCAGGAAGCTCTTACTTGAATCAATCCCAATAGCAATTTGGAATGACAACAATCCTTTTAAAAACAACCTGTTATCCTTCTAAAAGATAACTTGATTATATAATTCCGTTGTGCAGAACCAGTTCTTTTCTATCTTAGAAAACGTGAATGTTCTAATTACCCACTCATCTTGGTTCAAAGACTATTATACTTCTTTAAATTGGATTCTGCTGCAGAATACAGAGGCTGGGAAATTATTTTTTGATTGAATAATGTGAACAGTCAATTTACTAACTTTATACTCTTTCTTTGATGTCTAAATATTTATAGTAATGTTGAATAATTCTACATAAAGTACTTAATATTAACAGTGTTTAATGATTTTATGGATTTTAGTCATTATAATTTGTTTAGAAATTGCAGGTATTTTGTTAAACATCATTCTTAGATAAGTCAGTATTCATGCCACATTTCCATGCATCCCAGAAAAATAAACCAAATGAGGGAAGCCTGTCAGTGTAGTTTACCATGGTCTATCTTCAAAATAGGTATGAATTGCTGCAGCCATTTTCAAAACTGCTGCAGTTAGCAATACTGATTTTGAATTACTGTGATCTTTTTCTCTCGGTATGGATATAACATAGATAAGCTTTCCAAGATGAGATTTTGGAGGTCAAGGGCCAACTAAAATATATCATCATTCTCTTGTATCTTGCAAAAATTCTTATCCAAGGTGAGTTCCTAGCAAATGTAAGTTTAATGAATGAATAAATGCTATTAATACCATTTTTACATGGAGTGGCCAAAAAGAAAATCAGTTCCAAAAGCTCTAATTTAAAGTGGCAAGTCCATCCTGTCTATACAAATCTGATCTAGGGCGATTCAGATCTTTTAGGTTTGACTGACATCATTGGCTCCTCTGTAAGTTAGTAAATATTTATGCTGAGATGGCACTTTTATGTTTGAAGAACTGAGCAGATTATAGGAAAAATATCTCTTCTAATTTAGTACCAGGAGTGTTTAACAAAGTACAGCAACAGCTGACACTGAGGGGTAGATGGGTCTGGAACTTTCTTAAATAGCTTTTGCCTACAACTGTAATTAAGTGGCCATAACTTATAGTAACCCATTCAAGAGCAAAAAAGTAGAAGGGGAAAAAAAAAAGAAAAAGAACTATATATAAGTAGGTGAAATAGAAGGAAAGAAAGACAGGAAGGAGAAGAGAAAAAGATAGATAAAGAGAGGGATAAACTTAAGACTGTTATATTTTTAGATGCTTCTTTGTGGCATCCCAGCCGTAGGTTAACTAGGATACTTTTCAGATATGTTCCTCAGATTCCTAGGATTTGGAGAAGGAATAGCAAGAGGAAGAGTAGCCCAGATTTATGGGTGTATTTTAGTTCTACCCTTATGTATAGTTTCAGGATATTTCTACAAGATATTTCATATGAAGAAGGAGTTCTGCTACTTTTAAAAAATGTGGTATTGTTACTTTTTTTTTTTAAATAAATGCCCTGTCTAGGAGAAGAAATAATAGGTATGAAGTAAGGAGGTAAAAATTCAGGCAATTATCTTCGTTCTACATTTGACGTGTCCATGTTTCGGTCTGCAATCCACCACCGTTAGCTATAGAAAACAGATCTTCAGGTATGGATCTTTTATGGTTCCCATTTATCTGCAAAATCATCTCTTACTATGTCCTGTTTTACTTAGATTCTTCCTAAAGTGGAAGCTTCATTTTTCTCCTGACATGCCTTATATTTCCCCCTTCCATTACCTTGCTCATCTAGTCTCTCCTCTACCTAAAATAGTCTGAGATTTTTAACCTATAACCATAGCTTTCTTTCAAAGCCCTCCTCAAGTGGAAATATATTTTAATGCCTTTCTTGCAACTCCCATCTGGATGGGAACTTTTTCTTCTCTGTATTATATATTACAAACATATTACATGTATTACATATTTGCTTTTAGGTTTTGTAAAAATAATTTTAGAAAATCAGCAGTGCAATATATTGGTGAAGAAAGAATGCTCTGGGATCAGAATGGCTTTGCTCCAATCTCAGTTTTGCCACCAAATAGTTACATGAACTTGAGCTAGTTATGTAAGCATTTGTTATCTCAGTTTCCTCATATGCAAAATGAGAAAAATAAATAGTTCCTTATTCATACATGCTCTTTTGAAATTAAAATAAAAAATAACAAGCAAAAGAATTATAATAGTAGTTTTCACATAGTAAGTGCTCTGTCAAACTATTTGTTAATATCATTCTATTATTTGATAGTTACAGGAATATACATTATTACCCCCAAAATACCACAAAGGCTTTTCACAGGGTGCATGTTTTCTTCTATTCTTTATATATTATAGAATGTATCAGGGTGATTGGTATACAATAGGCAAACATTAACTTTTAATTGAATTAAAATAAATTAAATCGATATCTGCTGGAGAGTTCCTCTATAACAAAAATCTTGAATCTTTTCTCTCTTGGTTTTCTGAGTTTCCTGATATAGTTCCAACTTTGGTGATTGGAATTTGTTTCATAATATTCCTGGTGTGCTTTAATTGCAAATACTGTTTTCTTCTCCCTCTTAAGGGTTGAAAGAATAGGAAGCATACCATGATTCCACCCATAAGTGGCTGCATTCCAGTGTGATAAAAAGGAGACTTACTCCCTTCACCCTTGCCCAGCAGAGCTCTGTGGAGGTAAAATACACATCTTGTAAATGAAAAGTCTTTGTGAAGTGACTTCATTTTCTTCTCTTGATGAAATAGACATAATGGCTAAAATCCATGGGAAGCTTACTATGCTAACATATCTATGATAAATTTCTCAGGTATATTTTGTATTTATCCCTTCAACAGTACTAAGAGGAGGTTAATGTGATTATTCTCTATTTTTGCAGATAAGTCAATAACCTCAGAGAGTTTACATGATATGCTCAAAGTTACACAGCTAAAAATAAATGCCAGAATATGGATTTGAAGACCATTCTATCTGACTCCAGAGAAAGTGGCTCTTTGCTAGGTTGATTCTTTTTGTACTAATAGCAAAAGTCTTGCTTTAATTGCCAGTATCCATCTTTATTAATGTTTTCAGTGACTAATAGTTTATACCCTTTATAGAGAACAAATTTTAGTAATAAGAGTGTTAAACACTTAAACCCTATAGTACGTGGATGGAACAGTACATGAAGTATTATGTAAGATAATAATAAACCATCAGTTGGAGAGTTGTGTGCACCAGGATTTAATTTTTGCTCTTGGCCCTTTCTCCCATCCACCCAAAGCTTCTGTTACAGGACTCTGTGACTTTTAGTTTCAAAAATATAAACTCTAAAGGAGTTAGCACATAAAGTTTATGCTATAAACATAACATTTTCAAGACCATATAAGATACCAGATTACTACCATAGAGGCTGGATAAAATTCTTTTGATTGGGCAACGAATAAGGAATAGAGAGGGAGATAAGATGTTTGGGTGTCTCTGTCTTCATAAAAAGGTCTTGTGCCTTGTTCATGCTCTGTTCATGTTTTCTTATGGTGGGCGCTAGAAAGTTCAGATAGTTTGGACAACACACGCAGCAGAGAGAGCCCATATAACCTAGCCTCAGAGGAGCACGTTGGAACCTGAAAAATCCCTCATAGTTTACACACATTCAGGATGATACAGATCCATAAGAAATGTTTGCCTAGTATGTCTGGACAAAAGACTTTAAATAAACTCCAGAAGTCTCCGTGTGGTTCAGATTATCATGGGGCACAGCAGAATATTTTGCCTATTTCTAAGAGAAGCCATATATACAATAGAGAACTATAAGACAAGAGGAGGACTTTAATTCGTAGTGCGGTAACTTAGCACACACCTCCAGGGAATGAAATCCAAAGTCCATTGAGGTTCAAGAAAGATTAGCAGATGTAGGATAGAAGAACACAAAGACCAGCTGATGGCAATTCCCAGAAATTGGCACTGTATAAACTCTGGAGGAATACTGACAGAACCCAGCTAAGGGGTAATAGAAGAGCCTGAACTTTAAGTGTTTAAGTTCTCTCATCCTGAAGAAAGGGGGCTCATAATAGAAACTTAATTTCAACTGCAAGAAATAGAGTTATATTCTGTGTACAATTATGCTTATGATCTGAGATCCATAACCATTTATAATTATTTCACATTTTAATTTTCCTAGTTCGGTTTAAACCAATAATTTTAGAATATAATTTATTCCATTTGAATAAATTAATTTTTAAAAAATTCTATAAAATGTGTGCATAATTGGCATTAAATGCTAATTCTAAAATCTTGGTCGATCCTTTTTTATAGTGCTCTTAGAAATGGCACATCACCATGGATATTCTATGAGGAAAAACCTATCCCTCTTTCTTCGTTGTCTACTCTTGGGACGAAATAATTATATGACCAAAATATATAATACTTTATACATATAGCAGCAAGCAATTAAAATATTTTTAACCCTTTATTGCATCTTCTATAGAAAATTGTCCAAAGGATTAAGTATCATTAATGTTCAGAAAACTTGTTTTAAAATCTTGTTTCCCTATTTACTCTTTCAATTCTGTCACTAGTCTTGTAAATGTTCCAAAGTCTTTTTCTTCCAAACCAAACTGTTAAAATATGACTCTCCATGTTGACCAGGATGGCTTTTGACGCCGCCTCCACTCCCCACTTCAACTTCAGGATATGCCTTTTGGTCTTTCAGCTCATCATGCTTGCTCTTTCTTCATTTTATTTATCTATTACTAGGCAATAGCCACTCCAAAAATTAGTATCTTAAAAAACAATTAACATTTCTTTGTATGTAGTTTTATAATCTGGGCAGCACTTGGAAGAGACTAGCTTTTATATGCCCCACACGGTGTCAGCAAAGGAAGCTCAAATGGAGCTGGCCATTTTAGACTTACTCTTAAAATGGCCTCACTCAATGTTTTGCTTGATGCGGTAGCTGATGGATAGAAGCTCTGCTAGGGCTGTACAGTTAGAGGCCTTAGTTTTCCTCCCCCTAACCTCTCTATGGGGCTATATTAAATTTGCATAGTAGTAGTCTCAGGATAATAGGATTTCTTACATGGAGGATGTCTTCCTCAAAGGACAAAAGCAAAAGCTTCCAGGCTTTCATGCATCTTAGACTCAGAACTTACAGGCATGACTTCTAACACAATTTATTGATTGCAAATCCTAGGGGAATGGCTGCATAAGATCATGAATAGCAGAAGATATAGTTCATTGGGGGGCATCAATGAAATAGTTTCTCATGGTCTTTTATCATGTAAATCCCCTAACTCTCAGGTATTTTAAAAATGTATCCCTTACTTTAATTTTTTGATAAAGAAAACCAAGAGTGAAGAGGAATAGACATTAATCAAATAATCAAACAGCATTTGTAAAATCAGGAGAAGAGGGCAAGAAAAAAGGGTTCCCAGGAAAGAGAGCAAAGTTTTTTTGGTTATGAGGAAACATGCTAACTATAAAGAAGGCCAGTGTGACTGAAGTACAGAGAGCAAGGCCCTTTTATGAGACAAGGCTAGAGAGAGAGGTAGGTCTTACTGGGCCTTTTGGATGCATAAGGGAGATTTTCTCTTATTCCAAGAACAATAAAAACTTTTTCAAGGGTTTTCAGCTGGGAAATAACATGGTGATTTGCTTTAAAATTTCACTTTGGCTAATGTGCAGAGACTAGGTTGAGTGAATATGGTGATAGTGTCTATGAGCAGCACAGTTCATAGTTGGATAACATAGCTGATAAAAATGATGGTAGGTTATACTAGATGGGTATGAGGGATCAAATGAAGAAATACTTTGACGTATAACATGAAGAGATGGTGGATTGGATATATTAAAGCTGAGGTGTGAGGCTAGTATGTCCAGGATAACTAGACAAATAGGTGTTGCCATTTCCTGCAACAAGAAACCCCGGAAGAGATGGCTTGTGGTCCCCTTGGGACTTATAAAACGAGATACCAAGATGACAGCTGAATACATGGGCCTGAATCTGATAGAAACTATGAGCCATCTGTATGTAGGGATAATAGAAATCATGGCATGAATACAATTTATTTGAGAAAATGTATAAGCAGAATGAGAAGAGTTTCTCCATCTGTAAAATGGAGACAATGATATCACTTTCTTTATAATGTTAAATTATTAATAGCATTTAGCATAGTGCCCAGACATATGAAACACTCAATAAATGTTAGTTCTTATTATTACTGCTATCATTGGCATTACTGCTGTTTTTTTTAAGGGCTTAGAAGAATATTTATATTAACAAAAAACGGAGGCGTTTAACCAGAAAGTCAAATGCTGAGGACAGTTTGCTGGAAATGCAGGAATGGAAGAGAGGGATTGTGCAAGAAGGTAGCCACATCTGATACAAAAAAATCAGCAAAAAGATCAAATGCCTCCTTTTAAATAATATGCTCACTCAAGCACAGGGAATGCTTGAAGTATGAACAAGGTGGAACAATATTATGCCTCAGAGAGCCTGTCAAAGCAGACTTTTGTGGTGAAGCTCTATTTGGACAAGATACAAAGTGAAAACTCTGGCTAGTACACACTCTTACAGTACAAATCCAACCTCAATCAGCCACACAGCCTGGTCTAGATGACCTTTCAGCATCATCCATGAGTTAAGAAGAAACTGTTTTTCCTACAACAGCTGCCCAGATGTGCCTTACTTTGACCTTGGAGGGTTTATTGGTCTTTTCTTGCCATTTGCCTTACTCAAAATTACCTTGGTTTACCTTTCTGATCTTCTCCAGTGAAACTAAGTGACAGCATGAAGCAAAGGCACCAATGGTAGGGAAGATTGTCATCATGTACCGTATGCTCGACATATATTTATAAATTCACTGAAGATTCATTCATCAAACATTTATCAAGAGGCTACTACATGCTGGACACTTTCTAGATGCTAGCTGTCTAGAAAACTGGGTCTCAGAAATTTATGTTCTAATGATAAGGAACAGAGGTAATGAGAAAAACAAAACAAAACAGGTAAGAAAACAAATAAATGAAAGGAAAAAATGATTTCCCTTAATGGTTAGTGTCTAATAATAAAATTGGTTAATATAGTGAAAAATGACTGGATGGTGGAAGTAGAAGGTGTACACTTTTTATTGAATTATAGAAAGAAGCTTGACATTCTGGGGTCTAGGGTTTCTAAAAGAATCAACACTAAGTTCTAAAGATGTAATTGATATTGAAGCACTGAAAGAACAGAAAAAACTGTCAGTATTTTGACTCATGATGTATCAGCAGAGAGTGGAAGAGGATGAAGTGAAAGAGGTTGGCAAGGGTCATAATGTACCAACTTGTGCATCTCTCTCTATTATTACAGAGTACGTGTGGTGTTTGTTTTTCCATTCCTGAGATACTTCACTTAGGATATTGGTCTCCAATTCCATCTAAGTTACTGCAAAGGACATTATTTCATTTCTTTTTATGGCTGAGTAATACTCCATGATATGTATATATATGTGTGTGTGTATATATGCACACATAATATGTGTGTGTATATATATATATATATATCACATTTTCTTAATCCACTCATTAAATGACAGGCACTCAAGTTGACACTACATCAGCTGCAATTGTGAATTGTGCTGCAATAAACATTCTAGTGCAGATGTCTTTTTGATAAAATTACTTCTTTTCCTTTGGGTAGGTACCCAATAGTGGTGTTGCTGGGTTGAATGGTGGGTCTACATTTATTTCTTTGAGGAATCACCATACCGTTTTCTATGGAGGTTGTACTAATCTGCAGCCCCACCAATAGCATATAAGCATTCTTTTTTCTCTGTATCCATGCCAGAATCTATTGTTTGTTGACATTTTAGTAATGGCCATTCTGACAGAGGTAATGTGATATCTCATTGTGGTTTTAATTTGCATGTCCCTGATAATTAGTGATGTTGAGCATTTCTTCATATGTTTGTTGGCCATTGTCCATTTTTTGAAAAACTTACATTCACGTCTTTTGCCCACTTTTTAATGTTTGTGTTTTGTTTTTTTTTTTTTTTCTTGCTGACTTGTTTCAGTTCTTTGTAGATTCTGGATAGTAGCCCTTTATCAGATATATAGTTTGCAAGTATTTTCTCCCGTTCTGTAGGTTGTCTATTGAGTCTGCTGATAATTGCTCTTGATGGGCAGAAGTTTTTTAATTTAATCAAGTGCCATTTATTTATTTTCTTTTTTGCTGTATTTCCCTTATTTTAAACAGACAAGAGGGACTTAAAGGAGACCATTTGGGATGCTGCTTGAAGAGAAAAATAATGGTTGTTTAGACCACAGTGGCGAAACTGAAGAGAGAAAGAATTGGACATTGGATACAAGACACATTCCTGTTTGAATAAGTATGGCCTGTGGATTTATGAACAATTTTGAAGGGGAAGACATCATTAGCAAAAAATGAAGTTTGTGACAGTAAGGCAAGTCAGCACACAGGGATTATCTGAGAGCCAAAAGGATGAGATAGTACAGGCACTTTGAATTTTTAAAGCAGCTTATATAGTTTTAAAATGTTTAATAAATTGTTGTTTATGGTGGACTACCTAAGGATAAAGCAGATTTTTAAGCATTTCTTCCATATGACTGTAAAATCTGGCAGTCTAATTCTAACCTTGTTTTTGCTAAAAGATAGAGATCCTTTTTGTTTTAAGCTTGTTTTGATGTGAAAAAGGGATGGATTAAAAAAAAAAAAGCCTTATGTTACTCCTGCTAGAAATTAAGTGACAATAATTATTGGCCCCAAATATGCAAATCTGTAATGGTCATTTTGAGATATTTGATACAGTAAAAGGACCAATCTACCAAGATCTGAGGGACAATTTCTTCTTTTGTGCTTCTTATTTTCCTTAATGGAAATGATTTAATGAAAAGAAGTCCAGACTGAAAGTCAATAGACATATTTTGATTGTGATGAGGATATGGCTTGGGAGAGATTTTTCATTAACTAGTGATGTGACAAGCCACATACACTGAGTATGTCTCATTTCCAGATTTACAGAGTCATGACGTTCCTTCCTCCTCCTTGATTCAAAGATAATCATGCATATCGTGTATAAGACACATTCTAGGGAAAAGTACATTTGAAATACAATCCCTAATATTCTGATCTTTAAATGGGAAATTGAACCACTAAGTGATTTAGAGACTTGCCCTAAGTATCATATAGGCTTAGTAGCATAAACTGATTTTATATATTGAATACTGAGCTGCAAAATCCCTCACTCATGCCAGCAGTCAAACTAATTTTTCAAAATGCGTGTTTTAATAATGGAATCTTAAAATATCTATCTTTAAATATCAATGAGTGTAGGTGCAGGTACTTTTCATATCTACGAGTGAATGTGATAATTCTTAAAGACTGGAACATTTGGGAAATATAAAGTAGTTAATATAAAATTAGACTAAAATGTATATGGTTTTCAAAAGATTCATCTTCTCAAATCCTTTATTAAGTGTGTATAAAATAGGCCATGAATAATTCTTTACTACTAGATTTACAAACTTCTGTTTAATTTCTGAATAGCACGAAGGTAAAATATTCAAAAACAGTAAAATCAGGAATACCTGAGAATTGCTTAAGTGCACTGACTGATCTTATTACCTTTTATTAGTGTATAAGTCATTAAAATAACATGCAACCATTACACATCTACACACAAGTTAAAAACCTCTGGGATTGGTTTATGGTATATTTTGGTTCTTATATTATTATTCAGAGTATATTAATGACCAGTTTTAATACACTATGTGCCCTGACTTGGTTGTCATGCTTCTCCATAATGATGTATTTGGTTATACTGTGGTGGGTGTTTACATGAATGTTATTGATGATTTAAGAAACTTGGCTCACAGGCTCTTTTAATAACTCCTGCTGAAGAAGAGGTAATAATACTGGACAATACTGTCATCTGTCATACAATACTTCAGAATGTTCTCGTTAAGAGAGAACCACTCAGCAGTTTTTCCAGGTGCTACCTATCAGCTACAAATACCTCCTTGTTTTCTGCTTTACTCTGTGTCAACATAAATTAATAGTGGTTTTACAAGTTAATTTCTTTCACTATCCAATGTTTTCTCCAAAAGCATGTAATGAATTCATGCACGGGAGTGACACATCTCTCATATCTGTAACTGCAATTTTATTTAACGTATTTGTTTTGTAAGTCAGTAAGACATAAAATGATCTAACAAAAACCCAAGCAAAATCATATAAGATACCTGCCGTCGTGCATTGATACCATGTAGAATATCAAGTTACAAAGATATGTAAGTTGGTATAGTGGACAGACAGTGTTGGTGAAGAGTATGAATATCCTGGGAGAAATCATGTCTCGCTCCTATTAGCAGTAGGACCATGGGTGCATAATTAAAACTCTTTAAATCTCGGTCTTCATTTTTAAACTGAAAATAATAGAGGTAGCTATTTCAGAGGATATATTACAGATAATATCCTTCATATGCCTGGCAAATATTGAACACCTGATAAGTCTATATAGATACTATTATTAATGTTATTATAATTTTTAATATTAGAAATAATAGAAAATAAATAAAAATTTCTATTTGTGGTCATTTTAAGACATGACAACTAATTTTTTGACAGTTTCCATATCAAAAGGTAGAGTTTAATTCTCTCTCTATTAAATCTGGGCTGTCTTAATAACCTTTTAATAAATAGACTATAGCAGCAGTTGTTGTGTGCCTTTTGACAACTGCCTTACATTGTGGTAGAATTCCCTTCTGGCTCACTCTGTCTTATGGAACACGTGCATTTGGAATTCTGAACAGCCATGTAGCTCCCTTTAGGTTGAAACCACATAGAGCTGGAGAGATGACCACGAAGTGCCAGCTGTTCCATCCCCCAGCTATTTGACAATTCCAGTCTGTAACTGGTACCAGCTGCTAGTTACATGATAATTCCAGCCACAAAAATGTTCTACTGTCATAGCATTAGAGATCCTGAGCATGATGCTATTGTTTCAAGCCACTATTTGGGGATAGCGTCTAGGCAGCTACAGATTACTGGAACACTATTATCAGTTTATCCCATTCTATTTTTCTGCCTTCTGCTTTTTACATCTCTTCCTCTCAACATCTCAGTAATCTTCTTTTCATGAACAGAATAAAAACATTTCTTTTTAAATGAGAGTACTATATTTCTTATAGGTTTATGTTTAGAAGACTAAGAAATATGGAGAGAAAAAGATGGCGGACTATTATTGTCCATTCCATAGGTGTGGATAAAATTAGGCAGCTTTTTATGCAAGAGATCATGGCTTAGTCTCTGTGGACACATACGGAGGCACTAGACAGCTACACTACACCATGTTTCTTAGGATGTGTAGCTAGTAAAAGGAAGTTGATTAACGAACATCGGACATACAGTTGCCATCTGCGTAGCCATCACATAGCAGTTTTGAAGACCACTCTTTTCAGAGTGCTCCATAAATGCACCTGTGGATATCTCAGATGTCACAGGGTTTCATACATAATGGAATACACCTTTAAATGATTATCCACTCTTGGAGAGTGTATTAAATCATCTATATCATAGAACCTTAGAATATCAGATCTGACATGGACAATCTGAATTCCAATAAAAACTTCCCAAAGGATAAAATGGGACAAAAATGGCCTCCACAAGCCCAGCCACCCCTCAAAGCATTATCAATTTATTCTGATTTTTACCACCAGTATTTAGTTAATTTATTAATTAAAAGATGTAACACATTGATGAGTTTGTCCTATTTGTATCACAGAACAATTATTACACATTGCACTGAATCCACATTAAAAGACGATACTTACTCTGCAGTTTTGCTTCAGGAAATTTCATATGAGAGAAATTTTCATAGCTTTTCTCACTCCATAATTTAAATTAAACACTTCTCTGTCTCAAAATTGAGTTCAGTTGTAGAGTCATTATAGGCTCACAATATTGTTAATTTGTGGCAGAAATTTCAGCTTGCTATGTATGGATTCATTCTCAAGCTCCTGCGTTCTTCTCCGATATGACTATGAAATTTGGGACGTAGAAAAAAGGTGAAACCTGCTCAAACTCAGAAGGGAGGTCAGTCTCCCATAGGAAACTTGAAGTTAATCTGCATTAAACAGATGTTAATGTGCAAGAGTGAAAGAGGGTCGTATAAGGAAACATTTATATTGAACATTCTTTTTTACCTCATCTCTCAGTATCATTGCAACTTTCAACACCAGTCTCCAACTTGGAAACTTTAAGTGTCCCTTCCCTGTCTCTATTTTGTCAATCCGTTTCCCTGGTATGCCTCTAATGTGTGAGATTTTCAAAGTCCAACTATTTGGGGATGGGAACAGAAAAAAAGCCGATTTTTGTCTGCCTCTGATGTTCTCTGAAATATGTGACAAGCCCTGCAGGAAATAACATTTTGGACGCCAAACTCTCATTACCACATTAATTGCTTCTGTCATGACAGTTTGGGCCTGAGCAAATGGCTGGGAACCTGCTGTGCTCCTCAAGAGAGCAACACAGGCCAAGGGAAAGTGGGTCTGAGGTTCCCCAAACAGTCAGCTAAAAGGTGCTGTTATCAGAGCATGCTCTGGATTCTTCTTTGCCCCTTGAGTCACTGTTAGATTGGTGGGGGAGTGGCTGTCAAACGTCTGCGTGCCTTAAAACTTATAAAACTATTAGTGTAAACAAAGTACAAATAGGGTTAAATTCTGTTTTTTAACAGCAGGGCATATTCACAATAAGTGACTGTCCAATGACTATATGTCAAAGCAACAAAGGGTGAAGGGGATGGGTGGATGGTTTGAAGATAAAAGCTCCAAATGGGCTTTCAGTGTCCCTTCAGCTTGAAGCTGAATGAACACAGTGTAATCAGAGCAGCACATGAGAGGGCAATTTGAACACAGTGGATACTAAGTAACATTTCAAGTCAAAGCAAAATTCAAAAGAAAGTCCCCTTAATATTTCTCCCCCCAATATAATTAATCTTAAAGTATTCATTTTAATTAATGTAATTAGAGGATTAATTATTGAAATTCAGGTTAAAGATGAAAAGCACCATGTAATTAAGATGATTATTGTCTTTCTTTAACCTCCAAAGGAAAACCAAATGCAGTTTTTTTCTTTCCCACTCCTTTCAACTTCAGTAATATTTCCTGTATTTAAAGAATTATAAGATTTAAGTGAGACATTGGCAAAGGAGTGAAATGAATAGAGTGTGTGAAACCTCATACTGAACACAAAGAGAAGATATTTTGATCTCTATTATGTCATAAAAAACTCTAAGAATTTAGGTTTCAATGATATTACTTTCAATACACAGAGGATGTCAACATAAATTGGTAAAATCTTTTCATAAAGTGATTTAAAAATAAAGGTTCAAATAATCCAAAATACAGAAAAAAACTTTATGCACATATATGCATTATAACATTACTTATAATATGAAAATATTGGTTAAAAAGATATCTATTATCAAAATAAAGACTAGTATCCTAGATGGAGCTGGAGCCCATTCTTCTAAGTGAAGTATCATAAGAATGGAAAAACAAACACCACATGTACTCACCATTAAATTGGTACTAATCGATCAAAACTTATGTGCACATATGAAAGTAACATTTATCGGGGAGTAGGCAGGTGGAAGGGAGGAGGAAGGGATGGATAAACTCACACCCAACAGGGCAGTGTGCTCTGTTTGGGGAATGGGCATGCTTGTAGCTTTGACTTGGGTGGTGCAAAGGCAATTTATGTGACCAAAGGGTTTATACCCCCATAATATATTTGAAAAAAAAAAAAAAGACTATGCTACTATAGTTTTAAAAAGGTCCCAACTATGGCGTAGGTAAGAAAGAAGTTCGTTCATATCTTGTATGAGAATCTGGTTAACCCAGGATGACCAGACAGCTCTGTTTCATAAGATTCAGAGACACGAGTTCTTTTCATTTTCTTTCTTTGCCATCTCCATGTGTAATTTCTTTGATAGTTAAAGCTTGGGCACTACCATTTCTGGCATTCAGCCTGAGGAAAGTAGAACAAGCATTTTTTAAAAATGCAGATTTGAAGATACGCACACATGATTGTATCCTGTTGGCAAAACTTAGTCACCTGGAGATACATAGTAACAAGGGAATCTGGGAAATGTAGTCTTTTAAGTGAATAGCCATCTTCCTGTGCAAAACTTGGTGATGAAATGACTCCTTTACTAAAAGGAAGAAGGAGGGTAAGTCCAACAATAAAGAGGTATGGAGGTATGTGAAGGTATTCTGAAATATCTATTTGGTGGAATAGTGTAACACCAGTAAATTATTTTACCAAAAAATTTGTAGCACAGAAAAACGTCATTCTTCAAATACACACACACACAAACACTCACACTATCTGTATGAACACACATTGTTCTATGTATATCTGTGATGGTTAATTTCATGTGTCAACTTGGCTAGGCCACAGTACCCAGATATTTGGGGAAACACTAGTCTGACATTGCTGTGAAGGTATTTTTTAGAGGAGATTAACATTAAATCATTAGGCCAAGTAAAGAAGATTACCCTCTATAATATGGGTACGTGTCTCTCCCATCGATCTCCTGAAGGCCTCAAGAGAAAACAGACTGATGTTCCCTGAGGTAGAGGGAATTCTGCCTCACACTACTTTTTAAAATTTTTATTTCAATGGATTTAGGGGATACACATGGTTTATGTTTCATGGATGAATTGTACCATGGTGAAATCTGGGATTTTAGACTACTTTCTTACTTGAGCTACATCAGTTCTTCCCTGGGTTTCCAACCTGCCTACCTATCCTTCAGACTTTGAACTTGCCAGCCTCAACAATTGTGTGAACCAATTCCTTAAAATAAATAAATACTGTCTTTGCTATCTGTCTGTCTGTCTCTCTCAATGTGTGTATAAGTAAATATACCTATATACACATCCTATTAGTTCTGTTTCCCTGGAAAACCCTGATTAATACACTATACACACCTATGTTATATATTAAATATTACATTATTATATATCCAAAAAAATTTACAAGAAGGCACATTTCTGATTTTTAGAATACTGAAGTTGATATAGATTAATTAGATATCTTTAGAGGTTATGCTATTAAGATTTTATATATGTGGGCTTCATTTGTCCCATATTATTTTTAATTTAAAGAGATTTATTAAGGCCTCAATATTTGTTATTTTTCCTTCCATCTCCTGCATTTATGTGTGATCAGGTTATTGCCACATTTTGTGATACATAGATTTTTCATAATTGCTATCTTATATATCATTATATATTATAAAGCATACATATGTTTTATATTATATATACTTTATATGTAATATCATTATATATTATAAAATATCCTTATTTGTCTCTTTTATCATTTCTTAGTTGAAAGCATGTACATAAAATAACTTTGTTCAATGTTTTATTTTTGAAATTTAAATGAGATAGTTTGGGATAAATCACTTTTATGCTTTGATAGATTTGGATTTTGCTTTATAATAAAATTAGAAAATCTTTTGGTTTTTTTTTTAATAGGCCATATATAATCACTTATTAATAAGAATATATTTTATCTTAATTTTAGCATATTTATGATCTTTTCAGGTTTTTTCTTTTTAAATGTATTTCCTCTGAGTTTTCTCCCTTTCTGTTTGCCATTTTATCTAATAGTTACAAAGCTTCAGTTATTTTTCTAGAGATTACCTTTATATAATGCCATCATAAATACCCTTAGTTCTGTATTTGTATATAGAGTATTAGTTTCCTTGTAGGAAAAATAATAAAATTACATCCTTTTCCTCCAAAACCTCTTTCCTATTGACAGATTTAGTCCATGGTGCACTCTTTCTTCATGATCAATTTTGTACAATTAAATATGCATATATTTCTATGAATTGATTTGTCAGATTTGTGTTATAATGTTTGATTCCTGGCTGGAACTCATGAGGCAATCTGTAAGTCTTCAGCTTTTCCCCTTATCCCCTTCCCAACATTTTTAGTTCTTTAATTATGTTTAGACTATATTTTGCCACTCTACATTTTTCTTTAGAACTTAGTTTTATAGCTGAATATATTTGATGCTTGTTATTGTGACTTTGGCTAAATTTTCAACCACCAACTCTTGGCAGGCTGTACTCATTCTCTATTAGATTCCTCAAGAGACTCTTGGGGAAAACCATTTGTCTGTACCTTTTATAATTGAAAGATCATGGTTGGATATAAAATCTTTCATTCAACCTTTATCTTCTTAAGAATATTTTAAGCCTGGCGTCTTCTGGAGTTGAATAATGGGGTAGAGGAGCCTGAAGAAGTGCTCATTTTATTTTATTTTCCTTACAAGTGGCTTGATCTTTTGCCTTGCTGCCAAAATATTTATTTATTTATTTTTGAATTCTAATAACTTTACTAGGATATATCTTGATATTGATCATTGTCTTCCATTTTCTCCTGGTCTACAGTACAACTTTCAACATGAAGATTCAAGTCTTCTTGTTTTATTTTGAAACATTGATTCTATTCCATTGGTGTGGAACATTATCCTTTATTTTCTAAATCTTTTATTTTCTTTCTAATACTTCCCTGACTCCTTGACTCTGTGTGTGTGTGTGTGTGTGTGTGTGTGTGTGTATGTTCATTTAATTCTTTATTTCTAGCCTGCATATTTCTTACTGTTTCCACGTGGTTTCTTCTCTGGTGCTTCATCAAGTTCACCTTAAATTCTAAAAGTGTTTTCCCTCGTTTTCTTTCCTGAATTTTGCCACTTTACAACATATACTTCTCTTATTCTCAGGCCATATCTTCCCTGAATTTTTACACTTTTGTTCTGTGTTCTTTCACATATAAAGTTCATTAAAATATTGTTCTAATCCACAACTACATATTTGCTAATAAGTGTTTTTTCCTCTCTTTGTAAGGTTTAGGATGCTTTCCCACGATTTTTTTTTTTTTTTTTTTTATGGTATAGTTGTGGTGAATCTCTTTTAGTTAATAATCATTGAAAGAGTAAGGCTTTTCTGAACTAGTTGCACTGTTTGTTCTATTTTTATTTTTGGATGGTGGAGGATAATGCCATCCAATATTACCCTCCAGGTTTCCCCACTCAAAAGACTACCTCTTCTGTTGCCTGGATGATCAAGTCTTTATTTAAATATGGTGCCTATGGAGGATCTTGGAGGATTTCATTTTGTCTCTTTGAAGATAATTAGATTCAGGATGGCCTCTGTTTCTACTCTGTGCCCCCTCAATAACTAACACCATTGACTACTGTAACCAACTCTTGCTTGACTCCAGGTAAATAATGTGTGCTAAAGCATGTAACTTTGCTAGAACTTCTAAGATTTACTACCTAGGACCCCCCCTGCTTACACACACCCCCCCAACTTCTTTCACTGGAACCCTACCAGGATAATTTACATGACTTCATGCTCTACCTTTCCTAGGTGAGGTCAATGCCTAGTCTGTTCTGTTACATCCCGGCCTCCCAACATTTGCAATTAAGGATGGATAACTGATCTTTGAGAACACATTTTTGTAGGCTTTTTCTGAGATCTGGTGCTGGCTGGCCACTCGGTGTGCCACTGTGAAACTCCCTATCACCTGCTGTACAATGTGTTCTAGCACTGCAGCCTCCCCCAGGACATGGGTCATCCATGAGTTCTTTGCCTTATGTTGGCATTCATGAATTTCCTATGTTTTCATGCTACAATAAAGGGCAGTTTGTTTTTTTCCCCTTTGTGCAGGAGATTTTTCAGGTGATAAACAAGCAGGATTCATATCTAAGATGTCACCACATTTATACCTGCACCATTTCAATCTCAATGAGAAAACCAAATTCACAGAGAGTAAATTATATGCCCGCATTTCCACGGCAAGTGGTAACAGAGGAGATACTAAAATTCAGGTTCTTAAGTTCTACTCTTCTTTGCCACACATATTTCCTTTACCCACTCTGGTACACTGCACATCACTAGGGATCATTAATGTTTTGCTTTTTATACTCAATCCAATGTTAATCAAATTTTTAGTGATATTACATAAATATTAATTGCTTACAATAATGCTTGTTTAAAAATTACTTAAATGTAATTCTTTCTTGATTATGTCTTGGGCTGGTGGTCATAGCTAGTAAATATCCAGGAAGCCACTGCTTATTGTTTCTGTATAATCCTTGAAATTGCTCTGCTGTACCAACTTTTAACTATTTGAATGTTATCTCTAGTTTAGTCTACACTAATGGACAATTAATGCAATTTGGATTCAAGGGGCTAGCAATAAAAATGCTTGTATCAGGTCTGGATAACATGTACATATATACACAAAATTTATATACATAATTGATATATATGCATATATATTAAATCTAATTTTATGTAACTAATATTATTATAGTTTAAATTTTTTCCTCAGCTAAGAAGGAAGAAAAGAAACAGGTCAGTGAAATGAGATCCCTGAGATGGCCACCAAGTTAGGGGAGCCTTTGAATGATATAAATTCTTGTTTTGTTGTTTCAATTTCCCATTTGTAAACAAACACAGAGTTATGGGAATCTAAGGAGAAAAAATTAGAGCAGACAGGCAAATTCCTCATCAGATTATATTATCTGGTACTACAAGGAGCTTTAAGAAAAGAAGAAAGTACCACAAAATTGTTTTATAATCAGCATTCTAAAGACAAATTTGCTGTAAATATCACAGGAGACATTGCACAGCCATTTTTAATTTCGGAGGTTACAACATCTTCTCTGGAGAATTCAGCAATCTCAACAAATGCTCACAGAAATAAATTTCCAAGGCTCTGACATCATAAAGTAAAAAAAAAGATACAAATGATCATCAGCCTGTGGTTGAATCCACTAACTTCTGCTTTATCTGCAATAGTTTAGCCTTCTAAAGTTTTTCATTTTTTAAACCAGTTCAGTCAGAGATTGCAATGATTCCAATTCACCAACCAATATCTATCAAGGAGTAGCAATCTATGTGCTCAGATTTTTTAGAAAATCTGGTGTTCTAATGAATGTGTGGCAGAAGGTGCACGATAAGATTACTGAGGATTTCACCCTGGGGTTTTCTTTCCCCAAAACAAGGTCTGAGCAAGCTATGTTCCACCTGAGACGGGCAATTTGTCTTTGGGCCATGTTTTGCACATTTCTTTTATTGGACAGAACATGAGTTCTAACTCAGCAGAGAGAATATAGGAAACATTCAGAGGCGACTGTAACCAAACCTCCATCAGCTATTTCCTATAACCAGCTCCATTTATGCAAATACAGTTTAGAAACAACAACTCAACTTAGAGGAATCTCATTGTTTCTATAATAGAGGATCCCTTTGGGTAATATCCAATTAATAGAACATGTTATTTTGAATGCAAGCAGTTGCTTCTGCCAAATAAGTCCTTGAAGGAACCATGCAAGCTTTGTCCTCCAGAGGTTTGCATATAAGCATCACTAAAGTCACACCAGCCATGGCCTGAGTCAAGCTGTCCATTTATGCAAGCTGAAGAAGACCATGTTTTGTTTCCTTTAGCAGTTTGCTGAGCTGCTACATCTTTAGCATTTCATATAAATAAATTAAAGAACAGCAAAAAGTTGGAGTATAAAGTTTACCCAAAAGAAGAAGAAAGAGACAGACTAATCTTCACAAAATAGAGCCACAAGATTTGAGGCTGCTTTCCCTTATTGGGACAGTTTTCCCTCTCTCAGGGAAAGTCGACCCTGCAGTCATACATTCACTCATTAGCACTAACAACAACAACCAAAATGGCTGTTGGTCTAGAACACACAAGGTATGCAAATAAAAACCAAATAATTCCCTTTTCTTCTTTGTAATTCTAATTGGCAAACATTTAGAGATTGAAGAATAAACATTTCAGGAAAGTACAGATGCTCTCTTTCCCTGCTAGATATAGCCTTGACATATTGGGAGTACTATGTATTCTAATTTTACAAACACCAGAGGCATCTGATTTATTATTATATAAGGTATAAAGTAGCTATTTTTTTCACCTAACCGCTCAGAGATAACCCATGAGACAATTACCCACAGCAAGGACTGATTAATCTTAATGAGGCCCATACAAAGACTATGTTCTCAAAGTATTTTATCTAGAGGTTTTCAGAAATCTTATTTTTAAAATATATTTCTAGACAAAATAGGGTATTAGGATGGTCTCAGAAGGTTTAAAATGAATTCTGAGTCTACTCATCCCTAACCTCTAATCTTAATCAATTTATGTATCTTACCATAATTCTACTTACTTATCTTCAAAGTTAGGAGAATAATCATGACCCCCTAATTGCCTTACAGAGTTCTTTTGATAAACCCAAAGATTAAATGTGAAAATACTTCATAAGTTATAAACTTTCATACAAGGATTTCGTGTTTTTATATTGGTGGTGGTTGTCCCGACTCCTTTGGATGACTTTGGTAGGCTAGAAGGAGGGAAGAAAAAAAATCTTCTGCTACTGGTTAATTTATGTTTTGTTACTGGAGGATAAAGTGCCAGAGTATAGGGTTATCATTTACTCTTCAAGCAGTTCTGAAGGGTAGATATTAACTTAAATCAGCAAAGTCTTCCTTTTAGCTTAAGTGTAAAGACATCCAAAATCTCATTCACCAAAATATATTATTTATAAAATATCTATATAGATTAACTTCTTTTTTCCACCTCATTTAAGTCAGGTTGATGTGTATCATCACCTTTAGTGGGCATAATATTCATATTTTTATCAGCTGTGAGAAAAGTACTTGAAATTTTCCTCTGTTAGAAATGCCTGATACATGTACTTGATTCATTTGTAATGATCTCCAATTCTATGTGCGTACTTCTCATCATGCCCTGCAGCATGTATCATATTGATTTTTTGAATTTGGACATATTTCTCTCTTAGAAACAATGTTGGAGATGGTATCTCTTATTCTTAATTCTGAACAGATGTACTTAAAATATGAATAAGTTTTCCTTGAATCCAGAATTATTTTCATAGCACTGGTTATGTAACATGTTCTCTCTAAAACATGAAAAGGTTTTAACCCCCTATACAATGACAGCAAGACAAACTTCTAACTCAGAATTCCAAACAACCTCACGCTCTTTCAGGATAACTTCTTCCTCAAGAGATTTAGAATGTAAATGGAGGGAGATATTGAGCTCCTTCCAAAAGTCAATTCTCCCTATTCTCTTCAAAACCTTCTTTTAAAGCATCTACATCAGTTATTCCGGAGTGTTTTTTCTCATGTGAAAAGTCGTGCGATCTGGAACCACTTCTGCTTTTAACTTGATCTGTGACATTAAATAGCCCTAAAACTTTATAAATTTTGGTTACCTAAACTTTAAGGTAAAATAGATTATCCTTAAGGAAAATGACTATATATACATACACATACACACACACACACACACACACACACATATTTAAATCATATTTTAATTTCAGGATATTGAGGGAGTACAAACATTTTTTTACATGGATAGCTTTTATAATGCTTTGATCAGGGCTATGGCATGCCTATCACCTGAATATTGTTTATTACACCTGTTAGGTAGTGAAAGGATGGCATTGCTAGTAAATTATCTAACATAAAAACAGCACTGCACACAATGGTGTGCTGGCTCCCATTGCTTGCTTCTTGCTTGACTACCTGTGGCTTAACTTTTTTGTTTGTTTGTTTGTTTTTAATAGCTTGTTTTACAGAACTGGAAAAGTACTGAGCAACATCTGCCAAATCACATTTCAACTAGCCAGATAAAACCAGCCTAACAGAAAACAACTGCCTTCTGGTATTATTTCATAGCAACCATTCTGCCTCTACAACCCTAATAAAAGCCCAAGTCACTCATCCTCAGGACCGGCATTCCTTCTTCCTTTCATGCCATGCCTTTTCCTCCTTTGGAAAGTAAAATAAACTCTTTACTTTAAGCCTGGGGGTGGGGGAGCATCTTTATGCTTTAACTGGTCAGGATATGGGTTTCAATTATAAATTATTAAAACTGACTCAAGATAAAGCAATAATACTAATTAAGAAAGAAAATGCCTATAGGTAATGACAGTCTTTGTATTTACAAAAGGCAGGACCAGTTCAATTAAACTTGTAGACTATACACTCCCTGTATATTCACCCACTTAACAGTGACAGAATATCCTCTGCATATAGAAGGTATGCAAACTATCCTTATTGTTTAGTTGGTGGGGTGGTGAATGATTCTTCAAAATAGAAAAACAAAAACAAATAAACAAACAAGAAACCCAAGTTGTAAAATGATATAGCATATATATTAGTATAAATTAGTGTAATGATAAGCACAGAAAAAGGAGTTTTATGATGTCAAAATTTTTTAAGTAATAAACTAAGAGCTTAAAACTTGAGCCAAAGATTCTGACAGAAGCAGACTATTACCAAAGTCTAACTTAAGGCAAATGTCTAAAATCTCAAATATTTTAAAAAATATGAAGCAGGAATGTATCATTAAGGATAGAAGAAAGATACACTTTAAAATTTTCAGACCTCTGAAATGGAATTGATTTTCATTGTGTCTGTTAGACATGAAGAAAGGATCAAAAAGTCTACAAAATAAAATGGCATTTGACACAAATGGTGCTATGATTACATATAAATTGAATACTGAGACTCCATACAATCTACTCACAAACTAGATATGCAGACACTGAAAATGAAATCTGTAATGGGGATATATAGTGAAGTAGTACAGAAGAGTGTATTTCAACATTAAGAATGTGGGCATTTCCAGTGGAACACAAAGGTAAATTATATGAAGTGATTTCTACTCTCCAGAAAAGAAAGTCAGAGTTAACAGTGGAATTTGCAACTTGGAAGAAACTTTGATATATTTTAGATTAAGAAAATAGCTTTTTCTCTAACAAGAAAGAGTTTATCACTTACATCTATTCTTTCATTAGGTTGTTTTACTTTAGTTTCAAACCTATAAATAATTTACAGAAAAGATAGTTTATGTTGTTTAGCTTGATTTTTCATAGCTATTGATGTTCAGCAAACCTTTGCATTTCTAATATAAGCTTTAAATAGTATTGCATGAATAAATGCAATTCAATCCATGGAGTTCCATATTTAACTCAAAATTCAGAAGCAATCTATGCAGAAAAGCTCTGGGTTTGGCCACTTTAAAATGCATTTTCTTATCCCTACTCAAAATGTGGAGAGCATTCAGAATAAAAAAAAATGTGCAGGTCACTGCAAAAGAAAAGATAACACGGAGACAACCTGAATATTCTTGTTGATATGTTTAAATGGGTTATTATGCTTCCCTGTGACATGGCATATGCAACGAAAATAAAATGTAAGGGCAGTGATTCGTGCAATGAGCAAGGTGCCTGTGTCACCAAAGTCTAGGCTGAAATGCGAATTGGACTGAATTGTGAAGCCTAACATCATTTGTTAGTCGAATGAACTTTCTGACTGGGTTCACAGAAGAAAAAGTCAATGAAAAAAGTAGGATGACTGTTGAATTCGCATAGATGCAGAAAAAGAAAATGAGCATATCAAAAGACTATTAAAATACTAATTTAAATAAAATAGTAGGAAATGTTAAATAATTAAAAGTTCAATTTGAGAGTAAATTTCTTATAATTTTAAACATATGTAGACAAGATTAAAGACCAGATTAAAAAGAATCTGGTCAAAAGTATAACTAAAGAATTAGGTCATATTTCTTCACCTCCCTCTTTTCCAAATGCCTTCTGTCTTGTCTTGTTAGTCACAATTATGATCCTGGCCTCAGTGTTTAAAAACAAAATGAACATGAACATTAGGTGGATCGATACTGAAGAATTTTAGAAATAGAAAGTTACCCCAAAGTTAGGAATAAGGAGACACTGACTGAAAGGCTAAACAACTTTGTGGCAGAGTAGGGATTTGAAATGAGAACTCCACAACAGCCAAGTCCAGCTCTCTTTCTAATGTGCCAGACTGTTCCAGGGAAGCCCCACCAGTTGTCCTGGAGGAGCTAGAGGGAGAACACAAACATAGAACACAAAGACGTCTCTAGCTACCTCTGGGCTTTTCCTTGTGCCATTCCTTCTGAAATGACCCCAGCTCTCCATCTATACCTATGTTATTTGAACCATTCTTAAATGCCAATTCAAGTTCAACTTTTTTTCACCTGTGACCTTTTCTACAACTGATCTCCTCCCAAATACTTGTATTAATGTTTTTGTGTCTTACTGCGTGGGCTGACCTTTATCTCCCTGCTTTGCAATTTTTCATGTACATGCTTAGCTCTTTACTAGGATAATAACTATTGAATAAATAATTCTATATCCTAGCAGAATTATAGTTAATAACAAACACACACTTACACTTAGAAAGACAGACAAACCTAAGGAATAAAATAAACAGATATCAGAAATTGTAAGAGTAGACATTCAGAACGTTTCTCAAAATGTGGTTTTATAGCAATCTGTGCCCCAATTAGGAAAAACAAAAACACAAACTTGACCTCCTGAATGCATTATGAATCTTTGCATATAAGGCCCAGGAATTCGAATTTGTATCAAGCTCTTCAATAATATTTGAGTCTCTTAAGATTTATGAAATACTATGGTTGTGAAGGAGATGAAGATGAAGATGAGAGGTTTCCATAGACTTCGATCACGTGTACTTGCCTCACCAATCACCTATAATTATTTTACCCTTATCTACCCTGTTTTCCATAAATATTTAGCTAATCCCCTGATTTGGGATGGTGATGTTTAGAGTCTCCAGGGACGAGAGAATCTGTGTTAGAAGAGATTTGCATTAGCTTTCTATTGCTGCTGTAAGTAAGCAGCTTAGAACCACACCCACTTATTTCACAGTTTCCCTGGATCAGAAGTCTGGACACAGTGTGGCTTCCTTGAGTGTCTACCTGGAGTCTCACAGAACAGAAATCAATGTGTCAGCCACCTACATTCTCCTGCAAAAACTAAGAACTTGTGTCTAAAATCATTCAGATTGTTGGCAGAACCCACTTCTTTGGAGCTGTAGGACTAACATCCCTGTTTTGTTGCAGACTGTCAAGCAGAAGCTTCTCTTACTCCCTAGAGGCCTCTCTCTGCTATTTGCACATCTCAGAGCCTAAAACAATATTTAAATCTTTCTCAGACTTGCAGTCTGTCTAATTTATCCATCTGTTGCTTCTCTGTTGCCTCCCTCTTCTGAAGCATCTCTCTTTTACTCCAGGCAGAGAAAGTTATCTGTTTTTAAGGTTTGATGTCATTAGACTAAACTCACTCAGATAATCCAGTATAATTACCCAATTTTAAAGTTATCAGTTGCAAAGTTCTTTTTGTCCTATGTAACATAACATTCACAAGGTTCGGGTATTGGGGATGGGCAGATTTTGGAGGCCATTATTTTGCCTGCTATAGGATATAAATAAAGGTCTTTAGTTCAAACATCCTTCAGGTTCCTACAGTTCACACTGAAATGTTTTCCTAAACTTATATCCACTCTGTGTTATGCTTTAGGGGATACTCAAAACTCAGGGTCAATTATGTTCTAAGTTCAGCTCCTGTCATTTCTATGGGTCTTGCTAAAATATCCTCGAATGCTACCTGTAGGGACAGCAGCATTTCAAGCATCTATATAAAAATGTACATATAGGGCTTTTATTTAAAATTCCCAAGTCCTCTTTGTACACATTGCTGCTAATTTACCACCTCAATCCTGTTTGCACAGATGCAATTATTGGTATTTGGAGTTTTGTCCCAAAAGTTAGATATGGTTCTTTTTTCATTGCTTAATTCTGCCATGCTGTATATTTGCAACTTTCCTAATGCCATGCCTTCCTGTTAAAAGTTAGCTCTATTTGTTGAGAGGTCAGTTTCTAAAATAACAGCAGAGAAGCACTAATAGGTAATGGATTAACTGAGGAGTTTTTAGTAAAGTAAAATAAAACCATACGCTATTTAAAAGGATAAATGGCTAAAGAAGTTAGTGTTTTATGAAGAAAAAAATCTTTCCAGCTATAGGTATTAACCATTAGGAAGATATATTGACAAACATTGGCCTGTTTAGACTTATTTCTTGGTTGGTTGGTTGCTTTTGTTTTTTTTCCTTCTTCTCTTTCCTGTGGAAGGAAACAATTAGGATTACAATGATTTAAGGAAGTTAAGTCTTTTCTGGGTTGATTGAGCCCAGGAACAAGACTGTATTATTTGTGCTATTAACACCACAGTGGAGAAGGGCAAAAAGATGTGAACTGCAAAGCAAAGGGATTTTTATATGATTCAAAGACTTTTGAAACCCAAGAACGATGGAGAATTTTTTAGGATTTCACAGGCTACTAAGATCTTTACACAATTCAATTCACTTGATTTCATGTATACATTTTTTTTTTTTAAAATTTGAGTAACCAAAGAGGATGCAGTGAGAATGAGAATTAAATATTTTTTGCTGAGATCACACAACTTCTACAGACCTGTGATTTGTACACTGAGTGTGGAACTTCAAAGCCCACAATCTCTTTGCTCTAAAACATTTTATTTCCACAGGAAAGCAAAAGATGCAAAACTATTCTTTAAAGCTACACAGAAAGGTTTAATATTTACAGCCAAAAGGGTAGTGAGATTGAGTCCTTAAAATGCAGTTTGTTTTTCATTCTTCAATTTCTGCTCAAAATTGTTCATTATTCCTCTTTACTTATTAACAGTAATGAAAGTGTGGGGTAAAATGATAAAAAAAATGATAAAATATACCAAACAGTACGAAATGAAATACTGCAAAGCTCAATATTCTTCCCACAACCACCCATCAGTTTTTTACCTTCCATTCTCAAAGACAACCACTATCTTCTATTCATTTGCTATATGTTCTCTCAGAAATATGTAATGTTTATACAAACAATATAAATGTATGTTTATGAGTTTGTACACAGACTGTTTTTGTATACTTTTAGAAGTAAAGCATACACAGGGATATGCCCTCATTTTTTTTCAGGTGGCTAACCTGTTGTCTTATCTAAAAATATATCTTGAAGATCATTTTTCAGTATATATGTAAATCTATTGCCTCTGCCTTTTTTAATGACTGCATATTAGTTTCATGTATGCTCCTAAGAATTAAGAAAGTCTCCATTTAACAAATATTTAATTTTTCTCAGTTTTTATCACAGAAAATGCAGTAGTTTACATATCCTGACATCCATTTTATATACACATGTCTTCAAATGACGTCCTTAGAAATGTAATTTCTAGTCCAGCAAGTGTGTTTAACATTTTCGTAGTTCTACATTGTTTTTCAAGAGCTTTCACCAATTTCCACTCAGAGTATACAAATGTCTTCTTTCCTAATACCTTTACCTATATAATATTAACACATATCTTTGATCTGTACAATGTGGAAAGTGAAAAATGACATCCCATTATTTGTTTAATTTGCATTTAATTACATACAAGATTATGTTTTCATATGTTTAAAAGCCATTTATCTTTGTTTTCGTTAATTATAGTGAACAGCCTCTTCATGGCCTGCCTATTTTTCTCCTGTGCTTTGGAGATGATTTTGTCATTTTCTTATTGTTTTATAAATACTTTTTTATAATAAGGAAATTAGGCTTTTTTCCATCATTTGTGCTGCAAGTATTTTTCCTTTTCATCTTTAGATGTGGCTTAAAAATTATTTGCCCTGCAGAAATTTTTAAATTATGAGTCAAATTTATCATCAATCTTTTCCTTTATCGCTTCTGACTGTTGTGTCTTATTTAAAAAGTTTAATTTTACTCCAAGTTTATTTAAAAGACTATGCTGATGGTTACTTTTGATTATGAAATGTATTTTTTCTATTATAATTTTTGTTTCACATGGAATTTATTTTAGTATAATTAGGAATCCAATTTTATTTTATTTTTTCCAATAGCTAACCAATTGTCCCAACATTACTTTTGATTTGAAACACTATATTATGATATGTTAAACTTTTAGATAGATGCACAGATATCAGAGTTTCTATTTTATACCATTAAAATCTCTCTCTCTTTAATAGCTAGAAGGCTCTGATAGTATATCCTCAGCACAAAGACATAGACACTCATTAGTTTTCCTTCAAAGTGTTCTTGACTATTCATGCAGGTTAAATTTTTATATAGGACATAGATATAACTGGTCTATATTTGTAAAAAAGAAAGTTGGCTACCTATAATGTGGCATCACATCAAATTGAAGAATATTTAAGAATGTTAAATTACTGACTTATTCTCTAAAGAACAGAGTCTGTCTTTTCACATATTCAAGTCTTTTGTTTTTCTTCTGTAGCTCCTAGGAGAGTTTTTTATATTTTTTTCACACAAATCGTAAATATGGCTTATTCATTTTATGCTTAGGTTTGGTATTCTTAGTTTTGGTCTTAGTTCAGGCTGTTGATGACTTAAACAAAAAACATTTATTTCTTATAGTTCTAGGGGCTACAAAGTCAAAGATCAGAGTGTTGTAAGATCCAGCATCTGGGGGGGAGGTGTTTCTCATGTATAGACACAGATCATCAAAAAATAATTTTGCAACTTTTTAATAACTTTACCTCATTTTTATATTCTATCAAATTTTATTGACTTAGATAAATTTAAAATAATGCTAGCAGTATTGCACAACTTTTTGTGTTCCTAACTTAATAAAAAAGCCATCCATTATTTTTAACCAGTTATGCACTGTTTTTTTTTTTTGCACTATTTTTTTTTTTGAAATGCCTTTTAAGGCATTGATACCAGCATTATATAAGCTATTGGCTGCATATGTGACTTTTCTTCTTTTAATTATTTGAACAGACTTGACATTGACCTATCTTGGAATTCCTGGGATAATTCTTCCTTTATTTGAATTCTTTTAAATTTATTGTTGAATTCTAGTGGCTGATATATATATATATATTTTTACAATTTCTTCATAAGTGCTTATGAATTAAATCATCTTGTGTATTTCTTTAATGTATGTTGCAGTATATATTTGGCATGTTTTGGGGTGTGTGCATAATAGTATACATTCTTTATATAAAAGTTTTGAAGATATTTCTTATTTTATATGCTCTAGAATTTTAAGTGTAATTAGATTTGTCTGCGTCTTGAATGTTTTATGTAAATCCATTATAAAAATATCTATTCCTGGTAATTTTTTTTTAATTTTGTGGGATTGGAAGCTATCAGTCCTTGTGGTGGGGAAGTAAACAAGAGAGGAGTTTTATCAATTTTTCTAAATTTTTAAATTTTTGTAGAGACAGAGTCTCACTATATTGCCCAGGCTGGTCTCAAACTCCTGGCCTCAAACAATCTTCCCGCCTTGGCCTCCCAAAGCACTGGGATTATAGGTGTGCACCACTCCACTTGGTCAAGTTTTATCAAATTTCTCAGCTTTAGCTGACAGGATAACTGTATGCCAAGTTCAGATTTGTTTTAAGAATTTTTGTGTGTAATTGGATAGGGCATTTTTTTTACAATTCATTTAAGTTAATCAAGACGCTTTGGAGTGGTACCCTAAGGCCCCACTCTAAAACTTCAACTCAGTCCTGTGTTCTGACATAACTGATGTTCTCTGATTTTCTCTAAGTATCTAATTGGTTTTAATACTAGAATTGGAAAATACCTGCTTTCATTTAACCTTTGTTAAGATATATGTTGAAGTTTCTAAAAGGAAGGATTTTTGAATTCCATTGAGCTTACAAGAAATGTTTATAGCAGCTATGGAAAACAATAGGGAGGTTCCTCAAAAATTAAAATAGAACTGTCATGTGATCCAGCATTGCACTTCTAGATATACATCCAAAATAATTGAAATCTGCACTCACATGTTCAATGCAGTATTATTCAAAATAGCCATGATATGGTAAAAACCCAAGTTCCCAGATACGTGGATAAAAAAAGATGTAATATACATACAATGGAATAATATTCAGCCTAAAAGAAAAAAGTGAAATCCTGCCATTTGCAAAAACACATGGACCTGGACAATGTTATGTTAAGTGAAATAAGCCAATCACAGAAGGACAAAAACTGCATGATTCCACTTATATGGGGTATCTAAAATAGCCAAATATATAGAAACAGAGAATACAATAGTGATTGCCAGGGAATGGGAGATGGGGAAAATGGGGAGTTAGTATTCGATGGATGTAAAGTTTCTGCTATGCTAGATGAATAAATTCTAGAAATTTATTAAACAACACAGTGGGTATAGTTAACAACATGATATTGTATTGTGTACTTCAAAATTTGTTAAAGGGGTTGTTCTTATGTTAAGTCATCTTAACACACACACATACACACACACACAAACACACACACACACACACACACACAGAAACACCAGAAAACTTTGGGAGGTGCTGAATAGAACAATTACCTTCATAGTGTTGATGGTATCACGTTATCACGGGTGTTTGCATTTTTCCAAACCCATCAGGTTGTACACATTAAATATATGCAGATTTTTTTATATCAATTATAACCCCAATAAAACTGTTAAAAAACAAGCAAATTTTAAAGGAGGGGGGAAGAGAGAAAGAATAGTATGCCTGTTTCATGCCAGAGTGGCAATAGATGTTTTTGTAGGTATAAGCTAATTGAGTAGGAGACTTTCATCTGGTAATAAGATTGTTTTGGCATTCTTATATTTCTTACTTACTTCTAATCATAAGAGCTAATGATTGATAGCTATTAAAAAGAAATAAAGTAAAATTGTCATAGGTCAGTTCAAAATCTCTATCATATCTTAATAATAAATCTTTAAGTTTTTCTTAAGTTATAAGTCCTATTTATTATTAGATCTTTCCTAATAAAAATTCTTACTGTAAGGTGTTGTTCACAGTGAGTCTTAATATAATGCAGTGTCTGCCAATATCCCTTGAAAATACATTCTTCTTTTATCGCCACCCCCATTCTGTGGTACTTCCACAGAACAGTCTCAAGTTCATAACCCATCACAATTTTCACAGAGAAATCTTAACATAGAAATTATTTTTGCTGTCCTTTCTGCTCACTGGGGCCAGTTTCAAAGTTTATTAGGTGGCCGATGTTCATATAGAAGGCTAATGCCAAGCCTTTCAGGCCTAAGTGTTGGCAATCCCTAAGCTCAACAAACACTTCAGAACAGTAATGCGGAGTATGAAAATGTTTTCTGGAATATCTATGTTTCTAGATAAAAGACTTCTGAAATTTCAGACTATGTGGGTAATATCATGCCCATAATTCTCATAAGTAACATTATATAGCAGGTTCTGCTTCATTTCTATTATTCAGAAGTTCTCTTTATCTGTGTCCTCTCCAACTGTGGTGCACTAAAGACAAATTGTTCCTCCTTCCTCTCCCAGGATGCATGATCACACTCTAACTTCCACTAGTCCCTTTGATATGGCACCCTAATAGTCATGGATGGAAACAGTATCTTCTCTTCCTAGAGAAGGTGAAGGCCAGTATCAAGATCTAGAAAAGGGTATGTTTTCACAGCTTGTGTAAAATCTGTGGTCACTCTAAAAAAAGGCGTGGTACAAATTATACTAGAATATTTCACAAGAAAATATATTTATACAATTTCCTTCTGTTCAGTATGTACTTAACATATCACATAGCTGGTTAACATTTTTGCCTATTAGATTGTATATATTTTATCTGGATAATCAATGTACTTCTCTAATCAATACATTTTAAGCATTATTTAAAGTTTCTATTTCTAACATTTTCCAGAAGTATAATTATATTAATATATGTGTGAAACTTTCTGCAGTCTGCATCATAAAATCATTTACCATGTTTCAGTAACATAGTGAACTACATTAAACGGATGTTATTGTAACAAGAGCATGGTGAGTTACAGCAGAAAAAACAATAGCTTTAGTGAAAAGGTTTCATTTCCAGTTCTAGCAATTACTTGTCAGGTGTCCTTGAATATCTCACCATGGAAGATGGTGAGAAAAATAAAGAAAAATAAAATGTAAAGGCAACTAACACCTTTTGTAGGAGGTAGTGAATGTTTACAAATGTACCTTTATTATTGTATATTTTTAAAGACATAATGATCTAAATACATGCTTCAATATCAAAGAATTCTAAATGAATGCAATATCTAAATAAATGCAAATTCTGAGGGAAAATTTTGGTTTATTGATGGTTTTGAATAGGAAAACCAATTGGGTAATTGCATAGGAAAATAAGACTGCCAAATATATAATATCCATAATATGAAACACCTTGAACAAAGACTGTTTTAAACAAAGAAAAACCAGCTACCTAGAAGAAACAATCACCTCAAAGTGAATAAAACCCGACGATAAAAAAAAATTAAGACCAATTCAAAAAATGACAAAAGCACAAAAGCTAAAATATGAGCCATGTCTGATGGGAATGATTAATTTTAGGGAAAATTTACCTCAAACTTGAGTTAAAATAACTTTTCACTACTTAATGGGAACCAGGAAAGTTCTTTTTTTCATTGTAAAGCTAGTATTCAATTTCAATTGCTTCACAGTATAGAGATAAGTTTCTTTCAAATTTGGGTCATTTTAAGCCACAGTATTGCAATGGTTTAATGCATATGACTTTTTGAGAATGTTCAATATTTAAGTTTTTATGTAGAGAAGGGACAACAATAAAGAAATACCTGAGCAGCTCTTCTGAATCCAAGCTGTTTTGCAAGTGGCTATCACATATTTTAATATGATTATTGAAAATGTTAAATATTTCAAAAATAAAATAAAAAGGCAATAACACTTTTTGTACAAGGTAGTGAATGTTTACAAACGCACCTTTTCTTTCTGTATTTTTTTTGAAGGACATATGACCTGAATGTATGCTTCACTGTCAAAAAATTTTCTAAATGAATGCAAATTCTGAGAGAAATTTCTATATGTCGATTGTTACGAATAGAAAAACCAATTGCATTAAAAATATTAAGCATTTTCAATAAATGTTAAAAGTCCACAAATTTTTTTTTCCTTGACATACGAATATGAGGGTTGACCAAGCATTTCCCCTCAACTTGTCTAAATTTTAGGCAGATTTCTTCCTGACTGTAGGCCCCTGACCTCCTTTCCTTAGAGCATTTACTTCAGAAAACTTGTAATTGTAAATTCTTTCTCTGCCCCTTTGAGATTCAAGTCTTTTAAAAAGCCTCTTGCCAGTTTTACAACCCAGGAATGTCTTTCTGAAGGAATGGAGAGCCATCTCTTTGAAATATAAACATCAAGGGAGATAGCACACCTATCTCCCAGTTTCTGTGGGAGAGTAGGAGCTTAACCTTTGAGCTTCTACCCTCCCACAGAGGGTGCCTTGCTCAAAGTTGTAAAACCATCTTTTGTCATAAAGATATGAGAAAGTTTATTTTTAATTTGGTTAAGGCCAGGTAGCAAACACATATGGTCACGATCTCATTCTCACTCTAGTACTTAATAACCCTCCTGCCCATTGTTCCCCTGGAGTTGAATTTAGACCGAGATCTGGCTTCACACTCCTTCACACTCTTATTGCAATCATCTTTTTTTTTTTTTTTAAAGCAATAGCCTTGAATAATATCTTCCTTGCTTGTGTAACTTTGTCCAGTGCAATTTTTGCTTTGACAAGTAATAGTGCTGAAAACAAAAATAAAGCAATATTTGGAGGTAGAGAAAAGGTGCACTACTTTTATATACAGTGGTGAAGTATGTCCTGTCTGATAAAAGAACATCTGAGCAGAGACCTGAAGGAAAGGAGATATATGGATATATGGATTATGTAGAAATCTGATGGATGAACATTTCAGACAAAAGAGAAGGCAAGTAAAATGCTTGATACAGTAGTGTGCTTGGAAAGTCAGAAGAAGCTCAAAAAGATAATTTTTTTGCCATTATGAATGAGCATTTCTAAAAGTCAATTTCCTTCTTACTTAGACGAGGAAACTGAGGCCCAGAGTAGTTTGATGATTTATGTCGATAAACAAAATAGAATTTTGTATTATGAAAGCAATTAAATAGTGTAATGATTTTGTTGTTTTTGCTAAGAAATTAGGAACTGGAAACAATCCAATCAATTCACATCAGAAAATATAATCATTTATAAGAGATAGCAACATTTATGAAAATTCTTCAGTGGCAAATTATAACACAAAAAAACCCTACTTTTAATAATGAAAAAATTAACAACAAGCAAACTTGTGATGTGAATGAATCTTATAAATTTTGAAAATGAAATTTCAATTATTGACCAGAGTACCTTTGCAGGAAATTTGTACATAAAGCATCTTTTGGAAAATCTCCATATTAATATTGATTATAAAGTAGAAATAAAATAGAGGGAGGATTCGAAGAGTAATGGAAGGCTACCAACGTTAATTATAGCAATGGAAGAAGGTTGTGCAGAATTCTGGTTTTGCCGCTTGTCAGGTATGAAACTTTGGGCAAGTCATTTAACTTTCTCAAGCCATAACTTCATCATTTGTAAAATAAGGACATTTATACATATCTCACAGGGTTGATATAAGGATTCGATGAGATATTATATGCAAATTACTTAGCATAGCACATACCTAATGTTCAAAAATTTCTTCATTTATTATCATTAGTATTTTTATATTTTTACCAAATTGGCTGAAAAACCAGTAGATTTAATTAATCTTTTTGGTAACTTTTTACTATGGAAAGTTTAAAAAACATTTAAAATAGAACAAATATTATAATAAATAACTTAGCGGTTCTTTATCAAACCCCCTAACTTTTCTCGTTCCAGCAATTGAAAATATATTATAAAACAAATTTCACCATGCTACCATTTAATCCATACAAGTTTCAGAACATATCTCTCAAACATTAGGATCCTTTTAAAAATAACATAGTCTCAATATCATTCTCATAACTAAAACGCTAACAATAATTCCTCAGTGTTGTCGAGTGTCCAGTTAATGTTCAAATTTCCCTGATGGTCTCATATTTTTAAAAATTTGTTTCGCAATCAAGATCAAAATAATATTTATACATTGAAATTGGCTAATAGAACTTTTTATCTATAGTCTTTCTCTCTCTCCTTCCCATTGTCTTGTTTAAGGATTTAGGTTATTTTATAATTTAAACTGAGGACTAAATAATGTTAGCATTCTATACTATCTTCCACATTCTAACTATGAAGTAGGATGTTTCTTGGTAATAGGGGTAAGTAATTGGTTGCTAGCTTTTTGACGGAGATGGGAGAGGTGGCAAATGACTTCCCGTTCAATAGATGGGCAGCACTCAGAGAGGGGGCATGGTCCCAATGATGCCGTTTGGAGCCAGTCAGACTTAGCAGTAAAATCAATAAAGACAAATTGTTTGCAGCTGTTCACAAAGTACTTCTTGATAAACAAGATTTTGTCATTAAAGATTACAGAATAAGAGGGTACTGCAAAATAGTCTGCGGTTCTCTGCAGATAATCCCAAATGAGGTAATCACTTCACAGGCACCCTCTGATCCTATCGTGCTAAACCTTTCCAAAGAATTTCCTGGGATATAGCCATGATTGAAGTCACTTTCTAAAAACTTCTCACATATATTGTACCATACTCTCTGCCTTTTATTTTTGAGGTACTAAAGCAATAGAAATAAAATGAACTTAGAAGGAACAATGATGTTCATGTACAGATGTTAATTGAAAGCTATAAAAAGTAAATATTTCAATCTGTGGGAAAGTAATTGTACAAACACATCCTTTCCAGGAAATCATATTGAATGTCCTGGAGAACTCAGCCGATTAAGGAGGATGGGATGAAATTTAGCCAGAATACTAATAGTTCAAGGAATAAGGCAGAAACTTGCAAACTGTGTAAATCGAATGAGAATTTCTAACAAGTTAACATGTGCAGGGAAATTTGAGTTCTCCGACACCTTGATGAACTAATGATCCTGAGGTATATGTTTGTAAGGAATTAAAACCATCTGAAATTCTGAATACTCAGCAAAAGAAATAATAATAAACAAAAGTCAGAAAGACAAACATTCACCCATCAAGAGCATAACTATGTGTTATGGGTTAAACATGCCATAGAGAGATGAGACAACATCTGGCTCTGACAATGACTATTTTGTGCACTAGGGCAACTAATTTGTTTTTTCTGAGCTTCCGCTTCCTCTTTGGTGACATGAGATAAAATATATCTATCTCGAAGAGGTGTTATAAATAGTAAATAATAAAATGTATGTTAATTACCAGTATAATGGTTGTCACTCAATGATATTTACGAAACAGTAACAATTAGTCTGCACCAAAGTGAACACATGATTAATATTAGACTCCCAAGGTTGTAAGGTGCTTGAAGTTCAGCTGCTCTAATTACAATACTTAAAATTTGCAAATGGAAACTGTTCTCATTATTAACATTATTATTGTTATTATTATTTTTAAATTTCTGTTACATCTCTACCAAGGGTTCATTCAACTGATAATTACATGCTTCTACTGATGGGAGTCCGTTTCCTCTTGAGTTTCACCAAAGTGCTTTCAAATACACATAATCACTGCTTGTGAAATGGGAGTTTTGCTTGTTTCAATCTGAGTTAGGGACTGCTCTTGTTTTCCTGCTAAGCATATTAAATTAGAATGCAATTCATTGTGGCTTGCTAGGCTTGACCATTAGTTTTGTTGAGTGAGATGGAGATAAGTGCATTTTGAAACCATAACAACACAGTGTCCAATGTATAATATATCCCCCTTAAATATTTGTTATTGGTGGCAATGGTAATAATGAGGCTATTTCTGATCTTTTTGCTTACAGCGATCATTTTGAAGCTGTTTCGGAGTTTTATGTAAAATTCTCCTGTTGTGTCTTCAAAATATACAGCTGGCCTCCATTATCTCAGGCATGCCTCTGTGGCAAGTGTGTTTTATATTATTGCTAATTTGTTTCTTTCTCTGCCTACTCATCTGTTTTCCTGGCTGTGACTTTCAGCCTCTCATTTGTCTATGTAAGTGTTGTCCTTGGCTGCTTCCCTTCCATCATTTCTATTGTTTCTTGCTTTCTGGTCACTTTGTTTGATGGCATCTGTGCAATACTTCGCACTCATTAATATCCTCCATGAGTCGCTTAATAATAGAGAAACCCTGTTGCGTCTCTGCACAGTTAAGAAAAAAACCTGTCCAGATTTTGACAAAAGCCTGTACAACAGATTATTCTGGACTTGGGAAATTGTCAGAAGTTAATGACAGGGAAATAAAGGCAGATGCAACTGCTCAAGAATTTCTTTGAAATGTGGTATGTGCGTGTGAGAGAGAGGTTGAAATTGTTCATTGAAGAAAAAGCACGTACACTGCCAAAATATCATTATGGAAAATGAATCATCTACCTATATCTAATGTTTAAAAGTATTTTGTTAAAAAATACCCAAGATGATTATTATGTGAGAAAACTTTTAAGTAAGTTTAATCAGGCAAACAAAGCCTAGTCTCCTTATTGTATATGGTATATATGCATAATATATTTCCAGTTAAATATCTCTCTTATTATTTTATAAGACATGTAAATATTTTGACCACCTCAGTGATAAGAGTATTGTTCAGAAATAGACATTTATATCTTCTCCAATGCTTAATTCTCAGTAGAGGACAAATATGGTAATTAAATGTGATATTATTCAAAATGACCAACTTATCTAAACACTCTTTGACCTCAAAGTTTACTTTATCCTCTTATACAGGCCAGAGATTCCCTCTTTGTATGTCTAAAGCTGCTGTTGCGTTTTTTAATCTTGACTTTTCTATGGAAATGGCTACTTAAAACCAAGAGCTCACATACTATGGAGTTTCTGCCTTAGTTATAACCTGCAGAGTAAAAAGCTATAAAAGATCATTTACAGTTCAATCAAGGTTTCTGCTAATGCAGTGGCTGTTAGGTACATGAAGAACATGTCAGCTAATATTAAGAATGACATAAAGACTGTGTTCACCCAAAACTTGAAGTCAGAGCACAAAGGATAATATAAAATCCTTTCATATGGAAATTAAACTTCACATTGGGAATCCTGGTAGGAGGCCAGGAACTTTACTTCACCCACCACTTCCCTGGGGTTACCTGGAGTTTGAACGGAGGTCTAGGTTCACTCTGGGTTTCCTTCTTCTCAAACAGTAGCTATTTTCTAAGACTTGAAATCTCTTTCTTCTTCAGATGCTGTTTCTTAAATTTCCTGTCTTGAAAATGTGCCTGGTTATTTTGAAATTTCTAATTAGTTCTATTTCTCTTTCTCTCTTTTTTAACTTTGTTTTTTTCAATTGAGTTAAGTAATAGTAAAACAGATGTTCAGGAATCTCAAATGATAGGAGTATTTACAAACCATTTTGCTACTGGAAAAGTGAAAATGGTTCCAGCATATCTGGATTATTCTCAAACACATACACACACACAAACACACATATACACCACAAGACAAGCATACTTAACCCATGGGATACTACTTACATTACAGTTGGGACTGGTTGCCTGGGAACCATCTCTTAATCCTATACCCTAGAAGTGCTGGTTCTACTAAGAATGATTGAAGCTTATTAGCTCTGTTAGTTCTAATCTCTAGAGTTGGTACCCAGTAACAGTGGGAAAAACTGTCTAAACCTTGGCCAGTCTTTGGCAAAATCATATGCAACATGCACTGACACTTGTGCTATTATATATATATATATATATATATATACACACATATATATATGTTTTCATCCATGGTTCCTATGGAGATTCATAACTCCCATAGTCCTTGCTATAAGAAAATTTTGTTCATTCTTCTTAATTGTCTTGTTTGTTTTCCTTTTTGACTGACTAGATTAATTCAACCCTTTTCTTCAAGCTCTGAAATTCTTTCTTGTGGTTGGCCTAGTCTATTGTTAAAACTTTCCACTATATTTTGTACTTTCCTAAATGATCCTTTGGTTTCCAGAAGTTCAGTTATTTTTTTATAACTATCTATCTCTTCAGTGAATTTTTCATTCATGCCTTGAATTATTATTTTTTTTTTTTTTGTTTCTTTACATTTGTTTTTAACTTTCTCATCAATCCCATCGAGTTTACTTGTGATCCATATTTTGATTTACATGTCCAACATTTCCAACATTTCCTTTTCATTGAAGTCCATTGCTGGAGAGCTAGCGTGGTACTTTGGGGTAATAAAACAGCCTGCCTTTTCATACTGCCAGTGTTCTTATGCTGCTTCCTTTTCATCTAGAGCCTCTTCCCTTAGAGGAAAACAGACAGCTTTGCAGTTCACTTGTTCTTCTCTGCCAGGAACACTGCTGCTGTTCAGTGTAGAATGGGAGAGGTATGCCATCTTTCAGATCATTTAGGATGTTACCCACTCTGGTGTTGCTGGTAATACATACGGGTGGGTTGAAATTCAGACCCTTGGGAGAGTTTTCATGTTGGTGGACTAGATTAGGTAATCCCCAGTTCCCAGGTCCCTGGATTGCATGCTTTTGTCCTGGGGCGGACTAGACTGAGACCAAGCTGGCAAACTTGCTCTCAAGCCTCCCCAGGTTCAGGCACTGGCTGTGATAGTGTAGGGTGGGCTGCTCTCCTCCTCCACAAGAATGCTCAGGCAGGAAAAGGGCAGATATACTGTAGGCTGGTCTGAAGTCTGTGTCATTGGGTGCTGGCCTGCTGCCAGAAGCCAGGGATGCTAGCCTAGAGCTGGGACATACCTCAAGCCTAAGACTGTGTGGGCCAAGTGGGCTCTGGGCTGTTCTGTAAGCTGGGACAGTCCTGGAGGCTGACCCTGCAGGGGCTGGCCTGTCATTGGTTGGGCCTGGAGCCAGTATCCATAGGGGCTGGCATAAAGACAGGGTCTACAGGTGCATGCATAAAGCCTAGGGCTTCAGGGCCCAGCCAGGTGGTAGGGAGGGCCTGAAACCTGGGCCATAATGGCCAGCTCAGTGCTGGGGGTGGTTTGGTACATGGCTCTGCTGTGGTAAGCCTGGTAATGGGGCAACCCAGACAGTGAGTCTGTGTGTAGGATTGGAGCTTGTGGATGCAGGATCCAGCCTGATGCCAAGATGGGCCTGAAGGCTCTGTCTGCAAGTACTTTCCTGGAGGCTGGGGCCATAGGGGCCCTTCAAGTGCTGGCTTTTACTGGAGTCCAAGGCAAAGTCTGGTGCTCATTTCCCTCTCCTTTCCCCAAGTGGAGGGTATCTCCCTCCAAGCTGTGCTGCCTGAGTCTGAGGGAGGGGTAACACAGGTAATATAAAACCGTCCTTCATACCATCTTAAATGCATCTTTTATTATTGTGCTACAATCACTTACCATAATCTTTCGCTTGGTTTCCTTAGGTCTTGGAAGGTATTTTAATGTATGGACAGTTGTTTAAATTTGTTTCTGCAGGGAATATGAGTGCTGAAAATTCTATTCTGCCATTTTGCTGACATCTGTTTCTGCTGGGTATCATAGATAAATCCTATAGCTTCATGGAATGTTTGGGGACATTGATTCTTATAAAACCGATTGCACTGATATTGCTTATGAGGACTATAGAAGGAGAAAAAAGAATTGTCCATGAGTAAACCTGTATTAGTGGTTCTTCAATGGGGCCAATGGATTGATTAAAAATCCATGTACCTTTATTTCCCAAACTATTTTCAGAATTGCTGGGCAGTGTGTATTTTTCTTCCAAGATGTATTTTTTCTAAGTATGTTTTTAGTGACAATAAATATTATTTTAAAATGCTACAAACCAACATTTGCACTGGAACACGTGGAAAATAATGTTTGTGACTGAAAGTTATTTGAGTACTTTGGGACATGGAAAAATGTAGATATTTTGGGTACATATTATATATTGTATGACACAGATGTGCGTGTTTTCATTTTGTTTAACATTGTGAATTTAGCAGCTTTGAAATGAGTTTATATTGGCTAATATCTGTTTGGCAGTAACATATAATTAACCATAATAACCTTAGCGTGATCATTTCTAAAATGAAATAAATAAAAACTTTGTGGACATAAAGAAATACTGACTTAAAGAAATACCTTTCTTTGAGGCAAACACAAGGTATATTTACTCAGAGGATTAGTAATATTGATAGAATGAATTCTTGATAATTCATGAAATGTGAATTTAATATTGTAGTACAGTTACTCTGCTTCCTTCATTAGAAAGAAAGTTTTTAACATCAGTCTGGACATTAATTGCTAGAGTGTGAGACTTTTCACTGAGCTCTCCTCTAGCTAACCTAGGAGAATCACATGCATGCATTGTTTTTGACGTCCTGTTGCACATTCCTAAAATGAAATGCAAGGAACTAGCCTGAGTTATAATGAGAACTGGCAGCCAATCATGAGGCAAGGTTTTCATCTCTGCCATCAAATATTGAGGCCACAGAACATGCATTAATCATAAAACGATTTTATGTGCCTTTATTGTGTGTTTGTCCTAAAAGGTTATGGAAACAAAAATATTTGCAGAAATAATGTCCTTCCAATATGCCACCTGAGAGAACTATGTTTAGAAAGTGAAATAATGAAGAATACTAGATTTAAATAGAAATCTACCTTTAGAACTGAAGAGTGAAGCAATTGTACCAGTTTCTAAGAACCAAGATACATATAAAGAAGTGCAAGTATTCACAATAAATCTAGAAATATAGCTGTTGCAACTGCTTTCAGAAAATACTCAAAGAGTTAAGCAACTTGTGAGTCAATGCCACATAAATATAAGGTGATGTGTGTTCATTTGTATAAGTCTAAAATGCAATACTTTTATAATTTAATGTGTTTTCAGATAACTTAGTTGTTAAATATTTATTGACCAAGAGAACTAGGAGTCCATAGAGAAGGGCACATTCTAGGATTGGAGTAGAGAAAATGCTAGGCGAACCAGGAGCAACTAAAAAGTAAAGAAATTTTTAAAAATAAGAGAATGAGGGCATGAAAGGGCCACAGGAGCAAATCACAAAGAATTTCAATGGCCAAAACTGGGATAATTTGATGAACAAAACCAATTGCTTAGTATTTCTTTATAACTCAAAGTATAAGATAAATATCTACAAGTTCATGCTGACATATATAAATAACAAACAAATCTTTCTTACAGAAAAATTACAAATAATATGTAGACATTCCCTCCTCTAAGAGGTGGATACAGACACTAGATAGCGCAAAAGCAAAGGCTTCTTGTGCCAAATAGTAAGTCAAATTGCGTATGCAAGGAAGTTAAAAGTGAACACAGGAATGATAAGAAAGTAAAACAGCATTAATATAGCTGACATGGAGAAAGTTTCAATGGTCTGAATAGAAGATCAAACCAGCCACAACACTCCTTTATACTAAAGCTTAACCCAGAGCAAAGCCCTAACTCGCCTCAATTCTATGAAAGCTGATAGAGGCGAAGAAGCTGTAGAAGAGAAGTTCTAAGTTAGCAGAAGTTGGTTAGTGAGGTTTAAGGAAAGAAGCTGGTGCCATAACATGCAAGTGCAAGGTGAAGCAGTAAGTGCTGATACAGAAGCTGCAGTTTCTTGTCCAGAAGATCCAGCTTATTGATGAAGATAGCTATACTGAACAGTAAATTTTCAGTGTAGATGAAAAGGCCCTATATTGGAAGAAGAGGCCATCTAGGACTTTCATAGCTAGAGAGGAGAAAACAATGTTTGGCTTCAAAGTTTCAAAGGACAGACTGATTTTTTTGTTAGGGACTAACTCAGCTGGTGAATTTAAATTGAAGCCAATGTTTATTTACCATTCCAAAAATCCTAGGGCCCTTAAGAATTATGCCAAATCTACTCTGCCTGAGCTCCATAAATGACACAACAAAGCCTGGATGGCAGCATGTCTATTTAAGCATGGTTTGGTGAATATTTTAAACCCACTATTGAGACATGCTGCTCAGAAAAAAGATTCTTTTCTAAATAGTACTGCTCATTGACAATATACCTAGTTACCCAAGAGCTCTGATGGAGATGTACAAAAATATTAATGCTCTTTTCATGTCTGTTGACACAACATTCATTCGATGGCCCCTGGATCGAGAAGCAATTTCAACTTTTAAGTCTTATTATTTAAGATATAACTTTTGTAAGGTTAAGCTGTCATAGATAGTGATTCCTCTGATAGATTTGGGCAAAGTAAATTGAAAACCTTTTGGAAAGGATTCACCATTCTACATGCTATTAAGGACATTCATGATTCATGGGAAGAGGTCAAAATATCAACATTAATAGGAGTTTGGACTAATTTGATTCCAACACTCAGAGATGACTTTCAGTTTCAAGGCTTCAGTGGAGTGAGTAACTGCAGATGTGGTGGAAATAGAAAGACAACCAGAGTTAGAAATAGAGCCTAAAGATGTAACTAATTTGCAGCAATCTCATGATAAAACTTGAATGGATCAGGAGTTGCTTCTTAGGGATGAGCAAAGAAAGTGGTTTCTTGAGATGAAATCTACTCCTGTTGAAGATGCTGTGAATGTTGTTGAAATGACAACAAAGGATTTAGAATATTACATAAACTGAATTGATAAAACGACAGTAGGGTTTGAGGATTCACTTCAGTTTTGAAGGAAGTTCTCCTACTGTGGGCAGAATACCATCAAATGGCATTTCATGCTGCAGAGAAATCTTTGTGAAAAGAAATGTCTATCAGTGTGGCAAACTGCATTGTTTGTCCTATTTTTTTAAAAAATTAACACAGCCTCCTCAACCTTCAGCTACCACCACCCTGATCAGTCAGCAGCCATCAACACTGAGGCAAGAACTTCCACCAGCAAAACGATTACATCTGGGCGAAAATCAGACAATTGTTGACATTTTTTAGAAATAAAGTATTTCTAAATTAAGGAGTACACATTGCTTTTTTAGGTATGTCATTGCACACTTTTAGAATAAGTATAGTGTAAACATAACTTTCATATGCACTGGGAAAGCAAAATATTCATCTGACTCTTTTTATTAGAATCTTCCCTTTGTTGGGATTGTTTGGAGCTGAAGCCACAATATCACTGAGGTGAGTCTGTACGTACACTGGTTTCTTAGTTTTGATGAATGAACTTCAGTTATGGATGATAGCAACCTTGGTTAAAACAAACTTGGTGAGGAGTGTACAGAAAATGTCTGTAAAATCTTTGTAATTTTCCTTTAAATATAATATTTTTTGAAAATCAGTTTATTATAAGAAATACTTATTGTCTATCCCGTTTATGAATGTCACCTTAGAAAGTTTTTCTTTCTAATTATTGCCTACACTAATAAGAAATTCAATTTGCTTTCTTGTTTTCCTCCATGGTTTTTGCCTGCTGTATTCTTTATTTTGTTAAAGTTAGATACTATTCTCAATATTGTCTAGTCCATGAGATATGGTTAAAATATATTGTTAACCTACTTTTACTTATTCAATGCTTAGGAAAAATCATATTGTCTAATGCTTTGATTGCATAATGGTAAATATAGCACAAGTTGACTGAAGTTTTGTTTTAGTTTGATTTAGTTAATGAGATACCTAACATGAATTATTTAGGATAGAATTTAGATATACATTATAATTTTAAAAATGTTAATATTGATGAAATCACTATATGGTTGACAAAATTTTATCCATCAACTCCACCTTGAATTAGCACTTCAGGTAAGAAGGGAAGACTGAGAGGTACCAAACAAACAAATTAAAAAAACAAGTTCTTAAATCTGTTCAGCATACACACAATGCTGAATATTGTTTTCCTATAACTTTCAAGGAAAGTATGCTGTACATTTGGATCAAAAATGCAAGATTTGTTGTATAGTAAATGAACTCTTTTCTCCAGTTGCTATATGTGTGAAAATTATTCAGAAGAAATGCTTGAAATGATGAGATTTTTAGATAGCTTGTTTTGAGCCAAACTCTTTTGGTCTAGTTCCTTTATAGTCCAGAATTCACGGCGTTGTTATGAACACACAATTACAACTCCATATAAATAGATACAATACATGTATAAGAACTGCAGAATTGAGCTCAATACCCAATTGCTAGACTCGCTCTGAAAAAAAAGATAAAGGATATGAAAATTGGCACCGAGTGTCCATGTAAGGGAAGAAGAATTTCTTGTTCTCTCTTCCCTACCCAAATTATAGTCAAAAGTCTATTCCTAGACTTTCTGTAATTTCTCTTTAGGGGAAAAAAGAAACAGAAAAAGAAAGCTCTTTATCAAGATTAACATATTTATTTTCTTTGCTGTAATGTGTACTGCAAACTTATCTCAATTCCTGGATGGGTTCTTGATTAAGGAATTAAAAAACCATTGAAGAGCATGATGCAGCCCATTTCCTTTTTGAACCCACAGTCACTGCATAGTTAGAGCTTCCTTTGCATATAAATTTTGAAAAAAAATGAATTTTAAAAAGAAGAACTAGAATATATTTGAAAGAAAATTGATGGCAAATTCTGCCTGCTGTCTATCTAGAATATTGTCTTATCAGAACTCTTTACAATCCTCTGTGGATGGCAGTCAAGAAAATTCTATTAGTAAGAACTAGAGGCTTCAATGAAGTGAAGAGATTAGTGAAAAGAAGATGTTCACTCCTGTTGAAGTTTAAAGTAAGGAGTTTCCTGCAGAATTTGCCATGTACTTAAACTATTTTCATGTGCTGCGCTTTGAGGAAGCCCTGGATTACAGGTACTGAGGCAACTATTCCATGCTCTTTTTAGGACCCTGAACCACCAATATGGATACACATTTGACTGGACGATTTTTTTTAATTTAATTTAATTTCATCTCATTTCATTTCATTTTATTTCAGAATATTATGAGGGTACAAATGTTTTGGTTACACAAATTGCTTTTGTATAGTTTGAGGCAAACTCATAAGTGTGCCTAACACCCAGATAGTGTGTATTGTACCTATTAGGTGTAAATTTACTCATCCTCTCTTCTTCCTCCCCGCTATTTGATGTCTAGTGAATTTTATTTTCATATGTGCACATAAGTGTTATTTGATTAGTTCAAATTTAATAGTGAGTATGTGTGGTGTTTGTCTTTCCATTCTTGTGATACTTCACTTGGAAAAATGGTCTCCAGTTCCATCCAGGTTAATATAAGTGATATTAGTTCAACATTTTTTATGGTTGAGTAGTACTCCATGGTATACAAATACCACATTTTATTAATCCACTAGTGTATTGATGGACACTTGGGTTGTTTCCACATCTTTGCAATTGTGAATCATACTGCTATAAACATGTAGGTACAGGTGTCTTTTTTATAAAATGTCATTTTTTTCCGTGGATAAATACCAAAGGAGTGGAATAGCTGGATCAAATGGTAGTTCTACTTTTAGTTATTTGAAGTATTGCCATACTACTTTTCATAGAAGTTGTACTAGTTTTCAGTCCCACCAACAGTGCATAAGTGTTCCTATCTCTCTGCATCCATGTCAACATTTGTTGTTTTGGGCTTTTTTGATAAAAGCTATTATCACTGGAGTTAGCTGATATCTGCGGTTTTGATTTGCATTTTCCTGATGATTAGAGATGTTGAGCATTTTTTCATGTTCATTGGCCATTAGTCTATCTTCTTCTGAAAAGTTTCTGTTCATGTCTTTTGCTCACTTTTTAATGGGGTTGTTTGATATTTTTCTTGCTGATTTTCTTGAGTTCTTTGTAGATTCGTTGTCAGCCCTTTATCGGAGGTAAAGCATCCAAGTATTTTCTACCATTCTGTAGGCTATCTATTTGCTCTATCGATTGTTTCCTTGGCTGTGCAGAAGCTTTCTATGTATTTTTGTTGTTGCTGTGATTGCTTTGGGGGTCTTCTTCATAAATTCTTTGCCTAAGGCAATGTGTATTAGAGTTTTCCAACATTTTCTTTTAGAATTTTTAGTTTCATGCCTTAGGTTTAAATCTATTATCCATTGTGAATTAATTTTTGTGAGTGGTTAGTGGTGTAGTTCCTGTTTTGGTCTTCCACATGTCACTATCCAATTTTCCCAGCACCATTTATTGAATAGGGATTCTTTCACCACTATATGTTTTTGTCTGCTTTGTCAAAGATCAGATGGCAACATGAAGAAGATTTTATATCTGGGTTCTGATCCATTGGACTATGTCTCTCTTCTTGTGTCAGTACCATGCTGTTTTGGTTAATATAGCTTTGTAGTATACCTTGAAGTCTGGTAAAGTCTGATTTGTTCTTTTTGCTTAAGATTGCCTTGGCTATTTGGGATTTTTTCAGGTTCCATATGAAGTTCAGAATTACTTTTTCTAGATCTGCAAAAAATGATGTTGATATTTTAATGGAAATTGCATTGAATCTGTAAATCACTTTGTGTTGTATAGACATTTTAATAATGTTGATTCTACTGATCCATAAGCATGATATGTTTTTCCATTTGTTTGAATTGCTTGTGATTTCCTTCCACTGTGTTTTGTAGTTCTCCCTATAGTGTTCTTTCACATCCTTGATCAAACATATTCCTAGGTATTTTATTTTCTTTGCTGCTACTGTGAAAGGTATGGAGTCTTTGATTTGATTCTCAGCTTGACTGTTGTTGGCATATAGGAATGCTACTGATTTGTGTATACTAATTTTGTACCCTGAGACTTTGCTAAATTTATTTATCAATTCCAGTTGTCTCTTGGCAGAATCTTGGGGGTTTTTTTAGATGTAAGATCATATCACCAGCAAAGAGCAATAATTTGACTTCTTTGTACATTCCTGGCTTTGGTATCAAGGTGATACTAGCTTCATAGAATGAGTTGTGGAGGATTCTTTTCTTCTTGATGCTATGAAATAACTTCTGAAGTATAGGTATCAATTCTTCTTTGTAGGTCTGGTAAAATTCAATTGTGAAATCATCTCACCCAGGACCTTTTTTTGTTGGAAAATTTTTTATTGCTGCTTTAATTTTATTACTTGGTCCTTTCAGGATCATTTCTTTCTGATTGAGCCTGGGGATGTTGTGTGTTTCTAGGAATTTGTCCATTTCCTCAATATTTTCAAGTTTATGTGAATAGAAATTTTTATAGTATTCAGTGATAATATTTTGTATTTCTGTGGTATCAATTGTAATATCTCCTTTTTCATTTCTGATTGAGCTTATTACGGTTCTTTCTTTTCTGTCTCTGATTAATATAGCAAGAGGTCTGTTGATTTTATTTATCTTTTCAAATAACAAACTTTTTGTTTTTTTAATCTTCTGTATAATTCTTTTGGAATCCATTTCATTTAGTTCTGCCCTGACATTAGTTACTTGTTTTCTTCTGCTGGGTTTGGTATTGGTTTGCTCTACCTTTTCCAATTCCTTGAGATGATTCATTCGATTGTTGACTTGTGATCTTTCTGTCTTTTTGACATATGTATTTAAAGCTAGGAATTTTCTTCTTAGGACTGTTTTTGCAGAATCCCACAGTTTTGCTAACTTATGTCCCCTTTGTCATTTAGTTTGAAGAATCTTTTGATTTCCATCTTAATTTCCTCCTTGCCCCAATAAGTGTTTAGCAGTAAGTTGTTTAATTTCCATGACTTTGTGTAGAATAGAATGTTTCTGTTGGAATTTCTAATTTTATTCCACTGTGGTGTGAGAAGATACATGTTATAATTTCCATTTTTTTTTAATTTGTTGAGATATGTTTTGTGGCCTAGGATGTGATCAGTTGTAGAGAATGTTCTGAGAGCTGACGAGAAGAATGTATGTTCAGTAGTTTTGGGGAAAATGTTCTGTAAATGTCTGTTAGGCCCATTTGTTGTAGAGTCCTGTCTAAATCCATTGTTTCTTTTTTAATTTTGTGTTTGGAGGAGCTATCCGCTACTGTCAGTGGGGTGTTAAAGTCACTGGCTATTACAATGCCACTATTTATCGTTTTGTTTAGATCAAGTAGGATTTGCTTTATGTATCTGAGCACTCCTGTGGTGGGTGCATAAATATTTAGGATTGTTAAGTCTAGTTGAATTATTCCCTTCACCATTATATAATCTTTGTCTTTCTTCATTTTATTGATTTAAATTATATGTTATCTGATATGAGGACGGCTATACTAGATTTCTTTTGGTTTCCATTTTCATGGAATATTGGTTTCCATTCCTTCACCTTGAGTCTGAATGAGTTTTTGTGGGTTAGATGTTTTTCCTGGAGACAGTAGATTCTTGGCTTATATTTTTTCTTCCACTCAGTTAGCTATATGTCTTGAGTGGGGAGTTCAAACCATTCACATTTATTGAAAGAATTGATAAATTGGATTTCTGTTCATCCTGTTGTGTTGAACTTTATTGCTTTGTTATACCTCTTGAGCCACCATGGTATCTGGGCTTTGAACTTTAGCTTTTAGATGGTTTTATCCTAGTGGGTTTGTATTGTGTTGATCAGTGTATAATGAAGATCAGAGTACTTCTTACAGGGTAGTTATGGTCTTGACAAATTCTCTTAGTGTTTGCTTGTCTGAGAAAGTCTTTATTTCTCCCTCATATAAGGAATTTAGTTTTGCAGGATACAAAATTTTAGGCTGGCCATTATTCTATTTTAGAAGACTGACCATGGCCCTCAGTCCCTCTTGGCTTGTAAGGTCTTAGTTAGGAAGTCTGCAGTTAGTCTGATGGGTTTTTCTTTGTAAGTTACCTGATGATTTCACCCTACAGTTCATAGGAGTTTGTCTTTTGTGTTAACTTTGGCCAATGTGATGACTATGTGTCTTGGTCATTGCTTCTCAGTGATGAATCTCCCAGGAGTCTGTTGTACTTTTATACCTGATGTCCAGATTTCTAGCAAGACCTGGGAAATTTACCTCACATAATCCCTCAAATAGGTTTTCCAGCCCTTGTGTATTTTCTTTTTCACTCTCTGGGATGCCTTTGATTCTTATGTTAGGCCTCTTTTCATAATCCCATATTTCTTGTAGGCTTTGTTCATTCTTCTTCTTTCTCTGCTCTTTCTCTTTCACTGATGTGTTTAATTCAAAGGTATTGTTTTCTAGCTTTGAGATTCTTTCTTCTGCCTTATCCAGCCTACTCTTAAGGGTTTCTACTATTTTTGTATTTCCTTGAATGAATTTTTCATTTCCAGATGCTCTGCTTGATTTTTTTTAAATAATTTCTTTAGTGACTTTTTCATTCATTTCCTGCATTTTTTTGTTTCTTTGTGTTCCATTTCTATTTTATCTTGTATTTCACTGAACTTCCTTACAATCCATATTCAAAATTCTTTATCAATCATTTTAATATTCTCATTTTGGTTGCTTTCCATAGGTACAGAGTTATCGTTTTCTTTGGAGAGTGGCCTTTCACTCTGATGTTTTGTATATCTAGAGAATCTTTCACTGATTCCTTCTCATCTGGAGCAGTTTTTGCTTCTTATTTTTTGATTAGATGATGGCACTTACAGTTTAATCTCTGAGACAGTGGGTGGCGCTTGAGGGCGAGACTCAACTACACCCTGATTGGACAATGTTCAAGCAGAAAGCAGCACAACAGTCATCCTCCTCCAGTGGGAGTAACAGCAGGTCCAAAGCCCTACATGCATGCAAATTGACAAAACCAAGAGTAACATGAAAGGTTTCTAAGCATGAATTGAGGAACAGAAGAAGCAGAGCAGATGATTGTAGCAGTATTTTTTTTTTCTTCCCAAATCTAGAAATTTTAGTTCATGTGTACACTAGCCAGTGGTGGTGAATAAACATTGTCTTGGTGTAAAGAGCTTAATGTCATTATAAATTGACTCTGGGCCACATTGGAGATGCTGTGTCCTGAGTTGTAACTGCTGTAATTGTGAATATAACTGAGATAGTGAAACACAGTATCTGGTTTTGTAATGCATTTTTCCAAGAAAGTTAGCTAAAAGATTGACACACACAAATCAATGGAGAAATTGTGCACATGCCAATTTCTTGTTAAAACTTTTTATTTTGAACTATACTGCATTGAGATCTCATTTCAGAAGAATGGCATGAACAGTCTTCACCCACAGTTGTGATGGGTGGAATTTTCCATCCCTAGAGTTTGCAAGTTATTCACTTAAAACATTCTTAAAATGGTTGGCTTCTTGTTTATAAGCCAACTGATATGGTAGCAACCAAAGGTTCCAGCGTTTGACCATATGAAAGACTCTTTCTGCTTACCTGTGCTAAAAATAGCAGCATCTAAAGTGAAGACTTAAGAAAAATTTAGTGACTACTAGATTATCCTTAGGACTCTACATTATTTCTATAATGTTCTTGGTATTAAAAAATATTTTTTCACAGAAATTTAGCTAACATCTTATAACTGAACATGTATATATGTTGCTTAGATAAATGTAATCACTGTAAACCTTAAAAAAAGAAAAATTCTGTTAAAATGCCTAATGCTGTGGTATTAGTTCCACCCCCCATTCCTTCCACTCTGATAATTTCATCTATCTGCTATCCTTACAGTTTGAAGATCATAAGGGAATAACAATGAAATCTGAGAGAGTACTTAAATAGAACTCCTTCACAAAAGTTGTCACTTCCATACCACATTCCCCTTGCCAGAAAAGCATTTTCCATCTCTTTTCCTCTCATGCATAGTATTTTTCTGTTTCAAGGCAGAACTATCATCTCTCTGTTAAGTCCATACTTGTCTAAAGCAATTATATACTGTTCTCTGTTCTCACTGTATATAAATATAACTGTATGTAATGCATATTATTATTATATATTATAGTTATAAGCACACACTTATATGCTTTCTCTCCCATTAGAATATGGACTGATTGACTTCATGAATTGATGTTATTAATCTAATTTTGCTACTGGAACTTACAAAATGCTGTGGACATAGAGATCATTAACAGTTTTTGTGTAAATGACACTTGTAATAGAAAATACATGCATTCCTTCTCACTGGTCTCCACATGCAGAGAAAAATTTGGTCACTTCTGGCAATTATACATGTCAAGTACTTTTGTTATTTCTACCTCAAGTACTTAGAAGTGATATTTTGCCTTCCAGAAAGTTTTAGTTGCACAATTTCCACAGTTAAAATTCCAGGGCCAACTACCAATATCCTGAAGTTGGCTGAGTATGGAACATCTATAGAGAAAATATTTGCAGGTTGTAGGATGAAAGCTGTTGAAATGATGAATGTATTTTTACTTGGAATATCTTTTCTTCAACACCGACATATAAATACACTTTGTCATTTCCAATTATAGATACTTAGTAATAGTTTCATGTCAGGGTAACCTCATCCCTCTACCCCACAACTTTTAGACTGTAAATGACTTGGAATTGAAACCTGTAGCTGCTCAAGACAAGTGAGTCAGGAACAGTCACATTCATGCCTTTTAGTGCACCAGAAGGTGCAAAGTTTATTGTTCCACCACATGCTGCAGACTTTATTGTTTCTACAGTGAAATCTATAAACATAATGAAATTGAATTGAATATTTAAAGGTGGATATGTACCTTGAGGGCACTTCACGAGTTTTCACACTGAGAGAACAAAGAGCAAGCATATAGGGAAATGACAGAAAAAATATATAACCTAAATTGGAAACTACTGAGAAGAATAAGAAATAATAAGATTGGAGAATTGATAGACTAATGAACTGAAAATTCCTTTCTTACTCTGTATCCTGAGTAAAAGATTTGATATGCATAGTCCTTCGTTGAACAAAGTAACTTGAGTTTTATTATAGCACCAAAATGTTATACAGTTATCAACTTTATAATTAATTCACAAGTAGAAAATATATCTTGATCAATGTTGAACTAGTGAGCATCAGTCCTAAGAGTGCAATTTAATGTTGAGATTCATTTTCTTAACTATATTGTATTTTTGCTGGAATGATGCAGATAATTTTTGACTCTTCTATTTTTTCCCTATACTGACATTACTTATATTCACATGGTATTTCTCTATTCTCTTTACAAGTGAAACATTTGGTGAAGTAAAAAATAATAATGTAATTGAACTCTATATTTGTACAGAAAGTGTAAGCTTCCCATTTTCAGATGAGTACATAGGTGAACAGGAAAAGATGTTTGTCTGGTTACTAATAAATGGTCATTTAGCCCAGTTTTGGACCTAAACTAGTTATTACTTTGGAAAGAGTTTATCTACCATGTCTGTTTATAAATCATTTTCAGTTTAGATATTTTCTAGGTATCCCTGTATTATTTTAATATCTACAGGCATTTATCACCTATGTGTTCCTATAAAAATTTTAAATCTCCTATGATTCCCATTGACTTTATATTAACGTCCAACAGATGGAAGCACAGCAGAGGCATGTATAATGAGACAGTAGGACAATGTCATAGAGTTCTTTATTCCAGAGAAAAAATGTTCCATCCATGTCCTCAAAACCCTGAATAAAATGTGTGACAATTTTTCTACTGACATTTGAAATGTTAGTTGATATTAAGAGGGATAAATTTTCTAAGACCATCACTTTACTTCATATAATATATAAAGACAACATTCTCACAGTATCAATGAGTTTTTATTCACTACACTAAATTTTCTATGCATACAAGAATAAATTTAAAAAGCCAGAGTCAATAAATAATCAATGATAAATATGCATTAACTTGATGTGAAAATTATCCATGAAAGTGAGTTATGTACCAAAATATAAGAAATGAGTAATTAAAAGTATAAAAGAAAAAAAGATGGTATGAATTTCAATTATAGGAAAATAAACAATAGTGGTGCAATAGAGACACGGTGCCAAATATTCCATCTTGTTTCCAAGAATGTTAAAAATCAACAGTGACAGATTTAACTTTAAATAGAGTCAGAAAACTGTGGTCAAATCATCTAAAGTGTCTTCTTAATTACACCCAAGCACATACAGTTGACCCTATGCAAATTTGTAAATTAGAATACTTTCCTCAACTTTCTGTAACTCTACAGTAATTCTAATATTTTTATCCTCTCATGGTACCTATAATCAATACTAAAAAGTCTGAAAAACCAGTCCCATTAGATGATGAGTCATCTAACGGGTTACCCTATTACTTAGATTATATGTTATCAAAAGAATCCACCTGAAGAAAGCAATACTGACCCCAAAATAATGAATCTCTAAAAGTATACTGGCAGATATTATAAAAACTGAATAAGAAAACTATTTTAGGATATTACCTTTTTGATAAAATTCAAGCTCTAAAATTTTATTTTACTTGAGCAGTCTTTGAATTCTTTGGTACTCTGTTAGATAGTAAAGATAGAGACATCAATGAAAAAGTGGCTCTTTGAGTATTGATCTTTCCTGCTAATTTGAAATACCAACACACACACACACACACACACACACACACACACCCTTATGCATAGAGCAACAAATGATTCTCATGTCAAGATCTGTGCTGTTATCATGAACCACTTTGGGAGTTACTTGCAATGTACAACCTTCTTAGTAAGAAGAAAAACATTGCCTAAGTATAATACAAAATTTTGATTAGTAGCTTGATTTTCTATGTAATCATTTAATTGCTTTTATTTCATCTGTTCGATTTTTGCTATTACTTAAATAATATATAGGTTCTAATTCCACACCAAGATTCTGATTTCTAAGACAATTGAATGAAGACTTTATTTTCTTGAACACTGCTGGAACAAAAGAATTTGATTGTTCAGTTATAGTCAGAGTACAAGACATAAAACACCAACATTGATTTATGCCATCCTTTTAGGAATCATGCAGTCTTAACTGTTCCACTGAGTTTTATTGAGCCTTCCTGAGAAGCTTATCCAGTATTCAAGAATAGTGATTATTTTAAGTAATTGCTCTATTTAAAGGGTAAAGACATAGGGCGGGACAGGTTTGTTCATTTTAATATTTATCTACACAAATATATTTAATTTAAGGAAATAAATATTATTACACACACAGCTCATTCTTTCTTTAAAATTTCTGTGTATGTATATATAGAAGAAAATATGTGTACATTTTAATCCACTGGAGAACTGAAGATAAGTGTATATGTATACACATATATGTTATATATGATTTATATATGTAATTATATATACATTCCCAAACCAGAAATAGCCACCAATAATATATTGGTGAATAACCACAAATACACATATATACACACACATACTCATTTACAAACACATGTTATGTTCTATGTTAATGAGCGCTATACAGTAAGGAAAACACATTTAAGATGTTATTAAAATAGTTCATGTTTCTCTTCTGGATGACTCTGAGCAGCATATGTTTCATTGACTTGAATTCTTATTTTGAAAAGGCCAATCACCAGGGAGGGACAGAGATCCTATTTCTTAAGGGAAAATTTTTAGCATTATTGACCTGTTTATGGAAAAAGAACAGCCGGAGTGGGATGAGAACAAAGAAAAAAACACATGATGTTTCACAGCATGCTTTTACTATGAGTACAATAATTTTTTTCCCAGTGATCAATGTTTGTACTTAGTAGAATTATGACTTGCATGTTGCCTTTTCAATATGGGTCAGACAATCAATGTAGCGCTGCTATTCCTTCTACCACCCTTCAGTTGTCTCGCGTTGCCATCACCGTGCACTCTTTAATTTTCAAGTTGAATTTGGATTTGTTCCAGAGACCCCTTAAAGAAATTGATTTCTGACTGTAAGTTGCTTACACTGTGAATGATGTTGGAAACCAATGCTGTGGCAACCTCAGATGGTTGGAGTAAAAACCTTATTCATCTTTGCTAAAAGCTAAAGTTTCGGGGTAGAAATGTTTTTGTTCACTCTTTCATGAGTTTTATAGCTTCTGTTTTTGTATATCCTAATTTTTGGCTTACCAATTTTAATAATTCAGAGTTGTTGATCGTCAGCTGCACTGGGTTACAACAGATTATCCATTTTCTACCAATTTTATAGTTTATACTCCTGAATACTACTTTGCTTCTTTTTCTGTTTAACTGGATTTTGGTCTTGTATTTCATAAACATAGGCATTCAGGAGGTGAAGAAACTTTAAAATTATAATCAATTACTGTTGCAAAAATAAATCCAGAATGATATTTTTTCTAAGTAAATATTTTAGTTAATTACAATGTATTCCTTTGAGATTATCTAATAATGAAAATAAATTTATTTTTATTGCTTAACTGAATAAATTAGGTTATTAGTATTAAAGGTCCTATTTCCTTAAGTACTAAGTTTGACATTTCTTGTTTTATATTTATTGTGAAGGTACATCCTCATTCTTTCAAACACATGGTTTGGCTTGTGATTTATCTTTCAAAAAAAATTTTTTCAGCAATTTTTGCAGTCAAATGCTCTACCACTGAGCTATACCCCCTCTAACTTCTTTCTAGCAATTTTTGTGAAACCGTGGATAAGTTAAAAATTTGTGTTACTTTCGAAAATGAGTTTTGTCAAGGAAACAATGCAGCACAGACAGCTTGAATTATCAACGAAGTATTTGGGAAGGATGTGGCTAATGAACACACAGCCTGTCGAAGGTTTGAGAAGTACCATTCTGGTGATTTTAATCTTGAAAATGAGCCACATGGGTGACCTGAGACCAAAGTGGATAATGATGAGCTGAAAGCTGTAGTGGAAGTGAATCCATCTCAACCAACATGTGAATTAGCAGCAAGGTTTGACGTTACTATTCCAACAATATTGAACCATTTGAAACAAATCCACAATGTAAAGAAGCTGGTTAGATGGGTTACACATGAATTAAACTAGCGTTAGAAGAGAAATCCTCTCAAACCTTGCCTTTCTTTGCTGTCACAACATAAAGGTGAATCATTGCTATACCGTATTGTTACATGTGATGAAAAATGAATTCTTCTTCACAATTGCAAGCATTCACCACAATGATTGGATAAAGATGAAGGGCCAAAATACAGTCTAAACCTGAATATTCATCAAAAACAGCTAATAGTGTTTGTTTGGTGGTCCAGCAGTGGTATTATCCACTACAGCTTCTTGAAACCTGGTCAATTGATTACAGCAGATGTCTACTGCAACCACTTGGATGAATTGATGAGGATGCTTGCAATTAAGCAACCAAGACTGGTCCATAACAGCAGGCCAATCCTCTTGCAAGACAATGCTCCACCACACGTCACACAAACAACACTGCTCAAACTATAAAGGCTGGATTGGAAACTCTCTGTCATCCACTGTATTCACCAGACCATGCACCAATTGATTACCACTTCTTCCAGGCTTTGGACCATTTCTTGCAAGGAAAAATATTCAGTTCTCAACAAACTGTGGAAAACACCTTTAGCAATTTCATCACCACGTGCTTTCCAGGCTTCTTTGCTGCTGGCATAAATAAGCTACTGTTAAGATGGCAAAACTGTGTCGAAAGTTTAGGCAGATATTCGATTAATTGTACTGCTTCTTGCTTAAAATATAATAAATGAAACTTTCGATTCAAAATCGGACATTTCATATTTAATGACCTAATAGCACCTTCAGGATTTTGTAGTATCTTGGGTTATCAAAGAGTCATTAATCATCTTCAAGCAATTTCTAAATAGGTTGAAAGCAATGGATATTGTTTTGAATTTCACCTAACTCTATGATATTGTAGAATTATATTTTTTCTTTTCAAAATGCACCTTTTATATGTTCCCCAAAAAAATCAGAAAATTAAGATGTCCTAATTAATAAATGCTAAAAAAATTTAAATTCAGTAAAATTAAAGCATGTTCTCATACATTTCTATTAAAAATGTAAGTTGACACACATAAATTTTGAAAAAGTGTTTTAGCAATGCAAAAAAGAAAACATAAATGTAGTCTTAAATATTATTTTTATTCTATAAATTATGCTAATGTAGTAATTTAAAATTAATAAAATGCTACATGTCATAGGAATTTGTAAAGGTGAGAATGATGATAAGTAAATGAAAGCAGCCTAATTGTTTAAAACAGAGAAATTAAGTTAAAAAACAAAACCTTAAAAGAAACTTAGAACATGAGACAGGCCATGAGAATGATGGCTCTGAAGATGTATAGATGTATATGAATACATTAAGTTAAAAATCAAGATAGAGTATACATATATACGCATGTTAAATATAGGTATATATAGGAACATATATATGTATGTGTATGTATGTCTGTTATGCTTACAACCATATAAAATACAGTAGGAGAAATTTTTAAAAACACAAAGGAAAAATACATGAGTAATATTATTAGTAATTATTGTGTCCAATTATGTGGTTAATTATTGGGCTAGCTATGTTTGTTAGTACAGTTTTAGTGTTCCAATTTGGTTAATTTACTACAACATTAATAACTCATTCCCTTTTTATATAAAAGATACACCTAATAAAAGTCAGCTTTAAACTGAAAAAAAATTTACTAAATCTGTTATATCATGGCCCAATGTGTTGGTTTATCTTTCTATTCATATTATTTTTATATGTTTTGCCATTCATTGATTGGCACTAAAATTATAATTAAAAAAACAATAATTCCCTCATATCTAAGCCACTTATTGATAGTTAATTCTACATTAGTATGTGTGACATCAGTGAAGGAGAAGGTATGGAAAAGAGAAGAAAAATGGAAAATCTTTTGGACCACTGACACCAAATGTGAATATACAATTACACACTTTCTTGAAAGTGGAAGGGTCATTGTGAGTAATACACATCAATGTATTATCATCTTATTCTTTCCACTGCATTATTCTCCTTTTATTTTATATTTTTCAAATTATACTTTAAGCCCACAAAGTAAAAATTCTTATCTTTTGATCTTTCTTTTTTCCTAATTAGCAGAAAATAGATTTTCTTCAACCTTTATTTATGAACTTCTTCATATTTAATTAGTTGTTTGCTTACCCTATCATTAAAAGAAACAAGTCAATCAACTAACATTTTTGTTTTTTTCCCAACTAAAGTTGATAAAGTAAAAATAGAAATGTTAAGTAGAAATTTGATATTTTAAGCATAGTTTACAATAGCCTTTGTAATAGTTTATATCCCGAAAACAGTATTTTATTCCTTAATTTTAATAAGAGAAATAATGTTAATTCAGTGATCTAAACACTGATTATTTACTCTTTGAAAAATAATTTTATAATTATTACCAGCTAAAAGTCATTATAGGTTGACTTCCATAGGCTGCTTAGCACTCTTCTCAGTCACCTTCCTGTCACTAAGTGTCTGTATCTGTTAACAAAATTATGGCACTTAAACCTCAGTGAAGAGAGGAATTAGGAGAAGTTATTAAGAATTTCAATAAGAGAAGTCTTGTGAGAATTGCATAAATTACAGGGAAACAAGTCTCAGGTTTTGATTCACAAGTTGACTCTATAATGATGTTCAAAGGTCATTAATTCATAGTACTAACAGGGGCTTTTTAATGACCTTTTAATGACCCTCCATTGATACCATAACAAAGAATTTATCAGGGCTACCCACCGAGGAGTCATTAACTACCAGAAGAAAATGGGTCCCTATTCCTCACATAGATTCTTTTTTTCTTTTTTAGTTCAGATTATTATGGAAGTACAAATCTTTTGGTTACATATAATGCCTTTGCCTCACCCAAGCCAGGGCTACAAGCTTGCCCTTCCCCCATACAATGCGCTCTGCCTCGCGTAGATTCCTAAGGTAGTGGTATATCATTATCCCCTTTCTTTTCTCTCTTCCTGGACATATTCCCTAGGAAAAGCCATGAAATGACTCTCTCTATTATGCTCTTTCTACTTTTAACTCAGATGCCAGCTGATTGGTCATCCACAATGCTGGTCTATCATGTAGGGTTCAGGAGTTAAGCTGTGTGCACACTTTGGCCCCTTCTTTGCATTCAACTAACATTATTTTCCACACGTTATTTCATGGTTTTGGATTTACAACATATCCAAGTGGGTTTGTCTTCCCAGAAGCAACAACTCCCAACCCTAAGATTTTCACACTTGAAAAATTCATGTCCATTTCTCCAACATTTCATTATTGCTATGATGCCAACCAAGATACTTCGTCTTCTCATTTCTAAAGAAGACAATCACAGAAACAAAAACAAAGCTAATGATGAAACATAATAATATAGCCAAGGTAAGTACGGTAGAAATGTAAATAAAATCTGCCTACTTTTTCATTAATAGAAATTAATTGAAGGGCTACACTGGGTCAGTATCTTTATAAATATTTTTTACAATCTTATATGAGCTGGGTAATATTATCTAGAGAGATAAATAAACAGACTCATCAGAAAAAGTAAATTCAACCAGTACCATGAAGCTAGTTTATAGTATATCTCAGAATCAAACCAATGTCAATCTAATTCTAGAATCTCTATTTTTACACTAATCTCCAATGATGATTAATATGAGTCTAGAAAGATAAGTAGGCATTTTACAGTTAAACAGGGCAAGGGAAGAAAGCAGGTTCTAATCCACTGAAACTTATCCAAATAATATTTTATAATCTTAAAAAACAGAAATGTTAATTTCTCCTACATGATTGATGATACTACTACTAAGAACAAACCCTTATATAGCCCTATTCTCAGGGCTTTATATATATATATGAAATTGTTTATTTCTTTTAAAAACACCATGAAGACATAATGTTAGCTCCATTTTATACTGGAAGAAATGGAGTAGTTAATTACCTTGTCTAGAGACACATGCCTAGCAAGTGTTAAAGCTGGGATGTGTCACCAGGAAGTATGCCATCTGAACCCTTGTTCATAAGTGATATGCAATGCAATCGTGCTTCCCCTGAAAGCTACAGACTGCGCTAGAGAGTTTGAGGTTTAAGCAAGTAGTAAAATATTAGGACATTCAGTTCAAAGTAGAGTGTGGGGTTTTTTCCCTCAAGTGTAGAATTGTGGGGTTTTTTTGTTTTTATTTTTATTTTTCCCTCATGAATGAAAACCAGGTTTATAGAGAATGGACATGTTTGGGCCATCATCTCTTGTACACTGAAAGCATCCCGTGTATTTATCTAAAATGACATGTATCACTCTACTAGATGATTGCATGTTTACTTTCTTGTATCTTCTTTTCTTCCTGGCCACTTCCCAGCCTGCAGCTCCTTGATGGCAGGGACTCTGCCTGATTTACTGTTGAATTCACAGCCCCTGGTGGGTGGAGTGATTGCTACATCCAGGCACAAATTTTGTTAACTGGAAGACCAGTTAGGAATTCAGAAGAAAGGTCCACACAAGAGATGATAAGGCTGTGAACCACAGTCATAACCAGAGTTTCCGTAGTGTAGTGGTTATCACGTTCGCCTCACACAGTCATAACCAAGGGGAAGGGGACTAGAGAATATATTGCTGAAATATTTAGAACATAATGGTTATTTAGGTATGGGTTGAAAGAGAGGGGAAAAGATCTAAGATGATTAAAAAGTTTCTGATGGGAGATGAGGGTTGTGTGAGTGGTGGGATCATTCACCAGGGGCAGGATTTTAGGAGTTACGTATGAGACATTATGAGTCCAATTTGCCTGTTGCTGTCAAACAGAAATGAGATGTTCAGAGGACAGTTGGACACAAAAGCTGGGATTATAGATTGGATGTTAGCATTTATTGGTACCATTAAAAAACATACAAAATTACACCAATTCCTATTTCAGAGAGGACCCAAATAAACCACTGGATATATTGCATATTTTACTTTTATCCAGTGTAGTCTCTATTTTTAATTATAAATTTCAAAATGAATTGTTCTGATCTTCTGGATATATTCTATTTTGTATATTTTTGATTGTTTTCCATTTTGGCCTTTTACTGTGAAAATCTATGCTTTGTGCATTTGGATGTTTTCCTTCCTTAATATTCTGAACTTTAATTTCTATTTGCTACATCTTCTGATTGCATATTGCTTAAAGCCACATATGTATGACTACAGAGAATAAAGAAGACATTTTGTAATGAAGGATTAGAAGTTTTGCAAAAGTAGAATGAGAATAAAATATGGCCTGAACATCTTACAAGCTTATTCTAAGTATGAACTGAGGTAACGTATGGGAAAGACATTTTAGAAATATAAAGTGCAATGGAGAGACAATATTTAGTATCCTCTGCTGCCAGAGATTCAGAGGTCAGAAATCTCTTCTTCTTATGGGCCATCTAAGTACACAAAACTAATTTGACATTAAAAAGGGGGGAAAAATCAGATTGTAATTCCAAAGTCAAATCCCCTTTTCTCAGTTTTAGACTGTTCAGGTAATCTCCTCATCAACTTCCTAAATTTGTTCCTAGGAAATACAAACGAAGTAAACCTAAGTAACTAAGTAAATATAGTGCACCAAAAAAACCTTGTATCACATTCTAAGTGTTGGGAAAGGCAGTCTTGTGCACATGGTAGTATTTTAACTCCCTCTCTACCACATAAAAATGGGCTTTAAGCTTGTAACACTTCTTAACCAAGAGATCAAGAATCCACACATCCTATACAGGGCTCACTGCCTTGTGTGGGAATACCTTTCCCTGTTTCAGACTCAGTGTGTACTCCTTTGTCCTGCTTAAGTCAATAACCCTGAGGCCCTCGGCTTTCAGTATTTCAAACTCCTTGGAGGAGGGGAAGTGGCCTTCTAGTGCATCATAAGAGGGATGCAATTCCTCTGTGTTGGCTTCCCCTGGGAGGTGGTATGTGGGGGGACCCACAGGCCATGGTGTACATTGGGGACACTACTGGAGATGATTTTGCTCTGTATCTTCTCTGTTTATGTAAAAGCCTTGTGCCACCCAGTGCTTGAATGTGTTGTGTTTTCCTTGGTGACTCCAATACCACGATGCTGTGGGCAGAAGTGTTTGGACTTCTATTCCTGGTATTGACACAGTGATGATCTTTGCTCTTCCCCATTTAGCTGGAGTCCTCTCCCCGGCATTGGCAGCCAGTGCATGGTGTCCTGCTCCACACGAAGCCACTGCTTTGTGTTACCATTGCTCCCCTATTCCTATATGCAAACTAGATTTAGGAATAATTAATCTATGTTTTCATAAGCATAAATATTTTCCATTTGCTCAACTTTATGTACGTAGTTATCATATAAGGATGTGTAATATCATAACAACCTGACAAATTTTTCTAATCTATGATCAACTTTTTAACATATATATTCCTAAAAATATAGCTACTATATATTTGTTTCCATTTAATAAGCCTAAATGATTCAATGAACATGTATTGACATCTCCTATGTGCTAGGGACATTGTTAGACTTGATGTTTACACTGTGGTTAGCCAGACAAAGCCCTTACTTTTGTGGAGACTTTTGTCTCATTTGCTAAATAGATTATGAGCAATTATGTTATATCAGCATATTTTTTTTCCTATTGCATCATCCCCTACCTCATCCCCTGTGATTTAAGCACGTAGTTCCTACCTCTCCTGTAACCCCATTGTATTTTTCCACACTTAGCAACAGTACATTTTCAAGTTTTATTGAATAGTTTTTACGTCTATTTTTCCACTAGATAACAAATAAGTTCTGTCAACAATGTGTGTGCAGCTATTAGCATTAAGTGTCTATTGCGTGTTGAATAAAGTAATAATGTGAACACAGTTCTAAGGAAGAACTGGATGCTTGACAAATTGCTGTTGAATGCAAATGACAGTGTACACTGAGTGGCTTTAGAGGTCTCACTCCTTTCTTCTGAAAAGTACAGAAGAAATTTTGAAGATGTCTAATTATAATTTAATAATCATGCTTACATTTAATGTTATATTTTCCCTTCTGTTATATTTTTCTTTTTGTCATTTTGAATACTTTTGATAGGAAGGAACTCAAATTGTGCTGCATCACATGACAAAATGAAAGCCAGTCTCTTGCAGCATGTAAAGAAGTCCACGTCAGTGTAGTTTGTCTAATTCTCTCCAGAATAAACAAACTTATGAAGTGGTTGTTTAGGTAAGTTTCTGCTTTTCAGATTGTTCTATTGTATTTTCCCTCCCAAGCTAAATAGAAGAATTAAGTTTTCTATTATGAAATCAAAGTACCAAGCCACTTTTATCTTCGGTTATAGATATGACTAAAAATAATGTTTAAAAAATAAAGTTACAAAAGCTTGCCAATGTAAAAAGTCATGTGTTGCTGCTGAAGACTACCTAAAAAGATTTTACATTTTAATTCAAGTAACGTCTTTGACCAAAAGCTTCTTGATTAACTTTTGTGGCCATGAAGTAGCACCAGAAGAAAGACTGTGTGTACTTCAGCCAAGTCCTCAAACTATAATCAAGGAAAAAGATGCCATTCCAAGTACAGATCTAGATGCCATTGTGGCATAAATTCTTATCCAAAAATTTTCTTGCCTTCTCCTCACCTCACAATTTCTAATTCTTTTTCAAATTCAATGTACTCACACTGCAATAGAATTTGAAATTCTGTAGACTATTATGAATGATTAAGATTTCTAAAGCAGGCACAAGAAAATTTCTAACATTAATTTAAGATTTTTTTTTTTCCTTCAAGACCTGGAGGCACACAATAAAGGCCACTAACATCTCTCATGTGTTTGGAAGGAATTGAAGAATTATATTTTTTAAAATGGCACATATTTGTGACAAGTGCAATTTTTGGATATCACCAACAAATTGAGCAATTGAATCAAATCACTTATGTAATTTTCATAAGCATATAAAGTCAGTAGTTCAATTTTCACTCTTACACTAAGAAATAAATGTGCTGCTTATTTTTAAAACTTAACTAATAAGAATGTAGCCTGATTCAACTGTACATTTTTTTCCCTTTCACTCCAGTTCCTGATTGCACATTTGAAAGGGACTCAGGCTGTAGCCAAGAATCAGCCAGTCCATTACCTGTCTCTTTCCTGGAGCTAGTTTATCTCTCCTTTCAGTATTTTTTTCAACTTTGTGAGACTCTATTTCCAGATGAAGGAGACTCATTTTCTGCATTCATGTGTATGTACATAAGCCTCAAGATAACTCACTGAGGATGTCCATTTCCCAGGGTGGCTGTGCTCATGTGCTCCCCCTTGACAGAATTCAGCCAAAAACAATCCCCCTGATCTCGTGCTGCTGTTTCCATTGAGCAAGATGACCAACTCTTCCTGTTACTCATCCTCATTCTTGCTTTTCCATCCCAGAAGGTACAGTGAACCAGCACCTCCAGGAAAGATTTCTTGTTTCCAGCGTCACTTCAGTACCTTACAATGACTTTCCTAGACTGTAGTCTTGACTTTTCTGGTCACTCCTTGTACAATTTCTAATTGTCCCTGACACCTTAAGTCATTCATTGCTGCTGCATTTTTATTTAGTAGAACTTATCGCTTTCTCACATACTACAAATTTTATGTACACATCTGCCTCCATTTCCCTTCCTGGAACAAAAGCTCCACGAGGGGAGGTTTGTTGTTGTTGCATTGTTTTTGTGTTGTTTTGTTTCTGTTTTCTTGCTGTGTTCCTAACAGTAAGAATCTTTCTGGTAACATAGAGAGATTTCAATATATATATTTGTATTGTTTCTGTGGTTGGAGATGCTGTGAGATTTTTCTGCCCCTGTTAAGGAAAATCCTATCAAAAGAGTAGAACACATTCCTGCTATTGGCTGTTCTTCTAAAAAGTGGATGAAAGGAAGGGTCTCTACGGAACCCTCTTACTCTATACGCATTGCCACTGAAGAGTCTCCGGTCAGACAAGATGTTGCAGAAATCACCATGTCTCTTGTCTCTTGTCTCAAGTTTACTTAACTTGTAGTAACTATTTATTAATTAATTACTTGATTTAGATCACTTACTAATAAAATAGAGTTTTCCAAGGGCAGCTAGACTACTCAGACAAGTCAGGAAAAAATCTCACAAACTACTGTAGCTTATTCAGATGATAAAATATAAATGCTTCTCTCTTCCTACCAGTTTAAGCACTCTGGGTGACCTGTTTTCTCCTGTAATTTCAGGTCTTCTTGTAGGAAAACACAGGGCCCCCACAGGAGACCTTTCACATCTCTGGAGTTCTACAACATCTTTGGCTTTTCTTGGTATATAGAAATATGTCTAATGTTTGCAAACATGGTCTCCAAGGTACAGGCTTAGTTCACTTCAGAGTGTCTATAGATTTATCTGTATTTTTTTTTAATTACAGATGGATGGAAGTGCTCCTTTCTGGGGAGTGGAAAAGAAAAGCACCCCACAGTTTTTAAAAGTTCTTTTCTGATGTTGGCATTTAGCAGTAGTACTAACAGCTTGCTCCTTTGGAAAAATTCAAGAAAACTGCGTCCTTGATGAGGGATATCTATTGCTTGCTGGAGTGAGAGCAGCTACAACATCTTCTGATCTCGTCATTAGCAGTGAAACTGGTAACCCACTTCGGCAAATTGGCAGATTGAGTAGGGAGTCTGAGGAGCAAAGTGGCAGACTTTCCTTTAACTGTGCTCCAGAGTTAAGAGCATTTTCTGCTTTTTTTCAGTATTGCTGCAGTGCAGCAGTGAGAAATCATAATAGAAAGAAAAAAACGACAGATAACTAATGATGAAAAAGTCTCTCTGAATTTGCAGCAGAGATGAGTCTACAGCACAGGACTTACCCGGGAATTGTTGCAGTGGCTTTGAAAACACACATGAACACACACACACACGCACACACACACACACGCACACACATATATACACACCCCTGAATCCTTTTATTCCTTTTGGTTACCATTTGCTATCGTCTACCAAGTATGATTCTTCTTAAAATTATCAATCAATATATTTACTATCTAATCTTAATATTTGAAATGCCCTAAGATTGTATCAATGAAGTTTCTTTTTCTAAAGCATTTTTCCCTCCTTTCCATGTTTGATTCAGCTGTCATAGCATTTTCAGGGGAAAAAAAGTATACATTTATATGTATATGTACATGTATATAAATATATATGTATATGAACATAAGAAAGATAGTTTTAAAAAGCACAGAAATTCAATCCAGTTAGCTTTTTACTTGTTTCTTTTATAATGGTGTCCAAAAGGTAAAATTTTGCTACAATGTTTACTCATACTTTGGGGACAACAAGAAATAAAACACATTTTATTGTAAACTTGAGAATAAATAATGGGAGGAGTTTTTGCCAACCAAATACGTAATTATCAGCTCATAAATGAGGCAGTGTGTTCCCTGCACATTACATCATTTTGATGGTAGACTTCTCACATCCAAGCAGACCTTCCTTCTGAGGGCTTAGCATTAGATTGCCATGCTTCTGCCACTATAGCCATCAATTTCCAGCACTCAGAATGTCTTATTTTATTATTATTTTTTTTTTATTTTTCCTCCAGCTTACGCCTAGGAATTAAGGCTAAGAATCTATGTTTCATGTATAAGCAACACATGCAACCTAAATGATTCTACTTTGATTGGTTTATAGGCCTCCACAAAAGCAAGTATAGTTGTCTCTTTTTAACTTAACAGAAGGTAGAATCTGAACTGACATCTTTTCAGGAATAACATTTGCTTCCACTTATTCCACATGCTATTGCTCCCCTCCCTCTTCCACCCCTCTGCTCTCCCCTTGCTCAGCTTCTGTTTCATGTGTTCTCTATCAGTTCCCTAAATGTGGCAAGTCCATTTTTATCTCAGGATCATTGCATTTGCATTTCCTTGATTTTAATACTTCCCCTAGATTTTTGCATGGCTACTGCCCTCTTTCAGGTGAGAGCTCAGAATTTACATTTCCTAAGCACACCAGCTAAGCTAGCCTCTTGTTGTGGACACACATTATTCTGTTTTATTTTCTTAAGTGGTTCTCTCCCTATCCTACATTATGTACTTATTTGTATTCTTGTTTCTCTTCACTAGAATGAGAAATGTGTTCTATAACAGTGTAATTTTGAATTAATTCAATAATTTAAATATAGGAAAGCTAAATAAAAATCAGAAGTTGGATCTTACTATCAATAATCCTCCAATGATAAATCATAATCATTTGAATTTAATAATTTTCAATTTAGATCATAAGTGGCTGAAAAGCATCAATAAAAATTATAATTTTACAAAAGCAATCTTAAGATCTCTTCATTAAGATAGAGTTTCAGACTCTAGTGCTTATTGTCTGAATTTGCTAGCTGGATCCTTCTTAAAGCCTTCATCCTAATATATATGTAACAAATCTGGAGGAACTAGAATCTCTTTATATATTACTTGATAAGTAAGACATTATTATAGGTCTCCCCTAGATTGCTTGAACTGAGAAAATTAATAAGAATACAGTTTGCTCCTCGGTTTTCTTTACATTTTAAAGATGACTTGCATAATATTAGTTAGGTGCTACAATATTTTGGAATCTATAACTGAAAGTTTTCCTTAACAGAAGTAGACATTTTAGAGTATATTTTTAAAATATCATGAATGGTATATTATCACTAAAAAACTTTAAAATACATGAATCCAGGGACAAAAATATGGCTTTCTAAATTCACAAAATGAGTCAGTTTGGGCTGATGGGTACAGACAATCCAAGAATCCCTTTGCCAAGTCTCGAGCACATCCCACCAGACTGCACTGCTATGTAATAATGATATTGGAAAAAGCACAAGTGAGAGCAGAAATGATGGCAGTTTCTAATTCAGCTTTGGATGATGAGCTAAATGAACTGGCTGGCAGTACATATAGGAAAGGGACTAGGAGGAGTAGCAATAGCCAATTTTCTGTGCAGACTAATACAACATTTTCTTTAGCAGAGGAAATTGGTTGAAAGTTCCTCTCTCCATTTCCAAAAGCCCTTTTCTCAGTGCTTCTTAAGAGCAGTTTGCCATACTGTATTTCTGTTTGCAGAAAAGTTTTAACAATAGGAGGAGCCCTAGTAAAGTTGCAGTAGTTTCTTCTGCATAGAAGTCAGGTTTGATGAGCCCTGGCAGGTTTTTGATCCCTGGTACCAGTGGTTTGATGATAGCTGAAGGTTTCTGGGAGAAGCCCTGGCAGGTCAGACTGTGTACCTAGGCTAATCAATTCTAACTCTGATTCTATAAGGTACCTGCAGTGCAGGAATGGGGAATTGGAAATGAGAGTAAGGTGGTGAAGATGAGAATTTGATCCCATTTAACCTTCTGGTTAATCTACCGTGAATCAGTGCTAGATGGAGGCGAATGCAAGAATCTTTTGAATTCCCTCTCCACCGGCTACGACTAGACATACATTTGGGCAAGCGTTTCTGATGGCTTATATTTATTTTAGTTTCTTTTCATGGAAAACACCATCACCACATTTTATTATTCTTTTAAAAAAGACTACTCTGACAAATTTCTAACTAATGATATAATTACTTCATTAGGTAGCATAATTAGAAATTACTTGAAGTATAAAGAGTGCCTGGTAAAGAAATGCTTAATTTACTAAATAATTTAGACTCAAATGATTATTAAGTTAAAATCAAAAGTTGCTGAAAACCTCAAGTAATGGTTTTTTACCAGTGCCACATGATAGAGTAATTGCTCAATTAGCAATTAGTTACAAACAGCAGTGCCCTTTATTTTTACTTAAAATAAGTAAGCCAGTTTTCACTCTTCAAAAATGAATATTAATTAGATTGGAAGATAAAAACAAGCCATATCTTGTTAGTAGAATCTAGTCTTTCAGAAGCCCTGTCTGTTCTTAAGAATTAGACACAGAAATGAACAAAGAAATTTTCCCTTAAATCTTTTACTCTAGACGCAAGGCGGAGAGGGAGAAATTCTGATTTAAGCTTAATTTTTCTGACCACCTTTATTAAAGCGAACTAAATGAGATTTTTAAAAAATTATTTAGAAGATAGAGGATGACTGTCCATGTCTTTTAATTTTTTAATTATTAATCTCTGTGAATAAAGATGATTATATAATTCCCAAAAACACACCTTAAATTTTTATACAATCATGCTTACCCTTTTATATTGAGGCATTAATAATTCAACTCCTCTTTCTCTTTTATCTTGGCATTAGTTTATATTATGAATGCAAAAGTTAGAACACAGTCCATACCGTGGCCCTAAAATGTTATTTTTCTTCTTGAAACTCATCTGTCATATGTTTTGCTTAACCCATTTACAGCTGCTTTATATGTTTTTATCTGTGTTGTTTGCAAGGTAGTAAATATTGTGAAAGGCACGAGGATTTGCAGGCAGATAGGCATGTGCTTCATTGGTTCATATCATGGCTCTACCGCTTACTAGCTGTGACATGTGGAGCAACTGACTTAAACTACCTCAGACTGTTTCCTCATTTCAGAAATGGGAGTCATGGTGGCACTCTCCTAAGGAAGTATGAGGAGTAAATGAATCCTGTATGACCTGCTGTTACCTATAGAACATGCTGTAGCTCTGCAATAAACATACCTTTCCAACTACTGGAAAGGTTCAAGTAGACATGGGATGATCATAGAACTGGAATGCTGAAGAATTTTCTGTATTAGGAGAAGGTTTATGTTAATGATGTATAACCTCTTCTCTAGGTCTATATTTCTATGTTTTAAAACTAAATTAACTCTAGAGATAATATTTGCAGGTTGAGGCCAAGGCAAGTAAATATATTTTCCTAATAGGAGAATATCTAAGCTAAAGCAAATGTGTAAACTCAATATATTTCTGTCTTACACCATTTCGGCTGCTCTAACAAGATTTCTTGGATTGGGTAATTTATAAACAGTAGAAATTTTACTGTTCACAGTTCTAAAGGCTGGGAAGCCCAAGATCAAGGCACCAGCAGATTCAGTATCTGGTGAAAGCCTGTTCCTCACAGACCATACATTCTATGTGTCCTCACATGACGGAAGAGTAAAAAGGGTCTAACAGGCTCCTTTAAGCCACTTTTATAAGGGCACTAATATCATTCCTGAGGGCTTTGTCCTCATGACCTAAGCACCTCCCAAAAGCCCCACTTCTTACACCATCACCTTGTAGGTTAGGTGTCAACATATGAATTGAATTTTAGGGGACACATACATGCAGACCATAGCACATCCATTTATTAAATAATGGTCTTTAGAGTGGGGATGGGGGTAAGATAAGCTCAGAGAGAACTAAATAGTGTCCCCAAGTCCCTGTTATGAAACTACACATGTGACTCCTCAGACAGTCATGCAGAGCCATGTAGACTCCTTACTAGGATGTATTTTTAATAGCATTGCTTAGCTGCATTCTCAGTTCACATCTCTTATGGATTGAATTGTGTTCCCTTAAAAGATATGATGAAGTTATAACCCCTGAATCTCACAATGTGACCTTATTTGGAACTAGGATTATTGCAGATGTAATTAGTTAAGTTACAAGTAAGGAATTACTTGTAATTAGTTGAGTTCATATTGAAGTAGGGTTGATGTCAGTTCTAATCCATTATGACAAATGTCCTTATAAGAAGAGGAGAGAGAGACACACACAGGGGAAAAAAAATAAACACCATCTGGTAATAGACGCAGAGATTGGAGTGATGCATCTGCAAGCCAAGAAATGTCATAGATTAATTGTTATCACCGGAAGTTAGGCAGAGGCAAGGAAGGATTCTACCAGAGTGTCAGGGGGATCATGGCCCAATCGATGTCATTATTTCTGGCTTCTGGCCTCTAGAATTTTTAGAGAATACATTTCTGTTGTAGAATGCATTCCACTTGTAGTGCTTTGTCAAAGCAGTCCTAGGAAACTAATACAACAAAATTTTAGAAAAAATAATAAAGCAAAGCAGTTATATGAAGTAATTCATTAAAATCAGGCACAATAACATATAGATGAGGACCAGCCATGTAATATAAGCTGAAGGAATGAGAGGGAAAATTAAATAACTAACAGAGAAATATACTATTTTATAATTATATTATTACCTTATAATCAGAGAACATTTGAAAAGAAACCCTGAGTTATCATTTTTTGCTTATGAGCTTCTTAAAGTCAAAGACTATATATTTATTATCTATCCTCAGACTCTTGAAAACAATGCTTATTTTAATAGTGGTGATTATTTTTATAAAAGGAAGAACTGATGGAAAGAAAAGAAAAGAAAGAGAAAAATTAGGAAAAATGGAAGAAAGGTAGGGAGGAGGACATAAATCATTCTTAATCTCCTTTGAAAAATGTAGATGGAATTCATCAAAATTGGAGAGTAAATTTTAGGTATTAGAAAAGACATTGATATATCATCCAAAAAGAGGTCAACTCAAAAAAACATTGTTCTACCATCTCCAAGACTATCTGAAACTTTGAATTATTATTACAATGGAAATATAGTATTAGTGTTTATAGTTTATTAGTTTTTATATAGTTTGTAAAATTTTGCACTAAAGGGGAAATAGCCAAGATGGCAGACTAGAAGCAGCCCACACACACGGCTCTCAAGGACAGGATTGAAAGTTGCAAGCAGATGGCCACCTATGGATGGACCATCCTGGAGAGAGTATTATAAGTCATCAGAGAGGCAAGGGAGACACTCAGAGTGAAGAGATGTGGATCAGGAGATCCATTCACCAAGATCAGAAAGTACCGGCAGAAATGCCTAAATGTGGGGAAAGGCACAAATGAGAGAGCCTCAAGTTCCCATGGACACTGAAACCCAAGCTGTGAGGAGGCCCCCATCATCACTGTAGGACTCTGTACTGATCAAGGAACTGTTTGAAGACTTGACAGTAAAATTGCACCAGAGAGTGGGCTTGGCAGGGACCCAGTGGCTTCTGTTCCCAGGTTGCTTGCAACTGACACCATTCTGAGTATTTGGGTCTTGAACACCCAATCTACATAGAGATAATATTCACTATAACTGCCTCCACATTGCCCCTGCCAGGCCAGGAAGGAAGCAGGGAGGGCAGACACTTGCAGGCCCTATAACTAGGATGGAAGCATACCCCTGAAAATACACAAACTCCCAAGTATGAATCAGTAAGAAATAGAAATCTTGAGTAGATGAATAATAAGCAGCAAAGTAGAAACACTAATAGAACATTTCCCAAAATAATAAAGCCCCAGAACAGACAGATTAATAGCCAAATTCTACCAGAGCTACAAAGAAGAACTGGCACCTATGTTACATTATTTCATAACATCAAGGAGAGTATCTTCCCTAACTCTTTCTATGAAGCCAGTATCACCTTGCCAGCAAAAGCAGGAAAGGACACAACAAAAAAGGAAAACTACAGATCAATACTCCTTATGAATGTAGATGCAAAAATCCTCAACAAAATACTAGCAAACTGAATCCAATAGCACATCAAAAAGATAATTCACTATGATCAAGTAGGTTTCATCCCAGTGATACAACGATGGTCCAACATAAACAAATCAATAAATATGATTTACCACATAAACAGAAGCAAAAAAAGAAGACCATGTGATCATCATAATAGATACAGAAAAAGAATTTGATAAAATCTAGTACATTTTCATGATTTAAGAAAACACCTACAAACTAGGTATACAAGGAATATATCTAAAAATTATAAAATTCATATTTGTCAAACTCTCAGCCAACATTATACTGAATGGGGAAAAGCTCCCCCTAAGAACTGGGACAAGACAAAGGTGCTCAATGTCACCAATCCTATTCAATATACAACTGGAAGTCCTTGCCAGAGCAATCAGGTGATAGATGTAAATAAAGGCCACCAAATAAGGAAAGAGGAAGTGAAACTATTTCTGCCAACAATATGATCCTGAATGTAGAAAACCCTAAAGACCACCAAATGACTCCTAGAAATGATAAATAAATTCAGCAATGTCTCAGGTTACAAAATCAATGTACAAATCAATAGCATTTGTATATACTAATAATAGTCAACATGAGAGTAAAATCAATGACTCAATACCATTTACAATAGGTACAAAGAAAATAACATACTTAGGAATAAACTGGTGAAAGATCTCTATTAGGAGAACTACAAAACTTTGAAGAAAGAAATATTAATAGTAGATGACACAAACAAATGGAAAAACATTCCATGCTCATGGATTGGCAGAATTAACATTGTTAAAATGTCCATACTGCCCAAAAAGATTTACAGATTCAATGTAATTCTGATCAAAATAACAATGTCTTATTTCACAGACCTAGAAAAATAATCCTAAGTTTCATTTGGAGCTAAAAAAGAGTCCTAATAGCCAAGGAAACCTTAATCAAAAAGAACAAATCTGGAGACATCACATTACCTGACTTTAAATTATACCATAAGGCTGCAGTAACCAAAACAGCATGGTACTGGTATAAAAGTCGAGACATAGACTAATGGAACAGAACAGAGAAACCAGAAATTAAAACATATAAGTATGACCAACTAATCTTTGACAAAACAGACAAAAACAAATATTGGGGAAAGGAAGCCCTATTCAATAAATGGTGCTGGGAAAATTAGATAGCCACATGCAGAAGAATGAAACAGAACCCTTCTCTCTCACTGCATACAAAAATTAATTCAAGATGCATTAAAGATTTAAGGCATGAAACCATAAGAAATGCTAAAAGAAAATATAGGAAAAACTCTTCTAAACATAGGCCTAGGCAAAGATTTTATGACTAAGACCTCAAAGGCAAATACAACAACATCAAAAATAAATAAGTGGGACTTAATCAAATTAAATTCTTCAGAGCAAAGGAAATAATCAACAGAGTGATCTGGCAACCTACAGAATGGGAAAAAATATTCACAAACTATACATCAGACAAAGGACTAATTTTCAGAAGCTATAAAGAACTCAAAAAAAAAACAGCAAGAAAAAAACAAACAACCCTATCAAAAATTGGGTAGAAAACATAAACAGAATTTTTCCAAAAGAAGATAGACAAATGACCACAAACATGAAAAACATGTTCAATATTACTAATCATCAGGGATATGCAAATTAAAACCACAATGTGATGCCACTTTAACCTGTCAGAATGGCCCTTACTAAAAAGTCAAAAAAGAATAGATGTTGGAACACACATGGTGAAAATGGAACACTTATACACTATTGGTGGGAATGTAAACTAGCACAACCCCTGTGAAAAACATTATGGAGATTCCTCAAAGAGCTATATATAGACTTACCATTCAATCCAGCAATCCCATAATCCCACTACTGGGTATCTATCCAAAGGAAATGAAATTATTTTATCAAAAAGACACCTGCACTTAAATGTTTATCCCAGCACAATTCGCAATCACAAAGATATGGAATCAACCTAAGTGCTCATTAATTCATGAGTGGATAAAGAAAATGTGGGGGGTGTGTGTGTACACACACACACACACACACATACACACCATGAAGTATGACTCAGTCATAAAAAGGAATAAAATAATGTCATTCACAGCAACTTGGATGGAAATGGAGACTATCATCCTAAGTGAAGTATCTCAGGAACAGGAAAACAAACATCGCAGGTTCTCGCTAATAAGTGGGGACTAAATGATGAGCACACATGGGCACAAAAGGATATAAAGGACATTGGAAACTAAGGAAGGAGGGTGGGAAGGGGGTGAGTGATAAAAACTTACCCATCAGGTACAATGATCACTGTCCTGGTGGCCAGCACACTGAAAGCTATGACTCCAGCATTATATAGTGTATCCATGTTATGAAAATATTTGTACTCTCTTAATATTTTGAAAATAAATAAATAAATAAATAAGTACATTTTAAAAATACAAAGAAAGAAAAAAATAAAATTTTGCGCTAAAATCAAAGGCATTCTTTATGAGAATTAGCTTTAAAAATGTAACAAATATTATTATGGAATATGTGTATGTCAAAATATGTGTACATTGGGATTGCTATGGGGATTCTCAACTCAGTTTTTATTACCTGGTGTTACCACTAACTGTTTTGATAACTGCTCAAAACCCTGAGAATCAAGTTTATTGATGTCTGTTAGTTAAATATGTGTAAAAATTTATTTAGCCTTGAAACTTGGTTTGCTTTCTAAAAACAAACAGTATGATGTCTAATTTGACTTTCTGTTTGAAGTTAAAATGTATTTACCTGATTTTTTCGACTGCCACAAATAGAAGATACATATTTTTTCACTATGTATAATGTCATTTATATATTTCACTAACTAGGCTGATAAAAAAGAATATCGAGTATTTTCATAAATATTCAACTGGATTTCCATGACAAAAAAAACATTTTTAATTTATTCTGACTTATCTTTAATTACTTCTGAGTTCCTGAGGTAAGTTAATTTTCACATTTATTTGAGAGGCTGCTGGGTGCCAAGGGGTAGAATAAAGGCACTAGTTAGGCAGGCACACACTAGTGTAGAAGGAGACCCATACATTTCTCTTGGAGTTCATTTCAGCAAATGAAATATGTAGGTAAGTTACATTTGATATTACAGAGTGAATGTGGTCTTCAGGGCATCAACAGATGTCAAGACTATCATTGATGGTGAGGAAGAGACTCCCAATGCAGAAACAAATGGGACAAACAGAGAACATAATAAAAACATACCTAAGAGACCAGATCTAGTGAGGCTGTTAAGTATTTTGTGGGTTGCCTTGAAATTTGTTAAATCAGCATAAAAATAGTCTCAAGATTAGTCCCCCATATACTCAAATATATCACATGCTGACCACAAAATTGGTGGCATCATTTGAATAATACTTAGGTTTTTCTCTTATTAATTAGAATGAATCCGTCATCCTCTAGTCTCACTCCATTCCACCAGATTCCTAGTATATCAAAATAATAATAACCAAAGGTAGTGCCTGGTCTTTTACAAACATTTAAAAAATCTTCATTTAAACCCTACAAAGAAGTTATATTGTTTTATGTTTGTAAAAGAAGAAACTAGCATTTTGTAGGTGCTTGAAGTGGGTAAGAATTTTACTTGCCAATTAATTATGCTCACATGGTGATTCAAGTAGTCTAAATTCAATTCAGGAAAGTTCACAATGAACATCTATCGTGAAAGGATTGGGCTGGGAATGGAGGGAAAATAAGTGAATAAAGAATCACATATCTTTTTCATGTGCAGATTGTAGTAGAGTTATTAGTTGCCCAAAATAAACCTGAGAATGCTAAATTACTTCAGTAAGATGCATTTTAATGATAATTATAACTCTACATATCAGCATTTTCGAAAATGTTACTTTTTAAAGCAAGTGCTTATGAAATAAACTTATGCCTTGCTCTGTTCTAAGTGTCCAGAATATTTACTTTTTTACTCCTCATAAATAAACCGACAAGGAAAGAACTATGATCTTTCTTTTGTTGAAGAGGAAACATAGTCACCAAGAGGGTAATAAGCTTGCTCAAAATCATACAGCTAGAATTCAGCATCAGAGATTTGTAACCAGGCAGCCTGACTCCAGAGACTGTCCTTATCATATACACTGCATTGCTCCTGATAGGCTGAAGTACCTCCCACATAAAAGTTTATCCCTTTGAGATAATCTGTACAATTACCGAAAATTGACTATACTTGAGAACTCTAGGCATCTAAAATACTCCACCTCTCTCATTCACTCTTCACTAACCCATGACTTCATCCTCCTTCTTTTATGACCATATTTCCAGGGGTACTGTCACAGATACTTCGCTTTTCACATGTTTGTGTAAATTAAGACTCCTTAGATACATGAAAAAGCAAGGTAGTAACTTTAAAGGACATATTTAAATAGGCTATTAAACACCTAGGTGATTTTAAAAAGCAGGCAACCCCTACAGATAAACACACACACTCCTTGAGGATACAGCTTATTTATGATTTTAAATATATTTTCTGAAAAGTGAAATAAATGTGTATTAGAAATAGAGAAGTTTTAGAACAGATTAGTCTTTAAAGAAATCTTTCATTCCTTTGTATTCAACATGAATATTTTTTTTACTAAATACAAACCCTGACTTTCTCTAGTTGTACTGAGGAAAGGAAAGTGCATCTAATATTTACTGGACGCCTACTATGTACCAGGAACTTCCACATGTGACTTCTAATTCTAACAGTGCTTCATAGTATTATTATCCTCATTTTCTATATTAAAAATTTAGACATTGAGAGGTTAAATTACTTGACCAAGTCACGACAACTGGTTAACAGTGGAGAGAGGATAGTCTGACCCCACAGCATGCTGGAGATGTCTTTAAAAAGGTGACAACACAAATGTAACTAAGATAAACTTTTCTGCACACACAGATTCAGCAATGAATTTCTGAAGCCTGCATATTACTTTTTTTAAACTTCCCTTTTATCTATATGTGTATTATTATATCTTATTTCATTATATTTATTTATTAATTTTTGATTTTCTGGGCAGTGTTTCATAGCTAATATTCAGTGTTTTCTTATTTATCTACCAGGTCATAGTTTGCATTCTTCCTATTGTAATTGTTAAAGCTGAGATTTTTCACTTTTACATCTGCCATGTTTGCCTCAAAGAAGAAATAAGAGGATCTAGCAGTATCCATGGTGTCATAAACTCCATGTATAACCAGCTCTCAGAGTCATTATTCAGCACACATGAATACCCCTTCTCTGGGATGGTCTGCAATAGAAAGGGGTGGTCCTCCAGCAACCATATTGTTACTAAATGGTTTTTCTTTCTTGACAATTACTGATAGATTCATATGGCCCACTCTTGGTCAATCAGGAATTTTAATATTTTGATATGAGAGATACAGAGCCTGAGAGTTATTAGAGCCAAGATCATGCTTACTTTGTTGTTGTTTAACTCATACAGCACAGTTTCAGGGTTCCCCAGAACATTCCTAGCCCATATTTTTTTTCCAGGTGTTTGCTTTTGAAGCTCATTCTTGGCTTCCATGAGATTTGCATAATTTTTTTCTGATTCATTTAATTTTAGATCCAATGAACTATAGTTTTCTATTGTTTGTCATAAAAGTATGTTTACTCATATATACCCATAATTTTACAAAAAGAAAGAATGAAATCCCTCCAAATGAGAAGCATCCATAATTGGAAGGATGGCCCATTGGTAAATTCAGTACTCACAAATTTCATGACAATACCTTCATTGTGTTCTATGTGTATTGCTGATGTAACAAATCACCAGAAGCTTAATGGCTTATAACTGCTTTTTTTTTTTTTTTTTTTTTTTTTTTTTTACATTTCTGGGGTCAGAATATCAAACAGTCAGCAGGGTATGTTTCTTCTGGAGTCTATAGGGGAGAAATTCATCTTCTTCTGTCTGTATTCCTTGGTGCATGGCCACTTTCTCCATCTCCAAAGTGCATCATTCCAACCAATAATTGCATCTTTATATCTACTTTTTTTCCTGACTTTGACACTCACTCTTCGTTATTGTAAAGAGTTTTGTAATTACGTTGTGCCCAATGAATAATTTGGCATTATCTCTCCATCTGAAGATTCTTAATCACATATGCAATGTGTTACCATACAACGTAACATGTTCACAGGTTCTGGGGATTAAGATGTGGATATCATTTGGGACCAGGTAGATTATTTGGGGGCCACTATTTAGTTTGCCACACTGTAACATGTAGATTATAATGATGTTGGTAAAAAGATGGCTGGAGGGTGATATTTTGCATGGCCTGCTCTCAAGAGGTCAGCAAACCTCATTAAATGAGTAAGGCTTCCTAAGATTCCACAAACCAGAGAAAGTTCTGACTTCTATGCATTACCATAAACTTTAGTAGGAAATCAATTCACAATAATACAATATCTATGATTTTTCTGTTACTTCTTATGTGACAAAAATATCTTTTCTTTCTGACCTCTTTTACAGAATAGTTTAGAAATACTAAGGAAGTCAAGAACTCTGATGATTGGTCTACTTAAGTTAATTAACCTATCCAAAATGACTTACCAGTTGACCTTTATTTTTTCATTGCTCTTCTCAATATAATAACAACTAGCATTTTGAGAGAAAAGATAGATTTGAAAAAAAGTGAAATAAGTGAAGAAATACCCTCAAGTTATAAATATGTCAACAAGGTTTTTGATTATGTATACTTTTTTGAATACACAATTTTGATCTCATTTTAATAATATTTTTGGTGTCCTCCAAAGACCAAATCCATCCAAGACAAATCGAACATCATTCATATCATAAAAAAGCTTCTATAATGATAAAGGAGCAATATTAACTCTGTGAAGTGTTACAATAGAGAAAATATAATGTGCCCTGGTTTTAATAGACACAGCTTATAATTAAGAGTTGTTTTAAAGCAAAGCATATTTGGATCTTTGAATGAAAATGACTATCGATGCCATTTGAAGTTTGGTGAACCCAAGTAATTAAGGCCCAGATGCTCCAATTGACCCTCTGTCTGCACACTGTCAAATGGCCCAGATTGTCAACACTTGTTTACAGAAACCCTGATCAGAGAGGTGCATAACCTCAGGTTCTTAATACCTACAATTGTCAATCACTACAAACAGAGACTCAACACCAGTGACCCTTGTGAGGCAGAATTAGCTCTGACAGATTTGATAATAGTGAAATATCCCAGGGTTTGCCACGATCACTATTATAAGTGTTTACGTTTTAAACTCCCCCAAAACTGTTAAATACAGAAGCAGCAGCACTGCTTTCTGATTTTTCCTTCACTGGTAGAGGCTATGCTCTGATTCAGAGGCAGTACTCACTTTTGACCATCCACATACTAATCAAATAATAAACTTCCTTCAGTGGACACCTCAGTGTGAGGCAGTGGAAAAGAATAGAAGATTTACAATAATATAAAATAACTTCAAGTCATTTTCTCATTTATTTTTGATCTTTTGTTCTATACAGGTCACTTTTTGAGTTTGGGGGTCACATAAGTGTTCTAAGTATAATACTTAATTGTTTATATTTTGAGCAGTTCCTCAAAATGCATACAGTTCCAATGACATTAACTAATTATACTTCAAAATTATCTTATGAAGTACATACTATTATTATCAACATTTATCAACGAGGATATGAGGCTTAGACAGATTAAGTAAATTGTCCAGGATCTTACTCTAAAAAGATAGCAATACCTACCTTTAAAAATTTCAGTCAACTGAGATTCAAGATAATAACTTCAAAATGAACTTTTAAATGCAAAAGTGGATTTTAATATTTAAATAAGTGCAGTACATGCCAGAGCATACTTAATGTGGACATGGATGACTTATGTTCCAACCCTTGCTGTGTATATGTATATTATTTTCTATATAAAATATTATGTAATTTTCTGTATGAACTAAATTAGTCAACACATGTGAACACTGAGTAAGGCGCATAACCTAGATCAGGAGAAAATAAATCATCATTTTCATTTCTCCGTTTACTTCCTTTCCTCTTTTTCCAGGTAAAATGGTAGTATGATAGAATGTAAATGCCAAAGATTGGGAAAATATATAGACATTATTCCGAATTTTGTCTCTACCCTTTAATAATTTAGTGAGGAAATAAATTACTTAATCCTATTTTGTCATTGCTATATGGTGATCATTATATGGGTTGCAGAAAAAATTAAATTAGGCAAAATTTATAAGGCACGAGCCCAGTGTTTGGGATGGATTATGAATTTAATAGATTCTGTCCTCTCTCTTACAAACTACCTCCTATATACTGCCATGCAATGAAGTGTTTAGTTAAGTGGGTGACAAGTGATCTGAGGATGCAAAAAGAGATTATGATTTTATGATGGTTTTTGCCATGATAAAAAATTCCGAAACCACACAAGCACATGGAAGCACCTACACACACACATTTGGAAGTTTGTTTAAAGTTTCTAGGGGAAGATTATCCTTACTTGATTGTATAGTCATAAGTGTTTTGCTATTTTATTATTAATAGTTATTAGTAAGTTATTTTTCTAAAATAGCTGTAACAGCTCACATTTCCATCAGTAAAAAATGAGCAAACTCTCTTACCCGTATCACTGGCAGCAATAGCAACAGGCCCTTTATATTTTCAAATTTCTGCCTGCTTAATAAGTAAATGTGTTATCTTTAAGGTTACTTTGATTTCACTTTCTTGACTACCAAGTTTGAGCATCTCTTTATGTTTATTAGCAATTGGGATTTGCCCTTCTGTGACGTGCCTATTATTTATTCTTGTCTTCATTTTTTTCTTTCATGTTGTTTATTCTTTCCTTATCAATCTTTAAGTGCTTTTTATATTTTCTACTCTCCATATTTTCCCTACATCTACTGATTTCCTCTTGACATAATTGGTGTAACTTTCTCCCTGCAAATTTAATGTTTATATTATAAATATGAGTTTGGGGACTTTTCCAATCTAATTTTATATTTAATCAACTAAATTTTCCTATAGTTTTATAATTATTATTTTTAAACCTATAGTGTTACAATTTTTTTTAAATCTGTAGTATTATCATTGTGATTTTTGCATTTAATGTATAATTCATCTCGAATTTACATTGTATGTAATATGGGCTTAAATTTTGTTTTCCTCCAGATAACTGTCAGTTTGAGTCAGCATCATTTGTTGAATAATGAATCCTATTGCCACTTACTGGAAACATCATTATATATTAAGTCCTCATATATACAAGGATCCATCTCTAGATTGTTTCTGAAGCATCTTCGTGGAGACTGAGTGATCCTATTTGTCAGTCTCATAGTGACAATGAAGATAGTGACATTAAAAGAACCTGGATAACAAAGATAAAGCCAGGTCATACAGTATCTTGTGGACTCTCTACAAGGAATTAGAAGAAAGTTAATTCAGTTTAAAAAATCATGTTGTCTGTGATGCAGGTGGATGATACGTGGCAAAGATAGTAGAAGAAAGGAGAACTACTTTAAAAGGCCAATTCAGGGGTCCAAGCAAAAGATAAAGACTGTGGCAGAACAGAAAATATCTGGGGGTCATTGGCTAGTCATTTATTATCTAGGTTACCCTAGATAACCCAAATATTTTTGGTGCTGTAACATAGTGAACTGAACCACAAGGAATTCCGGATGGTAAATTTCAGTTTTCTACAACGCTTGAAGAATAGTTTCCAATAAATCAGAAACTCTAGTTACCTGATGCTTAATCAAAATCTTCTGTGTTTGAGCATTGCTTATTGATGATATTTCTGATTTGTATTCATCACCTCTCCTGAGATAGTTAAGTTCAGTTTATTGAAGGTAATTCAATCTTTCATGATTCAGAATGCAGCAATGCCTCAGGGAGATCATTTTAAACATCACTCCTCATTTTATGGGCATAGATCAGACTGAAACTATAGTAAATACAAGAAAAACTTTGGAAATTGCATTTTTACCAAAGCCCTGGTATCAACCTAGTTTATTATTTCTTTTTGGGGTCATTTGACGTTTTCCATAAAAAGCTGAAGGTATAAACAAAATTTTGGTTAACGGAAGGTTCAGGTTTATTAGATTCCTATCAAAATTTTTTCACTGTAACTTTATACTGCACCAGTGGATATAATCTTTTTCTTAAGAGAATTTTTTTTTCATATTGGCTCCAATAGAACAGCAATTACAGTGTAGACATTTTAATGAGGATATGGGGAAGGAAAAGAAGGGGACCACAGAATTGGTTTTAGACATTAAACATTTAGACGAAATGACATTAAGGTGGATTTTGGCCACAAGAACCAGAAAAACCTGAGCCGTTTCTTATACTAATCAGTAATTCCTCTCTTGTGGTTCACAAAGGAGATATGTTACTTAGGCTGAAGCTCCAAATTCAAACGTAGAAGTTTAATGAGCTACACCAGGAGAAATGGAAATCTCTTCTTGCTTAAATATAAAGTGACCTCATGTCTAGAACTACAGCTACAGAACAGTCTGCCCTTTCACCTTTTGTACCCTCAGCTCAGACATTCCTCTTCCACCGGCAAGGATAGGCAACCCTATATCATATCTATCCTCAAAAAATGTGAAAGAAGTGTTTAAGGGAAAAGTGTCTAGCCTCTGACTTAAAGATTTTTTAGGGGTGGGACAATGGGCATGACAGTTACATTTAGGATAATCTATTCTGGGTGTCCACATGGTGAAGGGAACAAGCTATGGCATATGTCTCGTGGTGGGAACAAAGAGAAGTACAGAGAAAAAGACATAGAGACAGAAAATAAGATGAAAGAGTTTTTGAGAAATGAGAGGGAGAAGCCCAAACCACCTTATCACTTTTCATTTATCAAAAAAGTTCCAGAGAGAAAAAGCCACCTATCCCTCAATATAGACTGTCCCTCCAGCTAATGATACATCACAACAAACAGTAGTCTAATTAGTGTCCTTTGATCGATCCAATTAGCACTTTTCTTTGGTGGTGGTAATGTGGTAGTGAAGGGTGTTGTGATAATTGGAGTAGACAGAGAAAAAGCTAGAAACTTTAAACTATTTTCCCATTAAAACCAATAGTGTACATCTTACTGAAATATGATCCTTCTCTCTCACAGAAGGCAATGCCCTTTCTACAAGTGCACAACGTTTAGATGAGCATCCAAGGATTGTTGAAAGTAAAAGGGACACCACTTAGTTAATCCAGTGAACTGCAGCAACCTGGGAGATCAGCGGAAGATCAGATCATTTTGCTATGCATTAGTGCTTTTATCAGAATGTCTTTTAGAATGCAAGAGGGAGAATGTAATTTATACATGAAATCTAAAAAAGTTGAACTCAGAAGCAGAGAATAGAATAGTGGTTACTAGGGGCTGGAAGTGAAGGAGAGTTGGGGAGATGTTAGTCAAAGAATAAAAAATTTCAGTTAGATAAAAGGAAGAAGTTCAAGAGAGCTATTGTACAACACGATGACTATGGTTAATAACAATGTACTGTATTCTTGAAAATTGCTAAGCAAGTAGACTTTAAGTGTTCTCACCACAAAAAACTGATAAGTATGTGAGACAATGCATATGATAATTAGCTTTATTAGTCATGGCACTACGTATACATATTTCAAAACATCGTGTTGCATAACATAAATATATACAAGTTTTGCAATTAAAATCTTTTAAATAAAATGAACGAAACCAAAAAAGCAAAAAAAGAAAAGAGGAATGTGGATATGTGGAGAGAGAAAAAGGAACATTTGAAAAAGAGCAGGAATATAATAGGAAGAATATTGGAATAAAAGAGATGGGAAAAAAGCAAAAAAGCCAATAAAGAGATAAAAATAGAAATTTATCACAGGAGTAGATTTGTTATAAAAGTGAGTTTGGCATTATCGTGCCCCCTCTAGTTCTCTCTCACCCGTGTGATGCCTTCCACCATGTTATGATGCAACAAGAATGTTCTCACCAGATGCAACCCCTTGACCTTGGACGTTCCAGCCTCCAGAATTGTGAGCCAAATAAATTTCTTTTCATTGTAATTACCCAGTCTGTGGTATTTAGTTATAGTGGCATAAAATGTGCTAAGACAACATTTTAAATATGAGAAACTGTACACCACAACTCGAGAAATATCTTGCCAACTTCTGCTTTAATAGTCTTGATAATATGAACTTGTCACTGGAAACAGTTTTTACCTTTGGATCTTTGGATTTTGAATCTTTTTAAATTTTATTTTTTTAAAAAACCTCCCTTAAGGTAACTCAAATTATATTTCCTATTTGGGCTGATTATGCCAGGTGGAGTGTAACTTTCTTCTCCCTTCCATTAAAGAAAATAAAATTCTGTCAAGAAATTTCTGATGCCTTCCTTAAATCTTACCTTCAAACCCAAGTTAACAAATCCAATCCCCTCAATTGCTTCTCATAAAACTCTCTGAACATATTTTGTACTATCCAGGCTAGCATTGTTTAGATTCAAAATTTAATGTTCCTCTTAAAATATAATGCTATAATTGAGCAATGATAGTTAAATGTATTTGGATCATCGTATCTAAAAAGTTAATAAATTTCAATTTGTTTCAAGTTTTTCCTAAGACTGGTTATGATATTTTCCAGCGCTCAGGGGTTTAGTTTCTAAGTAGTCATAAAACAATTACATAAAATTCTCTCCACATTTTCCCTATGGATATAGTTAACATCTGTGTTTGTATGTTTGTGTGTGACTTGCTTTGTTCAAGCTTATCAAAGAAGGACTATATTTATTTCCCACTGCATTTCCTGGGTTTTTTTTTTTTTTTTTAAATAGTGCTTGAAAATAAACACCTACTTTTTATTATAGTATTCCATATATTCAGGGAAAGGATAAAACATACAATAGCTAAAAACACGTTATGCAATATAAGAGATTAGGAAAATGAATTTTATCTCTTCTGTCATCAATAACTTTTAGTGTGATACCAGATGCCATGTTTAATGTATGAGATTAAATGTTCTAATTTTAAAAATCAATATAATATCCCCTTTTGAAACAAAACCTGTGGTTGTGGTGATGTTCACACAATATATGTAAGCATGTTTTGAAAAGCATAAAGTGCTGTATACAAATGTAAGGTAATAAACTGAATTCTTCTGCCTCCTGCACAAAATGATCATCACACTCTTACAGCAACCCTCGCAGTATACAAAACATGACTTTTTTTAAACAAATAGGTGATTTTTATCTCTTATTTTTTTGACATTCACAGGAAGAATTTTCCACGTTGATAGCTCATAATTTTTTTAAAAAAATTATAGTTTCAGTGCCTAATGTAAGACGGCAATGGATCAAGCTAACTTTTAAGTCCTGTGAGTGCTATTTAAAGTCTGAAATTCCGTGAAAGTTCTTTCAATTTTTAGTTTTTAAATAATTATAGATTCACAGGAATTTATAAAAACTTTAGACAGAGCTCCCATGTACCCTTCACCTAATTCTCCCAATGGTAACAACTTGTTACCATAAGTAAAGTGTGATACACAAACCAGGAAATGGACAGTGATACAATCCACAGAGCTTATTCAAATTTGATCATGGCCAAGCTATTTTCCATATGTTTCTGTGTCTTTGTATTTTTTTCTAGTACTAAACTAATTTCATCACATGTGCAAATGCATGTAACCTCTACTTTAATAAAGATACCGAACTGTTCCATCACCACAAGGCACTCTTGTGCTATTCTTCAGTAGCCACACCTACTCTCCCATTGCTAGCCCCTGGATACCACTAATCTATTCTCCATCTTTGTAATTTTATTTCAAGAATGTTGTATGAGTATAATCATGCAGTTATGCAACTTTGTGACTTTGGCTTTTTTCATTCAGCAGAATACCTTTGAGACACATTCAAATTGTGGCTTGTATAGTCTCTCCCTCTTTTTTTTTTTTTTTTTTTGCCATGTTAATAGTTTATGGTATGGGTACAGCACAGTTTGCTTAGCCATTCTTCCTTAAAGGACACTTTGACTTAGGTTAGTTTATAATTTGGGGGTATTTTATGAATAAAGCTGATGGGAACATTTGGATACAGGTTTTACCTGAACATAAATTTTTTTTTATCTGGGATAAATGCCCAACAGTGCAATTGTTGGGTCATTTAGTTTTGTAAGAAATCGTGAAACTGTTTTCCAGAGTGGTCATACTATTTTGCATTCCTACCAGCAATGTATGAGTGATTCAATTTCTCTGTATCCTCACCAGCATTTGGCAATATCATTATCACTTTTTTTAATCATTCTGGTAGGCGAGTAGTAATATCTCATTGCAGATTTAATTTGTGCTTCCCTAAATAGCTAATGATATTAAACAGCGGTTCATTATTTATCTGTATATCTTCTTCACTGTATATCTTCTTCACCAAGATGTCTCTTAAGATCTTTTGCCATTTTGTAATCGGATTATTTATTTATTGTTAAGTATTAAGAATTCCCTATATATATCAAGCAACACTCCTTTAATGGATATATGATTTGCAAATATTTTTTCCTGGCATGCAATTTGCTTATCATTCTCTTAACAGTTTTTTTTTTTTTTTTTCACAGAGCAAAAGTTTTAATTTTACAAGGTCCATTTTGTTATTTTTTTCTCTCATAAATCATGTTTTGCTGTCAAATCAATGAACTTTTTGCCTAGTCATGGGTCCCCAAATTTTTCTCGTTTTATTTCTGAAAAAAAAAAATTTACATTTAAGTCTATGATTCATTTTGAGTCAAATTTTATATGAACTGTGTCCTTTAGGTGGAAGTGTTTTATTTCTGTTTGCTGCTTTTGATTATCCAGTTGTTCCTGAACTATTTATTGAAAAAGTTATCCTTATACCATCAAAAATTTTTGCACCTTTATTAAAAATATGTTGAACATATTTATGTGGGTCTGTTTCTGTATTTTCTGCTCTGTTACACTGACCTGTGTATATATTTCTCTGACAATACAACATTCTCTTGAATATTATAATTGTATAATTAAACGTAATTTATAACTGTATAGTTAAATAAAATTTTTCTTTTTATTAACCAAAGTACATACTTCATTTAAATTCTCTTAGTTTTTACCTAATGTCATTTTGTTGTTGTTGTTCCAAGATCCTATCCAGGAAAATCCATTGCATTTGATAGTCATGTCACATTAGGCTCCTCTTGGAAACACATTTTTCTTGTTTTGGTGATATTCACAATTTTGCAGAGTACCAGTCAGATGTTTTGTAGAATATTCTTTTCTTTTTTTTTTTTTTATTTCATCTTGTTATGGGGGATACAGAATTGCAGGTTACATATGTTGCTCCTGTACCGCCTTTCCCCCCAAGTCAGAGCTCCAGGAGTGTCTGTTCCCCAGGTAGTGCACGTTGCACCCATCATGTAGGTATATATCCCTCCCTTCCCCACCCCCCCTTCCCGAGTCAGCACCTTCAAGCGTTACCATTCCCCAAAAGGTGCGCAATGCACTCATTGTGTAGGCATACCCCCATCCCCTCCCCCACCCCCCACCTCAGTCTGATATCCGATTGGTGTCGTTCCCAGATGTGTATTTAGGTGATGATCAGGGAAACCAATTTTCTGGTGAGTACATGTGATGCTTGTTTTTCCATTCTTGGGATACTTCACTTAATATAATGGGTTCCAACTCTCTCCAGGAGAACCATAGAGATGTCATATCTTCATCATTCCTTATAGCTGAATAATATTCCATGGTATACATATACCACAGCTTACTAATCCAATCATGTATTGATGGGCATTTGGGTTGTTTCCACATCTTTGCTATTGTGAATTGTGCTGCTATAAACATTCGGGTACATGTGTCTTTGTTAAAGAATGACCTTTTTTCCTTTGGGTATATGCCCAGTAATGGGATTGCTGGGTCAAATGGCAGGTCTACTTGAATCTGTTTAAGATACCTCCATAATGCTTTCCACAGGGGTTGCACTAGTTTACAGTCCCACCAGGAGTGTATTAGTGTTCCTGTCTCTCCACACCCATGCCAACATGTGTCGTTTTGGGTTTTTTTGATAAAGGCCATTCTCATTGGAGTTAAGTGATATCTCATTGTGGTTTTGATTTGCATTTCTCTGATGATTAGGGATGTTGAGCATTTTTTCATATGTTTGTTAGCCATTCTTATATCTTCTTTCGAGAAGTTTCTATTCATGTCATTTGCCCACTTTTTGATAGAGCTGCTTGATTTTTTCTTGCTGATTTTCCTGAGTTCTAAATAGATTCTTGTTATCAGTCCTTTATCTGATGTGTAGTATGCAAAAATTTTTTCCCATAGACTATTCTTCAATTGAGATTTGCTCAGTGTTTTCTCACAATTAGACTGGAGATATATGTTTTAGTAGATAAGCACAGATTTCAATTGACATTTGCTTCACATCCTATCAAGAGTACATATTAACATAACACTGTTGATGTTAACCTCAATCACCTGGCTGAGGTAGAGTTTGTCTGGTGTCTGTACTTTGATGTTTGTTATTAATTTTGGAAAGTTTTCAGGTGTTATTACTTTAAATATTTCTAGTATTCTGTTTTTTTTTTTTTGTTTTTTTTTTTGTCCTTGAATCATTCAAAGTACACGTATGTTATACCTCTGAAATTATCCCACAGTCCTTGGATATTCTCTTCTGTTTATTTGTCTGTTTGTTTGTGTTTAAGTTTTTCTTTTTGTTTGTCAAAATTATATTGATCCATCTTCAAGCTCACTGATTATTTTTTTGGCTAGGTCCAGTCTACTGAGCCCATTAGAAGCTTTCTTTATGATTGTTATAGTGGTTTTTATTTCTAGCATATCCTTTTGATTCTTTATTAAAGCTTCTATCCCTCTGCTTACATCATCCATCTGTTCTCACATGCTGTTTACGTGGTCCATTTCCTTTATATATTAATCATAGTTATTTTTTTAAGTCTGTCAGATAATTCCAAAATTAGTGTCATCTGAGTCTGTTTCTATTGCTCTCTTTGTCTCTTTAGACTCTGTTTATTCTTGCCTTTTTGCCATGCTTTGTGATTCTTTGTTGAAAGCTGGACATAGTGTACAGGGTATTGGAGACTGAGGTCAATGGGCCTTTAGTATGAGGATTTATGTTAATCTGGTTCAGAATTTGTGGTCAATGTTTGCTGTAGCTTTACATTCTAGAAGCTTCAAATTCATTATTTTATTTGTCCTTTTATTTGTTTCCCCTTTTGACTTTGGGTATCCCTAAGTACTAATCCTCAGAGAGTATATGTGTTCTTGCAGCTTACCATCTGTAATCCTCTGTTATTTTCCTGGAGTTCAGTTGGTGTGGTGCTAAGGTGTGGGAGAGAGTGTTCTATAATCTTATGATTAAATCTCAGTCTTTTGGTGGCCTGTGTCTCTGGTCTGTGACTCAGAAATGTGATTCAGAAATGCTTCTTCATTGGTAAAGTTTTTATTCTACCTCTCCTGAGGTGAGAAAGGCAGTCTAACAGGGCCCAGTTTGGGGGGAATACCCTTCCTTCCAGTTGAAAACAGGCTCATCTTTACATCTGAAAACTAAAAACACTCTGGACATATTTCACAATGTTTATTTTTCTCTTCCCCTTTTTAGCACCAGGTGTAGACTTGCTTGGATCTTTAGTTTGAGAACCTAGCAAAGTTCCTGGAGGTAAAACTCATAAAAGTGTAGGGCTCCCCTAAAACTAGAGCCCCAGGCATTCTCATTCTCATGTGAGTTTACATTCAGCATCATTTGTTAAATTACTACTTTAGTATACCTACCGTTTTATGGCTCTAGCAGCTTCTGCTCCAAGTAAGCAGATCTCATCTGTGACATTCCATATTCACCATTCTCTCCAAATTTCTATATGGAGATAGTGCCCTGCAATTTTATTTCTCTGTTGTATACAAGAAAATTTGTTGATTTTCATTGCGTCCAGTTTTTTTTTTTTTTTTTCCTGTTGGATGGGAATGACAATTTCCAAGCTCTTTACATGTCGGACTTGAAACCAGAATACTTGTCCTGACCAATTTTTAATACTATTTCTGACTCATGCCACTTTCGTATATTAGTAAAGCTAGTAAATAGTTATGGCTATTATTCTCGTCATGAGAATGCAGATGCCATATACATGTAACTTGCAAGCAGAAATAACAGGTTAGATTTACCAACAAACATCTTAAAATCCATATTATCATTGTTTGGACAAGAAAAGCTCAATTCTGGCTTTTATTTTATTTATTTAGTTAGTTATTTTTTGTTTTAAAGTCTTATTTTAGACTTGTGATAAATATGCAGGTTCTATTTGGAATTGTTTATTATGTACTTATATTACATTAGCTTTGATGCCTTAGGCTGTTTAGCTTGGTTGGTTGGGGCAAAATGCTAACGAAGCCAAGGTCACAGGTTTAATCCCCACATGAGTCAATTATCTTTCCAAGTTCCAGTGCCACGGATTGCCCTGCTTCCACAATCTCTTATTTGGAATTTTGCAAATGGGCATTATAGCTCATTCAGGTGATAGCATTGCTTATTCAAGACTGAATTACTTTAAGGGAAAAATAACTCAGTATGCATATCGCCTACTAAGAAGACCAACAGTTTCTTTTTATAATAACAAGACATTTAGTATTTTTTTTTCTTTTTCAGACTGTAATTACTTTCCAGCCTCTCCCATCAAGCAAAGATGACCAGAACATGAGATGATAGGACACATCCCATGAGATATATATGTATGTATAAACTTGGTATATAAGTGCACAAATTATAGGGAGATAAAGTGACATCCTACATGCAAAGGAATGGGTTTTTAAAATTTACCCCAAAAACCTTCCATTTGTGAATTTCATATTATCATTTGTGCAAATACAATACATATATTGTATAGCAATCAGTGTGCTTTAACCAGAATATGTTTTTTCATTTAAGGGGAAAAAAAAGCCACAATCTCAAACTTACTTTTCATCTGGGTGTTTCTTTAATAAGAAATCAAAATAACAAAGACAAGCAAAATATCAACATATTCTATTGCTTTACTGTTAAGTACTCTATTTATAATCTCTAATGATTAGTATGTGCTTAACCCTTCCTCTCAACTCACTCCTTATCTCATTCTGTAAACACTTTTAAGTTGCTGTTATTTTACACCATCACTGCATACGGCTCTGTTTTGAAGTCTTTTCCTAAATACATGATTCAATTCTTATTAAAACACTCCGCTGCAATATGCTACAGATATCGTATCCATTGTGTCCATCTATAGCTATACAATGACCATGACTTTATTACACTGATTCTAGTTGTGTAAAGAATAAGAATAACCCGCAGTTACCAAATTCAGAGGACCCTTTTAGTGCTGCTCTTAACCACTACGAGTCATGTGATGGTGTTGTCTGCTTCCTGAAACCCCTTCCTCTGCTGTCATTAATGGCACCACTCTTTCCAACATCCTTTCTGCTTTAGCTAACCATTATCTCTCAGTCTGCTTTGTTGACTCCAATGTCTCTACTTGTCCCTTATATAGTTGTTTTTCTCTCTAGGATTTTTATCTTTGGCCTTCTTCTCTTTCTAGCCAATAAGATATCTAAGTATAATAATCCCAACCACTTTCATATCTTCAATTTCTGCCATTATATTAGATGTTTCGTTTCCAGATTTGGTAAATCTGACCTTATCTTAAAGCCCATAAACTGGAGAGTGAGAACTTGATTAACTCTTCAGTTGTGTCTACCATTTCTGCCACTGTAATGCAAACAAATCAGTTGTCAGGTTCTCTCAATTGTACCTCCTTAACATTTCTTGTATCTGGTCTCTCCCCTCTAATTGCCACCCCTGTTACCCTAATGCAAACGCTAGCCACAGCCTGATTTATAATAATAAGCTCCTAAATAGTGTTTTTTCCCTCTAGTCTTGCACAATCCATCTGGCTTTTACTGCCAGATTGATTTTTCTAAAATGCAAATCTAATCACGTTTGCTCCTGATTAAAACCCTTTAATGGTTCCTTGTTTACCACGCGATAAATAAATACTCCTTAGTATGATACATGAGGCTCTCCTTGTATCTGGCCCCTTCCCTTTAACTCCACACTCCTCTTTCTTCACATTCCTTTCTTTGCCCAAGCCAGATACCTTACAGTTCCTATTGTGCAAGGAAGTATCAGGCATCGTGTCTATCTTTGTGGTTTCCCCTCAGTTACTTTCTTAACACCTCACACACAGCCATGACATCCACAAACACATATGCAAATATCTCCAAATTGCCTAGTAAACAATCAGTCATCATTTAAAATTTAACTCAAGCATCACCTTTTCTCTACAACATTTTCAAACATCTAGACTATAAATATATTTTTGCCGCAACTGAATCCATATTTCCAATTTGAATTTCTATATCCAACTTCCTCACTGGATTTTAAACTCTTCATCAACAGATTTCCTATCCAGCTTAGTATATACATACAATTCCTAGAAAATAGGTAGATCTGTAAAATAGTTAACTGAATTGGTTTTATTACTTGGCAAAATGAAGCACTACAAAGAAAATACTTGCCTATAACTGCAAGTTAGGATACCACTATTCAAACAACCATATAAACATTGAGAAGCACCTAGAACTATTATTAAGCATAATTAGATACTTCTGTCACACTCAGGTAAACAGAAGTGAAGCTGGATGGAAAGAGGAAGAGGCCTTAAAATACCTACAAGATGTCCTGCTTCTCAGAACATGCTAAAGCTGAATTCTCTTGAATCCAGATATCACATTCATAAATCAGAATATATGAAAGTAAGAGAAAGACATATTACATTTTAATCACAGTTTATATGTACATATATATATATTTTTTTTTTGAGAGCTCCCTTTTTTTGTTTCAGAATATTATGGAGGTACAAATGTTTAGGCTAAATAAATGCCTTTGCCCCACCCACAATTTGTAGCAAACTACTTCCCTCTTCCCCGTGTTTCCTTTTATTCAACATCTTCTAAGTATCTTAGAGTTATGACAGTGAGAAAATAAAAGAGAAAGTAGCTGAGCACACGTATTAACACTTTTCTTGAGTTAGATATATGTTTATAAGTTGTATTTCAAACTAAAAAAAGGTAAGAATAGGCATAAAAAAGTCATTGTACATCCTCAAACATCTATGACACTCCTAAATTCTCATTGCTATTCTCGCTTCGCTGCAGTTGAAATTGCATAAGACTCAGGCTAATTATAAAAAATAAAATGAATGAATGAGATAAAATAAAGATAACATGAATAAAATAAAATTATGTATAATACATACAATAGGTCATATGTACTATATTACAAATATATATCTAGTATAAACTAAATAATCATCAATTGTTAATTCTGCTTCCCTTTTACCCAATCTTCTAACTTTGATCTAGATGTGCATCTTCAGATCTAGATAAATAGTCAGACTGACTCCACAATGGAAAATGAACTACCATTTCCTCTGATAAATTAAACACTTTGCCATGTATTTGTCAATAGGTAAGAATGCCTTCACAAAGCAGTCTGCTTTGTCAGCTAGTGGTGGTTTATTGCCATTCCTTTCTAATTTCCCTGTGGGCAAGTACAAATTTGAGATTACAAGAAATCTAAACCATCAGATATCAGATTGTCCATCTTCTTCTTCCGCTATCGCCTCTGTCCTCATTAACTTGCTCGCCTGTCTGTGGTAGAAACGTTGCCTTGCCTCTTGGAAGGGCAGCATGTGAATAATTTTCTGAAGAAATACTGCCTATGGACATGCTTAGAGAAAGTCCTCTTTATTACTTTATATTATACACTAGCAATATTACCTGGATTGGATTACAATTGCAAAAAGGACGTCTGCCTCATGGGAGGTGGTGGAGTTGAAAAGGTACATTTCACTGTAACTTGATATTTTTCACCTAATGTGGATGAAAGTAAACATACATGGAAACAAGGTGTTGACTAGTATGAGACTGAAGACAAAGAGAGTCCTCATGTGGTATACATGTAGATGGGCCAGGAAATGTTTGTAGACAAGGAATATAGAGATCATAATGAGAGAATGCAATGCTTAAGAAAAGACTCATCAGTTCAAAGAATTGGTGCTGGTAACTATCCAAAGCCCCTGACAAATGATTTAGTGTTTGTTTTTTATGTCCAGGTAACAAAGATGTTCCATTCTAAGTTAAATTTGGTTTTCTGAATCATATAGCTTTCTAATATTATATTGGTTATAATTCACTGAATATATTAAAGACTTAATTGAATGGGACAGATGATAGAAAGAGCACACATATCTTTCCTACAGAGCAGAATTCAGAGTTTGCCTAAAAGAGTAATGTAGACCCAAAGAGATAATTAAGATGCAAAATGATTCAATGGCAATGCATGAAGTACTATTGTAATTTCTATTTATATTTAATTTCATCTAAAACTATTTTTTAAAAATTAAGCTTACTTAAATTTAATTTTTAACAACTGTCCTGGAGATCCTTGAAGAAAATACCATTAAGATATTTTAAATAGTAAATTGCTTCAATGTTTAAAGTTACACAAAAATTTTAAATAGTTGCACACACACACATACTTGACAGTTTGTTTTAGCAGACATAGAAAGATAATATAATAATATACTACTTAGGAGCATGGTCTTTGGAGTCAGGAGGATCTGAGTTTGAATTCTAGCTGTGTTATTCAAGAATCATTGATAAGTCAACTAACAGCATGTAACAGTAAGATTTTCTGTAGAACCAGTTACATATTTCACACCAATCCATTTTTTCATTACTGTTGCCTGATTTTTGATCAACCTTACATTAGAGACAGACTTTTATTTATTTATTTTTTTTCTTTTGAGACAGAGTCTCGCTCTGTTGCCCGGGCTAGAGTGAATGCCTTGGTGTCAGCCTAGCTCATAGCAACCTCAAACTCCTGGGCTTAAGCGATCCTACTGCCTCAGCCTCCTGAGTATCTGGGACTACAGGCATGCACCACCATGCCTGGCTAATTTTTTCCTATATATATTTTTAGCTGGCCAGATAATTTCTATTTTTTTTTTTTTTTTTTAGTAGAGACGGAGTCTCGCTATTGCTCAGGCTGCTCTCAAACTCCTGACCTCGAGTGATCCTCCCGCCTCGGCCTCTCAGAGTGCTAGGATTACAGGCGTGAGCCACCCCGCCTGGCCGAGACAGACTTTTCTTAATCATCCTTCTCTTCTTATCCTTTTGGGTCAACATTTGGGCTATGTCTATATCCTTTTGACTATCACCTAAATAGTTTTCTCTCATGCTAAATAAGGAAACTCTGGATCTTGCAGTGAAATCAATCAGGTGTAATATGGAGAAAAGAGGCATGTTTAGTTATATATCAGGGGTTATACACAAAACTACATTGTGTATTGGAATACACAGTAAGTCTCAAGTTTTATTGGCTGAGTCACCAACCCCAAAGAATTGTCGTCTTTGTTTTTCTGTGAAGACTTCTGAATTTACTGACCAATGTGTTGAAGACAAGTAAACACAGCCTTATTTACTTGTAACAATCTCAAACAATTTCTACATCAGAACACAGTACCACACATTAATAAATGTTTGACCAATGGTTTGTAATTATTAATAATATACAATGATATACCACACTACTGTATAATATTATATATAAATTTGTTTTGATAAATTTATGGTAAATCTGGACATTTCTTTCTCTGAACATAGAAACAAGCAGGATGACTGTGCTAACCTATGCAATGCCTGCAGTGTAGGTCATGTTAAAATGAAATGCGTTTTTATCGCTTCCCAACTGAACTTGTTACTCCATTAAGACAGATCAAATTGCTTATCTTGACAGAGATTGATTACCAATTAACTGCAGAATAAGCCAACAAAAATGAAGAGTTGGAAAATGCCTTGAAGTTTACTGGTACATCTTTATTAAATACAGAGGTCTGTAGCATAAACATTCTCAAAATTGTTTGTCAAAAATGTTATAGATGCCATATGAGGTGGTAATGGTATTCTGAAAAAATGGGAATTCTTAGTAGCTCTGTAGTGAAACTTCAGGTGACCTTGTAAATAGCCTACATAAACTATTTAATAAAATTCAGAATTTCTTACATTCTTTACTTTTGCCACAATTTGACATTGAGTTGCATCAAGTCAAATGAAACTATGTGAACCTCCATCCTTCAAACATTAAATCCCATCTTTTTTCCCTGCTTCCAAGATCATGGCATAGCTGCTTACCCCTGGCTATTTGTAGGTTTCTTTATCAGGCTATCGGGTGGGATTGCTACCTTCTGATATTCACAGTCCTCCAAACATTATCATATCAATGGTAGTCCTCAGATAAAAATATTTCTCTATTTAGGTCTAATAAAGTTAGCAAAGAGCATTAGGATTAAATGTTTTCAAGACTTAATTTGTTTTAAGTTTTCCCACATGTGGCTTAGTAGACAGCTTCTAAAATGACAGCTCCAGGGCTGATTCTCCAAATCCCAGGAGGAAGTTAGTGCAGCATCTGTGGTCTAAATTATGTTGGCTCCACCAGCTTCATGCCCTTTACAAAATGATTGTCTGATGTGTGGCTACTTGGTTTTATCAAACAAGTAGTTCTGCTTTCTGGAACCTTTCAAAATGGCAATAAGCCTCTAGGACCTGAAACAACTTAATAAATTGAAGTTCTACATTTGTTCCGGATTCTAAAAAGCCCACACTTTTATGTTTTTAAAGATTGAAAATATTAGAACAAAAGTTTACAATATCTACATCCAAAGTAACACTCAAAAGCTGAATATATATATACTAAATGTTGAGAAGGATTTGTCTAAGAAGAGCTAGTGATAATGCTTCAGAAAAGACTTTCCTCCTTCTACTTACCTGATGGATGCAAATCAAATTCCTTGACCTTAGGAGAGTGATCATAAAATGTAATCAAACTTTCCAGATCGAAAGGTGCTCTAAATGGTTCAGTAGGCAGCTGCATCAATGCTATAAAGCATTGTGACTGCTAACATAGGTCATGTTTCAGGAAAACAAGATGAAAAACCTTTTGCTTTTAAAAGAAGTTTGGTCAAGTCCCAGGAAAAGCATGACAGCTATATTTATATAGCCTCCAACCCTAAAGAACTTCCAGTAATTTGCAGATTTTTAATGTCATTAACCTCCAGGGTATTCCTGTTTCGTTGTTTAAAAGCTGGTTGCAAGTACTGTCATAACACTTTTCAAAATGATAAGTCTGAAGTGTTAGATATCTAGTGACTTATCTCAAGGTTACAAACCAAACACTGGTATACGGTTTTAAGTATTATTTCATTTCTTCCTTGCAGAAAATTGAGAATATTGTGAGCACTGGAGAGAAAGGGTCCTTAACCTTACTATTGAACAAAAAGAGCAATCCACAATGTGAAAACCAATTGGCAGCCTTCCTGACTAGTGCATAAGATCCAAATTATCAACTGTTTAAAAGACTATGAAAACATAGCCTTGTATTCTTTTGGTGCTTCAAAATTGTATTCATTTCAATATGATGCTTTTAATTTTAAATTTGTGTCTGAATGAGTCTATCCAGGCTGAAGCATGAAAGTGTGTGTATGTGTGTTTGCATGTGATCTTAGAAAAAAGAGGTTTTACAAAATACATTTGCTTTGCAACCACACTCCCTCTGCTTTCCCATAAAATGTGAAAGATTTTACCAGAAAGAGACTGGATTACAGGTTATATTTTTAAATATTTTTCAGGCTTTAGTGGAAGTCAATGTGTGACTTTGCAAGGGAAATATTTTAATTCGTTAAGTTAATTAATTGAATGAAGTATTGAAGAAAACCTCTAACAGGAAAGAGTGGTCAAATGTAGAAGTGAAACTCATATTGGTTCTGTTTCAAGAAGGTAAATCTATAAGAATTTCTTTTTCTAGTTTCTTACCTATTATCAATTTAAGTAAAAAAATGCAGCAATATTTTTATTGAGCTCCATAACAAACCAGGAAATATACTATAAGTTAAGGATATAAGGGAAATTAAACAAGGGGAGTGCCCTTGAAAAAAACAAGCAGAAAAACCTGTAATCAATAGCAATGTAATTGTAAGTACTATAATGAGAAAAGAGATAACAATGCTATGAACTGAATTGTGTCCCCCCCAAAGTAGTATGATGAAACTTTAACCCCCAGTGTGACTTTTGTTTGAGATAGAGCCTTTAAGGAGGTAATTAAGTTTAAATGAGGTGACAAAGAGAGAGCCCTAATACAATAGGACTAGTGTTTTTATAAAAAGAGGAAGAAACACCAGGGATGAACACGCACAGAGAAAAGGCCATTTGAGGACACAATAACGTGGTGGCCTTTTGCAAACCAAGAGTAGAGGCCTCAAGAGAAACCAACCATGATGGCACCTTGATTCTGGACTTTGACCCTCCAGAATTGAGAGATGACAAATTTCTGTTGTTTAAGCCACCCAGTCTGTGGTATTCTGTTATGGCAACTCAAGTAGACTAAGATAATTAGATAGACAATAAATATATAGATAGAGAGATAGATAGATATAAAAACAGAGTGAATAATAAGAAATCCTAGCTACAGATATGACAGAAAGCTGTACAGAGAAGCAAACACTTGAATTATATGTCTTGAAAGATAAATTAGGAAGTCTACCAAGAATAATACTTTCACAATTTTGTGTTTGTTTCCCTGAAAATAATTACTACAATGTTTAACAAATGACCTTACTTTGTCCTTTCTCCTTCATCAATTTTATTCTCACATATCAATGTCATATTTCACAGATCTAGAAAAAATAATTCTACACTTAATTTGGAACCTAAAAAGTGCCCAAATAGCCAAAGCAATCTTAACCAAAAAGAGCAAATCTGGAGGTATCACAGTACCAGACTTCAAATTACACTACAAGGCTATAATAACCAAAACAGCATGGTACTGATATAAAAGTAGAGACAGAGACAAATGGAACAGAACAGAGAACCCAGGTATAAAACCATCTACCTACAACCAACTGATCTTCAACAAAGCAGACAACAACATACACTTGGGAAAGGAAGCCCTATTCAATAAGTAGTGCTGGGAAAACTGGATAGCCACTTGCAGAAGAATGAAACAGGACCCCTATCTCTCACCATATCTGTGGATACAAGACTTAAATGTAAGGAATGAAACCAGAAAATTTCTAGAAGAGAATGTAGGAAAATTCTTCCAGGCATTGGCCTAGGCAAATAATTTATGACTAAGACACCAAAGACAAATATAACCACAACAAAAATAAATAATAGGACTTGGTTAAATTAAAAAGCTTCTACACAACAAAGGAAATTATCAACAGAGTAAATTGACAAAGTACAGAGTGGGAGAAAATATCCACAAACTGTACATCTGATAAGGGGCTAATATCCAGAATCTACAAAGAAATCAAACAAATCAGCAAGAAAAAAAAACCAAACCACCCCATTAAAAAGTGGGCAAAAGGCATAAACAGCAGTTTTTCAAAAGAAGATAGACAAAAAAACATATGAAGAAATGTTCAACAGCACTAATCATCAGGGAAATGCAAATTAAAACTGCAATGAAAGATCACTTTACCCCAGTCCGAATGGCCATATTAAAGTCAAAAAACAATAGATGCCAGTGTGCATACAGAGAGAGAGGAATGCTTATGCACTGTTGGTGAGACTGCAAATTAGTGCAACCTCTATGTATAGAGACTCCTCAAAGAATAAATGTAGATTTACCATTTGATCCAGCAATCCCATTACTGGGTATCTATCCAAAGGAAAAAAGTCATTTTATCAAAAAGACACCTGCACTTGAATATTTTTCAACACTATTCACAATCACAAAGATATGGAATGAACCTAATTGCTCATAAATTCCTGAGTGGATTAAGAAAATGTGAGATATATATATCATGGAGGACTCCCAGCCATAAAAAGGAATAAAATAAATGTCTTTTGCAGCAGCTTGGATGGAACTGGAGACCATTATCCTAAGTGAAGTTTCTCAGGAATGGAAAAACAAACACCACTTGTATTCTCTAATAATTTTGATCTAATTGATGGGTACACACAGGCACAAAGAGATGTAAAAGTCATTGGAAATAAAAAAGAGGGAAGGGAAGATAGGAGAGGGGTAAAAACCTACCTATCTGGTACCATGAACACTATTCTTGTGGTGGGCACACTTACAGCCCTGACTCAATCATTATAAAAGCAATCCATAAACCAAAAATATTTGTACCCCTGTAATATTTTGAAATTTAAAAAACAACCCCCCCCCAAATAATTCAGACAAATGAAAATAAATGACCACATGAGCCTAGGAGTTCAAAGTTACAGTGAGCTACTATCAGGCCACTGCACTCCAGCCTGGGCAAAAGAGTGAGATATTGTCTCTAATAAATAACTAAATACCAAGTGAAGGCTATTTAGTGTTAATACCAGGGTTTTCATTTGAATATCTTGAAGTGATGTTAGTTCTCTTCTTCTAAACTAGAGGCGAGAGAGAATAAAATAGGAACTGCAGAATCTATCTCATCATTACATTTAGCATAAGAAGAAAACTTACATAGGAAAGAAAGCCAAGGCTAGTAGAGGGTCAGGGAAATTGAGTCCTGGAGGCATATCATTTGTATCTAATGCCATTCTATCACGTGGATTCATGTGAGTCAACAATATTCCCTTTTTTGGTTAAGCTAATTTGAATTCATAATTATATTAATCCCAGCCCAGAAACCTAACTGAACAAATTTTATGCTAAAATAATTCACTGGGAGGCAGCTTCTGTACTAAAGGCTGTACAGACATACCTCATTTTGTTGCACTTTGTAGATACTGCTTTTTTTACAAATTGAAGGTTTGTGGCAAGCCTGAACCAAACCAGTCTATAAGCACCATTTTTCAAAAAGCATGTGCTCATTTAATGTCTCTGTGTCATGGTTTGGTAATTCTCTCATTTCAAATATTTTCAGCATCATTATATCTGTTACAGTGATCTGTGATCAGTGATCTTTGATGTTACTATTGTAATTGCTTTGGAGCTCCATGAACCACACCCATATAAGATGGCAAACTTAATCCATAAATGTCATATGTATTCTGACTGCCCCACCAACCAGTCATTCCCCCTGCACTGCATCTCTCTCTAACGCTCTCCCTCTTCTTGGGCACATACGGTGTTTGGTTTTACATTCCTCAGATACTTCACTTAGGATGATTGTCTCTAGTTCCATTCATGTTGTTGCTAAATGACATTATTTCACTCTTTTTTATGGCTGAGTTGTACTCTATGGGGTATATATGCCACGTTTTCTTTATCCATTTATAAATTGAAGGACACTTAGGTTGATTCCACATCTTTGCAATTATGAATTGTGCTGCAATAAACATTCAAGTGCAGGTGTCTTTTTGATAAAATGACTTCATTTCCTTTTGGTAGGAAAAAAGTGGAATTGCTTAATCAAATGGTAGATCTACATTTATTTCTTTGAGTAATCTCCATCCTGTTTTCCAGAGAGGTTATACTAACTTGCAGTCCCACCAACAGCATATAAGCATTCCTTTCTCTCTGCATTCATGCAAGTATCAATTGTTTTTGGACTTTTTATTAATGGCCATTTTGACAGGGGTAAGGTGATATCTCCTTGCAGCGTTAATTTGCATTTCCCTGATGATCAGTGATGTTAAGCACTTTTCCAATATTTTTTGGCCATTTGTCTATCTTCTTTCGAAAAACTTCTGTTCATGTTTTTTGACCACTTTTTGATGGGTTTATTTATTTATTTTGCTGATTTTGTGAGTTTTTGTAGATTCTGGATATCAGTCCTTTGTCAAAGTTATAATTTGTGATTATTTTCTCCCATTCTGTAGGTTGTCTTACATTTACATCGTTAATCTATTTTAAATTAATTTTTGTGAGCGGTGAGAGATATGAATACTGTTTCATTCTTCTGCACATGGCTATCCAATTTTCCCACCACCATTTATTGAATAGGGCTTCTTTTTCCCAGTGTACGTTATTGTCTGTTTTGTCAAAAATCAGTTGGTCATACCAATATGATTTGATTTCTGATTTCTGTATTCTGTTCCAATGATCTATGTCTCTAGTTTTGTGGCAACACCATGCTGTTTTTGAAGTCAAGGAATGTGATGTCTCCAGATTTGTTCTTTTTACTTAAGATTGCTTTGGCTATTTGGATTCTTTTTTGGTTCCAAATGAAGTTGCGGATTATTTTTTCTAAATCTGTAACAGTTTCAACATCACACAAGAACTGGTGAACCTAGCATATGCTTTTGTGGTAAACAAGGAGCAAATTAGATACAACTGAGGCAGGTGCTATTGAGCAGATTGCTCATACCTCTCTCTGTCCCATGCTTCAGTTTAATGTGGCCATAGAGGAGTCCTGAAGTCTGATGATGATACAACCCAAGTCTCCAAGGAAAAACTCCACTGAGAATAAAATGGCATATTCATCCTTTTTTTCTCAGTGCCTAGGATAATGCCAGGCATGACAGTGACTCAGCAAAATTTTGTTGACCAAATAAAAAGTATTTAATGAATGGAGGGTTATATTTGCTTAAAGCTTTTAAGGGGCTTAAAAGAAAAAAATCCAGCTTCTTATCAGGGCCATAAGAAGGGCACTTGTTAGCTGGCCTAATTACCTTAACATTAAATGCTGACAGAGAGGGATTAGAAAAGGAAAAGAGAAGTGGGTAGAATGGCTACCTATAAGGACTCATGTAACGTTTTAAAGATATCTAAGTTCTTAATGTAATACTCTATATGTATGTAAATTTTATGATTGGCTGCCTCACACTATAGAATGAATTAGTTCTTCATTTAAAATAATTAGGTATGCCAATCTATTATGAATTATGTGTAGGACTCAAGGTACCACTAGGGCAGGAAAAGTTAGAGAAATGCTGGAATTTCGAGAATATGGTTTCTAACCATCACTTGAAGTAACAGAAAGTTAAAGTGTAGAAGTACAGAAAAAAATCCCGTTGAAAAAGCATAATGACTAAATACTGCTTGGTTTTGTTTATTTGCTTGTTTTTTTCAAATAATAAATTAAGAAGAATATCTAACCTGCCTAAGAAAACAAACTGTTTTCAAGAACTTTACTTGGACCATTTTCATACACTCATAATAATATGCTAATTTTAAATGAGTCTCAGCTTTTCACTTAAACATGCCAGCAGGAAGTCTACTTGGCAATACTTTCTTGGATGTTTTGCCAATTACTGTATGTACTTGAAAACAACAAAACTGCTTCTATAAAAAGCATCATATAATTCAAACTTTTCAATGATCCAGAAGGGGTTCCACCTCAATTACTCTGATGTGTAAAATTTTACTATATTCTTTCCACATCAAATTTGAGCCTACTCTCATCTCAGGAAAGAATTCTAAAAACATTAAAAAGGGGATGCTGAATTTTGTGAAAACCTTTCCCCTTGCCTCCCAGAACTCTGCGTTAGCAAATTTGAATGGTTCCCCCTGCATGTGCTGTATTCTGACCCATTCCTCCTCACTTGCAGACTCTTGCCATCTCTGAAGTGGGTTAACACTGTTACCTTCTAGCATCAGTGCTTTCCATTTATTAAACACTACCAACATATTGCAAACATAAAAATAACTGAGGATACTGTTTCATTTAAAAATCTTCTGCACTAGGTGTTGTTCTTATCCTCATATTACAGAGGAAGAAGCTGATGAACAGATGAGTTAAGTAGCTTGTACTTAGTCACACAATTAGAGAGTTAGGATTCAAAGTCAGGCCTATGTGACTCTAAACTTGTTATCTAGAACAGAAGACAGTAAACCTATTCCTCCACCTGTTTTTGTAAATAAAGTTTTATTGGAACACAGCTATCATATTGTTTATGGCTGCTTTTTGCACTACAACCTCAGGATCAAGTAATTGCAACAAAGACAATATGATGCACAAAGCCAAAAATATTTATTATCTGCCCCTTCATAGAAAAAATTTGCAACCCCTGCTCTAGAGCCTATACCATTAAGATAAGCTATCCCCTCTCTAGTATGCAATACTAATGCATACTAATTTTTCGTCTTGTAGGCAAGTCTCACTGGAACTCCAGCATTGCCAAGCAACCAGTTGTAAAGAGTCTGTCATTTTTGAAATAGAGAAACAGCACTTTGGGAAATCTCCATATGCTTCTGGAAAGTTCATACTTTTGAAGAAATGAGTGCACCTTTCAATAATCCAGATGATTTAATTTGCCTGTCTCCGGTATGATTTTTCCAAGTTTGATCACACTTTATATTGACTGAGGAAATTAGTTTACATATAAGCTGTTTAGCACATGCTAAATGGTAAATCATAACTGTAGAAGACACTGTCTGGGAGATTGCCCATGAATGAATAATGCACACTAAAATATTATTGGGTTCTCAAATGAAAAATTTCAAATAGTAGTTTCACAATAGATAAAATATCCAGTATTCCAAATGTTCTTTTCCAACTGCTAGGTTAAAGCAGAGTGATTTGAGGGTGGTAGCAGCTGGAATAGAACTCAAGGAAACAGAGGAAGATTGAGATGGATGATTTAGAAGGCTCTTAAATGTATGTAGCATAAATGGAAGTTTTAGACCTTCAATGAAAAAAAAGTCATTTTGCAAAGTTTAAATAAGAACTTCAGTAAAGATTGTTGTTCACAAAACACACTTAAGGTGAGAAATGAAACTTCCCATGTCCTATAGAGTAAATGTGTTTTATGTTTTACCAAGTCATGTCATTTGATCGGTTAGTGGCATCCTCTGTTCCATTTTCAATAATCTCTTAATCTTTAAGAATTCTTTTTGCCTTTTTTGAATTGTTCTGGGTTTATTTTATTTATGAATTTGTTTAAGATCTACTAGAGAATTGTAAGCTTCATTATTGATCTGTTAAAGACAAAAGATAAAAAACGCCACTGATGCAATACAAGCAACTGTTTTCTCAAGCCAAAATTGATTGAGAGCGTCCCCTGTATAAAAATGAAATGCGTTTCTGTGGATGCACTGACGCTTCACCATCTGTCCAACATCTTAGATTTACTCTCCCAGATAACTTCATATTTCACCCTGCAGTCCCTAAAGAAACATCACTTTAAACAGGGCCACATGGAAAAATGCACTTCAATAACATTTGAAGGTCTTGCATTTAGCTGCGAGGGCCTCTAACCTAAATGACTGATGTGCCTAGAGAGAAGCTCCACTTGAAGTTATGGAAATGGGGAGGAGCAAATGCAAGGGATGGAATGTATAAAAAATGAAATGATGGCAGTAAAAGACATAGGGATTTACAGATAAAGCCAAAAGATGCTGGCAGCCATCTATCAGTCTGCCTTGATGAAATAGGTATTGGAAATTAACTCGAGAACCTTATGAATTACATTCAATCCATGCTCTGGGCTAAGCACTTGTCAATTTCAGCTGCTATTGCAACCTATTACTTACAGACTACATGGCTGGCAAGTTAATAGCATTGGATAGTGTTAAAGAAAATAGGAGAATAAACTGGATGTAGCAAGGCTTGTCACTGATAGAGCTTGCCTTTCTGAAGTCCAGGGTGAACACGCCAGGACCCCACCATTCACTTGCTCCTAGGTGAGCACTTAAACTTACATATCATCATTTTGTCTATGAAGAAGAGTCTTTCTAAAGGATTAGTCAGTCACCAATCAGCCAGATATCTGGGAGCCTTTACTAACATTTTCAAGTCCTGTGAAAAATTCTTGTACTTTAAGTGTTTTTGAGTTGTTAACTCTTTCAATAGTTGTATTCTATCTGAAGTCAGATAGATGCCAGAATTGACCATTTAGTTTTACCTTCAAATATGACCAGTCTAGTGTTTTATGTTATTTTTCTTTTAATCATAAGTTGACTTCTATATTTACTCATACAACATGTAATTCATACACTTAATAGAAAATTAAGGGGGAAGTTTTGGTTTATACCACAAAACATATTTCTGTCTACTTCCCGTGGACTCTGTGTCTTTGAGTGAGTATCTTCAATCTTATCTCATAAAAACTAAGAAAGGTGATCAGTCCAACAAAATATTCCTTTAAGATGAGCTCCACCGGTGCTCTGGAACTGTATTGTATTTTTCAACTGATAAGCTTGTCTAACATTGAAATATTTTAATAAGCAAGCACATTCAGAGTAAATGTCAGCCGGAGCGATCTTCTGACTAACAGATGCTAGTGGGTATGGAGGGGGGAGAGGGACGTAAAAGCACTGAAAAATCAAGCGAGGCCAAATTAGAACAAATGTTTGTCAAGTAAAAAGGGCAGCTCTTCATCTGATGGAAGGGATTTAATTAGAAAAGTCACAGAGAGAAGCTGTCTCAAAAGTACGGGTCCCATTCTCTTCAGATAAGCTAATGAACCTCATTGAACTTTGCAGAGAAATGCTGAACCAATAATACAAAGAAAAAAGAATTCACAAAGTGTGCTGCTGTGCCTCTTACATTCAAGAGGGTCAATTGCTTATGCCACTCCAGGTCATAATAGAGAAGTGCTGCGGCAATTTACCTTCCAATTCTCCCTCCAAGTGGCCAAATGGGTAAATGGATCAAAGGGAAATAGAATTTAAATATGTCCCCTTTTTGTAACAAGGAAATGAATTTTATTGTTAAGCAGTAAATTCTAAAATATGAATCACATGTCTTATGTACCAAATCACCTACAAAATGTGTAGTCGTCACAGATTGTAGCCTAATTCTATCTCAGGTAATATTCTCCTTCCCAACAGTAGCCTTAGAGAAAATCTATTAAAGGGCTTTTTTTTTTTTTTTGCATTAGTCAAGGGCATCTTGTATATATAAAAGAATACTATAAACAGAATTCTGTAACAGATATTGTGTAAGGAAGACACTAACCTAACCCCATAGAAAGCTGGTTATGGAAAAATCTGAAGTCGTTTACAAATCACAATAAAAGAAAGAAGATTCTAAACTCATCTGATTGTTTAATGCTTCAGTGCCTTTGTTTGTCAGTTTTATTTTCCTTACTGGTTAGCCTTTTGCAGAGAATTCATGTCTGGTATTGAACTCCTTGAGAGAGCAATAAAGCACATATGGAATAGAGTAGCATGTGGAATTAAATTGCAAAATGCTTATCATGTAGCTTTTCTGATATGGGATATTTAGCAACTACCTTTAGGACAGTTTCTTTTCTTATCTGACATGAGCAAATGTAGGTGCCATAAATTAAATATATTAATCAAAGCTTCCCTTAATCCACTTGACACTTCATGATGGAAATCCAGTAGAAAATAAAAACCTAGTTGTAATAGGCTACAGATAAAAATCTTAAAGCTAATAGGCACCATTGTCATTTTCAAAAGTATGTAAAATACACATAGATACACATATATATGCACACACGCACCAAAGGATCCTAGTCAGAAAGAAATTGAATATATTAAATTTCTCTTTTGTATTGTTGTTATGGAGAATAAATATTTATTTTATTAAATTGTAACAGATTTTCTGAATTAAAATCAGAATATATAAAATATTTAAACAGACACACATGCTTATTTTGCCTTTGGTGGGGAGGAGGGTGTCAGAAGTGAGAATTATTAAATTCCATGGTATACACTTATAAATTAATCTTTGAATCTGATTCTGTAGGTCTGTTACCCTTCTGATATTAAAAGCAATCATCCTTAACTACTTAACTTCAGGATGGGTACCCATAATGAAGACTTGAGGCATTTTTTGAATCTGTCTTTGAGATCCTGCTTAATTAAGCCTCTTATGGCTCTCATGTTAGAAAATTACCCTAGTCTCGGGGAATTTCTTCTATCACTCTAATTCAGCAGTTTTTTTGTTTGTTTGTTTTGTTTTGTTTTACTTGCTGCAGTGTCTATTTTTGCTTGCTAAATATCTCAGTAGTTCTTACCTGAGAATGATTTTCCCTCTAGGGAATTTGACAACTACTATAGACATTTTGGGTTGTCATAACCATGTGGGAGGTACTATTGGCATCTAGTGTGTAGAGGCCAAGGATGCTGCTAAATATGCCACAGTACACACGATAATTTCCCACAGAAGTACATCATCCACTCCAAAATGTGAATAATGTCAAGTTTGAGAAGCCATGCACAATCTGACTCATGAATGTGAGATATTTTTCTGACCTTGGATTTTTCAGGGCACCTCTGCCATCACATGTGCAATTGTTTTTGTAGCAGCCAAATAGTTTTCTTCTAACTCATTTGTACGTGCTGTCTCTTTCTATCCTTACCAACAACACAGATTTGAGCCTAGAGGTACACTAGAGCTCAGGAACACACATGTATATTCCTTTTTGATTAACATGAATCCTTTTATTGAGAAATGCCAGTGTGGTGAAGGATGGGAGAGAGGTATGTTTGGGGAGTAGAGATTAGAGGATGTTGAGAACAAAGGCTGCCCGTTTATGATCTCCTTCCTGGGATTCTTACAAAGTTGTAGTGTGTCTCAAGGAGGTTGAACCAACAGCTATGCTGAGCCTGTCTTACAATATTAGCCACTCTCTTGATAAGAGAGAAAATAGATGATGTAACTGCAAGCAGGAAAGCACTGCTGACTTCTAACTTAATGCAAAATTTTTAGAAGGTTTATCATTTGTAAAATGATAACTAACTCAAGTAAGTAACATACCCAGAAGCCATTCTATATAAAGAAAAGGCTACTCTATTAATTATTGTATCTATGAACTAAAAGTAATGAGGTCACCAAAGGAAACAACTGGGGCCCTAATATAAACCTGTGAAACATGTATATGCTTTGATGGCAGCTATTACTGCATTTTTGTATATAGTCTTTTTTTTCAATTCATGGCTAAATGTAATCATGAAATAATTCACCGGATCTTGATATTAGAATGTGACTTAACGACCACCTAATCAAACCTTCTATGTAGTGAATGACTTTTTTTCTAAATGATTTCCAATAGATGTAGAGAAAGCCTTATTGGAAATTTCCAAGGATAGGAGCACACTCAAGATTAAATGAATGTTGGGATTAGAAAACATTGAGTCAGTAATTTGTCTAACCATTGTCAAATTTTTAAATCCTCTCTATGGTATCTGACACTAACCTTCAGTAATTACTTAATTCAAGAAATATTATTAGAATGTGACTATATTAATTTCTTTGTGCACTCTTTGATCATACTATAATGTAAGAATTATCCTGTTTCAAACATTCAAGTGTTAGATTCTGGTAATACAATAGTAACATACAGTAGGAATAATCCTTTCCCTCACGGAATCTTATAGGTAAATGTCAGAGATCCACTCTGTAAGTATGAAACTATAGATAAGTTACTGTGTTATGAAGGAAAAGTATGAGCAACTGACATTTTAAGGAAGGCTTCCTGGTGGAAGTGATTTTTGAGGTCCAGTAATGGGAAACTCAGCTCTTTCTATCCATATTCACCTCTAGCAATTGGAAAATTCTGCCTAATGTTAAGCTGGTACCTCTTTCTTGATCATAACTTTTTAGTTCAATTGAAAGAAAGCTTAAAACTCCTTGCTAAAAATAATTTCTACCCTTTTTCATCCCTTAAATGCCAGTCACTAAGCTAATAACTTTATATAAAATTATCTAATTCTATATTCTCAACAACTCTAGAGATAGTTATTATTTTCCCCTTTTACAAATAAAGAAATTGAAATTCAGGTATGTTAAATACCTCTTCAAGTTCAAAATCACTAATCCAAAAGTGAAACCCCATCTTCTAAGGCCACACACTGCATTACAATATTTGAAAGCAGCTATAATATCCACTTGTCATCTTTCTTTGTATAGACTAAACTCCCCCACCTCCCCTTCACCATTCTTCATTTCACTGGCTTTTATAGCTCTTACAATTCTATTTCTTCCCTTCTCTCATTTAAACAATATTTCAAGTTGATTGAAAACTCTACATATAGTTTGACAACCATGGTACAAATTAAACTACTGTTGCTCTTTTTCTAGATATCATATTGCTTATAAGTCATAATTCATGTTATTTTTAGGTTATTCATATTTTGAATTACATTAAACTCTCTGTGAATTGTAATTTTTGTCCTATTTTGATACTGTGATATTAAACTGTGTCTTTCCTTTACTATACATTTGTACTACTTCACACGATAGCCATTTGATCATAGAGCATTTAAAATTTTTCCTTATATCAGGAAAAATGTCTCCTTGTACCAACCATTAATTCTACTTCTCTTTGGAGTGGGATCAAACATACTTGGCCATGTGGTTACTTGACAGTGAGGCTAATAGGAACTAGCATTTTTTAAAGCACTGTGGTAAGTGCTTTCTCTGAATTACCTCATTTTATCTTCCATTATTTGTTAGAAACTATGGGTTATCTCTATGAAAGAATTGAACTCTCAAGAGATTCAGTAACTATGTGAGGTCCCACAACTAGTAACTGTTAGAGTTGGGGTTTAAAATGCCTCCTATAACTCCCTAAAAACCTATACATTGAACTACTGTGCCTATCCTTAGTGCTCTATTCTTTCATCTGTTCAATGAACATTAATTGAAAGTAAGAGATAAAAATATACCACAATACATACTCTCCTTATCTTGTATTCAAATAAGCAAAATACATAGCAGAAATATAATGTGAAATAATGCCACGCCAGGCACTAGGGTGAGTATTCTACTGGACTAGAATCAAGAGTCCTTGCCTTTCTTGCTGAGATATCCCTGAATTGGGTTTTTAAAAATGAATGAAAGTTACCTTAGATAGAGGGCTTGGGATACATGCAAAGGTTGGAGCAGACTTAATCCTTTTTGTGAACTGCCTTGTGTTTAATATCAGAAAGTCAGTGAATAAAAAGAAGAGCAACTGGAAAACTGAGCAGATGCCGAGTCATAAAATACCATAGATGCCGTGCTAAGGAGTTTGGACTTTATCATGAAAGCTATGGGAGTCATTATAAGACTTCCAAGCAGGGACAAGACATGATTAGATTTGCATTTTAGAAAGCTCACTCTGGCAGCAGTGTAAATAATGGATTAAAGAAATGTAAAACTAGAAGGAAGGAATCCAGCCAGGAGGCTGTTAGGTGAATCGAAACAGGAGCAGGTGAGGTCCTAAACTAAGGTGACAACTGTGAGGATATTACAACTAGATAGATTCAGAATAGAAATAAGGAACTAGGAAGACTCAAAGATAGTCTTTGTGTACTGTTATCAACTGAAAATAGCCAGAGACAAAAAGAAATTGATTCAGAGTGGAGACATGAGGTTGTTTCTGAACAGTCTGGGCTATGGTGCCAGTGGGTCATTTGAGTGACTCTTGGGGAGCAAAGGAGGTATGCCTGCAGCTCAGATTGATCTTGAGGGTGATCAACTTACAGATGGTAGATGAAGACATAGCTATGGATAAGACTGCTTACTCTGAGTATATTGAGTGGTAAGAGAAGGCCACGTGCAAATGTAAGGAGAACAATACACATGAAGGAATAACATGGATTCCAGAAAGGCAGGAAGAAAAGCAGTGATGTATGTAGTCGCCAAATAAAATTTAAAAAGGTGTCATGATAAATAAAAACACAAAAGAACAAAAATGAAACAAAACAAAAAGCCTACAACTCTATTGATGCCAAAGACAGAAGAGATATTAAGATAAATTCTGAAAAGTCTCAATTAGAATTTTGTTGGAGGACGAAAAAGAGTACTTTTCAAGGATCACAGGGTAAATGAAAAGTAAATGTAACACATAAATTTAGCAAATTATTTCAAAAAGCTTACCTGTGAAAAAACGTCCTCTGGACAGGAGAACATCATATAGGGGGAAATTGTTTGGTTGATGCTTCTTTGCTTGTGTGGTTTCTATTTTTCTTTGGAATCATAACAAGAGAGAATGAATTTAGGTGAGATGGAAGCAAAAAAGCATTTATGGGGATGGTTAAAGCATTAAAGAGTTCTCATACACTGATTACTATTTTTCCTATGAAGAAAGTAGAACTCATTTATCTCTTGAGATCGAGGATTATTATCTGAAGAGCTGGGGTAGGGGTGAGGAAGGGAGAATGGCAAACATTTGAAACAGCCTTTGTAGGAACAAAGCTCACTGGGGTCATTGCAAAGGGTTTCTGGTTGAGATTAGATACCAGTAGTTGGTACTGACCCGAGTTCACACTTTCTGGAATTATTTCAAATAATTCTCACTGATACCAGTCAGAAAGAAAGTACCAAAGAGGAAGAAAGTGGGATTGATTCAATAGTAGGCTCCTAGCAGTAGTTAGTTGGTGCAGGATGTGGGCGGATGTGGGGGAGAGGGAAGAGGGAGAAGCTAAGGGGAAAGGTGGGTGAAAGAACTAGTTGATTAGTTATTTCAATTAATATTTATTGAGAACTAGATGTATCCTACATGTATACAGGCAAGACTAGCCATTGAAGATATAATTCTAAACAAGGTAGACACAGTCTCTGCCCTCTCAGAGCTTTTGATGTTTAGTATAGAAAGGGAACATCATATATTTATTTAATCCTCTATTTTTTTAAGGCAGCATTTATTACCTAACACGTATGAACAATATCACATTTTACTTTACTATAGCTTCATTATTTGAATTCTCAGGTTTGAAAATTATATTTTAATTCATAACTAAAAATTAAAAATTTCAATTTATTCACAATATTTCCCATCTCAACTTCATTCTCCAATGTTAATAAGTTGCATTATAATTTCTACATTTTCCATGATTGTCATGTTATATTATCTTCAGAAATCATTATTTCTGGGAGGCTTTCTGGGTGTCTAACATATTCACAAGAGATTATTGTTGTTTCTCCTCAGAGTAATTCACCACGTCCTTTGGGCAGCTCTGTGACTTAAGGACCCTGTATAAGATCTATGGCTGCAAGAGAGACAAAGAGAGCATGAGGGAAAGTTTGCATTGTAAGTGTCCTTCTCATTTTCTCTTTTGTTTTTAAATCCTCTGAGAAAGGATATAAGACAAATGTTTCTTTAATTTTCTGCCTTTACAATTCAGGATTCCTGAGCCTGAATGTCATTTAAAACCCTTTCTGGAATAAACTGAGATATAAGTTAATAAAATAGTAGTGAAAAGGTGTTCTGCAGTGAGCAAGTATATGGAAACCCACTCCTAAAAGTGGAGGGAGCTGAGAGGCCAAAGAAAGAGGCTGAAAAATCCAGTTTCTCAGAAAAGAAATATTTAATAGGGGACTTACGAACAGAAACAATGTCTCCGGTGGCTGTGAGATGGTGGATCACTACACCACCCTCCAGAAAGTACTTTTTATATATCAAGCTTTTAGGGTAAAATATGTGCAGCCAGTGATGTCTTCAGACCTTCTTACCAAGATTCATGTCCACTGGGAAGGTTTAGATAAGCATCCTTATGAGGGATTAGATAGGCTATAGGCATTGCTTAAAGACCTTACTTCAGGTCACCTTGGTACATGGGAGTCAGACACAGGTCATCATGGAAGTCTCCATTCAAGATGCTGCCATGCTTGCCATGCAACAGGCTGTTTCCCTATAGAAGGTATTATATGGAGATTCATCCCAGTGCTTAAAGTATCAAATCAGAGGCAAGCTTATGTTTGATTGTAGCAAAGTTACTAAATTGCCATTTCTTTCCTAGGATTTTCCCATTAACAGCTTAGAAATTTTCACTGTACAAATACTTGTAAAATCACAAGACAAGTGAGGATTGTGTTATATCTGAGCAGGGTAGCGATTTCTGCCTGAAAATGGGGGAGAAAATAGAAATGTGGTTTTTCTCAAAGGGGGAAATGACCAATCTCAAAATCTAGGGTATTTTGAGTATTTCATTAGTTTTTTTTTTTTTTTTTAAACCTGATTCACTCAATATTTTTAAATGAATCCCAGTTTTAAGACTTCACTTTACTCAGCTATAAAGGAGAAAAAATGTCAATTGAACTTGAAACGGCCAGCTTTCTTATTTTATAATTTTGCAAGACATTGACATTAAGACCACAATAATATGTGCATAAAAGAAGCACTTTGGCATTAGAGGAAGGAACCAGAAATTCTGATTAGAGGAATATGAATATCTTCTCTAAAAATTCAACCAAAAACTCAGTGAGGAAAGATGCTTAGGGATCCTACAGCCCCTCAGAGGCTAAATGGTTAGGGGGAGAATTGGGATCTGCTGAAGAGATTTGTGTTTTGGTTCGGAAAACACTGGCACATAACATAGCATCACAATTGACGTGATGTGCTGGTATCTCTGCATTCTTACATATAGTAGCTGATTTCTGTACACGTTCATTCTTTCTCCTTTCCAATTACTTAATAGTCAGCTCTGGCCAAAACAAATATACAAAAAATTTTATTTCTATTTTATTTTCACGCTACTTCAGTGTGATCATATATTTGCACTATTTTTTGATAAATCTTGTACATTTTGGAGACCAATAAGAGGTTATCATTCTGCACATGTCTGTCATTATAGTCATTCCTCAATATATCCAAATGGTATTAATTAATTACTCTTGGAGTGTGCAGGTGTGCACATTCTCTCTCTGACTTTCTCTCTTCTCTCTCTCACTCTCTCTCCCCCATTCCCTAGATTTTACACCACATATGTCACAGAGTCAAATCCGTCAGTAAACAGCAAAGTTGAGTAAATTGATTATAAAAGTAGTGCTTTTTTATTGATACTGTTGTTCTTATCACAGGTTCTGACATTTAGTCTTCCTATTTATTAATACTCACAGAAAAATATTCCACATATAAGACAATAATGTGTTGAAAATTCTGAGGAGTTTTACTAACAAAGAGCTCTAGCCAAGCCAATCACAAATGGAATGAGAAAAATTGTGAATTCCATCTGTTAGATTACAGTCACTTATCTTCTTGAGAATTATATCACTAATTTCTCATTGCAAATATTTTATTAAAGGGGCTGCAAAAAGACAGCCGTTTATTACAAAGTTTAGGGGGTGAATCCATTTATAATTTGGCTGTTGATATGTAGCAAGTGTTTTAAGGAACTACATTTGGGTACTAAGCGAAAAATAGAGTGCCATTTTATACCAAAGACATGAAAACAATTATCAGTGGAGGGAGTATTCACACATAGGCATAAGAATTACAAATTAAGAATATTAGCAAAGACATGTTTAACCAGTATGCCAGCAACACCTGGCTGTGCCATATCTTCAGGGAGAGGGTCAATATTAATGATAATATCTTTTAATTTTTCAATATATTGTATTTAGAGTAGATCTAAATTACATCATGCATATTTGAAATAGCTCTTTTATTAGATTAGTAGATAGGATAAATAAATCAACTCCTGATAGGATAACAAATGTTGTTTACTATTTTTTAACAAAACTAGATAACTGGAATTAAGATAATTTGAAATTTTTCATTAAAATTCTCAAAAAAATTTAACAAAGTATACTTTAAACAACAGTTTTGTTAAAATCTTGAATCAGGAGACAAAGAACTGTTTTAAAGACCCTCATATGTGCCAATTAATGCCACTAAGGTTTTGTTTCTGTCTTATTTTTAAAAGAAAATTGAGGTCACTACTAGTTTAATGAGACACAATACAATTTAAAAGAGTTGGAACAAGCCAATTAAGTTTTTTTGTTTTTTATTTCAAAATATTAAGGGGGTACAAATGTTTTAGGTCACATGCTTAAGTATGGCTATAGGTGTGTCCATCACCCAAATAGTGTTCATTGTACCTCTCAGGTAGGTTTTCTTCTCCTCTCCTCCTCTACCCTCCCCCCCATTGATTTTCACTGAGGTTTGCTTCCCTTATGCACATATGTGCTGATCTGTTAGTTCCAGTTTAATAGTGAGTACATGTGGTGTTTGTTTTTCCTTTCTTTAGGTACTTCACTTAGGATAATGGTCTCCAGTTCCATCCAAATTGTTGCAAAAAGTTTTAATTATTTTTTTTGACTGAGTAGTACTCTGTGGTGTACATATACCACATTTTATTAATCCAGTCATGAATTTATGGGCACTTGGGTTGATTCCACATCTTTGCAATTGTGAATTGTGCTGCAATAAACATTAGAGTGCAGGCGTCCTTTTGATGAAAAATCTTCTTTTCCTTTGGGTAGATACCCAATAGTGGGATTGTTGGATCAAATGGTAGTCCTACTTTTAGCTCTTTGAGTAATCTCCATCCTGTTTCCAAAGGGATTGTATGAAATTGGAGTCCCACCAACAGCATATAAGTGTTCCTTTCTCTCTGCATCCATGTCAACATATATTGTTTTCAGAATTGTTAATAAAAGCCATCCTGATTGGTGTAAGATGATATCTCATTGTGGTTTTAATTTGAATTTCCCTGATGATTAATGGCATTGAGCATTTTTTCACATGTTTATTGGCCATTTTTCTTTCTTCTTTTGAAATGATTCTGTTGATGTCTTTTGCCTACTTTTTAATAGGGTTTTTTTTTTCTTGCTGACTTGATTGAGTTCTTTATAAATTCTGGATATTAGCCTTTTATTGGATGTGCAGCTTGTGAATATTTTATCCCATTCTGTAGGTTGTCTATTCCCTCTGTTGACTGTTTCCTTAGTTGTGCAGAAGCTTTTTAATCAAATCTCATTTATTATATTTTCTTGTCGCCATTATTGCCATTGGATCTTGGCAATAAATTCCTTGCTTAGACTGATAGAATTCTTATAGTTTCATGTTTTAAATTTAAGTCTTTTATTCATCTTGTATTAATTTCTGTGAGTGGTGAGAGGTAGAGGTCCTATTTCAGTGTTCTGCATGTGGCTATCAAGTTTTTCCAACACCATTTATTGCATAGGGTTTCATTTCCCTAGTATATACTGTTGTCTTTGAAGTATATTCCTATGTATTTTATTTTCTTTGTAGCTATTGTGAATGGTATTGAGTCTTTGATTTGGCACTCAGCTTGACTGTTATTGGGATATAGAAATGCTACTGATTTATGTGCATTGATTTCATATCCTGAGACTTTGCTGAATTTATTTATCAATTCCAGGAGCCTTTAGGTGGATCATTTGAGACTTTCTAGATACAGGATAATATCGTCAACAAAGAGCGATAATTTGACCTCCTCTTTCCTGATTTGGATGCCCTTTATTTCCTGTCTTGCCTGATTGTTTTGGCTATGACTTCCAGCAGTATGTTAAATAGAAGTGGTGATAGTGGGCTTCCTTGTCCAGTTCTTAGGGAGAATGCTTTCAGCTTTTCCCCCTTCAGTGTGATGTTGGGTCTGTCATACAGGGCTTTTATAATTCTGAGATTATTCCTTCTTTGCCTAGTTTGTTGAGGGTTTTTATTGTGAAACGGTGCTAGATTTTGTCAAATGCTTTTTCTGCATCTACTGAGATCATCATGCGGTCTTTGTTTTTGCTTTTGTTTATGTGCAGAATCACGTTTATTGATTTACAGATGTTGCACCATCCCTAGGATGAAGCCCACTTGATCCTGGTAGACTATCTATTTATATATTTATTTATTTTTGATGTGCTGTTGAGTTTTGTTTGCTAGTATTTTTTGAGGATTTTATCTGTATTCATAAAGGGCACTGGTCTGAAGTTTTCTTTTTCAGTTGTGTCCTTTCCCGTCTTTGGTATCAAGGTGATACTGGCTTCATAGAATCAGTTGGGAGGATTCCTCCTTCTCAATATTATGGAATAATTTCTGTGTTATGGGTACCAGGTTTTCTTTGTAGGTCTGGTGGAAACAGGCTGTGAATCCATCTGGTCCAGGGTTTTTCTTTGTTGGGAAGTTTTTATTACTGTTTCTATTTCATTGTTTGTTATTGGTCTGTTCAGGAGTTCTATTTCTTCCTGGTTGATTCTTGGGAAGTGATATGTTTCCAGGAAATTGTCCATTTCCTCTATGTTCTCTCATTTATGTGCATAGAGATTTATATAGTATTCATGGATGATGTTTTGTATTTCTACAGTATCAGTTGTAAGGTCACGTTTTTCATTTCCTTTGGTTTGAAAAGGTTTATTTGGTTCCTTTCTCTTCTGCTCTTAGTTGATCTAGCAAGAGGTCTGTTGATTTTGTTTGTCTTTTGGTTGGTTCTTTGTATTGTTTTTTCTTGTTTGTTTTCCAATTCATTTAGTTCTGGTCTGACATTCATTACTTAATTGCTTGCACAATTATGCTAGAAATATTTATTACTTTTTCAATGTTTATTTTATTCCAGTTATTGTGCTATTTTTTACACACTTTTATTTTATGTGATTTTGCAATAGCCTCATAAGAAGGACATTATTGCACCCATTCTACAGATGAAGAGTCAGAGTAACAAAAAGAGGTTTTTCTCGTGTTATATATTTGATTCTTTTTCTCCTTAGCAAAATATAATGGAGCTAATTGTGCTTTATTACTTCCATTGAAGAAGTACTGAGGATTAATTAGATGTGCATGAAGTAGTCTGAGCTCCTTGAAAACACAGCAATAATATTTCAGTGAGTAAAATTAAATCACATAATATAAATATTTAAATACATACATATAAGTTCAATTTCTATTTACATTTGCATCTATATTAAGTTCATATCTACAGAAATACATATTTATTTTTTCCACATACACACAAAGACATATATATATATTTGTATATTTGCCTTTTTGTTTTCTTGCTTGTTTATAAAAGTGAAAATACTTCAAAGAAATCCTTTTGAATTTTGTGGCTCTTCAAGGAAATATCCTTTTAAAATGTCTGGAGTATCTGTTAAGAAAAAGAAATGACTTCACATTTTCTTGAGAAGAAAAAGTAATTTCACAGTGCACAAAATGGCTTAGAGTAATATGGATGTTTTTTCACTGCGTTCTTAATTAAGAAAGATTGACACCTGTGAAGGTTTCAAGCCAAATAAAAATCCCAGATTTTAATTAGCTTTTCTAATGGTTATGTTTTCCTGCTAAAAGACATTTGCAAATCTACCAATTTCTCAGGGAGAGTAGAAGAAGATAAATAATATTAATAATTATGTTTATTACTTTCATGAGTGTCATGGTATGCAGTCGTGCAGGGAGAGCACTAGATTAAATAATTAAATATGCTACAGTAACTCTTGGCATCCTCTCTCCCACCTTTGTAACCCACCTTTCTAGCTGTGTTCAGTGCACACCTAACTTCTGTCACCATCCCTGACCCATTGTCCCCTTACACACGCCTCTGGGCACCCTTACTCACTTACTGTCATGCCCCATCCACGTCAATTTTCCACAGAGAGTGACCCAGTTCTGTGAGTTTCCATCCTGTATAAAAAGTACAAATAATGATTTTCATTACTACTCGCTATAAACTCAGAATATTGATAAAGTAACCTAAGCTGAATTGAGATATTAAACACAAATACAAGATACTTTTTGTGGAATTGATTAACAGCTGAATAATGCATAATATATTTCTCTTCCACAATGGAGTATTCTTATTTTAATAGGAGAAAAGCATTAACTCGAATAATGAATCACTGGTAGTGGAATATTAAGTAGTGTTTTTCAGCCAGGGACAGGTGAGATGATAGTCAAACCTCATCTGATAGGTGACAATCCACTTCATATTAGTGCATAATATTTCTGAGAAATAACTGAAGGACTAAATATCACTCATTTGGCATATCATGAATCACTGAGAGAACATATTACTAATCATAGAGTGAAATCTCAACATAAATCAATATAGAAATATATATCATTTCATGTAAATTTTTATATAATTGTGTCTATACAGGCTATGAACACGTATATGCTCACATGCACACACATACACACACCCCTTATATTTATTTTGGCCCCAGCCTCTCTGTTCATTATTTTCAACCATTTACATTCTACAGCAAGGCAATCAATTGCATTGACTATAGAGTGATTTAATTAAGTCATTGTGTTGGCTAAAAATAACCAAGGCCAGTTTTCTCACATTGTCTAAAAACAGCTATTATATTTATGGGATTATTAAACTTCAACGGATTTGTAAAAGGGTCATCTGTATATAAATTTTACAAATTGCTTGAGATCATTTAACAAATATTTTATCATTAGAGAGCTTACTTTAAAAGGAATTTCAGACATGCATTTGAAAGAACAAGAGATTAATAAGACCAAAATTAATTAAAGAAAGATGATTAAATGAAATATGTGTTATAAACTCAGAACAGTTGACTTTGGTGAATGAGTTGTCATTTGAGACATTCTAATAAATAACATGTAAGTGGTTAAAAAGCAGATGCAATTTTTAAGAATCAAATGTTGAAAAATAATTTAAGATAATTAAACAAATTGAATCAATCTTTACAACATATTGCATATCTGAGGTGGAGTAATTTTTATGTATTCAACCCTTTAGCTTCTTTTGTTAATACACTCAGCGGACTTTCAGAGGTGTACCTTAGCATCTCTGGGCATCAATATATTCAAAAGAAATGCCTAAAAACTATTAATTGAATGAATAGATATGTTAGATAATTTGTAATTAAATTTATGAAGATTCAGTCCTACACCTTGAGGAGCTTAGTGTCAAAGTTTAAAAATATCATAATTATTTTCTTCCAATGTGACAGCTCTTGTCTTCTAGAGAACAAAGGATTAAGACACCTCATCTAACCTCCGTGCCTGGAACTGTAGCTAAATTTACAAAGTAGTTTAGCTTTTGGTATATCACTAATCTGATCCTACTCTTCTCAAATTTGTTTCCCCAGCATTAGATACTTGCTTTACATTTATTAAGTAAGCAACAAAAATAATATACTTATAGAAGTGACATACATAATCTCAACAAGGAACACAGGTGAAAAATCATCCCACTTTCATACATCTTACCTTATACTACAGGAAGTGAAACCTCCATTAAAAAAATAATAATTTTATTATATATTAGAAAAGGTGATTTGGAAAGAAAGAAAAAACAACAGGGAAACAGGTAAGAGCTGTCAGCTGAGGAACGTGTTGACATTTTATATAGGCTTGTCAGGGAAAGCCTCACTGAAACAGGGTGATATGTGAGCAAAGACTTAAAGCAGGTGATGAAACGAGCCTTGTGAATATACAGGATAATAAATTTCCAGGAAGGGAAAGCAGCACAAGAAAAACTCTGAGGCAAGGGCAAGTCTGACAAGAGTAAGGAAGCCAGTGGAGACAAATAAGCAACAGGAAATGTAGTGAGAGAAGGAATCAGAGGGCCATCCAGACTGTGAGGGCTTTTGTAAGCTATGGTAAAGACTTTGGCTTGAATTCCAACTGAACTGGGGAACCAATGGAGGATTTAAATACAAAAATGAAATCTAACATATATTTTAATAGGATCATTACAATTACCATGTTGAAAATACAACATAAGGGGGACAGAGAGGAAAGCACAGGGCTCAGGGAGGAGTCTTGGCAATAATCCAGGTAAGAACTTATGGTGCTTGGACTACCATTGTTTCACTGGTGATTTGAAAAGGGTCAAGAATAACTCCAAGGGCCTTGACCTGAGCAAGTGGAGGATGGAGTTGCTATCAACTGAGGGGGAGAATGCTAGTTTTATGGAAGGAGAAATATCCTGACTTCAGTTTTGTGTACAGTAAATTTCAGATTTTTTGTTAGTCATTCAAATGGGAGATTTGAGCAGGCAAATCTGTTTCAGAAATTCAGGGCAAGGTTCAAAATAAAAATATATATATTTTTGAGTTACCAATATGTAGATGCTGTTTAAAACTATGAGGTTGAATAAAATTATCAAAGGAGGGGTATTGATAGAGAAACATAAAGGTCAAAAACAAAGCCTTGGGACATTCCAACAGAAAGAGATTGAATCTGAAGAGAAATTCACAAAAGAGATTAGGAGGAGGAGCCGGTGAATCAGGGAACCAAAAGGAGAATGTGGAAACCACGTGAATAAAAAGTTTCAAAGGCAGAAATGATTAGCTTTGTCATATGTTGCTGAGAGGTCAAGAGGAACTGGACATATCATGTGAAGATAATTAATTATTTGATCAAATAAATATATAGGGAGATGCATTGGGAAAATCCTTCTTAAATTGAGTTTATGAAAGAATATGCCAATGTGATGAGAAGATTAGAGATAGGCAACTTTTTTGGGATGTTTTATTGTAATGGGAACAAAACATTGGTTATGGGGTGTTGTGACATCAAAGCAAGGTTTTTTGCATTGTTAATTTTATTGTTTAATACAGGAAAAAAGTATCCTGTTTTATGTTCATAGGAACTATATTGAAAACACATAGTTAATGGTGATTTAGGAGAGAAGAGGTTTGAAGGAACTATATTCTTATGTATGTGAGAAGAAATAGGATCTAGTACAATTCATTCATCTATGGAAAGTATAAAGAAGGCAGAGTACACAGTGGAAATAGTTGCAGATGATTGTATGTTAGGAAGCGGGGAAGTCCGTGAAAGTCTGCTTCTAATTCCTATATTTTATCAGTGAAATAAGTAGACTCCTTAGCTGAGCATAAGAAGAGTGGTGGGGAGGTGGAAATTGGAGAGGAGAGGAAAAGGTGTTAAGTAGCCTTCTAGCATAAAGAGAGATTACATAGAGTAGGGGTGTGTACTGCTTTTGTTTGGCAAGACTAAAGTCTCACTTGACATTAATGATTATAAATTTAAAGTGAGAACAGTAAACATGATTGTGTATTTTTTTCTTCAGCCACATTCAGCTGCATGGTACAAGCTAGGTCTGAACAGAATTTTGCATTTAACCCAGGCTGAGTTTAACTATGACAAAGCAAGGAAAGACAATGATTGCTGGAGGTTGGGGATGAGAGAGTAAGCTGGAAAAGAAAAGACTGGAATTTTTAAAATAGGGTCAAATATATATATATATATATATATATCATCATTTTGTAAACCCTAATAAAAAAATAAAGAGTCAGTTATTAGTAATAAGCCAGTCTAAGTACAACCATGGAAAGGAGCAACCTAACCACCTGAAGGACAGAGTTATTGGAAGATAGCTGTTCAGCTACTTGAGAATCTCTTTCATAGTAAGGGTGTGATTGTTTATGTAAACATTGAAATCACAAAGAGTTAAATATGGAGTAGTGTTGAAGAGATGGAACAAAGAAATAAAGTTCTTGAAACATGAGTGTAAAAAAACTGGAAGCTTGTTACAAGGATGGTTTATTAGTATTATAGTCTATAGACATTAGATTCAAAGCTTAAGAGCTTTAGGGAAGAGAGGACGAGGGCCTAGAAGAAAGAATAAGAAGTAAAGGACACATCTACCCCTGTGCTAGGTCTGGTGGTATGACTTACAGAGAGAGAACTTCCACTAGTCGAGAAAGGCACAGGAGAAATAGAGTCCTCAGAGAACAGCCAGTTTTTAATTGGAGCAAGAAGGCAAAGGGATGATGGAGAAGAGGTTAAGGATATAGAGAACAAAGAGGATATGCAATAAACTCTGCTTTCCAGAGGGCACAGTGGAGAGGTTTAAGGAGATGAAGAGGGAAGGCATACGGGAACAGAATAGGAGAACTGGATGTGAAGGACTAAGAATTTAGGGCTTCTTGGGTGAACCATTAAACATTCTAGAAAATAGGACTAATGAGTCTCATGGCAAGTGATTGTGTTGACGTTATTTACCAAGGAAGAAGAGAGTGTCTAATGATCCCATATCACATTTCCTAGTGAAAAGCTGGAGCTGGGAAAGGATGGTTTTACACCAAGCATTCTTGGCTCCTTTTTGAGTCCTTCAGAGGAAAGGTCCTTATAATGAGCTTAAGATTAAGCACATGCTTGTATTCGGTGAAATGGCCTGGGCCCTTGAGGAGACACAAAGAAATCTTCAATGACAAACTTGAGAACGTAAACATTTCTGAGTGCCTAAAAAATAAAATGAATCATTTTAATTTTTATACATTAAATGTCCAAAAACCAAATTTTATCTTCTCAATTGGTTAAAATATGGCAGATTTTTTTTTTTTTTTTTTAGATTCCACAAATGAGTGAGCTCATGCTGTATTTGTCTTTCTGAGCCTGGCTTATTTCACTTAGCAAAATGTCCTCCAGATTCATCCATGTTTCTGCAAATGAAAGGATTTCTGATCTCATAAAAGTGCAGAATAGAATACTGATTACCAGAGACTAAGAAGGGCAGAGAGGATGTTGAGGAGAAATTGGTCAAGGGGTACATACTTAATGTCAGATAGGAATAAGTTCTGGCATTTTATAGCACAGTAGGTGACCATAGTAAACAATACTATAGGATATATTTCAAAATAACTAGATGGATATGCTAAATACCATGATTTGATCATTATGCAACATATACATGTATCAAAACATCACACTGTAACTCCATAAACTTGTGCCATTAATGTGTGTCAATTAAAAAAAATTGTCATGGTTTCCTCTGAGGTTGTTATATATTTTCAAGAAGCACACTTTACTAACAAAAGGTATTGTATAGCACATATAAATAAAAGCAGTGAGAATATTAGTATCATTATGATTGTCTAATGAGTAGCAAGTTATATGTGAAAGGATAATGTCATGTGGGAAATCTTGAAGTAGACTACATTTTCTTATTTTATTAACTAGTGTTAAATTTTTATTATTCTGCTCAGAGTCTGTGTAGAGACATTCCACCAGAGAGCAGGTGTAGCAGAGATCTGGTGCCTACCAATCCCATGTTTCTATAATCAATGCCATCCTGATAGCTCTGGTGCATGGAGCCAGATCTGCTCAGGACCCAGCCTTCTAGTAGCAGCCCTTGCATCACCCTCACTGGGTTGGAGAAGGAACAGACACTCCCCCGTGTCATACCTTGTGACTGGGGGTTGAGAACACCTCCTCCCCAGCATGGGAGCTGAACAGAGGAGGAGCCCCAGACACCACAGGCTCCAATTGGGAAGACTGGGGTGACGAACTCAGTGGATCTTAGGTGTGGGGGAAGAACCTTGGCCAGTCGGCAGCTCCAGCCCACCTACACAGACTCTGGGCTGCTGAGAAAAACCCCTGCCTGCACAATTGGTCATCAGTAGTCCCTATGCTGGTGGAACAGCCCCTCATATGGGTGACTCTGCACCCAAAATCCCCAGAGCCTGTACTGAAGCTCTCGCTGTGCCTAAATCTGAGGCTATACTCCTGTAGCTCCAGGGCCCCAACCGGGCCTATGACTCAACCCCTGAAACTCCAGAGTTATGCCTGGACCTCAAGACCCCACCACTGAGTCCCTGCCACTACCACTGGGCAGGTAGAATCTCCCTGAGGTCCAACACTTCACTCAGGAGCCCCCATCCCTGAGCAGCTGTCACTCCTGGACTTGGTTTAAGAGAGTCCCCAGCAAAGGAGAACAGGTGCCCTGCAATCCTATTAACCCAAAGCCAAGAGAAGAGGAGCCAGATGAGAAGAAACCAGCAAAAGAAGCCTGGCAACATGAAAAAACAAAATAGTATGACACTCCCAAGAGAACACAATGGAGCTACAGTAGTGTATTCTACACACAAGTAAATTGTCAAAATGACAGAAATGGAATTCAGAATATGGATGGCAAATAGATGAATGGAATTGAATAGAAAGTTGAAAACCAACAAAAGGGAACCAAAAAAAATTTCAGGAAATCAATGAAAAAAAAAAAAATGAAAAAGTCACCAGAGAGCTAGACAACATAAGAAAGGATATAATAGAACATAAAGAAATGAAAGAGTCATTCAGGGAATTTCAAAATGCAGTTGAAAGCTTTAACAACAGGCTAAACCAAGGAGAGGAAAGAATCTCAGAGCTTGAAGACAAGGCTTTCAAGATAACCCAGTCATCCAACGAGGCAGAGAACAGTATAAAATAGTCCAAGCAATCACTGAGAGAGATATGGGACTAAGTGAAGCAAACTAACATTTGAATTATAGGTATCTATGAGGGAGAAGAAGAAAGAGCTAAAAGCATAAAAAGTCTATTGGAGGAAATTATTGAGTAAAGCTTCCCTGGTATTACCAGTAATTCAGACATACAGATACAAGATGGTCACCAAACACCGGGAAGATTTATAACAAATGGGTTATCTCCAAGGCACACAGTAATTAACCTGGCCAAAGTAAAAATGAAGGATAAAGTTCTTCAAGCAGCAAGATCAGATAACCTACAAATGAAAACACATCGGGCTAACTGCAGACTTCTCCGTGGAAACATTACAAGCCAGAAGGGATTGGGGCCCCATCTTCAATCAACTTAAACAGAAAGACTGGTAGCCTAGAATTTTGTATACTGTGAAACTAAGTATCACAATTGGCAGAGAAATTAAGTCTTTTCTAGATAAGTAAATGCTGAGGGAATTTGCCATGACCAGCCCTGCCCTGCACAAAATACTCAGAATAGCCTTATTCACAAATTAGCACAATAGATACCCACCAGTGTAAAATCACCTTTAAAAATCCCAAACTCACGACTCTTATAAAACAATAGAACAAGAGGTAAAACAAAGCAATATGGGACTACTCAACAGGATGAACAGATCAACATCCCACATATCAACGCTATCAGTTAATGTTAACATACTGAGTGCACCTTTCAAAAGACATAGGCTGGCTGAATGGATGAAAAAATACAACCCAATTATCTTCCATCTTGAGGAAACACTACTAAACCACAAGATACACACAGACTCAATGTGAAAGGATGAAAAAAAATATTTCATGTAAATGGAAATCAAAAGAGAGAAGGGGTAGCCATTCTCATGTAAGATAAAATTGACTCTAAGCCAACAAAGATAAAGAAAGACAGAGAGGGTCACCATATAATGGTAAAGGGAGCAATTCATCAAGAAGATATAACAATTGTAAATATGTATGGACCCAACCAGGAGCTTCCAGATATATAAACTAAATTTTACTAGAGCTAAGCAAAGAAATAAATAGCACCATTGTAATTGCTGGGGACTGCAACACCCCGCTATCAATGCTCAACAAATTATCAAAGCAGAAAATAAAGAAACAATGGACTTAAACCAAACTCTAAATCAAATGGACCTAACAGATATTTACAGAACATTCTACCCCAAAATACCAAATACACATTCTTCTCAGCAGCACATGAGATGTCCCCCAAGGTTGATCATGTCTTAGGTCATAAAACAGGTCCCAGCAAATTCAAACAAATTGAAATCATACCATGTACCTTCTCAGACCACAGCAGAATAAAACTAGAAATCAATCAAAAGGGAAATACTCAAACCTACACAATGTAATGGAAATTAAACAACCTATTGCTGAATGTCAAGAATGAAATTAAGATGGAAATAAAAAAATTTTCTTTGAACTGAATGAAAAGGGGAAACAAGCTATGAAAATCTATGGGGCACAGCAAAAGCATTCCTCAGGTGAATATTCATACCGTTATATGCCTATATCAAAAATACAGAAAGATTATAAATTAACAACGTAATGTCACACATCAAGGAACTAGAAAAGGAAGATCAACCCAAACCCAAAGCCAGCATAAGAAAAGAATTCTCGAAAGTCAGATCATCACTAAATAAGCTGAAAAACCAAACAAAACAAAATATACAAAGGATTAATTTAAAAAATTTGGTTCTTTGAGAAGATAAACAAAATCAATAGATCTCTTGCTAGATTAATCAAGAACAGAAAAGACCCAGATAAGCTCAGTCTGAAATGTATAAGGTGACATTACAACTGATACCACAGAAATACAAAACACCATCCATGAATATTATGTTAATTTCTGTGTGCTTAAATGAGAGAACATAGAGGAAATGGACAAGTTCCTGGAAACACACCATCTCCTAAGACTTAACCAGGAGGAAAGGGAACTCCTGAACAGACCAATAACAGGCAGTGAAATCAAAATAGTAATAAAAAAACTCTCAAGAAAAAAAAAAAATACCTGGACCAGATGGATTCACAGCCTGTTTCTATCAGACCTACAAAGAAGACCTGGTACCCATAATACAGAATTTAGTCCATTATATTGAGAAAGAGGGAATCCCTTCTGTGAAGCCAGTATCTCCTTGATGACAAAGCCAGGAAAGTACATAACAAAAAATAAAACTACAGACCAATATCCTTTATGAATGTAGATGCAAAAATCTTCAATAAAATTCCAGCAAATTGAATTCAACAACACATCACAACAAATAATCCACCAGGACCAGGTGGGCTTCATCCAAGGGATGGACGATCATTCAATATATGTAAATCAATAAATGTGATTCACCATATAAACAAAAGCAAACCCCAAATGTTCCACCAAGTGTCTCTGTCTCCTGGAATTGATAAATAAATTCATCAAAGTCTCAGGATACAAAATCATGTACATAAATCAGCACCATTTCTATATCCTATAACAGTCAAGCTGAGAGTCAAATCAAAGACTCAATACCATTCACAATAGCTACAAAGAAAATAAAATACCAGGAATATACTTAACCAGGGTGGTGAAAAATCTCTACAAGGAGAACTACAAAACTCTGAAGAAAGAAATCACTGAGGATACAAACAATGGAAAAACCAGTCTGAAGGCATCACATTACCAGACTTCAAACTATACTACAAGGCTATAGTAACCCAAACAGCATAGTATTTGTACAAAAATAGAAATATAGACCAATGGGAAAGAACAGAGAACCCAGATATAAAACTAGCTACCTACAACCAACTGATCTTCAACAAAGCAGACAACAACATACACTGGGGAAAGGAAGCCCTATTCAATAAATGGTGTTGGAAAAACTTGATAGCCACACACAGAAGAATGAAACAGGAACCCTACCTCTCACCACTCACAGAAATGAATTCAAGACAGATAAAATACCTACATCTAAGGTATGAAACCACAAGAATTCTAAAGGAAAATATAGAAAATACTCTTCTAGATGTCAGCCTAGGCAAAGAATTTATGACTACGACACCAATGGATATCATGGCAACAACAAAAATTAATAAATTGAATTAGATTAAACTACAAAGCTTCTTCACAGCCAAAAAGTAGGCAAAAGACATGAATGGAAGCTTCTCAAAAGAAGAAAGACAAATGGCCAATAAATAAATGAAAAAATGCTCAATGTCACTAATAGGGAAATGCAAATAAAAACCATAATGAGACATCTCATAACCCCAGTAAGAATGGCTTTTATTAAAAAGCCCAAAACCAATAGATGCTGGCATGGATTCAAGGAGAAAGGAACACTTACACACTATTAGTGGGAGTGCAAATTAGTACAATCCCTATGGAAAACAATATGAAGATTCCTCAAAGAACTAAAAGTAGATCTACCATTCAATCCAATATTTCCACTATTGGGTTTCTACCCAAAGAAAAGAAGACTTTTTATCAAAAATACGCCTGCCTTCGAATGTTTTTTGCAGCACAATTCACAATTGCAAAGATGTGGAATCAATCCAAGTGCCTATCAAATCATGATTAGATTAATAAAATGTGGGGGGTGTGTGTGTATCCCATAGAGTACTATTCAGACATACAAAAAGATGAATTAATATCTTTTCCAATAATCTGGATCTAAGTGGAGACCATTCTCCTAAATGAAGTAGCTCAAGAATGTAAAAGCAAACACCACATGTACTCAATATTAAATCAGAACTAACCAATGAGGACACATGTCCACTGAGGGAAGTAAAACTCAGTGGAAATTAAGCATGGGGGAGGGATGAGAAGGGAATGGGTGAAAACCTACCTAATGGGTACAATGAACACTATTTGGGTGATGGGCACACCTATACCCCAGACTCAAACATTACAAAAGCAATCCATGTAAGCTAAAATGTTTGTACCCCCTTGAAATAAAACAATTTTTATTAAAATCTATACATTAAGGCTAAGAATTTCAATAATTGCAAATTATTGTGTTGAGAAAAACAAGTCATTTGTCTAAACCCACTGTACCTTTTTATTGTTGGCCTCCACTGTTGTCAACCATGTTCACCTCATTTTGGGATTTTCAGAAACAGCAAATGTGTGTACAACCACACAGACACATAAATCAGTATATTGAAAACATACTCTTGTGTATGTTCTGCATCTTGCTTTCTTTTTTTTTCATTTAATATACTAGATATCTTTCCATTTTTTTTTACTAATTCTATGAGTTATCTTTTGCTTTTAACTCTGTCATTGAAGTACATGAATTTTTATAAATCGATGCAAATTAAGGTAAGAAAACTGTCTTAATTGCTTTTCTAGTAATAAATAGTTAACCAGCCGCCTCTACATCATTTATAGAGATATCAATATTGTCTCTGTTAAATTTAAGTGCCAAAATTATCCTATATTAATTTTATATTGACATGTGGCCTAGTACAAAGACAAAGCCTTTCAATTATCATAGCTTTATAATACTTTTTAAAATATTCGATAATGTCATTCCTTCTTGAATACTCTTATAGGGTTTTCCTGCTGATTCCTACAAGCTTATTCTTCTGGATGGTCATTTTCTATTATTTTATCCAGAAAGAGGTTACGAGAGTATCTGGAATAGTAGAGCTAACAACCTATTTAAGACATTTTTTTTTTGAGACACAAGAGAATGATATTTGGAGAGAATGGGAGAATAATATGAAGTTGATGGTGAGCTCATATTCTCCAATCAGTGGAAATATAACATAGTAAGTCATGAAGAAACTAACAAGGGAGATATTAGAGGATATTCTGATGAAAACTTTTAAGAATTTTCAGAGTCATTTTAATATGCTAGAATTTTTTGAGTTTTCTGGTATGTGATTTAAAGTGTCTGACAAGCAGAGAAGATAATTTTTCCTGGCAGTCATCCCCCTATGCAAAGGATCTGCAAAAGTTGATAATAAGTGAGAAATTAATTAGAAATTAATTAATTAGAAATCTTTAAGAAAGACTATAATAATTCACAGTGATGTTATGTCATTTGTATAGTTTTAATATAAAAATTACACTTTTGCCAGTTACTACTTATTTAAACCCAGCTCCCCTTTTTCTCTTCCATTTTACATGCAGGACCAGGGCTTGATATGAGTGATCAGTAGATTCTCAAGTTGCCTTGAAAGACATCTATGATTTTTTTTCTGCTTTTATAAAAAATGGAAGTCAAACTAGAAGAATATATAGTGTGTGATAAATTGATATATTTTTCATTACTTGAGAACGTAGACTGTTTTCTCTCCTATATATTTAGCTGTTTTAGCTTTGAACCTTTGCACTTCAATCAAAGTGTAATTTTGAAAGAAGACTGTGTCTTAAGCTTTATTGAAGACTCAGCTATGTTTTCTTTTTCACTGACTGTACCAGACTAAATATTCTAGCAGAGAAAACTCACTGGTTGCTACCATTTGAAGTTCCCACTCACTGCCCATTGGCATAGTTGCCCACCAACCCTGTAGAAACCTGTGAATGTATTTAGAAGGCCTGCAAATGAGATTTATCCAATAATAAATACCTCTAAGAAAGAAACTGGAGAAAACACTGGAAATAAATACTATTCTATTGTTACCTCAGCATCTACTGTAGTTAGCTCCACGATGAAAACAAAGGAAGAATATTTTATGACAAGTTGCAAAATTTCTGACTGAATGGTGGTAGACTTTTTAGCTGTACTCTTGAGAGTGCATAGATAGATGTGTATGACAGATGTATAATTACTCAATTATCCTTGTGTGTGTATATAATCTTGAGTAGCTCATATCCTAATATATTGTGTTTTAAAGCTTTAAATGATGTCAGCAAGCATATATGTGATGCACACGTCCAGAGCCAGCAAACTCATGTCATAAACATTGCTATTATCCCTAATAACCAGCTATATGTTGGCAAAATGCATTTAGATTTAGAAATAGCAAATTATTGGGCCATTTGCTATATTTCTAATGTGAAAGGCTCAGGGGGATCTATAAATACTCTAAACTCATACTTGCCATGGAAAAATTTTACTCGTCGCTGAGTTATCACTTGGCCTCCGAAAATCATTATCATCATTTGGCTCCCTTGGAGAGATAATTTACCTCATATGGACAAGCACTTTCCTCCCAAGAGGGAGTGAGTTTCACTAGCCTGTGCCTCATAGGATCAGAAATACTTTTAATTGTTTCTTTAGTACTGATAGCTTCTTTCAACTGGTGAGAGGACTAATCATCTTATGCAAATACCAATCCAATGAAATAATATGGTGTTTGTATTCAAAGCAATTAGGTTGCCACTTCAATTTCTGTTCTGTACTCATAGATGCAATAAGAACCCCTGAAGTATCATTTGTGATCTTTTTCATTTGACCTCTAATTTGTAGAACACATTTAGAATATGTTTGAAGATTTTAAAGATTAGAGATATACGTATCAGACAAGTCTTATAGCTTAATGTCTTAGTTTCTTGATACCTTCATTTGTAAAAATAGACTCAAATACACAGAATTTGAAAATATTATTTAAAAAATAATACATTTTTATCATTTTCTAAGAACAAAATAGATAACAAATATAAAATATATTTATTGCTTGAGTGCCTTCTTTTTTTTTTTTTTTCCTAGACTAGTAGTTAAATAGCTCAGAGCAAGACTGCTAGATTATTGATTATACACATATCATTAATGGCTCCCAATACACACTCACATGTACAGGCACATACGCTCGCAGATTCTGAAGTATTTTATTTTATTCTATTTTTAGTCTTCCCAGTGGTCTGGTTTTCATTTCTGTATGAAATGTACTCTCTAAATCACTCTGGACCTCTACCTGGGGCAGCTTTATGCATCCAAAATGAAGACAGCAGGTCTGTGGCCTCCCTGAAGAACAAGGTTCTTATTTGAAAAGGCAGACGCCAAGCAACGGAGTCCTGAAGCAGCATCTGACTCCAGCTTGTCAAGCTTTACAAGCTGCTGTTTTCCTTGCCTCCTCACTGTCCTGGGGACTGCCTGATTGTCCTCTTGAAGATTTCGCCATTGATTCTTGTTTCCTCACCGTGATACTCTTCCTGAAAGATATAGCATCTTGTACAGGTTGTTCTAATGAGAGTAATGCACAGAGTTCTTACAAAGAAGATGTGTAGGGAGCAGGAAGGAAGCATCAGGGATGCCCAAATGACTTATTTAATCTGCCTTTTCTATTAATCTGCATGTTGCTCACCTCATTCCCTTGAGAGGTTTGCAGTGATATCTCGATGTTTGGGACTGTCAGATTCTATAGTTATATAGCCTCAGATTTGGGAAGGAGAGGAACTCTACCCTTTCATTATCTTTTCCCTGAGATATCAAGAAAAAAAAGGGTCTTTTTGTATGTATGATGCTTCTCAGAAAAGTGACACTAGTCCACCGGAGGCCTGTTCACAATATGTCATTCTGGGTGGCCCAGTCTATATCACACAGATTCTGTATCAGTCAGGATCATTTTATTGCTTCTCCTCTGAATTTTGTGAAAAGAATACTATATTAGGGGAAGAAAGAGAAATTGAGAGAGACTAAGAATGAGAACGGGAGGGATAGTTTCTTAAACAGTACAGATTTTTCCAACACAAGTTACAGTGCAAATGAAAATATACTGCAGCAATTGCGATGCAGATTCAAGTCCTGTTTTATTTATTTTAAAGCATTACAGACGTACTCAAAAGACAAGCCATCAGTCAGCAATGACAGGGAACATGAAAATGTATAAGAATAAATAGGGCTTTAATTTTTCTTGACTAAGTACAGACATTTATCATAACTAACACACTTATAATAGCATAGTGCTCTCTTTTTCTCCCTTCTATTAATATTTTGTAATCTCATCTATTTTGTTATGTGTCTTAAACCTAATTAGAAAGCAGCCATTCTGCCTGGTGCAAAATGGCAATATTTCTTTTGACCAATATTGGTGAAATTCCACTACAATTAAAGTTATGGCAAGAGTTTATGAAAAATAGTGTGATGCTTTTGCTAAATAGTGTGTGAAGTCCTCCTACTTGTGATACCTAATTACTGGTGTCATGCTTGCAACAGCGGCATCTGTGCACACTCGACACTCTAATGGGCAGCTCCTACAGGACTAATGCATTTTAATTGATGGTGTTTAGCGTGGCTTTTGCTTTTTCTCTCATCTGAGAAGCTATGCCCTTCTGCTCTCCTGTCCCCAAATGAGCTGGCTCTCTGCTGGGGAACTCGCAGTACAGATGGTCAACAAAAGGTGAAGATTGCCAGGATTCCAGCTATCAGTCTCTTTTCATTCAAGATAAAATCTGAATTACTAATCAGCTTCCTTCTGCCCCCACACTCTGCCTTACTCCTAGCCCAAGCTGTTTACATTTGGACTTAATGCTAATCCCACTTTGTCAAATGGCTTTATCAAGTCCCATTTGATTTGAAACATACCTTCCTAACTAGCAAATCAGGGCTGGACCATTTCAGTCCCTCATCACCCGTAGTTCATTTCAAATACAAATTGTTCTTTCCTTGGGGAGAAAGCTAAAGCCTGGTTAAATTTCATCTCTGGTATCATCTGAAATGGGAAGAAAAAGTACTTGAACACAATAGAACTAAATGACAAATCACGTGTGCTTCACATGAATCTGGATAGTACATCCTCCATAGAATTGTTATCAACGCTATTATGTTTAGCTTTTCACAAATAGCACATTTGAACTTCTGAGTTTTCTGAGCAGTGTGTCCTTAGTTTTTCTTTGATAAGAAGTCAGGTATGTAGGAAAGAATAAATAAAATGATGTACACCTTTCACTGCATTGACCTTAGCCATTCTTATATCATTTTTCTTTGTTACTAAAGAAACTATTTTAAAAATCATTTGCAACAGCTCAACACATAGGTTTCAGTTGTAAAGAAAGATTCTACAAAATGATGTATAACTCCCATGTCTACAGCACTCAAAACATCTGAGAAGGGGTGGCCTGAAGGATATGACAGAGTCAATACCAGATTTAGAAAGGAGGAGGAAATTGGCTACCCCCTACTGGCCAATTAACAAGAGTCTGCTTTCTTAGTTTTAAAGACAGCAAGTGGTGGACCTGCCAGTGTGGCCACCCAAAGGGAAGTGTCATAGCAAAGTTCTAATGAGATGCTGTTAATTTTGACTGATATTCAGTCTAATGCTCTTCACATTAGGGCAAAAAAAAGAGACATGAAATTTCACTCTCTTAAATCATGATTCTAGTACTGGTTTCTAGGCAACCACAACTGAATGAAACAAAAAAAGGGAGAGATTTGGGAAGATTTTTTTCCCCTGAATAAAATACATGTTTTTGCCTGTCAATCAGGTTTTTAAATTTTTTTTTTATTTTTTTGCATTACAGATTCTGTAATGGGATATTTCATAAATGTTAGTTTTAAATTAAAGAAAAAATTACTCAAGACAAATGCTATGTGCTGCTATTTACTTTATGTTCTCATAAAGACACCGTCCTTAAAAGTAATAAAATTAAGATGTTAAATTCTGTATCTATTAGGAAGTAGGCATTCTTACAGATATATGTAGTCCTGTCCTTTCTTTGTAGCAGACATTGAAAACTTTAAAACAACAAAAGCAATGTTGCAAGACTAAGTAAAGAAATAAAAGCAAAGCAATTATACAGCTACTTCAGCATAAATGCTTGCTAATAGTGAAGGCTACCGTGGAGGTGCACACCCCGTCTGCCAGATAACTGTGCCTTATACTTTCATAATTGTCACTTCGCAATTTACTTTATGTGAACTGTTTTAGTCCTCACAACGTTTTTAGATAGGAATTATTATCTCATATTACAGAGGGGGAAATTACCCAATTTCTGCTACTATTAAGGGCAATTTTAAGGTTTTTTACTTTGGGTCTTCTGCTTTCTGAATCAGAGATTAGTTTTGTTAACTTCAGAATGAACAAAAGAGCCCTCTGTTTATCTCACTCTTACACAGAAAGAGAGATAGAAAGAGAAAGAAAGAAAGAAAAAGAAAGAAAGAAAAGAAAGAAATTATTAGAAAAGGGAATCCCAAGTCCTAATGTAAAGGGCCATTCAAAGTAATCAGACGGAACCTCGGAAGTCATCTTGGAAACTGAAATCAAAGATGTCCAACACATTGGCTAGAGTCCTAGAGCCTGTTAGTATTAGAACTTAGGTCTTCTGACTCTAAAGTGTCTCTGGAAATCCAAGAAAATTTCTCTTTTCAGATTTATATTCAGCTGTTGACAGTTGTTTTCTGGTCAATGCTAAAATATTAACAAATCATGGAAATTAATATGATTTTTATTTTAATGTGTAAGGAATCCTCAATCTGAGCATTAATGTCAGCAAACATCATGCTAACCTTGATTTTACCTTTGTATGCATTTGTCCAAAAACTTTATAACAAGTATAGTATAGAAATGATATCTGTTTGTTATGTGTATAAGTAATATAGAAATAGTAAAAATAAAAAGCAATACTACCCCATTCTCCCAATTAGTTTCTGGCATTAATAATCACTAAATAAAGGTTTTTGAATAAATGAACAAATACACAATTTTATACATCATGAGAAAGGATAATTCATGCCAGATATAATTCAAAAGTTTAGGTCAAGATGAGAGATGCAAAGATAAATAAGACATTCCTTGGCTAAGTTCATTTGGGAGCAGTAGGCACAGTGATAGATATTATAATTTATATACAGTATTCTACAGTTTATAGAATACATATAGTGTATTATGGGAATGTAAGCATTGTCACCTAACCAACCTGTGGAAAACAGAGGCAAATGAGTCAAGCATGCTTTCCGTGAATTGCCAAAAGTCACCCTTAATTTCAGGATCTTTTCCAATCACATATATAATGCAGTTAAAAAGCAACCTTGAATCATGTGAAATACATTGCATGTCAAACATACTCTGAATGTAAATGTATTCCAACAATATTGAAATAAAAAATATTCTCAGATCTTTTGTAAAATAAAGAAATCTTCTAAGATAGGCATAGCAATATCTCTCAATTTTCTTATGCATATAATAAAGAAAAATACATGTATTTACATTATGAAAAAGAAGTGAGAACTTATGAATATTCCAGAAAACTAATGACTTTCTCATCTTTCTCAAATGCATCCTTAATTTGAACGCTCAAAGTTCTGAATAGTTAAGTTTGCTATTTCTGCTTCTTGAAATGTCTCCTATTTTCTTTATGTCAAAATACTTTTTTTTATACATAATCCTAATTATTATACAACATTTCCTGATGATCCCCAATTGGCTGTTATCTGACCATCAATTTCATAATGTTTATGTGGATCTATAAGAAATTCAATGAATATATATTTTGATAATTACTATTGCATTATCATTTGCCCAAATTGGTTTTGGACAGATAAGAGGCTCTTCACAAACAATTTACCTGTTGTCAAATATGGTTGTATTTTAAAAATGTATATAAATTAAGCTTAGTTAATATTTTCATATGATAGCACTTGTAATTACAGAAGGGATCATACCAAGAGAGAAACCAGAAACTGTATTAGCATTAAAACAGTTGTTGTTTTAAAGATGATATACTATTGCAAAGACTCACTTAAAGAGTTAGTTTGAAGTTTTGATACCAAAATCTTGCCCAAAACAATTCAATAAGAGCATAGGGATCTCCATCCAAAATTAGCAAATTGTCTGTTTGTTTTTTATATCCTGACCACAATTACATAGAGCAGTTAAATATTAATAATAAATAATTTAGTCATTCTATTTACCTATTAATCCAAGGCATTTCTTGAAATTGGCCAATAAAATAGCAAAAATCCTGCAATATAGAAAATGATTAATAAAAATTGAAATGTTAGCAAGTACACAATACAAGAGAAGATGCATTTGTTTGCAACAAAAAGAGAAAAGGAGGTTACTTAGGCATACATCTCTGTCTTCGGAGAAGGGAATAAAATAATTTCATAGTAGTGTTTGAAAGGTCATGTTGCCATTGTATATGTAACCTCCACCAGGGAATCAAACAGAAAGTAGGATTTGTTTTTTTCCCCCCACGTTAACTAATATATTGCAAATTTCTAATAATGATTTAAATCATTTTTGCTAGTTTTTTAGTTACAATAAAGTATCATTACCAAGTTTGCCTATAAAAAATAAAACATCATTATTTAGTCACTCAATAATTTATTATGTTCTATTCCCCACCCCAGCAGCATTAAGATTAAAGTATAAATTGGTTAAAACTATTTTTTCAAAGTTTATATAGAAAATTTTAAACACACAGATAGGTTGGGAAAAAAAAGCATAATATCCACCATTATAACCATCATCTATATTCACCAACCAAGCAAACATAACACAAAGAAAGCATCAACTATAGGCACTAGGGAAAAGTAAGTAGACATAATTGCTCCCTTATCTAAAGTACACAGTTTTTAACAGAAAACTATAAGATGCAAAGAAACAGGAAAGTGTGACCTACACTCAGGGAATAAATGAAGACCTCATCAAGAAGGCTGACTAGATGTGCCCAGCACTCTCCTCCTCCACAAAGAAGGAACAAAAAAGCAAGTAGATAACCGTATGTTGAATATAGCATCTAAGAAAGAATATTCGAATTAATCAGGGAAGTGAAAGAAACCCTTTGAGGCATGGAAGGAGAGGAAGATAAAACAGCTGGCCTGGCCAGGATGGGCTTGGAGCCTGGAGGGACAATCCATTGCAGGGAAAACATAAGTGAGAGATCTCCAGTGGTCCATATTTCCATAATGGACACCTACAATCCTGGACAGGAGAGCCCCTTGGCCCTCACAGGAACTGAGCCTAGAATAGGCTCCAATGGCAGAACCACCATGCACTTGCATGTGCCTTCCAGGGACCTACCTGCACATGCTGTCCAGGGGCCTGAAGACAGATCTCTCCTTCCCACTAGCAATAATGTCGATGCCCACACATGTTATCCAGGGGCCTAAGGATCAGCTTTCCCAGCTCACTGCCACTGGTACGTGCACATGCCAAAAGCAGAATGGAGGATGGGCCTGGCATTCTGCTGCTACTGCCACTGCCAAGACCACATACGTGTGTGCATTTTGGGGGTCTGAGGACTGGCTCAGTCAGCCTGCTACTACTAGAGCCCCTGCTGTGCTGTCTTGGGGCCTGAAGACAGGCCCATCCTACCCATTGCCAGTACTGATGTAATACATATGCACCTCCCAGAGGCCTAGGGACCAGCCCCCCAATCCATTGCCACAACGGCTGGCACCTGTGCACATCTCCTAGTGGCCTGGAGATTAGCTCATCAGTTTGCTGCTGCTGCTTCCACCAACAACCACCCACCTGGAGGCCTGGGGATTGGCTTACCCAGCCTGCTGCCACCACTGCCAGTACCACCTAGAGTATTCAGGGCCAGCCTGCTGCCACCACTGCCAAGGTTGGCACCATAAGTGCCACCCTTGGAACAAAGGACCAGCCTACCCTGCCCACTGCTGATACCACCAGCACCTGCATATGCCACAGAGGGCCCAAGAATCAACACACTCTAAGCCTCCCTGCACTGCTGGTGCATATGTATGCCACCTAGGGCTGGCATGCCCAGTCCCCCAGCCAGTTAAGAAAGAAAATAGGTCAGTTAAAAGATTCTTATAATAGTCCAGATAGATATTGTTTTGCATCATGATGTACTTGGAAAAGACATAAGATTTTAAATATGGATGTATATTTATAAGAAATTTATTAAAATAAGATGTCATGTTGGATAGATACAAGCCTGAATGAAGGTGGAAATTTAAATATGCAAGAGTGAACAGATTTTATACTGGGTAATTACTTCAGGAAATTCAAAATCTGAAAGAAAGCAGCTATAACCGATTTTTCTAATCCATGTAATTTCACTTTGAAAATCTGAAAAGGCTTCAGGATGTAAGGCCAACCAGACACAGGAGGAATTAAGAAACTTTAGGAAAAATTCTAAGATTCTAAGAATTTTTCTTAACTGGCTCACTTCTGTCTTTGCAAGGTATAAGCCATTTCTTTAGAAATAGCAGAAGTTGTTCGGGTATTTGTTTTGCCTATTTTTTATCCATTCATTCATTTATAAAGCACTCCTCAAATTCCTTTCAGTTGTTTTTTCAATAAATATATGGATCAAACCACAAATACTTTCCAAGGTTTATGATTCTCTACACAATCTGTTTCCCTATTCCCCTCTACAAATTCATCTGTGCCAATCTCTCCCTTACTCACTACACCCCAATCCTTCTATTTTTTTCCCTCACACACACCGACCTCTTTCATGCCTTAGACATTTTGCAGCTGCTATTTTTTATGCCCTTCCATCTTTTTCTTTATATAGCTGGCTATCCTCAAGCTACAGAGTTTAAATTAGATAATATATTCTAGACAAGGATATCTGTGATCACTCTAAGCAACCACCATTTATTGTTACCTATCAAACATTTTTTTCATTTATTCTTCTCCACATTTTTTTTGCTTGCTTGCTGTTTGTTTCTTTTTCTCCAGATCTTTGTAATGTGCATTTATTGATAATTTCATTTATTTAAAAGTTAAATATTTATCAGCTTTCATTCTGAATTCTGTTAGGCAAGAGGTCTGTCTGTACCAAAAAGTGTAGGATAACATTTAACATAGTAGGCATACTTAATAAATGTTAAAGATGTTAACTGAGTAAATCAACAAATAAATGATTTGGCAGGTACATGGCTTACAATGCCCCATCATCAAGTACTTCATGCACAACCAGCCCTTGAGACACTCAATTTTTTTTTTAATTTCCATTTCTAAAAATGGGAAAGGTAAAAAAAGCTTGCCTTGTCTCACTTGATTTTCTATACACACAGGACTAAAGAGTTTCTTACATATTAATTTGTAATATATTTTCCCCAACACTATCATAATCTGACAGGACATCTTATGTTAATAAATTCTTATAAACATACATCCATATTAAAATTGTATGTCTTTTTGAAGTACATCATGATGCAAAACAAATTTCATTTACTCGTAGTATTTCATACATATTATGAGTGCTTGGATTTTTATAAAATTCCTTTTATAAAACATAGAAACATATAATACATATTTGATTTGATTTAATTTATGTAGCCACAAGTAAATATTTCAACCAAGATATAGACTAGTGCAGTTTTTATAGATATAATAGCTGTTTTAAAGACCATTTACACAATTACCAATTTTAATTGCTAAAATAACCCACATAAGCAACATTATTTATGAAGATATCTGAGTTTGAGTCTCAATACTACTTTATTTTTTGATTTCTGTATACTTGGATAAGTTTATTTAATTTTTAGAATTCTATTTATTTTTGAAATATGGAGATAATATTATAACATAGTTACAAGAAATTTAAAAACAATTCATGTTAGAGAAGTTTTAAAATGTTAATCTTATACAAACGTTAGCTAAAAATAATATCTCATAGTTTTTATAAAAATAGATGAGATGGGATAAGAATAACAATATCATTAAGAACTTATCCCAGGAATTTATTCCACATCTCAGTAGTTTCTATCTGATTGCAAGGATCTATAGCAATTATAAATGACTCCCCCATTTCTTTATGTTTCTAACAGACTGGAAACATCAAATTAGAATTCAGTCTTTTTTCTCCCCATGACTTTTAGTATCAAGTTTCCATTTGAACAACCAATGCATTTGTCTAAATCACCAGGGTGCCTAACTCTGAGAAGGCGTACACACACTAACTTTTATGTCATCTTGTCATGCTTTGGTATCTCAAGGTGCTTTGCAATGACATTAAACTTAAAAAACTTATCTTTCCTGCTGAGTTAATTAGTTAAAATCAGGCAAGTGGCAATGACAACAAACACATCTTAAGTTCAGGCTTAAACCTGGAGCCAATATCAGTAGACATGGAGGAGTTCCTTGGAGCAGGTGTATTGTAGCTCAAAAGAAGACCACCTGCAGAGACATATTTCAGCAGGGAAGATGTGAGGAGCCCTGCTTTAGTTGACTTCAAATTATGAGCAGTGAAAAGAATCCTAGCCCAAGAAGGTAAGTCTTTATTTTTGACAAGCCAAGCATTGTGTGTTGGAGTTAGCTTAGTGGTATAACATGACCTTTAACAAGTGCCACAGAAACAAGCCTTATATCCAATGATGTAAGTTCTGAATAATTGGCAGCAACTATGTTTTGAATCAATCACAGGCCATTAAATAAATGAGTTAGGCTGTCAGTGAAAGAAATGTCAGATGTTTTACACCTTGTAAAAAAATGACCAAAACACCCACTGAAACCATCCAAAGAAAAGAGGACATTCTGTATTTCTTTCCAGCTAAGAGAAGATATAATCGGAGATAGAGAACAATAAGCACAAATCCAAATTGCTTAACCACAGTAATATTACTACTATTGAGAACTCTAAAAAGACATGGAACCACCTTCTTCCAAGGAAGAGAACCGCAGAAGGAGCACATAACACTAGTATAATCCTAAAAACATTCTGCAAGTTTTTATTCTCAGGTATGTCGTGGGCAATTATGTTTCTCATTTTTTTAAAATAATTTCTTTTAAAATTTCCTGTGATAAATTATATTATTTTTCAAATTATTCTCTTCCCTTCACTTTGTAAATATTATTTTACTCATTAACATCAGACTTTACCAACTGACTTGCTTTGTCCAATAAGTGTGAGCAGAAGTGATGAGAACCATTTTCAACCAAAATTTTAAGAGCCATCACATAGTTTTACCATACCCTTGTTTTTCCTTTCCTCGAGATTTACAATGTTCCAGATACTGTCTGTGCTTGGGTCCCAAAATAAAGATAATGTGAAACAGAAACACAGCAAGCCCATAGGGACATAGAATAGAGTTGAGAAGTTGTAGATTACTAAGATTTGAGATTTGCTCATTATTGTAGCATAACATTAACAAAACTAATCAATATATTATCTTTCATGATAAAACAAAGAAACAAGCAAACCAGCAAAACAAACAAGGAAGCAAACATTTGAAAAATTAAATGTAAATAATAAAAAGTAGAATAGCACTGGAAATATCCAAAGAAGGCTACCTACAAGAAAGCATTTTAAAGCATAATTGTCTCAAGTTATTCCACAGATAGTGCTTCCTACATTATAAGTTTTACTTAAAATGCCAGAATTTAACTTGAAATATCTTAAATATTGAAATATATATATATATATTGAGGAATGATGAACTTAATGGAGGCAAAAACACCTCAAAGAACTTCAGAAATGACTTTTTGCCACTAAGGTAAAAATCATATACAGAATAATAAGAACTCCACATTTGCATTTTAGGCTCATAATTGATTTGTAAGAAAATCTAGTGATTATATGAAGGTAAATTTAATTATCAATTTTTGTGATTTCATACTTCTTAGATGATACAGAAAGAAAGACAAAGCCAGTGAAGGCTGCTGCACCCATGTTACTATTTTCTCATTAACAAATTGTCTCCTATGTTCTCACAGTCTGACAGTCTATAAAACACTATTTATTTTTATTTAATTTAAAAGTATTAGGGGGTACAAGTATTTTTGGTTACATGGATTGCTTTCATAATGCTCGAGTCATGGTTTAACATGTGCCCATCATCCAGATATTATTCATTGTACCTGCTAGGTAGGTTTTCAGCCATCCCCTCCTTTCCCCTCCCCCATGGTTGATTTCCATTGAGTTTTACTTCCTTCTATGCACCTATGTGCTCATCAGTTAATTCCAATTTAACAGTAAATACATGTGGTGTTTGTTTTTCCATTCTTTAGGTATTTCACTTAGGAGAATGGTCTCCAGTTCCATCCAAATTGTTACAAAAGGCATTAAGTCATCCTTCTTCATGGCTGAGTAGTATTCTATGGTATACATTTTATTAATGTACTCATGTATTGATGGGCAGTTGGGTTGATTCCATATCTTTGCAATTGTGAATTGTGCTGTGATAAACATTCACATGCAGGTGTCTTTCTGATAAAATTACTTCTTTTCCTTTGAGTAAATACCCAGTAGTGGGATTGTTAGATCAAATGGTAGGTCAACTTTCAATTCTTTGAGGAATCTCCATCCTGTTTTCCATAGTGTTTGTGCTAATTTGCAGTCCCACCAATAATGTATAACTCTCCCTTTCTCTCTGCATCCATGCCAGCATCTATTGTTTTTGGACTTTTTAATAAAGGTTATTCTGGCTGAGGTAAGATGATATTTCATTGTGTTTTTAATTTGCATTTCTAGGAAGTTTAGTGACTTTCAGCATTTTCTCATATTTATGTTTTTTAAACCTCCCCTGCATGAACTCTTGTCCCCAGTCTGACCTCTTGGTCACTATAAAGGCCCAACTCACTCTCTTTAGCTTGTGCAAACCAACCAGGAGTCAGTCAGTCCCTTGTGTGAGCAGTAAACTTTCTTTCAAGTGCAAAACAAAACAAAATATTCTTTTGATAATTATCTAAAACTGGAACCTAACTCTAGTTAGGGGCATTTGGGTTGTTTCCACATCTTTGCTATTGTGAATTGTGCTGCTATAAACATTCGGGTACATATGTCTTTGTTACAGAATGACCTTTTTTCCTTTGGGTATATGCCCAATAATGGGATTGCTGGATCAAATGGCAGGTCTACTTGAATCTGTTTAAGATGAGGTGAATTCTTAATGACTCAAATACACAAGTGGCATTGCTATTGGGGATGTTAATTTTTGAAATCATGAGCAGCTTTGGAAAAATTTCATACCCAATATGTACCATCTTTTCTGGATTTGCACAGTTTTTGCATTCTAGGAAAAGTCAGCGTGTATAAAGTTTATAGAACAAATATTTAGTGTTTATATGCAAAATGGAGTTAGCCATATTCAGTGTTGGTTCCATTTTCTAGAAATACAACATGCGTAAGAGGAGAAGCTTTCTTTATACAAATTATTACACAGAAGATGGAAAACTTTGTTGGAAGTAAATAAGTCCATTTCCACCACAGAAAATGGCTATTGCCACAGCCCTACAACAAATAATGTAAGAACTGAGTAGCTTTTAAGAACTATCACATTTTAATGAAGATTGTATTGTTAGATATTAAATAAAAGGTGGTAGGATACTTATATTAATCAGTTTTGAAAAGTCCTATCATTCACATTACAGATAGGGTGACTCTGAAAGAAACTGAAATGAATAGAAGATAAAAGATTAAGAAGCCAGAAGGGGGAAAGTCCAAACAGGAACTAAAAATAGAAGTAAATGATCAAGGGAATGCTTCCTTTATTTAAACACCTCTTAGCACATTTTTTAAAGTATGAATATATTTAATACATTTTGCCAAAGCAACTTTATTTAGCTAGCTGTTTACCTTTCTGCAAAGCCTCATTACCCATAAAAACAAAGAATGAAGTTGATTAATGTGCTCTAAGTGTGATGTTCAAATTGTAATTTTCATATACGTAAATGGATGCTTCTGCAGTATTTTGTTTGATAATTTACAGAGTTAGCACTGTCCAAACCACTAATCAGTTTCTTTTTATGATGACAGCTGCAGTAGATTCTTTTCGAATGCTAATTTTCATTAGTGTCTTCCCTTTCTGTGGACTGGATTCCTGGCTCAGGAATGATTTCATCACTGCAAACTAAACTTTGGAAGGAAAGACATTTGGGTTATTCTTCACTTTTCTAAGAGCTCACAGAGACAGAACTGCAAAAAAAAAAAAAAAAAAAATGGGTGGATTTCAAATATGTGTATTGAATAAAAATAATGTATATGATAAGGTGCAGGACTTTCATAAAAAAATTTGTGTCTAAATAGCTGCTGACCAAATTTGCTGACGTTGATATATTTTTAAAAAGTACTTAAATGTAGCAAATGACAATGTCTGTCAATTTTGGAGGAAAATTAAAGTGTTAATTTTATTCATTTATTAATTAAATAATAATATTTTAATTAATTTATTTATTGGTATTTTTATTTATTTCTGTAAATTATCATTAATCACTTTTGGCTTCTCAACTAAATCATTTAATAAAAAGAGACAATAACAATTTTTTGCGTTCACTGAGTATCTCTCATGCACCAAGGTGTACCATTTCTAGAACATCAGCACCATTATTATTCCATTGTAAGATTAGGAAACTGAGGCGCAATTTGGGGGAAACTTGCTTAATATTACTTGACAGAGCCAGATTTGAAGCCAAGCAGACTGAACGTGAAGCCTGGAATCCTCATCAGGTAGTAATATTAAATTCATAGAAAGGAGCCATATAATTCAAAGCAGAGATGGTAAGTAGATTAATGCCTTGTCCTGCCATATATGAAGAATAAAGCTTAAACCTACAGTTCTAGTATCCTGCTAAACCATGTTTTATAGAAGTGCTTCCATTTCTCACACTAACTCCTACTTTGCCTGAATAGCAGTATTGGTTTCTGTTAATTTGGAATTTTCATGCTTGGATGATAGTATTAATGTTTTATGCCAGTGTAAATGTTAAGTCTCCAATCAAAGGGTCTGAATATATTAAGCTTCTGCCTCTGTGCATAGGTATGAGGAGATAAGATGAATTATGCTGTCTGAGAAATTATTTTTGTCCAAACTAGATATATTTTTTTAAAAACTGCTGGTATAAAGAAAACTTTTGATGTTTTCATTGCACTTTTGAAGACTGAATAAAATACTTTATACACAATGTTAAAATAATAGTCAATCTTATATTTTTAATTTTGATCTTTCCAGAGATAAAATGTTACATATATAAAAGAGAGAGATAAATATAATTTACAATATTGTTCATTATATATCTTGTTTCCTACTTTTTCCCTTAGTCAATCTAAAACTACTGCAATATTTAACATCTCTAGAGAATGCTAACCTATAAAATTGAGTAGTTTTCAGCAAAAAGATTATATGAAACACAACTCTTACTAGGCAAGCTATTGTCTTCTTTTTTATCATCCTTTTACTTTCAGATTTCCCTCTCACTATTTGCAAGACCTAACACCACCTCCACTTCTTCACCATCCATTCTCTTCTTAACTATCATTTTTGTCAGTCTAATGAAAGGACCCTCAGGGATACCATCAAACCCCCACTTCCTATCTTGACTATGCCACTATATAATCATCTTTCTGCGAGTACTCTTAAACCCCCTCTTGGCTGAAACACAAATTGATTTAAATACCTATAGTGGCAATGATAATGGAGAACAGAGCAAATTACACTGTGTGGATCATGATAGTGAATATGAGGATATTTTTATCTTTAACTGTGCAACCCAGGAAAGGTACATATTATAAAAGGTGCTCTTTATAAAAGTGAAAAAAGGCATATATATAGAAAAGTAGTGTTCCTAGGATTGAAGAAATTATATATATATTTTTAAAAGGTAGACAGTTGAAATTCCAACAGGCATATTTTATGCTATTAAAGAAAAACCATTGATTTCCTAAAAAGTCCTTAAGTAAACTTCACTAGAGTGATATTATTACTGTTGTCTTTCTTAGTTTGCACTGCATATACCTCTATCACATAAGTAAATTATGGTGACTTGATTTATAAAAAATGTGAGAAAAAAGAAATTAATGCAATTATATATTCCCGATAGCACTTTAAAGATATCATGGAAAACATACATGTTTTCTTATGTATCTATCAGAAATAGTTTTACGTTGATGGTTCTTTAGCATATGTTTTTCCTTGAGAATAGTTTCTCAGTGTGTTCTAGGGTGTGTTGTGGTGATTTGTGTAGAGTATTTGTTTTCACAATGACTGGAAGACATTACTCATTCATAGAAGGAGAGAATGGTCTGGATGAGACAGCCCTATGCAGTAAAGAGCTTTCCTATATTCCATAGAAAGTTCTCATGTCACACAGAGTATTTATTTAGGTTCAAACCCTGTTTATACAAGAAAGATACTAAGCAACTGAAATATAGAGTTATAAAATTTGTGTATCTCTCAGTTGAGAAAGAGAAACATTTCACAGAGTAAAATATGTGATTGTTAGTATGTGGTGAGCATTAAGAATTTTCAGTAAATTTTTTCATGTCTATATAAACTTTCTGATCTTTGTCTCTCTCAAATATGGGAATAATAATATTAGCTTTGTGTTAGAACTGTGAATATTAAAGGATAATATATTTAAATGTTTACCATCTTGCCTGATACATAAAAGGCACTAGATACAACAAATATTGTCAATGAATAACATTACTACTAATATAATTATTTCTATATCATAATACAGTTGTTACTATTACACTATTATTATATATATCATTATGTAATAATAATCATTATGTAATAACCTGCTTATTAATATAAGCACTAGTAAATAGCAGCAGTAACATTAATATAGTTACATTATCTTAGATATGAAATACTGTGATAAAGAGTCTGTCTCCACTTCTGGACTTTGGCCACTGACTTCTTTAAAACCCTCACCTTTGCTTTCCCCTTTGGCACCACATTTGAACAGACTGATAAAAATGCCCTTCCATCTGCGTGTCTCCCCATTTGGCACCGACAAAAATTTAAACCTCCCCTGCATGAACTCTTGTCCCCAGTCTGACCTCTTGGTCACTATAAAGGCCCAACTCACTCTCTTTAGCTTGTGCAAACCAGCCAGGAGTCAGTCAGTCCCTTGTGTGAGCAGTAAACTTTCTTTCAAGTGCAAAACAAAACAAAATATTCTTTTGATAATTATCTAAAACTGGAACCTAACTCCATTTTGCATATAAACACTAAATATTTGTTCTATAAACTTTATACACGCTGACTTTTCCTAGAATGCAAAAACTGTGCAAATCCAGAAAAGATGGTACATATTGGGTATGAAATTTTTCCAAAGCTGCTCATGATTTCAAAAATTAACATCCCCAATAGCAATGCCACTTGTGTATTTGAGTCATTAAGAATTCACCTCATCTTAAACAGATTCAAGTAGACCTGCCATTCGATCCAGCAATCCCATTATTGGGCATATACCCAAAGGAAAAAAGGTCATTCTGTAACAAAGACATATGTACCCGAATGTTTATAGCAGCACAATTCACAATAGCAAAGATGTGGAAACAACCCAAATGCCCATCAATACACGATTGGATTAGTAAGCTGTGGTATATGTATTCCATGGAATATTACTCAGCTATAAGAAATAATGAAGATACAACATCTCTATGGTTCTCCTGGAGAGAGTTGGAACCCATTATATTAAGTGAAGTATCGCAAGAATGGAAAAACAAGCATCACATGTACTCACCAGAAAATTGGTTTCCCTGATCATCACCTAAATACACATCTGGGAACGACACCAATCGGATATCAGACTGAGGTGGGGGTGGGGGAGGGGATGGGGGTATGCCTACACAATGAGTGCATTGCGCACCGTTTGGGGAATGGTAACACTTGAAGGTGCTGACTCGGGAAGGGGGGGTGGAGAAGGGAGGGATATATACCTACATGATGGGTGCAACGCGCACTATCTGGGGATCAGACACGCCTGGAGCTCTGACTTGGGGGGAAAGGCGGTACATGGGCAACGTATGTAACCTGCAATACTGTATCCCCCATAACAATAAGATGAAATAAAAAAAAAAAAAAGAATTCACCTCTATTGATCTGCATATGTAGCTATCAGAAATAGGGTACAAGAAACTGACTCTTTTCTATTGAAGTCATATCTGTGTATTCGCATAATCACGTATGTATTATTTAATTATACATTTATTTTTATTTATTGTATTGATTTTATAAAAGTACATGTATAGGTAGATTTTATTATCTGTTATTTTTATTTCAGGGAATTTCTTAGCTCTCTATTTTTTATTAAAAGGTTGTTGAGTCTAATAAGGTTGAAAAAGACATAGAGAAACATTCTGAAATAATGAAATATCAACATTTCTTATTCATAATTTTTAAAATAGCAAACTAAAAGAGTAGGGTAATTTGAGACAGGGTTGATACTGTTTTTTGATGTTGTAAGAACAATGTTGCATACAGTCTTAGTCCTGCCTACATTTTATATTCTGCTATGATATATTGTAGTGATCTTATTGCAGAAGGAAACTTTAAAAAGACCAAGAAGTGACCTGAGTTGGAACGAATTTAAGGGCTGTAAAATGGCACCATAACAGAAGTGGAACAGAGACCGTTTCTATGAACAGTAGGACTGAGGAAAAAGAATAAGAACAAGACTCCAGTACAAGGTTGATGGCTTTTAAGATAGAAACAAATAAACAAGACAAAAGAAATTTCCCAAAGAAGAAGAAAAGGATGGAATATGTTGAGGCTATACTTATAAGGATATAAAAATAAATAATGAAAGTAGAGCACAATTTATGATCTATTCCTCAGAATTCACACATTTATTATAAATCACCTTTTTATTCTTGTAGAAGATACTTGTGGGCCTCCTTAAATTAGCTGAAGTAACACATGGAACAAGATATACACATCCTCTAACAATATTGAAACTGGAATGCAGCAACTTTGCAAGGAATCTAGTCAACTCATTTATTATGATGATTTATTATTTACTGAGCACCAACTCAATGCTTCTTATAATAAGAAAAATAAACTTACTATTTTAGATACTTTGAAAACATAAATAAAAATAAATGGAAGAAAGAAATTGTTTGGAGTTTGATACTATACCACTTACCTCTTTTCTCTAGAAATTTATAATAGAAAAAAGTGGATGCAAGCCCCTAAAGAATAAATAATGAAAACCAAAAAGTAAGAAAAATCACATAACAAAGCGAATAGAAAGAATTAGAGGGAAAAAAATAAATTCCAAACTTTCCAATCCAATTTGAGCAGTAATTATTTAGAGTACATGACCACAAATAGCAAATAATGTTGAGTTCTTTTCTCCAACCTTTGCCATTTTTTTCCATGTATTAACCTTCTAACTCTATCTGAATGCACATATGTGTCTTCTCCTTAAATGCTTTAAGATCCAAATTAATCATTTTTTCTTACTAAGAATTTTTTTCTAATCTTTGCATATTCATCCTCAAATTATCCATAATTTATAGTACATGCTCATGCAAGCACAAGTATTCAATACTGTATAAATAGTGCATTGAATTTCAGACACCTAGTACCTAAGAATTATTAGGCATCTGTATTCATAGAAATATATATTATAATAAGATCATTGATCAGGACATAGATAATTTCCAATTTTTTTAAAAAAATTCTGCATCTGTTTTATAACAACAGTACAAATAATTTCATGAGAATTTGCTAAGTGACAAGTCTAGTTATAAATGCCTTCCAGACATTTTTTCATTGAGTCCTTGCAGCAATGCTGAGTGATGTTTATTTTTGCCACCTAATGGATGAGGAGACTGAGGCACAATGAATTAAAAAGTTTCCCATAGTCACAGAGAGAGAAAGTATATACCAGGATCCAAAATTGCAATTCAAATCATGTTCTTAAACTTTATTTTGTACTTCTTTCCAAGAAATTATTTTTAGAATTTATTTTTAACACTTTTGTGAAAATATAAAAAAGGACAAAATATTAATGTAACAAAAGCACATATTCATTTCACCACATTCAGATATTAACCATTACTCTTTTTATTTGCTTTCAGTTTTATTCTAAGGAAATTATTAATATATAGTAGCAAATAAGTTAATGGTCTCCTTAACAATCACTTTGTGCCTCCTGCATTATTTCCCATAGGTAATCAGTATGTAACACTTCTCATCAAATTAATTACTTTATATATATGATACAAATATATCTATTTCATTTTTCTGAAGTCCTCACTGTGTTTGACACTAGGTCCATTGTTAATTCTTCTCATGGCTACTCTATCACCTTAGCATTTGAAAGGACTATCTCTTACAGAAACCGAAGAGCTCTCTGTAGGAGTAACAAAAGAAGCAAGATTATGTCACACTAGGTAATGTTATACTTGCAGCGTCCTTCAAAGTAATGGTGGTTTTAATGGAGACGAGCAGACAACTAATCATCCATCTGAACAAGGTAAATTATGTGTACTTCTGTCATACGCTCCAGTCCAAAATTGTCAATATTTTGCTCACCTCTTCTTAAAAATGTATGAATGCACAGAACATGAAAGTCATACCAAATTCCACTTTATAATCCACCACAATACATAATGGCAAATATACAAATCAAGCTTACATGAAATTGTTTATCCCAACTACTTGCTCAAACATGGGAAAGAAGAGACTATAAATAAAAATCTAGTAAGGTTTTATTTTATATTAAAGTAAGGTAATACTAGTAAGGTAATATTTCATATTACCTTATCATGATCTAAAAAGAGGTTTCACTAGAACATTTATTTTCAGAGAGGAGAATAAAAAGACCATGGGGACTGTATGATTATCTGAAAGCAAATGGCATGGCAGTTCAAAATGAAATTGTTTCTTTTTAATATTTTTCCCATTTAATCATGGCATTCTTTCTTCATTTTTCAGAGTTTTCCTAAATAGAACTATATAAGTAAATTTTCCATGGCTAAGACTCTTTTTCTTCCCTGTTGTTGGACAACTAAAGAAATGTCTTCTCACAACAGTCTATAAATGATAGTACTACTACTTACAGAACTACTTAAATGTTGGTTCCAAACCCTTTGCAATATTGATGTTTTCAAGGAGGGCTGAGTATTGCACAGGACTAAAATATTTGATCCTCTGTGAGATTGGGCTGTCTCCTGGGAGGTTTTAACACAGCTATTTCTACAAATGGGAAAAGCTCTGTACTCAGACAAATGCAAAATATGAGTCTTGGAAAAGGCTTTGGGGACATGTTGCTTATTGATATATAAAAAGGTATAAAACACAAAGCAAAAGGATATAAATTCAGTTTGAAAGGGCCGCAATATTAATTTTACATGCATAGGGTAATTATCACACATATTTCATGATATAATACCATGGGCCAGACTGTGGTAGAAACACATTTCTCAATCTATGTACTGAAATTTTGTAACAACTTCAGGCCTCATTTTTCTTGTAATACAAATGGGGCTAATACAACTTGTCATCTACTTCATAAGTAATATTATGAGGATTCATGAGATCATTAAATGAAGAGTCTCCAAGTGCTTAATTTACTTCTTGGCAGGAACTCAAAGTTCCACTCACCTTTTCAGGGCAGTAGAGCATATGTAGTTCACAAAGAGTTAATACACCTGCTTAATTTCTTTTGAACCATCTAGAAAATCCTAGACCTGTGTGTAATACATAAACAGAACTATTTATAATGTGCTTCATAGCACATTATATAAATCCTTACTGTGAGATGAAAACTTAAAACATTTTTTTCTAGAAATCTGTTTTTCAGCAGCTATAAAAATCATCAGAATGGTCCCATATTACTTTGTCTTATCCTATGGATGGGGAAGTACAGTTTTAAGAGGTCACAGGTATTAAAATATGTAAATAGGCAGATCAGCATAAGTAACATTAATAGTCTAAGTTACATATGAGTAGTTTTTGTGTTTTTCTTGTGATCAAAACTATTTGATTACTCTCTTATTAACTAAACAAGATCTTTAATAGAGAACAATTATAAAGGTATTTTTAATGCAGCATTTGAAACCTATTGTCAAATTCCAAACTCGAGAATGACAAAGCCTACATCACTGAATGTTCTTTTTGTAATATTTGCAAAGAAATCCTCACTCTTTTGTACACTAAACATCTTGACAACATAAAAGCTCATAGAGATGTTCTGAGATGTCCAGATGTGATGAATACCAATGTTTAACAAAGCCTGTTTTACTGAGCACTTGTCTGTCATCATGCTAGAAACTTTCGTGTAAGGGCAATGGCTCCATGGGGCAATCAGGCAAGATGGGTGATCTCAGGACACAAGGCCAGTACACAAGGCCAGTGACCCTCCAAGCCAAACTGCTTCTCCCATACAGCTTAAATAAACAAAATATTAAAATATGTTTTTCAAGAGGTTATAATTGATTCATAAACCTGATACAAAGTGGCAACTAACTCATTTGCTCAAGAAAAAGATAATTTTTTTTGTATTTGGTTTTAATAATAATAGAGATAATTTTTTTAAAAAATAAAATAGAATAACTCTGGAAAAAGACTTAAATCACAGAGCCAAAATGAAAAATAGAAGGAAAAATGCTATTGATATTCACACAAATGAAAATGTTTTGTAGGAAAATACCATAAATGTAAAATTAATTATGTAATTTAAAACGTGACAGTCATCTTCTAATTTAACAAATATTTCATAAAGGCAATTCCTCTATACTTTTGGGGGCTCTGTGGAATATTTAGAATGGGTACTAATAGGAGAAAATGTAGCTGAAAGGGAATTATCTAATTATCTCCTTCATCTCTAGCCTTATTATTTCTGAAATTGACTAGATTTCTACTTACTAGGCTAAGATATAAAATTATATTTCATATATGGAAATAAACCTAATCAAAATCTTTTGAAGCAGATTTGGATGTATCAATAGTTACCAAATTACTAATAATGGTGAAACTCTTTCTAAAACACATCGGCTTTTATGCCCATTACCCCCAAATGTAAACTAATACATGCATTTTATAAATCTCCAATCAAGTATATTGAAAGAAATCAAATAGATTCCTAATTTTGTATAACTTCAACTTATAAGATAGCATTGATTAATAGAAAATATAGTAAACTATTTAGGATGCCTGGATTCTAGTAAAAGGCATGACTATTTTACTCTTAGGACCCTTCTCTATGAACAAGAGAAATGGACTAAATCTTCAGGAAAAAAAATCAGTTTGTTATTTATATGCAAACATGTTCAATTATTCTCAAATTTGTAGGCTCTTTTGAATTTCATTTTGAATATATTAAAAAAACACACTTGATTGTTATTGCATATTTCATTTACCATCTTGAACAATTTTGCCTCTTTCATTCAATATTTTTACACAGTTTATCAACACATAGTTTTTTATGCTATTATTGAAACAAAATATAAATGTCTGGTGTTTTTGCCTCCACAATAATGGAATAGTATTGTAAACAGAAGTGTGCTAATACCCTGTTCTTACAGCCATGGCATATAGAATAAACAGTCTTTTTTTCTTGTCTTATAGCTTTAGGTAGCTGCTTCCAGCAACTCACAGCCACACATATTTTGGCACCATGGCATAAGAAAAGTTAAACAGGAAAGAAGGAAGACTAAGATCCATATTCAAGAAGATAAAAATGCCCAAGAATGATATCAAAGACTCTTTTCTGACATTTCCCCACTCCCAATTAAAACCCTGACCCCCACTATAGGCCACTATAGCATCCGCTCCAAGACCACAGTCCAGCTTATAATTGTATCATTTATGATTACTTGATCAATGCCTGACTTCCTTACTAGACTCGAGGCAAAGGTCTGTTTTGTCTTTTTGTTCTGCTTCCAGTGTCTACCAGAGTGGCTAGTGAATTGTAGGCACTTAATATTTATTGAATTAATAAGCAGATTAGCAGTCTCTAGCCATCTCCTCAGTTTCCTGATTTTTTCACCAAGATTTACCATTCAATCTATTTAAAAGAAAAAAAATGAATATTTTAAGGTAAAATATATATGAAGAGCAACATAAGTTAATACTATACACCCTATTGATAAAGCCTATTCTGTCTCAAAAAGGGAAACAGTATATAGTTATAAACTATTCTTTTTGTTTTTTATAATGATTTATAAAATGAAAATCATATTTACTGATCTCAACATTTAACTCAGTTCTTGTTTCTGGATCTTAGATAGGGGAGTTTTCTCTAAATATATTTCTGTCTAAATCAAGTTTTTACCCTACCACAGGAAGTATTTTATTATATCCAGTTATTTTGTTGGCTAAGAAATGAAATCAGAAAGAATTCTTGATGTCTATTCCAGTTAATGTCTCAAACATATTAGTAAGATCAACCCTATATAAAATGAGATTCAGCCACTTAATTGTACATTTTTTTCTATACCTGAAGTCAGAAAATAACAAAATCAACAAGCTGACTCAATAAAATATTTATAATATTCATGGAAATGTTTAGGAGATTGTTCATTAATCAGGATATATTTTCTCTCCATATCTTATCTCTCATTTCTGTCTGATATTTCATTCCCAGAAATGCCAAACATGTCCACTGATGCTCCAGATTTACATAGGCCTAGAAGAGGGGATCCTGAGGTGAAGAGTATACTTCCCTCAGAAAGCTCCAGCAAATGTCATGGAAGTGACTCCTGTTGGCCACATGTCTGATCTACTTTATTTTGGTAAAGTGAAGTTAAATTTCCAGCTCTATGGGAGGACATGAAAGCTCATGGGATTTGGGTACAGCTGTTCCCAAAAGGTAAGATAAAGTTTCCCAAGAGGTTTAAAAAAAAGAAAGAAAGAAAGAAAGAAAAAGAAAGAAAGAAAGAAAGATTGATTGATTCTCCACCAATGGCTTTATTTTTCTTAGGAAATTACATCATTAATACAATATTTTTCCTCTTATGTACACTTCCACCACAGGACTGAGTTATAAGCATATGCAAGGGAATAATTGCTTTCTTATATAATTTTTTTTTTAATTTTTAAAATAATTTTGTTGTAACAGGTCTTAAGGTATTCTGGGATGGAGTTAGGAAGAGCCAACTATATAACAAGGACTTGGCTTTATTTTTCTGGTGTAATACATTTGCCTTAAAAACAAGTTACAGTTCTACACAATCATATTCATTTGGTTGATTGGAACCTTTGCTGAAATGATCATTGTTGAAGGAAAGCAGAAGGATTCAGTATATCTCAAATCATTTTTCTACAGAGTATGTAGCTGATATTGAACACTTGTTGTTCTCACAAAATGGGATGCACATTGGGAATCCAATTTAATGGAATTTATTATATAGTCTGTAAAATGAACAGGATGCAATACCATGGATATGAATTTGATGGTATCCTTCACACCAAACAGAAGTCTAAATCTTTTTCTTTAAATTTCATACTCCTGACTTCCCAAAGTAGTTAAGGTTGCCCCTCAAAATAGCAAATTAGCTCAACTTCATAGAAGAGTTGATTGGGTACTAATTAGCATCTAGTAGTATTTTCTCAGTCCAAGATAGGCCATATTCTCCATACTTTACAGGCAATATATTCTGTCTATTCATTATCTTCAGTGAAAATGATAAAAAATTAATTGAAAACTTATATTACAAAAACATATATTTCACTGTATTTCTTTCACATTGTATCATGAAATACATCAGTATTAAAAATGTTCCTAGGAAGCCAGAGAGTACTTATGCGAACATTTGTCACATACAATATTTAACAGATGTCTGATTTCAGTGTTTCTATTACTAGAGAGAGTCAGGAGTGATCTGGTAGATAATGTATTACACCAGGAGCCAGAAAACCTAGAGTCTTAAGTTCTTGGCTCTGCCACTGACTATTAAATAACATCAAACAATTCCTGGATCATCTGTGCCTCATTTTCTTCACCTTCAAACAGGAGAATTTTTTTTTCCTTCCTGTAAAGCATTACGAGGGAATAATGAACATGGTTAAACATCTCAGATTTAAAATTTCAGGTCTCAAGTCAAGATGGTGGTCAGAGATTCAAATTATTGTTTATGTAGATATTAGAAATAGACTATCAAGACCAATCTAGAGTCTTAAATTCTTGGCTCTGTTGCTGACTATTAAATAACACCAAATAATTCCTGGATCATCTGTGCTTCATCTACCTTCAAAAGAGAAGTTTGTTTTTCCCTCTAATAAAGTATTACCAGGGAATGGTGAACATGATCACACATCTCAGGTTTAAAATTTTAAGTCTGAAATCAAGATTGTGGTCAGAAATTTGAATTCTCATTTACGTAGACATCACAAATTAAGGGGCAGAGTATTTCTGGAAGACTATCAGAACTAAGCTTATAGGAATTGAATTGGCAGGAGAAGCTGTGGTCTGGCAATTCTCCCTAAGTGAAGAAGTCAAAACTTGTCTGCATAGAAGAGCTGGCAAGTGTGCAAGTAACCATGTGATGATGTAACAATGCACCCAGCTACTTGCACTTTTTGCCTAGAATGTGGTCTTCTGAAACCATAGCCCTAAAAAAGGGTTATGGGATAAGACCACCAGGGCTTAGGGACCCCATTTCTGATGCTGTGAGAGGACAGGAGGTGAAGGAATGCTGCCTGAGCAGGAGCCAGAGATAAGGGCAAAGGTAACTTCCCAGTTGGGGGACATTCCAGCTATCTGGGAGTACAGCAAAGCAGACTCCCACCCTAAAGCCTGAGGGCCTTCATGCCTAAAAAGCTGCAGAGCAGCTTGACATGAAAGCCACACACTGCTGTAAAGGAAGATTGCAAAATGTCTGCGCAGGAGAAGGGACATCAGGCTCCAATTCTTAAAAACACCAGGTTGAGCTCCTTCCCTCCCCTTCCTCAGTAGAACTCCTCAGCTAATGGGGAGCTAACCTCCCAGTAGGAAATACTAATCTCTTTGTTCTTCAATAGAACGGACCACAGCTGCTGAGTTCAGAGATACTATCTATACCTATATTAAGGCATAGTTGTGTTTAGTAACGAGCTATGTGTTCCTGCTTTTATAGATAAAAGAGTAATTAGGTAAGGCATCTTGTGACTATTAGGGGAGACTTGAAACTTCTACACATTGTAATCCATGAGCTTTTCACATGAAATCATTGTAATGTATAGCATGAAAAAGAGAATAAAAACGGGTACTAGATTTCAGTCAGTACCACCTGGCTCACAGGAATGCTGGTGGTCCCCTGACTTCCCCACACCCTTTCACCTTACTTTTTGTGCCAGTGTCTTTGTCTTTCTCATCTCTTGCAGTGCACACTGCCTGGGGACCTGATTTTATCAGGGGCATCGTGAACCCCCAATAAAGGAGCTTTCAGAGCAATGGCTCAACAATAGTTCATGTATCTCTCATAATCCTATGCCTCACATTCTCCACTGAAAATTGAAATGCTTTGTTACATGCCCTTTGTGTAAGAGAATAGTAATCGGCATATGAAAAGGTAGAAATTTTCGATAGATATAATAGACTAGAGAATTAAAGTGACAATTCAAAGAGCAGGCAATCTAAAACTATAGTTGATGTTGGCATAAAGCAATATGGAAGGCCCATGAGATCATCCTATTTTCTGTGCAGAGACCTCCAGAATAAACTAGTAGCAGTGTTTTTCAATCCTTGCTTCACATGAAAACCACCTGAAAAGACGTGGTGAAACTAATGCTTGTACACATGCCATACCCCAGACCAACTAAATAAGAATTCTTAAGAATGAGTCCAAAATTTTGGTGTTTTAAGTTTGTACAGGTGATTCTAATGTACATCTGAGTTTGAAAGTTACTGATTCAGTGTAGCCTACAGATCCAAAAGGTAGAAGTTCCTACCTGGCTGCTAAAACAGTCACAAAACATTTCTTCTTTCTCTTGAAAGAGCCGAATCCTTAAATATGAAAAATACCTACTCCTAAAACTTTTAAAGATTAACAGCTATAAGCCAATGTTTATTGACCTCTTGCAGAGTAGGGTACAATCCTAGATTCAGCTTTTCATTCACCTGAATCTATATTCTCCTTTGAAGTGCATGCACATGAACTCTGGTACTTCTACTCCTGGGGCTGTCTACATAAGCTAAATATTACTTTTAAAGCCACTGCATTAAAGTCCTCAAAGGAAGCTTTCTTCTCTAATTATTGATTTTTTGTCATCAAAAGAGTTACTCTTTTTGATTAGAGACCTAAGTGGTAACATGAATAGTCTGCTCTACATTCATAGCCCATATCCATCATTTATTCAACACAGTATGGCATCATCACAGAAATGTCACCAAGTTTGCTTAGACCTGTAAAACACTGATATAAAGTGTCACATGTAGGCTTTCTTTCTAGGTAGATATAGTATACTGATTTTCTACTTATATACTTCTGACACCACTTTGATTCTTTAAAGTTTTAAAGAGCAATTTATTTGCTTACTTAAGAGTTTTTGTTTGAGATTTTTTTTCACCAGCTAAAGCAGACCTTAAAAAGCAGTTGTCACCTCACTTGCAACAGAGTCTAATCACTGATCCGGGTATACAAACTTGACTGGTCGGCTACATAACACCTGTCTAAAATTCTGTTGAAGAATATTTTAAAATAATCCATCTTTTCTTCTATATCTAGGGGTTCTTGATATTGAGTCCATGAATAAACTTAAGAGGATGAGTCAGCCCACTACAAACAAACACAAATCTTTGTATTATGTTAGTATATGTTTGTGTTTTCTTGGAAGAAAGTCTATATTTGTCAATCAAGTTATAAAGAAAGATATTGACAAAAGTGATTTATAATCTTTTCTATCCTACTCTAAAATCTCTCTGGATTAAGGTAGCTATGTTTTCTTTGTTTCCCATAGAAAGAATTCATATGATTTGTGCTTTCCATCCAATGCCACCATTCTAAGTCATGGAACATCCTAAGAAAACATAAATTGCAATAATATATTTACTGTACTGACATTATTAACTATGTAATGTATGATATTACAGAAGACACATGAAAGGCATATTTTCTTGATTTTTCTCTTAAGCAACTAGGTTATTTTATTTTATGCTATTACTTTGTTTATTTGCTTATTGCTTTTCAACCCCAAGCTTAACCTTTCATATTCTGCTTTGTGTTACTGAGACTGACAGTCTATAAACTGTATATCCCAGACTCCTTGCCAGCTCACTTTCTGATAGCGTCTGACCTGGATGCCTGGAGAGAGTTTGAAAGGCAGGACGAGGAGGGAAGGGATTTCTTTGGGGTCTCAACTTTCTGCTGCTTCCTTTCAGTAGCAGAGGCCAGATACAGCTCCAGGCCCCAGCTCATTTCAGCACTTTGGTTATCACTTATCATGCACCACTCAAAGGTACCAACATCTGCCCCAACTGGCTGGATCACCAGCCTTAACGCTCCTCCACGTCAGAGGTACCAGCACCAGCACCAGCACCAGCGGCACAACATCACTTTCTGTGTTCTAATGTTTACAGTCTGTCCCTTTGTTCCCCAAGCCCTAGCAGTAGTAGCTGGTTCTTGCAGTTGCTAATATCTGTGTTAACTTAGCATTGTCTTTTTGCTGTTTCAGTCTTCCAATACCTGTGTGACCAGGTGTTTTGTATTAAATCCTGTTGTAGAAAAATATAACAGCTTTACTTTTTCTAACCAAACCCTGACCGATAGATTATGAATCATGTAAACTATATTTCCATCTTCGAAGAGGTTTATTGATTTTAAAAAACAATAGAGACCCGCTTAATTGACACTCATTTAGGAAACAATGCAGTTATGCTTTACAAAGGAAGCTCAGAGTAAGTCAAATGGTACCTAGTGGATGAGAAAGATGATGTTTCATGCAAGATGATGCTGTGATTTTCCAGGGAAGTGTTTCATAGGACCTAATGGTGGAAGCCACATGACAAATTACACGTGAACTGATACATATCAGGACCAGCTACATCATTTGCAGGGCTCAGTACAAAAATACATGCTGGGTCCCTTGTTAGAAAAATATTAAAAATTATAAGACAGCAGCAGCAGAACATTAACCCAAGTGTGGTATTCTTGTCACAGTGTGATCCTGTGTGATGCACAGGTTACATGCTGTGTTAGTCCATTTGTGTTGATATAAAGGAAATACCTGAAACTGGGTAGTTTATAAAGAAAAGAGGTGTATTTGGCTGATGGTTCTGCAGACTGTACAAGCATGGCACCAGTATCTGCTTCTGGTGACGACTTCATGGGGCTTCCAATCAGGGCAGAAGGCAAAGAGGGAGCAGAGGTGTCTCATGGCTAGATAAGGAGCAAAAGAGAGAGGAGTTGGTGCCAGGTTCTTTTAAAAAAACAGCTCTCATGTGAACTAATAAAGCAAGAATGTACTCATTATTTCTGGGAGGGCACAAAGCCACTCACGAGGGATCTGCCCCCATCATCCAAACACCTCCCATCAGCCCCCACACTCAACACTGGGGATCAAATTTAAACCTCAGATTTGGAGGGGTCAAACATCAAAACTATATTACATGCCCATTAGGAACCAGCTCTGCATATAAAAAGATGTTTAGGAAATTGGATGGGAAAGAAAGAAAAGGTATAAAGGTTCCAGCAATAAACAATTGAGCTGGGGGCAGAGAACACTTCAATACCTATCTTACTGATTGTATCATATGTCTAGGGTCGGGGTCAGCTAACTATTGGCTGTGGACCAAATCTAGCCCACCATCTGTTTTGGTAAACAAAGTTTTACTCGAACACAACCAGCTTTATTCATTTATGTCTTGTCTATGGCTGTTTTTTTACCACTACAACAGAAGTGAGTAGTTGTGACAGAGACTGCAATGCCAGCAAATACTAAAATATTCAATATCTGGCCTTTTACAGAAGAGTTTGTCAGCCCCTGGAATAATATCATGAACTAGATGTTAGATGTTGAAAATTTCTTAAATGCTTCCTCAGCTCTACTACCCTTTATATTATCAGATAAGCGGAATAATGATCTTTCCCAATTCTTTTTTTATCCCAAAATATGTGATGTATGCCAAGTAGGTGTCCAAATTTTAGATCAGAAAATCATAATCCTCAGTTATTCCCATACAAATAGGGAAATCCCTGGAACGTCATCAAAAGTTCAGATAAGCAGTCCAGTACTGTGTGTCCAGAAGTAAGCGTTTCAATATAAATAAAATTTAAATTAGACAACATTTAATAATCCATAATATCTCTGAATGTTTTGTGCACGAAAAACCACTACTTGTATCATCTATAGCATTTATAGATGCCATGCGACTGAGCATGTCTGCGTACCTCTCCTGTAAATGACACATTAGGCTGGCTAGCACAGGCCAGCATTTATAGTCAGTTTTTAGAAAATTCATCTGAAATAACTGGGCAATTATATAAAAACTTATCCATAAAACAAAGTAAATCTTATTATCAGTACCATGCTCAGAAATTACCAACTTTCATTTTAATGACCTGCAGATGTATTACACAATAGTAGTTCCTCATTTCAGGAAAATAGAAGTAGAATAACTATGCACTGGGGAGTTAGCTAAAGAAGTATTCAATTCTTCAAAAATGCAATTTTACTTCAAGCATAAGTAGTCAGGGATGAGTTGTGAGTTTAGAGCTCACCTAATGTTTTTTATTTGAATGGAGGGAAAGTTCAAATGAAGGCAATTGGACTTATTCTTTTCTCTGCCAAGAGTTAAGATTTTAACACATATTATGTTGGTCGTTTAGAAAACATACACAATGGTATTCAGCTTAGTTTTAAACTGTGAATCAGAAATCAAAAATAACAACAGATGGAGAAAATAAAATTGAATTCCTAGTATATTGCAAACAAGCTTAAATACTGTGCTCTGCTCCCATGTGCTATGCTATTTGATCCGAAGGACTGAATGTGACAAATGTTACAAGTGACTCACAGCCCACATCTACATGCAGTCACAAAATATAGTGTTTTGCAATAAACTCTTTTCTCTTTTCTTTTCTTTTCTTTTTTTTTTGATTTTAATGTTAATTGCCATCTACAAAAGTCTAACAAACTTTGAGGTTATTTTAAATCACAATAAGAATATTTATCAATGTGTTCTCATCACCTGGATGTTTTTATTTTGTGTTGTTCAAAGAGATTCCATTTATTGATCACCAAATATGATGGCAGGTGCCTCTATAAGCCCTGAGAAATCCATCTGTGTATGACATTACAAAACTTTTCCTACACCAGAGAAAACACACACACACACACACACACACACACATCACCAATTGTACAGTTTTTATCAATTTTATGCGTGCTATATCCTGAGTTGAGACTTTCATCAAAGATTCTTCTCAGACCTGCATCATGGCATTTTCATCCTTGCTTTCATGGGTGTTTCCCTCACAGACTTTGGACTTACACTTTGTTGCAATTTTTTTTTTTATTTCAGCTTATTATGGGGTACAAAAGTTCAGGTTATATATATTGCCCGTGTCCCGCCCATCCCCCCGAGTCAGAACTTTCAAGCGTGACCATTCCCCGTCTTCTTTTTAATGGAGACAGCGTCTGGCTCTGTTGCCCAGAATAGAGTGCAGTGGCTCACCACAGTTTACTGCAACCTCGATCCTCCTGCCTCAGCTTCCCAAGTAGCTGGAACTACAAGCACGTTCCAGCCCTTCTGACTAATTTTTCTATTTTTAGAAGAGACGGGGTCTCGCTCTTGTTCAGGCTGGTCTCAAACTCCTGACCTCAAACGATCCTCCCGCCTCAGCCTCCCAAAGTGGAAGATTACAGGCATGAGCCACTGCACCCGGCCTGCAAAATTTTTTATCAGAGTATAACATGAATACAGAAAAGCAGACAAATCAAAATCTACAGCTCAATTAATTTCACAAGCAGACACTTTCCTTAGAGCAGTATGCAGATAAAGCAGAATGTACAGCTCACCATAGACCTCCTATTTATTACTTCCTTTTAGTCACAACCTCACAAGAAGTGCCAATGTCATGGATCCTAACCCCAAAGATTACCTTCGTATATTTTATATTTCATTTAAATGGGATCATATAGTGTGTGCTATGATACTCTTTCATTTATTTGTATGCCTATGAAATTCATTTGTATTGTTGCATAAATTTTTATTTTTCATCCTTATTTTGTTGAGTGATACCATTATATTATGAATCAATATCCCTGTTCTCTCTTTAAATTCTCTCACTATACCAACCTGTATTACCTCCTTTTAATTATCTTCTATTTCAATCAACTTTTGATATCTCCTTTGTGCAATTCATTGTTCTTGTCATTGTGAAAATAAATTTTTTGTTGTTAAAATCTGTCTATGTCTTAAGGAATTTAACATTTATGGAGGGTACCAAACATAGTTAACTCAGATGTCATACAGAATTATAAAAGCCCTAAATAGAGGTACAAAAAATATATTGCAAAAACGTAATGGGAAGATGTATTAATTTTGCCTGAGGAGACCAGAGAAAAGGTCATCTAAAAAGTTGCCTTTATAGTTAAGAAGGAGTTATATTTGCTTGAATTCTTTATAGATTGTGGTTATTAGCCCTTTATTGGTTGTATAGCTTGTGAATATTTTCTCCCATTCTGTAGGTTGTCTATTTGCTCTGTTGATTGTTTCCTTAGCTGTGAAGAAACTTTTTAATTTAATCAAGTCCCATTTATTTATTTTTGTTTTTGCTATGATGGCCCTTGGGGTTTTCTTCATAAATTCTTTGCCTAGGCTGATATCTAGAAGAGTTTTTCCAACATATTCTTCTAGAATATCTATGGTTTCATGTCTTACATTTAAGTGTGTTATCCATCTTGAATTAACTTTTGTGAATTGTAAGAGATATGGATCCTGTTTCAATCTTCTACATGGGGCTATCCAATTTTCCCAGCACCATTTATTGAATAGGGATTCCTTTCTCCAGTGAATGTTTTTGCCTACTTTCACAAAGATCAGATGGCAATATGTGGATGGTTTTATATCTGGATTCTCTGTTCTATGCCATTGGTCTATGTCTCTATTTTTGTGCCAGTACCATGCTGTTTTGGTTACCACAGTCTTGTAGTATAGCTTAAAATCTGGTAAAGTGATGCCTCCAGATTTGTTCCTTTTGCTTAAGATTGCTTTGTCTATTCAGGCTCTTTTCTGATTCCAAACAAAGAGTAGAATTACTTTTTCTAGATCTGTGAAAAATGACAGTATTTTGATGGAGATTGCATTGAATCTGTAGATCACTTCGGGTAATAAGGACATTTTAACAGTGTTGATTCTGCCAACTCATGAGCATAATATGTTTTTCTATTTGTTTACATCATCTGTAATTTCATTCCTCAGTGATTCTTAGTTCTCTTTGTAGAGATATTTCACCACCTTGGTTAAATATATTCGTAGGTATTTTATTTTCATTGTAGCTACTGTAAAAGGTATTTAATCTTTGATTTGATTCCCAGCTTGACTGTTGTTGGTGTATTTACAATGATCTGGATAGAACTAGAGACCATCCTCCTAAGCGAAGTATTGCAAGAATGGAAAAACAAACACCACATGTACTCACTATTAAATTGGAACTAACCAATCATCACTCATGTACACAGATGAAAGTAAAACTAACAAAAATCATGTAGGTTTTTGGGGGAAGAGGGGATGGGTGAAATCATACCTAATGGGTGCAATGTACACAGTTTGCATGATGGACACATTTATAACTTTGACTTACACAATACAAAAGCAATCCATGTAACCAAAACATTTGTACACCCATAATATTCTGAAAAAAATATATAGAGAGAACATAAAACAAAAAGAAATCAAGAAGCTGTGTTAAAAGGAAAGCAGAAAGATAGCAAGGAGGGATTTAGCTGTATAAGATGACATAAAAAATGGAGACCCACAATAAACCTAGTGATAGCCTATGTCAACCCTATGGATTAGGCAATCACTGGTTAGTAGCATATGGGCAATAATCTCACAATTTAGAATTTAATTGTTTATTTTTCACGTTTGATCTAAGGGCTTATTATATGTAAACTGCTAATGTTACATTTTGTTTTGAATTAAACATATTATTATAAAAATTAAAAAAGAAAGGAAAAAAAACATCTTTCTGAAGGCGAAAAAAATAAAGACAAGATTAAAAAAAAAAAAAGAAAAGAGGAAATTAGATAGTTGATGGAAGAGTATAGGCCACTGCTGGCTCAGACATGTTGTGAACAATGTCGGGAAACACAAAACTGAAAAAGAATTGTTGTAAATGACTGATGAGATGTGCTAGCTGATTCTGTTGGAAAGATAACTTAGGACTTATCAGCAAGGGCCTTGTTCCTCATGCTTGGAGTTACTCAGCTCCTCTCCCCATTTTCTTCTCTCCTTTTCAGAAAGTTTAAGCTACCCTGTTTGTTCCACTATTCTTCACTGTTAAATTTATGTCTTGGCTCTCCTTGGATTTTTCCCTTGGATTTTTCCCTTGGATTTTTCCCTTGGATTTTTCCCTATTCTTTTGCTTTCAGTATTTCTATTATTCAAACAAGACCTGATCACACCATTAAAATGAAGCAAAACAAAATAGATCTAATTATAAAACAATAACAGCATTTTTCTAGATCATTTGGATTTCTCATTCTCCTGACATTCTTTTCACTCAATCTTGAATTTACCACATAGGATGCACTATCACAAATTTGATACAATGGAGTTTTATATTTCTATTATATATTCATTTTTGCATGTTTTGAATCATATGTCATTAGATGCTCAATCCATGTTTGGAAAATGTTGATATTAAAATTGCAATTAAAAGCCTAACTTCTTAGCTAATATAATTTCATTTATATTGTAAACATTCCACATCTATCACATTTTTATGGCTGTGGCTTAAAATGTCATTATTATGAGCAGTAACTTTTTTTTTTAACATAGAAAATAATTTTTAATTTTAACAGTGGTTTCTTCCTACTAAGCATACAATTATTAGCAGCCCATGTGTTGGGTCCCACAGTCAGCATGATGACATAGCTGCTCAAAATAAATGAACGTATTATAGGGTTGCAGTAGCTTCCTCAATACTGAGGAAGAGTATTGTGTTAGTATTAGTATTAGTTGTATTAATACTCTTGAAATTGCTCTTTTGGGGTGCCTTGGAAACATTTTTTCTGTGTGTCTAGTGCACACAGAATAAGATTTGCCTTATTCAGATTTCCATAAGATAACTGCTGAGGCATCTTAGTACTGTTCATTCCCACGTGATCAGTACGGTGTAGCTAACCTGCAAGGCACAAGGCTTGAAACTTGTAAAAATACAGGACAAATGATGGGAAACTTGTCAAAATGATGTCAGATGGCAAATTTTGGTGAAGAAATGGATTGGAGTGATTGTCCTTGAATATTAAAATAAAACCAAACCTATTATAAGAAATACCATATCTGAAAAGTATTTTTTGATAGAGACATAAAAATGAATATTCTATGTCTAAAATTAGTTAAAATATCAATTACAATACTGTTAGTAAAGCATTTTATAAAATTCATACGAAATGGCAATAAGATGCCTGTAAAAAGTTTTGGATATTTGTGTACCTGTGAGTTATTGGACAAATATTTGACCAAATTAAAATATTAATCTAGTCAACTTCAACTGGGTTTTTTTCCTTCAATTAATTGACAAAAATAATGCATTGGTGATTTATTCAACAACACAAATTTATTTAGCATCTTTTATATATTTAAAATTAACAAATGATACAATATGGAATAAGTATGCTCCTGTCCTTCATTAACTTATATGCTATCAAAGTAGACAAAAAACAAAAAAAATCAAATAAAATATGATCTCTTCTTAGACCTCTTTTCCTATGAACTTATGAAATAATGTACAATAAAAACAATAGGAATAGAGTGAAAACATTGGTAAAAATAAAAACCATAGTACACATTTCATTTGTTTCCTTATAATTTTCCTGGAGTGCTCTATGGGGACCCTTATCATATCTCCTAGGAAAATCAGAGGTTTTGTCAATACCACAGCAAACATGTATATGTAAAGGATAAAAGAATATAATCAACTTGGATGAGATATTCTCAGAACTATAACATGCTATCACTTGATTTTAAACTCTACCAACTTTCCCCAGAAAATTCTTGATTCATTAAAACTATAGTTCCAACTCAACCAATTTTATCTATGGGGACTATTTTTGTGCAACATTATTGTCTTAAGATTTTTTGCTGATTGGGAGATGGCCTAAAGTCATAAACTCAAAAAGTTGATATATATCTGGTTCTATTTTTATTATAATTTATTTTCTGATGTGCTGGAACTGTATTTTTACCTTAAGGATTTCACTTGCAAAGTTTTTATCTTTGTTTCTCATTGGTGAAAAAATTATCACTCCATAGTACTACATTTATAAATTATTACCTGAATGACATAGAAATGATTTTTACCTTAGCTATTTTCTATCCCTGTTTTAGATGAGAAACCCTAAGTCCTCTTCAGTGAAAAAAAATCTTGGGTCTAAGATGCCTTCTAAATGCTTCCAAAAGAACTTGGAAATATTTATATTTTGGACACATCAAAGACAATCTAATGAATTTACTATTTTTATCAACCTTTAGATTAGGGTGATAGAGTAAAACATAATTTAAAGCTTCAGATATATTCAGAGGAGAATTTTACACTATACTGACCAAAATAGTTGCATTTAATATGATTTTTTTTAAATTTGTATGTGAAACACCTGTGAATGAATGAATGATACTGTCAAGATCCCTAAAGGGATGCTGTGTATGATCTGGTCTTGACTGATAACAGTAATAATGAATAAGAGTCTGTGGGAAACTTCTAAGCAACAGGAGCTTTTGAACTCATTGCAAAAATTTCTCTTCTTTGGAGTATAGGTGATCTGGCCAAGAAAAAGAAAAAAAGAGGAATCCAAGTCAAAATATAATGATAGCCCTTTAAAATTGAGTTAGTTTTCTACAATAATAATACAAAAAGAATGAGAGATAAAAAGACACTTCACAAAAGAAGATGCATAAATAATAAATAAAGTTGTAATGAGGTAACCAGAAATATAACTTATTGTGATTCTCTTTTATTCATTTTCTCCTTTGAGACTTTTTTTTTTTCCTGGTGAGTCAGAGACAGATTATTTCCAGGATTATTACAGTGGAAATGGAAAGAGCAAAAAGTCAATGTTGTTCATTATTCTCTTTTGTTTTTACATCCAAAATGGATCTGAGAGGAACAGGGTACAGAGTTACTGCTATATATTAAACTGAAAAGAGAATAATGAAACACAAAGTTACCCAATCCCAAAAGAGAAGAGTCACTTGTGCTGGGGGAGAGGAATGTCGGCATAACTTTAAAGAAGATTTGATGGTGGGAAACAGGAAAAAATGATCTAATCAAGTAAATGCCGATAAAAAAAGATATTTTATCTACCAAGCTGGCAAATATTTGTTAGCTAAAACTCAGTGTTTCCAAAGGCATAAAAAACAGACAATCTATTAAGCAGCTGCTAGGAGCATACCAAACCCTTTGGAGGTCAATTGACAATTTATGTCAAGGACTATAAAAATGATCATACCTTTAATAAAGGCATCACTTCTAGGAATTTATCCTGAGAACCTAGATAGGAAGGTGCAGAAAAGTGTATGTGCATTACAAGTATTATGTGGGATTATTTATGATATAAAATTCAAAACTGCTTAAATATTAACAGTAGAATAGTCTTCAAGTAAATAGTGCTATATCTGTAGGACAGAAAATTTGGCAAGTAAATTTCATTATATTCATAGGGTCTTTTAAGGTACTGCTAAGCAGGTGGGGTTTTTTGGTTTGTTTTTGTTTTTTACATTGTACATATTTTTAATTAGTTTTCCCCCACTGGAATGTAAACTCCATAGGGGCAGGGATTGATTGTTTTATAAAATGATGGATCCCTAAAATAGTAACTGGCTCACATAGTAGGTATTCAATATTATTTTTAAAAAATGAACAGAAGGAACATCCTGGAACTTGCTCAAAAACAAAACGAAGTAAAACTGGCACAAGAGTTAATTTTTCTCACCCCTTCCCCTCCCTGTGTGACCTTGGACACGTTGCTTAACCTCTGTTCCAGCACTAAAAGAATTTAGTTCTACATAAGATAAATACAAAAATGAATCCTATATAACTAAAAGTAAAGTAGAATATATAACTTCATATCAATAAGCAAATACACAAATGCACACACACACATATATACGCACACTGTCCCAGGTGCCCAGAATTGCATAATAGACCAGAATTGTGTTTTCTTTAAGGTGGGAGAAATTTTAGGTTACCATGTGCATAAATAATGTCTCCGTGGTCATTTGTTGCTGGCTGAGGTTTCAGACAATTCTGCAATATTATACAGGTCAACTGCGATGTGTCTCCACATAGCCTGCTCGGAACACTCCTGGAATAACTCCATGTCATCTATCTAATTCCCTCACATATTCCTGGTTTCTCAGTGCTTGATCCAAATACTCAATAATTATCCTTACTGATATTTCAATTTTATGGCTTTGTTGCCCAGATTATGAAATAAAATCTGTCTTTTAGGATATATCTAGAGTTAAGGTAATGTCAAATGAAGCAGAATCTCCCTTCAGGTAAACTATATAATGTCTAAGAACACCGTTAAAAGAAAAAAACATGAGCTGAGTACTCTCAAATTGATCCAATGGTGTTGCTATCCAAGTTTCTGTTTCTATCTATAGGTTTTCAGACACCAAAAACAGTATATTTTCACCTAGTTATGCTTCCTATATCTGAACATTCGATTTTATCCTCAAATAACTTTTATACTGATGCTTACTCTAGTGAGAAAAATATCTAAAGCATTAGAAAATGATTACTGTGACACTATTAGATAAAAGAAGGTCTAATCTAGATATGATAGATTCACTATAAATTTTTCAGAACTAATTGTTAGAGTATAGAGTTGAGAACTTACACATGTCAGGCAAATACAATGGTTTTACTTCCTCTTCAAACAAAAATGCCAACCTTTTTCTAACTAGTAGATGACACCAATTAAAGGGAAAAAAATCAATTTAATGGAAATACATTGCATAATGATGAGAGCATATTGATAAAATATTCATTTGAAAAAAGATATAGTAAAATCAAAAAGTTTGTGAAAATTTCTTTGAGGAGTACCATTTCATCAGTGATCACTTTCTTAAAAGAAAAGATCAAAATTTAAATGCATTAGCTTGCCTCGTTTTTTAGTTAGCAATGTAAATATTAAAAGATGTGAATAATAATGGAAGTTGGTTGATTTATTATGATGTAATTAGGAGTTTGTTAAGAGATGATAGAAGCTGCTGCTCTTCCAAGATTCAGAGGTTATTTTGAGTTTAAGAGAAGCCAATCAATTGTTTTTGCCATATCACCCAGTGTTATTTTGAATAACTTATTTTAAAAATATGTAATATATCTTAAACAATAAAGGAAATTATTGGATCATATAACTAAGAAGTTATTCTAGGTTGATATGCTTTTAAATTCAAATACTACAGAAAAGATAAAAGCATCTACTTCAACAAAATATCACTACAAAGTTAGGAACTGAAATTTCAATAGTCCTGCTATGTCTGAATTAGGCTTCAGAGTATTACACTGTGGAATACAGTGATTGGCTCGTGTTGTTCGGGTTTACTCTAGGAGGTAGGGTAGGATCTCTCCCTTTGAATCCAAGAAAATTCAGGAAAAAGAATCAACCAATCTAGTGATTACCCCATTTGCCACTCAGTTTGGATTTTTAGAACTTACCAGGATTTCTCATTGTCCATTTCATAAGACTGCCTCCTTACCAAAAAGTAAAATTTTAATTCTAGGCTAAGCTTCATCATGGAAAATTCTCCTCATGCAATAAGGGAGTATTGTGTGCGCTCTAAAGAGAACCACCTTGAAAGTTAGAGTCGATATAGTCTAAGCAGTATCAGGGGTTAAAGTGATGTCTTTTGTTTGTTTGTTTATTTATTTATTTTTATTTAAACATTTTGATATATTTATTTTTGTCCTCCAACAAACATTTGAAAAAATGCTCAATACCATTAATGAATAGAGAAATGGCAATTAAAACCACAGTAAGATATCATCTTATTCTAGTCAGAATGGCTTTTTGACTAAAAAGTCAAAAACAATAGATGAAGTGATGTTTTCATGTCAGTCAGCTTTAGCTCTATAGAGCACTTAAGTTCTCCTAAACAATATATTAAAAAATCACAATATTCAGAACAAAAATATCTGATTTCTAGTGCTATTTATAAAACCCTCCAGGTTTTGTGACAATCTGTGATGCAGAAATTTTATCTACAAAGTAAATAGTTCTAAGAGATTTCTGTAAAGATTAAATGAAATAATTATTGTAATGTGCTTTATAAACTGTAAAGTCTTATAAATATTAAAATATTGATATTATATACAAAGGTTAGGAATTATTGATATTGTTAGCATTATTATCAACTAACAAAATCACTTTATAAGATGGAAATTGAAAAAAGTTGTTTTATCATCAGCTTAAAATTTTAAGATGTATTTACTAAAACTTTGGGCCCTATGTTTCTGAGCAGCTTTTGACAAATATATCAATAAAAAGAGAAGCAGTCAGTGAATGTGGTGCTGATTCCAATCAAGCACTTAAAAAACTGTTCTCTTAACTTTACTACTTTTTCCTACTTCCTTTCTCATGCTCCATCTGCAAGTTACTAATCCAAGAACTGCCTCCCTTGAGTACATTTTTTTCCCCACAGAGATAGTTTCTGGAACTGAAAGGATGTTAAAAGAAAGATTAGCGCCTAGTAGAGAATCTCCTGAAACAAAAAGTGGACCCAATGGAACAATCAAAAGAAAGAAAGATGAACTTGGAGATTTGAAACAAAGCAGGTTTCAGACGGTACACTCAGAAATAGAGGACCCAGAAAACTCAGAAAACCTAATAAGAATTTTCATTTAGCAAAGATAAGCTTTTTTTCTAAAAGCCTCTGTACTTTCCATGACTTTCCAAGTTGGTTTCTAATTGTATTAAATTTCCTAGAATAACCATTCTTTTGGAAGAAGAACATCCTGGCCAACACAAACCTTGATCCGTTTGTTAGGTATAATTTATATCATAGAAGATTTAATTGACTATATGACAAAATAGCAGAAGCTGGATTCATCAACCAATGATTATAAATTTGATGCCATGGACAAGCTTTTTCCAGGGCTTTTAGGCTACAATTTTTGTGATAAACCTATACAGTTATGAACAAATCTGATATACAGAAAGACTAATAAGTTTCAACTTCGTCTTTCTTGTCGTGATGCTTTTGCTGATATTATTCTAGTATCACCTTAACTAATTTTCCATGATTACTTTCAAATGCTAACCCATTTATTTTTTTAAAAAGTCATAAAATCTTTAGAATGTGCTGTATTATTTAATATTTTTATTGATTATTTTTCATAAGTGTCTCAATTTTCTAACCAGATTTTAAGTTTCAGGAGATAGCTCTAGGCACAAAGCCAAATGCAGCGGAGATTCTTCATTCATTTATTAAATATCTGCTACATGCTAGGCTCAGTAGCAGGTGATGATACATATATTTTAGTATTTATATTACCTACAAATCATATGTAATTGATATAAGCATTTACACACAGAGAGAAACCATATTCTATTACTTCTAGAATTTATTCAAAGTGAAAGATAATTTAAGAGGAAAGTAGAGATTTCAGAGATTATTCTATGCTAAATCAAATTTTTCTTTTTAAATTAAAAACCATCTTCTCTCCATCATGTATTTTTAAACATTTTTAGATCCAACAATTTGCTGTATAATTTAAACTATGTCTTCACATTGCAGAGAATGTTTTCATCTCATCTTTTAGATGGTGCCTACAATCTTAGTTCTCAATAAATATTATTGTAATAAAATACAAAAGAATTATAAAAATTGGCAGTGTCTAAAGTGTTTCTTCACTTCTGAAACTCAGCAGCATTGCCTATAAGGTACAATTTTTCACTGTAAAATTTTCATCATTTTCATTACACTCCAAGAAGCTGGAATATATTATGCTAGATCACATTAAAAATCTACTGTCCATTTAAATTTGGCTTGCAGCAGGAAGGAGAGTAGCATAAGAAAAATATATGAAATAAAGAAATTGTTATTATTTCTTGCCTCTAGTTCTACTCTACAAATTTCTTATTCTTTCAAGTCACCCATTAATTTGAATTTCATGAAAGAGTACCTGGATATGATTCCCCTTTTTCTGACATTTTTAAAAAAATATGAAATCACTGATACTAAATTTCAAAAACCATGTTATAGATTAGAATAAATATAAATAGAAGGATATGAACAAAAATCAAAAGCCCACGTTTTATGAAGAAAATTAAAAATTATATAAAATGAGAGGTAGTAATTTGACAGTAACCTCCTAGACTGGATTAGCAATAAGCATTATCCCTAAAATGTAAAATTCCATAAATTTTTAGATTATCGATAATTACATGGTAGTCGAAAGACCCTCGGATCCAAAAGAAATGATATTTCTTAAAATAAATTGTGTTTATGGCCATCAGTTTAATTTGGTTTCTACTGTAAATGCTTTTTCCATTGACATAGTATAATCTTGGATTTCAGTCCTTCCTCTCACCTATCCTAAGAACCTCCACCATTTAAAAACACTATTGCAAAGAGCAAGAAATACTGATTCTGCACAGAGTTCAGGAAAGGAACTACTACAAATCTTTTTTTAATAAACCAATTTGCTGAACCAGGATTTCTTAAATTGTATCTTAGAACAAGAGTTACAAGAGTTTCCTACAAATAAATAAGACTATCAATTAATATTACATTCCTCCATCATTCTCAATAATTAGCATGTTATAGGTTCTGAAAATGTTGCAGTAACAATATATATTCAAAATTTTCAAACTTGTGCACAAAATTGTTTCCACAATTACTACCAAATAATTCATAGACTAAGCTTTTGAAAACAGTGATGCAAACCTATGAATCAATTTTACATTTTCCAGTTTCTAACTTAAACATTCTACATAGCTCTATAATAATGACTCATTTATCAGGCATTATTATAACATGAACTCAACCACATAAATTCAATGCCTTGCCTTTATCTACTTATTTTTAAAATATTTATTGCATGATCACTGTGAACAAGGAGTTCCTTGCTATCCAGAGGATAAATAAACTGAAAAGATGTTTAAAAGGCTGGCAGTGTAAGAAAGAAAATTATGCAAATAAAGATTGCCATGGAGTATAGTAATTGATAAAATTGCTGTGCTTTGATGCCTTTTTTCCTCTAAAATACTGGCCTTTATTTTTTTAGTTTGATTTTATAAGAGCTGCTTCTTGATACTTACTAGGAAAAATTTAAACTTTGCTTTATTGCACAGGATTACAATTTCAAATTTAAATTTCCTATAATGAAATTATATCCTCAAAGAGTATAAAAAGATTTAGAACTGTTTATACCTATATTTAATGGCACCAGGTGGATTCCTTTAGTTATTGTTTGTTCCTTTTCTTCCTTCTGTCAACTCGTTGTACTTTTTGGTTTCATTGGTTGTCTTTTTTGCAAACTCTGAACAATGCTTCCATTTCGTTGCTCACAGAAAAACTAATGATTGGAAGAGGAAATCAGACTATCCATTTTAACTGCTGAGCTGACCTTTATCCTTATTATAAAAAAGAGGGTCTGTATTGATCAGCATTTATCAGCTTTTCCTTCGGCTATCTAACTCCTCACTTTTCTAACTACCGTGTGCCCATGCACATTGATGTACATTTAATTCACTCCTGAAAGGGATTTTCACTTCTGAAAGGGGATCTTATACACCATCTTAAATTTTAATTAATTCCCTATGTTATATCTGAGCATCTAATATAAACTTACCTTCAGGTTACAGAGGTACCAGTATAGGTGGGGAAGAAAAGCCTACACATTCACCAACAAGAAAATAATATAAAGTAGCCTATAAATTAGAACAGAATCAATAAAATTAAAAGTGGAATACATGAACACAAAATAAGTTTTGTGATTTTTTTTTTTTTTGGAAAAGGAAAGAGAACATTGGCTGTTAAATAATAAAAAAGACCACTACGTCCCATTACCATTAATACAAATGATCTTACACAAAATCAAGTTTACTAATAATTCAAAAGCAAAGGCCTAGAGTGATTTCCCATTACTGTCAATATATTTTTCCAAATATAATATCTCTCTCACATTAGGAAATGTTCTGGTACGGACTTTGTGTGTGACATATAAGCAATGCATGTGGCTCATGGTTTGAAGGGGGGAATCGATTCAGTTTTGGAACATCTCTTTTCTATATCCCATTAACTAAATAACTTAAGAGACATTTGTGAGTGAGCCATACCCCCTAAATGCATAAACTCTAAGCTCCTTTACATCATAGAAATACCAGATATATCTTGATAAAAAGCATTTAAATAGTATGGACTTGCCATTATCTTTCTGCTGGCTAATATTACATGTGCATACAAAAATATTTTGTATACAAAAGGGTTTTCATACCAAAATATTTGTCCAGGCCCTTTGCTTTTTTCTTTTTTCTTTTTCTTTTCTTTTCTTTTTTATTTGCTGGTTTGTTTTTTGTTGTCGTTGTTGTTGTTGTTGTTGTTGTTTTACGACAGGGTCTCACTCTGTTGCCGAGGCTGGAATACAGTAGTGTCATCATAGCTCATTGCAACCTCAAACGCCTGAGCTTGAGAGATCCTCCTGCCTCAGCCTCCTAAGTAGATAGGACTGCAGGTGTGCCACCATATCTGACTAATTTTTCCATTTTTTGTAGATAATGAGATCTCACTGTGCTGCTCAGGCTGGTCTCAAACTCCTGGACTCAAGTGAGCCTCCTATCTTGGTCTCCCAAAGTGCTGGGATTATAGGAATGAACCATCACACCTGGCCCCTTTCTTTCTTTTCTAAGTGTCACTGAAAGGGGAGAAAATAGGACACAGACCTGTGGTTAACCTGGTATTTTCCACTGATATTACTGGAGTGTTATTCATGGAAGAAAGTAATTGAACTTGATATGTCACTTAAGCATGGCCAGTATGACAAAGCTTACCTCAAAAAAGTTTGTTCTCAACTGCTTTTCTCACCAATTAAAAACTCCAACACACTGAAAGATTTATTTTTCCTTCTTGTTCTTTAATCATACAATAATATTATTTTATCTGGTAATAAACCAAATGATGTAAAGAAAAATAGCATGTAAATTAAGCGATGCCACAAACTCAGATTACAACAGGCAACACTGGTTTTGTAGTTTAGAGGGATCATTCTTCACTCTAATAGAATGCATTTACAAACAATATCATACAAAGAACACATTTAAGTATTTTATCTTGTGTTTTGCCAAGAAAAACTTTCATTTTTGAAACGCAGAAGATTTTCTAATAAACTTGAGGTAATTTGGGGTATGCTATAAATACACTGCAGCAGCGGCCTGTGGAAGTTAATATACCAAGACTTGAATGATATTAAACAATTTGTCAGCTATTTATAATTAAATCAATATCACTCTTTTTGGGAGTACATCTTTGTCAATCAAATTCCTTGAGGGGGCTGCCCTGATCTTCATCAGTTCTTGATTGCTGACATCTGAAATATATAGGAATCATGAGTTAAAGGCCAAGCTATTTTGAAAATGTGTTAGGTCTATTACCATTAAATCACAGATTATCTACTGGCATTAAAAACTCATATCTAATTTTGTCCATTCCTTTTTTGTGCATCTTTATTTTAATGATATAGTAATTTTTACCCAGTTTGTACTTGTATAATATTTTCTTTTACCAGAAGTCATCAATGAAAGTATAGTTAATGAAAAATGCTATTGAAATCCATTGACAATTGTAGGGTATTATGTTTATGTCAATTTATCAATTGTAATCATCATCAAATTACATAGGTAAATATATATTTAAAGTCATTTAGAGAATCTATATAGATAAAGACTATATTTTGAGATTGATTTTTAAACATTAGATTTTTAAATTATATTTTAAGATTGATTTTTAAACACATTTAAATCCATCAAAATCTTCATATAAAAAATCTTTAAAACAACTTGCCTAAGAGCACATATAGGAGTAACAATAATTGGGTGTCAGGCAGATGGGAGGGCAGGGAGGGGAGGGTGTATACATACATAATGAGTGTGATGCACACCTTCTGGGGGCTGGACACGCTTGAAGCTCTGACTGGGGGAGGGGCATGGGCAATATACGTAACCTAAACTTTTATACCCCCATAATATGCAGAAATAAAAGAAAACTTGCCTAATTATCATGTTATCATCTTATTTGTGTAAATTCATTGAATAATCACATAGATATTTATATACAAAAGGGGCATAAAAACATAAATTTTGAAAAAATTTTAATTACATTTAGGATTTTTGGAACTTAGAGAAATGTATATAAAAAGCAAAGAAATAATACAACACTTTATTACCAAATGATTGGTATCCAAGTTGGGATGTTTATACTCCTAAGATACATTGGGGTTGTTGAGGAAATTATTAAAATTTCTATTTGTATTTGATTTCTTATACATTTTTAGATACTATCTTTCTACAATTTTAACATATATAATATATAACATATATATGTTGATACAGTAGTAGTGTATGTATATACAATTTATTAATAAATACATAGAAATGCTTTGGGAATGTAGTATATTTTTTAATGAAAAACATGAATGATGAAAAATTGTATAGATACATGGGTAAAGGACATGGTCCTATAATATTGGAAAAATCAGCCCTATCAACATTTTTCATCAACATGTATCTAAAATATTGTAGGAAATTTTCCATATAAAACTTGCCTCATTGCCAGTTCTTTTTGTAACACACTCTCTCTCTTAACTATTTATTCAAGTAATACTATCTATGGCAGATGGGGTTGATTAACAGGTGGGCTGAAGAATACAATATTTGCTTGTTGAAATTTTTGCCTTGTATATAAAAAAGCTTAAATGCTATAAAGTAATTACAATGCAAATTTTCAATCGTTTAATTGAATTTTCTTAAGTCTAATCTTGTATTTGCAGAAATCATGAGCTCTTAAATAAGAAAAAAATAGTATTGTCATATTTTAAGCTTAATAAGGTGTATACATATATGTGTATGTATACAAAAAGAGTAGGAAAAAGAGGGAGAGAATCAATTAGATATAATATTTATCAGACAGACAACAAGGAAACCTCAATTTTTAATGGTCCTTAAGTTAAAATTGTTATACTTTATTTAATAAAAATGATATAGAATATATGAATCTAATAATACTTCATCAGATTAAGCTTCATAATTATTATAATTTTTAGACTTAAAATTATGATATGGAGGTGAACAAATTACACATTCCTAAGGTTTTGTTATTTGTTATTCTCTATTTCCTATGAAAGCTGGGGAATGAGGCTGTTTGTATACTGCTAGATTTCTTCAACCATCAACTTGAAAGCATACTGAGGGAAAAGAATGCCATGACAGATATATCCTTTCTTTTTTTTAATAACAAATAATGTTGGTTATAATATATGATCATTTCCAATGTGATAGATATTATTCTTTGCATATAATATTTCTTTTCTTCTTCAAAACAAAATAATAAGGTGATATTATCTCCATTGTACAGGTTAGGAAACTAAGGCTTTGAAGGAGTTCAGTTACTTGCCCTAACAAAGTTTTAAAGCGGTGAGGGCATAATTTAAAAGCATATCTAGATCTGTGTAGGTTTCCAGCTACCACAGTCAATTAACTAGGACTTTGTCCTGAGTTCCTATTTTTTTAACTAATTTTTTATTTAAGAATTAATCATTTAAATTAAAATATACAATTGGACGTCATTATTATATACAACATCATGTTTTAAAGTATATTGTGGAATGACTAAATCTAGCTAATTAAAATATGCATTACTTCGAATAGCTTCAATTTTTTTGGTGGCAATTCATTCACTCATAGCATTTTTCAAGAATACAGTATATTGTTAATTGTAATGCCCATGATGTATAATCGATCTCTTGAACTTATTCTTTCTATCTAACTGAAATTTTGTGTCCTTTGTTCAACATCTCCCTAACCCCCTCCCCAACCCCATCAAACCACCCCAGCCCCTGGTAACTACCATTCTACTCTCTGCTACTAAGAGATCAACTTTTTAAACTTCCACGTGTAGGTGAAATCATGCAGTGTTTCTCTTTATGTGACTGGCTTATTTCACTTAATAAAATTTCCGACAGGTTCATGTGTGTTGCTGCAAAGGACAGGATTTCCTTCTTATTTCAGACTATGTAGTATTGCATCTTGTATACATACCACATTTTCTTTACCCATCGATCTGATGATGGACACTTAGGTCACTTCCATATCTTAACTATCATAAATAGTGTTACAACGAACATGGGAATGCACATACCTTTTTAACATACTAATTTTATTTTTTGGACAAATAGCTGGTAGTGGGATTGCAGGACTGAGTTCATATGCTATTAATATTTTTCACTCTAGTGAGAAAGCCACAAAAAATAGAAATCTCGAGAGCCAACCCTAAAGATCCACCAAGTTTCCTTTTTCTTTGTCCCCCACATTTACCATTACTTCTCCTCCTTCATGAGCACCTTCTACATAATATTCTAAACAAATTCTTAAAATGAAGAAAGATTTGTAGCTACAAATAAAAAAAGAAACTCAAACACCTTACTTATGCCACCAAAAATATCTGCTTCCCACTATTGGCATAATTGTATCATTCTTGTATCCTCACTTTAAACTTGAAGTTCTTTAATGTGTCTTATAGAGAACAAGATGAGGGAAATCTTTCTTTCGCCATTTGCAATATTTCAATTTAAAATAAAATCTCCTAGAGAGTAAAGTCTGCGGAGATCAGTGACCTGTGTAGTTCTTCCCGAATCTGCCCACAACAGTGACAGTTTGTACCAACTTGATATGCTCACAGGGGAATTTGTATCTAGGAGAGCCGGGATGATGCTCTTAGCATATTTTGTGTAAATTAATAACAATGGCCACTTAATTGTATGCTAGAAATGATTTCAAACTCCATGCAATGTTTATAATAGTGAAAAAGTTGTATGATTTTCTTACTGACATTGTCAGTTCTGGTTTTTACATACAGAACAATCAGATAGACCAGAACATCATTTGATAAATTTGTCTTTAGAATAATATCTATGAACAATTTTAAATTGACAACCTAGAAATTCTAGATTCTCACTTTTTGATCTCTAGTGGAAGCAAATGTAACGACAGCATGGATTCTGACTCAGTGTCCTTTAACCTCAATGTGCAGGTAATACCTTGTTTAGTTTCCATGTACAATGGTCATTTGTCTCCTTGCTGTGACTGCCAAAAGACTTGCCAATTAGTGTCAATCGTAGAGGTAGTTCGTTTGGGAATGTGAGCACTAAACCAGGAAAAACATACCAACATCATTAACATATTTTTATGAAAGTAGGAGCAACACAAATTTGTCATTAAGAAATTTACCCTAAAATGTAATCTCATAATATTCCCCAGTGTCCAAAAATTTCGAACTACATCAATTAATTTCATCAAAATGAAAGTAATGTATAATCACATGGTATTCTGTAAAACTACAGTTGAATCTATAATAAAGGCATTGTATTTCTTTTTACCATTTCCCAAACTACCTCATGCACCTTGATGACTAATGCCTGCAGAAAATCAGTAACCAGAAGACAGCCTTCTGACTGTATTCTTTCATATTATCTTTTCTGTCTACTCTGAAAATTACACTAGGGGGATTCAAAATGGGCATAAGGTAAAGAAACACTTTCACACTTAATCTAAAGGGAAATACTCCTTTCCCAAGAGATGGCAGGTAATTTATAGTTAAACATTTTCCTTTGATCTCTATAACACTTTTTCTATTTGGAGTTAATTTGATTAAGTGCATACCAAGAGGGAATGGAAAAAAAAAAAAAAAACCAAGAAGAAGAAGAAGCGTTTTCTTTGGGCAGGCAGCCAGGCACAGAGCCGCAGAAACTTTTTTTAATTGATTGAGCCACTAGTGAAACAGATAATTGACTCAAAATTAGAGCTGGACTCTGAAGGCACCAAACATCTCAAATAGGGAATCTGGAGCATGGGAAGACCTGTGCATTTTTAACATTTATGTATCCAGAAACTTCTCATTTAAAAAAAGTTTTAATGAAAATTCTGCTTTTCTGTGCACCAAAGAAATGGACACAAAACATTAAGTCGTTAAAAATTTGTATATATTCTTTTAAATACTTGAGATTATTTCAATATGTTCATATTGATAAATACATTATATTTGTCTTATTAGCTCAAAGCAGAAGCCATCTTGAACTAAAAAATGATCCTAAATATGAAAGCATCTCTAATTCCTCTGCTCTTTTCAGTTTGGGCTTTTCAGGTGTACACAACTATTTATCATAGGTACTTGATTTTACTTCAGATATATTCTATTTTCTGAGCCACTTTTTTATATTATTCTCTGTGTCTTCTTACCAATTCCTATACAACTTTATTGAACACTTATATATTATTATACAGAAAAAAATATAAGATGGACATAGAAAGTCCTAAATAATACCAAACATGTAAAGTTTAGGAGGAATTCCTTTGCATCCCTGCAGGGCTGAGTTTAAAAAAGAAAAAGAAAAAGAAGTTAAAAAAAAAAAAAAAAAGGTTTCGGTGGAAAAAATCCTAATGCTACATTTTAGGTTTACACCCTTAAATGTGATTTTAAGAAATGAGCAAAAGCTAAGTTAGTTAAACATGTGCTGATATGTATCGAAGCCTTAATGTCAGTTAAATATAATTTTGATATTTAATTTCTTTAGCCTTGAGAGATTGGGAATAAGGCTAAAAATGCATGGTATTTACTTACAAGATAAGACAAGGTTTTGTAAAGCCATTTCAGTACTTCTAGTAAAATCAGGATTCCTTCTCAAAATAAATCTGAGTCAGTACCAGAGGCTTATTTACAAGGTGTAAAACAGTTAAGAAGACATTAGAAGGTTAAACTCAGAGGAAACCTTTGGGAAACTTGATCCAGGCTAGTTAAGGTTGTGTTACCAAAAAAGTGATGCCTATGCCTGCCACACAGCCTTCCAGGAGAATAGTATATCCAATAAGTTATTTTACAAACAAAAAAATGCTGATACTGTTAATTCTTTACTTGATTTTATTAATATGGTTGTGGATGGAGCTGTTTGGTGCACCAGAAGGACAGGCAAAGTCTGCATATCCTTCATTTGAATAGTCTTGTTGGCCAGGTGACAGTTGTGTTGTGATGCCTACAGAGGGACCCTGGCAAATTTACTGGATCTGGAAGTTGCCATTTTAGGGACTTACTTTGCTTCTTCAACTTGGAACGTCAAAAAACTAAAGAATGAAGTTTTATTTCTAGCATTATTATGAATATGCTATAATCTAGCTATTCATGCCTTCATCTTAGAGATGAGCATCTGAGACTCTGAGGGTTTAAGTGTCTTGTTCAGGGATACCTAGCAAAAGACCAACTCCAGATTAGAACCCAGATCAGTATCATTAAAAAGAAAAAAACCTCATGTGTTTTCTACTCCACTATATCATTATCAGTAAGCCATTTTAAAATAATATTGTTATACAGTAACTTCCATGTGGCAGGCACAATTCTAATCAATGAAGCTGATTCAGTGAAGAAAATCCCATATCCATGAAACTCACTTCTTTCCTCTTATAATGATTGATGTCCACAGTGTTAGTACTTCACTACCACATTTTTGTCAGGTTCTCAAATGTATTATTGTTCACGCTGACCAGCCTGTTTTCAAGGTTTATGTGAATAAATGACTAATCTTTAAAAAAAATGAGTTTCACAGACAGTGATAGTCATATGCAACTAATAACATTTGTTCACAGGATAAGGGAGGGTGTGTGAATTCTTGGAGAGAATTCTAATTGCATGCTTTGCCTCCTTCTTCCACTAAGATTCTGAGGCAATCCCTAGAGGATTATGTTTTTTCTTCCTATACTTAAGAATAATTGCATTAGTAGCCTGCTATTACTGATGAGGACTGCCATATCCCTGGAAAACTTAGGGGAGAGAAAAGTAAGAGCAGTGCTAGAAGAAATATATATATTTTTTTTCAGAGCACTGAATCTTGAGTCTCTACAAGTACATTTGGATTTGCTTTTTCTGCATGGTTTAAGTCATATACCCTCAGAGATGCACCTCACTGGCAGCAAGATAAACTGAGTTCTGAAAAAAAGATCCAGAATAATGTTTAACCAAGGAACCTCAGATATCTTCCATATATATATACCTATATAGCAAAATCTCTCATACACTTTTTGTGACAGTGTATATTGGAGCCAACCTATTGCAATGTTGTCAATACCTACCAAAATTTCAAATATATTTACACTCTGAACCAGCAATTTCATTTCTAGGTATTTATCCTATGGATATACACACATACAAGTGAAATCATATTTGTACAATTTTACTCATGTAAAATTTACTCATGGTAGCAGTGTTTGTTAAAGCCAAAAAATTAAAACAACCTAAAAATTTTTATGGAAATACTAATTATATATACACATATAATATACAAATTATATCATATATATTTAGCCTATCAACATAAAATATTTTATAGGCATAAAATTGAGAAATCTTTTTATGTGTGGAAGAATATCCAAGATATACTATTTAATTAACAAAGAAAGGAGCAGAAGGTGTAGAAGGATGTTTGAAGTACTTCATTATTGAGTAAAAGAGGCAAAAATATTTTTAGACATATTTTCTTACATAAGAATTCTCACAAACTCTCTAGTAAACGAACAACAGTGATTAAATTTTGGAAAGGCAAGTAACAAGCTATGTAGGGACAAGAGTGGAAAAGAGAAATTTCACTTATATACCTATGTATATAATAGTTTCAGATATTAAAATAATATGTCTGTATAATTTATATAACTAATAAAAACATTAATCAATTTAAAAATACATAAATTTAAAAAGCAGCAAATAAAAACACCTCTTTTTCTCAGGAATTTTTTTAATTTGGCTAGTCGGAGATAGTGATATTAACATTTTAAATATTTTCTATCTTTCATGTTTAGATACCATAAACATTACTTCAAGCTTTATCTACAATTATGTTATAGAAATCAGTGTGATTAAAAATTGCCCAATTCAATATAACTTCTAAAAACTAATATTGCAACTGACATTGAGTGGTATTTTGGAATAAAATAGAGTGGTCATTATAATAATTGGAGTAACATTATATCAAATTTATATTATAGATTCATCCCAAGATAAAATTTAAGAAGCCTATTGCTACAAATCCAATGCTGTTGTCATTTTAAAAATAAATCTAAATATATTTAGTTTCATGAAAATACTTTATCTCAAAATTTATAGTTTTATTAGCAAAGGAAGTAATTGTTTTGTTTGGAAATTGTACCTCACTAGTGTATAAACTACAAAGACATAAACTCTGAAATTAGGTGTACAGAGTATTTTACTTAGTATACAAATAGAAAAAAAAGATACATATATAAAATTTATGGATGTTTAAATTGATAGCACAAGGCTTGGTTTCATGGAACAATAATACAATGAATTTCAGGTTCTAATTCTGTGGGTATAAAAAGCACCACTCCTGATAAAAACATCTGGCTCTAGTGTCTCCAAAAACTAGTTCCACAAATTTTCAGTGCTCTTCAGAACATGGGAGTTGATTGTGATTAATCAGGGAAAAGCCCTTCTCTAATAAGGCTCTGTCCAGTCCAATTGCTGAACATGACAGTCCTGAGAATTACATTGCCAAATGGTCTACTAGAGATAGAAGGTTGAAAGATTGGATGAATTAAATAGCTCACCTTAGATGACCTTAGAAATGGACATTTTGACTGAAGGTAAAGAAAAATTCATGCATTAGTGATTTTGTATATTATATATGTATTTTAGAAGAAAAATATTATAGCACATTTCTTTCATACTAACTACTTCCAAGTATTATTATCCTGTCTAAATGCTGCAATCACTCAGGTGACAGCCTGTGGTGTGCGTCCTTCCCTTCACTCCTGATTACAGATAACATCTGTAGCATAAGGGTAAGAGAGGGAAGTGAGAGCCTGGACATGGAGAAAAGTCATCAGAAATCATAGGAGTATAGAAGCTCATTTTAATGACTTTGCCACCCCCGGTCAAGTGCCTGCTTCAGACATTTATTGTTATTAGAAAGTGGCCTTCTAAGACAAGTGAATCATTTCTCAGTGTGCTAGTCTTCAGCACAATTAATAGCCAGAGATTTTGTACGTAGATTTTCACCAGCTCAACAGCAAAAGGTCTTTAAATTGGTGAATACCTTTGTTGTATGACTCAATCATCACACAATCAGAAGGCTGTTCTGATTGTATGCAGATATGTCGTTAGTCTTACCAATAGAAGACATTACTTGGTTTAAAAATATATGCTTATATTTACTGGAATGTAAATATAAGTAAATATGAAAACACAAATTATCTAGCTGAACATATTTTCCAGAATAAATGCTAAAAATTTATATTACTATACATTTTTGTTTAAATGTACATTTTCTTTATTATAAAAATGATAGTTGATGTTATCTGTTAATTTTTGAATACTTTATTTTGGATGCTTTTCATATTTTATTGGCTCCTATTATCATTTAATTTGTAGGAACACTCATATATTAAAATTTTTAATGTTTTCATTTTTCTTGAATATCTTCTTTATTAGTTATTCATTTGTATTAAAAGTCTTGTTTAAGACTTTTCTAACACATGGAAAATTATTACATTCATTCAGTAAACTCTACTGGTCTGCCAGTAGTGACCTTGAAGAAAATATCATGGTCATGATCAGACCTAGAACCACTTGAACATCAAAATAAATAAATACGTGATGGAATATAACCCACAGGATAATATAAGGATCCATGAATTCAAATGGATGTAAATAAATTATTGAATAAATAAACAAAGGAATAAACAGAGAAAATGTACAGCTCCTTCTTGCAGTAGATTTTTCAATTAATAAATATAGAAGGAATAATGAAAAAGGAAAATTATAGTTTGGTGAAGAATACAGTAACACTTGTTCTAGGCAAGAAGCACCTATAAATGCCAAAAGTAGTGAGCAACAGTATGATAAAAAAAGAGAGATTTTCAGTGTTTCAAAGTACCTCCTCACAAGACTCTTATTAATTAAAAAGGTAGGGAAGGGCCAAGATGGTAGACTAGAAGCAGCCAGTAAAGACATTCGCCTTTAGAAGGATAGTCTGGGAAAGAGCATTGGGAATCAACAGAGAAGCAGTGAGAGACACTAAAAGCAAAGGAAAGGGGAGTATGGTGATCCAATCAGCTGGATAGAAGGTACCCAGGGGAGACACCCTCATGTGGAGAGGGAGGCAGATGAGAGAGACCCTGGGGAATTGTAATCCAAGCTGCAGTAGAGCCCCTTAACCCTTGTGGGTTCCAGGATTGGTGCAGGGAGCTGCCTGGAGACTGTGTAGCTGCTCTGCTTTGGAGTGAAGGCACCCGCAGGGTTCCCCTGGCTGCCAACCCCTGGGCACTGCAACTGGCGCCATTCTGAGGGCTTAGCCCAAGAGCACTATGTATGTCAACCTGGTGGCCAAATCCCTACTGTCTCCTCCACCACCGAGGGACCTGGGCAGAGCAAGTGTTCATGGATGCCCACACCTGCTGTTGCTGCCTAGGTTGACTCTTACTCAGCAACTGCCACCACTGCTACCACTGCCTCCAGCACTGCTGGGGCACGTGGACAAACCACACGCTCACCACCACCTGCTTCTGCTGATGCTGCCTAGGGAGCCCCGCCAAGCTGCCACTGCCACAGCTGCCACTGAGGGACCTGGGCAGGAGCAAAGCCCCAGGGATGCCCACTTCTGCTGCCACCACACAGAGGGGCTTGCCCCATTCCCACCAAGGCTGTCAGCAGCAGCTTGGGGACCAGCCCACACCTTCACATGAACATCCTCCATCATGTGGTTGGACTGTGACAACCACACAGGAATGGGGAGACAAAGAAGAGCAGTAGTATTACAGGTTCACAGTGTATCCACTCCTCTCCTACCTACTCGATCTTCTGGAGCAGAACCCAAGCACACAATCTGGGGCCTGGGAACTGGGATTACATAACCTAGTCTACCATCACTAGCACCTGAACACCCTCCCAAGGTTCTGAGTTCCAAATGACTCAGATTGCCAGCAACACCAGAGTGGGTTCCCATTAACATGAGCAAAAGGGTAGTTCACCTCCCTCTCTCTTCATTGAGCAATAGAGTTCCCAGCAAAGGAGAACAGATGTACCTTAAAGCTATCTGACCCTGAAGGAAGAGATTTCAGATGATGAGGAACTCTGAACTGTGGCAACATGCAAAGCATAAGAATTCTGGCAACATGCAAAAACAAGCCATTTTGAGACCCCCCCCCCAAAGGATCATATTAAATCTCCAGCAATGGATATCGAACAAAAGAAAAATGTTGAAAAAACAAATGTGGAATTCAAAATATAGATCACAAGTAAGATCAAGAGAATTGATGACAAAGTTGAAAACCAACACAAAGAAACCAAAAAAAATAATGTAGGACATGAATGAAAAATTCACTCAAAAGATAGATAATCCAAGAAAAAAGCATAATAGAACTTCTGGAAATGAAAGAGTCATTAGGGAATTTCAAAATACAGTGAAAAGTTTTAACAACAGACTAGACCAAGCAGAAGAAAGAATTTCAGAGCTTGAAGATAAGGCTTTCAAATTAACCCAGTCAGTCAAAAATGAAGAAAAGAGAAATAAAAAGAATGAATAGGCCGGGCGCAGTGACTCACGCCTGTAATCCTAGCACTCTGGGAGGCCGAGGCGGGAGGATCACTCAAGGTCAGGAGTTCGAGACCAGCCTGAGCAAGAGCGAGACCCCGTCTCTACTAAAAATAGAAAGAAATTATCTGGCCAACTAAAATATATATAGAAAAAAATTGGCCGGGCATGGTGGCGCATGCCTGTAGTCCCAGCTACTCGGGAGGCTGAGGCAGTAGGATGGCTTGAACCCAGGAGTTTGAGGTTTCTGTGAGCTAGGCTGATGCCATGGCACTCACTCTAGCCCGGGCAACAGAGTGAGATTCTGTCTCAAAAAAAAAAAGGAATAATCTCTCTAAGAACTATAGGATTATGTAAAGGAAACAAATATAAGAATCATAGGTATTCCTGACGGAGAAGGAGAAAAAGCAAAAAGCATGGAAAACCTGTTTGAAGGAATAATGGAGAAAAACTTACCTGGTATTGCCAGAGATTTAGGCATCCAGAGGCAAGAAGGTCATCAAACACCTGGAGAATTCATGAAAAATAGGACATCACCAAGGTACATAGTCAACAGTTCAGCCAAAGTCAAAGTGAAAGAGAAAATCCTGTAAGTTGCAAAATGAAAGCATCAAATAACTTACAAAGAAAAACCCATCAGAATAATGGCAGATTTTTCAGCAGAAGTCTTACAGTCAGAAGGGATTGGGGTCCCATTTTTAGTCTTCTTAAACAGAATAACTGCCAGCCAGAATTTTGTGTCCTGTAATCAAAAATGAAGGAGAAATAAAGTCTTTCCTAGACAAGCAAACACTAAAAAAATTTGTGACCTCTAGACTTGCTCTATAAGAAATGCTTAAAAGTGCTTTATATGTGGAACAGTACAATCAATACCCAATGTAAAAATACACAGAAATTAAAATTCATAGCTCTTATAAAACAGTAATGCAAGAAAGAAGATAAAGCAACTAGGTAACAATCAACATGATGACAAGAACAGTGCCTCATATATCAACATTTGATTTTAATCAATCTAAATACCCTACTTAAAAGATATAGATTGGCAGAATGGATTTTTAAAAAACTCCAAATATATGCTGTTTCCTAGGAACCCATTTAACTCACAAAGATTCTCATACACTCAAGGTAAAGGGGTGAAAAATAATGTTCCATCCAAATGGAAACCAAAAGTGAGCAGGAGTATATCAGATAAAATAAATTTTAAAACAACAATGGTTAAAAAAAAGACAGTCAGTATATAATGATAAATGGATCAATTCAACAAGAAGATATAACAATCCTAAGTATATATGCACCTAACATAGGAATTCCCAGATTCATAAAACACATTCTACTAGATATTAGGAAAGAAATAAATGGCAACATTATAATAGCCAAGGACTTCAACACTCCACTGACAGAACTAGATAGATCATCAGGGCAAAAAATTCAAGAAATAAATACTGGACTTCACACTCTAGAATAGATGACCTAACAGACATTTATAGAATATTGTACCCAAAAACTACAGGATATACATTAACTTCATCAGCACGTGGGACAAATTCCAGGATAGATCATAGGTTAGGACACAAAACAAGTCTAAGCAAATTTAGAAAAATCAAAATTTTACCATGTATCATCTAAGGCCACAGTGGAATAAAACTAGAAATCAACTCCAAGAGGAACTCTCCAAACTACACAAAAACAAGGAAATAAAACAACCTGCTGGTGAAAAATCTTTAGGTCAATTACAAAATCAAGATGAAAATTAAAAAAAGACTTTTTGAATTGAGTAACAAAGGCAACACAAGCTTTCAAAATCTCTGGGATACAGGAAAAGCAGTGCTAAGAGGGAAATTGATAGCATTACATGCCTACATTAAAAAGACAGAAATATCACAAATTAACAAATTAATGTCACACTTCAAGGAATTATAAAAAGCAGAACAAGCCAAACTCAAAGGTATGAGAAGAATAAAATAACATAGCTCAGATCAGAATTAAACAAATTGGAAGCCAAAAAAATACAATACAAAGGACTGATGAAATGAAGAGTGGTTCTTTGAAAAGATAAACGAAATCAGCAGATCACTGGCTAGATTCATTAGAGGCAGAAAAGAAAAGGCTGAAATAAAATCAATTAAAAATGAAAAGGAGACATTACAACTGGTACTACACAAATGGGAAATATCATTTGTGAATACTAAGAAAACCTGTGTTCAAACAAACTAGAAAACCTATAGGAAATGGATAAATTCCTGGGAACACACAACCTCCCAAGCCTGAATCAGAAATAAACAGAAATCTGGAACAGACCAAGAATGAGTAGTGAGATTAAAACAGTAATAAAAAACTTTCCTAACAAATAAAGCCCAGGACCAGATGAATTGACAGCCAAATTCTACCAGAACTACAAAGAACAATTGACACCTATCCTACTAAAAGTGTTCCATAACATGGAGAAAGGGCAAATCCTCCCTAACATTCTACAAAGCCAGTATCACTCTGATTACAAAACCAGGAAGGGATGAAACAAAAAAAGAAAATTAGAGACCAATATTCCTCATAAACATAGATGTAAAAATCCTCACAAAATACTAGCAAACAGAATCCAACAGCACATCAAACATAGCATTCACCATGATCAGGTGGTTTTCATCCCAGTGATGCAAGACTGGTTCAACATATGCAAGTCAATTAATGAGAGTCACCACAAAAACAGAATTAAAATAAAAACAATATATTCGTGTAAATAGATGCAGAAAAAGCATTTGACAAAAAAGATCCCAAACAACCATTGTCATACTGAATGGGGAAAAGTTGAAAGAATTCCCCCTGAGAACTAGAATAAGACAAGGATGCTACTGTCATCACTTTTATTCAACATAATAATGGAAGTCCTAGCCAGAGCAATCAGGCAAAAGAATGAAATTAAGGACCTCCAAAAGAGGAGGTCAAATTATTCCTGTTTGCCTCTGACATGATCTTATACCTAAATCCCTTAAAGACTTTTCCAAAAGACTCATGAAATTGATAAAATCATTCAGTAAAGTCTTAGGTTACAAAATTAATATACACAAATCAATAGCATTTCTATACACTAGCATCAGTCAAGCTGAGAGTCAAATCAAGAACTCAATACCATTTACAAGAGCCCCAAAGGAAATAAAATACCTATGAATATATCTTAACAAGAAGGTGAAATATCTCTACAAGGATAACCACAAAACACTGATGAAAGATATCATAGATGACACAAAAAAATGGAAAAAATAAAACCCATGCTCATGGATTAGGAGAATCAATATTGTTAAAATACCCATACTGCCCAAAGTGATCTACAGATTCATTGCAATTCCTATCAAGATACCAATGCGATTTTCACAGAATTAAAATAAAAACCTAAATTTCATATGGAATTTTAAAAAAGGACCTGAATACCCAAAACAATCCTAAGTAAAAAGAACAAGTCTAGAGGCATTGAATTACCTGACTTTAAATTATACTACAAGGCCATAGTAACCAAAACAGCTTGGTACTGGTGAAATGGCAAACGCATAGATCAATAGAACAGAATAGAGAATCCAGAAGTAAAATCGTATAGCCACAACCAATTGATTTTCAACAAAGCAGACAAAAAGATACACTGGGAATTGACATTCTATTCAATAAATGGTGCTGGAAACATTGTGCAGATGTATTTTCCAGGTGTTAGAGGTATATCATTAAGGGAAATTTCCAGAAGTAGAATCACTCCACCATAAGGTAAATGCACAAGTAATTTCATTAGACACTGCCAATTCTCTTTCATAGGGGCTGCACCATTTTTCCTCCTGTGAGCAATGCATGAGAGTGTCTATGCTGTAGTGGGACATTTTAGAAAAAAACAAATAAAAATTAAGAAGGCATTATGGGCTGAGTTGTATCTGTCCCAAATTCATATATTGAAATCCTAACTCTCAGTATCTCAGAATATGACTGTTTTTGAATATAAGGTCTTTAACAAGGTAAGTTAAAATTAGATTACCAGGGAGGGCCCTAATTTAATATAACTGGAATCCATATAAGAATAGGAAATTAGGACACAAACACACAGAAAGGGAAAACCATGCAATGACACAAGAAGACAGACATCTACAAGTCAATAAGACAGGACTCAGAGAAAACAACCTTGCTGATACTTTGGTCTTGAACTTCTAGCCTCCAGAACTGTAAGAAAGTAAATTTCTGTTATTTAAGCCACCCAATCAGTGGTAAATTGTTATGGTAGCCCTAGAAAACTAATACAGAAGGCCACCAAAATTTTGAAAATACAAGCAAACTTGACCTTCTGGACATATTATAGAACATTTACTCAAAACTGTATAATGTATCTTTTATTTGAGGAGTACATGAAACATTCCTAAAAACTGATGATATCCTGGGTCATAAAATAAATCTCAACAAAATTTCAAGGTTATAATTTGCAGAAACTACATCCATTGACCAAAATGCCATTAGCTAGAAATTAATAAAAAGAAGAATAAATTTTTTACAAACTCTAAATGTTCAGAAATTAAAAAATATTTTTCTTAATAACCATTGGGTCAAAGATAAACTTATAATGGATAACATAAAATATTCCTAATTCACTATAATGAAAATGCCACATATAAAAACATGTAAGATGCAAACTTGCACAAATACTTAAAAGAAAATTATAGCCTTAAATGCATATATTGGAAAAAGAGATGCAACACTTTATCATGGACCTGATATTAGATAGGAAGCACATGGAGCCAATATAATAAATTGACTCTTGGCCCAAGTCTGATGCACAGTGATTCCACTGTTTCCACATAATGCACAATTGGGATAGACATACTTAGGAATTGGCTGGATCCCATATTTGTTTCTTAGACAGTGAGGTAATAGGTATAATCATAGAGAAAGCCAAGTATTATAGAAGCTTCTGAAATCTCCCTCACACCAGCATGCAGTTGTAAAGAGCATTGCATTTAGAGATAAAGGCAAAGAAAATAGTGCCACCATTAAATATATAAAGGTTGCAAGGTATGGTGGTCCTCTTTATATCTCTATTTAGTGTAATTCCAGAAACATGATGGCCCCTGAAGGATGATAGTAAACTGTTGTAAATTCAACTAAAAATGACCTCCAGTGGCAGCTACTGTACCACATGTGGTACCTCTGCAAGAATAGATCAACTTTCTTTCAGATGCTTGATATTGCAGCCATGGTTTAAAAAAATGTGTATTCATTTCCATTCTTATAAGGAAGGAGAATAGAAACAGTTTGGACTCAAGTGGGAAAAACAAGAGTTTATAGTTAGTTAGATCTTTTGTTTTGTCATGTATGGAGAAGCTTGAACCATCTGGGCATTCTGTAGAAAATCACATTGGTCTACTATATTTATGATATCAAGTTAATCAGAATGAAAAATAAGACTTGTCTAGTGCAAGAAAGACAAATATGTTAAGGATGAACTCTACGAAGTTTCAGATATCACTATATAAAAGAAGTTTTTAGGGGTCCAATGGTCTGGAGCATGATAGAACATCCCTTCAAGCTCAAAAATATTTTCTTGAAACTCTAACCTCTAAGGACAATGAACAACTGCCTAATATTTCTCTTTGGGCTCTGGAGAAGACTGCTAGGCACTTTCTAAACTTAGGAAAACGGATTCATTTACTGAGCAATTCTGACGGCTGCCATCTTTGCAGAGCCCAGACAAAGAAAGGGTTTTGATATTGGTCCAGAATGGAGTTCATTATTGCCATTTGGGCCATGTAACATGCTGATCCTATGGTATTAAAGGCATCTTGGTATGAAGTTCAGGGAAACTCACAGGAGAAAAATCACAACACAAGCTTTATGAAACTTTAGAGCAAGGCCATGCCACCTACAGCAGAGAAGTATACACTATTAGCAAAATAGCTGTTGGTGGGCTATTGGGCTCTGGTACAGATGGGGCACCTAACTCTGGAGCCTCAATTGACCATGGATCTAAAACTGTCCATAATAAGCTGAGTTCCAACAGAACTACTAAATTATGAAATCAGAGTAGCCCAAAGAAATCTATTGGAAAGTGGTTCATCCTGAATCAGGCACGAGCAGGGATAGAGGGTGCAAGTAATTTGTAACAGGACTGGCGGATGCCTTCTAGGGGATGTTAACATGTGCTACAAAGACCTTGCATTTCCCACAGGTCCACCCAGTTATCTCTTCCCCAGACTTTATATCCCCAAATCTTCCAATCTTTCTCTGCTATACCCCTGACCAATCAGCCAAGCAATTCACCACTGCCCATAACCATGACATGGATGGAGAGCATGAAAAGGTCCATGATATATTGGACTTAGTGATACTTTTCTTATTTATTTTCCTAAAGGTTTTATAGTTTTAATTTTTACATTTAAGTCAATGATGGATTTGGAGTTAATTTTTGTATAAAGTGCGAGACAAGGTTAATTTTTTGCCTGTAGATGCCCAAATGCTTCAGCATCATTTGTCGAAAAGACTTTCTTTATTGAATTAATTTTGAAATTTTGTCAAAATTATGTTGAAAATATTATATGAGTCTATTGCTGGGTTCTGTATTCTGTTCCACTGATCTATGTGTCCATTTACCAATACTACACAGTCTTGTTTACTGTAGCTAATAATATCTCAAAATAAGGTAGATTGATTCCTCCCACTTTATTCTTCTTTTTCAGATTTCTTTTAGTTATTCCAGTTCTTGTACCTTTCTATATAAATTTTATAATAATCTTATCCATCTTTATACATACATATAAAACTTTCTGGGACTTTGAATTAAATCTTCATATAAATTTGTATTATATATACAATTTTCTGACATTGACTTCTTTACTATTTAAATCTTCCAATTTATGAACATCATGTGGCTCTCCATTTATTAAGATCTTCTCTTATATCTTTAAGCAACATTGTGTAGTCTTCAAAATACAAGTTTTAAATTTATATCTATATATTTCATTTTAACTGATAAATTAAAAATGTTATGATATATTTAATTTTGGTATTCATGTGTTCACTGTTAGTAGATAGAAATCCAATTCATTTTTATGTGTTATCTTGCATCCTGTGAACATGTTGAAGTCACTTATTAGTTCTAAGAGGGTTTTTTTGGTTTTCAGGACTTTTTTTAGATTCCTTCAGTTTTTTATGTAGATTTTCTGTGTTATTCATAAACAGGGGCAGTTTTATTTCTTCCTTTGGATCTGTATTTTGTGGGGATTTTTTTGGTTGGTTTTTGTGTGTTTTCTGGTTTTTGTTACTGTTTTGCCTTATTGCACTGGCAAAAATTTCCCAAATCATGTCAAATAAGACTAATGAGAGCAACTATCCTTGCATTATTTCTGATCTTAGGAGTAAATCATTTAGTCTTACCATTAAGTACAATGTTTATGGTGGATTTCTTATTGTAGATAACATTTATCAAGTTGAGGAAATTCTCCTTTATTCTCAATTTAATCAGAAATGTCCTTCAATTTTTGTCAAATTCTTTTTCTATATCAATTGATGTAATCATGTGATTTTTCTTGTTTAGCTTGATGAATTACATTGATTGACTTTCAAATATCAAATCAACTTGGCATTCCAAGAATAGACCTAACTTGGTGATGGTGCATAATTCTTTTCATATGTTACTGAATTCTATTTGCTACTATTTTGTTAAGAATAATAATATTTATATTTATGAGTGACATTAGCTTATACTTTTGTTGCTGTTGTTATTCTGTCTTTATCAGGTTTTGGTGTCAGGGTAATGATAACTTTATAAAATGAATTGGGAACTGTTGCTGCCTCTTCTATTTTCAGGAAGAACTTACTTAGCATTGGCATTAATACTGATTTAAATGTTTGGCAAATGCTCCAGTGAAACCATCTTGATTTGAAGATTTCTTATTTGGGAGTTTTCAAATGACAACTTCAATTTCATAATTCTAGGGCTATTCAAATTATCTACTTCACATTGAGTGAGTTGTAGTAATTTGTGATTTTTAAAATATTGTTTCATCTCATTTAAGTCATCAAATTTATGCACAGAGTTGTTTGCAGTATTCCCTTATTATCTTTTTGTGCCTTCAAAGTATGTAATGATATCCCCTGTTTAATTGCTGTTATTGGTAATTTGTGTCTTTTCTCTATTTTTATTCTTTGTAATCTTGCTAGAAGTTTGTCCACTTTAATGATCTTTTCAAAGAACAAGCTCTTTATTTCATTGATTTTCTCTATTGTTTTTCTACTTTCAATTATGTTGATTTGCCTACTAATCCTTATTATTTTCTTTTTTCTGTTTGTTTTGGGTTTATTTTTGCTATTCTTTTTTCAGTTCTTGAAGTAAGAGCTTAGATCATCTACTTGAAACTTTCCCTTTTTTTCTTATGTATGCAGTTAGTACTCTGAAAATCCTCATTCATTAATGCTTTAGTTGTTACCCACAAATTAGGTATGTTGCATAGTCATTCATTTAGTTCAGGTTATTTTTTAAATTACTTGTGATTTCCTCTGTGATCAACAAATTATTTAGAAGAGTAGTGTTTAGTTTCCAAGTGTTCATTGGTTTTCCTCTCATATTTCAATTATTGATTTCTAGTTTGATTTCATGGTTGTTAGAGAATTCACTTATATTAGTGAAGGCTTTCCAGAGAAACAGAACCAATAGAAGATAGATAAGTAGATAGATATAGATATACAGAAAGAGATTTATTATGAAAAATTGGCTCACACAACTATGGAGGCTAGTAAGTCTAATGATCTGCTGTTTGCCAGCTGGAGAACCAGGAAGGCTGACAGTGTAGTTCCATTGTGTGTAAGAACATCTGAGAACCAGGGGAGCCAATGCTGTAAGTCCTAATCTGAGTCTGAAGGTGTGAGAACCAGGAACACCAATATCTGACGGCCAGAGATTACGGATGGATGTCTCAGCTCAAGAAGAGAGAAAAAAATTGCCCTTCTTCCACCTTTTTGTCCTATTTAGGCCCTCAATGGATTGGATCATATCCACCAACACTGGTGAGAGAAATTTTCTTCACTCAGTCTGCTGATTCAAATTCTATTCTCTTCCATAAACACCCTCAAAGACACACCCCAAAATGTTTTACCAGCTATCTGGGCATCCCTGAGCCAGTGAAGTTGACACATAAAATTAATCTCTATTCATTCTTATTCGTCTTTTTTCTCTATATTGCTTGAGTTGGGTAATTTTTATATTCCTATCTCTTTGTTCAGAGAATTCTTTATTCTGTCCCCTCCATTATGTTATTGAGCCCAACCTTTGAAATTTTATTTTAGTTATTGTATTTTTGAGTTCTAAAAATTTCGTTTGGTTCTACTTCTTCTCTCTTATTTCTTTGTTGAGTCTTTCTAATTTTTTAATTTGTTTCAATTGTGTTTGTAATTGCTCATTTAATCTTTTCTTTTGATAGCTATTAAAAATCTTTGTCAGATAATTCTAACTTTTCTATTATCTTGGTGGTGGTGTCTATTGATTTTCTTTTTTCATTTAGTTTTAGATCTCCCTGGTTCTTGGTATGACAAGTGATTTTCAATTGAAACCTGAATATTTGGAGTATTATAGTATGAAACTTTGGATCTTATTTAAACCTTAATTTTCAGCTGGGTTCCTCTGACACCATTCAGGCAAAGGAAATAGGAAAGACGTTGTCTTGTTACTGAGGGGGCTAGAAGTCCATGTACCCCTCTTGGCCTCTAATGAAAATACTGACTCTCCAATAGGTCGTCTCTGATACCACTCCATTTGGGATAAGGATGGCAATTTATTACTTCCAGGTGGGAATAAAAGCCCACCCTCCTTAACCATCTCCATTGATATCATTGGAGGAGGGGGTAGGAAGATGGAATGGGGACTTACGCTCTGGGTAGGGATGAAAGTTCCTGCTCTTTACTGGACCTTCTCTGACACAACCCCAACGTGAGACTCTGGATGCCTTGTTACAGCCTGGAAAGTATGCAAATCTAGGCTCCTCATCTGGCCTCTGGCCTGTCCAGGGTAGGTGAGGAACAAGAGCTTTTTCTGTTGTGTTTGGATGCGGTAGAGAAGTCATTGTCTAAAGATTTTCCATCTTGATAAACTGACTTCTCCTGGTGATTTGGCTACAGATAGTACAGATAGTAGGATTTTTTTTCTTTTTTCTTTTTTCTCTTTTTTGCATCTGTTGGCATTTCTACATTGCTAGCTTTTTTGTGTAGAGTCTGGGAAATATGAGGGAAAAATTAAACCCAGGAAATTTAACGCCATGTCATTCTTTGGATTTCCAGTTTCCTAGGTGGTCTCCTTTCTTCTCTACAGCTTTCAGAGTCTTATTTTGTTTGTTTCTTTGTTTTTACATATAAAAATTGAGTTTTTAGATATATTCAGTAGGAGGAATATGGAAAAGTATGCCTACTCCATCTTTTTTTTTGTTATTTTTTTGAAATAGGGTCTTGCTATGTTGCCCAGGCTCTTCTCAAACTCATGGCCTCAATCAATCATCCCACCTCAGCCTCCCAAGTAGCTGGGATTACAGGTGTAAGTCACTGCACCCAACATGACAATTCACATTTAATATACTTTTAAAAAATATTCATCAACTTTCTTTTTCTATGGAAGTGACTTAAATTTGCAAAGCCTCCAATTTTATAAAAACTATGAGTTTGTGATATGTTCAGAATAACTGCAACTGGAGTCTTTCAACCTCTGGAACTTCAAGTTCTCTTTTTTTTTTTAGTGAGAAATGGAGAGAAATATAAATTAAAATTAGCTCAGTGTGTTGCGTTAATTATTCCACTTATTGCTTATTATCTTGCTTTGTGGTTTTATGTGCCTCTGAACTGTAGAAGAGATTAGAAAGAAAAAGTAGAATAAGCTAATTAAACTTGATCCTCAAAAAAATCTAAAAAAAAAAAAAACCCTTGCAAATATAGATAAAAATGTGAGGTAAAATTTTAACTAAGCTATTAAAAAAGTTTCTGAGAAAATCCATATAAGGTGTATCTATTTATTTCATATTTATCTTTGTGATTCGCTCAGGAGAAAGAAAAGTTGAATGTGTTGGCAGCAAATCTCAGATGCCCAAGAACTCAAGCAACTATAAATCGAACTTTTTAAGGAGTATTTTTAACCACCTTTACCAAATTATTAATACCAAATCAAATTAATCTCTCTCTATATATATCCCTCCCTCCCTTCTTCTCCCTTTCTCTCTACCATTGCCTGTCCCTCTGTCTTTTTCTTTTTCTTCTCTCCCTTCCTTCCTTCCTTCTTTCCTTCTTTCTTTCTTTCTTTTTCTTTCTCTCTCATTTTTATCTCTCTCTTCCCCCTTCCTTCCTTCCTCATCTTCCTCCTCCTTTTCTCCCTGCCCCTTGTCCTCCTTCATCTCTTTTCTTTTTTTTTTTCCTTTCTTTTCTTTCTCCCTCTCCTTCCCTCCCCTCCTGTCCTCTTCTCTGCTGACTTTACATCCTTTATCACTACATATCATTTAGGACTATCTTCTGGATATTTTTATCTCACAACAGAAAGTATTAGTGACTACTACTTTCTGTCCAGAAAAGATGTTTCCAGAGGAGAAAATTTTTAAAAATCTATGAATTAAATATCAAATTAAGAAAACAAAATTCTTAACAACCTGGGTTCTAAAATGTCTGCTATCAGCTCTCTTTGCTTTATGAACCTGTTAACTTCCTACATGGAAAATAATATATGGTAGCAAAGTTTTCCCTGAATTTTCACCCTTTATCTTCTACTCTATTTTTGCCTTATTTAAGTAGAGTGAAGGACTAACACAAACATCTTTTCTCTAGCCAAGTACCACTACTCAAAGAGCTAGAGAATTATACAAAATTAAATGGAGTTTTCATTTTTTTTAAATGCTTGATATGTAATTTTTAAAAACATTCTAACCAGGGTTCATTATATTGTGGCCTTGATAACTGTTCATTTCATACCCTGGTTAATTTGAATCTTTCTACTAATTAGAATGGTTTCCAAAAGTGTTCAAAAAAGATTGAAGTCTTCATCTAGCTATACAATATATAAATTCAATTTTAAGTGTAGACTTACACATAAATATCTGAATCTTCCCACTGTTTGTGGTGTTCTACCAATTTGTTTTAAACAGTGCTGGGAATATTAAGCAACACAGCAACCTCTTACAACAAAGGTGCTATTAAGGGCTGTTGCATCAATAATGGGTGGATGTAAACTCCCTAAATAATCATAGATTGGATATTGTGTAGCAGTTTCAAAGGCACAATTATAGCCCATTGTGTCAGTAATGTGTGCATTTAGGCCTCATAATAGCGCATATTGGCATAATGACTGTGAGATAGTGGAACTAGTTACCAAAGGGTAGATTCTCATTTCCTTGGTATATTTTAAAAGCGGAAATAACTATCTTTTTGAAATTATTTAGGATCATTCTTACTGGAGTCAAGGGGTTGGAAAAATCTTGCCTCTAGTGGGCTCTTGTGGCCCTGTGTCATTAGAAAAAAAATTACTGAACTATTACTCAAGTTGTTCTCAACCTTGCTTCAGAGATGCAGAGCTCAATTTAGAATACACTTGTGTGGCATCTGTTTCAATTCACCTCCCACCCTAAAATGTGAAAAATCTGTGCATATATCTTTTCTATGTGCTGTCATCTCCTAACTTGCAAGCCCACTGTTTCTAACAGAAAAATAAATTTAAGAAAAAAATAGAGACTAAGCATCTCCTATTTAACATTATTATTCCATTCTTGATCCCATCCTGAAAAATCAAATGATCTGCCTTAAAATGCTAACCTGAAGCCTATTTCCCAAGGTTTTTTTTTTAATAGAAAAAATGATGTTATTATATAGCAAACAAAAACTTGTGACTCAGTCCCTAAAATATAACTAAAAGACAGTAAAATGTTTGTATGTATATAACAAACAGTTGTAACAGAGGTAAAGGTCTGAAAAGGGCAGCAAAATGTTTTACTTGTCCTTTTAAATTCCCTTACCCTTTTGGGGAATTAAAACCTGCATTCCTTCCTGAGGCCACTACTAACAGGGGCAGAAAAATGTCCTTTGCTGTCTGTTTTCTATTCTGCAGGAGATGGCTCAACAGAATTGTCCAAGGGTCACAACATCATCATTGCCAGAGACAAGGTAGACTGAAATCAACAATTCTAGTTAAACAGCAATAGCCCAGAAGGAATGGCATGTGACACTGGTCACACAGAACCGAGCCCAACCCCTGAAAACCCTCCGTTTAAAAAGCTCTGTTTTTCTGCTTAAAGATAGGATGGTGGTCTTTGGAGACACCAATCTACTGCCCTCCTCATTTACCAGCAAATTAATAAACTTCTCTTTCCTTTTCCTCAAACCACTTGTCCTCATTCTTCCTTCTCACTGCTTTGGCCTTGGGGACAAGTACCGAGCTTTCAGTAACACTATCACATTAAGATATTAACTCCTTAGAACACCATTTTCTGATCACAACCTATTTTTAACAAGCAGTTTCTCTCTATGCAGTGGCATGTTCAGTTTCTTTGGCACCAACAATGTATTTTTGATAAGGTGTAGCAAAAAACAACACTCAAAAGTAAATAAACTGAATAAAAAATATAAATAAAAATTTATAGTAAAAATAAGAAAATTTCCAAAAATGACCTCTTTCTTATTTTTCCATTGGGGTAGAAAGTAAAGTTTGAAGAAAGTTGAGAAAAGGGAAGGCAAAAAGGATTACAGCAGTTTTTATTTGTTTGTTATTGCAAAAGGTAAAGTTTCAAAGGATCTGGATCACAGGAGGGGCAATCTCAGGCCAACTGTGAGATTCAGAGGCACCAACAGAGATTCTCCATTGTTCTAGGGTTGTTCTAGACACTCTCGTTTTTTTTCTTTTGAGATGGAGTCTCACTCTGTCACCTGGGCTAGTGTGCCATGGTGTCAGCTTAGCTCACAGAAACCTCAATCTCCTGACCTCAAGCAATTCTCCCACCTCAGCCTCCCAGAGTGCTAGGATTATAGGTGTGAGCCACTGTGCCCAGCCATTCTTTAACAGGAAGGAAGTAATACATATTTATGGTCAGTGATTAGAGTAAAAAAAAAATTATACTGTTTAATTTCATCTATTTTTAATGACATATGTTAGGAAAATCCAGTCAGTTTGGGGTTAAAATGAAAGAATATAGTTCATAACTACATTGTGCATCTTTCTTTGGACATTCATTTTATTTTTCTAAGCATCTAAACATAATTCTGATATTTTACCAATTTTTTTAGTAGCAACAACTTTCTTCCACACATGGTATATTATGGTTTGAACACTTAAATAAAAATCATTTTTCTATCAACATTGACAAAACCAAACCCAAATAGAAGTGATCATATCTTCTATGATCTTTCGGTTTTAAAAAACAAGAGGAAGTTTACTAAGAGGACATTAATGGAGAGACAATTTGGTGGGTACATTTATACTGCAAAGACAAACTCACCCACACACTATTTTCTTTAAAACTTCAAAGGTTCCCCAGTGTCAAAGTTCTTGTATAAAATATGTTTTCTTTTGTTCCTGGGCTTTCTCTATGAACTAGTATAAAATTCCACAGCATATTCAGTCTGCTTATAAGGCCCACCCTGGCTTTTCCATACATCTCCTCCTCCACAGTATGTGTTCTCCACAATCCTGGACAGATAAATTAGTTCCCTGAGTACCTTAAATTTTAGCAACAAATTATTAAAATTCATAGTCAATGTAAATTCATAACTGCTGTTAATAAATTTTACTTTTTATTTTTAGCTGTAACTTTTTAATTTCTGATTTGATTTATTTAGTTAATGTGTATACTAGTCACTATACATGTAAGTCTATATTTTAATAATATTCATGAAATCTTTTAAAAGTTTTATTAGTATTTGTTATAGGGATAAAAACTGAGGTAAGATTAAAAGTAAGGATAAGAATATTTCAGCAGAACTACTGGAAAACAAAGATGACCTTTTTAAAAATTCTCATTTTTTTTTTTTTACATAAACCACAAACAGAAACAATCAAATAAAAACTGTGCTAACCAGAAAACTACTAATACTTTAGGAGTTTTGAACTGAGTCCTTAAGAAAAATTCTCCGTTTCTTCCAGCATGCATCTATTTCTATATTCATACTTATAAAATATTTATTGGATAGTACACATTTAGTTATAGAGTTATAAATATCTCATATAAATATATATGTTAGAAAAATATGTATAATGTGTGTATATATATAAAGATATATACATGTATACACACAGAAACACTAATATAACTTTAAAATGTATTGTTCCAGAATGATTGTTATGTTCAATATGTTAAGCTATGCCTAATTTTTCTGAGTTATTTTAGAAGAGATATATATCTTCTTATATAACAGAAGGTCAATTCTTGAATAGTAAAGTCTCACTCATCAAGATAAATAATTTATAAAATTAAAAATGATAATGAGAGCTGTAAGAATTAAAATTGTCACTATATCTCCTTTGTGCTCTTTTAAATCTCAATTTTGCTAACATGTGCCTAGATCAGATTAGGGGCAAGTCAACTAAGGCTGTATGTGCAAGCCTTTAATTATGCCCTTGTTGAGAGTTGGCAGATTACAGCCCTGATAAGAAGTAATGTCAAAGATACCTGTTACCAAAAATCTTTTAATAAATTACTTATCATCTAACCATGATCAATGGCTGACTGGAGATGTTAGCATACCCAGGTGGGTCTTCAAATTAATACAAAAAATACATTCTATTCTATACTTACAGGAAATGATGACATATATAGCCAAACACAACACATCAGAAGGTGCCAAGGTGCATTTAGTCTGATATCTAAAACAAGGTTGGGAGGTTCTCAGGAAAATGGTGGATTAGTGGTGACCTCTTGGCTCTCTGCTCCCAGAGTAAGAGGTGAAGAATGCTGACAGCTACACAGGAGTGGATCGCTTTCCCACAAGAACAGCATCGTGAATCTGTGGGAAAGCAGCATGGGACAAGCAGAACTGGAAAAAAATAAAGGTGAACCGGAGAATCTACCACAAAGCCTGGAGAGTGTGAGATATACAATAGGGAATAGAGTGTGGGATGGCTGTGCCCATGGGCCGGCCAGGGCAGTGTGATCTGACCCACAGGAGGACGACTCTTCCTCCACCGACCTTCAGGTTCACTCAGGCAGCGAAGCACCTGAAGTCAGTGCAAAGTTGTGGCACGGGATGACAGGCTATGTGGAGAAGAGACAATAGCAGGAAACATTTTGAACTCTCCAAGTGCTCTGTGCTAGGTCCACACTGGGAGGGGAGGGACTGGTCTGAGTGGACACTTCCTGGGACCATGGGAGGAAGTTTGGAGACAGGCACCTGCCGCTGGCAGTCACAGGGACCAGAACAAAGGAGGTGAATGCCAAAAGGTAGGCTCTGCCCCTGGAAACTGCCGAAGATTCAGCTGGTGCAGGGTGGGACAGAGAGTGCAGGACCCCCTACCGGACTGACTTGAGACAGTGCATCAGGGAAGCAGTGGGGACAGCCAGTGGCTCATTGGGACAGCCTGCCAAACCCAGCACCCGCTGCTCCCTGAGCAGTCGCCTCCAGTGCTGGCTCTCTGTGGGTGGGCAGCCACCATTTTCAGGGTCCATATCCTAAAAACACTGTGGTGCATTGTGGATCTGGGCACTGCCCCTTCTCCAGCCCAGCAGGGCTCGTCCCGGCAAAGGTCTCAGGCAATGTCCCCGCCCCTGCCCAGCATAGCCCGGGGGGTTTGAGGTTACTGTGAGCTAGGCTGACGCCATGGCACTCTAGCCTGGGCAACAGAGCGAGACTCTGTCTCAAAAAAAAAAAAAAAAAAAAAGATGTGATCAATGGAGAAGAGACCAAATGTGAATAAAACACCTTCTATGAGCCATAAATAAATAAATAAAGCAAGGTTGGATCAAATACCATTCATTCATTCCACCATTATCTATCGACTACTTAACCTATTTAGATCACTGTGCTCTATTTTTAAAATATCAAAATAAAGTAGGCATTGTGGCTGCCCTAAAATTCCTCCCAATTTGTTACAAAAACAAATATAACAAAAACTTATAACACAATCTAATGATTGACATACCAAAGACAACATGCAAGGTATAGAAAAAGAGCTTATAGAAAAGAATATTCAATTTAGGAAGTCTGAGAAGCTTTCATGGAAGAGGGAGCATTAGGATTAAACATTACAAGGTAAATAGTTGTATGCCTGGTGGTAAGTGGTGGTGGAAAAGGCATTCTAAACAGAGGACGCAATTTTTGTAAAGTCTCAAAAGAGCTAGAGAAAGTATGGCATTTTCAGGGAACTAAAGTAGTTTGTTGTTGTTGAACCATAATGTGCAGAAGAAAAAATGTATATGAGGCTGGACAGGTAGCAGACCTAGATCATATCAAACACAGTACTGTTAATGCCTGGGTGAGACAGGCAAGCAAAGAAGCAATAACCATATATTGTGCTTCCATATAGGAACTCCAGGGAGTCTTTGCTGGAAATCTAGACAGCAGTATTTTCAGCATATCAAATGGCAGTTGAAATCATGGGCAGGATATCTGAATTAGAAGAGGAAGGTACATGTAGTTTCGTTTGGACAACAATATTGAATGTGCAGATCAGGAAAAAAAAGCTAGAATAAGTGGTCTATAAAGATAGAAGGACAATCAAAAATGAATGAGCATTCTTCCAGATATTCTGGGAGGAGTTAATTTGAAGCACTGAGTCATCAACTCCACCAAAGGCCTAAAAGGTCAAATAAAATTGAACTAAATATATGCATAGGATTTGGCAACCAGCAGGTCATTGCTTGTATTAATGAGAGAAATTCAATGGAGAGCCAATATTGCAATAGACATTTATAAATCTATAGCTAAGTGCAATTTGAAAGCCATGTTTCCCAATTTTCAGAACCAGAGACTTGAGAAAGAAAAGGATTTTCTGAATGCTAAAAGCTTGATTGCACATATCAAAGTTTAAAATGCAAAGGATTCACCAGTCTTATTGTCAAGAAGAATGTGTAATAAAATTATGAGCTTTTTCCCAAACAAAACCAGAAGGAACTGTGGGGGACCAACAGAGGCATGGCTTTAGGAAAAAGAGAATCTAATGGGACAGAAGTACTATTTAGAAACTAATGGGTCACTGAAAGTTTGAATAGAAACTTTGAATGAATTTAGGATACTTGAGAGAAAAAAACTCTTCTATGAGAGTTCCCAGTTCAGTTTTAGAGAAATAGTTTTATTTTGGCATACAGGATTTTGTGTGTGTGACAATTAATAAAAACCAAAAAAAGTTCACCCCAAAATATTATAATATATATTATGATATATATTATAATGTATATATATACTATAATATAATTCTTGGTCATCTCTTGAGATGGCCATTCAGACAGTCTGCAGACAGGACTAGTCCTGAAAAGCTGCCATTTATGGAGGAGATTTGCATCTATAGAGAAAATCTGCATTGGTAAAATAGACAGCCAGTCTTTCCCTGAAGTCCTTATCACCTTTGTCCAGATCTACGAAAGTCTGATACCTTTAAAAGTCTGACAGAGAAACTTTTACCACAGATTACCATCTAATCCTTTCTGAGAGCTGCTACCTGTTAATTTTCATCTATGTAACAAGACTATCTCTGTCCCAGGCCTTTCCTTCTTTCTCTCTCCCATATATGGCCTGTCTTGTCCTGCTCTGCACCCCCCATCCTCTCTGTAACCTAAAAGTGGTATAAAAATGTCAACCACCTGGCCTTTTATTCGAGTTTTCATATTTTGTATGGGTCCCATACACACATGTGCATGTTAGTAAATTTTGTATACCTTTTCTCCTATTAATCTTCCTTTTGTCAGTTGATTTTTAGTGAAACATCAGGGGGCAAAAGGGAAGTTTTCTCTCGGCCCCCCCAGTTTTGGTACTGGTGATCAGGACACCAAAACCTCTCTGCTCTTCTGGAAGCCACAGTCAAGGGAACCCAGGACCTGAGACGCTGGCAGAAGAGTAAGAAACTTTTACCAGTCATAATCCTGGTCTCTCTCTGTGGAATCCAGTTGAGCAAATGGTAAAAATTACTATTTGTCTCTTTTTTTCTTCCAAATTTAACATTGGTGGAAGAAAAACACTTAAATAGACTAGTCTTAAGTGTAGGAACTCTGGTATACACTTTGGTAAGAATATTCATATTGTCTGATACTTTTTCTCCCAGAAATATTCCTTATTTTTTTCCTTTGTTTCTGTCTTCCCTTATAATTCTATCATGAAGAGGGCTACTAGAGTCCCCGAAATAAAATCTGGATGAGGTTTGCCTCTTGTTTTATGTCCATGAGAGCTTGACTTGTGACAAAGTGGAAACACTCTCTCTTGGTCTTCACCATCTGGGGGAGAGATTTAGGTTGCATCTAGTGGCCAGTCTGAAAAGATCTGAAACCCCGAGACATGGGAGATATTAAGCAGCACACTGTTCCAAATCTACCAGCCTGTCAGGGGAGTTAGTGTTAATTAGAAGTCCCATCCATAAGGGGATTTAGTGGTCTCAATCCTTATTACCTGGTTAGTCCTGGGAAAGTTCAATTCCAGGAGAGTATACCCAGTACCACAGATTAACAAATCAGTGACTGGTGGCCATCCACAAATTTGTGGGATACTGGAGACGTCATGTGCACAAACACCACCCTTAAACTTCAGTGAAAACAAGTCTTTTGATCTTAGCCTATTTCTGGGAATGAATTTTTGGTGAAACCATGGGGTGGCTTCATCTTCTGTGCCTGTTTTAAAAACACACCTTATGTCTAGCGTGATCTAAACCTGGACAGTTATCTCTGTAAATTTGTTCTTTTCTGCTTATCCCAATCTATTTTTCTCCCCTTTTCCTATCTCTTATCTCAAACTTCTAACCCAAATCTCCATAGCCACCAATCCTAGTTTAATATGTGAAGTTTTCTAAAAATAAAATTTCAAATAAGGGGCTAAAAGAAACCACAAATAGTTCACCCCAAAATATGTTTGTTTGGTATCTTTCAAGATGGCTATTCAGAGGACCTACAGGCAGGAATAGCTCTGCAAATCTGCCTTTTGTGAAGGAGAACTGCATCTGTAGAGAACATCTACATCGAGGAAATAAACATCCAGACTTTCCCTGAGGACCCCATCCACTTTGTCTGGATCTCGGAAAGATTAACTGAGAGTCAGCCACTTTGAAAGTCTCACAGAGAAACTTTCAACGTAGATTACCATCTGTACTTTCTCAGAGCCCACTACCTGTGAGGTTTCATCTATGTAAAACTGCCTTTGCCCCTTGTCTTTCTCTCTCCTTCACATAACCTGTCTTGTCATGCTCCAAGCCTGTATTCTTTCCGTACCCTCAAGATGGTATAAAAGCATCAAGCATTTGGCCCTTTCATTGTATCACTTCTGTGCACATTGGTAAATTTTGTGTGCCTTTCTTCCTGTTAATTTGCCTTTTGTCAGTTGATTTTTAGTAAACTTTCAGATAATGAAGGGGGAATTTTCCCTTAGCTCCTACAATTATATTGTGAACTAAAATAAAATCTTAGGGCTCTTTGCCCACCAGCTGACTGAATGGACCCCACTTGGCTAAGGAGATACCCTAAAACTGAATTTCTGGCCATGAGAAGGGAGGTCCAACATGCCACATCATGCCCCCTTCTGTTCTTGTAGATATCCTGTGTAACTTATTAACAGGCCTAAGGCTATATAAGACAAACCCGCAGGTCCTCAATTTATACAACAAATATGTGGCCAGTAGCTTGTCTCTGATTAACAGACTTCCTTATCTTAATTTAAAACATCCCAAACCTTTAGACAAAGCTTCATTTCTTTAACCAATTATAAGTAAAGAGTTTTTAAACCCACCTATATTCTGTAAGGCCCCTGCTTTCAGATGTCCCACCTCTTCAGGCCAAACCAATATATGCCTTCTATGTATTGATTTATGACTTTACCTGTAATTCCTGTCTCCCTGAAATATATAAAACCGAACTGTAACCCTGTCACATTAAGTCCACTTGCTCAAGTCTTCTTGGGTGTGGCTCCAGACCCCTGGTCTTCAAATTTGGCTTAGAATAAACCTCTTTAAATTATTTTATAGAGTTTGGCTCGTTTTCCATTGACAAGATCCACTAAACTTAATTGCAGTATAATGAAAAATGGAATACATAAGTGTATATAACATGTTTTAGAAGTATAGTTGTGTTTGAGGCGGAAAATAGAGTAATAACTTAAAAAAAAAGACCAAAGGACAATTTACCTTTTTTTCTTTTTATTCTTTCTTTTCTCTCTCTCTCTCTCTTTTTTTTCTTACTATCTTCCTTTCGATACTGAGCAGACTTAACTTGTATTGAAGCCTGACTTGAAGCTATTTAAGTGGATACACAAAAAGAAATGGATAATTGATGAAGCAATGTCACAAAGGTAACCTTCCTCTAGAATAAAGAAAAACATACGGCTAGGTGAAGATTCAGCCCGGTTTGAAAGCCAAGTGACAGGCAGTCACAGACAAAAGGATTCTGGAAAGATACAGAGGCAAAGGCAAAACTCTAAGACTACCCCTATCCTTTGCCCCTGCATAACGTAACTAATAAAGCCTTAAGAATTCCACATTACCAAAGGATAGACCTCTGTTAATTGTTACTAGGTAAAATTTAGACTATGTTTAAGAAAATGTAGGTTTATTAATTTATTTCCCGGTGTGTAGAAGCCCTGTAGAACTAGGAAGTTCACTTGCTGAAGTGGCAGAGTTGTGAACCAGGAGGCAAATTTCACTGAGACTCTGATTCTTATTGGAAAAAAATGAATGAGATAGTCAGATGGTCCAAATGCATGAAAAGAGACAAATGGCAGATTATAACACTTTAAAAATAGATGAGTAAATAAATCCAGGTTAAAGGTTTTAGAATTTTAATGAGGGGCTTCAGAATAGGGGTATGATTGAAGATGTGTGATCTGAAAAATGTGATAAAATGTTACAAAATCTGTGTGTGTGTGTGTGTGTGTGTGTGTGTGTGTTTTAACAGGATAAAGATGGTGGTCCTTTAGTGGATGATGGATTATACAAGGATTGTCTGGATATCCTGATATGAATATAGGTAGGCAGTTTTCTTAAGGGTTTGAGCAAGAAATTATAATTGCCTAAAGTAAGGCAGTCCAGAGACTGAATCAAGTGATATTTAGGAAGGCCGAGGTATTGATTAGATCGGTGGGTATCAGAGAGAGTAAAATGTCAAGTATTTCTTTAACATTTCTTATAATAAATTATGTGAATGATAGGTTGTTATGAGAGTTATAGTTAGAATAGTGAAGAGCAAATTGTGAATTAAATCTAGTTTTGGACATATTGAAAACGATATACAAATGTATGTTTAAAATATTACCTTAAGATAACTTAAAAATTTTGCACAGTCTATTTATACTTAAAAGATACGCATGTATTCTGCAGCTTCTACTTGGTTTTTAATCATTAACAGTCCACACAAAAAAACTAAACATAACTTCATGCAAATATTAGCGCATAGTTTCTCTAAAGGCACAAACAATAGGGTCAGATAAACTAAACTAACATCAAATTTACCTGTTTTGTGCATAACTTGGCCCCTTTTGTTTTTTCAGATTTTATTTTACTTCATCTTTTATTTATTTATTCTATCAAACAATATGCCAGTAATATCATTTCCACAGAGCCATTTTATTTTGAAAGAGGCGAAAAGTCAAATGGACACATCCATTCTAGTGCTATTACTTTTTTTCTTAATTTCTCTCTTCAAAAAAGTTCAATAGGGGTTAATTCACTTGAATTTGAAACAGAAAAGAAAGACTTCCCAGAAAAATTACCACCTCCCTCCCCCCAGCTTGAGTGCTGCTTAGAAAATTGCTAAATTGGTTGGATAGAAAGGAGAGTACGGTATCATTATTTCTCAGCAATATAAAAACAAATTTTGAAGTTAAAGTTTTTGTGCCATTGTGTCGACTCTTATAATCTAAACACTGGGAAATAGAATGTGTGACTGCATTTTAATTAATCTATTGACAATTGACATCACAAAGTAGGCCAGAAATGCTTTTAAAGAGAGATAAAGCAAAGTAGAGGACTTAATATTTTCTTTTCAAAATCTTGTACCTTTGTGATAGCCTAAAGAAGTTCACATTTTATTTTCCTTGGTTATCAGGAGAACCACAGTTACAGAATTTTTTAACATGTCCACAAATGGTTCAAAACATTCAGTATAATGAGGAGTTCCAAATAACATAAAGCAGTCAGTCATAACTGTACCTTGTATTACATTGGCAAGATTTATTTTAAATATTAAAGGAACTGGAGGCTTCCTTTAGATTTCTTGAATGGCTACTAGATCTAGTGGGGGAAACATTCGCTATGAACTTCCATAGGTACTTTATACCTACCAAAGGACCTGAAGTGTATTCTACCCACAAAATTGAAAAGTCAAATGAAATTGAGAATGAGGTTTTTGGCTTTCTTTTGTTTATAATATTTTGAAGTTTCTTTCACAACAACTATATTTTTTATTTACAAGAAGTATAACAGCATAGAAATGTAAACTCAGAGTAGAGGCTGGTCATTTCTTAGGGGTTGTATATAGGCTGCTACAAATACAAATGCTTAGGAGTCTGCTTTTAATTCTCAGGCGAGCAACAAAAGCAGCACCTAAAGACATATCATACATCCACAAGGACAAATTTCAAAGGAATAAAAGGCATAAATGTAAAAATAATAATAATGATAGCAATAATGATAATAATACAAGGACCTATAAAGAAAAGAAAGATGCATTCTTTTTATCTAGATCAAGGAAAGTACTCCTATTAAATGTCATTTGGATTATAGAGGCAGTGAAAGGGAAAAAAAAGATAAAATCATTTATAGGGCAAAAGATATCGCAAACAAAGTAAAAAAGAAATAAAAATAATTTCAAACTGGGAAACATATTTACAATTTATATCACAGACAAAAATGATAGTATTCCAATTTTAAAGAGCTTCTACAGCTTGAAAATGAAAGAATGGAAATCTCAATGAGCTACAGATCTGAGAAAACAATTCAAATAATTTTAAATAAAAATGTGAAATTTCTTTAAATGCACAAAAGGATATGTCACTCAAAATTAGATATAGATTATATGTAAATTAAAACTAAAACCAGGTATTATATCTAACCTATTACATTGGCAAAACTCCAAGCTTTCATAGCATACTCTTCTGTGCATGTTGGGAAAAATGTATTCTTCTACTCTGGCAATATAAATTGATTATGCAAAATATTCTCATAGTGGCATTATTAGTAATAACAAAAATTAAAAACAATCCATAAATCCATCCGTAAGAACCTGAATAAGTTATAAGTATAATCATATATTAAACAACATGCAGTTTTAAAACAACATGCAATTTTAAAAAGCAATCAGACTTTTTTCTATGGACATATGGTTAAGTGAAAAAAGCAAGATACAGATTAGTATGCAAAGAAATATATTTACAAATATACACATTGGTTTTATTTGCAAAAATGTACACTACATTAATATTTGAAAAAAAGGCATTTAAGAGTATCCAACATACATTCCTGATTAAGAAAAACAAAAACAAAACCAAAATTTCTCAGCAAACTAGGAATACAAACGAACTTCCTAAACCTGATAAAAAGTATCTGCAAAAAACTTACTGCTAGCATCATATAATAACTAATAGTAAAAGACTGAATACTCTCTCTAAAAGATTAGGAACAAGGTTGTAGTCACAACTTTGATTCAGTTTTGTACTAGAGGTTCCAGTCAGTGCAATAAGGGGAAAAAAAGCAGCCAGAATGGAAAGAAAGAGTAACAGTACGATTATTCATAAACAATAAGATCATTTTCTAGATAATGTAGAAAGGCTTACGGGCTCTATAAAAGCAACTAGAACTAATAAGTGTGTTAAGCAGTTTTTCAATATAGAAAACCAACATACTAAAACAAATTTTATTCTTATACTAACAACAATCAGAAATTTAAATTAAAAATACCATTTACAATAGTACCAAAAATATGAAATAAAGATCTAACAAAAGATATAAAAATCCTGTACACTGATATACACAAAACACTGCCAAGAGAATGTAAACAAAACCTAAATAAATGAAAAAACATACCATGTTCATGATAAAGAAGACAATATCATTAAGACATCCATTTAATCCAAATTGATCAATAGATTTGATGTAATCCCAATCAAAATCCCAGCAGGATCTTTTAAAAATAAAGAGTGACAAACTGATTTTACAATGTATATAAAAATTCAAAGGACCTACAACAGCCAAAACAATATTTAAACAGAAAAAAACATTTGGAAAACTAACATTTCCTGTTTTCAAAACTTATAATAAATTTACTGTAATCAAGATAGTATTGTATTGCTCTAACAATAGATAGGTAGGAAATTAGAACAAAACAGAGAGTCCAGAAAGAGGTCTACCACATATGTTGATAACTGATTTTCAACAAGACAAATGATACCACACAAGTAGATAGTCACATGCAAAAAAAAAAAAACCCACAGAATTTTAATCCATATATGTCATACACAAAATATTAATTTAAACTGTATGATATACTTAAATATAAACTTAAAAATCATAAAACTCCTAAAAGAAAACATAGGAGAAAACCTCTGTCATCTTGGGTTATGAAATATTTATTTGATACATTATCAAAAATATGATCTATAAGAGAACAAATTGATAAACTGAAATTCATCAAAATAAAAAAAAAACAAAAACCCTTTTTCTCCTAGAAACTTCCAGGAGAAAGAAAAGACTAGCCACAGATTAGGAGAAAACATTTGCAATGCATATATCTGATAAAGTTCTTGTATCCAAAATATAAAGAATTCTTAAAACACAATAATAAGCAAACCAATAAGACCATTAAAAAATTGGCTAAAGATTTGAACAGATACTTCTTTAAAATGATATACAATAGCATACATGAAAAAAGATCAAAAGCAATAGTCAAGCACATACCTATTCAAATGTCTGAAAATTGAGGAAACATAATTCTTCTATGCTACTGGTGGCAATTTGAAATAGTACAATCACTTTGTAAAACACTTTGGAAGTTGCTGAAAAAATTAAACATATACCTACCATATAATCTAGCAATTCCACTTCTAGGCATTTGCCCAACAATAATGAAAGCATATGTCCATACAAAATTCTGTTCACAAATGTTTGTTTCAGCATTATTTGTAGTAACCATATACTGAAAACAATTCAAATGTTCATTTGCTGGTGAATGGAAAGAAATGTGATATATCCTTATGGAATACTTACTCAGCAGTAAGAAGTATTAGTACTCATAACAACATGAGTCCATCTCAAAAACATCATGCCAAGTAATGGGAAGAGGTCAAACACAAAAGACTATGTACTGTGTACTCCACTTATATAAAATTCTCTAAATGGCAAAATTGTAAAGATAGAAAACAGATCAGCAGTTGCCTAGGGGATTAGGGTGGGGACAGACCTAGTGGCAAGAGTCAGGAAGGAAAGATTACTTAGGCACAAGGAAATTTTGGTGGATGATAATTATGTTCATTCTCTTGATTGTGGTGGTGATCATAGGTATATAAATGTGTTAAAACTTAACCAATTATACATTTCCAATATGTGTAGTTTGCTAAATGTTAACTCTACCTCAGTAAAACTGAAAAAATAATAAAATGAAAATGAAAAAGAGCCCACAAGAACAAGCTTCCAGTGGCCAGATATGGAACAATTTGGTCATTGGAAATAATAATAGCTATAATGGATTGACCCATATTGAAATATAGAAACCTCTGATTTCAAAATGATACTCAAAAAGGAAGTAATGGGGGGAAAAGGACAAAGAAAAGAAGTCAGCATTTATCCTACATTTTCTTTGCAAACTATATTTCAGGATAACTAAATTGATCAATCTTAGTATAAAGTTATTATTTATGGATGGAAAATTTTTAGCTATTCAGTGTGAAATCACTGTTTTGAATAAAACAATTAGATAAATGATCAATGGGAAACTTCACAATGAGAATTCAGAGTGTAATAGTCTGACCTACTATTCAATCTTAGCATCACTTAAAGTGGACCTATGAGATTAGTATATGCTGCCTGATGTAATACAATACGGGAACCTGAAGCCTCAAGGCCACGTGTGGCCCTCCAGATCCCCAAGTGTGGCCCCTCGATTGAATCCAAACTTCACAGAACAAATCCCTTTATTAAAAGGATTTGTTCTTTAAAATTTGGATTCAATCAAAAGGCCACACTCAAGGACACGGAAGGCCACATGTGGCCCCGAGGCTGCAGATTCCCTGCCCCTGCAGGGGAATACACCCTACAATGCCCTTCATGCAAATTCAACAAGTTAATGACATAAAAAAGGAAGGACTGTGAGGAAAAAAAACAAGAAGTATAAAAACAAAATGCAATTTTAAAGACCTGTTTTGGATTCTGATTGGCATAAGCATTTTTAAATATGGCTAGATATTAGATAATAGTAATGAAGTATCATAAATTTTGTTCAGTATAACAATTGACCTTGTTTGTATGTAAAAAAGTATCCACAGTTTTTGGAGATATACACATCCTAAGATGTATGGGTGAAATGATCTGTGGTCTTGGAGTTGCTTTAGAATACTCGAACAACTATATCAAAATGGAATGAATGAGGCAAGAGTAAGGTCACAAAATATGGATAAGTTGTTTAATTTAGGTGATAGATCTAGGGGTTCATTATACTGTTTATGTATTTTGACATTTTTTACAGTCAATAATTTAAAATTACAAAATCAAAATCTCTAGAAAAAATATTCTTCCTGCTTCTTTTCAATTAAACTGGCTTTGCTATTATTTTGCTCTTTTTTTATTTCTTGTTTTTTATTTCAAAACATTAAGGGGGTATAAATGTTTTTGGTTACATGGATCACTTTTGTAATGCTTGAGTCATGGCCATAAGTGTGCCCATAACCCAAATACTGCTCATTATACCCTTTAGGTAGGTTTTGCTACTCTCCACTATTCTACTTTTAATTGATACTTGTTCTTTCTCACTGTTACTTTCCCTGCTCCTCAGATCACTGGAATAAACCAAATCTGGTATTTATCTAAAAGCTGCTTAAGCAGCTTTTTTTTTTATATTTTAAGTGAGCACTGATGTAGCTTTACAGGAATTTGACTAGCCCAGTTTATGGAAATTGCCTCATTCTTCCAAGGGGAAGAGGAAACACACAAAAACATCGAGAGTGTATCAAATCTCGGTTTATTCATTCAGAATGGTTTGTGAAATAGGACATAAAGATGAATTAGATATTCTGAGATTCCCATACAAGTCACAGCCAATTTTAAAAAATGTGAACAACAAAAATACCCTTAAGCATGTCCCTTATATTACCTCAGAGTTCCCAGTCACATCAATTCTCAGTGTATGTCTTTTTTGATATAGAAGATATTGAAACAAAATGTACATTAATTATGATATAAATGTTATGTTCCATTTTCAAATAAAATCCCTGATAATCACTTTGCATACTTACTAGTACTTTACTTCCAAGTAAAGTAGAGGGCAGAAGATTCTAAAAGAGAATTTGTAAAAGAAATTCTACTGCTCAAAACATTTCATCATATTCTTTATTAAATAGAGTTACTTCCAACATCCTTATCATTATCTCTGATTGAATGTGTTAATATATATTAAATTACTGTACACATTTCTATCTTATATGTTCTACAAGTTATTTTATATAACTTTCTAATATATGAAGAAATATTAAGTAGAATTTATAATTTTATTTAAAATAAAATTCTGGAATAGAAACAATTCTCCAAAAGATGATGTATTTACTTGTCAAGAAAGCGAAACTATAAAATTGAGATGCACAAAAGACACAAAAACTGTGATTTGTTTTCAGGGAATTAATGAAGCGAAAAGCAGATGTAATTAATTATCATATTCAGTAGGAAATTAGACAAAAGTATGATTCCTAGTCTAAAAAGTAAAACTCTACTAATTAACACTCAGACTCAGAACCCATAGAAATGATTTCTTACAAATACATCTTTCTTGTATACACACTTAAGAAAATCCTATTTGTGTCAGATTTGTCCTCATTTCTGGTAAATTATTCATATATATTAAAATACCAATTTAAATATCCCTATTTAAGGAATCTGGAAAAAATTTTTAATGCATAGAATTATAAAAATGAAAGAATGTGCTCATTGCTGTGTTTTTATATTTTCCCCCATCAAAACCTCATTTGATACTGTACTCTGAATGGAAATGAATATCCCCAAAGTGAGGAAAATAGGCTATTTTCAAGGCTTTTTTCCCACTTTCATAAAAATCTGCAGTTTTTTGGCACAAGGCTTCACTAACCTAGCAGTTAGGATATTATTCTTTATCATTTGAAACTCTTTCCCTTTGTTTCATTTTGCGCGAAAATCAAGTGTCTTTATATCCTCCTCAGTAGAGTTCAACAAATAAACATGGAATACTTTAAGAAAAATGAATACTATTTGTGGAATGTTTAATTTGTTATAGACATGCACAACATGCTCACCTCACAACAATGTCAGGTGGACTTATCATTCCCATTTTATACTGGCTGAGTGGTTGTGGGATTGGATAAAACACACACAGAAGCAAACTCACAGGGGCTCACACATACACTGTCGGGGAGCACTCTTCCATCACAGACCTTTATGAGTCTGAGTTTTCAGCCACATCAGGCCCTCCTTCCTGGGCAGCAGAATTAATGCTTGTCCCTGACAAGACAAAAATAAATAATCGACAGGCTCTGCTCCCTACATGCCTAGAATAAGGCAGTAGGCAGGCTACATACAGCATTCACAAGTTCCTTTACCTTTCTTAGGCTCCATTTCCTCACCTATTCCTGCTTTATTAACAATAGAGCAGGATTATTGTAAGAATTACATTAGACAACATGTGTGAAATGCCTGTCACATGGTAGGCACTCAAGAAATTTTAGCTCTCTCCTATTCCATGAGTCTATAGAAGGGCAGAAATTCAGAATTAAGGAAAGAATTCTGAAGGCAAGTTAAATTTTTAAAAACATTCAGTGATGTTGATTTACAACCAAGTTTCAGTTTGAAGAATAAAATACTTCACATTCTTGAAAAGTCTAAAAAAATCACTAGTACACAAAAATCACTCATAACAAAATTACTTTAATGATTGGTGGTAAATGCACTCTTGAATATTGGGCGATTTGAAGAGTAGCAAAGTGCTTTATTCTTACAAGGATCATTTGTTCTGTGTTTGACAAAAATGATGAACATTTCATTCTGTTTTACTTTAAAATGGGTATTATTGTCTGTTATTTGACACTGTCAAGTAAAATGTCACACCAATCAGTAAGCCCGTTCATACTTAATAGGTAGACTGCAGAACAGAACGTACCTTTGACTGATTTATGGTTTGAAAACCCTACATAAACGATGTTGATATTTCCATTTTTACCAAGTACCAGCACAAGACATTTCACAACTGTTGTTTAAGCAAAACACAACTGTTCGTTGCTATAAAAAAAACAGTAGCAAGTAACAGAATGTTGGTTTAAAAAAAATACTGCCTATTTACTAAAAATGAGTAGATGTAACAGCACTATGTTTTAACCTTTAACTTGGTAAACTTTATGTTCATTAATGATCAAAACATACTGTTTGAATTTGAAGTTGTTGGAACTGAGGGTTAAGATTGAGAACATTTTTGGGGGGCAGTGTTTACTAACTATATTTTTGTCAGTGAAACTGATAATTAACATATGAACCTTATAAGTATAGATCCTAAATGCTCTTTCTTTGTCACAGCCCTGATAGAATATTCTCCTGAACTTCTAATTCTGAATATATTGATGTTGCTTGCTCTCATTTAAATGTTAATATGGTCAGCAAGTTTAATTGCATAACACTTTTCATATCAAGCTCACGTCTAATTAAGTAGTTCAAAACAAAGAACAAACTTTCTAGACATTTTACAGCTATAACGCTGCTTTACAATCATGCAAACAGATTTCAAATACCCAGAGACAATTTTATGAGAAGAAATAGCTCTGATTCTCTCTTCTTTCGATTGATGTGTTAGGAATTATACCTTTCTCCGTGCTGGGGCTGCTTTTTAAGGGGGGTGTGTGTGTCTGTGTGTGTGTGTGTGTGTTTGTGTTTTGCTGATCAGGACAGGAATTCAAGAGGAAATGCATTACCCTTGAGTTCTGGGGAACTTAGATTTATGGAATGTATTTGTGTGCTCAAGCATATCAAGACCTGCATAAAAACCAGTGCATTTCTGAAACTCGAAATCATTTAGTAATCTCTCTTATATCCCATCTCCTTATCAAGGAGAACCACCCCACAACCATTTCTAAAGCTTCAAAAGCCTATCATTTAAAACAAATCTCTAGGCAATCCCTTGTTTTTAATATCAGAGGCTTATTACTTGTGCTTTAAATATAGACACTAATATGGAAATTTAGATTTAAAAACCTTATGTTTATATGCACACATACAACTGAAGCAAAGCCTATCAAACGTCTTTGGCTTTTTAATTGCAATCTCTCTGGGCTTTATGTCATTTTTTTAAAAAAAAGAAATCTGGTAAACCCAACAAAAAGGAGTGTCAAACTAAAGGTCAGACTAATACCTGGGAAGGTGCAGCAATGGATTTAATGGGGGCAAACTGATTAAACTAAGTCAGCTTAATTCAAAGCAGCAGAAGCAACAGATGCTGCTGCCTTTGTTTATTTCCCCTTGTTGCCAGATGGAAAAGGAGAAATAAATACTAGGACAGAAAAGAAACCTGCTGAGTTGTGTTTCTACTCCATCTTCGTTGCTGCAAGATTTCAACATGCAAAGTGCTCCAGTGATATAAGTAAAGTGTTTTGTTTGGGAGTAGACTTTCCACCCCTGGTAACCATCTCTAACTTAGAAATGGAAGTAGCAGTAGGATGGACATCACCTACCTAAAGAACAATTGCTTCTTCTCATGCAAAATGAGATAATTATATTTCCTTTTTTCTGAAAAATAGTAAGGTACCTTCACAGTTATGCATTCCCATACTGGACTATGTATTTTTTGAAAGCAAGACCACTGTCCTGTTATCACTACACTTTGAGCAACTTGCATTACATGGCACACAGTATACACTCAGTAAATTGATTCAATGTGGAATCAATTTTATTTTCCCAATATTATCGAAGAATTATTGAGCACCCACTTCATGCCTGTCATTATCATGCTTCAATCCCAAAAAAGTTCTCTTTTGCACTTCTTTTTTTAATAGTGCTCCTGAGGTCATGTAGCCTAAGGGGTGTCCATTAATTTTGAATTCAATAATTATTCCTCCAGGAGCTGGCATATGTCAGAAAGTTTGAGGCAATGGAGATACACAAGTAAAGACAACATTAACCAAAAAAAAAAAAAAAAAAAAAGCAACACTGCTCTGGCAGAGCTTATATTATAAGCAATAAACAAAATAATAAGTGATACAGTGTGTATTTGTCTTAGCTTGGCATCCCTAGAAGACAGTCTGAATCAAAGAGCTATTGCTAATTCTTCAATGAGAAATCTTGAACATAAAGAGTGAAGAAAAAGTTGACTGTTGGGAGAGGAAGGGAATAAATACACAGTGATGTGCTACCCAGCTAGCCGCCGCCTCACAGTCATGGTCATTTGTCTAAGAAGGATAGTTAGGGTGAGAAATTAAAGGAAAGTAGGAGCAGTCATTCGGAGATAGGAACAAGGTGAAATACCTACCTATCTTCAGCTCCCTTACTATTTTCTATTTCTTGTTAGAGAAAGTTCCCCCAAGAGGGTTGTGAGTACAGTTGGAGTGGTTAAAGCCCACTTACAATACTTCTGGACTACCTGGCTCCTTGGAGCATCTGCTGGGGATACCAGATCCCATGTCTCATGGTACAGAGCTTCTGTGGGGTTTGACAATGGTGGGTATGACTATGATCTCTATAGATCACATCGGGTGCACCTACATGCCATTATGAACACTTTGTAAATGCAGCATTTCATCCACAAGTGGCATGTAATCCAAATCAGGCTGCTATACTCCCTAGGTATGTTATTCTCACCTGAGAGGGAGAAGTGTGAGATTACTCAGGGTCAATCATTCAATCCTTGGGTTACTTGTCATCCTGTCTTTTCTCTCGAGAATCCACAGATACAAAGGAGAGAGAAGATAAAGGGAAACAAATAAGTAGAGACAGTTTAAGTGACCGGTGTCTTTGGTCTCATTCCTTTGGGGTGTTAAATAACCACCAGTTCTAATAGTTTTTCCCGCTGATTCAGTCCACTCCTTTAAAATCTTTACTAGATCACTGTGTTTAAACTGTTTTGAGTTGGGATTCTGTTATTGGCAGCTCAAATGAAACCTCATACAGCATGTATTTTCTTCATTTTTCAGAAAAGAAAATGAAGACATTAAGTCATTTGCTGAGCATAGCTGGTTTAGTTGTTTTTTTGACAAAATCACACCAGTCACTCTGGTATGTGTGCCATTGATAGTAATAATTTGGTACGTATTTACTGAAAATTATGACTTAGAAAAGTTTATGAGAACAATATGCTTTAATGAATATAAATTAATCTGACAGATGATTCACACAATACTTTCCTGTATTCTAGAGTTTCAGGCTAATCATTATGAATGCAAATATAAATTGTATATAACTCTAGATATTTTCAGGCATTTGTAGTAAGTATTTTGTATCAGCTTGTTCATTGCTTTCTCATGGAAGGAATGGTAGCTAGTGCTTACTGTAGCCTACGATAGGCAAGACATTGTGCTTATATACATTATATTGCTAATCACCCTCAATTCTCCCAACAACTCTATTATCTATCCCTCTTCTCCAAATGAAGAAACCAGCCCTCAAAACGGTTAAGTAGTTTTCTGTCGAGTTGTTAGTATAATATTTGGAGAAGAAATGGAGCTAGATTCTAAGTGTGTCTGACTCTGGAACCCTATGCAACATACCATGATACAAAATAATAATCTTTTATTTATGCTATTGTGATCTTTGGATAAATGAAAATTTTATGAAATTTAGTGTAGATTTGACAATAAACCAAATAAATAATTATAAAGTGTAAACATATCATATACCAGATAACATCTCTCTTATAGACCTCAACTGAAATAAAATCTTGGTATAAACTACTTAATAGCTTACCTTAGTTTTGCACAAAAACATTCTACAAACTTTAAATATTCAAATTCTGTTTTAAAATACTTTCCTCAAATATATAAGCCATGTGCAATATATTAGTGCTGAAAGAAAAAAGAAACTAGACTGTAATCATCTATCAATGCACACCTAATGAATTAACATACACCAGAAGGTCTCTTTTCTTTTCCACAGCATTTAATTACTCTAAATATATTAGTGCATATATTAGCATAATTGTTTCACATATTGCTTAGTGCTCTTAATCACCCATAGAAAAGATGTACATACTATTTTGTATCATCAATCCATTGAGTATTTCAATCTATTGAACATGAAATGGAAAATGTATAAATGTGTGTATGCATACATATGTTTAAGTGTTAGAAATTCATTGTCTTGTATAATTTGAATATGCAAATTAGTCTTGATAAACATTAAGAAGGCTTTCTGTCCTGGGTTTGCTTGTTCAGATATTTTAACTCATTTATCACCTTAAAAATACCATAGAATATTTTATTCAAACTTTCTTCAAATATATTCTAAAGCTTGTATGGTAGCCCACAGGATCGAATCAAACAGCATGGAAGATCAATTGTATCTAACAATTAGACAACAAGAAGAAAAAGTTAAACTGACACAAGTTTACCTTCATATGTATAGACAAAATTGAAGAAAAAAGAGAAAGAGTAATACATACTAATGAGATAGCAACATCTAAATACAACTTATTCTCTAATACCAGTTCAATCAAATTGGTATAGAAAATAATGCCACACATTTAGGAATGCTAAATGTTTGTAAACAAATTCAGTTACATATCTTCAAAAAATAATTAGGTTTAATAATTATTTTGTCAGAGAAAATAGGAGAGATTTGTTGAATTTAACAAGTAAGAACAGAAATAATTCAGAAAGCATAAAGAAACATTGTAGACAAAACTGTCAAATTACCTTTATGCCCCAATATAAGAAAAAGCACAAAAAGCACATTCAGGTTACACATAAACACAAAAATGTATACATATATATATATGTTTATATATTTACCTTTTGGGGTATGGGCCATAATCCTGAATGTTGAAATCTCAAAATATCAAAATCCCTGAAGTCTAAAATCCTCAAAATCACAATCCCAAAAGATCAAAATCTCAAAATATAATTCTGGAAAAAATAATTTAAAAATTCTTTAAAAATTTATTTACATGTTTAAAAGGGAATTTATTTGAGAAACATACAAAAACATGACAGAACATAGGCTACTTTACACAATAAAATATGCAATAATAACATACATATTTTTGCAAGCATAAACACTCAGGTATACTAATGATATTTGCACAGTATAACTATTATGGACAGATAAATTGTATTCATAAAGAAATAAGTCAAAAAGCAAAATGTATAAACATATACCCCTATGCTTGGTAATTGCATTCACTCAGCTTTATGATTTTGGTCATTTGAATACCACAATGGAAAAACTGTCTTTTGACAAAATCAATCAAAAATCAAGATGTGTCAGTATGGCATATGCAGTCATCCAAAGAGCCAAGATCTTGAGACATTTTATCTTTCACAAATGTATATATACAAAAAGGACTGCTATTCACTTATTGAGGATGTTTCAATATTTTTATATTTATATATATACACACACACACAATGCTTATACACAAACTCAGTGTGGTGACAATACATTTTTGTGGCATCAAATTTGAAAAAAAAATGCATAAAATGAATTAGAAGTCTCTAAAAGTTTCAACACAATAATTTATACCTCCAGTATTGGAAATGATGCAAAGTTAAAATACATAGCATAGCAAATTGATACTATGTGTGAAAGGACAGAAGTCAAATACAAGTGAACCATTTAGCAGGGGTTATTTCTTGTATTTTTCACCTGTGTTTTCACTTCTGTGATCTTTGAAACACTTGCTGCACTTGTATTTGGAGAGTGGTTGTGGTCTACAAATTTTGTAATTATATGCTATCCATTTGAAAGTCTGGCTATTGCTCAACCATTGCAATTAAGAGATTTTCTGCTTTCACAGCACCAATAATAATTAGCTTTTAAACTTTTATCTTTCACCATTAAGTAGACTCATACACTTAACTTATCATGGCCTTTGTGTGGGGGAACAATTTCACAGATCTCTTTCATTGTGTTGTAAGGAATACAAGAAGAAAAAATGATATTCAGTTTCCCAGTACCAAATCTGTGTTAGGGTTTTCCAGAGAGACAGACCCAATAAGATATGTATCTATAGATACACATGAGGGGATTTTTGAGGGGAATTGGTCCATGTGCTTATGGTGGCTGAGAAGTCCTATGACAAGCCATCTGCAAGCTGGAGACCCTGAGATGCTAAGTAGTGTGGCTAAGTCAAAGAAGTCCTCAGAAACAGGGAAGCTGATGTTATAACTCTTAGTTCAAGGCCAAAAGCCTCAGGACCACTAGTATGAGTCCTGGAGTTCAAAGGTCAATGAGCCTGTAGTTCTAAGGTCAAAAGCAGCAAAAGGAAAGTCTGTTTCAGCTCCCAGAGAGAGACCAATCTACCTTCTGCATTTTTTATCTCGAGGCCCCAGGCTACTTGGATAGTGTCTGCCAACATCGAGGGCAGATCTTCTCCACCTAGTCCACTCCGACTCACATACTGATCTCCTTTAGAAACACCCTCACAGATGTTCTCAAAATAATACTTTACCAGGTTTAGCTATTCCTTTATTATTATTATTATTTCAAAGTATTACAGAAATACAAATGTTTTTGGTTACCTGGACCTCTTTTGTAATGCTTGAGTCAGGGTTATAAGTGAGCCCATCACCCAGATAGTGTTCTTGTACCCATTAGGTAGGTTTTCACCCATCCCCTCTTCCCCCCTCATCAATGCTTGTTTTCTATTGAGATTTACTTCCCTCTATGCACATGTGTGCTTATCACTTACTTCCAGTTTAATAGTGAGTACATGTGTTGTATGTTTTTCCATTCTTTAGATACTTCACTTAGGATAATGGTCTCCAGTTCCACCCAAATTATTGCATTAACGCATCCTTCTTCATGGCTGAATAGTATTCCATGGTATACATATACCAGATTTTGTTAATCCACTCACAAACTGATGGGTATTTGTGTTGATTCCACATCTTTGAAATTGTGAATTGTGCTGCAATAAACATTCAAATGCAGATTCCTTAATCAATCAAGTTGATAACCTAAAATTTAGTCCACAAGTCCACCCCTTGTCAACTTGGCACCCATACACATCTCCTTAAACCATACTTAATTTCCAAATAAAAACAATGAAAAGGCAGTAATTTTTCTTAACATGTGCAATTAACATGATGCAACTCTCCTGCATTCAAACCAAAACACACACTAATTACTTCTCCAGAATTTGGCTTTCAGGATTTAGGATTTCAATATTTGAGATTTTAATCTTTTGTGATGACAATTTTCAGGATTTTAAACATTAGGGATTTTAGATGTTAGGGATTTGATCTTTAGGGATTTTTATCTTTCAGGATTTTAACATTCTGGATTATGGCATTTGAGATCGTGTCTACTGGGATTATAATTGCCACCAATCTGTTGTGACGTGAGTTCTTAAAAAAAATGATCAAGTTTATATAGTACTTAATATAATAAGTTAAATCCTTTTGTAAAAAGAACAAGACAGCCTTTAGCAGCTCTGGATTAGTTCTAAGTGTACAGAATAAAATATTCATTAAAAAAAAAAAGACAGACAAGGCATTTGATCAGGTAAGACCTATTACCCTGCTATTAATGTTTAGTGTTCTAGAAATTTAGCCCATTCAATAAATTTCTTTGTACTTTACCATAAAAATTAGTACCACTTTTCCTTGGGAAAGTAAAAATGGACCTAGAACTTTGGGAAGCCAACATGGGAGGATTGCTTGAGGCTAGGAGTTTGAGGTTGCAATGAGCTATGATGACACCACTGCAATCTAGCCTAGGTGACAGAGTGGGACCCTGTCTCAAAAAAAAAAAAAGAAAGAAAGAAAGTATAAATGGAGAGAAATTATGAACTCTTCCTAGAAACTATAGCTGATTACAAGGTCTATTACATAGTGACTTACATATAGAAACTGATACATTTTAGCTAGTATTATTTTATTATTAAGAGATACTGTAAGCACCTTTGGAAAGGGACAATGCCCTTTCAACTTTGTTTCTCAGCCCCAATGGTATCCTATGATATACTGCAGGTGTTCAACAAATTATTTTTTAATGAATGGTTGAATAAACAAAATTTGATAAAATATATCTTTATCCAAGTAATTGGTTATATTTTGGAAAAATTTAAAAACTGACTCATTTGTATGCTATTAAAGACCTCATAGTTTTACACAGCTCTATTAATTGACACAAAACCTAGTTGGCTAAAAATACAACTATTTCTCTATTATGTTTCTAATAATATTAATTAGAAGCTCTATTAAATGTTCTCTTAAAGTTAAATTATTACACATATTCACATACACAGGGCCACTATAAATGACTAAATAAATTGTGCACTACATAGTTCCTGGGAACACCATTTGAGTGACACGCATGAAGTTGTTCAATCAGGCAACCCTCTAAATATTCCTTTGAAATGTATTCTATACAACTATTGGAAAATAAATTATGTTATTTCTTTTTATTGTTTATGATGAATTTATGTTAATTAGTAGTGACAAATGATTTTATTTCTAAATACTCTCAAGTCATATGTCCAACTTACCAAATTTTTCCTTTATGGAAAATAGAATTTATGTTCCTCACCAATATTAAAAATATTTTGTGTTTCCTGTATTTCTCAAAGATTATATACAGTGATTCCATGGTTAAAATTACAATATATTTTTAAGCATCTTGTAATATAATTCATCTGATATGTTCAAGTCCTAATCTCCAGTATTTTAGAAGATGACTTTACTTTGAAATGAGGTCATTATGGTGATAAGCAAGTTAAAATGAGATCATTAGAGTGGACTCTAATCCAGTATGACTGGTATCCTTAGAAAAAAGAGGAATTTGGACACAAACACACATACTGGGGGAATGTTATGTGAAGATGAAGGCAGAGATGGGGTGATGTATCTACAAGCCAAAGGAAAGTCAAAGATGGTCAGCAAAGAACCAGAAGCTAGGAGAAAAACATGGCACAGATCCTCCTTCTCGGCACACAGATGGAACCAACTCTGCCAACACCTGATCTTCGACATCTAGTATCCAAAACGGAGACACTATATTTCTGTTCTTTAAGCCACCCAGTTTGTGGCACTTTGTTTCAGCATCCCTAGGAAACTACTACACTCCCTTTCATGTACCACATTCCTTTTCCGCCTCCCACTCCACTGGAAACATTTCCTAACAAATCATTTTACACAAATCCCCATCTCAGTGTTTGCTTCTGGAAAATCCAGTATAAAACAACTCATAATTTATATCCTGAATTACTGGTGTGTGAAAAATGATTATTAGGAGATAATTGGTAAAGATTAGTCCTCTTACTGAACTAAACAAAACTCTATTCAGAAATTGAACATTTAGCATTCATTCTTCCATCCATGAATACTGCACCTCTCTTTTTAAAAGGTGATAATTAACATGTTAACTTATACCTTTGTTCTAACAACAGATTCCAGCACTTTTCTTATTATTTCTGGATTTAACTTAATTCTATTCTTAAAATTCTTGGTTTCCTTTTGCATTTCCCTGGTTGCATGCCCTACCTTTCATCTTCAGAAATCCCTTTAGATTTGAGATTATTGCAGACTTTCCCAAACTGTCATATAGGATCCACTTGCTGTCTCCTACTGTTCTTAAGCACTGCAGTTATGCAGAAATGAATCATCAGAATTTATTTCATAACATTTCAATGCTCTTGACACACAAACACTTTAGAGTTTACAAATGAAATCACGGGGTCACATTTACCCTTGTCAGCTTTCTTATAGTCAAGAGTATGCCTTTCAATCTGCTATGCAATTCTGTCCTTCTCAATTCCAAATTCCAAGTGACACAACCACTTTAATTGAAAGGTTTCCATCACTCTTACATCCTCAGCCAATTTTCTTCCCCCATCTGAATGAAATCCAGCAATTGCTCATTTGCTTCCTCATGCAAGAAAAAATTGTCAGCAAGGTAAATAACAAATTTATTAGATGCTCTCCTTTTAGCAGAATTAGATTTCAAACAGCTGTACAGAGTTTAAGTCCTCCATTATTTCCATACAGATGGTTTTGTGTTAACTTGTAAATCTCTTATAAAATTTTACCCAAGATCATTATTTTATTTGAATATATATTAGAGTCATTCTTTCAAACATATTTATTTATTAATATTATATTTTTTGAGTAGGGTCTCTCTCTGTTGTCCAGCTAGAGTGCAGTAGATTCATCATAGCCCACTGCAACCTCAAACTCCTGGACTCAAGCAGTTGTCCTATCTCAGCCTCCCTAGTAGCTGGAACTATAGATGTGTACCAACATGCCTACGTAATTTTTTTTGTTTGTTTTTTGTAAATATGTGGTTTCACTATGTTGTTCAAGCTGGTCTCAAACTCCTGGGCTCAAGCAATTTTCCCAACTTGTTCTCCCAAAGTGCTGGGTTTACAGGAGTGAGCTACCACACTCTGCCTCAAACATATTTATTTTGTGTTTATATTGTAATTCCTAATAGCTAGATTTTGGCAGAGTATTAAAACACAATACTATTAAGTCTGTTTATTTTTCTTATTTGTACCTCTACTTATAGACTTTCTACTTTACACTATAAATCATGCAAGCAAAAATAAGCATAAAATTATAAATGTTCTCAATATGTACCTCTGCTTTTTCTTTCTTTTGAATAAGGTATAGGAATACATATTAGTCAGCTTGGACTGCCATAACAAAAGACCATAGGCTGGATGCCTTAAACAACAACAGAAATTTATTTTCTCACAGTTCTGGAGGCTGGAAATCTAATGTTAGAGTGCCAGCATGATTGGGTTCTGGAGAGAGCTCTCTTCTTGGCTTGTAGACTGCCACCTTCTTGCTGTGTCCTGACATGGAGGATTGAGGAAGAGCAAACTTGCTGATGTATCTTCTTATTAGGACAGTAATCCCATCATAAGGGTTCCATCCTCATGACCTCCTTTAAACCTAATTATCTCCCAAAGGCCTCATTTCTGAATACTATCACATTGGGAATCAGGGATTAAACATATGAATTTTGGGGGAACACAAACATTCAATCCATAACAACATCCATTTCTCCTTTCATATTTGTCTGTTTGCCAAGTCATGTTAGTATTTGTTACTATGATTTGAATGTATGTGTCCCCCCCAAAATTCACAGGTTGGAACCTAAGACCCAATGAGATAGTATTGAGAAGTAGAGCTCTGCCCTCATGAATGGGACTATGACTCTTATAAAAGGGCTTTAAGAAACTAGCTAAATCATTTTTGCTCCTTCACCTTCTACCACGTGTGGATGCAGCAACAAGACGCCATCTTGGAAGCACAGATGGGGCCCTCATCAGATATAGAACCTGTCACACTATAATCTTGAACTTCCAGCCTCCAGAACTGTGATGAATACATTTCTTTTCTTTATAAATTACCTAGTTTCATGTATTTTTGTTATAGCAGCACAAATGAACTGAGACTGAAATTGGTACTGGGAGTGGGGTAGACACCTATGAATGCCTACTGTATTAAAATTTAAAGCTTACTTGATTTGTTATATAAACTTCTGAATGCTATACAGACACCTTAAGTCCTAATATAGCTTGAAGTCCTCTTATGTCTTATTTTCTTCTAGGAATTATTGGTTACTCCTCCAAAAATATCTTTCTCTATCTGTGCCTACAGATACCTATGTTTGCATATGCAATATACTAGGAGAGAATAAAATTTCAAATAATACTTTTTTTCCACATATGTACAAGTTTAAATCATTTCAATTGTATTGACCAATCTTCCAATGAACCTGTTTCTCTAGTCTTCATGAGTTCTCACCAGCTCTGGCCAGGAAATCATTGCTTTGTCATCAAAACTAGAGTGCCTGAAAATTGGTGTTTTTGAATATAAATAAAACGGCCAACTTCCATGTCCTCATTCTTTTGCAAAGTTTTCACTGTCAGTATTCCACAGGTCTTCCTAAGACTTTCAGTTTGGGTTGATTTTACTTTTTTTAACACAGGTCTTCAAAGGCAATAGAGATACATCAACTTTCTACCAATCAAATTGCTTGTTTCAGACATGAGCCAGCACAAGAGGATAATGTTGACTATTTTCAGCCTATCAATCACAACTCAGGTTTATACCTCTAAGGTCTTAGACATACACATGACCACACTTTTTTTCCCATTCAATAAGGAATCACCATCAATTACATTTCTATACAAGTTGCTTTTTAAAATTATCTCATTATCTTGTCTTACCAATTAACTTGTAAACTCATTTATATCTAGTAAATATTTTAACCTATAATAGGTGCTTACTAAATATCTGATTATTTAACCATGCATTCATGCATTTGAAAAATATATATTAATTTAGCGTGCTACAAAATGAAGTCTCTAGGTCAGTTTTAATGATGTAAATTTGACATGTGATCTCTTACACAATGAGTGAAAGATTGTAAGTCACCATAGTGCTTAGCACAAAACAATCACTGAATGAAATTTAGCTATTGATGTTTATAATAAAGGTGTCTACCAAGATTAATTATTATAGAATAATATTTATTTTTAAGAGTAATTATTAATATTGGTTATTACTATTTTTGTGATCAGATGTTAAAAATTAAGACAATTTTATGAAGAGCAACTGTCGCTTTGACTCTGTATTTATCAGGGTCTTTAAAGTGGCTGAGGCAGAGAAGTGATATGTTCACTGTGGCAGTTGGGACAGACCAGAAGGCAGAGATTGAAGGCAGGTAGTTTGTAAAGGACTTCACGTTTAAACATGGATTTCTCTCTAATAAAATGTCAACAATGCTGTGTGAAAGTGGAAATGCTTGAGGAATTCTGAATTCATAATGAAACATCATCTTTCAACTAATCCACTGCGGTCAGACACATAAAACACCTGCCCTCTTTGTAGATTCTATGCAGTGCCTGGGCTGGCTGAATGTCTCGGTTCTATAGTGCTTACAGCAGAAAATGTCACCATGATTTCAAAGGGAATTCTTTGTGGTTAGGAACTGCTATAAATGATACATTTCCATGTCAGTTTAAAATTTCCTAGCCTTGTCGGTTTAAGCCATATCCTTAATGTAGTTTTAATGTTGTTTATTATTATTATTATTTAATATAGTCAATGTATGGGCTTAACAAAACCTTCTTGCATGTGAAGCATTTTCTAATCAATATTTTAGAGTCACTTGATTAAGAAAAAAGTGTGCTCCTCAATTATAAGACTCTTCTCAGTGTTTCTGAGATGACTTTGACACAATACATTTAGCTGTATGTAAACATAGATGCTCCTTTTGCCAGGAACAAATTGTGGTATATTAATGGAGGAATTTACATCAGTTTCTCAAGGTAAGATATGGAGTCATACTGACAGTATAATATAGATAAAAATTCTCAAAACAACTAAACCACATCATAGGTGGTAAAATATAGAACAGTTTAATTTATCATGATTGTTATGAATCAACGTTATATTTTCAGTCTTTTTTTTACAAGACAGTATATACTGTACTTCCTTTTTTTTCTCAGTTATATTAACATATACAAATAGATTCACATTTGAATGTTTTATAAGGTTCTTAAATATCTCCTAAGGGGAAAATTTTAAAAAATGGATACAGTAAGGTTATATCTCCCAGGAAAATTTTCAACACTTGCCTGATAAATATGCATAAACATGTACATAGCTAATAATACATAACATTTTGTATACATACAAGCCATGTCCTATAACTGAGAAAAAAAAAATCTCTTCTTTAGAGAATCAATTCCATTAAAATCAGTAATTTCATTTTCTTCAAATCTAAGTAAAAATACAAAATTAGAATCATAAAATCTCAGGTTTGAAAATCACTTTTAATATTCCAAGTGTTTTAGCAAGATGTCCAAGGTCACAGAGCCAGTGGTGGAACCAAGCAGTGGCACCAAGTTTTCTCTTTGTTTCTTTTCACTTCAGACCATATTTTTTCTTAAATGCAATGCCCTTTCTCCAAAGCCCTAGTGTCTTGGCCAAATATTTGTTATCTTCTCATTAGAATATGTATTCCCTAATTTCATGGAAATATTTGTTCAAAAATTTTGACAATAATAGAGCTCCTTAATTTAACAAACATTCTATGATGTGCTAGGCACTGTGTAACACTGAAAAAAATGCATGTCATGTTTGTGGCCTTGTAGCTTTCTATCTGAGGGAATGATAGCCCTGGGCTAAGTGTTTGTACGTATGACCTTATTTTATTGTTAAAGTGAAATAAGTGCTGTTATTCCTGTTTTACATATAAAGATGTACGACTGAAAATAGTTCTAACTTGCCCAAAGTCATACAGCTTATAAGTGGCAGACCTAGAATCCATCCTTTCTGTACTTTTCTGAGCCTTCCAAGGTTCATTGCATTAGAATTACTGATGCTCTTCACCTGGAGCTTCAAGCCCTTACTGGCTGAAACAGACTAATAGAAATAATGTGTATAACTATGTCCCTTTCCCAGTTCCTTCTGACCTAATTGAAGATAAAACCAAGCAAAACTACAAGGCCAGCGAGGATAATCCAATTCTTAGATGCTTGATCCATATTACCTCTTTGTGCCTCATCCTTGGCTTTAGAGCTAGCATATAAGGATAAGGAGATTCCTGGATGGTCCCAAATTAATAAATGAATAAATGCTACTGACCTCCATCTTCATATTGGTCCAGTGCAAAGGACTAGGTTTCCAGCAAGAATTATGTATTTAGTATTAATATTTACTTTGATTAGTACTCCAAATACTCTTCCTTGAATACAAAGTCCTGACTGGAAACCCAGGTTGCTGTTAGCAGTCATACTATTAAGCTGCTGTTATCACTATTTTTACCTCTATGCTTTTTACTATTATTATTCTTTTAATAATAGCAAAGTCCTCTTGGTTCTTGCCAGGATCCCTTTCCATAAGGAAAGGATATTTACAAAGAAATGGCTACAATTCTATGCAAATTAAATGATATTTTGCTGTCTTCTTAATCCCCAAAATCTACCATCATTTGTAACCCTCAATACCTGTTCTGAAAGCCTCACTGACCAAAAGAACATTGACAGTTTCTTACATTATGGAAAATTGCTATAATCTTTGGACACTGTGACTTGCTTCCTGACTACCTGGATTTTCTGTGAAGTCCCGTGTCCTTAGAAAAGCAGACCTTTAAGATATTCCCCTAGTGTTAAAAAGTGGGCAAAAGACATGAACAGAAATTTTTCAAAAGAAGATAGACAAATGGCCAACAAACATATGAAGAAATGCTCAATATCACTAATCATCATGGACATACAAATTAAAACCACAATGAGGTACCACCTTAGCCCTGTCAGAACAGTCATTATTAAAAAGTCAAAAAACAATAGATGCTGGTGTGGATACAGAGATAGAGGAGTGCTTATACACTGTTGGTGGGACTTCATATTAGTACAACTCTATGAAAAACAGTATGGAGATTCCTCAAAGAAATAAATATAGACTTAATCATTTGACCCAGCATTCCCACTACTGGGTATCTACCCAAAACAATAGAGGTCATTTTATCAAAAAGACACCTGCACTCAAATGTTTATTGCAGCACAATTCACAATCACAAAGATGTGGAATCAACCTAAGTGCCCATCAGTTCACGAGTGGATAAAGAAAATGTGGTGTATATGTACACTATGTAGTACTATTCAGCCATAAAAAGGAATGAAATAATGCCTTTTGCAGCAATTTGGCTGGAATTGGAGATCATTATCCTAATGATCACTAAAAATTGGGAGCTAATCGTGGGCACACATGGGCATCAAGAGATATAAAGGTCATAGGAAATCAAGAGATGGGTTAAGGGGAGGAGGGGAGGGGTAAAAGCCTTCCTATTGAAAATGGGAGGGGGAGAAAAAAAAAAAGCCTTCCTATCAGGTACAATGAACACTATTTGGGTAATGGGCACACCAAAAGCCTGTATTTAAGCATTATAAAAGGTATCCATGTAACCAAAACATTTCTATCCCCTTAACACTTTGAAATAAAAAAATAATAATAACAAAATTTTAAAAAGAAAAAATATGAAAGCTGTAAAGATTGGAAAGGAAAAAGAAGACACTCCTCTAGATCTGGGATCTGGCATTTTCAATATAAGCTTTAGATGCACCATATTCTGTATCTGTGCTAAGTTTACCCTCTCTCCAACAGCTCTATGCTCACTCTGACAGGATGGCAACATAGACTGGCTCCCAGCTTTGGTGTGGGCACCTTGGTATGTCCACTTTTATAGCCTCTGTTCCACTGATTTGTGTCAGTGGTTGTGTCTTGCCCCCTTCTGTCTTATAGCAGATGAGGCATATCTATTGATTCACTACACACATCATACCATAATTAACATTTATTCTTTATTCTAGAACATTATGCAAGTTCATAAAAATACTTTTTCTGAAATTTAGATACACTATATTCATAGATTTATCCTGATCTTTAGCCTTGCAAGTCTGCCAAAGGGAAAAATTAAAGAGAAAAAAAACATTTTTACCAAGTGTACCCAATCATCTCCTTTCATTGCCCTGAAAGGAGATCTCAAAACTCATTTGCAATATTTCATTCTCAGTGACACCATACTGGTTTTGAATAGTTGTTACTTTTCATAAGTCATTCTTTAAAATTGGTCCTGAATTTGGTTTGAGATCAACATTAAGCTCATGGAACAATCATTATGAGGAAACTTATTTCTCTTCCCCTCCTCCTTTTATGTTATAAATTATTGTTATTGTTGTTGTTAGTTTGAGAAGCATTCTGTAATATTTTAACTTCTTTTGTGCTCTTTATAATTCCAAATATCAGTTTGCCTGTCTCATGGGAAAACTCCTTCATTGTTTTGGGATATATTTCATCTGAGCCAGAATTGCTGAACTTATCCAGAGAAACTATTACAATCTTTTCACCCACTTTGAACTTAAATCCTTTTCAACAACATTCATTTTATCCTTTTAAGTTCATAGATCACTCACAATGACAGAAAAGACAAGTAAAATAGAGTTGAGTGGCTTTGCCTTCTCTTTGTAACTTATCAACATTCAATCATTAGTTTCAGGAAGCATACCTATCCCTCCCTTCTTTTCTTGGTTACAATTTAAAAGCCCCTTACATTTATTATTATTTTTTAATCTGAATGCCTCGCAAAACTTTCTGCCTTGAAATTTTCACCATCTTAGTACATTTTCTCTAGCACTGTCCTGTCTCATATTCTATGTTGGCTATATGTTCCTCTTTATAATTTCCCTGCAGGACCTTCTATCATCTTACAATTTTGTAATTGTGAATTCTGGTACTTGATTTCCATGAGCACACAGAGTATCATATTTTGAAACTAAATTATGAATGCAGCGTTATGGGCGGAGAGAATTGTCTGATTCTTAAAGATAGCCAATGCCGCACTGATCCCTCAAAAAGCTCAGTTTTTAGCGGTAAGAGTGGGAGAAAGTAGGAAAGTAGGGGGGAGAATGAAGTCAGGAATGAGTCAAGCAGAAGCTTTATAGAATATGGATTTTATAAAACTCAAGTAGAAGGGCAAGATATGGAAATTCAAATAAAGCTATGAGATATATGCACATGTATACATGTAAAGATATGTACATAAATTCTATATATCCATCTAGTGAATAAATATCTTGACACATTTTTATTAACGAAGAATTATCTTCCCCTTTAAATTGTCCCAGTTTCCACAGTTACATTTAAATAAAATAAATATGGTTTCATTTCCTTGAAAAATTAACTGCTAGTAAATGAAATATGTTTCCATCACCTTCCTATTACTACTAAATCAATTCCTTTTTTCATGCAAGTAAACATGGGGATAAAAAGTTTTATCCTTCGTGTTATAAGTTTTGCCTTAGATATTCCATTGTAGTATATTCTAAAATCATTAGAGAAGATATTTTGGTAAACACTGGAAACTTATTTCTATTTCATCCCATAAATATATAACTATATCTATAAGTAAATATTTTATGGTTGTTATAATTTATCTATGAATATAAATCAATGGATTATAAATAAAATATCTAAGCATATGATGAGACCATATGCATAGTTTTGCTTGTATATTTTATGTTTCTTCTTAGTTTGCCACCAGTTATGACTGCTGAATACATATTAAGCTAACATTTTCTCAGTTTGCTCACAGGCTGTTTTATTTTTAAAAAGAAAATATAATATTAATATTTAGCAGTCAGTTAAAATATTGATATTGTATAAAGTTGAGCCCCATTTTGGTAAAAAAAAATTCCTCAGCAAAATTATAAATTAATATTTTTGTGAATTCTAAAAGCTGTGTAACCCAAGTTTTTAGCTAGAGATTTAGAAGCACGTAAGCATAATTACAATATACATTGTGTTGTCATGGTTATTTTGTTGTTGTTGTTACAGGGAAGAATTCTGTTGTATTTGCCTAGGGTGCATATTGGTGTTGGTTTATCCAACATTAAATTCTAGTTCAGAGCTGCAAACTCGTGTTGCTTAATTTGCTAAATTGAAACTACAGGTTTGAGCCATTTTAATGATTAGCATATTAGATATCCATCGATCCTGAAATCAAAATTTACTTGGGCAGCAAACTAACTGGAAGACTAGGACTCTAGGCCCCTTTAGCAATGATAACTGTCAGGGGGACAGTTAATCCCTATAAGTATATTGTTCTGTTTGGGGACATTTTTAAAACAATTGTTAGGAAGTTAGATTTTCTTTCCTGCCTTAGAGGTATGTATTTCCTGACTACAAATATAATCCTTTGCAATGGTATTTCTGAGAACATGCAGAAAAATGTGGGCCATTGTCAAATCTGAAAGGCCATCCACTATAAAAATATTATAGATTTGATTCCCATTTGGATGAGAGGTTGACTTATAGGAGCTCCAAGGTTTAAGAGTCCATGTAACTATGATGTTTTTTAATGTGTGTGAAGAAAAAGAGAAGTCAGTGTATGTGTGGAAAGTAGAAAAAATATAGGTAGCTAAGAGCAGAGACTATATAATTTAATAATGATCATCACACCATGCCAGTTTGCCATCATTTTAGTTTAAGGAAGCAGTTGTTGAGCCTGGCTTTGTCAGGAGCCCAGTTCTCTTTTCAATCAGATTCTAGCAGGAAGCATAGTGAAAGTATCATTTCTGAAGTCCCTCTGTGACCAAGAAGCCATGATGCCTCTGCATTCTTGATGTAAAATCAAGGATCAGAGTGAAAATGTATTATTATTTTTTTCCCAACCTCTTTTACAAGACACAAAACTTTTGGGAAATATGACTAAATTTGATGACCATGAAGATATCTAACCTTATTATGATTCTAAAAATTCTTTCTTCTTCCCAAGTTTAAGTCCATGCACCCTGTGGTGGAAAGAATCAAGCTCATTATGTTGTTTATTCCAGGTAACTATAAAAAATGGAAACTTCTAAGTTTCACACCCAACAATTAGCTACTTTTCTATTCTTTACCACTGTGAGTATAATTGGATTTGAATGAACAGGATAAATATAAGAGCAATCTCTTTATGTGGTGGTTTAAAAAAAATCAATAACCTGAACCCAATTGTAAGCATTATAAATATTCACTTTGTTAAAAATCATAAAAAATATTAAAGTAAATATAATAATCAAACCCACATTTTGATCAACATTTCTGTAATCTAACACCTACATCATTGTTTAATATATATCTTTTAAAACTGTCATTCTATATGATGCTCATTGAAGTATTTTCTATGTTTTTTATTTCTTTGGACACTTTCTGAAAAACTTAATTCATCATTAACACATAAGCATTTGTTACATGACTATTGATTGAGGATATTGACAAATAGAATGAGTGAAATAGATAACTGGTATAATGGTAAAATCAAATTTTAACTATTTTTTAAACATAATGCAAGCTATTTTAAGTAAATCCAAGTTTAAAAACCCAAGTTACATCTCAGAGATGTACTAAGAGATGATGATTCCCATTTTTCCTACTATTTAGACTAAGAGAGGCCCCTTTTCCTGTACAAGGATAATCCATCTACTCAGTACTTCAGATTCCATACCCTCAAATCTGTGTCTAAATTATTTCCATCCCTAATAATTTTTTTTGCTCAATGTGTAAAATTGTTCGGGATGCTTCCTTTTAACTGCAATATCAAAAACAAAAGTGTTTCACCTTCCCTCATCCTTCTGGCAAAAATCTATTTCCCTTGTCTAATTATTATGTTTCTGATTTGACTTTTCCTTCACAACACCATTGAAACTGATTTATTAAAGTGCATACGTGTCTTATTATTGCCAAAGTAAGGGATACATTTCAATCCTAATCTGACTTAATCTCTCCATGGTACTTTAAATTGAAGCCCACTCTATTTTTGACACTGTTATCTATAATCTGTGTCTTTCAACTGTCATGGTATCTTTTTCGTTGGATTTGCCTTCCTTTTTCAGAGTTCTTATCTGACTATATGGAGTTAGTTTTTTTTTTTACTCTATGATTTATCCATTAGCTTTTTCCTCTTTCCTCTGTTTTTACTCTTCTCATTTGTTCTACTTTAATTTTACACTCTTATTAAAAGAATTTCTTTCACGCATGACTTTAATCATCTATTGTGTTATTAAATATGAAATGTCCGATTTCCTTAAGTACAAATTTTGACAGTTGATATCTCTGACATTTCACTTTGACACTTTTTGTTTCATTTTTATTGTGAAGATATATCCTCATTCTTTTCAGCACATGGTTTAGCTTCTGATTATCTTTCAAATTTCCTTTAGAGAAATTTTTGTGAAACCATGGATAAGTCAAAAATTTGTGTTATTTTAGAATATGAGTTCCATCATAGAACCAATGCTGCAGACAGCACAAAAATATCAAAGAAGTGTTTGGGAAGGATGTGACCAATGACCACACAGTACACTGATGGTTTAAGCAGTTCCATTCTGGTGATTTTAATCTTCAAAATGAGCCATGTGGGTGAACTGAGACCAAGGTGGATAATGATGAGATGAAAGCTATAGTGGAAGCGAATCCAACTCAACCTACCCATGAATTAGCAACAGATTTGATGTTACTATTCCAACAATATTGGACCATTTAAAACAAGTTGGCAAGGTAAAGAGGCTGGATGATAGATGGGTACTTCATGAATTAAATGAGCCTCAGAAGAGAAATCATCTCGAAGCTTGACTTTCTTTGCTGTCATGACATAAAGGCTAACCATTTCTACACCGTATTGTCACATGTGATGAAAAATGGATGTCTACTCCATCCAACTGGACAAAATGATGCGAGTGTTTGAGATTAAGCAACTGAGATTAATCAGTAGAGACAGGTCAATCCTCTTGCAAGACAACACTTGACCACATGTCCCACAAACAGTGGTGTTCAAACTACAGAGGCTGTACTTAGAAAGTCTCGGTCATCCACTGTATTCACCAGACTTTGCACCAACTGATTACCACTTCCTCCAGGCTTTGGACCACTTCTTGCAAGGAAAACTATTCAATTCTCAACCAGCTGTGGAAAATGCCTTTCATGATTTCATCTCCACTTGTTCTCCAGGTTTCTTCGCTGCTGGCATAAACAAACTACCTCTAAGAAGGTAGGTGGGAGGGGGGAGGAGGAGATGGATATATTCACACCTAATGGGTGCAATGTACACCATCTGGGGAATGGATACACTTGTAGCTTTGACTTGGGTAGGGCAAAGGCAATATATGTAACATAAACATTTGTACACCTGTAATATTCTGAAATAAAATTTTTTTAAATGATGGCAAAACTGTGTCGATAGTTTAGGCACATACTTTAATTGTGCTGCTTCTTGAGATATAATAAACTAAACATTTGATTCAAAATCAGACATTTCATATTTAATAACCTAAAATATAATCCAATGATTTTTAAATCTGCAACTCCAAGCAAACCTTCCACTAGAACTCAGGAATTGTATTTCTGTTCCCTTTGTGGATACTTCTATAAGATATTTAAATGGTACCTCCAGCTCATGCTCCAAAATGAACTCATAGCCCCATAATATCTGTTCTTCCACCATCTTCCATTCATGGGGTCATTTTAATGACAAGTGCTCACCTAAATTTATATTCCCCTCCTCATTAGTAGACAGTTAAAATTTATGTCTCAGCCTCCCTTGCTCTTAGGTGTGGCCATATGACTGAATTTCAACTGATGTAACCTGAAAGTGATGTGTTCTGTTTCCACACATGGTCCCAGACATCCCCTATGCATGCTCCTTCATTTTAATTTTGTTTTAGCTGGCAGGAACCTTGAGATAGGGTTAGTTGTTATAAATTGAAAAGTTGAAATTCTCTGTCAGTTTAAGGACCAGAAAGGGTGTTCAACATCTTTGCTTCCACAATTCCATTTAATGAGCAAAGAATAACAGTCCATTGTACTTAAAGCCATAATCATTTGGGGGACTTAATTAATTTGTATACCCTAAGAAATAAAGATACTTAAGCCCAAACCTTGGCTGTCATTATGGATCTCTGCATGTATCTGATCTAATCAGTCATATATATATATATATATATATATATGGGTGCATGTATGTGCATGCACACACACATGCAGCTATTTATTTGTCTATCAATCAACTTTTCATTCCATTTTCCCTACAGATTACCACCATTGTTTAACTCAGGTCCCCATGTTTTTTTAATGTTTTCAATGGATTGTATTAGTAAATCTCCCAGAATATAATCTCACTCCTGCTTATCCTCATCTCCTTTCAATCCTGTTTTCAAAATAACATTTCTTAAATAAATGCTTAATTATTTTAACTATTCAAATATTTTAAATATTGACACATTATTTTTTCATTCATTTATGTAGTATGTATGGAGTTCTGTGATTCATACATTTATACTTAGATTAACATATAATAAGCACAGTTCCTAATTTCAAGAAATTTACATTTTAATGAAAGAAATAGATCCTTCTTCCCTTGTACATAGGATACAATCCAAACTTCTTGGCGTGGCTTGAAAGGACTTAGTGAAATTCTAGAAGTTATTAAACAGATGCTTTGAGAGCATTTGGAAGAGAAAGCAATGATCGTTAAGAGCCAGCATGGGCTCACAAAGAATAACTTCTTTTTTTGATAGAGTTGCTAGACTGGCAAATTAGGTGAATTTTGTAGGCAAACTTTGTTGATTTCAGCAAGCCATGTTTGTGCTCAGTAAAGTTCTTTCATTGATATCCTTAGGAAAAAAAATGGGAAAATATTAATTGGAAGGCAAAATTTTAGAATATCAATTGATAATACATGATAATGATCTTTCTATATTTATTACCAAGTTCCCCCCATATGATCCTATTCAAAATTTCAACAAAGTGTTCGAAGTCATAATCAGCTACGTAAAACAAAATTGATTAAAATAATTTTATTTTTGTTTTTTCCCCCCGCTCATATTTGTGGGACTATGATCATTACTAGACACTAGATACCATCACTTAAAAAGACATTTTCCTCAGTGAGGCTTGAGGCAATAGCACCAACTGCTAAGAAACACTAGAAACAAATAATATGAAGATGATATGACAAATAGAAAAAAATAAAAATTCTTTTCAAATATTTAAATATTTGGAAAGGCATAAAATGTAGAAAATGAAGTATAAATCATTTTTATTTAAATATATGGATAAAAATTCTTAATAGTATGAGCATTTTTACAGATATACAAATATATAAACAAAATGTTGACCACAAATTTTGAAACTTAGACTTTTATTTCATAAATATTTTATAATTCTTATAGTATGTGAACATTTTTCCATGTAATTATATATTTTAAGAGTATGCTTTTGACAAAAGAGGTTTTGAATATGAGAATAGTGTGATAAAAATTGTTCATTATTAATATTAAACCAGGACTATTCTGTGGAATGGAACTGATTGTAGAGAAGTTGGAGACAGGTAGACCAGTTGTCACGGTGCCATCCAAAATGGTAAACAATAGTTGCATGTGACAATTGAGCACTGGAAATGTGCACATGACTAAAGAACTGATTTTTTAATTTTGTTGAATTTAATTAAGCTAAGTTTAAATATCCATATATGGTTAGAAAAAATAAGGATATTAGATTTATTATAAGGTGGTGCAATGTCTGCATATCACCAAATCACATATTCTTTGGTGGCATCTTCTACAGTAGCCTTTGCTTAAAGAAGAGTGTTAGATCAGAACTATTCAAGTAGCATCATATAGAACAAGAAGCAGTGGAACATTGCAATTATAAATTTGGATTCTGCTGTTAGAAAGATGAAGGTTGAAATAGCATATTGGACAACAGAGATCTAGAACCTTTCCATCATCACAGAAAATTCTACTGGGAAGTTCTGGTTTGACAGACGTAAGCTAAACATAGACAACAATGATGGCTTTGTTGTAGAAAAGGAAGGGTCAATTCAGATATAAAAAAATATTTAAAAGAACTGGTTGATGGTCCTTTAAAACTGATTGAATATCAAAGTTTGAATGAGACAAGGAACCTCCAGCTAGGGTGCTTGACTAATGCTTGAAAAGAAAATCTTTAGAATACACACTTTTTAAATACTTATACAAAGGTAAAGATAAAAAATCATGTTCATATATGCAGAAGCATATTTAATATCTATTTATTATTAGATATGGATATTAATTATTTAATATCTACTCAATGTTTATTGCATCTGATACTATAGAAATACATTGTTTTATTTAACCTTCACTTGCAATTCTATGATACAGTATTAATTCAACTCACAATATTATTATTTTCATTTTACATATATAGAAACAAGACTTGAAAAATTAAATAACATACAGAAGATTGTGCAACTACATAATGATGGAGCAGGTATTTCAACCTTCATCTTTCTAACAGCAAGATCCAAATTTATAATTGCAATGTTCCACTGCTTCTTGTTCTAAATGATGCTACTTGAATAGTCTGATCTAACACTCTTCTTTAAGCAAAGGCTACTGTGAGAAGATGCCACCAAAGAATATGTGATTTGGTGATATGCAGACATTGCACCACCTTATAATAAATCAAATATCCTTATTTTTTCTAAGCACATAATCAAAGCACTTACTTTCATTTTCATAGTAAACATTCAATTGAATTTATTGAAGCAATAAATTATTTAATATAAACTACAAATTAAAGTATATAATATTGTCATATTACTTTAAAATAAAATAGTATTTTAAGTCACATTGTAAAAATTTAATTTTTGTGAGATATGAGAACTATAAACCTTGTGTATTAGTAAAGGTATCATCATGAATATACAGTTTGAATCTTTCTTATTTTTATTTTTAATTGACAATTATATATTTATAAGGTGGTATTTTGATGTTTGTTTGATATTGTGATGTGATTGAATCAAACTACTTAATCAGTCACCTCACATACTTATTTTGTGGTGAAAATATTTAAAATCTACTCTTAACAATTTTGAAATATATGATGCATTGCTTATTATAATTATTCTGTGCAACAGATTACTAAAACTTATTCCTCCTAAATGAAATTTTGTACCTTTATATCAACCTCTTTCCTTTTCCCATCCACCCCATCTCCCAACCTCTGGTAGCTACCATTCTACTCACTACTTCTGTAAGTTCAACTTTTGTGGATTCCACATATAAGTGAGATCATGAAGTGCTTGTCTTTCTGTGCCTGGCTTATTTCACTTGCCATAATGTCCTCCAGGCTCATCCATGTAGCTGCAAATGACAAAATTTACTTCTTTTATAAGGCTAAATAGTATTTCATTGTATATATATATATACCACATTTTCTTTTTTCATTCATCCAATAATGGACATCTAGGTTGCTTCCATATCTTAGCTATTGTGAATAATGCTGCAAAGCTATATCTTTGGCAAATTGATTTCAGTTCCCTTGGATCTATTCTCAGAAGTGGGACTGATGGATCATGATAATTTCATTTTTAGTTTTCTGAGAAACCTTCATCTTCATCCATACTGTTTTCCTAAATGGTTATATTAATTTACACTACCACTGACAATGACAACCATTCCATTTTCTCAACACCCTCACTAACATTATCTATCATCTTTTCCATCATAGCCATTCTAACAAGTGTGAGGTGGTATCTCATGATTTTAATTTGCATTTCTCTGATAATTAGCGATGATCAGCATTTTTAAATGTATCTGTTATCTATTTGTAGGGCTTTGTGGGGGAAATGTTTATTTAGGTCCTTAGCTCATTTTTGATTGGATTGTTTCATTGCTATTGAGTTCCTTATACTCTTTGATATTAGCCCTTATCAGATGTATGGTTTGCAAATATTTTCTCCCAATCTGTGGGTTGTCTTATCACTCATTTCATTTGCTATACAAAAGCTTTCTAGCTTGATGGAGTCCCATTTGTTTATTTCTGCTTTTGTTGCCTGTGCTGTGTGGGCCTCATCCATGAAATATTTGCCCAGAACAATGTCATGAAGCATTTTCCCTATGTTTTTTCTAGTAGTGTTGCAATTTCAGGTCATATGTTTCAGACTTTAATTGGAGTTGATTTTTATATAAGGTATGAGATAAGTTTTCAATTTCATTCTTCTATATATAGCTATCCAATTTGTTCAACAAAATTTATTGAAGAAATCAAAATTCAAGTGGTCAGAGAAAAAGGTAGGCCATAGAGCATTTCAAAAGCACTCAGAGAGAAGGGGGCTTTAGCTGCAATGCATAAATGCAAAAGAGTGACTGGAAGAAGTTTTAACCAACTAAGTTCAGTCTCCTGGGTAATCTTTCAGAGGATGAGCTTACAGCTCTGGTTAACTTACTCCACCTGGCCTGAAGACAGAGATTTCCAGGAACAATGCAGATAGTAAGAGTTCTGCAATTCCCGGCTGACAAAGGGATATGGGGTTTCCCATCCCAAAGCCCAACTGGATCAATCTAAGATGATCTACCTGAGGCTTATTCTTACCCCAGGACAATGAGAACTATCCCTGGAGCATGTCTGGGCCACAGTTTGTCTACTGGAACCCACCACTCCGCCCCTTCTGTGCTCTTCCTGGATTTACGGGTTCTGCTGAATTGGATACCTAATGGGATTCTGCTAAGACCCTTTATAAAAGCCTAAACAGAAACACTGATAAGGAACTTCTAATATGGGAACCTGAACAAAAATGGGCTGTTCTAGCATTGAAAAAGGCTTACTCCAAGCCCCAGCCCTGGGCCTCCTGTATTCTCAGAGAACCTTCTTTTAATATGCTCATGAGAGACATGGAATAGCTCTGGGGGTGTTACCACAGTTTTGGGGGCCACATTTACAACAAGTGGCCTATTTGTCAAAGAAATTGGACCCCATGGCTGCAGGATGGCCTGCCTGTTTGAGGGTGATAACAGCCATATCATTACTCTTACCAGAGGCCACTAAACTCACAATGGGAGCTTTCTTTCCTATTAGAAGTTTTCATCTGGTCTCTGAACTCCTCCAGGGAGGGGCATCAAAATGGATCTCGGATAGCCGCCTATTAAAGGTTATGTTTATGTAAACCCCTGACCTAAAATTGAGACTTGCTCTGGATTCAATCTTCCCACTCTTCTTCCAGAAGAGACCACAGCGAACCAAGCAGGCTATTGCAGAATTGTGAAGAGATTACTCCACTACTATCTTCCCCAGGTACATCTAGCCTTGACCCCCATCCCCCTAGCCCATCAATAGTTTACTGGTGGCAGCAGTTTTGTTAAGGATGAGGAATGGTATGCAGGTTATTTAATCGTGATGGAGAGTCTAGAAGAAGAGGCCCAGGCTTTACCAGCAAATACATATGCCAGATTAGCTGAATTTATAGCCCTAACCTGACCTCTCCAGTTAGCCAAAGATAAGAAAGTAACCATTTCTACAGTTTCTAAATATATTTATTTAGGGTTACATGCTCATGCATCTATTTAGAGAGCATGAGGATTCTTTACCTATCAGGAAATGCCAATTCAGTATGGGCAACAGATTCTCTTTTAGAGGCTGTTCAGGAAGTAGGTGAGGTGGTGGTCCCTCATTATAAGGGACATCAAAAGTAGGAGCTGAGCCACCTTTCTCCCTGGTGGAGGTAGAGATGGCACCACATTCCCATTTGTAGGGACATCCTCAGGCCTCCCTGAGTATGGGGGCAGCTAGGAACAGGTGGAAACCTGAGGAAGATCTAATACCATAATCTCACTTAACTCAAAACATCCCTTCATCTGTTACACCACTGAGGATTTTCCTGTAAATAAAAGAAAGCCTGTATACACAATATTTCAGCCCATTTTCCTTCCCTTTTGCAAAAAAGGTCCAATTATAAGACAGTGGGGTGAGAGTCCTGTGTGGCAGCCTCTGTTTCCCTGTTATCCAGCTTGTACCATGGCCAGTTGGCCATGCAGAAGATGATTAAACACTTTTTCTTTGGAGTACTTGGGTCAAACTTAACCCAACTTGAAAGAATGCGCCCCAAAGGGGTGTTAAAGGAGATTTTTGATCCCTGTGCACCCATCTAGAAAGTAAGGAGGAGAAAAAGGGTGGGGGGTGAAAGACCTTGCCAGCCGAGGTCTGTTAGAGCTAGGTTTCCTCCATCTGGCCAAGGAGGGAAAGGGGAGAAGTTTTACTCACCGGGGTCTGTTAGAGCTGGGCATATCCAGGTAACGACTTGGACCCTTTGGCTGAAGTTTTGATGCACAGGAAGAAGGGTTGTGCACAGCCCCTTAAGCTTAAAAGCCCCTTGCTTTTTTTTCTTCTTTTGAGTACAAAGACAATGATATCTGTTAGTATAAAAACCCAGTCATTTGTAAAAGTATTAGCACCTGCAATTGGGTGGCCAGTCACAATAAGGAAGGCACCTCCTAGACAGAGTTATCTGAGTCAGAGTGTTTTCATGGAAAAAGATGAGCCGGTTTACCTAGACAGAGAAACTCAAGTCACAGCACCATAAATGTCAGGGTGGCAGTCTGTCCTCGGTTCTTGGTGTACTCTTGGCCAAAGAATGACCAAACACACCAGTGTCAAGTCCAGACTATTATCTTGAAAAAAATCACCATCAGGGCCAATAAGATGGCGTAACCCCAGACAGGAAGCAGTTTCACACGAGCAGCTCTTTACCGTAGAACAAAACGGGTCTATCTCCACAAGTGGAGAGAGACAGGCCAGCCGACTCCCCCTCTCTCTGACTTCTTGGATTGTTTTCTTTTATTATCCCAGTCTGGTGGAGGACTCACGGGAGGTGTGATATATTATCAAATGATCAACAGGTGTCCTCAAAATTTCATCTGCCTGGAAGGAGGTCAGGGTGGAGGCTTGAAGCTGCCATGACAACCTGGCAGATTGGAGAGAAGCTTCTGGAAGAGTCATTATTATTCAAAACTCCTATTTCTAAAACAAACAAAAGGATAAAACCCATTGTTGCTGTGGCACCGTCCAATTTGACGTTCATAAAACCATTAAAAATAGATACTCCTAGACACCCAGTGTCATTAGCTGCAAAAAACATGTTCTATGATAAACGCTGGAAGAAAAAGTAAGAACAGGCTTCACTTGGTGGCTAAATTTTATATTAACTCCTGATGACTTCACTGAAAAAACAAATATTTCTGAGGCAAATGCCGCTACTCTTCTTTTGGGAGTGGAGAGAAACTGACTGACTCACACATTCACCAACAGACTGACCCAATCTCCCTCTGACTGCTCGGATTGTTTCCTTTTATTAGCCCAGTCTGGGGGTGACTCTCTGGAGATGTGACATGGGATCAAGCGATCAACAGGTGTCCTCAATTTCACCTGCATATACAAGCTCCCTCTCTGAAAGCTCACCTGGGGGAAGAGCCACAATACATAATCAAGCTAATGCCATAATAATTATCTTTAGGTTACTCTAGGTCACTTTATAAATCCTATTATGCCTGGGCTGAGGAATTCCCAGATTGATAAAGCATGCCCCCCCCTTCCCCAGGTGTAGCAGTTGCTTGGGGTAGGATTAAGGGTGGGGCAACACCACAATGGCACACCTGCCATTATCTTCCTTCCCAGGTGGAGCAATTGCTTGAGACAGCACCAAAGCTGGAACTCTTTTCTGGAGAAGAGCCAGAAAGCCTAACTATCTACCTAACATTAATATATAATCTGAATGGAATAATTTATTACACATTTTCCTTGTAAGAAAAAAGAGTAAAACATTTTGCAATTACAACAAAAGGAACTGCTGAAGGCTAAAATATAATTTTTAAAAGGTGACACTTTGAAAGAAGTCAATAGAGTTCTTTGTCTCTCCTTGTCTGCTAGTAACATTATGTAGAATAATAATCTTTAGGATTTGCATCTCTCAGAAAGTCTGTAGCATATGGATCTGATCATTAAATGATGTGTTTGGTTTGGTTAGCAGAAATTTCTATTATTTGGAGAGAAAACCCAGAGTATAAAAAGCAATTCATGTTTTGTTTTTTTTTTTAAAAAGTAAATCAGATGTTTGTTGATGTTATTAAAGACAGTAGTGGTACTTTTCTCCCCAGTATTTGTCTCTGATACTATCCACAGAAATGGAGCTCAGTTATCCTCATCAGAATCACAACAACTATTCAGAGAGAAAAAAATTGTAAAATTTGTAAAATATGCTAGGAAAAAAAGGGGGACCAAGGGTTTTTAGACTTTGTAGGAAATGATGTTTGGAATTGGTACCAAGAATATTAGATAGGCAGGTCCTTAAAGGGAAGGGATTGTTTTAAAAGAGGAAATAAGGAGTGATCAATGTGAGGGAGCACTTGTGGGTCTCATTCTGAAGATCTAAGTCCTTGCTGACTGTGGGTGTACTCAAATAAGGAAGAGGAAGGCCTAATTAGTCTACTTGCCTTCCGTTAACTGCAAATGATTTTGATACAATTCCAGGGTGCTTAGAGAAATAAATATTTAAAATTTTATTACTGCTTACTAATAAAAATTAAAGCTCCTTTTCCAAACATGAGAAACAGGCAAGAGTAAACAATTTATTGAATTTTATTATGTTTAAGAATTTTTCGATAGCCACTTGAAAGGAAAAAGGGAAGAAAGAAATTTGTACCTGAGTCTCTAGCCCCTATCTGACATTGTTAGAGAATGAAATTTTCTTGCTCAGTATGTGTGGTCAACACCCAAAGAGGTTTTGTTCATTATTTGTTGCTTACCACATCTGATTAAGAGCCACAGTTTCATTGTTTATGATTTCTGACTAATGGTTCACACGTGGCATCCTCAGGCAATGGTTCCAAGTTGTCAGACCTAAGTTAAGCCACAGAACTTAAGATAAAGGTAGTTTTCTATCCTGAAGTATAAACCAGTAGTCTGGACATAATCCTCATGATAGTATGAAAACAATTTACTTCATAGATTTTTAAATTCTTTTCCCACAAAGCTTTGTTGAAACGTCTCACATTTAGTCTTCTTATTGGTCCCCTTTTCAGTAAAAGCTTTCATACATGCTTAAGATACAATTGGCTAAGACATTTGGTTTAATAAGAGGTATTCTGCATGGGGATATGGAGAACAACTCCAGGGTAGCTCTCCAGGAGTCATCAGAAGAGGCATTGGCTGCAACTTCAGGAAGCACATTTTGGTGACAAAGAATAACCTTCTGCAAGCTGATCGCCCAGTAACCACCCTCCATTGGGCAACTTAATCAATATATTTGTTCCCTTCTGTACATATATTCCATAGGAATAAGGTTCCCAGATCAAATATAGGATGCCCAGTTAAGTTGAAAATCAGATGCCTTTGTTTCGTATAACGCATTGGTTGACTATCTGAAATTCAGATTTAACTGGCATGCTCTAAGGCAACGCTAGTTCCACAGGACAGAGAAGGCAGTAACCTAGATACAGGTTATATTACGTGCCTAAGAATCTTTTAAGGATTGAAATTACATCCTTCTAGGCAATTTATTTAGATTAAAAAGTTGGGATAGGTGGAGCTAAAGACACTAGAACGAAAAGAGAGGCAAGGTAAGGGTTGTGAGAGGACAAGAGGGGTTCGAATCAGCTACCTCCTTCTTGGGGAGACTCAACTCTTACAGAAATTTGAATAGAGTACTCGAGCACAGAGCCTGCCACATTCATGGTCCACATCTCATCAGAAAACAACAAACAAATAATATTTGCCTTTTTTCATCTATTTACTAACTGCTACAAATGGAAGGGTTAAAATAATTTCACATGGAAAGAACATGGGCTTTAAATCAAACTAGACTTGATTCAAATTCCAAGTATTTCCTTTGATTAGCTGGGAAAAAATAGAGTATGTTATCTAATCTCTCCATACCTCAAATTCTCATCTTAAATCAGTAAAGCAATACTGCCCATCTAAGAGCTGTGACGAGTATTAATAAAGTAATATACTCAATTTAGTGCTTGAATTATGTTAAGTATTCAATACAGTTTACCTAGTATTACTAAGAAGATATAGCTATAAAATTTAAATGAAATGATATTGTGGCAATCTTTTTTTTTTTTTTATCTAAATAAATGTTTTCAACCAAACTGGACTTCACCTATCTTTACAACAGTGTACTTAACTCCCAGCGAAGTGATTGGGGGCAAAGCAAATATTCAAAACCTATTTGTTGAAGGAATGAATATACTCAGATAATTCAATATAAGCCTTTGACTTGCTGGACTATGAAAGCAACTTAGAGCCATGTTCTACCATGTTGCCTCAGAACTTTGCCTTTGGGTCTGGAAAAGTAGTTTGCATAGAGATATATTTTAATTTGTATTGTTTCTTTAAATATTTCCACTACAGCTGATATGATTGCATTTCAATTGTTTATCCCATAACAGAAGTTGCAAAAACTCATCTCATAATTGTCAATATATTATGTGAAAAAAGAATTTATTTTATTTTTTACTTTTCTTCTGTTGTGGGAGTCTATGGTTACCTTGTTCACAAGCTATTGTGAACATGAAATGATCACTTTTCACTTCCAGATCAAGAAGAAAATCATGTAGAGAGAAAGAATTCTTACTATGATTATATAGTAAATTATCCCAAAATTATTACTAAAACTCATTGTTTTTAATAGCATAATTATAGGTTGCATTAATCATAAGAAAAAAGGAAAATATTAGTAAAAAAATAATTTCTTACCTCCAAATTTCCATAATTCATATTGCTCTTGTCAGCCTTCATGTATATATTGACCATAACTCAGTAGCTAAAAAAAAATAAAGGAACTTTCTTTTTCACACCAACAGAAAATGACTTCTAAATTAAAGCTACTTCATATATCCAGTCTTTTCACAATGGGAATTGATGATCTATTATTTTGTTGGATTTGAAGCTTTTGACAAAAAAAGTAAAAAGACATCTAGTAATTCAGAGAATTAAACTGTGTGGATGGGCAAGATTAAATTCTGTATAAAAAAGAAAAAGAGCCAGAGAGAAATGCATATTGATATGAGACAAATGTTTTGATGAAGACTTAGGAAAAAGAATAGACACTAATCAAACTAAATATCATTTATACACTATACACAATGCAAGCAAGAACAGATGTGAAGGGCTGATGTTAGAGTAATAATGAGAGATAACTCTGTTTGATGCCAACTCCCATTTTACCTGATTATTACTGGTTCTTTGATTGAATTATAAATGAGAAAAGTATGTTGGTAAAGCACTAAACACATTTCTATTATTGAATTCACCATCAATCCATCACCAAAAACGACTGACTGCCAGCATTTTAAGACCCCCAGAAGGGTCCTGAGTCAGAAGGACACACTATAAAGAGATATAAATGTACAGGTAACAAAAGCTGTGTTGTTGAAAAATAATAATAATCACAATACTAGTGCTCAATAATAGGTGAGCACTTTTTATGTGACTGGTCATGTGCCACATGCTTTATTTTCATTTTCTTCTTTACTCTTTCCAGAAACCCTGAGATAAATATAATTGTCATTTATTTTATAGATAATGAAACTAGTTTAAATAAGTTAGATAAATGACTAAACCTAATATGACCAATAACTGCAAGAGCCAAGATCCGTATATACCTTCTCTGCTATCTGGTCAATATGTGATCATATCCTGAGGCAATTTGCTCATCAACAGAATAGAGTAAATAATGACACCCAGCCCTGGTGGTTACTGTGGTTTCAAATGACAAAACATTTGAAGTTTGTGAAAGTTGTGAAGTCCAATACTTTTAAAGACATTTTTACCATTAGCAAATAAAAAGTTAAGGTAAGTTAGGATACTGGTTTAGTTTTAAAAATAAATAAAATAAGGCTCAGACTTATAATGCTTACAGTGTAGTCTGACAATTTTATATATAATTAAAAATAGACAATACTAGGAAATCTTCAAAAAGAGTTCATAAGGAAAGATTTGATATGAAGGATAGTGGTCAGGAAAAAAAAGAGAAGGCTCAAATAGCAGGTGAGAAAATTGTATGGGCATTTTAGGACAATATACCAGGCTCAGCAGAAATATTCAGGAAAATTTATGTAACTCAATTGGCTAAGTGCAATAGATGACAATTTTTAATGAATTGGTTAGATGCGATATATGACAGCTTCTAATTGCTCATAGCTGACCAATATGTTTTACTTTTTACCAATACAAGAAGTGAAAAGTAATAGATAAAATATATTTCTGTAGTATTAACACGCATATGACTTTTTTGGTGACTTTGTACATCTCTTATAGGATTAAATTTTGTAATTAATTTTCTGTGAAGCTGTCTGTCCACATCCTTTGCTCCTTATTTGTGATTGATTTGCCAAGTATTTCTTTTTTATTAGTTGAAGCTTTTCATGTGTTAGAATATTATTCTTCATGATTTGAGTTACAAATAGTTTTTCAAATTAATATTTGTCTTTTGATGATGCTCATGTTGATTTTGCTGTAGAATATGAAAACATATTCTTTTTTCTTTTATGGATTCTAAGTTCATGCCATGTGGAGAAAAAAAAAAAAAACCTCTCCATTCTAAAATTTTTAAAAAGATACATTGTTTTATGGTTTCTTTTAAGATTTTTTTTGGTTTATTTTTATAGTTAAGTATTTGCTCCAAATGGAATTCTCCCTGCAGTAAAAGCATGAGATGGGATTCAAATTAATTTACTTCCCAGGGATCTACACAATTATTGAAATAGCCTTTATTACAAAAATGAAACTTTATCTTTCACTAAATTTCTCTATGTATTCTCTTATAATTTTTTTCTTCTTTTATAATGATCTATTAACTTATGCATCAACATCACAGAGTTTAAAAAGTATTATAACTTTATAGTATATGTTATAATTTAGTAAAGCTAGTCTTTCAACATTATTATTTTCAGGATTTTTAGGGATACTCTTACTTGCTTATTTAACCATATGAACTTTAAATTCACATTTTTTAGTGTGGAGATCTCTTATTTTTATTTCAATGTACTGATTATCTTAGAAAAAGTTTCAACTTATTATGTTGAGGTTCCTGCTTTTCAAATAGCATGTAAAAATATTCAAATAACATAACTAAGTTTCTCCAGACATTTTCTTCCTCGACATTCACATCCAAGACATAGCAAAATAAACTTGACTATCTAGCCTGATAAGGGAGGCCCTGAAGTTTAGCCTGATTGTGTCACTGTCAACACCTATATAAAAAGTCACCTAGTTCAGGTAGTTCAGATTAGTAGTCTGGTGGAGGCTCAACATAGAAGAACAAGATCAGTCTACAGCAGAAATTGGGATAGGTCCTTGAGCTGACAGAGAAGAGGCGAGATTGGTGTGGGGTACACAGCCAGTGAAGACTGAAGAAAGACTAAGGAAGCAGAGATGACCCAATACCCGAAGCCTTGTCTAAACTTAAAGGAACAAATCAAACCAAACCCCAGCAACAGCACTGAGGCCAGCAGAGGAAGTGAAATTTGGTGCAAGAGCAGCACCAGATTTTCCTCAGGCATGCTTCTTACAGGGTAGTTAAATGTGCAGCAACATACCTTGGCCCAATTGTGTTATTTATTGTTTGCCTCCTATATTTTATTAATAGAATATCAATTTTAGAAATGTAGAAATTTTTCTAGTGTATTTGCCTTAAATCTTCAGCAAACAGAACACTGACCAGCACTTAGTGGTCTCTCCAAAAATATTTTTGAAAGAAAACTTAAATAAATATATATAAAATAAATAAATGAGTAAAAATGCATGAATAAATGGAATGATGTTCTGCTAAAAGTATTACCTCTGATTATTGCATTTTGTTATTTTTTTAGTGAGATGGGCCATGAGAAAACAGAAAAGGAAAGCCCAAAATGGCAGAGCTATGGGAAGAGAGGTATGAGAGTTGAAGCCAAACATGCAGTTATTCTATTCCTTGAATTATATTATATTTACCTATATGGTCTAGATGAAGCCAAAATTATTACTTTAGTGATTAAAAAAACTAAGCTGTCAATATGGCCCTGACCATGGTATTTGCCTGACAGAAAATTTTATTTCAAGTTTTATGGTCATTTAACACCTTGACCTTTCACCTTCACTCCAAAAAGCATATTGGAGTAAGCGTTGACTTTGCTTGTTAGTGTTGAAAAAATATATGTTCCAGATAAAACTTTGCTTTCAGTGGCTAATGCAAGTTTCTTATTCATATGTTCATTATGAGTGAACTTGACCATTGCAATAGTTTCCATAATCGCTTCCCTACCGTTAGAACAATTTTTGATGATATCACCCTCATGCTTCACTTGCTTAATTAGACCCCAGTGCATCAATGAGTCATTTTAACTTTCTTCTGCGAAGGCTCTTCCTGCCCAGGGCTAACCCCTGTCTCTAAGTTTTATGCTGTTCTTCTTAGCCAAGGCTGTAAGATATTCTAGTACAGTTGCTTTCTAGACAAGTTGAGTAAGATTTTATTTACAGCAGAAATGCATCTTTACTCATTTCTTTAATGCTGTCTGAGTGGGGAAGGGATTTGATATTTATTGAATATCTACTGTGCATGAAAGGGCTATACACATCATATTTGTAGTTATGTTTAAAATTAAGATATTATTTTCCTTACAGAAAATTAGTAATTGTTTACTGCACAAAAAATTGACAATGTAAAAATTCACAAAACAGAAAACTAAGTTAACTAATCTTCTTTCCCAGCCCAGAAGTAACCATTTTTAATATTTTGATATTTAATGTATGTATGTATAGAGTTTTCCTATGGATATGTTTAACACATGCATAAAGTTGTGCTGTTTATAAAGATGTCTATTTATTAAACCATGATCATTTTCTCATTTTATTAAAATATTTTTGAAACATCCTGTTTAATGACTCTGTAAATTCTATTGTAAAGCATATATGTTTTTCCTTATGGACAACTGGAACTACAATTGATGGAATTAAAAACACTAGTTCAAACAAAGAACAAGGAATTTGGGGAATACAACCTAACATGAGTAATATTCTCAGGATATAGTGCTTATATGTTATGTTTAGTTTAATTTAACAACCGATTTTAGAAAAAATAATTTCTTATGCTATGAGAGGATTGTGTAATTATTTTCTATAATAAAAAGAATTGTGAACCAAGTTTTATACTTTTAGTAAGTGATATATCAATAACTAACTTAACACAGACTATGTGCGTGCATGTGTGTGTGTGTTGGATATATGTAAATTTATACATTATTAGTTTCCACTAGCTTAAGTGGGATGTGATGTAAGTGTGGTCTTGTCTAATGTCAATAAACAACTCAGTTTTGTAGGGTGATTGGAGATGGGCAAGTGGTAAGTCAGAAACTTACATTTAAATCCAGGATTCTTCAAACTTTTTCTTAAATTCCTGCTTTATTTCCTGAATGACACTTGGGTGCTCTTGAGAAATAGTATTAGTCAAAAGTTAATGTCATAGCAATCACCAAACACAGAAGAGCTGTTTTGCCAGCAGGACCTGGATGGATTGCAGCCCAGAGTTAGGGAGCAGGACAAAGGAGTCCCCTTTTGTCCTCCCCACAGCCTTCTTTTATGCTCTGCTGACTCCATCCAGTAGAAGAAAAAGATCAGGAAAAGGAATTAGGAGAGCATATTCATATAGACATCGTGAAGTTTTTGCCCTATATGAGGATTTTCATTTCAATGTATTTAGGTTTTTTTTGCTTAATTTTGAATTATTATGGGTACATAATAGTTGTATATCTTAATAGGGTACAAGTGATATTTTGATTATTCAGAATTTAAGTATTCAAAAAATAAAATCAAAGCTCACTTTGAAATCAGTGAGAACCACTGAAAACCCAAAACACTGTGCATAAGAAAAGTCCCAAGATATAGAAAATAGTGTAAGTTATGCTGAAAACCTCTCCATTGGGGAAGACCACTGCAAAATTTATCGGTAAAGGCTCGGATGGAGAGGGAGCACACAGTTTACGAGTTTATTTTCTAGGACACTGTTTTGATAGCGGTGGCAGTAAAACTTTCTTTGAGATAAATTGGTAAAGCGGAAGGTTAACGTCAACGTGGTGCTGAATCAGACTTTGCAGGCGTGTTCTTAGCAACCTCAGAATGAGGCCATCATTTGTATAACTTTATGCGTGACCCTCCGAGGCAGGCCAGTATCTCCTAGAGTTTATTCGCAGGTAATTATCTGGGAAATTCTAAATTAATCAAGAATAAATTATGGACACAAAAAAATCGGATCACTGTTTCAAAAAGCTAGTTCTTTTCTCTGTAGCAGTTTTTAAACGTTTGAAGTTCTCTTCTCATCACTGTTATTTTCTTTAATATTTATATGCTGTGCTTGAAAAATCAGGTGATTCTCAGGAATAATCCAGGTTGATAAAGCGAATCTATAATGAAGACATTACTTGTCCAATGAAGCACACAGAGTGTTATTTGGCAGAATTTTCCTGAATTTGACTCTGATGGTGGAGATTGTCTCCCCCCCAAAACCCAACCCCCAACCCTATATTTACTGAATAGAAACAGAAGGAATTAAGAGAAAGTGTCAGGCAAAATAGAAGATGTTTGATATGACAGATTTAATTAGCTGACACAAATATTATAATATACTAGCACTTTTAATAACATGACCTTCAATTGTCCCTCAGGGGACACAACACAACAAAGAGAAAGCTCTTTCTTCTAAAATGACAGCTGCTGATAATTCTCTGTATATACGCATTTCCTCCCTTCTAAAAAGTACAACATCTCCTTAATTTTGTGATATTCCTCTAAGGTTAACTGGTCTGAACTCCCATTCCTAATAATTCAGCTTTTGCACAGTAGGCCAAGTTCATTGCAAAGTCAGGGGAATAAGGATTATTCCAAATCTAGGGCTAGGAAAGGTCACAGAAGAGGAATAGAATGAAAACCCAATGAGCTGAAAGATTAACATTGATCCTAGATTATCACAAAAGTCACCTCAATATTCTCCTAGTATCTTTGCTACCTCCAGATGCTCAATCTATCTTGGCCTGCCTACAAATTTATTATTTCTTAAACATATCTTTGATCATGCGGCAGCCACACAGAAAATGTTCCATAGCTCCTTATAACTGAAGTACAAATGCTATCCCATTTGTCCTTTAGACACTGCTTGTCTTGCCACACTTCTCCCACACTCCTCAACCACGGAAAGTATCTGTTTCAGCCAGGCTGTGCTACTTAAGTAGCTTGACTTAAACATCACAGCCTCCCCACCCTTTCTCATAAAGCCACTCTCAAACACACATATGACGTGCCTATCTGCTGCTTCGTACTCATCCTTTTCATTGATATCGTCCCCAAATATTTTAGGAAAATATGATTACTTTTCACTCCAGATTTCTAGAACACCCTGCCTTCATAGTGGATAATGTGTTTTACATGCCCAGTACCTGCTTCCTTGAGGTCAACGTGAGGTCACACAGCTAGGGACCATTCCTACTACTTGACCTTCCAAGTATTTGTTGGTATTCCAGTAATCACCCAGTGGTTAAGCCAATGATCACTGATATATTTACCACTGTCTTAGTCCATTTGGGCTGTCATAACAAAATATCATAAACTGAGTGTTTGTAAACAACAGAAATTTATTTCTCGCAAGTTTTGAAGGATGGAAAGTCTGAGGTCGAAGTGCCATAAGATTCAGTGTCAGATGAGGACCCACTTTTTGGTACACAGAGGATGCTTTTCTTGCTGTGTCCTCACATGGTGGAAAGGGGCCAAGGCAGCTTTCTGGGTCTCTCTTATAAGGGCACTAATTTCATTCATAAGGGCTCTACCTTCATGACCCAATCACTTCCCAAAAGCTTCACCTCCCACCACCATCACATTGGTGATTAGGTTTCAACATATGAATTTTTGGGAGACACAAACATTCCAACCATAGCAACCACTAAGTCTGAATAGAGTCATATGAACTTTGAGATATGGATAACATAAATAAAGTGGAGAATGTATTCCAATTATCTCCAAATTTGTACTTAACAAAGGTCATGAGAGTCAACTGATTAGGAAGAATCATGAGGTAGATGCCTGTCTCCTGGCTTGCAGGTGTCTTTGCCTTCTCCCTGGGCCTCCCCTGTGCCTTGTTTCCACAGGACAGTAGCTGGACATCATTCTACATGATGAACTTCTTACCTGATCCTGCAGAATCTTGTCTATTTCCTTTAGTCAGCTCGTCTTGGCTCAGATTTTTCTGTTTAATAATTTTCCTAGATGTTTATACATTAAATAATGGGATAAAATAATTTAGAAAGAATGAATCTGCACCATGGGTTGAATGTTTTAGGGCCAAATGAGCAATTAACTCATGAAGAAAAGAAACTAACATTTCCTGGGTATTGGTATATTCTAGGGGCTAAGCAAGACTCTCTATGAATATATACCTTATTTATTTCCAATTTTTAAAAATGGAGAAATTGAAATCAGAACAACTAATCAACCAACCCAAAGCCACACAAAGTAGCATAGTTCATATTTCTGCTCAATATGATGTTTTTAAAATAAGCTTCTGTTTCTCTTGAGCGCATACCTAGGTAAGGTATGACTCAGTCATACGACAGATGTATGTTCAATTATTTTAGAAACTCTAGAACAATTTTCCAAGTAGTTGTATAATTTTACCTTCTCACCAGCAGTTTATGACTGTCCCAGCACCACCACATTTTGCCATAACTTGGTATTTTCAGTCATCTAAAACTGTAGCCACTCTAGTAGGCGTTAACATAAATAACAAACAGAGAGATATTCTCCAAAGATAGTGAGTTTATCTGGAAATGCACAAATGTAATGCAATGCAGAATATGTGCGCGCCATGGTAACTGTGGGCACATTTGAGGAGGCTGAGGCAAGGGGAAGCTCTTAAAGGTAAAAGGAGGAGTACATACAAATTGTTTGGATCCAAAGTGAACATTGGTTATAGGAGCATAACACAGGAGTTGACATCAGTTCTTTAGTGGTGACACTGTATCAGGCAAGCATTCTTGTACATATGGCAAGCTGCAGTTTGGAAAGTCCTTGGCAAAAGTTTTTGTTATAGGCATATGTCCTTAAGAGCCTTTAGAGTCTTTGTAATTATTTTTATAGGCAATGTGTGCATGAGGGCCCTCCACCTCCTGATTCCCTCAGTCAGAGCCTCTGGGCTCAGATTTTTCTGCTTAATATTTTTGTTTGGGTTTAACACAAGTGACTCCATCTTGATATTGACATCTTTCACGTAGATGTGTATTGGTGTCTTACTGAGGTTTTTACTTGGACTCCCCTAGTAAGAAATTATATTGAGTGTCTTTTCCTGTGCTTATTGGACTATTCATATATTTTCGTCTGTGAAGTGTCTGCTCAAACCTCTTACCAATTTTTATTGGATTGTTTTTCATATGTTCATGCAAAGACTTGTACATGGATGTTCATAGCTTTTTTATTTACAATAGTCAAAAAAGACTATTGTCCAAAGATAGGTGAATGGATAAATAATATATAAGATACATCCACATAATGAATGCTAGACAACAACTAGAAACTACTGATACATGTAGCAAAATGAATGAATCATAACATCATTGTGCAGAATGAAAGAAGCCATAGCCAAAGGAAACATACCATATGATTCTATCTATATACAGATAGATAGCCAGAATTCAATATATATAAAAATATACAGTTCTAAAAAGTGCAAATTAATCTATAAGCAAATCAGCAATTGCCTGAGGCCATGGTTTGAGGACATCTTGAGGGTGACAAACATGTTTTGTAGTTTCATTACAGCAGTGATGTTGAAGATGTATGCATCTGTCAAAACTCTTCAAATTGTACACTCTAAGTGGCAACTGAAATTATATTTCAGGTTGATAAAAAGATTGATAGATCAATAGATCAATGATAAATACATATAGAAACATCAGAGGACAGATCAAATAAAATATGATTCTAATATTATCCTTCCCACAATGCAAGATGAGACTAAGAAAAGTTTCTCCATTGAGAACTATCTCTACCCTGATTTTGATCTTATCTGGTGCTATCTCTTGTTGTATCCTCTTATTTCCACATTATTCACTGATTTTCTCATACTCCCTATTAAGTAACATATGAAAACTCTCAATTTTTTCATGATTGCTTATGCTTATGCTTTAAAATTGGTGTGGACATTGTTTTTAGAGTCATAAGGTATTTTTTCTCTGTGTTTTATACTACAAAATACTCCATTTTAAGGATGGAATTCTCTGCTAAAGTGTACTCTACCAAACATTTATTACTCCTGAGGATTATCAGGATATGGACTTTCTCTGCCATTTACAGTTCCAGGATGGGTTCACGATGACTTCAACAGGAACAGGATAATTTTCAGGTTCAGCATTATCTTTTTTAAAAAAGGCCTCCCATCATGCATTGATCATTGATAACCTGACAAGGAATAAAAAAACACCAGCCATCTGTAGCCTCCTGGGTCTTTGCAGTCTCTTGCCCTTTTGCAGATATATTGGCCTCATAAGAAGAATATCTTTAGTGCTTTAGATTCCAAAGTCAGGGGTTTCTAATGGTGGAATCCTTGTATCACTCTAGTCACATCATTTGTGTTCTATCTTCTACTCAATGGACAGGTTCTGCTCCCAAACTGTATCTGTTTTCAGGATACACATCACTTTGCCAGAAGTTTCTAAAGAAACTATGTAATCATCACCACAACTCATATCCAAAACTTTTCATCCTTTTAAAATGGTCAATTTTATGTTATATATATTTAACCACAATAAAAAAATTAAAATAAAAAAAGAAACTATGCAAAACATTAATATTAAATCAGTAGCTCAAACTAAAGTGTTTGTCACCTTAATGAGATTCATTTTATAATTATTATTGTAAGGGGGGGAACTCACGAGGAGCCACCCCATCCTTAATATTATGATAGGAAAAAAATGGGAACAGAAAGAGGTAACTATCAATAGGTCTCTTCACACGACCAGAGACATAGACACTTTGTAACACATACAAAAAAGAGTTCAGGAAATATTTGTTGAATGTATGGATGCTGAATATCAGGTTAAGTCTGAAAAATAGTTCTCTTTACAATTGTTCAACTTGCTTCAGAATCAGAAATAAATGCTAATACATTTCAGAGACTGGTATTAATGCTCCAGCATCACCATAACTCCTTCCTCTTTAAACGTATCTCTCATGCCCATAAAGTTCTAACACCTGAAAGGGAGATATATACAGGTCGAAATTTAACTGCAACAGAGTGGGAAATCTAGCTCAACCATGACATTTTGAAAATGAGTGCTCGACCTGATTCCTAGCTTTAAAAATTAGGCTGGGTGATTTCCACATTTTTACACATAACAATGGGTCGAAAATCACTTGGAGGACTACCACTAAATTAGGTGCATGCAAATATAGGGATTTCCTCAAGTTAAACTCAGGTTCTCATGCTTCATAATCTAGATATTTCAACTATCCTCATACAATCTTTCTGATAAAAGAAGAAGAAGAAAAAAAGATTCCATGTATCTGCTCTACCCTCTGAATGGAGGTGGAGCATCCTTCATTTTACAAAGATGTCCATAAATTTCTGCATTTTATGCTTAACAAGTTTGAAATTGCCCCACCTTCAAATGACTCTTCTCTCTAGACCATAATAATGTTAATGGAGAAAATACTATCTCTAAAGGTGCTGAGGTACCTGGTAAGACCAAATTAAATTCTGACAAATGGAGGATATTCTCATATATTTGTAGTTTTCATATTGAAATATATAAATATATCAGTTCAAAGATTTTTTTCAAAATATTAATTCTTTGCCTCCTTTCAAAATAGCTTTTTTTGATAAATATTTTTCAAGAAAATACACATCAGTTGTCTCCACTTATGATGACTTTATGTTTTCCTAAATTTAAATGATGAAAAATCATAAACTTTACCAATTTTGTTTCATTTTAGAGAAGAATACAAATTTGTTCAATTAAAAATATAAACTCCATCCTTAACTTGAAGAGTTTTAGAGATAGATGGATACAATTGGTTTTTAAATAGTTACGGGCTATTTGTAATTCTCTAAGGCAAAAAATATAGGGCTCCACTTAGGGTGGTGGAATAAATTTTTCTTTTAAAATAAACTTAAGTTAAAAACAATTCATTTAAAATATTGCATAAATAATTGTATGGTTATGAGTAAATATAACAAAAGCTGTGAAACACTACATGAATGATAGAAGTTTAAAAAACAGTGTTTAATAGAAGTCTCAATTTTAAAAGGGAAAACTAAGCTCTATATAAGCTCTATCAAAAGATTTCTCCCACAAGTAAAGATATTTCAAATAATATTATAAACTTTCAGAATTAATTAATTTTTTGTTTTTGAGACAAGTCTCACTCTGTCATCCAGGCTAGAGTGCAGTGGCACCATCATAGCTCACTGTGACTTAGAACTCCTGGGCTCAACCGATCCTCCTGCCTCAACTTCCTCAGTAGCTGAGACTACAAGCATGCAACACCATGCCTGGCTAATTTTTTTTTTTTTTCTTTTTGTGGAGAGAGACAGAGTCTCGCTATGGTGCCCAGGCTGCTCTCAAACTCCTGATCTCAAGTGATCCTCCTGCCTCAGCCTCCCAAAGTGCTGGGATTACAGGTATGAACCACTGTGCCTGGCAGAATTAAGGTTTCCACTCTGCTTGGTCTAGTCTAATTTATTTCATTTTTTCTGTTTTACTTTTACGGGAGTAAATTTCAGTGTCTTCTGGTCTGAGAGACTTCTTTTAAAAAGCGAGATTCACTAAAGTTCCAAAACTGATGTTTTTAGTGCTCCATTTGTTGACATTTTGATAAAAATATTTTTATTGATTGGTTGATTTTTATTTTTTAAACAACTCACCAGAAATGTATTCATTTTGGTTCCTTGGAAATGTATTGAACACTATGGAAGTATAGGTGGGAAAGAAACCAAATGGAGTGGATTACAGAGAGAATTGCTGTGGCTTGGTCTTAGATTCTCCTGCCTCAAACTCTAAACACATAAGCTGGAAAATACAAGATCAAAAAAAAACCTCCCTATGGGAAAAGAGTCCTTTATGTCTCAATAAGCAGCAACGAAGACCCCACTAAAGATGCTTCTAGAAATACAATAATTGGTAGAGATTAGACATACAAGTCATACAAAATATTTTTAACAAAATTCAAGTAAAATGTAAAAATATTGGTAAATTTTGGCAACTACAGCTTGTATTTGATCTGTGGAATATCACAGTTTGTTTAGATGCTTGCACCAAGGAAAATTCCAAGTACATTTATGTTTCTAGGTTTGTTAAATTAGTATAGACAGTTTATACCCCTATGCTATATTCTTCTGAACTTGTTATTTCTATTTTCATCACATAAATATTTTTATTTTCAGTGATGAACTTTTTAAATGAATTTTAAAAAGCATTTACAGTAATGTCAGATGTATCACCTTCAATGAAAGGAATAACCAAAAGTTTTGTAATTTTGTTTATGAATTGAATGGGGGCGGAAAATGCACTATTACTATAATTAATTTATTTGCTCTTTGAAGCTTCCAATGACACATATAAAACTGAACATTACCTAACTGGTAATGAAAGTTTTCATCTATTAATGTAGCCAACACAGTAATAGCTATCACTTGCTTCACTTTTTCTACGTGCATAAAAAATTTGGGTCAAAAAATGGAGTTTGAAGTTTCACTCAGAATGAATCTTACCGTATATAAACAATACCCTAATTTTAAAAATAAGTGAAATTAACGTAGAAGAATAGTTACTTAATTCAAATGAAAAGTCATCCTAAAGAATATGTCGATACTTTTTGCGGCTTCATGTGTTAAATCATCATCCATCCACAGCTTTTTAAAAATAGCTACTAACTTCTGAGGGAGCAGTTGACCCTGCCACGGTAGATTTATGTTTCCTGGTTTTCATGTGGTCTGGGCCCCTGTAGTGTATAGCAATTGTTGACAAACATCTCACACAAGTTACACTTTCATCATCATATTTCTTTTGAGAATGAGATAAAAATTAGGACAGGAATGAATTTTTTATTAAACATATACTTTGTTTCTGTGAGCCCATTTCTGCCAAAGAAGTACACTGTAAAAAAATAAAATAAGTAAATAGGCTTAGATGCACACACTACATTTTAAAATTCACTTTAGCAAGAACATTCATACTATTCTCTATATTCTTGCGGCAAGACTGCTCAGCCTTTGTTTCCCACACCATGTATTTCCACATATTTCTACTGTTTTGCACCCCTGCTGTCCATGGAAACCCGGAGGCTTCTTGTACCAAGCAGGCTACCATAACCACCAAGGTACAAGCAGCTGTTGCACCAGGTGGCCACCCGCAACTGAAAAACAGAAGATTGGAAGAAGTAAGCTCTTCTACCCTCCTGTGATGGAAAACACTTCCTTTTAATAGAGAACACTGTCAACTTTTTTTTACAGGGAAATGTTAATCATGTTTTATCTGAACAGGGTTGGAAACAGATTACCACTGGTTGCGTTTCGTTCAGATTTTGTATCAGAGACTGCTGTTAATTACACATGCAACTCCCACAGGGGGTAGGGGGGAGATCAAACAATTTGATCTTATGCTTAGTTTAATGCAGCTATTAATAAAATTTAATTACAAAAAAAAAAACTCAAACTCTGAAACAATATTAAACAGGACAGAACAGGATACCAGGACAATGAGTATAAACTGGGTCCATCCTGGGCAAACTGGAATATGGTCACCTTAATTATAAGCAAAGCCTGAAATCCTCTCTAACTCAGTTTAGAGGTTATAATATTTATTGATAAGCCCCTCCCTTGAAAAACACTCAGTCTAACCAAATTTTTCCCAACTCACATATTAATTTCAAATCCTTATGGCTTTTTAAATGTATTTTGCCTTGCAAAATTGGCAGCACTTACATTAAATAAAATTCCATAAATTTCCATACATTTCATGTTTCAATTGATCTGGACCATTAACATAATAAAAAGAAAAATTCCTAAAGATAATTCTCAGGATTTTACATCAATGTTTAGAAAATTTGCATACATTTATGTGAAAGTCTTGGCTGATTATTCAGACATTTTCTATAAATCTTTTTTAGTCATATTAATAATATACTGTGCATGCTGCGTCTCCAGGGATTAGAGAATAAATTTTATGTTTTAATAAAACTTATCTAAAAAGGTTAAATTTTAATTAGAGTCAAATACAGCAATTCTCTAGATATTTGAAGATCCTTCTGAAATGCAATTCCCTTCTGGGATTAGAGACAATAAGAATAAATATGTGTTAACCGATAAGCACAGATCTGAATTGTTTTTAACATATAGTTACTGTTATGCTTTGCTTTACCCTATTGCAAACTAGTGAGAATACTAATAATTTAGTCTGTTGCTTAAATTTCATCAATACCATGAACACTTATTTGTATCCCAGCAACTGTATACCCATTCTTTTGGCAGCAGCTCTGATCCCACTCACAGTACAGAACGTTTGGGGTGAGGATATGGCCCAGAAGCAGCTATACTGTCCGATTTTCTTCAGATAAAAGGTAGATGATAGACAAGTAAAAGATACAGAGTGGATAGATTGATCGATTTGCTTCAACAAGTTTTCAGAGGATCTTTATCATTTGCAACTGATTAAATTCTAATGATAATAAGATTATATATTATGGAATAATGAATACAGTATAGTTCTTATTTCAATGTAATGTGACTCTGCCTTGGGAAAAGAACAAAATGATAATGTAAAAAATAATAAACTATGCTTTCATTGATATTCATGATGTTTTAACTGAAATAAAACTTAAATACACTTTGCTTGCATTTTGACATGTATGTTAATTCTCCCATTAGCTAAATAGGAAGAGAAGTATTTTCATAGCATACTTCCAGCCACGAATACTCAGATACCTAATGAATGGTCATGACCAATTCAAAGTTTCCTTATAAATTCACACTCGACTACCAAACACATGATTTGATCCACATTATGAAATGTAGGCTGTTAATAGGGAACAATCTGTTGGTTTGCTTTTAATTTTTCATGTCAGGGACATGATACATGTTCTCCCTCACATCCACAACTCCCACCTCAGTAAATACTTGACAATTTGTTAGTCATATTTTCCCAAATGCACAAACATTATAATGTAAAGCACAGGTTATGGAGATTTGGTAACACTGAATGGGAAAGGAAAATATCAGAAATATAAAAGGAAAATATCGGAAATATGAAAGGAAGAAAAAGTTGTGGATTTCAGAAGGAGCAGTTCCAAAGAAAGGACCACCTGGCTGTACTTAAAAAGCATCGTGGTGTTTACCATTTTCCTCTTTTGTCTGTATGCCTTACATGTGTCTATTGACATTGTCATCATCTGTCTCACATGCAAGCTCTAAAAGGCAAGGACTGTTTCTATAGAGCTTGCTTAGGAGCCACATAGACATGGATATTTAATAACTGCCCTTTGATCAAAAGGAAAAAAGAAATGGAGCATAATGAGGATGAAGAAAATGACATAAGAAAAATGAAAAAAAATCACTTGGTAAAATCAAGGGAAAGAGAAATATACTTTTTTTAATTTTAGGAACTAATGTTAAAATGATCTAAAGTGTCACAGTCACATTCTTAAATTTGTATAAACAACTGACGTAGGCAATGAATATTTTGCAAAAAATCATTTATCATCTACCTAAGAACTACGCTGACCCAAAATTAATAACTAAGGAAAATCATGACCTGCCAGCAGGTGCTTCCTCCATTTGTGGTGGTGGCTTTATCTACTGAATATGCCTGTATTGACCTCCTCAGGTTTGACAATATACCAATTTTGGCTCACTGAAAAGTTTACCATACCATATTTAGCTGCCAGTATAAATGACCTGTGCTCCAGCTTTTTTGTCAGGACGTATAATATTTAAACTTGCTACCATCCAGTATCAAAAGTTGGCTTAAGAGAAAATAATATTTAGGAAAGATTGGCTGAAGATTATATAGTCCATTTCTCTAGATACTATGATATCTATGACTTTATTTAGCTCATAAGATATCTGTAGAGTTGAGGACTATTGTACTGGTTCCTGATAGGACTAGTTTTATTAAATTGTGATTTAGTATAATTCTATTAGCCCTACATTATAAGAAATAGGACTATGCAATTCTAACCTGTGTTTGGCATAACATGTGGATGAGAATTTTGTCTATTAGGTCGCAGTGTCCTCTATAGAAGGAAGTTGGAAAAAACTAGCTTGCTCTTTATCAACATTATGAATCATTTGCTTATCCTATTTTCTCTTCTGTTTTTCTACTACAAGGTATAAGGTTAGAAGCAAATTACGACTCAACTTTTTGTGTCCTAGCATCATTTCTAGATTTATTTATACCTCTACCCTGGTGATATCTTTACAATACATATTTCTAATTAATTACTTTGGTAAATTTTGTGTATTTTTATGAACTTTTAAAATCTTCTCTGGAATTATAAAGTACATAAATAAATAATTCTTCTAAGACTTTTCTGTATTCTTTAAACACACCATATTCCTTATGCTCAAAAGTTGGTGAAACATTCTAAATTACCGAAAAGGCAGGTATTATGAAATATGAGCTCTGTGGTTTCAGTGTACAGCTGACAGCAAACTATCTAATTTTTAAAAAATGTTTTCCTTCTCTTCTTACCTCCTATTTTAAAAGAAGAGGTGCTTTCCTCATTCCTAACGAAGGGTAACCGCTATAATTCTTTTTCTTCCATTGCATATCCATCATCATTCCTATTCTCTGTCCAGAAACTCTATTGAGACCTCTTCTATCTGCATTACAATATGTCTAGGTCTACTTTACATTAAAATAAAAAAGCAAAAACAGAAACCTTTATCAGGCTTGTCCCATATATTTTCCTCTTGCTTTTGGTGCTAATCTCAATCAATCATCTACATTCTTTGGATCTACACACTACTACCACCTCACTCTTTAATTCCTTACATTGTGGTTTCTTCTTCTACCTCCAAACTAAGAACTAGACTGTCAATGAAAATGCCCTATAACTTTCTGCTGACTTATCAAGCACAATGCCTTGTTCTTTGTATTCTTTTTTTTTTTTTTTTAATTATTTCCTAAACTCTGCTTCCTTTCTTTTTTCTCATTCTTATTTACTGGTTCCTCTTTACACTCCACTAAATAATAACAGTAAATTCAATAGTATTTATTGAGCAGCTACTTTCTTCCAGGCACTGAAATAAATGTTTTATAAGCATTATCGCCTTTAACCTCATATGAACCCTATGAGAGAGTTGCTATTAATATTTACATACTGCAGATGAAAAATTTGAAACTCTGATTAATTAACTTAGCTAAGGTTGCTCATGTGTTGTATGATAGATCTTTGATTTAAACAGTCTAAATTTGAAAACACTGAATTACTACTATGTATGGTCAATGAAATATTCCATGTTTGTCCCTCAACATTTTCTCTTTATTTTGTTGTTAACTTCACTATTCCTTGTATCCTTCCACTATCCTATGTATTCAAATATCCATATTTGATACCAAGTATCCAATTTTGATACCTCATCATCCTTTAATCTACTAAGTTAACCTTTACTTACCTGTAGTCACCTGTTTTCTCCTCCTATATCCTCCAGTTCTCTTGTCCCATATCCTCTGTTCAACTGAGAATAGAAGTGAGCTAAAATTTACTGACTGTCCACGCACCTTGCCATCATTCTTACAAACATAGTAGTTGTCACTTACTGTTTCATGTCTATTAGGCATTGTGCCAAGCATCTTTCACGCAATATCTTATTTAACCTCTACAAAGTTCTTGAAAATAGAAAGATCTCATAACATTCAATTTACATTCACACATGTCAATGATATCCTCGGCAATATTTGCTAATTTATATTATGCCTGATTTGCTTCATTAATATAGGTCTCCCAAGCTGGAGCATTTGAATTTGCAACTGTGACTTAGCCAATAAATACTCTCATTTGCTCTCTTTTCCACTTCATTTCTTCTGTCTGAATTCATCTTTCTCAAGTATCTTTATTCTTTGATGATTTATCAGTTAAGATGCTTTCAAGTGCAAGTTAAAAAAGAAAAAAGCTAACTTAAACAAAAATAAGAATGTGTTGACTTAGGTTTCTGAAAGTACAATAGGAGGATGGGATCAAATATTTTTTGAACCTTTAGCTCCAGTTCTTTATGATTTTGGAGTCTTTGCCTTCCATGACCGTCAGCTTTGGTCTCGTGCTGGCTTCAAAAATAGCCACAGCATCAACTGACCACAAATGCATTCTTCTTCATAATCCAGGGAGGAGGATGTTCCTTTCCCTCACCATCAAACTGTATCCTGAGTTACACCTGTGTTGAACCACCCTGCTATCATTAGGCATACCATTTACAGATGGACTTGGACCTGGGTTCCTTAGAGCAATTACCATGGCAAGAGAATTAAATTTACTCTGACTCCTAGACAAATCAGGCCCACTTATAGACACCATGGCAGGGACAATCTAAAACTTCTTAATTATTGTACAATGTGTAAGGGTGTGATGTAATATATGACGCTATTTCTTTTACCTTTCTTGCATAGGTGAAGAAATTGAGATCACCTAGCACAGTGTCTTAAATATAGTAGTTGTTCAACATGTTATTAGTGAGCAAACATTGAACAGTTTGACAGTTCTGGAAGCAAAGAAATTTAAAGTTAATTGGCTTATACTACTAAATAAAGCACAATCTTAGATGTAAACACTGTATATATATATAGCTTTTAAGTCAATTCCAAATTTATTCTTAAAAAAAAAACACATCTCTACAGCATAAAGAGGCATACATTTGAATTGTCAAAGGATGCTATTATACGCTATCCATTCAGAATTTTGCAAATAAAAGCCAAAATTTTCTAAATTTTTTTTCCTAAAGAGGCATTAGGAATTCTATAAATAAAATATTAACTTTATTATAATGTCAAAAATAATTTATATTCCTTTAAATCACAGAATTTATTTTTTTTAATTTTTCAAACATTATATTGTTCAGATGCATGTGGCGTAGTGCTAAACAATCATTGCAACTATGGAATCTATTCTCTTGACAATAGACTGAGGGCAATAAAGAGTTATTGAATTGAGTTGAATAATTCCACTTAAAAGTGAACTCTTCCTATTTCTTGACAATGAAACTAAGCCTAAAAAGTTATCTACATTACCCATATCAGAAATTTGAAAAGAAATTCATAGAAGAAAAAATAATACTGGCTGAAGATGGTGCATTAGTTTTCATGCTCTGTAGTACAATAAAGTCTTCTTAAAAATAATTTCTAGAGGATTGGGTATTTGAGCACTACATATAAAAAATAATTTCTCAGGATATACATGGATGTTTCATTCAAAAGGATTATGCTGCTGTATAATTTCTTCAGCTAAAATGGATGTCTGAACCTTACCATCCAACTGAACCCTTGATAAAGCATGCAGTGATATGAAACTTTCCTCTTTAAAGTGGTAGTCTGTGTAATTTAATGCCAGGCTCAAAGGAGAAAACATAATGTAGCTTTTACTTGAATCTCTGAAGTGGTGTCTGTCACAACAACCTCACAGTCTGCCTGTAAGCATGCTAACCAGGTTGCGAACGATGATATTCCCTCGGCAATGGCAGATCTCAAACGAGCCACAGATTAATCTTTTCTCTGCCGTGATTTTTAAAAACACTGCCTAATCATTTGTTAAAAAGAAAATTCTAAATCCCTATTCACATTTGCAAAATGTAAACCCCTAAAGTTAATTCTATTTGTAGAAAAAGAAAAAGTTTACAGAGTACAGAAGTGAATTGAGTTAGGCTCTCAGTGAGTTGGCCAATAAAATTTTTTCAGACGGTAGCTGGAGAAAGCATTCCAGCTAGGGCAACATCATTCAAGTAATATGTTGGACCATTTACCTTACATGGACCAGATACTTTTTAGATTCAAAAAAAATTTTGTGTCAAAGTGTTGCTCATAATCTCCTGAGTAGCTTTTAGATCCTTTCACAGGGGGGGAATGTGTTAAAACTATTTTTATAATAACACCAAAACATCATTTGTCTTTTTCACCATGTTGGCATTTGTGCAGATGGTGTAAAATTAACAATAGGTAAAATTACTGGTGCCTTAGTATGAATCAAAGCAGTAGCACCAAATCATACTAGTGTACACAAATGATCAGGAATTTAAATAATGATAATAATATTAACTATAATATTTGTGAGGAAATGAGGCAACTATCTGGAGACTGACAATTATCTCTCTCTCTCTTTCACGGCTGCAGAGTTTATCTTACAGGTCTCACAGTTACACTGACAGCCTGCTATAATATCTTTGCAACTAAGTGGCAAATTATCATGACATTCTCTAGGCCTGATTTCAGAAGGAACCAGCCAGCTGGCTTTCTCATTATAATTGCTCCTAAGGTTAAATCCTTTCACACGAGGCTACCTCATATGTAAACATCTGTGGACCTTTATACAGTGGACATTTGATATAAAAAACAACCTGGTGCTCTGGGTGTACCAGGTTAAACCAGAAGGAGGAACTGGTTGGGGTAGTACTATAACCAACATATCCTTTACCTTCAGCCACCAATGTGTGACATACTTGGGGGATTGTGCTTAGCTCCATAAGCATAAGGTGCAGAGACCAGCATAATGTGATGTTAGTGAGGTAGTTAGATTGAGAGATCTTTTCTGCCATCCACACTGAAAGGTTTGAAATTTATCCTTTAGATATATCCTTTAGGTATCCTTTAGGTAGTTATCAAAGTCTACTGACTGATGTGTTGTACAGGTGTGCTTCCTGGTAAAAATCTAGTGATTTTACTGATAAGAAACTGCCCATATCAGGCTTTTTGTTAAGAAGTGAATGTATTTATTGGAGATAGATTTTAAGTACTTAAGAAAAAGAAACTCTGCTGGTGTGATTAAGTTGAGGAACTTTGGATGGGGCAATTATCCTGGATTATCCAAGTAGAATCAATCAAATCGCATGAGTCCTTAAAAGCAGAAACTTTCCTTGCTGTGGTCAGAGGAAGAGGAAGAGGAAGAGTCAGAGAGATACAATGATAGTGGCTTTGAAGATAGAATAAGGGGGCCTGGGAACCAAGGAATATGGATGGCCTCTCAAAGCTAGAAAAGGCAAAAAACAAAATCTTTCCTAGAGCCTCCAGAAAGGAATGCAACCCTTACAACATCTGTATTTTATACCAGTGAAACCCTTATCATATATATGGCCTACAGAAAGGAGTAACAATAAATTTGCTTTGCTTTATGCCACAAGTTCTTTCACAGTGTTCTGGTTTTGCTAAAACTTGTGTCCTTTGGTTTCAACAATAATTTAATTGAATAATTATATACATATGGATACACATATATTTGTATGTATATATATTTGCATACATTAAAAGTTATAATTAAAACTGGAGGAAATTACTTTAAACATATGTTTTAATATTATAAGTGACATTACTACTGACACTAATAGAAAAAACAATAAACTATATATCATGTATACATATATTGATATAGAAAAGAAAAACAGTAACAATCCAAATTTAAAACAAGATAAAACAAACAAAAGATAATGAAACAGGACACACAGAAACCATATAACAAAAAATACAGAACCAGAGAAATATCGAGCCATCATTAAAATCAGAATTTACAAAACATGATAAAAGTTTTCAACACATTTGTTTCAGTAGTATGTATATATTTGAAACAAATTCATTCATTAAAAGAGAGACATATTTTCGAATTAGCCCTGTATCAACATCCAAATATATATTTTGTAACAGACACACATGAGGAAATCTCCTCTATTTTGCAGACATCTTTGAAATAATAATATATTAAAATGAAAGTTCTTGAATTATCATTAAATACTATTGCAGGGTAGGAAATTGTCACTGCTTTTTAATATACTGAAACATTTAGAAAGATATGAGCTTACATTACAGAAAAATCTACTTTATGTATGGAAAATAATAATAAATAACCTGAACTCTTCCTTCTAATTCTGAACTATCTGATAATATAGAATGAGTGACAATAAATTCTTGCTCATGATGAGGAGTTACTTGATGGCATCCTGGTCTCGGAAGACCACATGCCTGCATTATTTCAAGATTTTCTATTTAATGTAATTGGTGGCTATAGCTTTAAACTTGGGCCTTGTTACAAACTCAAAGGAATTTATAAAGGAATAGATTATGAGATTTTAAATTACCATAGAAATCGTGGTTGTGACTTAAGAAGGCAATAAGACAGCTTATTACCTATTACTGCCTTCACAAAATACAAATCCTCAAAGCTGAAAGGATGAAAGCCAGAATTGCATAAAGAGCTAAAAGCAGAATTAACTTCGATTTGAAAATATAATTTGGGGAATGTAGTCACTCATGCCTCCTAGACAAGAAGAGAAGAAAGTAAGTGCCTGACTACGTTGAGACTTTTTCTAAGACTCGTGTGTGTAGCCTACTGTCGTAGGCTGACCAATGGTACCCCCAAACTATCCAATTCCTAATCCCTGAAACCTGCGAATGTTATCTTGTACAACAAAAAGAATTTTGTAGATGTGATGACATTAATGGTCTTGAAATGGGGAGATTGTTCTGGATTTATCCTACTGGGCCCAATGTAATCACAAGAGTTCTTGTAAGAGGAAGTCAGAAGGAGTCAGAGAGAACAGGAGATGCGAGGACAGAAGCAAGAGGTTGAATTGATGAAAAAAAGGGGCCAAGGAAAATAGGTGACTTGTCAAAGCTGGAAAAAGGCAAGAAAAATAATTCTCCCCTTAACAGTCTTCAGAAAGAACCAGGCATTTGGAAGCTTTGAGTTTCACCCTGTGAAGCTGATTTTAGACTTCTCACCTCCAGAACTATACGAAAATAAATTTGTGTTGTTTAAGTCATTAATTTTGTGTTAATTTGTGACAGCAGTAGTTGAAAACTAATACAACTACTTAAATAGGGCTTAGGAGAGCTAACATGACTCAGCCATAGAGACTGGGAGTTTCTCTGAGGAGCAATCTCAAATTCAGTTAATGCAACTCTTCATTCCTTAAAAACCAGCATTTGGGAGAATACTTGTAACAGGTAAGGGGATGTGAGTTAGAAAATAGTAATTACTTGCCTTTGTTCTTTAGTAAATAAATAATTGAAAGATATTTATTTACCTCTTTGAATATGTCACTGTTCTTTAAGAATCAAATAATGATAATAGTGGTAATGAACTTAATGAAAACATTATACTAATAAAGGGAAATTAAGTTTTCTAATTCTTTATCACCTTTTCATTTTTTCCTCGATAAACTTGCTTCTTTTTTATATATGTCCACAATAAGAACTGGCATCCAAATTACTTATATTGAATCCTAAGTGGTATCCGCCCTAAAATTGAAGAGAAAAAGAATAAGCACTAACAAAGAATTTTGGCAAAATCAAAATTCTTTCTAGAAGATATGCTTTTTTAAATTATATTTATGTTACTATAATAATATGATATGTAAAAGAGGCTGACCAGTTATAGGCTTTTTAAGTAACAATGTTATAGAAATGTAGTTTCAAATATTTTTTGAAAATGTTTCATTATGATCTACTCTCATAACATTTTCAGTTGACTTATAATATCAGAAAACAATTGGAAAGTTTGATAAACTCTGTTATTGCGCAGAACAAAGATGTCCTAGAAGATCACAAACACAAACCTTAGATGACATGAGGATCACAATCACTGACAATGTACATGTTATTTTTCTGATGTAATATATGTACATGGTTAAAAAAATTCAAGCAGCACAAAGACTGTATAAAGAAAAATCAGTCACCTTCTTAAAACCCTGACCTTAGCCTCCTCTCTAAAGGCAGACACTGTAATCAGTCTCCTAAGTATTACTGCAAAATGCTCAGTGCTCACACACAGAGAATGCATGTGTATCCCCGGCCCTTCCGTTTTAACATCTGTGGCACTCTCATGCTTATCTGCATTGCTTGTTTCTCTTCAATAATATGCTTTGCAGATCATTCTATTATTATTTTTTATAGGTTACTCATTTTTTAAGCAAAAACACCATACTTTCAATTTATAATGTGTCATCATTTATTTTACCAGGGGTCTGTGTGTGTGTGTGTGTGTGTGTAAAATATCATTGGTCACAAAGAAAATTTGAGAAAAGAATGTGGATAATACATAAAAAATACGTATCATCGCAAAAATTAGTTACTTCAGTGATTACTGCCTACTAAGGAGAGGTTGAAAAGGACCACATGTTATATTTAAGTTCATGTGTTGACTGCAGATTAAATTTGCAAATTTGAGTCATTTCTTCCCTTTAACTTATGCTGTAAATTACTTAGTATGGGACTGAGCAATCAATATGTATATGATTAATATGTTATTTCTCATATTGATATTGAACATTGATGTCTAGAATTCAGTTCCAATTGATTATAACTTAATTTAAAATTATTCATCTTTTGCAAAATGTGACTTCCATAAGTAAGTCATAAAATAGATCACATTGTCTCATTAATTTCTATTATTTCTTCTGGGTAGTGTTTTAAAAACTGCTTTTATGCTTTTCTTTGATGACAGTACTAGGAAGAATGGGAAAACTGATAGCCATTCTGAAGAATATCTTATAACAAATTCCTCTGTATTACACATATTATAATCCCAGATCAGATTCCATATAGTGAACAGGCTACTATAAAATTTAAATTTAAAGTATAAAACCCATTTTTATTCCATTTTAATTCATGAGAAGAAATAAATGAGAGGTTATAAAATTATAACTGAATGTTAAATATGTATAAACATATAAGATAATCAGAAAAGCCCTGAATCAAAATTAGAATTTCTCATTTTTCCCATTTACTAGTTGATTACTCTTGGGTAATTAATTTACATACTGAGCCTCAGTTTCCTGATATGTAAAATTCAATTAATGATACCTCTACCACAAACTTATGTAATAATAAAATAGTATGAGATACGGAAATATTTTCATTGTTCAATTCAAAAGGGATTAACTGACTATTCTCCGTCAGCCACTCTGTTAGTCAGATATTGGTGACTGTTACTGCTAATGATGTAGGCCAAACAAAAATATAAATTTATCAGTGGATTTATTTGTACTAAAAAGAGCTTAGTACTGAAAGAGTGGTTACCTGGGTTCTAACTAAGATCTGCAAACTCTCCAATTGTGTGAATTTGCACACTTCTAAGCCTCAGATTCTTATTAAATGGAAAGATTATATCAGCTAATCTCTGAAATGTCTTCATTGTGTATATTATTAAATTAATAACTTTTACAGACAATAATATATAGGTACCTATGTCGAGTGTGATAATAAACTAAATTTCATGGTGACTCTTAGGCCTTCCTCTTCTATGAGTAAAGTAAGAATAGTGTACAAGGTTCCATAGTTTATAAAGACGAGGATACAGCAGTTCCTGATTATGTTAATTGTCACTGAGAAAAGTAATAAATCTTTACCAAAACTTGGGACTCTTTTGGGAGTCAACACTCTAAAGTTAATTTCTGGAGCAATTATATTAATATCAAACTAGTGGCATTTTATACATATATAAAATGATACATATATAAAATAACAAGTCTGCATCAGAAAGAAAGAAAGAGGAGGAGGAAGAAAGGAAAGGGGAATAAAGGGAAAGGGAGGAGGAAGGGGAGGAGAGAGGGAAGTGGGGAGAAAGGGAGGGAGGAAGAGAGGGAAGGAAGAAAAGCTTATGATGTATGTTTGAGTTGTCCAAATGAATTTTGAAAGTACAAGGTTTCCATGCAGATAATGCACATAGTAATCCCATGTAATAAAATTAATCTTCAAAGAATGAGTCAAGGAGACCTCAGAATGTACATTGAGAAATTACCTCACAAAAAGGGCAATGAGCCAGCAAAACATAATTCAGTCTCTTACAAGAAAGAAGGTTAAAAAATAGCAGAATAGCTACAGAATTGAGAAGAGAAAGAAATTCTGCCCTTGATTTTTAATCGTATTTTTCATTTTGAGAAAGATAACATAAAAAAAATCCTTCCTTTTCTAAATCAATTACATTTTAAGTTTAGTCAGTCTGCCTACACAATGATATTTGTATATTGGGATGGACCTGTATTAATAGGCAGAAATTGCAAATGCTTATAAACTGGACTTAAGAAGCACTATTTTCTTATTGTTTCTTATTCTTTTTGAACCACTAGCTCCCAACTAGTCCCCAAGGTTTTTGTAACAGAAATTTTTCTACTTGTCTCACATATTTGATTGTCAAGGCATGGAATCACAGTCTCTTTTGAACACAGTTGATGTATACTAATATAGTTTTGTTAGCCAAGAGATCATTTATACCTATATATACACAAATGATATTCTAATATATGTGCATAAACATGAGCATTTATTCTTCAAATATCTTTACATTATTATTATTAATATAAAGAGTATCTTTGATTCTCTTTATTTTGAAAAAAGTATAGTCTGAAAGCTAATTTTAATGTTCAGTAAAAGTTATGGATATACAGAAGCTTTGTTTGAATTAAATTTCAATGAATACAATAAGAAAACCCAAACCCAGCAGAAACTTTTTTTTGTCTCTTCAAGTAGTGGTACTGTACCCTGAATTAAATTATTTATTCATTCTGTAATATCACAGAAACAAAGACTGAAGGAATCTAGACAAAATTCTTGGAAATGACTAGGCAGGTAGCTACATCATGTCTATAGTAAATGAAGATTATAGGGCTCTTAGAATCACTCAGGTATCATTTAAAATAATTTTCTGAGTTTATGACTTTTCTTTCTCTACCCACAGGAATAGAGATCGTAATAATTATCTCCAATTTCACTTACTTTGAAAATGTATTTTCTTGTCACTCTCTCCTGATTGACTATGAATATACCTGGCATATTCATTTTCATAAATAGAACAGATGAACTTTTGTCAGTATTTTTTGCAGGTTTTTTTTAATGTGACTGTTTTTCTTTCTGAACATTCACGAATGCCAAAAACTCTACTAAACTTATTTATATAGAGACCATTATATGTTTTTATTCAGATATAAATACAGATCAGCATTAAATATAGGAGGAGAAGCTGAAAGCAATGTAAAACTTTGTAGAGGGCTATAATAACACATTTATTGTGGAAGTCTTAACAATACCTCAGTCCATTCAGGCTACTATAACAGAGTACCATAGGCTTCTCCATAATAAAAGTTTATTTTTTACAGTTCTGGAGGCTGGAAAATCCAAGATCAAAGTGCCGAAAGAGTTGGTGTTTGGTGATGGTCTACTTCCTGGTTCATGTTTGGCTGTCTTATTCCTGTGTCCTCACTTAGAGGAACAGGCAAGAGAGCTTTCTGGTGTCTGTTTTGTGAGAGCACGAATCCCATCCGTGATGGCTCAGCCTTCATGACTAATCACTTCCCAAAGGTCCCACCTCCTAATGTCATCCCTTCGGGAGTTAGAATTTCAATATATAAATTTTGAGGGGACAAAAATATTCAGTATATAGCAATGCCCAACAAAAACATTTGCACGTATTACAGAAGGTTCCTGATAAATATTGTTGGATAAGTGAATGAAGGAATAATGCACTTAGTAACAGCTAAAATTAAACAGCCTGACTTTTCTTGGTGAAACATAGATTGTAATATAGGTATAAATGTGTTAAAATTCTCATTTTCTGTGTACATTGATATGTTTTCTAGGGTAAAATGGTAATACATTAATTTAAAAATATTATGGAACTCAGAGTATAATAGATAAAACAATTAGTTTTATTAATTGAAGCATTTAAGAAAAAGGAGAAACTATTAAATAAATTGTGTTAGTGAAAAGGCAACATAGACCTGCTTTGTCTGGTTCCAGACTTCACTATTTAGGTATATATAAAATCATATATATATGATTTTAGTCATACATATACACATACAAATATATACACACACATATGTGTATATATATGCATAATCTAGTATGTGCTAGATATTGTGAACTACACACACATATATACACATGATATACTCAGATACCCACATAGTGAATGATTTAAAGAAAGACTGAAGCAATTATCTTGGTAAGTGTGTTTTATTTTACAAGGACTTTATTTATCAAAAAATATAAAATTATTAAGAATCTAGCAAGCTTATTTAAGCAGGAATAAGTAAGGTTAGATTAAGAAGTAACATTCACAAATGGCTTAGAATTCTATCTTGCCAATCACATCAGAAAGATTAAAATTTTTAAAAAGAGTTGTTAGAAAGTGGATGGAAAATTTAGTAAGATAGGCATTTTTAAATCATCTTTCACAGACAAAACTAGAAGAGAATAATACAGAGGGGCTTCTTTTAAAAACTCAGTTATTTCTAGGATGATATACTGGAAAATAGTGTCTTTGGTTGTTAAGAAGGATCCAACAAAACTGTATGAATTGATTGGGCAAGGAAACAGACACTATTTAAATAGCAAAATTTAAGGAATATTTTTTAAAAATAATATCTGATTTCTTTTTCCTGAATAATAATAATATCAGAAAAAGATCATTCAACTTATGAAAAGAATAGCAATATGAATATTTTCTTTTCCTTTTTTAGCTCATTTTTTATGCATATACTTTTTTTCTGTTCTTATTTGTTCACTTTTTGTTTCTTTTTTTATCCAGTAATGGAGCCAATTTTAATAGTAGTAGTCCATTGTAAAAATTTATCTCAGATGTGACATATTCAGTAAATGGCAAACAAAATCATGATATAAATCTTCACATAATGCGAACACTGTTCCTGCCATATTTGGAGTAGAGAACAGGGACCACTTTCTAGTTGGAGTCATGTGAACCACAGTAACAATCACATATTTGTTGTTGCTGAGCCAGTTGTTATTCTAGGAATGAGGAAATAGCTTGATAAAAGGGTCCTTGAAGATATCAGCCCCCCAGCAAAGGCAGAGAAACTGATGTCACTGTCAGTGTCACAGGAGAGGATCTGGACTACACTATCCCCCAGCATACCCATCAATGCATTAGCTTATCTTAGTTTATTCTTAGCATCAAACATATCTCCAATAGAAACATTAGCATTATGTTTTTTGATGTTGATTAAGACCTGGTTCAGAAAAAAATTCTGAATTTCAAAAGCCATTGGTACAAGGAATATTGTTTTGTGGTCTTATGACAGAAACATTTATATGCACTTATGAAACATCACAATCATTGGCCTAAATAATTAATGTGTTCTTAGGAAATATATCACTATAGCCAAATTCATTTTAATTTTGAACAACTCAGTAGCATTTATTCTGCATTTGTTAGGCACAAGAACCTATGCAAGATACTGCAGAAGAAAAAGAAATGAAAATCATGGATCCTAGTTTAAAGGAGGCTAAAATACATTGGGATCAAAATACATACACACACGTACATACACACCAAAAATAATACAGACAGACTTAAGTAATAATAGTACAGTTCTGATTATGAGAGTCTTTGTTTACTCATCTTTAAATTGAAACATTAAGACTAGAAAGTCTCTAAAGCCACAAAGGAGCAAACACTAGGGTAAGTACTACACAAACTTGCAAAGTAACTTGAAAAGTCTATTGATGCTATTCTTTTAATACGTTACCAGCCATTTGTTAATAGATAATCAAATTTTAGTACAATTGACAGATGATCTCACAATTTTGAAAAATGGTTCATTCACACAATATATTTAAAAGCTTTTGAGGTGTTATGATGTGTACACTTTCATGCTAATATATACATTTTGGAACAATGCACTATATCAATTTATATATTGTGTCAATGCAACCTACATATTTTAATTTGTGCATAATCTATGATATCAGGTATAACAAACTATCACTAGGTCATGTTTCCATACTACACGTTTAAAACAATTTACAATTTTCCAGCTACCTTCCAAATCAATGTCTCTGTAAATTTCTCTTTTGATTCATGCTAGTTTCCAAAGGCATTTGCTGCTTTAATTTATTTTTGTAGCTTTACTAAGAGAGAATTAAATAAGAATCAATCCTTTTGTTTCTTTTCCCTAGTAATTATTTCGCACTTATCCTCCCTTCCAATCATTTAGCTTCTTCATTTTCAGATTGTCTAGACAGCATTTTTCAGTGCTAGCATCTTTATTAAATTTAATTTTCACCTCCTATAAAACTTTTTTCACTTAATATAACTAGAGCCTCTTGACATTTATCCTTTTCATCAGAGTCCTTTTATTATTTGCTATAGGTTGCCTCTGCCGTTTCCTTTTTTTCTCCCTCTCTGCTGCTAATAGGAGAATAGTACCACATGTATTTCTATGCTACTTTCTCCCTCCTTATCATAGTCTGAAGAGCATCTAACATTCCCTTGCAGCAATAGAAAAGAGCTTGAACAAAGGAAGGAGAAAAGCCTACAGGTGATGGCCTTCCAGCAGGACTGTGAAAATCGCTGCTAGAATGAGAAGCCAGCTGTTGCCATGGCATTTTGCCCAGCATAGTTGAATTAGGTGTCTGCTTTGCTGAATGGAGAATATTGGCATCTTAATACTACAGGTACAAGAGGTCACATATGTGGTGTGTACCTATAATGTCTGTGAGCTACTTGAAGGAAATCATGGTCACTCACCAAGAATCAGACATCTGATTTCCACCCTTCCTCTGTCAGTGAAAAGCTACATAAAGTGGTGCAGACAATTAGTTCAACTGCATTTTGATTTAACCAGTGTCAATCAGGGTTAATGATACCTACTTCAGTTGGTTGTTGAGGCACTTTATTTATTGTTTAAACCCGCACACTATGTTAGCGTGAATGTGCACTGAAAATTTTGATATTTGGAGTTTGTTAGATAAGCAAAGAAAAACATGCCACGTTTGACATTTAAAATTCTTGAGTATTTTCCAAATAATCATATTGTCATCAAGTGTCATAAATGACAGATCATTACTGAAGTAAGGAGAACTCAAATTACCCGTGTAATTTATTTTTGTGACAAAACTAAACAAGTAAGTTCTCAAGGTTATTAAATGACAAATTGCCTATTACCGAAGAAATACTTTGGAGTTTAAGAAGCTGTTGATAATAATAAAGAGTTTTAAGTTTTAATGCTGATGTCACCATCTAGGCAATAGATGCCATGGGGTAAATGGGACAAGCCCATTCCCCATTACCCCTGGAGTGCTTAGAGACACTTGAAATTTGATGGAGGGAAAAGGGCAAACATATTCCACTGAAGACACTGAGTATGTGCACATTCCCTGGAGGTCTAGAATCACTGCTCCTTACCTGGTTTAAAGCTTAACACATTTTTTTAAGGATCAAAAAAGATGACAGTTCATTTTGTTAGCTGCTGGTGTGGTGTAAGGCAGAAAAGCTTAAGAAAATATAACATTGTGTATTTTCTCTTCAGTAAAATAATATCTATTAAAATTAATTCTAAAATGCAACTAAGTATAAAGATATTTGTTAGGAAAAAAGCATTTAGCATTAGTATTCAGAAACTATATAGCCTATTTTATTTGACCACTTAAGGCATATTTCAGATGGCTGAGCATACTTCTGGCCTCACGTTCAAGCCATAAATTTGTGCAACATGTTCTGTTAATTAAATTGACTAATACTGTAAATTTCTAAAATAAATTCTTTATTTTCTTTCTGTCAGTGTAGTCCTAAAGATTAATTCTGTTTTATCAAGGGCGCTCTGTATCTATTTGTGGACATTTGTCATTGGATAACTTATTTTGAAAGTTCCCCACTTTTTTCAAAATGGTTACAGTTAAATACATCCAAGATGAATTAGTTTTTATTGCATACCTAAGAGTAATGAAATGAGGAAATTCTCCAAAATTATCCTTGGGAGATCTCTTGTGGTTTACTGAAGGCATCTGGGACCAGAGGATCTCGCTTTCTCCAGAAGAAGAGCTACACCCATGGGAAAAATTCTATAGCCTGCAACGGATTTAACTCCTGTAGAGAGCAGGTAACAAGCTTCATTTCAGACAATGCTTAATGTAAAAAGAGTATACATCAAGTATTAGAAGTGAGCTTTGTTATAAAGTAGAGAACTGGGGAACAAAATCAGACGTGACTGACGAGGGCAGATTTAATTTAGAGAGGGAGGGTTCTGTACCCCTTCAGGGAGCTGTTTATCCAAAACAAAAATTAAAAATCACTTCACAGCACACTGTGTAGCTCTCATTGCAGAACAGACACCCAGCACCCTGCTCATTATTGCAAAGGTCACATTCCCAGAGAGTCTCCATGAAAAGTAAGATCCACAAGAAGTAGAATTACCATGCGAGAACACAGACCTACACCAACCCTCCTGAGATGATGTGACTTTCAAACAGGTCTTTTCTCTTGCTACCTTTTGCCCCAAGTAACATTCTATTTTACCCAATAACTCATTCTACATGAAATTGTGGAATTTATCTGGAATCATTTTCATGGCCAGGGTCATAGCCAGAAAGGATTCTCATTGAATAACATGTGATAACTATGAAAAGATCTACCTACTCAACAATGAGAAAATTAGGATCATAGTCAAACATGTTACTATAATTCCCTTAGTTCATTCACCCAGTTTCCTTCCTACTGAAGACAAGATCAGAGTTTCTAAATCTCTCTCATCCCTGCTATGAGTTGTTGCCATAGGTTTATGTAAATGGTAGTAAATTTTATAAAGTTTTTCTTTGAATTTTTTTTTCTTCAACAAAGAAAAGGCAAAAAATTAAGGAACTGTGCTGAAATATTCATATTCGAGAGAAAATTGTTCCTAGGAAAAAGTAAAACCTTCTGCTGTGTTTTACGTGTAAAGAGTACGTAAAATATCAAATTAAAAAATGTTAGCAGTTTATTATAGCTGAGCAATCACTGAGTAAAAAACAAGTTTCCTTTTCAATGAACATTAAGGACATGACCTGGAGCTGAGAAGACAAAGACATTATAAAAATCCAACATCAGATTTCAAATGTTTTTTCTAACTAGAGCCAAGCTTTTTGTCTTTCCTTTTTTTTTCTTTTTTTGTTAATCAACAATGTAATCCTAAAGAAATTGCAAGTAGCACCCAATGTGTTTTGTTTTAAACACATATCATATACATAATTTATTAATTTTGTGTAATACTTTATTTAATGCTTGTCTTTTCTCCTTGTCTATGTTCACTGCTAAATATGCAACATCCGGTATAGCACCTGCCGTGTAGTGAGCTCTCAATAAATAACTATTGAATGAATTTGCTACTTAGAAATCTATTATTATAGATTATGTATAATATAGACTTATTATTTCTCTAATAAGATGAAGAAAATAACCTTTATGACCAAGTTACTTGACTTAAAATCATTTAGATTTTTAATTTCTCATTTCACTTCCAATGATACCAAGTCTCACATGGAAAAAAATGGATGACATGTCTCCAGAGTAATTTTAAATGTAAATTTCCCTATTCTTGAAATATGAAAATGCTCCTTTTCTCCTCAGCTTTTTGTATTTCTAGCTGAGACTCACCTGGAAATTGCTGAAAGTTCATGAAAGTCAAAATTGTCTTTAAATAGGATGGAGAAATGTAGAAATGGAGTTAGGCTGTCTGCTGTAAATATTACTTAGTAATTGTGAAAAAAGCTCCAATTTTAAGAGTTTATTTTCTATTCTGCAGGATGATGTACCTGTGCTTAAATCAAAAGTTAGAATTGAACATCGTACTTTCAATACAATTTATAAACTGTCATCTATCTATACTAATCATTGAGTTTGATGCTAAGACTATGGAGACCAAAAAAAAAAAAAAAAAGCAAAATAAAGGTATTTCTTTCTTCAAAGAGTTCTTTGAGGAACTCAGATACCCTTCCTAAAGCAAGAGGGAGTAGGTGACATGCACTGAGAGGTCACTGTAGAAGCTCATGAAAGAACTCAACCCAAGTTAAGCGTAGAATAGAATGGAAAACCTTCTGTAAGAGGTAGTACTGGAGCTGAATACTTAAGGATTCATTAAGAAATACCCAGGTGTACGAGTGAGAATATACATTCCAGAAAAACCAATGTGTAAAAATACTGAGATGTTTGATTAACATATGTTGTATTTGCATTTGGGCAACTGCAAAACACTCCGTACAAGTGTTGTTAAGGTCCCTGTGAGGAAAGTAATGAAAGACAAGGCTGAAAAAGTGGGAAAGAGTGAGCAGTGAAGGTCTTATATTAATTCAAGAACTGTGACAATATTACTGAGGCAGTGATAGTTCAAAATTTCTATATGGGAATATTTTAGGAGTGACAAATGTTGGCTGTTGAATACACAGGGAGGTACAGCTCAGATGTTATTTAGAAGTTAAGGTTGCATATTAAAAACTCTGTGTTTACTTTGCAGATGTTTTTTTATTCCAGGAGGAGGATGCTTATTTTATTTGATATTGATACAGCCACTCTTTGTTTCTTAGTATTATACTTTACATGCTATATCTTTTTCCATCATTTTACTTTCACCTATATGTCTTTATTTTTATTACTGGTTTCTAGTAAACAAAATATGCATCATCATGTTGTTTTTTTAAGCCAATCTGACAATCTCTCCCTTTTAATTGGACTACTTAGACCACTTATATTTAGCAATAGGGTTAGGTTTAAGTGTACCATAATGCTATTTGTTTTATTTCAGTCCCAAGTGCTCCTTGTTACTTATTTACTTTTTCCTGCCATGTTTTATTATGCAAGAATTTTTTAGCATTTCATTTTTTCTCTTCTGTTGATTTAATTCACAATTTTATTTTATTTCAAATAGTGGCATGATCGTAGCTCACTACAACCTCAAACTCTTGGGCTCAAGTGATCCTCCTGCCTCAGCCTCCCAAGTAGCTGGGACTACAGGCACATGGACAGCATGCTTGGTTAATTAATTATTTATTTATTTATTTTTAGAGATGGGGTCTCACTATGTTGCCCAGTCTGGTCTTGAATTCCTGGCCTCAAGTGATCTTCCCACTTCAGCCTCCCAAAGTTTTGGGATTACAGGCATAAGCTACCACACCTGTCCTAGTTTGATCAATTTTTTCTGTGACATTTAATCTGCTATTTAGCCATAAAGTTTTTATTTCTTATTTTATATATTTCAGCTCTAGAATTTCCATTTGGCTTTCTTATAGTTTTCACTTCTATCTTTTTATGTTCATATATTCTTCAAATCATATGTATAATATTTACTAATTTGTAATATATATCAGTTTCTATATGTAGCAATTATTTAAAGTCTACAATTTCTTTCCATAATTTCTTTCATTTATGAGTTTTGGTTCTGTTGAGTAATTTTTCCTTCTTGTTATGGGGTACAAATTCCTGTCTTATCACGGGTCTAGAAATTTGCACACTGGGCATTGAAAATATTGTTGAGTATTTGGATTTTGCTTTCTTTTAAAAACAGTATTGTGCACCTGCCATCAAACTGGCACTGACTGATCAACACGAAGGTGCTCACAGTAGTAATATTCTTTGGGGGTTGGGGGTTGGGGGTGGGTAAACTCACAACTAATGGAAGTGGTGAGCATTGTAGGGGGGAAAGGGCACGTCTCAAATCATGGCTGGGATGTGGCAAAGTCATAACATGTAACCAAAATGTTTGTACCCCCATAATTTCCTAAAATAAAAAAAATTAAAAATAAATAAATAAAAATAAAAAGAGTGTTGAGTTTTGTTTGGCAGGCATTTAATTAATTTGATCAGCTTGATTTTTTTGAGGTTTATTTTTCAGCTTTGTGAGGAAGAGTAAAAAGAACCTTTTGTTCTAGGACTAGGTGAGCACTACATCCAATTCGTGGCCTTTCTGGAATCTCAGCTGAGTGTTGTATATATTCACCAGTGTTTCTACACCCTGCTTGTTCATATCATGAATTCTCTCAACTCTGTGAGATCTCAAAATTCTACAGGTTACACTTCCTTGGTAGTTAATCCTTTCCTGCTAATTATTCTTTGTCCTCATTGAATCTCATTTTATGCATGTGTACCTTAGAGTTAAGACCAGGCCTGATGAGAAGCCAATGCAGATTTCTAGAGCTATTACTCCATTTCACGGCTTCTCATGTTCCAGCTCTCTCGCTTTTTTGAACTCCTATCTCTGTGTCCTCAGCTCAGCAAGACTGCAAAGCTGATTGGGTTCACTCTTTCGTATTAGGGATGCAGTACATGCTCTCAGGTTAAGAAGGAAAAAAAGGTGATTACAGTTCATCTCATTTGTTTTCTCATGCAACACAGACATATGCTGCCTTTTTTTAAATATATAAAGAACTAGTTTAATATTAGTTATTCCATCATGGCCAAAATTAAATATTTTGTTCAACATATTCTAATTACCTCTCTTTCCAATTATTTGAGGGTTAGAGCTTTGGTTCTAATGCTTTTATTTATTTACTTTTAATACCTAACATAGTAATTGTCATATAGCCTGAGGCTCTGCAAATGAAAATATTAGTATTTATCTTTGAAAATAGCCTGGGTTAAAGGTATAGATTTCTATATCACCTATACGTAAGTGTGTTTAAAGATAAACTCATACTCAATCTCCTTACTAAGAAGGTATTACTTCTCAACAATATGTTCAAAACATCTGGCAATATTACTAGGAAATAGGCTCTCTTTACTTAATTGTTGCTGATACTTTTTGTCTTTTTCTGATATGTATTTTTTGTTCTCTCCCTAATTGCCTCTGTGTTTTGCCTGATCAGCATTTTGCTCAATTACCACTGTGGCAATAAGAAGACTGATGCATCTAGTTTGCTTTGAGGCAGTAATAATATATTCCAGATTGGGTCCTAACTGAGATTAGATTCCTTTGTGGGCAGAAAATAAATGCCATGACACCATTCATGTGATTTTTAACAAATATTTTTCATGTTATAAGTGTTCAAATTGTACTATTAAAAATGTTAACATCTGCTCTTGTGTGGGCTATATCTTTACAGTTTTCTGTTTTGCTTCCATTTCAAGCCCTCCATTGTTCCATAAGGAAGGTATTGAATAGTTATGAATCTGTAATAAATTAAATTTTTTCTTTCCTTTACTACTTTGTGAATTCTGGAGTTGATAACTTCTGGGCATCATCAGGCATCCATGAATAGCTCTGCTTTCCCATATTTTTTTAAATATGTATGTATAAAAATGTATGTATAAAAATATGTATATACTTATATATACACATATGTTTATATAAGTATATATTATTAGTATATGTAAGTATTATAAAAATTATAAAAAATATATATATAGATAATTACCTCCATTTTTTCCAGTTAGATGTGATAAAACTTAACCTTTAAATCACATTTCCTAGAGCCATTTATTTTGCTTCATTTTTTCCTAACCCTGGCAGTATCAAATTTTCCTCTTTCCTTTACATTTATTGAATACACTCTTAGTTGTAGTGATAAGATCTGGAATCATATAGGCCTATCCTCACTTAGTAGCTGTACAATTCTAGGTAAATTACACAAACTTCCTATCCTTCAGAATTCTTACCTTTAAAAGAGTTCGTAGGACTACTATGAGAATTCAAAGTGCTTAAAATAGTCCTCAGGACATGGTGGGCTTTTAATAAATGCCATACAATATATAACGATGCTTCTGCAATTCTTTCTCAGCAATCAATTACAAAACAAAAGTTTAGCAGTGCCTGAGGCTTCAATAGTAACAGAGTTATCTTTGCATCAAGAAATCCTTGTTAGCCATACTTGCAGACATTTAAAAAATTTGTTTGCTTACCAGGGGTCCTTTGAAAATATTAATACAGCCTTTTATAACCGATAGGCCAATGTTTGGCAACTTGTAGAAACAGATTCCTAGATGAATTATTCATTTTCTCTATGTCAATACAATTATGCATTTGTTTATTGTCCATCATATTATTCGAAATATAAGTTCTAGAAATGATACCTGCTTTGTTTGCTTTTGTGTTCACTATGCCTCGCACCGTCTGTGGCACATACTGAGCACTCAATAAATACTAGTAATTAAAATGTAATCTACATATATAACTGTTTTATTGTTGATACATTAAAATGTTTAACTTTAGAATTGGTGATACTAATGATTTCTGAGGTTTTTTTAACCACAAGAGGTTATATAGACACTATACTATCTATAAACGTGACCTACATTATTCATAGTTTTGAATGTTGAGAAAATATATAGTATAATAAGAATAGTATTATTTTATTGGTATTGTTATTACTATTACAGTTGAAGATTGTGCTCCTGGTTCATTAATTTAAAAATAAAAAGACATAAGTAGAAAGGAAATAATCATCATGGTGAATGTATCCAAGGGGTAATTTTTGAGAATCATAGAGAAAATGAAGATCAGTTATAGATTCAAGCTCTGTTTCTATGACAGTATTGGTTCATTAGTCAATTCAGTTGAGACCATCAAAGAACTATGTGCATAATCATAGCCTCATCTACTGCTACTTGAAGATCAAATTAGTAAGTGATAATATAAAAGTCAAACCAGTGTGCCGATAATACATAATCCAGATTGACATACCCTTTGAGTGTTTCTGGAGAGGCATTTTAAAGGGGTTTCCAAAGCTAGAATTTCTTTTGAATGTTCTATGCTCTTTTTCATGGAACACAGTCAAGAAACAGACACAAAATAGGAAGGAAATGTGATCTGATTTTTCAAAATAATTGGAAAATATTTTTGTTTTGTTGCCATAGATTTATAGACAATCTTCTTCCTTTTTCCACGGGAGGAAGACTTAGGCTAATGGCTTGAAAACTGTTAGACCCCTCAGGTGGGTTTCGAGCCAACCAATCTCCTTCACAGTGACTTACAGTACATTCCAATTTTGTTGTTGGCAGTCATGTATGTGACTTGCCTTGCATAATGTTGCAGCAAATTGGGAAAATATCCAACAAAGCACCACTTTGAGATAAAATTGAATACCTGCAACACAATCAAATTTAAAAGAAAAAGAAATTGGCCATGGTTTGGAATGACATGAAAATAGACCAAAACATTGATTTAATATCTTGTAAGCACTGATGCACATTCTGTCATTTGCCAATAACTTTAAAATATCTTCAAAAATACATATGCTTTAAATTTAAATTTCCTCCTAATAAAATAAAAAATTAATGTGATGCCAAAATTGGACAGCTTAAAAGAAAACTCTGATATTAACGTGAGAGTAACCATAATTACATATGTATTTAAATATTTGTTTCATTTCCCTAATTTATTATTAACTACTTCCATTGCAATTCATGTTAGTTGTGACAAAAAAAAAAATTATTGTAGCTTTCATTCATTTTGAAAAGCAATCATTCTTCTATTATTCTCCCTCGAGCACCAAATTCTTAAGCAGATGATACAATGAACAATCATTTGGTTCAGTATTATCAGTCTCTAACATAGTTTATCTAATTTCCTTTTGACCTCCTATTTGGGTAAAAAATATACAACTATTTTTCTAGTTTGAAAGAACTCCATCTCTTATTATGACCTTTATTTTATTTGATTGAAATTATTTTTATTCTATCCACGTTGTTCCTTGAATTTCAGTTCAGATTGCTTCTTTGCCCATAAGGAATAGTGTGTCTTCTCCATAAGGAAATTAGTATCTAACTATAAAATATAGACAACTTTTTATTTTCTTTTGAATAAATAGGTTCTTAAACTTCACAACAGTTTTACATTTTTTCCTCCTTTTTCTCAAAACTTCTATGTTCTGAACTTTGTTAAATAGAAAATCACATGCATTATTTGCAATATATTAATCATTTTAAGGCTGAATATTTTCCTCTGAGCCAGTTTTCTCTTTTGTAATAAAAGCATATGGTTCACATATGCAAGTAGTTTCTTTCTATCTTTATCAAAATTCTATCTATTATTCAGAGGTGTTCAATCATAAAATATCTTGATTAGTAGCCTCTCTGCTATTTTGTTTCAAAAAAATAGAGTTAGTCAATTTTTGAGGTTCTCAAGTAAATGAATGGATTGCAAATATGGTAAAATTACCGTAATTGTTGTAACAATTATAATTGTTACATCAGGAGTCTCATATGTTTCATTACAATATACAAGAATTAATCAATAGTCTTAAATTCCCTTTCATTAATTCACAGAAGCCATACATAACATTCAAAATGCCAACCCTCCTGAATATTTTTAATAATTTTTTTATTTACTGCATCTTCTCTTTAATCATGAAATTGATAAGTCAGTTAGTTTACCTAATATTACAAAAAAAAATACTATGGCATAAAAGAGAATTGCTAAATTGTCTCTTTAGTGGCTTTCTTTTCATTTAATCTATTTCTTTCCAGTTTTTTAGACTTCACTCTGGCTATTTTATTCAAAACAGTTTATTAACTAGGAAAATGTGATTATGCAAACATATGGGCTTATTGTATGTATCATTAAGTGAAAACTATTGAACCAGTATTTCCAAAATATGTTCCATGAAATACTGGTTCTTCAGGATATTAATAAATGTCATTTGCAATCAAATTAGTACAATTTTCATTACTGCAGGAATTCTCACAGCCAAATATACATAGTCTCAAAACTAGTGCTACTCTGTGCCAAATTTCCTCAACATTTTTATCATAGATTATTTTTTCTAGGAACATCTTTTTGAATAAAATATCCCATGGAATAAAAACTAATCTAAGTAAACAGTAAAATGTCTCATGAGTAAAAGCTAATCTAAGTGAACAGATTTTCTTTTTTTACCCTATGCTACAGAAAAAGCAGAACCAATTATAGTAATTAGCTAACCTTCACTAGTATCCACACCCTTGGTTTGGTTACGATGCTTTGTTTAGTTTCTATCACCAAATTTCCTTTTCTCTAATATGTTCATCTTATAAGCCATCTCAAATCATTTTATATATAAGTATTCTGTTAGTTTCCTTTCCTGTCCCAAACAAGGAAACTTTATTTATCTTTATTTTGTGCTACAATATACCTGGTATATACATGTATTGCATGCACTTATCACATTAAATAAAATTTGTTAATCTTCTTGTCTGTTTTTTATACCAGAACTCTGAGTATTTTAGTATCAGGGTCTGGATCTTGTTTTCATTGTGTATGTCACAACAGCCTGAGGGATTAAAGTAAAAGTAAAGTTTCTAATATGTTTTTGCAGATAGTTTCTAATCGACATGTCTATATGAATCTCGTATCTTTTAAAGAATTGCTAGATTTTATTACCAATAATGCACAAGAATGCATTCCAGTGTCAGGTTCTGTATTTGAAGATGCATATTTATTTCCAGGCCAACTTTGACTCTCTACCTCAAACTTCATCGCCAGATGTTTCTAATTGACTATTGGTTACTTCCTTCAGTACGGTTTTTGTCTTTCAACTTTAAATTTGCATAGAAGGGGAACCAAAAACATGGTGATTACTGTACAGCAAATTAAGTTCTACAATAGTCTAATTAGAATAGTAAATTGTTCCATTCTTTCATTAGAATATTCCCATCACATCTAGAGAAAAACTGTACAAAACAAATGAGGCATTCAAAGTCTTACTTAATTCTATACTTCATTTTAGAAGCAGAAACTATATAGCTGAAAACAGTGAAATGCTGAATTTTTTCAAATGTAAAATGAACAATATAAAATGAAGAGATATGAAATTAAAATGTTTAAAAATTTAGCAACATTTTCAAACTATGAGCAAATAATCAATCCACAACATGCCTAAAGTTTGGGTAGTCTTTAAAATTTGAACTGTTTTGACCCATTTCTTATTCTTCTAAGGAGAACTTTTTTTTCTTTTTTTTGAGATAGAGTCTCACCCTGTCTCATGGGCTAGAGTGAAGTGGCTTCATCACAGCTCACTGCAACCTCAACTTCTGGGAGGAAGTGATTCTCCTGCCTAAGCCTCCCAAGTAGCTACAGGTGTGAGACACCACGCCCAGCTAATTTTGCTTCTATTTTTGTAGAGACAGGGGTCTGGCTCTTGTTTAGGCCGGTCGTGAACTCCTGGCCTCAAGCAATCCTCCCACCTAAGCCTCCCAGAGTGCTAGGATCACAGGCATGAGACACTGCACCCATCACGACATTGTGATTGAGCTTTTTCTGGTCTCCTAAATCTTTCATCTGGTTTGTGTCTTCTAAAACATTGTTCTTTTCTTCTTCTTTACCATTCTTCTTGCCCTTGAGATATTTTTGCTTTAAAAAAAAAAAATCTCATTCTTTTTGGTTTCTCAAAAGCAAAATTAGTGGTCAAGTCCTCTATCCCAACCAAGAAGTCAAAAGCCTCAATTATAGATACTTTGTGCCAATTTGCTTTCCAGAAATGCTGTACCAATTTACATTCTTATTAGCAGTGCCTGAGCGCTCTTATTACTTATTTCATAGTATGCTTGTCGTCAAGAATTGGTGAATCTAGATCCCTAGAAAAGGAGGGAATTTCAAATAAGGACTACCGCTTGAAAATATATTTATGGAGATGTTAGATTCATTCTCACTCCAAGACCCCACCTCAACTTTAATCTAACAACTGTCTCTCATCACTTAACCACTCCCTCTTTAGAAAAGACTAGACTGTGTTCTCTAGAAAGTGCAAAACAGAGGTTTTTGGATTGCATACATGAGGCAGAGTTAATGGAGAAGAAAATATATACTTAACTGAATGCTGAAACTACTAGCATGTTTCCTCCAACTGACCCACCTCCTGTAAGCACTGGGATGAATAAAAATCACACTTTTATTTCCAGCATAAAAGATACAAGGATATCAAAACACACTCAAAGAAGTCATCAAGCAGCCACAACTGAACACAGGCTGCAGAAAACTACTTAAAAGACAGGGGCCAAAATAAAAAAAAAACAACAATTAGAGGGAATAGACATATTCATAGCAAAGGAAAAAATATAAATAAAATAGAGTGTATAATAGATATAACTCTAAAGAGAGGTAATAGTAATTACTACCACCTAAACAAGAATGAAATATTCTTTTTTGAAAGAACAGAAATAGACCTCTTGGAAATAAAAAGTATGACAGCTGAAACGGACAAATCAATAAAAGGTTTGGTAAATAGAGTTGAGAAAACATCCCAGAAAATACAGTGAAAAACAAACAGAATATGGGAGAGTAAAGGTAAGGAAACATAGAGTACTTGCCAAAAAGTTTAATAGTGGCTGAGAGTTCCAGAAAGAGAGTCACAATAAAAAAGGAGAGTACCAGTGAAATAAAACAAGCACGTTTCCCAGCACTGGTGTATGTGAATTTACAGAGCACACGGTACTCTGCACACTAGAGACAAATGTACTACTCCCTACCAAGGCACGTTGCTATGAAATTGCAGAAAGCTGGGGATGCACTGAAATTCTACAAGCTTCCAGAGATTAAAATAGGTGGCATACAGATGTGATTATACACATTTATAAGTACTCAATCATGAAATTATTAATACTATGCTTTACATGCATTAGGGTGAGCCAGACATGATGCAAGTATGGTGTGGTGGAGACTGAGAGAGGAATAAAAGCTACAATGTCATCCTCCATGGTGGAAAGTTACAGTTAATGCCTCAAACACAAAAATTGAGAAGTAGAAAGGAAAACATGTTAATTTAGAGTATGATGTTTTAAAAAAGCAACAATGAATTAGCGGAGAGAGTTGATAATATTTGCTTAAGGGAGAAAGAGAGGAGAAGAACAGGAGACTACAATTTCTAGAACTCTGTAATTCTCTGTGTGAATGTATAATTTTTATTTTTAAAAAAGGATAAACAATAAAATAAATTCAGATTATATCTATGGCCATCTTGTTAGGTTGGTGCAAAAGTAATTGCGGTTTTGCACCCTGAATTTTAAACCAGTATAACTAGGCTCAAACACATCTTTATTAATCAAAATAGGAACCGTTACAATCAATGGTTTTTACAATCAATATTTTTGCCAACGAGAAATATGTTTGTTTATTCCTGTAGCATAAACATCCATACTTCAGGATTCCACAAACTCTTGGAAAGCATTTTCTGCATCCTGGTGGTTGTGGAAATGTTTTCCCTGCAAAAAGTTGTTGAGATGCTTGAAGAAGTGGTAGTCGGTTAGCCAGAGGTCAGGTGAATATGGCAGCTGAGACAAAACTCCGTAGCCCAATCTGTTCAAGTTTTGAAGCATTGGTTGTGCTACTGCTGTCGGGCATTGCTGTGGAGAAGAATTGGGCTCTTTCTGTTGACCAGCGCCAGCTGCAGGCGTTGCAGTTTTCAGTGCGTCTCATCAATTGGCGAGCACACTTCTCAGATGCAATGGTTTTGCCAGGATTCAGAAAGCTGTAGTGGATCAGACCAGCATCAGACCACCAAACAGTGACCAGGACTTTTTTTGGTGCCAGATTGGCTTTGGGAAGTGCTTTGGAGCTTCTTTTCAGTCCAGCCACTGAGCTGGCCATCACTAGTTGTCGTATAAAGTCCACTTTTCATTGCATATCACAATCTGATTGAGAAATGGATCGTAGTTGCATACAATAAGAGAAGATGACACTTCAAAACAATGATTTTTTTGATTTTCAGTCAGCTCATGAGTCACCCACTTATTGAGCTTTTTCACTTTTCCAATGTGCTTCAAATGCTAAATGACCGTAGAATGGTTGACATTGAATTCTTGTTTAGTTGTAAGAGGATCAGCTTCGATGATTGCTCTCAATTGGTCATTGTCAACTTCCGATGGCCGGCCACGCTGCTTCTCATCTTCAAGGCTCTCATGTCTTTTGCAAAACGTCTTGAGCAGCCACTGCACTGTACATTCCTTAGCAGTTCCTGGGCCAAATGCACTGTTGATGTTGCAAGTTGTCTCCGCTGCTTTATGACCCATTTTGATAAGAAAATCGCTCGAATTTGCTTTTTGTCTAACATCATTTCCATAGTCTAAAATAAATATAAAATAAACAGCAAGTAATAAGTCATTAGCAATAAAAAACATTAAGAAATGCACATTAAAATGATGTATAGCATAACCACATTTATTTAAGAATGTATTTTAATACCAAACAGCAAATTTCAACAATGATAAACTGCAATTACTTTTGTACCAACCTAATAATTCTGTATAGTGTTTTCAGTACAGGTACTACAAATGGGGAAAAACAAAAATGTGTAAAAATAAAGGAAATTTTTAATGACATATGCCTCATCCATATCATAAGACATTATGTAGTCATTAAACATTTCGAAGAGTTTTAGCAATATAAAATGTATATAAATTAATATCAAGTGAAAAAAACATGATGAAATGACCTATATTCAACATAGATTCACCTTGGCAAATAGCTGGGAAGAAATACATTAATATATGGTTACTTTTGCAAAGCAGAATTATGGTTCTTTATGTTTTTCTCTCTAAATTTTCTGTATTTTCAAAATATTATGTAATGAGCAAATTTATTTCATTTATAAGGTCTTAAAAGTTAAAAAAAACCTATGAAATTGTGACTACAGATTTATTAAGGTTGTATAATGTTCACTAAATTTTCAAATTTGATCAAAACCAGGAATAGTAATTTGAATTTATGAACCTAATGTAAATGGTACTATGCTTATTATTTTTCCTACTTAGTGTAAATGAAAAAGTTTTCCAGGTTAATAGAAAGTTTATAGCTTTCCACAGGAATAGATTTTTGGGTGAGGGGTTATAGCTTGCCAATAGGAACCTCTCTTACATATAGTAATGCTGTTATTGTTATTGATTTTTATATAGTCAGAAAGAGTTACTTTTTTTACTACTTCTAAAGGTAATTTATAACTCTTTCTTTCACGTTTTTCAATGCACAAAAAGGTGAGGGTATAATTTTCTGAAAATGTATTTTCCAGTTATAAATCTGATTTGAACGTTAGAATGCATATATTCATGTACTTGCTAAGCCAAAGTTGTAATAAGAATGCACAAAAGAAACACATATAATTTATGGCTACATGATGCCACAATTTTAAGAAGAAATTTGACAAGCAACCAATCAGCAATCTCTGGTCTGTTCGAATTGTGTCACTGAGTTACTTCCCTGATGTTTTAACTGAATTGACTAAATGAGGTCATATAGATATTGTCCTAACATTGGCAGCTTGCATTGGCTATGGCACTATTTAGTAAAGATATGTTTCCAGGCACTAAAAATGCTGAACCTTTTGCAGTTCCCTGTGTACCAAACAAATATATCATCAGTAAGTCCTTCCCGAGGATGGATGCCAGCTCTGTGATAGGCACAGCAGGGACTCAGAAAAAGGGGTTTATGTAGCCCTCTAGGTGCAGCCCTGACATTTGAATAATATGTAATACAGGGAAATCCATGCTATGTTAAGTGTAGAAATTTGTGATAGATGTCACATAAATGCTGTGGGAGAGAAATTGCGAGTAGTCAGGGAAGGTCATATATTCCAGAACAGCATTTTGACACAGACAAGTTTCTTCTGAATTTCTATCAAAATTCTAAAGGGATAATTATGTTTCTACTGCATAATGTGTTATCTTTCATAGCTATGTATATATAAGAAGAATGCATATTTCATGCCGAGATTTGCTATTTTTTAAATGAACAAAGCTGAAATATAGAGCTTAAACACATAAACCTACAATGATAATATTGCTGACTAAAATAAAATTGTAAAATACCTATATATGCACGGTACACAAATCTTTCACTTATTTGGTTGTCACAAGGAACTCATGATAAAAAAATCTGTAGTCTTATGGTATATCACAAGGATCATTTAAATGTGTATTTCTTCTTGCCATGTGACTTTACTAATTTATTTCAAAAGCATTTATCCGATGTGTCATTTCTCTAGGGAGTAATTGAAAGCAAAATTATTAAAAGTAATAATCAATTATCTTATTTGTTTTGCTTAACTGAACTTGTTATAGTCATATTGAATATTTTTGGTAGAGCCTTTGATTGAAATTTTTTTCCCTTTCTGCTTCTCTCACTCAACTTAATTCAGTGAACGTAGTAAAAGATCTAACTGTCCTTCTCTGGTAGAATGTCATGCTGTCAACAAAACTAGCACTAAGTCCAAAGGAAAAAAAATTATTTTGATTGTGTGACTGACTTGTTCATTGGAAATAAATGACTTTCCTTGTCATGCAAGGATCATGTTAATATGCACTGTGACACTTTTTACAGTATTGTTGCTACTTAGAGATAAAAAGCACAATTCAGAAACTTAGGAAAAATCATCTGCTATGTTGCCTTTCCACAAAGGTCACTGATGGAAACATTAGAGATGGTGAGTAGGTCATTTTACTTCTGTTAATATGTCTGTATAGATATAATCAATTCTTCTGAAGCTGTAATTCTCTCTCATACCATCAATTTTTATCCAGGTTGAAATAATGCAACTAGAAAAGAAATAACTAAAAGTTGTTTCTATAACTAGACAACAAGAGATATTATACTTCCAAAGCTATGAGTAGAAATAAGTATTATAAGTAGAATTTATAAAAGTGGGCATTCTTTTTTCCTTTTAAATAATTTAAAATATTTAATGTTTAGACATAATATCAGAATTCCCCCATTACAGAGCTATTTCCTCCATTAGAGAGTTTTCCTTCAGATATGTCAACATTCTTTTAATGAATATTTATTGAACATCTACTGTATGTGAAGCACTGTCATATAATTTTAAGAGATAGTTATTTTTATGTAGTTCTCATGCAAACTTCCCGTGGTTGGGATGTTTTTAAGATACACCACCCAAGAGAATATTGGCATGCCATTAGCTGAAGGCAAGGACTATAGATAGGGCTGTGATTTGGGTGGGCTTTAGTTCCAGGCTGCAAGTTGAGCTCAAGATTTCTCCACATATTTTTTTGCTGGAGCCCAAGCTAAAGAGGAAAGTTTACCTGTAGCATGCTTTTCTTATGACAGCTGAGGTAACCTAAGCAAGCACACATAAGGCCCCTGAGTGTGTCATACTCTCAATCCTTTGGCCAAAGCAATCATATGAACAAGCCTAACATCAAGGACTGAGTATATATTCCACTCACTGTGGGAGTGGGAGGGAAAAGATATTTGCCAAAAAATAATTCAAATTTTCAAGGGGAAAATACATGTGCCACTGAAGAGGAAAAGTTGAGGGTGACTTCTCAGAAAAGATGGCAAAAGTTTTTAAAAAACCTGCCCCCACTTTTTCCAGGAAATTATATAATGATAAAAATGTAAGTTTGCCATCGTACATGTTGCTTACTCCCCTCTGATGCCTCACTCATGCATACCTCATTCTCCCACATTACCAGCATTTGCAGTTTAGTCACGTTTTTAATTTCTTTCCTAAATTCGTATACATGTATACTGACCATCATTGATAGAATCAAGGTTCCCAATACCACAATGGTTAGTGTGAGTAGAAGGGAGGTCAGAGGATACGTAGAGCTGATGGTACAGAAGAGTGATTATTTTATAGGCTTTAATTGTAAATAGCTGTATTATGGGATACTAAGAAATGAAAGGGGATGTAGGCGGGACAAAAATTGGTTCCCAAGAGAAGTCTCTCATAGTTTCATTCTCTCATAAATTCCAAGTGGGAACCATTGGGTGGTATAACTAACCACTGAATGCTGCTCTCTTAACTACAGCAGAAAAACTAACAGAAACTGTTAACACAGAATATTTACATACAACATTTTTTTTAAAACCCTGCATTTTGAAGTAATTTAAGTCAAAAAAATAAATAAAAATGAGAAAGAAAACCTAATTTGATGCCTGGTCAGGAAAAGAATAGGTTTCAGTAAGTATTGCAAAGTAACATCCAACATAACATTGAAAATGTGGGAAGAAGAAATTATTCTAAGTAGATGAGAAGAATAAATATGTAATGTTCCATATTTTGGTTATATCACTACTTGACTATCCACTCTCCTACTGATGGCTATATGGGTTATTTTCAGTTTGGGTTATTACAAATGAGACTGTTTTAAACATTCTTTTACAAGTCTTCTTGTGGACATATATTTTCATTTCTCTTGGAATGAAATTTCTGGCTAATGGGTTAACATACGCTGAAATTCATGAGAAGCTGTGAAACAATTCTCAAAGTGGTTTTACCATTTCAGACCCTTACTGGTAATATGTGGAATTTCCAGTTGCTTCACACCCTTGCCTTCATTTAGTTGTATTATACTTTTTCATTTTAGCCATTCTAATGTGTGTGTTATGCATAGTACTTTGAATTTGTGTAGTTTTAATTTGTATGTCTCGAATGGTTAATAATGAAAACTTTCCCCAAGTGTTTATTGGACATTTGAAGTGTCTGTTCAAGTCTTTCCCTAATTTTTATTGAGTTCCTTATCTTATTGTTGTTGTTTTTTAGATCTATAAGTATTCTGGATTCAAGACTACTGACAGATACAATTACTACAAATAATTTTTCCAGTATTGTAGCTTTCATTTTCTTAGTAGTATCTTTTAATGAAAAGAAAGTTTTAGATTTTGTTTTAGATTGATGAAGCTTCATTTACCACTTATTTTTCCTTCATAGTTAGTGGATTTTCTGCCCAATTAAATGTTATTTTTCTACTCCCCAAAACAGAAAGTTATTGTCTTATGTTTTCTTTGAAGAGAGGTTTTTAGCTCTGAGTCTGATAGAAATCGAACATTCTATTTCTAATTTGAGAATGGGTGTTTAGTTTTATTAAATGTTTTTTCTGAATCTATAGTCTAAGAGGTCATGATGATTAAATGTGATATGGTATCCTAGATGGAATCCTGGAAACTGAAAATGATATTAAGGAAAAACTAAGGAAAAAATGAATAAAGTATAAATTTTAGTTAATAGTAATAATGCATCAAATTAATTCATTCATTGTGACATATGTACCACAATGTACAGGTAAGAAAAAGTAAGGTAATAATAGAGGAAACCAGGTGTCAGCTATATGGGAACTTTATGTACTATATTTGCAATTTCTCTGTAAATCTAAAATTATTCAAAAATAAGATTTTTATTTTAAAAAATGTAAGCTCATTGAAGCTTCATATTACCTTCTTGACCTTTTAATTTTCCTTATGGAAACTGCAGTAGTCAGTATTTTTTATAGCATTGCTAAATATGTAAGTATTAACATTTAGTTTCTTAACACAGAGAAATTGTAAGAAAGGTAAATTTCTTTCTCTACATTGGAATATCTTAGGCTACTCTAAAATCATCTAGCATGCTGTAAGGTGAAATTTACTAAATAGGCCATGGCTATCCAGAGTAATTCCTTTATTTATTTATTATGATTTTTTTAAAGATATGTAACCCTAAAAGTGAGCAATTTACACTAATTATCAAGAGAATTAGTCCCATTAACTGTATCAACTGCAAAATGGATTTAACTAATCAAAATGAAAGTGCAATAAAAATGCAAGCCATACCATAGCAAATTTCCCAGTGTCTTGTTTACTAAAGCCTTCACTGCTTGTGGCAAACTGCAAAGCAATTAAGGACCATAGATGCTCAGATGTAACATGGTGGTGAATACCAATAGAGTCACAAGTCTACAGAGCAGGAAGCAACATTAAGAAAATGCATATGAAAATCCACACTTCTGATGTCAAAGTCTCTTTCCAATTTACTTCCCTGATTTCTGAATTCCTACTGATTCCTTCTGTTCTGTGGTCACTAATCCCTTAGGTTCCACAATGTAATAGTGGCCTCTCCCACATAAGTCTGGGTATGTTTTCTTAAAGACATAATACAAGTACAACTAAAAATCTAACTTTTATTCAAACTTCTTTGCTGCAAGAGTAATAACCTCCAATCTTGAGGAAAGTCACTTTGTGACTGAGGTGTTAAGGTCATCTCCTTGGCTATGATAGTGAACCAGGGTGGAACTGAGAAGTCTTTGAGGGTCACATGCAGACACAAATAAGAAAGTAAAGTATATGAATATGTATATAAATAACCCCTTGTGAATTTATGAATAAATTATAGGAAGTTAGACTAATGTCTTCAAAATGACCTTATTGACACTTCTAGTCTAAAAATAATATCAACTCTCTTCATCTGACTTACAGAAAATGTCTTTTAGAAAGCCTCAAGCTAGGAACAGTTCCAGTGGTCATGATTTTCCTTAGCCATCTTGGTGTGTATGCCTCTAGCCAGCTCTGAACATGAATACTTCAGTCTACGTTTGCAATAAGTTTTATTGGTGGTCTGTTAGTACTTTCTATGCACATGCATTGGTATACCATTTGAAGCCATAAAATCCCTAAATTCCAAAGAATTTACATCCTCTTGTAAATTTTTTATGCATATTAAAATATTTAAAAATGGTAGTGTGCTAATAATTCTCTCCATTTTTATGTCATTCCATGCACTAACATTCACTTGAACTTTCTCTTCTTAAAAGCGGTCTCAATGGTGATGTCAGAGTGTATGTACAGAACTGTTTTCACTTTTTTTTTTTCTAATTATATTACCATTCTTAGCTCGAAATCAGCCTGGTTTTCCAGATTTTTCCATCTTCATAATAATTGCTATTGTATGTCATGTCATCTCTTTTAAAGCTCTTCCTCAATAGTGACTTAACTGGCATGTTTCACTGATGGTTTATCTTTGTCTTCTGAGATGAGTCTATGAGCTTGTTATTTCAGGTCCCCTGTCTCAGTAAAATCTGCCAGCATTTGTAATATAGCCTTCACATATGTATAAAATGAACTTGCATTTTTCAAAACTACCAATCAACAGCATAGCTTAAATATCTCAATTAAACTCTGTGTATTAGTCAACTCTAACTCCTGGTCAGCTCAACAAGTTTCCATTTAAAAAATAAATTTTAAATGGGGCCAAATAACCTATATTAGCTATTAACTGAATCAAAACATTACATATAATCACACTTGGAAAATAAGAGTGAGTATAAGGCTAATTCAAAGTGGCTGATAATCAAAGGATAATTTATATTTGGTTATATACATCTTTGTCAACATTTCATAGAATCACAAAATGTCAGATTTAGAGAAGAACTAATATGTAAAGTGATCCAGCCACCCACTGAATGTTTGCATTTCTACAATCCCTGGGCAAATAATATCTAAAGCTATACTGAATTTGGCTCCTGGGGATTCTCACTCAACGCAGTTGTTTCCAGGCCCAATCTTATGAAATGATCTTAACAAAGTGCACAGGGCATTGCCCTATGGGTCTAAAATCCTTTATCTGAAATTCTTGAAGCAATTTGTGCCTTAGATTTCTCAGTTGTTAGGATTTTAGAAACATATCCAGTGAGATCTGGGGCAGTAATCACAGTCAAATATTTCTATATCACATGCGTATACTCATAATAAACGTCATAAAGAACATAAACATCCTCACATCAGTTCAAATCAGGTTTTGCTGCCAAACAATTCCATGTCAGGTCAGATTGTATGATCAAGTAAATTATTTAAAAAGTTTCTGTTTTCTGAGCTTTATGGATTTCAAAATTGCAAAATTCTGGATTATTATTTTTGTTTATCCTCTTTGTGTTAAATATTATTGTGCAATAAAAATTTTGAATAAATCATTAAATTTTGGTGAGTATGTGGAAATACCTTATTGCTGAATATCTACAGGCATCAAGAATTATGGATTTTTTTCAAAGGCTTGTAGAAAGATCACAATTAACATTCAACCAATTCTCCTCATACAAGTAAAAGCCATGAAGCCAGACATAGGGTGAAGGAACAAGGACAGTATAAATCTCTATGCACTAGGTAAAAGACTTTGTTGTTGTTGATGTGTTAGTCCATTTTGCATTGTTAGAAAGGAAATACCTGAGGCTGGGTAGTTTAGAAGAAAGAAGGTGTATTTAGCTCATGGCTCTGCAAGCTGTATGAGAAGCATGGCATCAGCATCTCCTTCTGGTAAGGGCTTCAGGAAGCTTCTAATCAAGGTGAAAGGTGATCGGGGAACAGGCTTGTCACATGGCAAGTGAAAGAGCAAGAGAGCCAGGAGGTGGTGCCAGGCTCCTTTAACTAATGAACTAATAAAGGGAGAGAACTCACTCATTGTCACAGGGAGGGCACCAAGCATTCATGAGGGATCCACCCCCATGACTCAAACACCTCCCTCTAGGCAGACCCCACCACCACTGGGGACTGAATTTCAACATGAGATTTGGAGGGGCCAAACATATAAACCATAACCTTGATTATATTTCACAGTATTGTACAGTATTGTATATTTATAAATTAAAAATAGCTCTAATTGTACATTTTATACATTGCAAAGCACACAAAATAGAAATTAAAAGCAATGAAAACAACATAAATCCATATAAAAGTTTAATATCTTTCAACACTCCAATGAGTCATGTTGAGTACTCTGTGTGAGTCGAATCCCTTTGGAACCTGCTGCAAAAATTTATGCATATTCCATATCCTCTGTCCCACGGCTCAAACCTAAACTCCCAGGATGGGAAACATAACAGCAGAATGCTATTTCCTAAACTGTGGGTATGTGACACTGGTGACACAAGAGGTAATATTTTAGGAATATATTTTATTTAATAATTAATTAATAATTTAAATTTATTTAATAGTATTTTTATTTAAAAACCTCCATTGACTTTATTTTAATATTTATTTAAAAGAATTATAATTAACACATTAAACTCTGATGTTATTGACATCTTTGCTTATGTTAAAGATATGTTTTGGAAAACTGAATCAATATAAAGAAAAAATACTATTTTTTAAAATAAAATTACAGGTGTTTTGTGGCCATAGTAAAGTTTGAAATGATGGTATGTGAATGACTGAGAATTGGGAAACAAAATCTAGTGGCTAAGAATGTAAATCCTAGAGTCGGTCTGCCTAGGTTTGTTGATTGCCTGAGATAACGTATGAAAAGTAGCTAGTGCGGTGCCTGACCCAAAGTAAAAGTCCAGTGAATGCTAGTGCTATATGAAAATATAATAATCATCTCTCCAGATCATCCCTCTCCTCAACTCATTAGCCGTAAGGCCAGAGACATAGGCAAGTAGCATATAAACAACCTTTGCAAAGGGTTACAACCTATGCACTAGGCTTATCTTCATCCAGTCAGCAAACACCAGTGTAGTGTTCTGACTACATTTTTAAAAGCAAGAACATAGTTTCCTATTCAGTGAGTTATAATGATTATGCTACTAAGAGTCAACTAAAATACATAAACATACATGTATGGGCAACAAGTTATTTGTGAATAAGAATTCACCATTTCTAGGTACTTGTTTTTGTTTTACTTTATTATATTTTATTGAAGCTGTTTTTGGGAGAGGAGTTAGCTTTATATTATCCCCATCAACCTTCAACTGATGTAATTTAGACAAGCAAACAAAAAATAAAGACAAAAAATGGATAATTCCTAAAATAACCATCACACATTGTGAAATAAGATATTCCCATTTTTTTAAAGAACAAAGAAAAGAAATGGGCATCTTTGAGCCTCATGGCATGGGCATTTTCCGGGATAGGAAATAAAAAATATGACAACTCTAAGCCTTTAAATCAAATGTCTACAACCTAACTAGCACTGGATAATGTATAATTCCTAAAGCAAAATGCTAAGATTTGCTTGAGGACCATAAACCAACTTTATTCCAAAAATTGATTTTCAATCATTCTTAAGATAAAAATAACTTTATGTAAAGATAAAAATAAATGTCTGTGGGTATTTTAAACACATTTCTCAAGAATTAATCAGAATGTTAAGAGACTATGCTAATTCTCTTATAACTCATTAAAAATATTCAACTGAGATTGACCTAGGTTCCCGTTAGGAATTAACTTTGAAAGACATGCAACAACCCCCTTACCTTTGCAAGCTCAGTCACCTTTGAGAACCTAAGCAGGGCTTGGTTAGATTGTACCAAGTTTTCTTTGCATGTGAACTCTCTACCCTCATAAAATCTGCTAGCTCTGGCTCCCACCAAACACAGATATAGGAGTCATATCATTTATTTTAATCTAGGCTATATTTGTTTAGGTGCCTATTATGTACTTTGCTTTTTTTTCCTTTCTTTTTTGTTTTTATTTTTTTGAGATTGCTCTATAAAAATTATGACTCCATAATGTTGTTGGTAATATTAAAGATAAAGTTCTTATAAGGAGGCAGGGGATGGTATTGCTCTTCTCTTCCTCCCTCAGCTATCACAGACATTGGCATCTGAGTACGACAGTGATGGGTAAGCTTACCATGGCGCTGGGCCCTGCTAAGGTAGGTCGCCACGGAACAGCTCAGACTTCCAGATCATCCCCCATCCTCTGGGCTCTGGTCTTCATTGAACTCTTTACGGTGTTTTTTCTGCCCCTCATCTTATCTGCTTCCCATTTACTCAAAACTATTTCTTTGTGCTCTCTAAAACTCCAAGTCATATGTTAACAGAATCACCTTTACTTAAATCACTTCCATGAAATTTCTCTCCACTTTCTTGCTCCAATTAAAACCCGGCTCTCCCCTAAAACACTACTTCCCCGAAGTTTCTGTTTTCTTCTCACACGCCTCATTGCCTGGAATCCAGAGGTACAAGATGGTTCTTATTTCTCTAGACATGTTCTCACTCAGGGCCTTGGAAATTGCTGTTTCTTTTACCTGTAATGCTTCCCTGATCTTCACCTCCCATATCCACACAGCTAAGTCCTTCACATCCTTCTGATGTCACCTTCTCAGTGAGCTTTGTCTGGGTCTCTATCTAAAACAACAACCTCTTTTATACACCTCACATCCCTCTCCCTGCTTTATTTTATCACCTTAAAATAACATGAGCCAGGTCAAGAAATAATGAGAGCCTGATACTTGCTGGATCTTATGCTACATATATTACACATATTATTTGATAGACATTTGGTCAGTGACAGCTGTGTGCCAGGCTCCCTGCTGTGTACCAGATGCAAAAAATAAATGAGATAAAGTCCTTAACTTCCTGAAGTTTGGAGATTAGTGATTTCACAACTTCCTACTGTGTTTCAGGCATTTTACATATAATCCCTGTAACCTGCAAAACAACTCTTACCTGATCTCCTTTCTTCAGCATTATCTCTTCTCTTTTCTCCATACTACCACAGGAATTGACCTAAAACATGAATCTGAATTCTCTCCTCTATTTAAAAACATAAAGTCTCTTCTTCTTGGAATGCCTTTTCTCCACCTCTGTACCTGGTCAGCTTCGACTCACTCAACATTCAAAGTGCAGTGTAGATTCATCTCAAGGTCTCAAGGTGGATGAGGCTCCTTTCTCTTTGCTTTGTTAGATGCCTTTAGTTTTAATCATATTACTTATCACTCCATCACACCACCATTGTTTGAGATTTTATGGCATGTTTGAGCTATGACTTTTCTTTCTGGTTTCCCTATCCAGTAATACCGATGTCATGAATGCTTGGTAAACAAATAAGCATATAGCACTCCTCTGAAAGCTTATTTCCATGGGGAGGAAAGGTAAGAGCTCATGGGACCCAGATATTGAGCTCAGATATGCAGGTGGAAGAACTCAGGAGATAAACATTTCCCTCTCTCCCGTGCTGAGCACTTCCGTTGCCACCACTACAGGCTACTTGGAAATAGATAGCTCAGAACATGAGGAGGGAGAAAGTGGATATGCCAATTAAAAAAAAAATAGTAAATGAGAGGAGAAAATGTTTGAAATCATAGAAATTTAGAGTGAGAAGAGACCAAAATAATCTAATTTCACAGATATTATGAACTCCATAGTACAGGGGAGGAACTCAGACTCAAAGAGATTAAGTGCCTGCTTCAATGTCACACAGCTGGTGCATTTTAGAACTCATTTAAATTCCCATCATTAGGAATTCTCTCACTATATGAACCTCCATTTAATTTCTGAGAAGTGAAAATGGTGTGGAAATCCATATGGGTGTCATGAAATGTGATACACTTTGAAACTATTTATGTTTTTATCGCCACCCATGCCACTCCTATGAGTCAGTCTAGCACTACAACATTCCACGTGCCTGAGCGGAATCGGGTTATTATTTCAGGTGTTCACATGTTCTGCTTTATCTGCTTTATCCTGTCAATCTCTCATCTGACCACTTGCCCTTGATCAAGTATATTTCCCCACTGCCATCACTTTCTTCAAGATTTCCTGTTGAGTTTTCATTCTTCCTCCTTTCACTTGATATGTTTTACCTTTATTTATTAATGCATTTCTTTGTGAGTTGTATTCTTCTTAAAAGCCATATTTAAATGGTAATGGGGGGCTATGGAGGCTTCCATACAATGTTTCTGTACTATGCTACTAGTGTCTCGGCTCCTGGTTCCAGTGATGCCACAGCCAAGGTAACTGCACTGAGTCACTTGTATTGCTCACATGTATTTGTCCTCAATAGGCCTTTGCCTGCTTATAGATTTACTTACAATGGGGTTTTGTGGGTCTCTTGAGCCCCTAACAGCCAGCATTTATGGTGAAAAAGAGCACCAGAAGGGAAAAACACAAATCTAAGAATAATCCCTTATCAGTTCCTAATATTGCAGTCTTGTTGGAATCTTTGAGACTGCAGTTTATTTCAAGGGAAGAGAAAGTCCATACAGGAAGCAGGCCAATTCACATCATGAAGGTATCCACAGATCCACTTGCAAGAGAGTATTTATGTGAAATACTGTTCTTTTTCCTCTCCTGTGACACACTCTTTCTAGAATCTATGTATGCCCATGGAGAGAATGCTTCATTCCCAGGAGGCCTCTTATCAGGGCTTCCTGTTCCATATGTCAACACCAACCAAAAAGAACATCAGCATTTAAACGTAGTCTTAGCCTTCACTGAGTGTCCCCAGGTTTTCTCTCCCTTAAGAATATTTCCTTCTTTTCTGCATAACTGCTGATGGGAATTCAAATGTGTGAAACCAATGAAGGGAGACTACTTCTGAGCCTATTCTTTATTAAATAAGGACCATATTATTACTACATAATGCATATTTAACATAGTAACAATTTTATTCAAGAAGTTTTTTTTATTGTATATTGACAAATTATAGTTGTATGCATTTATGGGGTACAAAGTGCTGTTATGATTTTTGAATATAATGTGGAATGATTAAATTAAGCTAATCAGCCTATCTATTGCCTCAAATATTTAACTTTTTTTGTGATGAGAACATTAGAGAGAAGTTTTAAAACCCCTTTAACACAGAAAATATGCTAGAGTCCCTGGTGACAAGCAACAATATTAATAGGAGAGGTTTTGTTAGCTTTCTGGGTATTTCTTCAACTGTAGGCAGTTGAAAATGCTTGAAAATGCTTACACCCTCTCACTTTATTCGTCTCTGGGGACTAGGCTCATTCTACTCTTAGTCTGATGCAATTTCACATGCTGTTCTCTCTTTTATAAATCATGCTCAAATTTGCATGACTTGAACACCAGTTGAAAATCAATTGCTCATGGATCAAAGAGATCTACCGTCTTTTTTTCTGTTTTCATGGAAAGAAAAGGTGTTTTTCACATATTTCATTGCACTTTAGAATATAGTGAGCTTCAAACTTTTCTATAATACCTTTGTTGTCATCTTCAGAATTACTCTGTATATTCTGAGCTTTCACGTATGTTTTATGGAAAAATAACAGGATCTCTCAAATGCGTCAGCTCCATATGCAATTCTAGGCTGCTTAAATTCTTGCTTCTATTTTTTCCAATTTTCTGCTGCGTTTCTTTTAAAGTGTAACTTTCCAGGAGGATTTAATTGGTCCATTTTTACTCCCTTTTGACATCATGTAATTATTAGTTTCCCTTGCAGGAAAAAAAGAAAAAAACAGACTCTTGTTGTTAAATATAAAATATTTCATCGTTGGACCTCTGTGAACACTTCAAATTGACCTTTTGTGTTATATGTATGGAGTCAGCACTGCGCAATATGGCTCCATGTAGTATTCTAATATTTTAAACATATCTTCTCCACTTGCTGCACCAGACAATCTTTTGCTTAACTTATGTACCTCCCCAAAGTTCTTGCTATCTTTATAGCAATGACCTTGAGGCCATATTCACTTCTGGCCAATTAAGCTGTAAATCAGAATTTATCACTAATAGTGGTGCAATTATAGGCTGCAGTGAAATTGCTCAGCAAAGAAAGATATCTGTATACATTTAAGTTTTATTTGCCAAAAAACAGACAAAATTAGAGCAACTGCAGCCTGCTATACTCCCTTGCCCACTTGAAGAAACCACAAAATCTATGTGGTATATTTATACTCCTTTCCCCTAAAAAAAAAAAAATTGTGCTTTATTCTATATTCTTTTCTATATCTTAAGTAAGATTGACTCAAAGATTAATTTTATTAGGCATAAGATGTAAACTTATAGGTATAATATTGAACTATATTTAACCATATAAAACACAAAACTTTGCTAGCTGATGGTGTTTAAAATTGTTGCACCTTCATTAATTATATTGACACTGCCAAAAGCACAGGTTTGAATGGCTAATTGCTTTTTCATTTGAAGGATGAAACAAGCAAGCTGTGTTGCATTTGGTCATGAGATGTTTTCATTTACATTTGCAATTTGTGTGAGCTCTCGTCAACGTAGGCACAAAATGTCAACTCTCCACAAGAAGGCCAGAAATCTAAGTGAACACAGGACAATTATGAGGAAATTGAGCACATTTTCACTTCTCTATATTTTAGAGAACAGAAGAACATATTTGGGAGTATAAATAAGTTGTAGCAAAGGTTGAGTATCATATTCACTGTGAATGAGATGTCTTCTGAAATTTCTTTGAAATAAGAGCTCCTATAAATCTGTGATTCACCATAATGTTGTTTGATATCAGCACTGTTTTGTGCATACTGTCAACCACTTAAGTATATGATTCAAGAACATATACCATGAATATATTTTTGCACTATTGATCATTTTATAACATGGAAGGATATTCATTTTTTAGTACGAAGAGTATCTGCACTTCCACTTAATCTTTTTTTGGAAACAGGGTCTCCCTCTGTTGCTGGGGTTAGAGTGCAAGGACCTCATCATAGCTCACTGCAACCTCAAAACTCCTGGGCTCAAGCGATCCTCCTGCCTCAGCCTCCTGAGTAGCTGGTTCCAGGGGTCCCCAACCTTTTTGATGCCAGGGACTGGTTGCATGGGAGACAATTTTTCTACAGATGGGAGTGGGGAGGGGAAGGCAGAGCTCAGGCAGTGGTGATGCCAGTGATGGAGAGAGGAGCAGCTGTAAATACAGATAAAGCTTTGCTCCCTGCCCACTACTAACCTCCTGCTATACACCCCACCACTCCCCTTCCTGAGTTTCATGGAAGACAATTTTTCCATGGGTAGGGGAAGCTCTGTGGCTTCCCCAGCAGACCACCATCGGTCCGTGGTCTGGGGATTGGGGACCACAGGCTGAGGCTACAAGTGTGCACCACCACACCTGGCTAATTTTTCTATTCTATTTTTTGTAGAGATGGGGGTCTCACTCTTGCTCAGGCTGGTTTCAAACTTTTGGCCTGAAGAAACCCTCCACTGAAATTCTCTAAGCCTCTGTTTTGTCCATTGGTAAAATAAGTATAATAATTTCACCTTTCCAAAGTGGTTTATTATGCAATAGAAGCTTCTTGCTTCCAGGACTCCAAAGATGTCTACTAACTTAACTGCTTTTGTGTGATAAAGTATGTGCAACCTCTGCACTTAGCCTGACATGTATAAAGAGAAAACCTCCATGCATGTCAAGGATATGCTCAATTCCTTCCAATTCACAGAGCTACAAAGCTTAAAAATACTCATAATTTCTCCAAAAGTAGAGCATTAATTTTTTCATTTATTTATCTTTCAAAACTAAATTACTTATCAGACACTGTGTTAGGGGAAGCGAAATAAGCAAAGCCAAGAAGATCTCTTTTCTCAAAAGCTTTAGCTCTTAGTAAAAAGAAATGAACAAATAAGAGAGCTACCTTGAAAATAAAGAGTGAAAAAGTTAGAAGGGTTATAGTGGTGGTGAGTAAGAAAGTAGCTAATGATAGTGCGTTTAGGATAATCTCTGAGATATGAAAGATGAGCAGCAGCCAGCCATGTCTGGGAAGCACATTCCAGAAAGATCATTGATGATGAGCTCCTTCACTCACATCTCAGCTGTCTCAGTTATCTCAGCTGCAGGATGTGTCCCAAAGAATATGCTTCTAACAATGCTACTCGTACTTGAGCTATTTACCCTGCTTTGCCTTAGAGTTCCCATCTTAAAATTCATCTGTGAATTTTACCTGACTCTCTTACAGACATCCCACGTGCTCAGAAAGAGGAAATGTGAAATGTGTTGCATATATAATGTAACATTTATAGTTGTAGCAATTGAAACACTTACAATGTTTGCATCAGCAGACAAAATAGTGACCCATAAATCTGACATATTTGGGATCAGATCCATCTCTCAAGATTTTAGCACAAAGTTCTTTTTTTTTCTTTAATTTTGCACAGTTCTCTTTTTTTTTTTAACACCAATTTGTCTCTATTTCTAATTATTGTTCAGGTGGATTATAAAAAAGCATATCTATACATGCATTATAAACTATAATAACTGCAATGAAGTATAAAATCATATCATTACTGGCATTCAGTATATAATATTTGTCAAATATATTTAACTACAAGTATGCACACAAACACGCATTGTTTTAAAAAAAACTTTAAATGGCTACCCGGCTCTGTTATTTAACTTATCTTGAATATTTTCACAAATATCCAACAAGAAAATGACATCCTTTAGGGTATTTGGAGTTATGAGAGACTGAGAATGCTAAACACAGTCAAATCTCAATAAATATTTGTTGAAGGAGCAAACAGGGTCAGCTGGTGGAGGAGATTTCATGCCCGGCTGAGGAATTTGAATTTATCCCACAAGGGCAACCATAGAAAGTTTTTACGTAGAGAAGTAGCATGATGAAAATAGTAATTTAGAAATGTTACTGTGTCATTGGCTACAGTAATAATGAGAGGGGAAGGCTGGAGAGAAAAACTAATCAAGAAGCTATTCCAATAATTCAGTATGTGAGCCTGGGCTTGAATAGTGGCAGTTGAAAGAGAAATAAGGAACAAATACTGGAGACATTTTAAACAAAAATTGGTGATTTACTGAATGACAAATTATTGACCATACAGAGAAGAAAAGAGAAAAACCAAACATCATTTCAAGGTGGTGAACTTAGGAGCGAGGAAAAGAGTGACACTGTCGATGGAGAAAGGGCCATTGAAATGATTTGCAGGGATCACAAGCACATATGTCAATCTCTGAGGCAGCTCTGTTACCACTTGCCAATAATTCTACTATCTAATAAATAGGTGAAAGGATGTATGCAGATTAATATTTTTGAGTTAGGTTTATTTTATCTAAACAACCTTCGTCTAAAGAATATCAAACATTATTTTGGGAGTTAGAATAATATGTTTCATATTAATTTAGGTTATATGGTTATAAAATACTACAAAAGCAATGTTCACAAAATAGCTTCATTCAAGAAAATAATTATTATTTCCATTTCTAAATAACTGTAATTAGAAAAGAAATATTTTTAGTGAGTATATTATAAAATATACCACACAGATTTGGTCATAATTAGACTTAGCCAAAATCATTGTGTAAGCTATTTTTCATCCTCAAAGTTAAGATTGTCCATAATTCTTTGGTTTACTTTATTTATAGAGATAACATTTAACCTGCTCTGAACTGTCATTTCAGTTGTGGGATTAATCTGACATCTTTCCCTGACTTCATCAATTAAATAATTTGGTTTACCAAATTGTCATATTTTGAACTAATATTCATATAGAATCTAGCTCATCCATTAAAATATTTCATTGCAATTTTATTCAATAAAGTGAATTTCATCCTATCCAGAGATTCAGTGCCCAGTTCTTTATTTTTCTATGAACTATTAAGAGTGGCCGTGGGAACTATTAGAGAGCCTAACCCTCCTTCCTGATAGAATATACTGAAGGAAGAAAGAAATGTATAAAAAGAATTATAAATAACACGTTTCTAAGACTCAGACTATCCACGCACTAAGCCTGCATTTTTAGGGATTTGCGCAGAAATATCTTCATTTCAAGTGAAGTATAGTGGAAAGTCCTGCAGTTCCATTTGAAGACTTACCTGAATATCTAGGTTCTCAGTATTTTCTAATTATTGAGAGTACCTATTATTTAATAAAGGAGATGAACTCCGAGTGAGACTATTGACTGGTTTATGTGTTTTTTCCATAGCATACTAGAGGAGGGGAGATAAAATCACAAACATTTTCTGAATGCCTAAAGGGTACTTTCTTACATAAATGATCAGAGGGAATCCTCACTAACTTTATGCAATTTGTGCTAATTTTATTGTCACCATTTTACAAATAAAGGAACTGAGGTTTTTTAAGTTAAACTCATATTACTTCTGTATTTCATCAAACCTAAATCACTGTTGTTTTAAGACATTCCTTTACTGTATGTATCATTAAGGAGAGAAAATAACAGTTAAGATATCATTTAAAGACACATTCCTTTTTCAGAAATATAAAAATATTAGTACATGAGGGAGTGACACCAGCAACATGAAAGACTAGGAAGTTACAGGCTCTTCTTCTCCCACAGAGACACCAAGTTAATATTAATATATGGACCAGAATACCTCTGTGAAAATTCTAGAGACCAGTTGAGAAGCTATAGGACTCAAGCCATTGTAAACCAGGACTAGATTTCAGTGAAAAGAGAGAAATATTTGCTGCATTTGGCACATCAATTCATGTTCCCCCATGCAGTATAGCCAGAGGAACTTGAAAGAAATACCCTGGACTTAGGCTCATATACCTATACATAAGATAAAACATTATTGAGCCTTAGAAAGAAAGGAAATCTTGTACATGATATACTACATGGATGAACCTTGAGAATATTATGCTAAGTAAAATAAGCCAATCACAAAAAGATAAATACTGTATGATTCCCCTTAAATGAGGCATAAAGTAGTTAAATTTATAGAAATAGAAAATAGAATGGTGGTTACAAGAGGCTGGGGGTAGAGGAAAAAAGAGAGTTGTTGTTTAACGGGATTCAGATTTGCAAGATAAAAAAGTTCTGGAGATCTGTTTCATAACAGCATGAATTTACTTAACACTATTGATCCGCATGTTTAAAAATGGTGAAGATGGTAAATTTTATGTTATATGGGTTTTCTTCACAATAAAAAATAAGTGTAAAAATATGAGCATTTTTGTGTCTTATAATCAATTACATACAGATATAAGTGGTAAAGTAGTGATTCAGAGATAGATCTAAGTTCAAAAACAGTGGTATTTATACAGTTCCATTCTGCAGCTAAATTCACATTCACAGCTAAATGTGAATTTTTTCTCAAAATCCTTCATTTCAAGCACATGGGGCCAAAATATTTATACTCTTCCCATACGAGAAATTCACATATATGATGGAAAACAAATATTTTGTGTATCTTTTAACCTTAAATAGGTTTCTAGCAATATTGATAAAGTTACTGATTGTGATGTATCTAAAATTTTATAAATATATCACTAGACTTTACCAGATCTCAAGGAGTAGAAACACAGGGAAGTAAGAGAAGAAGAGAAGGAAGGAGAGGCACAGAGGAGGAAGAGACTCTTTTTCCAACTAGCCTTTTAGCTGGCAAAGTGCAGTTTAACCATTAAAGCGAATAATCCAACCTAGGAACCACAATAAGTCCTGCTCCTCTGTCAGTGTCGGTGTATTTTGATGTTTGTTCAGAATATTACCTGCAAGGGATTGTTGGGATACAGCCTCCTGGGTTCTCTTCAGTTCAGTTAGATCAGATTCATTAAAGGGAAGGTCCGGAATCTGATTTTCTACAAACTCCCAAGATCACTCTTATACACACTATTGTTTGAAAATAATTGTAGATTTTCTTAATTTAGGCCAATCTTCTTTTTAGACAATTTGTAAATATCTTGAGAATATTTATGTGTGCTGTATTAGTTTCCTATGGTTGCTATAACAAGTTACCACACACTTAGTGGCTTAAAGCAATGCAAATTTATTCTCTGACAGTTCCTGAAGTCTGAAATCAGTTTCACTAGGCTAAGACTGTGGTGTCAGAATATATTCCCTTTGCCTCTGTTAGCTTCTAGATCTGCAGTCTTTGATACACGTCCCTTTCCTCCATCTTCAAAGCCCACAGAGCAGTATTTCAAATCTTCCTCTCTGCTGAGGTCATCATATCACCTTCTCTCTGTTATAATAGAATCTCCCTCTGATTCCCTCTTATAAGGACAACTGTGGCTACACTTCAGACCCAGCAGGAAAATTATCCAGGATAATCTCCCTATCTCAATATTCTTAACTTAATCATATTGGTAAAGTATTTTTTGCAATATCATGTAAGATTCACAAACTCCAGAGATTAGGACCTGGATATCTTTGGTTCCATTCAGCCTACCATGATGTGTTTATATTTAGAAAGAGAGAAAAACAACAAAAGGGACTATAAATGACTTTGAAGTCACTCAAGATATATGTAATATTTTAAGAGATTAATCTTTTTAACAAATTCTAAAGTATTAATAATGCCTTGAAAAAGATAATTTGCTTTGGGACAGGGGAGCCTTCTTTCTTTCTTTGTTTTTTAATCCTGTTTATACAAGAGTGAGCTAAATATTTAGGAATGAGAAAACTCCCCATGTCCCAAAGTTTTTCAAGGTTTACTTTTCTCTTCTGAATCTCTGCATGCTAGGTGTTCTAAAAATAGCAACAAACATAAAATCCATGCCTCTTTGCCAGTTGTCAAAGTATGCAGACAATTACTGAGGAAACCATGGGTCAACCCCTATTCGATCATTTATCTACTTCCTCCTATAACTTCACCATTCTGAGTGTTAAATTACACTCAGAAAAATAAATCATACTAGTTGTCTACCAGCAGCCCTTGGTTACACTTTAGTTGGTAGTTGGAAATAATAGGATAATTTTTTTTAAATTTTCTGAGTTTTGTGGTTACCTAAAGAGGGCAATTAACTTTACGTTTTTTTTTTCCCCCTGGTTTCCAGAACATGATTATGAAAACATATCACAACTCTTCCATGAAGCTTTGAGACACATTTGATTCCTTTACAGTGTTTTCAATTTTCAGTGCTTAATTAAACAATTACAGGGAAGGCCACTTAAAGGGCACAGCAAAAGGGACCGTGGATGACTTTGGAGTCATTCTGGTACCAGTGATACTATTCTTACAATGGCTGTTGGATTTCTGTTGTCAGCAAATGTCCACTCTGTGTTTTTGCTCTTCTGTCTTCAGGAAGCAGCTGTTTCTCCATGAACTCCCATGGAGCTTTGCTGCAACCCAGCACTCCAGTCAAGAGAGCTCAACCATCTCCACTAACAGCATTTTCTTCTGCAATATAGCTCACTGATGGGTCTCCTTGTGTTTCATTTTTACTTTGTATGAAATCTACTGCAAATAGCTGTTTATGCTCTATCTACTTTATAGTGTCGTGCTTTCTCTTTGGTGTATTAAGGGCTTGAAAGTCTTATATTAGCTGTTTTCTACTTTAATTAGTTGTCTGCCACTTTTGTGTCTTTGAGCTACCTAATCACCAGTAGGTAGCAAACTAAATTATCTGACACTTTTCTCTATGCCAATTTGTTTTAAAATGTGTCTTAACAGTTTGTAGAGGGCATATATTATCATTAAGATTACATACCAATAAATACTAAATATTCTTTCATGTCCATATAAGATATAAATAAACATAAACAAATGGATCTTTACAAAGTGAGGGAGAATAAACAAACAAGCTCAATGCCAAAAAGAAATTGTGTCAGAACTAAACAAGGCAAAATGTAGGTAAGGAAGACTTTCTGTTAGTAAACATGGAAAATATGATCCCAGGATTTATTATTTGTGTAGCTGGAATAACATCTACCTCACATATAGTATTTACAAAGTATCAACATTTTGCCTTACAAATAGCAGGAGTCAATAACAATTAATTATATCATATCATATAAATATGTATACTTATTCATTTAAACATAAATCTTTTTTGTGACTGCTATGTATCAGACTTATGGGTTTGTGTGCCTACTCTGTGACTATACTGTGATCACATGTTACAATAATTTTAATTAACTTATTGCCTAAGGATGAACCACAAACTTTGATTAGAACATAAAATGTGTTTTGGAGGAAGAAATTGAAAGGATCATTGTAAGCATTTTGAATGCAGGGACCATGTTTTCTACAATGGATTAATTCTACCTCTCAATGATCACTGTTTATGGCATTTTAAAATATTGTTTCTCTCCTGTCTTCTCTAAAACATCCAAATACTGTTGCTCAGCAAATTTACTACATTTTCAAGATTTTAGGAAGCACTTATAATACCTATAAGCAAATGCTTAAATTACTTAAAACACTCAAACATTTTGAAATCCTGTGCAAATTTACTTTTATCAAAGAGAGCCATTAAAATGTCTATAGAGACAGTCCAGGCTTGTGGAGTGGCTAATTCTGCCATTCTCCTCCCCAAATGAATCTAAATAACTTTTACAGGCTGCCACTTTCATTGTTACAGTGACTCCCAAATACTTTCCCACACAGTACTTGATTTTGAATTACTCCCATCAATGATCTCCTTTCTATTTCTGCCCACAAAATGCACAATAAGTGACTTCTATTGATCTTTGCTGAAGAATAAAATAGTGATCTAAAGAGGTTCTTGACAGTTAGCACAGTTGTAAAATATTAGGCCCCTTCATCGTGTGTCTTGTAAATTTGGAACCTAAGGAAACAGAGATTTTTTTGTGTATCTATAAAACTAAGAGCTTGATAAAAGTTTTGAAAGGGTCATTACATAATTAAGGTTTTACAAAGAGCCATATAATACATCCACTGAACTCAAACCATCTTATAATAGTGCCTGTAATAGCACTATCATGGAGATTCCTAGTTTAAAACTTATGAAAGGCTTAGAGTAGAGCATGACACATAGTGAGCACTCAAGAGATTGCAACGCTTACTATTAAAACTGCAGATAAAGCACTTCTCTCTCTTAAATCCATGTTATGTAGATGCAATTCCTGTGGCACATTCATGTAATAACAACAAATGTGAAAATATTGTTAACATCAGAGAAAAGCAATATTTCCACATGCAAAATTTATTTTAGTAAATTCATATTTCCTAGAATAAAGTTTCATGTCAGTCCCTTTACCTACTACAGATAGTTTATGCTATATCCTAAAATTAAGAAAGTTTTGTGAATATGACATTGTAGATACATTTCCATATTAGCCTCTTATCATATTGCCATATTGTGGTTTGAACTTGATTGTCTTTTCCCTCTGGAGGAGGCAGTTGAAGATGAAGGAAAGAGTAGCTTTCTTTGAGATAGTATCCAAGTATTTTTGTCCCCTATGCTGAGGCAGATTAGAGATTTTCTTTACCAGTTCATGGACCAAAACAATCTCGTGAGTATGACTGATTTGGGACAGGCTTGATACACATGGATTTTAACATAGAATCTCAGTATCAATAAATTATTATACCCTGAATTATCATTTATAAAAGAAATAAAGGATGGGCCAAAGGTGAAAAGTTCTCCTTTTACATTTTCCTCATAGGTGTGGTTCATCTACTTCAATTCTTTTTCAAAATGGTCGTATTTTGATGTTTGAGGGAGGAAACGAAAGTTAACTTCCAAGCCCTCTGGAAACTGTACTACTCACTTCTTAGGAAGAGAAGAAAAGAAAGAGGAAAAAATCTAAAGACAGTCTTTTGAAAGAGAAAAATTCTCTCAGATGTGCTAAAGCTTATTTTATCATTGAATTTTGAACATATTCTCAAATTTCATTAGGACGTTATATATTTTCATTTTAGTGTTAGGTTAAATATTATATCAAGCAATGTCTTTACCAATTGGGTTATGAATTCTACAAGCTATAATCCTTTGTATGTTTTAGTAACCCTAAATCCTCTCTATTTCTTCTAAGAATTATTTTCTAATATTCTTTTTCCACTAAAGCAGACTATTTCTTTTCATTGAAGTTCCATTTTGAAATGTTCATTAGATGTTCAGTGTCTGTCAGTATCCACAGTCTCTATGCTCCCCATTCTTTGTGCCTTTCAACTTTCATTTTCCTCAATGCAAACACTTCCATATTTTTACTTTCATATTATTCTTTAAGGACTTGAAGGGTGACAAAACCACTTTCAGAAAGAGCTGGGTCAGTAATATAAAGCATTTTTTATAAGATTCTCTACCATGCATAACAGAGCAAAACAGGAAACAAGAGAAAGCAAACTAGAGTTGTGTGAAATTGCTCATTTATTTTTCTCAAATAGTTTTCAGTTTTTCATGAAACTGCTGAAAAATTCACAAATTGTATTCCAATGAGATGAATATTTGTTTTCCAAGTTTTCATCAAAACTTTCGTCTTCGGGTACACATTGTATATGCATAAGACATCCTGTTCCCATGTGTGCTGGTAGTGCCTGCTTGTTCATAGGCATGAAAATGGAAGAGGGACATTAAATATGCACAAACTGCCTGACTGGATAAGGAAAAATGCAAATAGTACTGTGTGTAGTAAATACACTCTGATGTATGAGTGGGTGTGTACTTGTTTCTCCTTTTCACAATTCTAAAATGAAGAGATTAAAGATTGTTCTAACAGAGAATTTTTATTTAGATTTGTTCTTGCTACCTTTTTGGCTGATTTTAGTAGTAGGAAACCAACTTATATGTCAGAATCTCTTCCCTTTTATTCATAACAAGGAAAAAATAATAATTGGCCCTGAAGCTTTGGTATTTTCCCAGCATTTATAGTTTCCATGTATAAAATTTTCTTTTGATGATAATGTAGTAATTTATTCATTTCCTGCTTCAATTTGTAATTTTCTGAACGAACAACTTTAAATGCCATAGTCTCTGTAATCTGTAATATGACAGCAAGTTTGGGTATCTGCTAGTTTGAAATACACATAAAGGGCACATTGAAATTGGTTTTCCTTTATGTGCATTTAAATGATATTGAAGCATTCCTTAATTTGGATGATGTAAATTATCCCATCATGTAATTCTGACAGAGACATTTGTAAGATAGTAGCCCAACATAAAATGTTATTTCAGGCTCCTGTAAGTGGTTGAACTGGAAGGCAAATTTTTCTCCCTTCCCTCTCATCCCTTTCTTTCTTTTTCTTTTTTTCTTTTCTTTGCTTCCTTCCTTTCTTCCTCCCTTCTTTCCTTTCTCCCTCCCTCCCTCCCTTCACTCTCTTTTCTCTAGCTCCCTCTTTCTTTCTCTTTCCTTTCCTTTTCTTTTTTTTAAAATCTCAAACCTTCTCATATCTGATCTTCTACCTTCACAAAAGGCCAGTCAGGAGACATGAAAGTGAAGTTGGGGCCGGGCGCGGTGGCTCACTCCTGTAATCCTAGCACTCTGGGAGGCCGAGGCGGGTGGATTGCTCAAGGTCAGGAGTTCGAGACCAGCCTGAGCGAGACCCCGTCTCTACTAAAAATAGAAAGACATTATATGGACAACTAAAAATCTATATAGAAAAAATTAGCCAGGCATGGTGGCGCATGCCTGTAGTCCCAGCTACTCGGGAAGCTGAGGCAGTAGGATCGCTTAAGCCGAGGAGTCTGAGGTTGCTGTGAGCTAGGCTGACGCCACGGCACTCACTCTAGCCTGGGCAACAAAGTGAGACTCTGTCTCAACAACAAAAAAAAAAGAAAGTGAAGTTGGGCAGAAGTAAGGCAATGGGATGTGGCCAGGCGTGTGGACACGAAGAGTCAGTGTGCCCAGTCTGAAGGCTTTCAGGTTTAAAACAGTGCGTAATGCTCTGAGAGCAAGACTCGAGTCTGTTTTAATCCATTTGTAGTATTCTGGTTTTATTTATTTATTTATTTATTTTTGTTTGTTTGCTTTTTTTTTTTTTTGAGGGAAAGAGATTGTTTTTGTTTTTCATTGCCCATATTTTTTTGGTTCTTGAGGGACACATATACCCTTGTGTTTCACGGTCATATTTTAGAAATACTTTCTGAGTGTGAAAGTAATATAGTGAATGTTTTTAAGTTAATTGTTCCTTTTCATATCCCAACCTCTCTATTTCTCATGTTGAGCATTTTATTGATTATACCTGTCTTGTTTTAATAAAGGATGGCTAAGGTATATAAACACTGAGATGAACCCCGAGTACCCTATATCAGACCAGTGCAGAAGGGCCTTGAGTGGGAACTGTAGACGGGCAGTATGAATCAAGATAATAATGCAGTCTCTTGTTTTATATCCGAGAACGTTGAATTCTCCTAAATTAAAGGTCTAGCCAGAATTATCACGGAGGAACCATGACTGTACTTCCTGTGCTTTACTTCCTAGGTGGGCCATAGTCAGGAAACTCTCCCAGGAGGTAGGATTAAATTACTGGAGTTTAAGGCCTTTTTCCAGGTTGCATTGGTATATTCATGCATTTGAAGTCTTCCATTTTTACCTTTACTATTACCTCAAAATATGTGTTGAGTATCTTTTATGCATAATACCTGTGTCAGAAAAATAAACACTTTTTCTTCTCTTACACAGTCAATACTCAGCACAACACTTCTGGTTACCAAAGAGGGTGGGAATTTTAGTCATTGACAACCAATTCTCCAGCAGACATCAACCAGATGTCCTATAATTCAATTTAATTCTGACACTCTCTGGAGTAAGACCGAGATCTCACATGTTAAGGGTTCATTCCCACAACACTGCCCCCCACTTAAGACTCCAATCACAGGTACTAGGTTGTCACCTGTACTTCTGACTGGCCGGTTATAAATTGGGGTTCCCATGACCCCCTCCTCAGGTTTGATTAATTTGCTAGGACCACTCACAGAACTCAGAAAAACACTTTACTTTGTTTACCCTTTTATTATAAAAGATATTACCAGAATGCAGATGAACAGCCAGAGGGAAGAGAAGCATAGGACGAGGTGTGTGGCAACAGGTGTGGAGCTTCCATGCCCTCTCCAGGTGAATCACCCTCGGGGCACCTCTATGCGTCCAGCAACCTGGCGGCTCTCTAAACTCCATAGTTCAGGGATTTAATGAAGGCTTCATCATGGAGGCATGACTGATCATTAATTGAGTCCTCAGCCCTTCTCTCCTTCCTACAGGATGGGGAGTGGAGCTGAAAGTTCCAATTTTACAACTGTGGCATGGTCTTTCTGGTGACCAGCCCCCATGCAGGAGCTCTCCAAGAGTCACCTCATTAAAATGAAAGATGCTTCACCCAGGAAATTCCAAGGGATTGGGAGCTCTGTGTCAGACACTCCCATCACTCAGGAAATTTACAAAGGTCTTAGAAACTCATTGTCCACACTATTTTGGTTCTTGAGAGGCACATACTTGACCCTGGTTTCAACAACCAGGGTCAAAAACATACACGTGCGCGCGCACACACATACACACACACACACTTCTTATTATTTCAAACTACCATCACTGTATATCCTAAGGACACACTGGTGAACAGGAAACAAACCTTCCTCAGCAAATTTAAAATCTGATAGGCTAAGAAACAATTGCAATAAGTGGCAAATACAGGGTATTGTGAGAGGCACTGGACCCAGCTATGGAAAGTCAGAGTAACTACTCAGGATAATACAATGACTAATGAATAGGAGTTAGCCCGTCAAAGGGAAGAACAGGGAAATGAGAGTGTTACTGATTGAGGAGACCTGTAAAAGGAAGACTCAGAGAAAAAATAGAGTATAGATAATATATATAGCAAATAGTTCACTCTGGATGGAAATTATGGAGTGAGGATCGTAGTGTTGAGAGATGAGTATGGAAAGACACCAGTTCATGAAAGGTCCATAGACCATAATCAAAAGTATTCACTTTATCCTGATGGTATTGGGCAGGGAGTCATTTAAGTATAGAATGATTTTAATAGGAGAAATATATACATATATAATATATTTATGTATAATATATATTTTATATATAAAATTATATGTGCATTTTCTGATTACCCAAGATTAATCAAGGATGGAAACAGTTATAAACCTAAGTGAGTCTCCTGATTCTATTTAGTGCAAAACCCCACCTCATTTCACACCATGTATGAAGGATGCATTATGAATCTTCTTCTATTAAGGTATTTGCCCTCTAATCTGAACTTGCAGATTTGACTCTTAGTTTGTGAAGGTAGCATGAATTGAAAAAAACTTATTGGCTCCCACTTCTTATCAGCTATGAGTCCAGGCAAGTAACTTAACCCCTCTTAATTTAAGTTTCCTTTTATTTGTTTTAAAAAAAACTCTCAATAATATCTTACTGGCTTAATGTACAGTCTATAGAATATAAAATGATCTGAATATTTGGACCACAAGGTATTATTATTACCGTGTTATGCCAAAGGAATTCCTAAGGCAAGTCTATATCAGGTCACAAACCATGACAAAGGTAACTCAGTTTGCTTGGAGAATGATTGGTGGGGTTGGCCCACATAAAAACCCTTCACCTGTTTCTTATTCCATCAGTAACCATAGCAAATAACAAATACAGGATCCACGAATGACTCTGGTGGGGGCTCAAGGATGGTACTTTTAAAGTTGGAGAAAAAGGAAGGAGGTGGCTAAAATTGAAAAAATATGCAGAAATGTATTATTTCTTATAACAAAGATTGCAGGAAGTATCGTGTAATATGTGTAACAATGGGAAATAATAACACAAGACAATCTCAGTCAGCTTTTAACAAAGTATAAATAGCTGCTCCTAGGTGGCATTCTTTGGACACTTGGGATATAATAGTTTTACTGACCATGTTCATCTATGTTTCCACCCGAAAAAAATAAATAATAGGCTCATGTGTTATAGTTTATCTCAAAGAACATGAAGAACAAGATCTAAGTTGCTACTATACAAAGGTTGAATAGTCTTGGCACCACTGATAGAAAAATACAATTTTATTTCCCTTGTCAATAACAAATTTTGTACTCTTACTTTCTGGGCAGGTCTTTTAACGTACCCCAAAAAATAGCATTCCAGGGTCACAGACATTTCTTGGGAAACAGCAGAAGTTCCCAAGCAGTTTTTGGTGAGTTAGTAATTCCAGTGGGTAAGCTTGGTAGGGCATGTATATAACAACTCTGCAAACCATTTGTGATTCTGCTTCCTACCAATTCTGGCAGTTGTCTATAACCAATATATGTATTTACATTCTCAACTCTTAACAGGAATAATTGAACAGATTCAGAAGTCTTATAATTATATCCAGCAAGGCATGTACAGATGGCCCTTGATCAATGGAGTTGGTCCCAATAAACCCATTGTAAGTTGAAAATACTGTAAGTAAAAAGTGCATTTGATACCCCTCACCTACCAAATATCTTCTTGGCCTACCCTACCTAAAACATACTGAGAAAACTTACATTTGCCTACAGTTGGGAAAAAAAGCATCTAACACAAAGCCTATTTTATAATAAAGTTGTTGAATATCTCATGTAATTTATTCACTACCATACTGAAAGTGAAAAACAGAATGGTTGTATGGTTACTCCAAGTATGGTTTCTACTGAATGCATGTCACTTTTACACCATCATAAAGTCAAAAATCATAAGCTGAACCACCGTAAGTCAGGGACAGACTGTATTACTTCTAGATGTGTCTATGTTATCATCTATCAATTAAATGTGTTTTTCTATTTAATGCAGACTCAACTAATTCAACTTTCTTAGGCCATTGAACAGAAATGTAAAGCCTCATTTCTTTAAAGGGTTGGGAAAAAAGTACCAGTTATCCACAATACCCTTTTAGTTAAAGTGATACCTAAACTTTACCAGACTAATGAATTGAAATGATTTCATCGGAATTTTACTCTACCCTATATATATTTAATGCAGTATCCAAAATGTTGTACACTCTTTTGGCTGCCTGATGAGAGGATGTGTTAGATATACATCTCTTCACAGCTCAGAATCACAGTGGGTTCATTAATAGCCCTTCTCATTGTAAAATAGTACGCTCTACAAACACTCCACCTGGCCTATCAATCAACCCAATTATATTTATGAAGTGTCCTTCATGTGTCCATCCCACGGTGCTATGCAGACTTAATATAAAAGAGGATATAATAAATATTTAAAAGGCTAAATCAAACAAATAAGTTTTTTAGTTAAACCTTACAAATCAACAGTAATTTTAAAATTCTCATGCATAAAAGAATAGATTCTGGAGCTGAAGAGCACGGTGTGGAAAGATTTGTGAACCTAGAATCTTATTAGAATCAGACTTAAAGGTGGCAGTGGAGGTCATTGATTGTAAATTGTGGCAGAAACTCTTCTGGAATCAGGAAATCTTTATGTAACAAGTCTTCACAGGGTGGATACAGACAGGAAACTGTACGGTTAATAAAACACGTGCACACAAAACTTTACGGTAATCCTAAGGTCAAAAATGTGATTTTTAGATCAAAGAAAATCACTCTTTTAAGATTACCAGCATAGATTACATTTTAAACATTTATCCTGGGGAATCAATCAGTAGCAACCCAATTTTATCTGTACTAAATTCAGAGAAATTTGAAGACATCCATGCTTGAATATCACACAGACAATTATGCAAAACATCAAGCCGCTTCATAGGTCTGCAGGGACTGGAAAGAATATCTAAGTGTCGTCTGCATACATATGACACTGCAGGCCACAGCACTGAATAATGTTATTCACTAAAAATATCTAAATATAAAGCTAAATAGGATTTCAAACAAGCCCCAGGGGAATTCGAAAATAACTTGGCAAAGCATAAACTGTTCCCTAAAGGAACAAATTGTAAGGAGAATAGAGGGATAAAGAAAGTATCCAAAGCAACCCATGTTAATTCCAGAGAATTCAAAAACATAGAGTTATGTCAAAGAATGACACGGTCAGCAGTATTCAAACTTGACAAATAGCCTTAAAAAAGTACAGGAAAACAGAGACATCCAACCAGCAAAATGTTCACGGACATTATGTTCTAATCTAACTCTCAGGGCCAGTAGTGTACATATTTAACATGAAGTGCTAAAATGATAACCTAGCAAAAATTGAAGATATATTGTCTTTTTCTCTCATGATTTATAAAAATTTTAAATTGTTGATGAAGAAGTTAAAACAAAACAGTATAATTGTCCAATATTCCAGATTCTATTAAAGTTGTCTTCCCTTTTTGACTTTGAGACATTTATTTCATGCTACACATTAGGAAACAAAAATATATATATATGTTATATAGCTAGTAATCTAGGTGATAAATTTTTGATGATTCTCTGTAAAGTATTTAGAATTCTTAAGGGAAGAAAGATGCTATCACTGTTGTATTGTTATTATCATTATCCAATACTGTATAAATCATCTGAAAAGTTTTCTTTTCACATGCCAAACCAGTTTTTACATTTCACAGCCATCACAGTTTTTACATTTTATTCATAATGTGTTTCTTTCCTAATCCTCATTTCTGAGATTTGCCATGCCAAAGAAAAATGGCACCAAATGCAGCTAAATGGGAGAGGAAAACTGTATTCAAGACTATTGCAAGGAGAGAGAGATTAAACTTAACTAGCTAAAAAAAGTTGAGAGGATTAGTCAATGCCGAGGTGAGCTCATGGAAAAGTCTTAGGGGATGTTAGTGGGAAGATTGGTCTATGATTAGGCCATCTGTGTCTGCTAATTGCCACTTACTACTTCTCCTTTATTGAATTTAGGCTCCTAGCCTTCCACAGAAGCTGGGAGATAAGGGTGCTATCTTCCTTGATGACTACATTCAAGGGCTGGCTCTCAGGTCCTTGAGAAAGATATTCCTGGGCTGTAAAACTGGCAAGAAGCTAGAAAAAGATCTACATCTCAAAGGGGCAGAGAAAATTGCAAGTTTTCTAAAGTAAATTCTCTAAGAAAATGAGGTAGGGGCTGATTATCAGGAAGAAGCCTGGCGAAAGTTTAGTCAAGCTGTGGGGAGTGTGAAGGCTGTCTTGGTCAACCGTCTGCATCTCTCAGAAAGCATCACTGAACTGCTCCAGAAGCTTCTTTCCTAAATTGATGGCAGCTGGAAGTTTTCCAAATAGATCTTGCTTAATAAAATAAAGTTATCAATTCCCATTGCAGAATTAAACACCATCATTACAACACAGGATAATAGAGAAATATGGTTACATACATGAATGTGCTCAGCCTAATAAAACAAACACAGTGAACAGTGATAGTTTGACCTCCTCTTTCCCAATTTGGATGCCCTTTATTTCTTTCTCTTGCCTGATTGCTCTGACTAGGACCTTCAGCACTATGTTGAATAGAAGTGGTGACAGTGGGGTTCCTTTTCTTGTTCCAGTTCTGAGGGGGGATGCTTTCAACTTTTCCCCATTCAGTATGACATTGGCTGTGGGTTTGTCATATATGGCTTTTATATTAATAATTCTGAAATATATTTTCCTTCTATGCCTAGTTTGTTGAGGGTTTTTATCATGAAAAGTTCTGGGTTTTGTCAAATGCTTTTCCTGCATCTATTGAAATGATCATATGGTCTTTGTTTTTGTTTTTGTTTATGTGGTGAATGACATTTATTGATTTACATATGTTGAACAGTCCTTGCATCCCTGGGATGAAGCCCACTTCATCCTGGTGGATTATTTTTTTGATATGCTGTTGAATTCTGTTTGCTAGAATTAATACCTTTTGCAACAATCGGGATGGAACTGGAGACCATTCTCCTAAGTGAAGTGTCTCAAAAATGGAAACACAAACAACACATGTACTCACTATTATATTGGAACTAACCAATGAGCACACACGTGCACAGAGGGAAGTGAAACTCATTGGAAATCAACCAGGGGGGAGAGAAGAAGAGGGGGACAAATCCTACCTAATGGGTACAAGGAACACTATTTGGGTTATGAGCATACCTATAGCCAGGACTCAAGTATTACAAAAGTGATCCATGTAACCTAAAACATTTGTACCCCCTTAACATTTGAAATTAAAAAAAAAGAAAGAAAAAACAAAGACATATTATATTTAACATCATGGCAATGATTATCAAAATGAAGAAGCCCCATAGATTTCTAACAACATCATATGAAATTAAAAGGTGCTAATAGTCATATTTTCACATTTTTACTTTGGGTTATGAGTCTTCTGAATTCAATAGTCATGATATTTTATAATTTTAGAACTTCTCAACTTGTTGATGTTTAGAAGAGTGAATATACTATTGCACAGATGTGATACAATTACCTGTCTATATTGAAGAAGAGAAACCAATTCTTGACCACAATTAGTTTTAAATGAATACTGCCACACTAGTGGGCAAAATGAAACTCACCAGATTGATTTTCTTTGCCCTGAATTCTTTGTAATAAAATATTCATATCTATATGCACTGAGGAGTTTGGAAGAACACACCTGAATTAACATACCTCAATGCTTCAATTTGATGGCTACTAAATTAGAAATTTAAACAACGTAATGGAAAGAAGTCTTTAGTGATAAACTCTGTTGCTGCGGGCAAGCTCAAATCCTTTCTAGTTCTTTTCCTAGAAGCTGTGCTTGCCTGTAAGCTGCCCACCTGGCTGCTTAGGCTCTCCCTGGGAAAGGAATCTGTGCTCCTTCCCAGAGAAAACTCTGTTCCGTTTTTAACAGCTTTGTGTAATTTCCTCTTGATAGAAAAACTAAAACTTGTTAGATGCTTTTTTTTTTTAAGTCGCTGTAGGTAGTTAACAGTTTGGTTAAAAATAATTAAGCCAATTTGTTAATATGAAATTTAAACTCCTTCATAGAGAACACTAAGCTTACAGGATAAAAGAGATTGCCTAAGTGGAAGGTTCTCCCGGGAGGCTTGGAGCCAGACCCAGCATGAGGTGCTTTATTTTCTCCTGTAAATCTTCACACTTCTGCAAAATTGTTGGAAGCTAGTACCTCTGTGGGTAGTTTTGCTTATTCTTTCTGCATGTCACTGTCCCTGCTGAGAGTACCTCTAGTTGCTCCTAAGCAGATACCCTACAGCTAGCTTAAAGCATTAACAGAATGCAGAGTGAACTGAATACAGTATGACAGATGCCTCCAGAAGGGATAGCCAAGGTAGAAACAGAAGACAAAGAATAACTGAGATGCACTGCACTTGTCACTAATAAAGATGGAACTGAAGCAAATTCCCCAGAATAGGGGAAAAGCCCATTCCATTATGTTAGTTCTATTTATACTTCTGAATCATCTGAAGTAAATTGTTCAGCTTGCTTTGCTCATAAAAGTTTGTCAGTAAATAGAAAGGTGTTTGGTCTTCAAATAGTACCTTAGTTTACAAATGACCCAGTGTTTCTTCTTGTTGCAGCTAAAAGTCTAGTTCAGCCTTAAGCACTGATATGCATGCGTGCAAATATATTCATACACACTATATTTATTCATTCATTTTTCCATTGGTGCATATTTATTGCATATGCAGTGCATATTTATTACTGCTTTCCCTTGTATCCAGCACACTGCAGTACACACTACTGATACTGAAGTAAGACAGAATCCACACGCCCTTGCCTACCCAGCCATTGGATTAAAATAATAAAATAATTCCACCATGGTGATTGTTTTAAAACTCTTGATTCCAGTTTTAATAAATTTACTTTTTAGTTCCAGGTCTTTGATTAAACTTTTCTGTGTACATAGTAGGTTTTCTTTGCCAATATGCACATAACAGGTTCATCAGCAAGCAAGTGGTGTTTCTTATGTGAGCATAGGACCAACTTGGGGAAGTAGTTATGTTTCCCAGCAGGATTGAATGCCCTTGTGTATCTGCCTGTCTGTCCACACTCATATGCATATGGTATACAACCATTTAAAATATGTCTATAGAGTAAAAATAACTGAGTTTTATATAAGGTTTTTTAAATCAAACATAGATTATAGGCAAAGCTAAAGTCTACAAGATAAATGTTACAACATTTATATTTAGATATTATCATATCCAATAATAAAAAAGTAATTAATGACTATTGTATATTCAGAAGTATTTTTGATATAAGCTAAACTTATACTCAAAAAAAGATCATTTGCCCATTTTTAGAATAAAATACTACTGAACTGTTACTAATTCACCAATTCCTAATGTAAAATCATGAGTTTATATTCTTCTACTGTAAAAATTTATAAGTGAATTTTAAAAGTTCAATGTCTTAAAATCCATCTACTAAAATTTTAATATTAAAGACAAAAATATCTGCTTCCTTGAATCTGAGTGAAAGAATATGCTTATGTGAAGGAAAACAGAGCATGCTGGAAATATATTTTCCACCTCTCTTTTGCATTTACCTTATATGTCTCAATTCAGTATACATTAATTTTGAAAAAATATCACAGTATTTTCAAGTGAACACATTTAGCCTAATCATTTCAGAGTTGAGCATAATCTAGATGGGAAAATAGTTACAACCATTCCATGAATGCATAGGTAGAGCAAAAGCTCTATGTGAAACAGTATTGAGATTTCTAAATAAGTGCTTTGTCCAAGACCCCTAAATTGAATAAATATATCCTCTGTGATTTAGTTATTGCAGGAAATTCAGAAGATAAGATGGTCAAGGGACAATTTCTTTCTTTTTTAGTTTATATTTTACCCCCTCAGAAATTAAAAACCAGGTAGATTACAACTATCCTATAACCAATTTATTCTAAATGTAATTGTTTTTAGTGTTTCAAAAGTTATTAACTCTTTTTAAACTCTGCCTCATACTTCATACTTTATGGTGACCCTGGGTTCCGTAAAGAGGTCGTTGAACCAATGGAAAACACTATTGCGTCGCTCCCAGTTCCCTCTAAAACCTCAGAAACATTTACATGCATTCACTTTCAGATGTGTGAACTCACTACGGGTAAGAATTAAGTCATGAAGATTTTCTAAGATTCTATGCTTGAAAAATGGCAATGTGGGGGCAATGGGATATTCTCCACTCATTATTCAGATATTTCAAAACTTTAAGCTATTGCTCTTATAGAGCCTAAGGCTGTTGGAAATAGATTAACACTTTCCAGTATCAGTTTGCAAGAGCTATTACCATTTCACTACACTAGGTATTTTCCATTTTAATATTTTATATTGTAAAGCTAAATATAATTTGGCTGATAGCTAAAATTGCAATCATTATTATTTGAAAATTTCACTTACATGCTGTTTATTCACAAAATCCATCTTTGTTTAAAAGCATAAAGTAACTTTAAACAAATTTCTTATCTGTTTAAATAAATTTTATCTCCCTAAGCAGTCAACAAATCATGAGTACATCAGCAAATAAACTCTTTATTTTCTATTAGTAGTCATGAAAAATAAAAAATATATTCCTGACCTGTGTCACATGCATTAAAATATCTGCCATGTCTCTTAACATGTGGAAACTGTGTTTATTCCCTTGTTAATCCCTTCAAATTTTAACCCCTTCAAATTAAGTTGACATTAGCAGGTGATGATAATGTTGTTACCAAAATGTCAATGATCAATCAAACATCCTGATATCTTCTACACAACAAGGAGAAAGATGTCAATGTCAATCTGAAAAAAATATTGAAATTCCAACCAGAAGGCCTCTTAGAATTTACTTTTTACAATCTGTAATTTCAGGCTTTCCTCAAGAATAAAATGCCAAAAGTCAAAAAGTCAAAGTATTTTTCCTTTTTTCTTTTCATAAAAGAATATGATCAGCAATTGATTTAAACATTTGCATATAAATCAGTCAAATCCCTACTTTGTGACCAATTAAAAGAGTAAGAAGTCCTCATCAGCTTTCTATAGCTTTGTCTATAAACCCAATAAACATATAACCAATCTGCATTATTGTTACAAAATTGGTATCAATTTGTTTGGAGTCATAAATTTTGTATGCACTATATTGTAGCTCTATTTGCTAGTTTATCTTAATCCCAAATAAAAACAAATATTAGACATTTCTCAAAACATATTTTCTTTACAATTACCTTGTACATTAATTCATTATTTATTCAGCAGATAATTATTGTGTAAGTAATTCAATTCTTCAAGGTGGTTGTAGTAGAGAGGAAAAAAATGCAAAATGATTGAGAGAAGATCCTTTCATTGACAAAATCATGGTGGGGCCAGATTACAATGTGGCAAATTCCATTAAAGATATAATCACAGAGTGATCTCAGAGCTCATAGCCTAAGGGTGTCAAGAGTATTTCCCCAGGGAAGGGAACACTTTAGCTTGTCTTGGAGGATGAATAGGGCTTTTCTATAGGGAAAAAGGAGGGAAATCTAGAGGATAGATAGCAAGGCACAAACCTTGAAAGAATATGCTATATCAGGAAAAATTAAAATTTGACTATATTTGGAACACAGAAAATTTGCTTGATATTAAGTGACATAACTTACTTTTTTTTAAATTTCTTAATATTATGGGGGGGACAAAAGCTTATGACTTACTTTATATAGGGCTCCTTTATATAGGAATTAGAGTTGATTCTATTTTCTCAAAGCAGGGCTATCTGATCCTATTAGGGACTCTGCAAACTGCTTCAGGAGAAACTCTTCCCTTCATTCAATGTGTTGCAGGCACATATTTCTTTGGAAATACTTGTCAAGTTCATGAAGCTTCTTCTGACCTCTAGGACTTTAAAACTGGCTTGTTTGGATTGGAACCCTGTCCCTCCAGTTCTTCACCTGTTTGGCTCCTGCTCATCATTGAGACTCAACGTACTTGTTACCTCAGTAGTGGCTACACTACTCTTTCTCACATAACTGTAATTTTATTGCTTTTATATTATAGCAACCATCACCTTTTGAAGTTATCATGTCTGTTTCTTATTTACCTGTCATTTGTGTTATATACATGTGTAAGGATATAAAACCCTTAAAGTCAAGAAACAAGTCTATTATTCAACACTAAAGCCATCACATATAAAGCAGAAGTGGGCACACAGTAGGAATTATCTAAGCATGTTTAAATGAAAGAATGAATGACACAAGGGAAAAACAAATGGAATGTACAAATTCTAAGAGCAGACAATCAAATAATAAGTGTATTTACTATGTCACCATCAACATTGCATTCTTACCCAATGGCTTTTTAAGACTGGACTTCATCAAGGAGTACGTGGTAAGAGAATTAGATAGACTTTCTGGTAAAATAAATGAAGATTCTAAGTTTCGTGAATGCAATTAAATAAGCCAATAATATATGTGTATTAACATTTATTTGCTTCCACTTATATTCAAAGGTAGGTGAGCCCTGATTACACTGAGTTTATACTTACTTTACCTATATCACAGAATATGTGTGAGACTTGAATGAGAAATGAATGTAAAAGCATCATAAAATAAGTAAGAGACTGAGTTTTCTTGCCTTCCCATAGTAAAAGAAATAAAATATAGATTCTTCTGGAATACAAAGAAAAACAATTTAAGATACCAATTAAACAGGCTACCACTGGTATATTTTCCATTACCATCTGCTTCCTCTCGGTCTATGAATTTAGTCAGGAAAACAATAAGTAACAGAATTATTAATATAAGAAACAGATCTTTTGTTGATCTTCAGGAAAATGATTGTATCATGATGAAAACAGTGTTCTTTTTAAAATGTCATACATAATTTTGCATAGCCAGAGTAAATGAGCCAGTAAATGGGCTGGCATTAATAATTATACTGACATGCATGCAATTTCAAGTATTGACTAATAAGATGATTGATAATTTTCAGATAATTAAATTTAAAATTATGAAAGAACTTTAAACAAATGTGACTTGTAGATTTTATAATGTTTAATTAAGTACATGCTAAATGTAGCAATAACTTATTTCGTCAGTAAAATTTTGTGAATAGATGTGCAAAATAAAACAATTTCAACAAGAATATTAGTATCACAGAGCTTTAAATGTCATTATTTTAAAAAATAATGGCTTTTGTGTGTGAATCTTTTACCCTTGCTTTTCATTTTGCTTATGATTTCATACTTCCATTAAGCTACGGAATTAAGTGAGCTTTTAATCTTATCATAGACTTATGAAATGCCTTATGAAGCTCTATCAGTATGAATTTTGAAACAAATCAAGTAAGCCAAGAATTTAAAAGAAAAGACCTTGAAGAAAAAGAAAGAAAAAGAAAACACAGTCACATCCAAGAAGATCCTAGGAAGATATCTAGTAAATTCAGTGTGGGATCATGAATGAGATCTTGGAACTGAAAAAGGACAATAGGGAAAAACTGAGGAAATATGAATAAATTGTGGACTTCAGTTTATACTCATGTATGAATATTGGCTCATTAATTGTGACAATTATTCTAAAATTAAAAGTTTATTAAAAACATATAAAAATACTCATAGATTTAAAAGTCATCATTATGCTGTCTAGTTACAGGTCAAAATTAGGAATTGTTTACAAACAAAGAACATCAGAATCACTTTGCTAAGGAATAGTAGGTACATGTATAAGAATTTTGAAATCTAATATCAAACTTTTAGCCTGAAAGAGCTACCAATAATGAAACATACATGTATATACAATGTGCATTAAATGTATTTCCATGTGACCCCTTGATTGCCTCTGCTGAGTTATATAACATAGGATTTTCCCCAACCCTGGCTTCATCTGATGAAATTAGGTGTGGAAACCTAATTAAGGAAAGTTGATCCATATTCTGGCTAGGGAGCTAGGGTTGTGACCTGGTTCAAAAATATAAGCAGAGCCAAAGAGATTCCCTCTCTCAGAGGAAAATTCAACAATGGAATAACACGTGATCTTTGCCAGTTGTCAGTAGTGGCAAAAATAATGTATCCATGATGTGAAAGAAACTGGGGTAATCATTATGGGATATGAACGAAAAGAGTAAAAAAGAGAGTGTAAATACAAGAAAGAGGGACATGAAATAGGTTCAAGAAGCAAGCTAGGCATCCACAAAGATGAGAAATGGGGAATAAAGCACGAAAAAGGAATAAAAAGCAGAATCTGCCTTGGAGAGAATAGCATCCATTGCTAACAGCTCTCTAATTTCTTGCTTTGAACTCAGTAATGCCTGGCTGTATTTTGATTTCTGTCCTTGTCTCACTTCCTTACAATAAATTCCTCTTTTCTAGAGCAAGTAGAAGTCAGCTCTTATACTTACAGTCAAAAAAAAAAAAAAAAAAAAAAAACTTCTAAGACACACTTCAAGATTACACTAGCCATTATGCACCTCTATTGTATCTACTCTCTAGCTGTCATACTTTTTAATTTCCCCTGGGATTAGCTGTTTCTTGGTTATCTTAGAACCATAATGCCCTTATTGCTAATATTGGATCAAAGCCTTTAGGATAAGGTTAAAGCTTAAACTTGTAACATCACAGTGGTTTAGAAATTACACTACCGTTTGAATTATTTTTAAATAACTCTGTCAGAGAACAACTTCCTCATTAGTACATATCTTGGTAACAAAGATAAAAATCACAAAGCTGTGGGCCTGTGTAGTCACCTCTCTTTAACATCATCGATATAAAGATAGTGATTATGTTTAATCCCTAAGTCTGTATGCTTGCTAATGTTTTAAAGATTTCCAATTACAAAGTAGAAAAATAAACATGAGATAAGTTGGTAGACATCCATCTAATCACAATAAATACAAATGTCTTAATAAAATACAAAAATGATCTAACTGCAAAAACTCCAGCTGTGTACTATTTATGAGACATACTAGGACAGCAAAGATACAGCTAGAGTAAAAGGAGAAGATAGATCACTTGCAGCAAATAATGTTAGTAAGAACTACTTCAAATATATTCTCTCAGTTTTCCTTAGCAACTGAACACCGATTTTCTTCAAATGGCAATTTGTCAGACTTAAAACTGTGTTTTCCATGCTCCCTTGCAGTAGGTGTAGCCAATGAAGCATAAACTCTGGTTTCAAGGAAATCTCTTTCACAGAGGCCCACACTCAATTTGAAGGAATACCCGTTGTGTACTTCTTCCTATTTTCCTTCCCTGATGCCTAGAATGTGGATATGAGGTGAAGTTGAAAATTAATGCATTGTGCTGAAAATGACGTAAGAAAAAGAGATAAGGAGCATTATTCCATGGTAGTCAAGAGCTGCCATTTCAGCCCTGGACCTGCCTGTCTCCAGATTTCTCTTGTGTAAGAGAAAAAAAGCAAACTTGCAGTCCACTTTGGGTGTTTGGTTACATACACTTGTACTAAATCCAAAGTGACACATAATGGAAATAATAATCAGAAGAATATTGATATGATTAATTATGAACAGATTATTCCAGATATATTTTGAAGCTAAATAAACAACCGCTTTGCAAAAGTGGCTTAGAAGATTATGTTTTAGGTTCTGTGGGTCAGTAATTCCAGCAGTGCCCTAGAAAAACCTATCTCTGATTCTCAGTGTCTGGGGCCCTAGCTGGGGAGATTCAAAGTCCGGGATGATCCAATGGCAAGGAGTGGAAATCATCTGGAAGAGTTTTTAGTCATATGATTTGCTGATGTTGCCAGTGTCAGCTCACACCTTGGCTTGGCTCTAGCCAGAAAACCTACACGTGGCCTCTCTACAGGTTCGTCAGTTAGGGTTTCCTCACAGTGTGGTGGATCAGTAGAAATGGTATTGCCTTTTGTCATCTAGTCTGAGAAGGCACATAGTGTTACCTCCCCCTTACTCACAAGTTTCCCAGATTCAAGAGGAGGGAAAAAAGACCCACCTGTCAATGGAAAGAGTGTCAAAATCACATTGTAAGAAGAGCATTTGGGATAGGAGATGTTGTTGCATTCATCTTTCCAAAATAGAATCTTTCACCCAAAGGAAATAGAGAAATAGGGTTACAATGTAGTCGTCAGTTCACTAGGAAGATGCAACAATTCAAGTCTACATACATGAACTAATACATGAGCTTTAACATATGTGAAACAAAACTGACATAAACCACATGGAAAAATTGAGAAATCCACCATCATAATGAAAAAGTTTAACACACATCTCTCAGTAACCTATAAGTCAGATAGAAAAATTAATCAGCAAAAATAACAGAGAGTTGAGTAACACAACCAACAAGCTTACAAACATGGACACATATAGGACACTCCACAATTTGTGGAATAAACTTTTTTTTCAAAGATTTTAAAAGATTGAACACACATGAGGCTATAAGGTAATCTCAACAAATTTAAATTAATATGTGTAATACAGTTCATGTACTCTAATTGCAAAGTAATTTAGCATGAAATAAATAACAAAAATGGAATTAAAAAATAAAAAGTCTTTGTTACAGAATGACCTTTTTTCCTTTGGGTATATGCCCAGTAATGTACCCGAATGTTTATAGCAGCACAATTCACAATAGCAAAGATGTGGAAACAACCCAAATGCCCATCAATACATGATTGGATTAGTAAGCTGTGGTATATGTATACCATGGAATATTACTCAGCTATAAGGAATAATGAAGATACGACATCTCTATGGTTCTCCTGGAGAGAGTTGGAACCCATTATATTAAGTGAAGTATCGCAAGAATGGAAAAACAAGCATCACATGTACTCACCAGAAAATTGGTTTCCCTGAACATCACCTAAATACACATCTGGGAACGACACAATCGGATATCAGACTGAGGTGGGGGTGGGGGAGGGGATGGGGGTATGCCTACACAATGAGTGCATTGCGCACCGTTTGGGGAATGGTAACACTTGAAGGTGCTGACTCGGGAAGGGGGGGTGGGGAAGGGAGGGATATATACCTACATGATGGGTGCAACTCGCACTACCTGGGGAACAGACACGCCTGGAGCTCTGACTTGGGGAGAAAGGTGGTACATGATCAATGTATGTAACCTGCAATTCTGTATCCCCCATAACAATAAGATGAAATAAAAAAAATAAAGAAAGAAAGAAAGAAAGAAAAAGAAAATAAAAAAAAATAAAAAGTCACCACGTTATGAATTTGAAATATATATGTACTTCAAAAATACTTTTAGGTTGAGGAAAACATTGCATAGAAAAATAAAAGACATTAGAACTGAAAAATAACAAAACATTACATAAAATATTGGGATTTGGCTAAAGCAATATTTAAAGAAAAATGTATATCCTGACAATCTTTTGGTGCAAAAGAAGAAAAGCCAAAAATTAAGGAGCTAAGTCATCTAACACATGATAGATAAAGGACAACACGATAAAAGCACAAAGAAAGAAAGTAAAAAACCATAATAAAATAAGTAATTAGTGAATTGGACTTTAATAATATAGTGGGAAAGATGTAATAAATCATTTGGGCTGTAAAAATTCTAATAAAATTGTCAAACTTGTGCCAAGATTAATGCAAAAACAGAGTTGCAAAAGACATGAGTGCACACACATATGTGTGTGAGAGAGAGAGATGCAGGGAGGAAAGGAGGAATGGAAGAAGACAAAGAGAAATGATGAAAAAATAGATATATCTATAGATGTAGCAGGGATCAAACAGTAAGTATGAAACTATTATAATTTGACAGCGAAAATTTACGGAAAGTTTAACAAAATGAGCCTAATCTTATGAACATATATTCAAGAATAAATATAAATCTGAATAATTCCAGAACCAGTAAAAAATTAAGATATATATTAAAAATCCTCCCACAAAAATCATCAGGCTCAGATATAAAATTTTATTGAAAGACATTAAAAAATACCTAAATTATCATATATCATTTCTCCTCAAATATGTCTATAGGTTTAATGATGTTGTAATGAAAATCTTAACAAGATTTTCATGTATTGTTTTGTCTTTCTTTGAAATCACTTGGCATATAGATTCAAAATGTGAATGGGAATAAAAAGAATCAAGAATAGTGTCTCCTGAAGAAGAAAAACAAATTGGGCAAATCTGCCTTCATAGCTAGCAAGATCTGCACAAGCTAAAGTAATAAAATCAGAGTGATACTGGACATAGGAAGAACAAATAGACTTGGGCAGACAAAATACAGCATTACAGACCACTGTCAAAGGATGAGATGTCCAACTGGTGTTGGAACAACTGGCTATCCACATGAGAAGAAATTGGATACCAACTTGATACCATTTACAAATTTTAATTTCCAAAGATAATATGGGGGAACTCTACATTATTTCAGAACACAAAAAGATTTCTAGGTGCATGAATTCAAACCATAAAGAAACTATTGATGGAGTCTAATAAGTTAAATTGAAAATTTCTAATAATCAAAACATGCTAAAAAGGGAGATTGGAAGAAAATCTACAAACTGTGGTGTTTTTGCAATGTATATGCAAAGTATTAGTATCAAGACTAGGTAATGGACTCCCACAGTAAATAGGTTAAGGGCAAATAACTTAAAAGAAAAAAGTGTTAAAGTAGCTCTCAGAGAAAAATAATGACTTTTAAACATTTGAAAATATGATCAACCTCATTTGTAAATAGGAAAATGCAAATTAAAACTGCAGTTTGATATAATTATTCCCCAACATGGGCAAAAAATAAAAAATGCATATCCAATTTTAGTAAGGATGCAGAACAAAAGGAAATTTCATCTTGGAATTCTCATTCAATTCTGATAGAAGTGTAAACTCATACAACCTATTTCAGAGACAACTGAACATTACAGTGAACGAAGTGGAAGATCGATACACTCTAAGAACCAGCAACTTGACTTCCATGTGTGTACCAGAGAATATGCATAAGAATTTTTACAGTGGCATTGTATACAGCACAATTTGATTTGTATCAGATCAAAAACATATAAAATAAATGATAGGTTGTTTAGGAATAGATACACACATGGTAAAACTATTTTTTTAAATGTGTGGAATAATAAACATGACGTTCATGCTGGCAGATACCTGTGAAAAAGGGTGGCAGGGTATATATGGAGGAAGGGGCTTACAGAAGCTTCAACGCTCATAGTGGATATATTGATATTCATTTTTGTATTACTTTTATGCCTTGCAAATTTGCACCAATCAAGTATTTTATTGTAAAAAATTGTATTTGCCTCAAAGCATCAATAACTTCATTAAAGTAATGGCCTATGTTTTCACACTAGAAATATACCCTTAATGAAGTGACATAAGTCCAAACCCACCTGCTTCCCAGCTTACACTAGCTTACCTAGATGTTAGGTGGGTTTTCACAGAATATAGAGCTAACAATGGTTGAAATTAAAGCAAATGTGATTTTCTATCTGTTTCTGATAACTTATATGCCCCTACATTAAAAAACATAAATTATATAAAATATGTGCACACACATATATATATTATATATATATATATATATACATTATATATATATACACACACACATTTTTAAATGATGAAGAGGATATTCAATGTTTAAAATATGACATAAGGTATGTAAACATAAAATCTTTTAAAAAAGAGTACGTAATTATAAAACATATAAAATAATGTAAACATATACTTTCAATTAACTCCACAAAAACGTGTAAAATCTACACAATACTGTTTTGGTTAGAACAATCTATGAGATTATTACAATCCCTATATCCTGGGAACAAGAAGTATAATACACCTTTCTAACAGACGACAGATATATTTTTGTCTTCAGAGAACATGGTTTTATATTCATGCAATAACAAAAAGGAATTGCCTTTTCTTTCATTTGTGTTTATCATTTTTTTCATCTAGACGATGGCAAGTCTAGTTCTTGATAGTAGAAATTATTGGAAAGAAGAAAATGAAGTAGGCATTGCAGTAGTACTAGCTATTCTTGCATCCAGCCAGAGAGGAAGTAAAGGCTGGCACCTTAGCACTACAGTCCATCAGCCGAGCAAGTTGGAGGTGACGAGGGACTGACAGCATTGACATAAGCAGGTCAGAGTGCTCTGTTGGGCTCTCCCAACCTGGAACAAAGAATTAACATGGACAGGGCCATGCCACCCTCTAGCACAGGGATAGAGCCTAGAGAAATAGCCCAAAGCAAGTAGGGTATGAATCCTTTTTCCTATTGCATCTAAGTAAGCTCAGAAATGGTAACCCAAATCTTTTTCTATTGAAAATATCCAGAACCACAACTAAAATGGAAAAAGAATAATTCCTGACTTCCATTAAAACTTCAAAGGATTGAAAACTGTGGAATACTGGCAATTATTCATTCATATGAATACTAAAAATAGTTTAGGGGAGTGTTTACCAAATTAATGTCACTTGGATATTAGTACTATAAAATAGCATTCTAAAATACAAGGGTTTCAAGGCCACGTACATATAACCAATTGGAGGTCTTCAAGACCTCTTCATATAGCAACTTGGGAATTCCTGTGGTAAAGAAACCTATTCTTTTTTTTCTTAAGCCAGCATTCACCAAATTAACTTGGTGAGTTTTTCTTCTCTGTAACACTTCCTAGCATGTTCTGTAAATAGTGCTTTACTCAATCTCTTAATCTACTTAAATAGCACTTGGCAAAAGATAGAAGTATAAAAAAGATTTGAGACATAGTCTGTGCAAGCCTACTTTTTGGAATTTGACTTCTGAACCTGTAACTCTAGGAAGGATAAAGGTGACGAAAGGAACAAAGTTTTATTGAGAGTTGAAGTCTTAATTTTCTGAAAAAATTTAAGCTTTCTGAATCCAAGTAGGAATGTATACACACATATCACGTATGTTGTGTTTTAAATATTTGTGGATGTGGTTGAATATTATGTGTGTGTGCGTATACACTATGTTATAGTAGGCACTATATATGTAAATACTGAACAAGAGTGAAATACTGCCTGTCCTCATTAACTCCTTCTCATAGAGTAAGGAGATAAACTTTAATAAGCACCAAACTTTAAAATTTTTAAATTTAATACATATATTAAAACCCTGTTTTGATGTGATAAATAAAGCTAAAATATAGATAAGTAAATGTCCCCAACCCCAAAAGGAGATAAGAATGTAGCAGCCCCCTCCCCACCCACGTTTGTGAAGGAGGAGGAGAGGGACTGACCAGTGAATAGGAAAAAAATTGCAGTTTCATTACATCTAAATTAGGGTTGTGCGGTTTTTTTCTGTACTAAATAGAAAATAAACATGGGGCTCATATAAAGGATGAAAGAGTCAAGAACTACTTTAGGAAAATGATGGTTAAAGAAAGCCTGACTGGTTTAAACCTTAGGCGTGATACAATCAGAATTCTAGAAGAAAATGTAGGAAAGACTCTTACAGACATTGGCCTAGGCAAAGAATTTATGAAGAAGACCCCCAAGGCAATCACAGCAGCAACAAAAATAAATGAATGGGACATGATTAAATTAAAAAGCTTCTGCACAGCCAAAGAAACAGTCCAGAGAATAAACAGACCACCTACAGAATGGGAAAAAATTTTTGCGTACTACACATCAGATAAAGGACTGATAACAAGAATCTATTTAGAACTCAGGAAAATCAGCAAGAAAAAATCAAGCAACCCTATCAAAAAGTGGGCAAAGGACATGAATAGAAATTTTTCAAAAGAAGATATAAAAATGACTAACAAACATATGAAAAAGTGTTCAACATCTCTAATCATCAGGGAAATGCAAATCAAAACCACAATGAAATATCACTTAACCCCAGTGAGAATGGCCTTTATCAAAAAAACCCAAAACAACACATGTTGGCGTGGGTGTGGAGAGACAGGAACACTCATACACTGCTGGTGGGACTGCAAACTAGTGCAACCTCTGTGGAAAGCATTATGGAGGTATCTTAAACAGATTCAAGTAGACCTGCCATTTGACCCAGCAATCCCATTACTGGGCATATACCCAAAGGAAAAAAGGTCATTCTGTAACAAAGGCACGTGTACCCAAATGTTTATAGCAGCACAATTCACAATAGCAAAGATGTGGAAACAACCCAAATGCCCATCAATACATGATTGGATTAGTAAACTGTGGTATATGTATACCATGGAATACTACTCAGCTATAAGGAATGATGAAGATACAACATCTCTATGGTTCTCCTGGAGAGAGTTGGAACCCATTATATTAAGTGAAGTATCCCAAGAATGGAAAAACAAGCATCAGATGTACTCACCAGAAAATTGGTTTCCTTGATCATCACCTAAATACAAATCTGGAAACGACACCAATTGGACATCAGACTGAGGTGGGGGGTGGGGGAGGGGATGGGGGTATGCCTACACAATGAGTGCATTGCGCACCGTTTGGGGAGTGGTAACACTTGAAGGTGCTGACTCGGGAAAGGGGGGGTGGGGAAAAAAATATGAAACTATTGTTTTTAACTTGCACTGTTCACTTAATAATTTATCATGAATATTTCCCATATTATTTCATATCATTGTACAAGAAATAATGTATACATTATGAGGACATACTGTATCTAACAAGATATACTGTTAGACTCTTTGATTCTGTAAAATTAAATAAAAAAAAATGTAGCAGAAAAAAAAAAAAAAAAGAAAGCCTGACTGGGAAGGAGACATTTCCCCGAGATGTGAACAAAGAGAAAAATCTATTTGTGTGTTTGATGGTGGTAGAATCTTGGCAAGGAGCATTCCAGGCAGAGAAAAACACCCAAGGTTGTACAAAGCTTGGCATATTTGAGGAATTTTAAAAAGCAGTAATGTACCTAAAGAATCCTGAGCTTTAAGAGATAGGAAGGGCCAGATCTGCAGCTTCCAAAAGGCTGTAAGAACAAGCACGAATTTTATTCTAAATACAGTAGAAAACCACTGAAAGATTTTTAGCAATTCAGTAGCATCATCCAAACTACATTTTTTGCAACAAATAGGTGATGGATTGATGACGGTGAGTGTGGAGTCAGACACTCACTGCAGGCTCTTGCAGCAATCCAGGAAAGAAATGATGATGGCCTTGATTGAGGTGAGTTCATCAGCTGGCAGTTAAAGGGAGAAAGCGCATGTAATGAAAGGTGAGGCTGTAGGAGTGAGAAGCTGTGAAATCATCTGTGGGAAGAGAAGAGCAAGCGTCCTAGAGAAATAAAGTAGACAGACCACAAGAATTTTAATTTAATTGAAACAAAGCACCTGAGCGTTGTGGCATTCTCCATCAATGTTCGGCTGTTGAGGCAAAGTCAAAGAGGCCGGAATATCAGGGATTAGTCAGGTTTGGAGCTTGCTGGGGCTGCATGGAAAAAGAAACTGGAGGAAAGAAAATTGAGAATATTTCCAAGAGAATGACTGAAGTCATCTATCTCAGAAGCTAGGTGGTCAAGAAGGGAAGAGAAGCCAGAGGACAATGATAGGTAGAGAGAAAGGACAGCGATAAATGAAGAAAGAACTTTCCATGCCCTCACATCCAGAGATTCATGAAGCTATGAAAAAATAAAAGAGCCTCTACTTGAAAAAGTTACAAGGAACAGTATTTTCAATTTTGAATTAAGTCAAAAAATGTGAAGGGACTAATTTAAGAAAAAGATGAGTTTATGAGCAAAGGGATCCATGCTCACCAAGCTAGTGTTCCAGAGATAGGAGATAGATGGAGCTTGAGTCTGGTTCAGAGATGTGCAGAGTAGCATGGGAATGATTATCACTGCAAAAAGGGATGGCCAAGAAGAGGCTATAAGAATAATTCTTATAATCACCAAGATAAGTGTGGACAAGCAGATCTCCTGCTGTGTTCACAAATGCTTATGCCTGTTTATAAGATGGCATCTCTCTGATGTTTATTCGTGCTCATAGGAGGTTGCCAGCTTTCTGAGAGGGCTCCATGTGAGATAATAGCAGTTCTAAGCAGCAGTTCCCTGTGGATAGGCAGAAGATCTTGGTGAGCTTTCTTGCTGCTCCCAAGCAGCTGTTCATAGAGGACTGGAAGAGCAAGTTTGTGAGGCTTTTCAAGGTTTGAACTTTCAAGATTAAAACCATCCTGTCTTGCTTTCATCCTTCAGATTCTCACTCCACCTCTCTAACAGAAAGATCTACCTACAAGATAATCCGAACATGCGATTTACTCACTTAAAGTAACTCAAAGGATTCCTTGGCATTGACTCTTAAATTTGACTTACATCAGCATCACCTTTGAGAAAATGCAAATCTTGCTTTCCATCTAACAATTTTGCATCATTTCTGGAGGTTAATATATTTAATCTACTTTAATAAGATTTCTCTGCAAGAAATCAATATACTTGATAAGACTTCTCTTCAATTCTTATGCAGCAGGGTCTACTCTGTTCAACATATGGAAATTTCAAGTTAGATGGGATTTAAAAAAAACCTGCCATGATCTGGCACACAGCTATTTCTCCATATACTGCCATTCAATGTAGTCAAATCTAGTTTGCCTACCAAGGCTTACCAATCTATTCTGGCTTTACCAAATAGATGTAGGATCCTGGGCTATTGGGAACAGTTAAAAGTTTGGCATTCCTATTGAAAAACCATGTTGGACCTGACCCGTGTCCACAGAGTGCACTAAAGACTCACTGCAAGTCTTTGCCTCAGTATTCCCACATTGCATTGAATGAGCTGTGTGTCTGTTTTCCCTATTAGGTTTTAAATGTGTCAGGGATAAAGAGGTAGTTGTTCTCAGCCTTATATCTTCAGTTTTTAGCACAGTCCCTGGGATACATATTGTTTCTTTGATGCTTAAATAAACTAAATTGTAAAACTTTAAATTTAAATGGAAATGGAATACAATTGAAATGGAACTGGTATGTATGCTCTGGAAATAGACATAAGATACTCTAATCAATGGTAAGGAATTCCCAACTCAGGTTTGAATATGGTATTAAAGACAAGAGAAAACTTTACAAAAGATGTGATAGAAAGAAATCAATGTTTGAAAATTCTTAAACTCAATTTGGAAAACGTTGATGTAAGAGTAGAGAAATGTGTCAATCAAGGATGAGTGCCTATTGAGGAGTAGGGAAATGATAAAAAATGAAACATTGAAGAAGCACAAACCTCTGCTAGTGATAGCTCATAAACAGTCAAATTAAGCTCTGTTGCACTATGTTTAAAGGAGATTTTGACCTTTTTATCCCCTTCTTAGTATAACCTCAAAATGAAGATCTACCATATTTCCCTGGGATTCTGTAGAACATCTACTCCTGAGAGGACCTATTGATAGAAAAATGATAGGATTTAAAAACATCAAAAAATGAGTTTGAGTTCTGGTTCCTCCATGTCTTAGGTTGGTTGTTTGTTGTTGTTTTTTTTTTTTTTTTGCCATGAATTGAGTTCTTAATTTTTTCTGAGACTCAGTTTCTATATAATGAAGAAAATGATTCCTGCTTTGCGCTGAGTTTTTGTAAAGATCACATAAAAAAACATGTGAATGTGATTAACAAAGTGGAAAATACTTTACAAATGTAAAATCTTCTTATTTTTATTCTGTTCTCATTTGGTGCCTATTTCTTATATTTTTATCATGTTTTCCTAGAAAATTATTCTAGAATATATGCAATCATAAATTTTGATAATTATCAAAATTAATATTAAATTATTTTATTCAAACATTTAGCTATTCAAATAATTTTAAACTTAACACACATGATCTCAAGCACATTTGTACTCCATAAATCTATTGAAATTAAAAAAGGAATAATATAGTACTTAATTTGAATGACTATAATGGGCAAGAAGACAATGCCATTGTCATGACTAAAGCCAAAATTAAAATAAAACAAGTATTCTTACTTTAAAAAAAAACTTGAGACATTAATCTAATATAAATAATTAATTATAATTTGCAAGAGAAGGAGGGTAAAGTAGTCATTTCTTTTTTATGTTCTTTAAATCATGGATAAAGTATTTATAGACTTAAACTCCAGCAATGAAATGTTTGTATGAGATAGCATCTAACATACTCTTCCACTAATAATAGATTGTCTTCAAAATCTAAGAGAGATCTGCTTAAGAGCTGTGTGGCTTTGACAGAACGACAGTTGTGCTCTGCCAAGCAGGTTAAATCTAGAGTGCAGATATCCACAACCAAGCCACAGTCAAACCTAGAAAAACAATTTTGGCAGCTCAACAAAACACTGAAAAACATATTTGTGAAGGTTGTTAGTATGATTAGCTCTTGCAATCCAACATGTTATTAGGACCATTTGCTAAATTTTGTGGGTTTCGCTTCCTTTAATTTCAAGCATTATTTATCGGAAAGAAATTAAATTTTTCAATGGTTCATTTAAGTACTGAAACAGAAATCTTTCCCAAGAAGTGGATTTCCTTTGTTTCACTCTTAAACACAAATATGAAAGATCTTTTCTAATCAACATTCGTGAAACCACCTAACAGATTTTTTTATTTATATTTAATTTTGTATGAAGAAAGGGGTCTAACACATAGTAGGTGATTAGTGGATATATATTAAACATGAACAGGCATTCACAGAGCCACCTTAAATAATAAATAGTATGAAAAATAATGGCAAAAGCATATTTATAGTGTGAAAAGAATAAGTTGCAAGATCAATTGAGGCAGAAAAATTAAAATTTAATTTATTTTCACAACTAAGATTTTTTAAATCAGTTCCATCATACCACTGTGTTCTTTTAGTAATGAAAAATGGAAAGGCTTTGCCTTGTCTCAGCACTGTGCAGAAATGACAACAAGCTCTTGCTACAAACCACAAACAAAAGGATTCAAACATATATTACTAAGACAGTGCCAAGCCAACGGCTTTCTCCATCCACGAAAGGTATATGACTACATGTAAAATGGATTTTTGAAATAAGGGCCATATCTTGCCCAAATAATTACTGTATTAAAACCAATGTCATTTTGGTGAAGAGCAGGCAGGTGAAATATTTAGCTGATGACAGTCTTATCACATTACAGTTCTTTTGCTGTGCATATTTCTCCCTTTGTTCCTTTCCTTGATAACGTGGAACAGTAGAATGTTAACACAAGCTTCAAAAGTTCAATTTCCACCTCATATAATGTGTTTGACTAAAAAATGACATATTTAGCAATGCTCTGCTTCATCACTGTTAATCATTGTATTTTCTTTGAATTTATCCTTGAAAATCCCATCTACATTCTGTATCATATATTCAAGAACTTTACATCTTTTTCACTTACTTGTCTTTATTTTTATAATTTCTTACTGTGCTTTTTTTCCTTAATAAGAATCTTGAAAGAATCTACCTAAGGAAAGGCAATTCATAAAATAAGAGTGTACCTTCTAGCAACTTAGATCATCCATATTTTTGTTACACAACATAAAAATAAGGCCAAATGGCTGAATTGGATTACAATCAGAATTGCTGCTAGAATATCACAAAGTCCATCATCATTACCAGTGGTAGAGTTGGAAAGGCAATTGAAACTTAGAAACGTATTTTTTAATGGTACATAGGAAAAATGCACACGGCACTAGATATTGAATTTTCCTGACTTGAGAAAAGTTATAATCGTTTCTAATTTTCTTTTATGTAATATATGACCATCTGAGATCAAGCAAATAGAAATTTCTAAATGTCAATGTATAAAGTATTTTGTAAACAAAAGACACAGCCAGAAAGTCTGCTGAATTTCTGGAGTTGTTTCCTGCACTCTGAAGTTGATAAGGCAGAGGGCTGTTACAGCATTAATTGCAGCCTTCGTAACAGAAGAATGTGTTTTTCAGACTTTCTGAATTTAAAGATGTATGATCTATGCAAGCTTCTCTGCTTTTATGGTAAGTTGTTATGTAATAATGAGATAAGATGATTTAAATGGTGACTAGTGGACAGCGTCTGTTTCACAAGCAGTTTTCCAATCCTGTTACACTGTTTGTCTCAAAATACGTCCATGGCATCAGCCTTACTTTTCAGATAGGAGAGTGAAGGGGAGACTTGGCTTCCCTGCCAGAGAAGAGGTGCCAGTAATGGGGCGCAGCTCTCTCAAGGGCATGAAGCAAAGGGCGACCAACACCTAGTCCTGTGTGCAGGAGGTTCTGGACTTAGGACCACATCTGAAGCTAAAGGCTTCCAGCAGAGGATGGATTTAAAGGTATGAGCGGTTTCACTTAAAGAAGAATTAAGAAAGACTCACGGAAAAATAGGTGGGCAAGAACCAGAATGCTTCTCTGTGGCTACTACTGCAGCAATGTTCAGAAGCTATACAGGAACTAGTAAAGTCACAGGCTGAAAAAGAAAAAAGTTCTCCAAGTAATAAATACTGAGAAGGAAGGGTACTACAGATAACCATAATTTGTGTTTGCATGAGTGATAGAGCTTTGTCTGGAGCTTGGAAGAAGTATGGAAAAAGACTGAAGTAGGTATCATCCTCTGCTTCTCAAAGCCAGCCAAGTGGCAGCTGGGGCTTTTCACAGCTGTGGCAAGCGTTCTCCAGCCCCAGCTGCTGAGACCTGAGACTACTGCCAATTAAACAAACTGATACTTTCCTGGTTTCCCTTGCAAAGGACAACAAATAATGCTCCTTCTCGCATTTCTTTCATCGACCTCAATAATTCTGAAGATACTGGAAAGTTCAATCAAACTTTCAAACAGCCCACCATACGTACTAAAATCCGTTTTTAATAGATCTCTTCCACAGTCTCTGTATCAAAAGCTATGTGGTCTAGTAGCCATGTTACCAAAGTCTTTAATCTCTGTATTAACACACACTGCTTTCCATTATCTGTCAGACAAGTGGTTCTCAGGTGATTAGCATGCCCTCAAATCTGTGGTTAAGATTTACACCATTGGGCTACAATCACTAAAATATGACTCCTGGTTCCGAGACAATAAATGGCCACAAAGGCCCCAGCTCTCATATACTCAAGTCATTGCCTCCAACCACTGAGCAGTGTTTTCTGACCCAGATTGAAACATTCCTACAATACTTAGAGCTCATTTTTGGTATGTTATCAATTTTGTCATAGACAAACAGCTGTCTATGCTGCCTGCCCCTGTGTGTGAGTTGTTTTTCGGATGTTAGGTAATCCAAGACTCTATCTATTGTTTTTATTCATTTTGTATCGTCTTTCAAACTCAGCCTCTCCAGTACACTAGTAAAATCCAAATCAGCAAAAACCTGAGTATCTACAAATCACCTCTTCACAATTCTCCAAATCAGTTGTCTCCAATTTCAGTGGCAGAAATCAATCTATGACGCAAACTCTACCTGCACAAGGACTTTAACGGTTTTGCGTTGAATGCCTTAGGTGCCAGATATAAATTTTTGTTCAAATAATATAATTAAATCACAACTCAGGACACTCATAAATTAAATACATTTTTCTGAAATTGTATTTCCCTTACTATGTATGATGAACTCTAGTATTTTTTAATCTTTTATTCTATATTATTTCATTTTCTAAATGCTGAACAAAACCCACTAAATCAATTTCATAATCTACTAAAAAATCTTCTTTGATGTGGAGACTAAAGAAATAGCATTTAAAAATGAATGATCATGATAGTAAATAATAGTTTTATGTTTAAATATATAACATTGTCAAGTCTAGATTGTGGTAGTTTTAGTTTTGAGGAATTTCAGGTTTTGTTTGTATGTGGAGAGATTTTCAGTGTCTGGCAGTAGAAGTTGGGAGAATGTATTTTTTTTTCCTGAATAGTACCCAAGGATTTTGTAGATAGAGGAATATTTCAAAAAGAAAAAATAGAAAGAAAAAGATTATTTCTCTGTACCAAAATATATAACGCATGCCTGAGCAACATTAGACAGAATATTTGAAATAAGAATTGCCTTAGAAAATGGATGCCTGTTAAACAAAATGATATAAAAATATTTTCATATTTAAAATAAATTCTATACTTATATTTTAAACCACTGTGCTGATTCCTAGTACATTAACATTCTGGACACTGGAAATGTGCTAATACAAAGTCATGTAAATGTGCAGGTCAAGAAGTTCATTTGGTATTTCTCTGGGCATTAGCACAAAGATACTTGCTCCTTTCAATATAGTCTGTAATTCATTTAAGTATTACATTTTCAGCTCTCAATTAGGTTTTCAAATCTTAATAATTTGATGAATTTTCTTACCATCATGTCTTACTTTTAATAATTTAGTCCCTGACTCCACTCTTTGATTTTATGGGATGTTATCATGACCTACTCACTGATTTTTAATATGCTTTTTATATTTATGTATATATGAATTTTTTTGAACATTTAGTATTTAAACTATAGATATCACATAAATTGGAAGTGTTTCTAATTCTTTACTGCAGAAACCAAGTATTCATGAGATTAGATGAAAGATATGAATTATAATTCTAGTTTATTAATAAAATAGCCTCGAAGTTTCTTCACATCCTTATTTTTTAAAAAACATGTTCAAAAGCTTCATGTCCTTGGTGATCATTTATTTTTATTTCAAAATAAAATGTAGATGTAAAGTTATATTATTAATTTCAATTTCCCAGTGGAAAGAACTTAGGGGAAAAAATTCCTGATTTAAAAACTTTTACTACCCTCTATTTTCCACAGATCTCTTTTCCTAAAAAAGAAAATCAGCTTAAAAGGACTAGTGATAGAAGTTTGCTTTTTTAAAAACTGACAGAAGATATAGTACAAATAAAATGAATATTGAACATTAGAATATGTTTAATAAAACCTTGAAACAAGTTCTTCCCAAAGGTTATATTGAATCTTAAACATAAATTACTTTACTTCCCTAGACTTCTAAGGAAGAAAACTGGTGGTTGAGATCAGTTATCTGTTGAAATGGAGACTTCTTCAGGGTATTAGAAAATTAATGACAATAAATTTTTTATAAAGTGATATCAATGAGCATACAAACAACTTTTGATTCACCTGATTGCTAAAGATATTTCATGGTAAAATAATATGAGAAAAATAAATATTTTATATTTAATGAATTCTACTCTTTAGCATATTTATTTTTCTTAGACTAAGATACCAAATAAACAAAACAAAACAAATAAATCTTCAGGTTTCAGCCAAGAGGGAGTAGCCTCATTCCTTCCTCTTACAACTAAATAACCTGGTACATAACACAATAGACAAGTGTACAAAGACTCTGAAAGGTAGGAAGAAGAAAAAAACTATCTAGAAATGTCAGAACTTGAGGAACAACATGATGGCAAGCTGTTTCGGTTTTCTGATTGCCTCCCATAACTCTGCAACAGGATGCTACAGATGCTTCACAATCACCCAGAACCACCAATAGGCATAAACAAAATTATGCTCCAAGAAAAGCCTGCTCTCTCTGGACAAAGGTGCAAGAAAAGGGTAGCCCAATACACAAAAGAAGCCCTCCTAACTCAGCCCCCAGTTTCAGCAGGGCCAAAAGGGAGCTGATTTTCTACCCACCCTCAACCCCGTGGAAGCAGGTAATATGCTCCAATCCCCCTACCATACAGCGTGGTTCAAACAGATATTTAATCATTTCCTTGCATTGTAGAGTTAAGCAACCTTGTGGTGATTAGCTACCATACATTGTTTGGAGATATCTACAAATTATAACCTCTAATATTTGAATTGGATTAAAAGTAATAAGGGGATTCAAATATCCTCTCATTGCCCTACCACATTCATCCAATAACTGTTTTTGTATTGAGTGTGAACTATGTAAAAGCAATGTGTCATTTGCTGAAGATACAGCAGTGAATAAAATGAAAATCGACTAAGAGGGAAGGCAGGAAGCAGTCAAGAAAATAAACAAAAAACATAATATATGAGATGATGAGTACCAAGGAGAAGCAAATGTGTAGTATAAAATGGAAATATGAAGTATCAGGGAAAACAGGACAGAGTTAAAATTTTTAGATAGGGAAAGTTTCACTCGGAGGATACCATTTGAATAAAGACTTATGGAAAAGTCAGTTTGGAAAATAACCAAAGGAAGGCACTGAAAGAAACATGTTTGATATATTCAAGGAATGGAGTACTAAGAGAGTGAATAGTAAGATGTAAGAATGGGATGCTATTGATTGGGTGTATATTATATGGATCATTGTAAGAAGTTTGACTTTAATTCTGATTGGCAATGGAAGTAATTAAAGTATTTTTAGCAGAATGGTGACATGATCACCTTACATGTTACTAAGATCAGTTTGGCTGCTCCGTTAAGAGTAGACTATAGCAGGACAAAGGCAGAGGGAGCTATTCCAATAATCACACATGATATGATAATTGATTGGCTTAGAGTGTTGGTCTTGTAGTTGATGGGAAGTGATTGAAGATAGAACCAATTAGATGTGCTGATAGATTAGATAGAAAATTCGAGAGAAAGTGAGGAATCTAGGCTGACTCCAGATATATTTACCTGGATAATTAGACTATGGAGCTTCTATATATCAAAATGAGGAGGGCTATGACAGGTGCAGGTTTGTAGTGGTTTTTGTCCTTTTATTTTCCCTTTGTTGTTTGTTGTTGTTGTTGGTTTTGGTGTTGGGATGGCAGTGGGGGGTGGGGTAGGGGGTGTCAGGAGCAGTAAAGAGGAACCAAAGAAACAAATAAAATAACCAGAGAGGTAAAACAGGTAAAATGAGCATAATGACTTAGAAGCCAAATGAAGAAAGTATTTTAGAAAAGAGGGAGAGATTGAATGTTTAATGCTGCTGATATGTCAAATAAAATGGGACCAAGAATTGACCATTAGATTTACCAGTGTGAAGGTCATTGGTGACCTTGACATAAAGTAGTGGGGATGAAAGACTGATTGATGTAGATTCAAGAGGGAATTGGTAGAGAGAATTAGAAACAGCAAGAATGGGAAATAAACATAAGGAGAAAGAGAGTATAGACAACATAAAGAATAAAAATGGTACCAACTCAAGTTTAATGTGTGCTAGTATAAGTGCTTTATGTATTTTGTTTCATTGAATATTTGTAACAAACTTATGATATATATGTTATTATTATTTACATTTTATGGATGAGAAAACTGAGGTACGCCAAAATTAGGAAACTTGTCCAAGATCACAGAGAACCGATTTTTAGGCTCTATGCTATGCTAACAGTCAGGTAGTAAAACTGTATAATTTAGAACATTTTTACTTATTTGTGATAATTAAAGCAAAGCAGTCCATCAACAAATCTCACATAGCAGGAAGTCTGGTGTTGTGTGGTTATTGTTTTAGTTAATTCAACAACTCAATGTCAGAGGCCCTGTTTTGATTATTTTCAAAAAGGTGATAGCGACTTCAAAAATCACACCTTCATATGGTAACATCAAAAAATGAAAGGAAGGAAGGGAAAGGAGATTCTCTTAGTGGGTATTTTTATAAAGGATGAAAACTTTCATAGAACTCCCACCTTTTGTGCCTTGTTGGCTATGATGGAATAATTTTCCAGAGTGGTTGCTGCAAGGTCGGCTGGGAAAGCGAGCACCCAGCCTTTTCAGCCTTTGCAATGGGAGTTGGGCCACATCAGCGAAGAGAAGAGAATGGAGAGTATCTGCTGAGTTAACAAGCACAGACCTTTTAGAACATTCAGGACACAGGGGGAGAGAGAGGGAGAGTCATGATACATCATGCAACTGTATCTATTGAGTAAATGGACAACCAGAACTTTGACAGGGTATTTAAAAAGAGGGGTAAAGTCTCTAAGCTAGACTTAACATAAAATTTGAGCATTTTTGGTCACCAAGTAAGTGGTCTAAAGTCTCCCAGGGCGCATCAACGTGGAAGAGGCTTTGTAAGAATATTCACTAATGCAACTCATGCAATTATCCACTCATTCTTTTTCCCAATGTTTATTATAGACAGTTATGCATCAAGTTTTCCTCACAGTCAATGCCCTCATAAAATTTACAGTTCAGTATGGCTCCAGAAAAGGAAATGGTGTGATAAGTCAATTACAGGAAGAGATGTGTGTGCTCTAGGATTATCACATTATTTATGTGCTTGCTTTTGAACATTTCTCATTTAGGTTTTAACCTAAATCTTACTTCCTCAGATAGCCCTCTCCTGAGCACTCTTTACTTATGGTGGCTTTCTCCTCTATTCTATTACAAACACCATGCTTTATTATCTTAAATACATTTGGGTATGTTGTCTCTATATGTCACCAAACATGTTGGATTTTAATTTTTTCATTTGTACATTGGATTAGACAAGATCTCCCAGGTCTATTCAATAGTAAATATTCTGCAAATAACCTAAATTGGAAAGCAAGACAATTAAATGAAAGAAATACAAAAATTTGTAAGCAAATGTGTTCAGTATTGTTTAACTTGCACCAAAAGATGTTTTTGATTGGCTCCCCTGTTGTCTACCTAAATTCTATATTAGTAAAATTTAAAAGGGGGAGGGGAGATAATTATCCTTGAAATCTTATTGGAAGAAGTAGTTGATGAAAAGAGTTATTCATAATGTAGGTATCGAATTAAGAAAAAATAAAATTTAGTGTTTATGGATTAGAGGGCTCAATATTATTAAAATGCCCATACTGCCCAAAATGATCTATAGATTCAATTCAATCTGTACCAAAATCCTAATGGCATTTCTTACAGAAATAGAAAAAAAACTCTAAAATTTTTATGAAGTCTCAAAGTATTGAAAGTAGCCAAAACAATGTTGAGACAGAAAAACAAAGCCAGAGGCCTCAAACTTCCTGATTCCAGAACATATTATGCAGCTATAATAATCAAAACAGCATGGCACTGGAATGAAGACAGACATATAGATCAGTGAAACAGAATGGAGAATTCAGAAATAAACCCTCACTTATGTGATTAAATGATCTTTGACAAGAATGCAAAGACTATACAATGGGCAAAAAATAGCCTCTTCAACAATTAGTGTTGGAAAAACTGATTATCTACATGCAAAAGAAAGAAGCTGGACCCTTATCTTAGATCATATACAACAAACAACTAGAAATGGATTAAAAACCTAAACATAAAACCTGAAAGTATAAAACTCCTAGAAGAAATCATGAGGGGAAAATTCCATGATACTGGATTTGGCAATGATTTCTTGAATGTAACATCAAAAGCACAATCCACAAAAGCAAAGTACATCAAACTTAAAAACCTCTGCACAGAAAAGGAAATGATCAACAGTCTGAAAAGACCACCTATGAAATGGAAGAAAATATTTGCAAACCATATATGTGATAAGGGGTTAATATTCAGACTATATAAAGAATGTCTATAATTTACCAAAAAAAAACCTCCCAAACCAAATGATAAGTTAAAAAGTGAACAAAGAACTTGAATAGACACTTCTCCAAGGAAGATATACAAATGGCCAACAAGCATACCAAAAAATGTTGGAAAAAATATCAAAACTACAATAAGATATCACCTGAAACCCACTAGTCTTGCCTCCATTAAAAATTTTTTAAAAAGCAAACAAAATAACAAGTGCTGGTGAGGATGTGGAGATATTGGAATCCTTGTGCATCATTAGTGAGATTATAAAATAATGCAGCCACTATGAAGATTCCTTAAAAAATTAAAAATAGAACCATTATACAACCCAACAATTCCACTTCTGAGTATATTCCAAGAAAATTAAAAACAGAATCTCAAAGAGAAATCTGCATACCTATGTTTGTGGCAGCACTATCCCTAACAGCCAAGAGGCGAAAACAATCTAAATGTCTAGTAATAGATGACTGGATAAAGAAAATGTGGTATATACATACAGTGGAATATTATTTAGCCTTAAAAAAGAAGAAAACCCTGCCATATGCTACAATATAAATGAATTGAGAATATTGCGCTACAAAAAGACAAATACCACATGATTCCATTTATATGAGATATCTAGTCAAGCTCTTAGAAACAGAAAGTAGAATTCTTATTGCCAGCAGGTACGGGGAGAGAGAAAAGGTGAGTTGTTGTTCAATGAATATGGAGTACTAATTTTACAAGATGAAAAAGTTCGAAGATATGTTGCACAATAATGTGAATATTGTTAACACCACTCTACTGTTCACTTAAAAATGATTGAGATGGTAAATTTTGCATTATGTGTTTTTTACTGCAATGAAAAAATAAATAACTAAATTTTAGCCAAAAGTAGATTTTTAATTACATGCCTTTACTGTGACCTGCAATTGCTCAATTATAATAAGAAATTTCATATTGAATATTTACAACATGTTGGGTGCAAAGGAAACTTAATATAGATTGTTTATGATTCAGTTCAACCAAGGAGGAAATCAAGGTTAGAGGATTAAGTCTTTGGCCTAAATGCATATGTCTCATAAGTGGTTACATTATTATTCACACTGAAGACATCTGACTCCAAATATGATAAATATTTTTCAGTGTTAACCTTTCGGTATGGTAAATTTTAATAATTTTGCCAAGCTCATCAAGTTTATAACTATACATTAGTTCATTTTATTTACAAAATACAGTATGTATACACCTGTAGGATAAATGTAGACACTTCATATCAGCGGTATGTCCTGCAATTCTGCCTCTAATATTTATCTCATTTGATCCTTTTTACAACTCTTTCTCACATGGTATAAGTTATATGAGGAAAGATAAGTTATTATTTACTTTTGCCAAACTATAATAATTGTAGGAAAAGTTGAAGTGAGTTTATCAAAACAAATTTTTTGTTAAGAGCAGAATCAAGAATAAAACCTACATCTTCTTGGACTTTGGTGCTCTTCCCAAAAAGTATGCTACCAGCTACAATTTAGATATTTTACACATTATTTAAAAGAGACTAAAAGTTTATTCAATGCTTCACCTGAATTTAAAAGATGAAGCACATGCTTTCAAAAAAATTTCTAACAGTAAGCTGCTTAAGACTTTATTCTTCTTCTCATACGAGGCTTGTGTTATTTCTCATTTATATTAATAGCACTTGTATGAAAAATTTTAGAAGCCTTGCTTAAAATAATTTTTAAAAAATTCTATCTGTTAAAAACAAATCTATCTGTTGCCATATATACAGCTATGGAAATAGAAATGATCCCTTAAAATCTGTATGAAACCAAAGTCTATTCTTTCATTCACTCAATTCATGATATACCAACTTTTCCTTAGGATATCCTAGATTTAAGTTTAATTGTTATATTTGTAATTATCTGTTGCTTTATATTAGTAGTCTTTCTGTATTGGTGCAAATGACACCCTGTTCTGCATCCTTTTGTTCACTTCTTGCTGCCTTAGCTCTGCTTAGTGATTTATTGTTTCCAGACAGTTCCTGTTCTCGTGGCCTTCCAACATAGTAGATGTGCTTCCTCAGCTGTTTATGTAGTTCTCTGACAATATTGTGTATACTGCAAGCCGACTAAGAGGGGCTTTAGCTTCTTAGCCTCTTCTAATTATTCTGATTTGCACTGGTTTAAAGTCAATTGAACAGAGGCAGACAGAGGATCAGCTGCAGCTTGTACTATTTTTTTTAAAGATTGATCTTTTCTTCCTATCTGTGTCTTACAAGAACAGTATTCATTTTATTCTTTTAATGTCTGAGGAATTCAATATTTAAGTACCCTTTCGCTGTATATAATCTTTTCCCCTACAGCTTCCATTCTATTAGTCCTTTTAAAATGACATTTAAAAATATATCTGCAGTGTTATTTAAAGTGTAGGTTTTATTGGAAACATAAGCATGGCTTTTCCCTCTGTCTTGGTTTCATTCTTTAAATAAGTATTTATGGGATCATAATATGTGGAGAAGATAATATATAGATCATGGACATCAGCTGCTACGAAGAAGGAAGGATCCAAATCCAGCCAGAAATCTACTAAAATCAACTACATCTTAGCTGGTAAAATTAAAATATCTAAATTTGAGAAGAGCTCGGGAAGAGAAAATGAATGAGGAGCAGGAAAATATGAATTTTTAGTTACCATTCACCCAAAATTTAGGAGATAGGTACATGGAACATGAGTAAATATCTTTTTTGCTTTCAATTGGTTCTTTATTAAAAGTTTGCTATTGTTCTCCAGTTCTTTGTTCTCCATTCCTAGATTATAAAAAGCTTAAAGAGTCTCATATATGGACATCACCGCAGATATAGTAATGGCTCAATGACTACTGAGAAAACAAATAGATTAATAAATTATTGTATGAATTTTTTAATTTCTCAAAAATATTATGGTGTTATTTAATTTCAAATTATATTAGATACAGTACCTAAGTCTTTGAAGTCTCTCCTCTTTGAGAGGGAAAAAACAAACTCTTGAGAACTTCTCTCACTCAGCTAAGAACTTCTAGCACAAGTACTAATAATAATTTGTCTTACATTGAGCTAAATTTTTGCCTTCTTTATAATAGTATTTTATTAACATATTATCCTCTAAAGATAGTCTTCAAATTTATTGCAGATTAAATTCCTGGAAAAGGGATTGTAATTTGAAATAATGGTACTCACATCTTATTTTCCCACTGGAACAAAATTATAATGGGAGGTTACATTTCTAACCCTGAGAGGGCCTGATGCCCATTTTTATAGAAATAGCTACAAATATTAATTTAATCAACTATAAATGATATACCTACATAATATGAGGTTTTTAAAGGATATATACTTTTGGAAAGGAGAACAGCACAGTAACCCACCACATAAAACTGCATTTATATAATAGAGTACAACAGAATACATTACAAAAAATTAAAATAATGGATTATGTGGTGAAGCATGTGTGAAGTATTTCAGAGGCACAGAGCCCAGCCTTTAATCTCTGGATTCAGGGCCACATACCTTGAGGATCAGAATACCAGGCTATTAGCCAAAAATTCCTATACCCAGAGTACTCTGGTTCTAGAAACAACACCTGAGTCAATGGCAACATCAAATAATTCCTTTGAAAACTTTGTTAGTGAATGTGACTTCACATTCAGAATCCTCTGATCACCAAACAGCATGTAAATATCTCCAAATATCTATGCTGACTCATATTCTTGTCCAGTAGTAGCCTGTGTTTCCTTTCTCCTAATCTCACCTTACAATGTTCTTCTCCTTCCCTGACCTTTGCATTCAGACATCTAGTTTCGCTGAAAATTTTATTTAACATCTTGTCTTAAGCAAAAATATTCTCTCCTTAAAGACACTACTAGCTCTGAAGTACCCACATGTGGAAGCTATGTGTGGCAAAGTTATTATACTTGTTCATCTTGGCCACACAGAATGCACAGCCTAGCAGCCTTTGCAGTTAGATATGATCATGGGACTACAATCTGGCCAATGCAACGTAAGGAAAAGTGTTGAGTGCTGCTTCTAGTTCTGGACCATAAAAAACTTCTTATGTGCAATGTAAGGAAAACTATTGAGTGCTGCTTCTAGTTCTAGACCATAAAAAACTTCTTATGTGCAATGTAAGGAAAAGTGTGGAGTGCTGCTTCTAGTTCTGGACCATAAAAAACTTCTTATGTGCAATCTTCCAAGAGATCTTTCCCTTTCCTGCTGGCTTCATTGGAGACCACTCCAGGGAAGCCTTGGGAACCACTTGATGAGATGGTAGTAGAAACAGAGCTACAAGGAACCTAGGTCTCTAAATCACTTCTCGGACGAGAGCAGTCAGGAGAACTGACAACTGGGATTTTGAGTGCAAAATAAATAATTTTTATTGTAAGCCACTGGGTTATGGATACTTTTCTGTTACAACAGCTGGCAGGGCCCTAATGAATATACTGCCCATTCACCCACACCATAGTCCCCAGGACTAAGAGGCACTTTGCATACTCCTTATTTTTTATTCCCTAATGCCTTTTAGATTTTTACCTTTCCCTCTCCACTAAGTTTCACCTCCCCTCCTCTTCAGTTTCCATTCTCATGACTCCAAACTGACATTTATCATTACTCAGAATGTCTTTGCCTTGGAGATACCAAATTCAAGCATCCCACTCTCATATCACAGCCTCCTTTTAACTCATTCATTCAGTTATTTTTGATTAGCTTGCTTTTCATCATCTTGCCATGTTCATTTCCATGACTGTTCTCCTTCTTCCCTCTGCTCCCTTAACCGGCCTCTCTGTCTAGCTTAGAATACAGGGTCCAGCACGTCCATCACCCTCCTCTCAGTATTGGCAACTCCATTTGCCAATTGAACCTCCTCAAGAGATTAGTGGCACGAACCTGCATGGATTGGTACCTTTATCAATTCGAGGTCTCTGATGTCAATGAAGTTCTCGATGTGCCTGGAAATAATTCTGTATTTTCCTAATCAACTCTTTCTCCTGCTCTCCGCAGCAGTTATTTAAAACCATCTACATTTCTCCAAATCTGTGATACTGCCACTATGCCTCTCTCCTATCCAGTGGCCTGTTTATCAATTCACAGAAAAAGAAAAATAGAAACTAGAAGGGACTCCTTAATAACTTCCTGCTCTGAAAAATAAACTTAAACCACATCTTTTCACCACGCAAAATATTTCTCTATTATTTTTAATCTTTCACCAGTATAGGGTTGCTAGATAAAATATAGGATTCTTAGTTAAATTTGAATTTAAGATAATAAATACATATCTCTAGAAATATTTGGAACATACTTATACTAAAAAAGTATTCATTGTTTATCTGAAATTCAAATTTATCTGGGCATCCTAGTTTTTTGTTTTGCTTTTTCTAAATATAGCAACTCGATTCACTCCTCTTCCATGTTTTCTCCAATTTCTCACGAAATATTCCATTTTTTCTATCTTCAGTGCACCATGTGCTAGTTCTTCCCCATAAATATTTAGCACTTTCAGTTATCTCCCAAACTAAATCACTCTGCCTTGGCTCCATCCTCCTCTCCAACAGCTCCCTATCTCTCTTGTGCCCTTTATGGCCTCTTAGAAGTTGTATATGCACGTTGGCCTCTCTTAGTCACTTTACATTCAGTAATGTGGTCTCTACCTTCAGAAATCTTCTTAATGTTCTCTCATCAATGTCAGCATTAATTTTGCCAAATCGTATGGACATTTAGTCTTGACTTTACTTGACTATTAAGTGGAATATGACACTAGTGAGCTACTCCTTGTTTTGTGAACTACTTACTTCCCTGGACGTTTATGACACCGGAGTCTCCTTTTCTTATTTTGGGGTCTCTGATTATCCTTCAAAAGTTCATCTTCAGATTCCTCTTTTCTGCTCAAGCATGATGGCCAGTTTTTCTCAGGTCCTTGCTTTATGTTCACTCCTCTTCCTGCACTCGTCTAGGAAAACATTCATGATCAAGGCTTCAGTCCTCGTCTGAAGTACACCTGGAGCCCAGATCTTTCTTCTGACATTTAGATGTGTATTTTTCACTGTCTTCCAGACATCTCTACTTGGATGTACTTCAAGATCATCAAATTCAACATGGCTAAAACTAAGTGTATCTTCTCTACACCAAAATGTATTTACTTCCTTGGTCTATATCTAATTGTAAGACAGTGAGAAACAGAGTCTCATCTCTGAACATTCCAAATCTTTCAAATCTCTGAAATAATTTATCACAAAACAATAAGAAGTTTATTTCCCACACATATTTCTTTCCCCCACTCCCCTCCTGTCTACCCACACATATTTCAAGTCAAGTCCATTACCCTTACCTCACTGTCATCATTTGAAGACTTGAACATTGGTTTCAGGCCCAGACCTCACACTACAATCCATACACGATTCCCCCAGGCAAGGAAGAGTGGCTGTATGTCTCTGTTCAGTTCCTTTCACCTGCTCCTTAATGGGTAATGGTCAAGGTAGATTTTAAATTTTTATAGACCATGTTGTTAATAGTTCAAAGTTGGTCTGAGAGTCCAGCTCTCTCTTCCTTACCTTCACTGCCACTCACTTCTCACCAGAATTTAGGGAAAACCTCCTGTTTGGCCCAAAATATAGCACTGTAGGTTTACTTCCACCCTGCCTTTCACCAGGAGATAGAATATTCTTACCATGCATTCTTCTAATAGTGACAGTCCCAGCCTCAGTTTCCAGCTGAACTTTATCATTTGGCAGTCTTTTACTTAACAGTTTTTAGTTATGCAGTCCTCTTTCAGTGGTCTGCTAACTTACAATAACGTAAAGCTCCTTACACCACACCTGGAGGTCATTGGTGTTATTTCTCAGAACGAAAGCATCTACCAACCAGTGAGTTTCTTAGTGCTTTCCTTCAGTTTAGTTCCACATGGAGCCACACTTCACTCCTGTGCCCCTCTGTCCTGGCTCAAAATGGAAGTCTAGCCTCATCCAGAGCTTTCACCAAAACATCAAAATATGGTCAGAGAAATCAGTTGACGCTATTTCTAGACACTCTGTATACATGGTTTAAAAAAAATCTTAAGATATTTTGTTCCTGATGAAATGTTTCTAACCTATTTATAAAAGTTCTGATAAATATCCTTAGTTCCTTGGAGAATATACAGAATATCCAATATCTTTCTTATTCCAGGTAACTGAAAATACCCACCACAGACATATTGCAAAACCACTCCATTGCTGTGAATGGATTTAAGCAGCCAACATAAACACACAAAAAAAACTTTCACCACAATAACCAAATTCAAAATATAGGCTTTTTTATTCTAGGTGCATGGTCTATAAAATTCCTGGCTCAAATCTTTGAAGAACAATGGGTCCTTAACTCACACCATATAATAATTTCCCATATCTTAGAAAAAGGATGAAAACATCACATTATAAAATTTAGCTCTGGTTCTCAGGTAAGCTCCCAGAAAATCTGTGCATATCTTTGTCAGAAAGATTAATATATTATTGAATCAAGTAGAACAAGTCAAGCTTACAAAGTTTATATGAGCATTTTTTGTCCAAATGTGTGATTTTGTTTACTGTTACCATTAAAATAATAAGAAACCTGCCTTTGGAACTGCCTAAAATGACATAATGGAGTAATGACTAGCTGCCTTCACTGTCAATCCTTGGCTCCAAGAAAGAGAGTAACAATGTCCAGACAACAGGTAATCCACTAGTTGCTAGTTTTCTGTTGTCCTAAATATCTTATTCGTGGCTTATTTAAAAGAACTAAAAATTAGGCCAACCATAAAGAAAGGAGTTGTTATTTTGTCAAATGCTTAACAGAGAGTTATGCATGGAATAATGAGTTAAATGATCCACAGCCACAAGGAATTTGCACAGATATGGACTATACAGTTCCAAAATAAAATTTCTAGGCATTATATAGTCTTCATTGCCTCTAAGTATGTGTGTGTGTGTGTGTGTGTGAGAGAGAGAGAGAGATAGTGCTTTGTGCTGCCTACATTGGTAGATGGAAATACTCTCCTCATTTGGGGCAAATTAAGGATATATCCAAGAACTCTAGAATATGTTCCTTCCCATTGTTTTATCATCCTACCTTTTATTATGGGGAAACTATTTGGGCAATATATTTTGGGCTACTTTCATAGCCAATTTGTAGAACATTGTAATATTTATAACCAGTTTCTCAACCTCAGCACTATTGGACTTGGGGGGAGGCCTGCTCTGTGCATTGTAAGATATTTAACAGCGTCCTTGGCCTCTACCTATCAGATGACAGTAGCATCCACATCCAATTTGTGGCAATGAAAAATGTCTCCAGGGATTGCCAAATGTCCTCTTGGTGAAGGTAGGGAGCAGCAAAATTGCCACAGGTTAAGAACCACTGTTTTATACAATATCTCATTAATGTGTAATAAGATCTGTTATTCCCAAGGCATAGCTGCTCACCCACACCTCAGAAGGTCTATGCCCTTACCTGGAAGGCCTACTTCCCCCCATCCCCTACTCTCTGCACCTCCAGGTTGACCCAGTAGGCTCTTTGCCAATCTGCCACTAGCAAAAGGAAACACCAATTAAGGGCTTTGGTTGCATAAGCCAGGGCTGCTGTCAATTTTTTAGGGTAACCACAGCCTGTCATCCTCTTCGCCTTTCCGATGACTCTCAATGCAACTAGAAAGTTGTCCATTGACTGAGAGCAGGGCCAGTAGCATGTATATTCCCTTTGTTCATCCCTGAGAAACCATGAATACTGTTTATAGCCACCAAGATTCACCACACAGTATTATGTCCAACCTGACATTGACAAGGAAACATAAGTAAGACAGTCATCTTAATCCATACTTAAGGTGAAATTCTCTCCACAGACGGTTCTTAAAAATATCTAGGATAGACCAAGTTAGCACTAGTTTAATAAGTAGGATATCAAAACTCACGGTCAAATTGTCTGTGACTATTGTAAATTCTGAGGTTCTTTTTCTGCGTCATTCCTTTGATATCATTCTGCCCTCCAAACCCTCCAAACTGGTATCAATGTTTGCAAGAGCTAGCAAACTAAATTCAGAAGAATTTTCTAGTTATTTCAGAAAACTTCAAAATGTTGACTCAGTGAAAACCCTACCCAAACTCTGCATTACTCCAGAGGCCTGCATATCTAGAATTACATCACAAATGACAGGTAGCAATGAGTCTCTGAATTGTTTTCTCACTGTGGTCTAAGGCTTTTAGAAGTCATTTCTCATGTTCTCATAAATGCCTTCCAAAAATATCATCAACTACACCACATCTCCCAACAGTCTTGATTCCTAACTACTTTTACATCAACTTCCCTGAAAGGTGGCAAATTTTCTAGAGATGTTGAAAGATGTACTTTAAAACTGAAAAAGAAAATAATAATAAAAAGTTTTAATTCATAACAAATGAAATCTGTCTTCTTATCTTCCTAGAGATAGCAATCTGGTAGCACCCACTCTTTAAATACAACACTGAAAACTGCTGTCTACCTACCAGGCCAACAAGAATGTCTGATTCTGGCTGTGTGTTTAGTAATGAAAACTCCACATATATCTTAATCTTTCTAGATTTCTTAGACACCACCCTGACTAGAAATAAAATTGAGAATCCAACATAATGGCATTAATTCCCATTTCTTTTATCTGGTCCTTAAATCGTTGCCTTTTGACAGAGTAGTTCTCCTGAAACATTCCCTAAAATACCTAGGGTTCTGCAGCTATGTTTATACTTTTCTAATTTTTTGTGCTTATATCTCACTAATGGAGAAAGAGTTTTGATTCCTAGTTTATCACCTTCTCTGCCATCTTTTTTTCCATTTCTGCAATGCTGGAAAATCAGGTAAGTCAAAGCTGTGCATTTTAATTCCAAAGCACCTGTTCCTTGTCAAGAGCCTGACGACTGGGCTTAATTGGAGACTAACTCTCTGTGTCATCTGACTTCTATTTGATGGCAGGCATTAACCCGGAGGCCAGGTGTAGGGAACTTAGCTAAGAACCATTTTATTTCCATCCAAGTTGGAATAGAACTTGATGAGTTCACTTATTTCAATCAAGCTTCTTAAGGCCTGACAAGTCTCATAAAGAAACATGTATCATTTATGTCGTGACTAAAATATTAGTGACCAGCTTCTCCTCCCCAACTGTTGGGCATTTAAACAATCCTCGGAAAGTGCACTACAAAAGTAATCCACTTGTCTTTAATATCAGACTATTATGAAAACACAGAGTCCATGAAGGAGGTAAAAATGAAGAATTTATTTTGGTCTCAATTATTATAATTCATGTAAAATCCATTCTGAGTATAGATTCAGGAGTGTCTACTGTGCCCTCTCCCATGGACATCTGTCCTGGCTCCTGATTCTCAAAGTGCAAGGGAGACCTCATTCTCCTGTGGGTGCCCATGAGGCAGCTCATATCTGAGATCTTAAGCACGAGCACATCCACCTCCCCAGACTCCATGTACCCCCTCTTTCATTTCCTCTTCACCTACAATGTTGTCAATGTTGTAAAGACTTGTCATTCTGCCACTTAACCTTTACCCCTTTAGAACAAAACCATCATCTTCTCTCACTGGACTGTCAAGAGAAGGTCCCTTACCAGTTCCCTATGGTGTTTCCTCATCATTTATTCTCTACACAAAGGCTAAAGGATTTTTTTTAACGTAAATCAGATTATGTTTCTCTTAAAACCATCTAGTAGCTTCCTGTCACTCTTAGAACCAAAATCTAAACTCTTTGTCAAACTCCAAAACACCCATCATGATTGGTGGTCTGACCTCTCTCCTATCATTTTCCTCTTCGATGCACTCTGCCCAGGGACACTCATGATCTTCCCAAAACACACCCAGCTTGGCCCTTGTGCCCCTGCAACATCTTTTCTCTGAGGTTTGTATTGACAGCTCTTCATCATGTAGCTTTCTGCTCAAAGTCGCCTGCTCAGAGAGGCATCCTACCAACTCTATTTAGAAGAGCATCCTCTCTGCTTGCCAGATATTCCAATTTCTTGAGAGAAATTATCACTTTAAGAATTGTTTTAATAATTGTTAACTCCTTAAGGCACAAAGATTGTGTGGTTCACTATTGTGTCTCTAGCAACAAAATAATATCTAACATGTGGTAGGAGGTCATAAATATTTATTGAATGAAGGACTGCCTACCTCCCACTCCTGACACCTGTCTTGTATTTGCCACTTAAGCCCAGGTGATCAATTATTCCACTTCCCAAATGTTGTTACTATTTTCTGAATAGAGCCAGAGGAAGATTTCAGATACAGAGAAGGAGAAGGAAGGCAGGAAGGCAGGAAGGGAGGGAGGGAAGAAGGAAGGGAGGGAGGGAGGGAGGGAAGAAGGAAGGGAGGGAGGGAGGAAGGAAGGAAAAGAGAGGGAGAGAGAAGGGGAAGAAGGAAGGAAAGAAATTCTCACTGGAAACTTCCAAGGCTAATGAAGACTAAAGTCTTAGTACTTATTTAGTCCTTATTCTCTGATTTTAATTGCATTACAAAGGGTTTCCTTGAATTTTCTTGCTTGCTCAGTTCTGGATTCAAGGAAAGGAGGTAGGAATTATTCCATGCACCCAGATCCCAGGCCACCAGGATGATAGAAGCCAAATGGAGAGTAAAGAAAAAGGAAAATTATGACTGTCTCAAAAGCTAAGATATTTTTAAGGAACTGGGAGAACAGACTGGGGAACTATTGGTATGTGGAAAAGAGCAGGTAGAGCAGAAAGAACTTGCTGAGTGATGGACATGGTCACTGATAGTGTGGAATCAAGGATGAATTCTAGGTGTTTTGGCTGAGAAACTGGGTAATAAGGGAATTATTTAGTAGTTGAAAAGTTGGAGAAGGAGTAGGTTAGGGGAGTGGTTTTAAATGTATTGTTTGTTGAAAGTACTACTCTAGGTTAGGGTAGACAGAAAGACTAAAAAAAAATCAATAAGATACAGAACATTTTGCAAGTCAAAGGTGTGTGAGATCACCTATGTCTATGATTTCAGCACAATCATGCCCATTGCCCTCATATCATCACACATTTTTAAGACACATTTCATTACCCTAAGAAAAAAATTACATGTAAAATATCCTACTAAACACATAATTTTAAAATACCTATAATGCCTTAAGTAAAAGAAGAAATATTAATAAAAAGAATTTAATTTATGATGTTCTTTCAATACCAAGTGTTCAGGCATGGCTATACTATACACACTTCTCATAAATAAGTTCATAATTGAATAAGTAATTCAATATTCAATTTAAAAACATCAATAATTTTGTTTCTGTTTAACATTTCAAAATAAGACCTAATGAGGTAAGCACACTTGAAAATATACATAAAACTGCTATTAATGCAACTCATAGAAATGTAGAAATAGCCAGAAATGTAGGAATGTTTCATTGGGCCCTCAAAAATCTCAGAGAGCATTATCATTTTTACCATGATTTTCTTGTCATAAAGGTTCAATAACAAAACAAACAATATACTGTACTATTTTTCCTCAACAAACACAATAGTTGCATTCCTGAAACTGCTAATATATACTAAAATCCTACAAAAATTTTGTCTTCTTATTAAAAAGAGAGTCATGTGCTAGGCTTAGATAATTCTAAACAGGCTTTTTATTAATACTAGCATAAACATGAAGTAGGACATTCTAAAATTATTGGGATGAAGGGCAATTCTTTATAACCCTGTCATTCTGGGAAGTCTGACATTCCTAATCCTGCTTATTCAAAATCAATAGCACCTCTTCCGATCATTGGGAATGTCATCCTTCTTTTCTCTACTATAGTCAACTTTTCCAAATCCCACCACCACCCCCCATGTGCTAACATCATCCTCTTTGAAAATCCCTAACCTTGGGATAGAATGTAGAAAATATTAATAAGTTGGGTAAGGAGAAAAGGAGGGAAAGGGTGGAGGGAAAAAAAGTGGGGGAGATGAGAGGAGAGGAGGACCAAGGACTGAGCCCTATACCAAATATTGAGAAAGAAAAGATGATGGTAAGCCAGTGAAGAGAATGATCAAAAGAAGAAACAAAAAAGGGTAAAATGCTATCAATAGGCTGAGTAATTGAGTCATATTGTAATATGACTAATACAAACTGAGAATTCAAAAACAGAGACTTAGGCCAGGCGTGGTGGCTCACGCCTGTAATCCTAGCACTCTGGGAGGCTGAGGCGGGTGGATCGCTCAAGGTCAGGAGTTCGAGACCAGCCTGAGCAATGAGCGAGACCTCGTCTCTACTAAAAATAGAAAGAAATTATCTGGCCAACTAAAATATATATAGAAAAAATTAGCGGGGCATGGTGGCGCATGCCTGTAGTCCCAGCTACTTGGGAGGCTGAGGCAGTAGGATTGCTTAAGCCCAGGAGTTTGAGGTTGCTGTGAGCTAGGCTGATGCCATGCCACTCACTCTAGCCAGGGCAACAAAGTGACACTCTGTCTCAAAGAAAAAAAAAAAAAAAAAGAACCCCCAAACCACAAACAAACAGAGACTTAGAAGTCATTGGTGTCATGAGAAGAGCTGATTGGAGGAGAGGGTAAAAATGAAAGCCTGTTTGGTTTGAGTCCTGAGAGACAGAAGGCAAGACCATGAAGACAGTGTTTATAGAGAACAATTTTGGATGAGTTTTATTATAAGAAAAACCAGAGAAATAAGTTGAAGTATAAAATTTTGTTTTAAAAATAGGCGATATTGTGGCATATTTTGATGCTCATATTAACAGTCTTAGAGAATGTTTGAGGAATTGGAAAATAGAGGGATAAACCATAGAAATAAAAACTTGAAGTAGGTGGAAGGGATGGACCATAAACAGAAGGAAGAGGAGAAAAGAAGGATTTGGAGGCATTGAATAGATTTGGAGAACAAAAGACAACGTAAATTGTGTATTCGTTTCCTATTGCTACTGTAATGAATTACCACAAACTTAGTGGCTTAAAACAGCACAAATTCATTTTTAGTTCTTGAGAACAGATGTCCAAAATCAAGGTGTTGGTAGGGCTGCTTTCTTTCTGCAGACTTCAAGGGAGAATCTGTTTCTTTGCTTCCAATGTATAAAGATCACTTGCATTCCGTGATTCATCAATTCTTCTTTGCATCTCTCCGATCTTCTGTTTCACTCCAACCTCTTCTTCCATTGTCCCATATCCTACTGTCTGATCCTAAATCCTCTTTTCTCTCTCTTATCATAATCCTGCGAATACATTGGGCCAACATGAATAATCCAGGATAGTCATTCTATCTCGAAATACTTAACTTCATCACATCTGCAATGTCCCTTTCACCATATAGCACTCACAGATTCTGAAGATTAGAACATGAACATCTTTAGGGGAGGGAGAGGACACATTATTCAGCTATTTTTTCTTCTGCTAGTTTCTATTTTCCTGTGTTAGAAAAAATAAATAAAAAAGTTCATCTCATGGCAGTAAAAATAGGGGAAACATTGTAGGAGGTCTAAAGAGAGAAGAGAAGGTGTGAAAACATCAACTCAAAGAGTAGAAAAGGAATTAACCAGGTGAATAGAGTAAGAATACCTGGTGTTACAAGAGCCACCTCAAATTAAGGTCATTAATTTAAAACAGTGCCATTAGCACAGTGGAATATGTCTGCAGCCTTATTAATCTTCTCAAATTCTGATGAATAATCAGAAGACAGCTGGGTTTAACAGAGTTGAGGTTTAGCCAGGTTAATACATCAGAAGAAAAAGGAAGCTAAGCTGAGTTAAAAAGAAGAAAAAAATAGGTGGAGCATATGGACAGTCAAAAAATGATAGGGTCAATTGGCAATCACTGTTGTTGGAGGATGACTGGAATTTGGGTTCTTGAATAGGCGAAGAGTACTATGCAAAATTGCAATATTGAAAGTGTTAACCTTTTGATAATAATATGATAAGGTCTAGGGTATGACCATGGGGTGGAATAAAACTATTTCCACTTCCAGGCTCTGTGGTATATGAGGTATACAGTTATGTTCCACAGCCACTATTAAAAAACAAAAACAAAACAAAACAAAACAAAAAACCCCAAACCTATGGGAAAGCAGGGACTTTAGGAAAGAGCCAGATATAAACTATAGAAAAAGATAAATGAGGTAAATGAAATGTTTAGAGAAATACTTGGGCATATAATTATAATGAGCTTAGCGTTGGCCCCAACAATATGCATGTTAGAGCCCTAACCCCTAGTATCTCAGAATGTGATTGTATTTGGAGATAGGATTTTTAAAGATGTATTTAAATTAAAATGAAGTCATTATGTGTGGCCCTAATCCCATAGGATTGGTATCCTTATAAGAAGAGGAAGTTTGGACACAGATAGTTAAAGAGGAAAGGTCATGGGAAGGCACAGGGAGAAGATGGCCGTCTACAAACTAAGGAAAGAGGCCTCAGAAGAAATCAGCCTGGGGACACCTTGACTTCAGATTTCTAGCCTCCAGAAATGAGAAGGAAACACAAATTTTTGACGTTTAAGCCATGCAATTTGTGATACTTTGTTACAGTGGCCCTACAAAACTAACACAATCGGAGTTCCAGAGAACATAGTCAAAGAGTTTGATGAATTGAGATGGGAAGTGATCAGTTCAGGAGACAAATGAGAGGATGCACAAAAAAGAATGGAGACGGGCATCTGGTGATATTGAATGACCTAGAAGACTTGGACTTCTTGTGTTGACTGAAGAAAACAGAGATATAGGATATACCAAGTTCAACCCTGATGGTCTTTTATAGAAAGGAAACTGTTCAAATCTAAGTATACTTTGCATCTTGAAATCCATCTTTTAGATAGTAGTGGAGAGGAAAGAACTGTTAAGGGTATGGATAGTCTAATTACCACGTGATTATTAATTCAGAATACATTGTGAAAAGAAGGATTTCTGGTACAAAGGTAAACTAATAGCTTTTTAATTTGGTGATACAGTTAAACAAATAAGTGGTGCTGACAAAATTGTTCGAAGAATTTAGGACTAACCAAGTCTGATTAAAAAAAAAAAATCAAAGCAATAGAGCACATGGTACCCAGTGCCATATACATAATGGACTCTTTTTTTTTTTTTTTAGGTAGAGTCCCACTCTGTCACCCTGCCTAGAGCGCCGTGGCGTCAGCCTAGCTCACAGCAACCTCAAACTCCTGGGCTCAAGCAATCCTACTGCCTCAGCCTCCTGAGTAGCTGGTACTACAGGTATGTGCCACCATGCCCAGCTAATTTTTTCTATATATTTTTAGTTGTCCAGCTAATTTCTTTCTATTTTTTTAGTAGAGATGGCTGGTCTTGAACTCCTGAGCTCAAACGATCCACCCGCCTAGGCCTCCCAAGTGCCAGGATTACTGGACTCTCTTAATAAGGAAGTAAACAGCACTGAAATAGCATCACTGGAAATATTAGGACTCAAAAACAACAGGTTAAATCAGTCATTGAATTCACATACAGTTGCAAGGCACTGCATACAAAATTCCTAACAAGAACAATAGAACATAACAGAGTAAAGTCATTGGAAAACACAGACCCACTTTTCAGATAATGAGACCCAGATTTGTAATTGTGAGCTGCATTTTCTGCAATTTTCTAAGGGAATTTCTTTTTAACTTTCAACAACTGAGTGTATTGGCAAATACTTGACAACTCATATCTTAATAAGCAACAAAGACCAACTAATCAATAAACTGTGAAATGACAAATATTACCAATTAGGGTTGAGTACAAACTGTAGCCACATCTGAAGGTAAATACTCTCCCAAGCATTGCTGCTTTACTTTAAGTGCTGGTAATATGTTCAGGCTTTGCTGTTCTGTTCCAAATGCAATGAGCACAGAGCCCCCACGTATTAATTACTGCTTACTATCCTGACCAGTATACAGTATCATACACAGCAACTTTTTAATCACTAGGAAAATTAGCAACACTTTCTTTTGTGCTGAGTGTAGTTCAGTTAGCTCCGACTTGAATGTTATTTTGTCTCTGTTTTGTTTACTAAACATACATAGCATGTGTTTGTGCTGCTTTATTGTTTAGGATAAATTTCCATCTTTTTTTCCCTCTTTTTTGCTGTACATGAAAGAAGCAGTATATAGAGAGAGGCTGAGTATCCTCCTTGAACTTACTAGATTCATAAAAGAGAAGGTGAAGTTGTCCTTAACTAAATGGTCACCAAACAGAAATTATACTAATTAATGTGGTGAAATAAAAAAGTTACCCAGTTGCATCTGACAATTATAAGGATTAAGTGCAGTTAATACTGTCAAAATTTAAGCTGTTAATAGAAAACAGAAAGTACTCAGTTGTCCACATCTGAAGTTAGGATCTTAAACTAGTGAATATAAAATTAATTAAAAAAAAAACTGCTTTAACTTTCAGAGGAGGATCTTAGAGAATAATGACTAAGAGGATGAGCCTTAGAATTATACAGACCTCCATTAACTTATCGTTTTAGACCTTTAATTCACCATGTTTCTTCATTTCTAAAATATGGACAGTAATAAGTTTGCTTTGTATACTTTTGTGAGGATTAAACAGGTCAGTATATAAGAAGCATTTATAATAAAGCCTCAGATGTCATAACATCTAATAAATAGCAGTATTAGTTGTGATTGTTATCATTATAAATAATTTCACTAATATATATTGCATTTCCACTAGGTGAAAAGTGATCTTAATAAAAAGCAATTTATGTATCTTCAGAGTGACAATCAATTTTAAAAGTTCAAGTCAAAATTTTATCACCCAATTTTTCCCCCTCCGCCATTTTCACAACTCCAGTCTAACCACCTGAATGCAAAATTATACTCCTCAGCAATTTAAATTACGCCATTATTCCTTTGCTCATTTTTTATCACAGATTTAAGCTCTACAGTGCTATGAAACCTGCAGACACAGAAGTTCATGATTTATGTATGTATTTGATAGCCTCACCCCTGACATCCTAGACTCAAATCTAGACTCTTAAACTGCCTACTTAGCTCTGTTAACTGATTTTAATCTTGCATATTAGAGGAGCCATTCAAATGTTCTTAGGCATTATCATCTTGGCACTTTAATTGAAATATATCTTTACATTTTAAAAAAATGGAACATAACAGTGAATAAAAGTAGCCCTTTATTCACACAGTGTATGCTAATGTTGACCCAACTGCTCTTGGCTTTTCAAAGGACTCCTGTGATTTCCTGGAATTTCCTGAACTCAGCACTTTGATGACCATGGATATTTTAACTTCATTGCTTTCCCAATTGCAAAGGAGCTTTTGACATTTGGATTTTGTGTTCATTTAAAGGCAACTGCAATTAAAGCTTTCCCACATCAATGAGCTAACTTTCTAAGGCCACTTCAAAGGGTGAATTCAATATTCAAATTGCATGATGCTTATTGATCTGTATGCTACTATTTGTGTGACTGGAAAACTATGGGTTAGAAATTTTCCTGACACAATTGATATAAAATAGTGAACAGAACTAATGTCACTCAAGTATTCTGCCTCCATGTAATGAGAACATAGCTTAAACTCAAATTCATTGGTTAGCATCAGGCATCTGTAGAGAAAAAAAGCCAAAAATAGTTATTTAGAGAGGATGAATCCAAAGTGTAGGTATAGATTCCTCAAAGCCTGGTTTAATCAACCTCAGAATCACTTTTAAAAGGTTTCCCAAGAAATTGGAGGTTCAGGCAGCTCAGAAATGGAAGGTTTCTACTTAAGCCCCATGAACAAGTGGACGTAGGAATACTTAGTGTCCACCCCAGTTTCACAGGCTAGAAGAAAACGCTTCCTTAATAAGTCTTATGGACACCAAACACTAAGGTTTTGGGTGGTGTCATAAATATTTTCTTTGTTGTTTTTGTTGTTGCTGATAATTTCAGATATTTATTTTTATTTCAATATGGGGGAAAAAAGGACTCAAATGGCCTTTTCTGTGCTTGATGCTAGATTCTGTAAATAGCCTCAGAATGAGTCTGACATCAAAAGTAAAAATGAGTTAAACCTCCATGATTTTTTTTATTTCAAAGTATTATGGCAGTACAAATATTTTTGGTTACATGGGTCATTTTTATAATGCTTAAGTCATGGTTGTATCTGTGCCCATCGCCCAGATAGTGTTCATTGTACCCATTAGGTAAGTTTTCGTACATCCCCTCTGCCCCCTTATCCCTGCTTGATTTCCATTAAGTTTTACTTCCCTCTATGCACATGTGTGCTCACTGGTTAGTTCCAATTTAATAGTGAGTACATATGTTGTTTATTTTTCCATTCTTAAGATACTTCGCTTAGGATAATGGTCTCCAGTCCCATTCAAATTGTTGCAAGGGGCATTAAGTCATCCTTCCTCATGGCTGAATTGTGTCCCACAGCATACATATGCCACATTTTGTCAATCTACTCATGAATTGATGGGTACTTAGGCTGATTGCACATCTTTGCAATTGTGAATTGTGCTGCAATAAACATTTGCGTGCAGGTGTCTTTTTGATGAAAAATCATCTTTTCCTTTGGGTAGATACCAATAGTAGGATTGCTGGATCAAATGGCAGGTCTATGTTTAGTGCTTTGAGGACTCTCCATACTGTTTTCCAAAGGAGTTGTACAAATTTGCAGTCCCACCAACAGTGTAGAAATGTTCCTTTCTCTCTGCATCCACACCAGCATCTATTATTTTTGCACTTTTTAATAAAAGCCATTCTAGCTGGGATAAGGTGATATCTCATTTTGGTTTTAATTTGCATTTCCCTGATTATTAGTGATGTTGAGGATTTTTTCATATGTTTATTGGCCATTTGTCTGTTATCTTTTTTTTTTATTTCAGCTTATTATGGGGGTACAAATGTTCAGGTTATATATATTGCCCATGTCCCGCCCATCCCCCCGAGTCAGAGTTTCAAGAGTGTCCATTCCCCAGACAGTACGCATTACACTCATCATGTAGTTATACCCCCATCCCCTCCCCCCACCCTCATCCCCCAGAGACAGAACATTCAAGCGTGTCCATTCCCCAGACAGTGCGCAACGCACTCATCATGTAGGTATACACCCATCCCCTCCCCCCACCCCCCACCTCAGTCCAAAACCCAATTGGTGTTATTCCCAAATGTGCACTTAGGTGATGATCAGGGAAACCAATTTGCTGGTGTGTACATGTGGTGCTTATTTTTCCATTCTTGAGATACTTCACTTAATAGAATGGGTTCCAACTCTGTCCAGGAGAACAAAAGGGATTCCATATCACCATTATTTCTTATAGCTGAGTAATACTCCATGGTATACATATACTAAATTTTACTAATCCACTCATGAATTGATGGGCATTTGGGTTGTTTCCACATCTTTGCAATTATGAATTGTGCTGCTATAAACATTCAGGTACAGGTGTCTTTTTCATAGAATGAGTTTTGTTCTTTTGGGTAGATGTCCAATAATAGGATTGCTGGATCGAATGGTAGGTCTACTTGAATCTGTTTAAGGTATCTCCATAATGCTTTCCACAGGGGTTGCACTAGTTTGCAGTCCCACCAGCAGTGTATGAGTGTTCCTGTCTCTCCGCATCCATGCCAACATGTATTGTTTTGGGACTTTTTGATAAAGGCCATTCTCACTGGAGTTAAGTGATATCTCATTGTGTTTTTGGTTTGCATTTCCCTGATAATTAGAGATGTTGAGCATTTTTTCATATGTTTGTTAGCCATTCTTATATCTTCTTCTGAAAAATTTCTTTTCATGTCCCTTGCTCACTTTTTGATATCTTTTGAAAAGCTTCTATTCATGTCTTTTGCCCACTTTTGATTAGAGTTGTTTGATTTTAGTCTTGCTGATTTTAGTTCTCTGTAGATTCTGGTTATTAGTCCTTTATCGGACATATAGTTTGTGAGTATTTTCTTCCATTATGAAGGTTGTCTATTCGCACTGTTGTTTATTTCCTCGGCTGTGTGGAAGCTTTTTGATTTTTAACAGATAGAAAGACATAGGGAAAAATAAAGTAAGACAACACACCCCAGAACAACTTAGGAATGCTTGTTTCAGGCAGACTTTTCTGACATTATATCCACACATAAAAAGTAGATGGGAGAATTATTATAATTATCTAGATAAGTATGCCATTAAACATTTCGTCTTTGCCAAAACATCTATTCACATAATTTCCAAACTTTTTCCTAATGTGCTCACTGCATCCCAAAACAAAAACAAAAACTGAAAAGTCATCTTGAATTATCCAGTAATCAGCTGAAGAACAAAAATGAAGCTTTAATTCAGCTAACATTTCTTCCTAGGTTTGGTATCTTTTCATTGACCAAAGTAAAAGCTGTTTTAATTACTTTTAATTAATTTTTATCAATACATGCATATTTCTATGAGCAAGGAATAACAGAATATGGAATAATCATAATCATGTGGCAATGCAGGTACCCTTTTTCTGGAACATTCTTATTCTAAGTGAGGAAAGGAAAGCAGATAGATATCCTCAGATTCTGAGTCTTGAACTTGATGCAGATGTGCTTAGGAAAAGCAATAAAACTTTTCTTCATATTTAAGAGAAGTAGAAAGGAAGTAATAAAAGAGGAGAGACTTAGCTGTATACTCCTGACAGTTCATCTTTGCCTCAATGTACCCAGTAGCAAGAAAGAAGCTGATTTTTGCTAATATTCTGTCTTTTCTAGCTAATAAGATGCACAGTTGTTGAAGACACATCAACAGGCAGTGAACATTGGTGTTTCAATGTTGTTAAAAGTAGTACATTTATGAAATGTAGCAAAAATATAATTTTTGTAATTAGGTCCTCATATGGTTTCTTGCAATGGATAGTGTGATTATTATTATCCCTATTTCACAGATGGAAACATTGAGATTCAGAAGGTTCAATGGCTGACCTTGAGTAAGCTGGCCAGTCACTGGCAGAAATGGGACTAGCAACAGATATTTTTACACCTGTATTGTACACATGTAGGAAACAGGCAAGTCGTGGTATATGGAGAAGAGAATATGGAGAGAAGGAGACAAACAAATGTAAACAGAATATACAATTTTTACTGAAATTTTTTCTCTGTGTGTGCAGGGTGTGTGTGTGCGTGTAGAAAGAGACAGAAGCCATTAGAGTAATAATTATCTGTCTTATTCTGGAAGCCGGGAGAGGAAAAATGAACCATCAGGACAATAAAATAAATGGTGAAAGGAGTTGCTTCATAAGTTAAATGATAATTGGCATAAAACAATAACTACAATTCTGTTTGAGAACTGCATCTGTTCTGTGAAAGGACTTTTATCTAGGTGATAATAATGGACATTTTCAGTGCATGTTTTGATTTTTTCCTGATATGATTCAAAAGCCAAATAATATGAAGAAAGAAAATTCACATTCAAGTAGACAATAAACTCTAAGATTTTTATCTACTTAAAATTTATCTAAATAATATTATCAAAATGCAATTATTTCTAAAAATATTTGAAATCACATATATGAAGAGTTTATACTCATTTTATTATATGTAAATATAGATATTATTAAGTCCTTTACCCTAATTGTGTCCTATTATAACACAATTTCTATGTAACATTTTTCTAAGATATACAGGTTAGAAAAAATGGTTTTTGAAGATAATTTTGAAAAAGAAAAACATGGCTTGTTCATTCACTCAATTCATTCATTCATTCATTCAATAATATTTCTGAGTGCCTACCACATGAACAACATTGTGCCAGGTTCTAGAAATGTCAAACTCTAGAATACATGTTCCCTACCCACAGTAGATGAGTAATGGAGACAGATAAGCGAACTGAAGGTAGCTCTGTACTGTGATGCTTAGGATAACTGGTAGAAGTACAGTGTGCTAAGGAAGCATATTAGAGAGTTTTATCTCACACTGGAGAGGTCAACGGAGGCTTCCCCTGGGAGATGACAGCAACATCGGAATCTTTATGAATGAGTAGGATATAGCCAAATATAATGGAGTAAGTAGATGGTACGGGGGTTAAAGATGGTATTCTAGGCCTCTGCAAGATATTCTTAGGGGGCATATTCAAGGCATATTGAATGCAGAGTGGCCAGATCAGGAAGGTCTGTGAGTAATATACTTCATCTGGAACATAAGATATGTAAGGAAATACGAAAGGAGACCAAAATGTAATAGTGCAGTAGTCAGATTACAAAGAGATGTGTTCACTGTATTAAGAGAATTATTTGTATGAAGGTGTTAATAATGTATATAAGATTCTGTTCAATACTTGCCTTTTTGCCCTAAAAAAGTTTATGTCTGTTGACTTGTAGTTTGGATTTCATTTTAAAGTATCTACTACGATTCTCCAACATGAGAATTACAAACATAAAGAGATCGTCTTGTTGGTCAGAAAAATATTTTCTGTTGCTCAGCTTCCCCACTGCCTCCCACCACAAACTTGTTCCACAGAATTATCTTTAGCACATCTTTTTTCAGGAAGGTTAGTTTTATCTTCATAAAAGATGATAACAAATGTATGTCATAAAGAATGGGGATTGATAATCCTTGTAATTTCTGCTATGCTAATGTACCTACAAATGCTATTCATATTTCTTATATATTGAGGATTTGTCACAACAAAAAACACATAATACAGGTAGAACATTAAAAGTACAGTTGCAAGCAGTCCTCTCATCAAGGTAGTTTACACTCCGTTGTCGGTAGAATATTTCTAAGTTGTTTGCCTGAATAATGTGTGAGGTAAAGAATTTGACAGGTTAATTATACATTGCTTTAAAAAGTATTTCCTAGCATTTTATTTGAAACTGGTTGTGTTTTAGTATCTTTGATTCTCCTGCTGCTCTTTTAATATGGAACCACAAAAATACCTTTCTAAAAGATTCTACCTGTGAGAGAAGAGATTTCATCAGACCTCACTTTGTCCCCAGACCTCTGCTCATACTCTCTGTTGGTTTCTCCCCAAGGGAAGACAAGTTACTAATCCGAGTGGCCAATGCCTGGGATATCATTTGAGGGCGTGTTTTACTACTAATGCCTTAAAAGTCATGAGCACATGAAGTTTGCAGAATATAAACACATCTAAGAAGGTTTTCTGCCCAAACAGCTGGTCTGTTTTGACCGTCTTCCTCTCTCACTTTCTTAAAAGCAACTATGTGGGACCAGAATAGGACACAATCCGCCCATTTTCGACGCAGGGAAAGGGGAATTGAAATAAGGTTTGTGTGGTTCTCCAATTCAGCTTTTGTCACAGCTGTAACTCAGACACTGTTAAGGATTTACCCAGATAATGTTAGAGCAGCATATCATTTTCTATGTGGTCATGGCTTCTAGTAAGTGTAACTCTCTCAGAATCCCAGAGTGGAGGAGTCTTGAATGTCTAAATCATTGAGAGACCCGTTATCATAACAGACCAAATAGCCACTGACTATGCTCTTCAAGCTGTTTTTCCAGTACGTATAAAATCCATTTGCTGATTTGTGTTCATCATGAAGAAAGGTATCCACAAATCCATTTATCAGCATGTATTAGATATCTCCTATGACTTTATATTTCCCATCCATATATCCCCACTATACTCCAGATTCATATTTTCAAAGTCTACTTAATATCACAATTTCTGTATCTATTAGTGTCATAAGCATATGAAGACCAAGAAGTTCTGTCCTTCCAAAAATCCTCCCCATCTCTGTCATACTTGATTTCTCCTTCTCTCTCCCCTTACCCTTCCTCTAATCTATCATAAATTACTCTTGACTCTACCTCCAAAATGCACCTTGGATCTATGCACTTCTATTTCACTGTTAACATATTACTCCAAATCCAAGTTCTCAACAGTTCTCTTCTCAACTACCTCCTAATTGTTCTTCTCATTTCACATTACCTAATCTTCACACAGCAGTAAATAATATTACAACAGTTTACTCCTTAAAACTCTCCAATGTTTTCCATATCTTAGTCTGTTAATAAAAGATCCTTTAAATGATTGGCCCCAAACCTCCTGCCCCAACCCCTTGTTTTACCACTTTCCTCCTCTCTAATCTCTATGCCACAGACACACAGTTTTGTTTTGTTTTTTTTTCCTATGCTTAGAACATAATAAGAACACTTTTAATCATCAGCTACCTTAGGCCTCTGTACGAGTCGTTCCCTCTGCCCAGAAAGTTCTTGTCACCACGTGTTCACTTGCTGGCTCATTTTGGTCTTCACAAATTTGAAGCTTATTTTATTTATTTATATTATATCTATTATCTAATAAATGCATTGAGGTAAGACATTTTGCTCTAATATCTTTCATAGATTTTCAAATGTAATACACTATAATTCATTTTAACACTCTCTAATGTCTGCTTTAATTTTCTCTTTACCTAAACGTTTCTTAGAAGGGCATTATTTAAACTCCCATGTATATATGTTCAAGGTCAAGGTAGTGGTTTTCCTTCTATTATACATTAATTTTATTAATTTAATATGCATTTTTTGCATTGTGATGAGAAAATGTAGCTAAAGTGACTTATGATACTAGAAGTTGGGCAGTTTATGTTTGTGATCATTTTTATGATCTTTTTTAAAGACTATTTCAGGATATTTTAGAAGAATGTGTGCTTTGGTATGCACATAAACACACATGGTAGTGTGGTATCCTATATAGGGATTGTGAATCTACAGTTAGTGTTTAGCATAAAAACTAATGAGAGTCAATAGTGCCTGAAAATTCTTTGAGAATGTTCCAGTTTGGTGAACTACATACCCTCACTCAGAGCCCATAACAACACTGGAACAGATCGATGGGTCTTCTGATGAGCAAAGGATGAAGTTACTTGTTTGCATTTAGGGACCATCTTCTATTTTCTATTTTCAAAAAAGTGTATTTAAACAACAGAAATATACTTACCCTAGTGACCTAAACTGTGAAGATCAATGGAAAACTAAAACTAAACAAGGCTTACATCTCAAGCTCTCTTTGAGAATATGTTTATTGATGAGAAATAGACTCATAAGAATCACAGATGCTATTTAATTTGTTATTTTGATCTCTCTCTATTTTTACATTCTAAGTTTATTTTCCCATTTAACACCTTTTGCCATATGTTTTATTTTGCCTGATATTAAAATTCACCTTCATCAATTTTTTTAGCTTAATAAGTATCTTTGACAATCTCTGCTGTTCAGTTGCTTTTGTGTGTTTTAGATATAGTTCTAGAAAAGAAATTATAGCTTTATTCTACGTATTTATTTTACTGAATTTGAAAGTCTCTTGATGGCATAATATAGTCTTATTGTTATTCTTTTTATTTTCTTATTTCTTTCATAATTTGAAATCTATATATCCTATTGCCCATTTCTATAAGTTGCCTTTTGATTTTAAAATACATATTCAAATTTATATTTACTATCAAAACCTTCAGCAAATATTCTATCAAAATGTTTCACTTTTGGCCGGGCGCGGTGGCTCACGCCTGTAATCCTAGCACTCTGGGAGGCCGAGGTGGGCAGATCCTTTGAGCTCAGGAGTTCGAGACCAGCCTGAGCAAGAGCGAGACCCCACCTCTACTAAAAATAGAAAGAAATTATATGGACAGCTAAAAATATATATAGAAAAAATTAGCCGGGCATGGTGGCGCATGCCTGTAGTCCCAGCTACTCGGGAGGCTGAGGCAGAAGGATTGCTTGAGCCCAGGAGTTTGAGGTTGCTGTGAGCTAGGCTGACGCCACGGCACTCACTCTAGCCTGGGCAACAGAGTGAGACTCTGTCTCAAAAAAAAAAAAAAAAAAAAATGTTTCACTTTTAAAATCATCCAGAGTCATAATTCTCTTTTGACATTATTGTTGGGGGAATATATTCTAACAATCACTTTAGGTTTTACAGACACATTATCAACTTTTTTTATGTGTAAATATAACTTTCCCGAGGGTAATATCACCTGAGGTAAATGTGGCAACCACATGCGCTATATGTTAAGGAGAGAATCTTTAGGCAGTCTTCCTACCAAACATCTTTATGAGAAGTATGGCTCTAATCCCACCCATGGCACTTTCCCACATATATTTTGGGTGATATTTTTCTCCGATCAGATATTGCAATCATATTCCATCCTCTTTCTACCGTCTAAATAAACTTTAAAAATACCTAATGGCCTTTCTCCTTATTTTCCAGAATTATGAGTTTAGCCTTTGTCTAATACCTTTGTTGTCTTTCAATAAATAACATTTGGGGTTGAGTAAGCACATATTTTTAGTCTATCACCTTGAACCAAAAGTTTAAAGTCATACAATTTCTGGAATATTCTTTTTGTCCTCTTTTTCTTCTATCTTGGTCTAACAAAACTCTATGTATTTTTCAAAGACCATTCTTTGTGCCATATCTAGCTGCTTCCTCATTAGAACATCTTGTTTACTATTCTAACTTTGGTCTTCTTAGTATAGATTTCTCATTACTTATATATATTCTTATCTTCTTCCTTAAGTTGATTCTTGAGGGTAGAATTTGTATTCATAGTTCTTAGGACCTAGTGGGTGCTGTTCAGTCTTATCACAAAACTCTGTGGAGAGTAGATATCAACAAGTAATTGATAGAAAAGAAAAATATCAAATATAAAGCATTAAAGGCCCTTGGGGATCATATAGACTAATATTTTCACTTTGTGGATGGCATAGTTGGGACTTATTACTTCAAAGCCAACTCTGGAATCCAGACCTCACAGCAGGCATCCAGCATTCATTATACTATATGTTGGGCTCATATACTCTTAAACTTACAAGAAAATATAGAATTATTAATACTTAGCACTCAAAGTAAAAACTGACATGCAACTGCTGTGTAAATACTTTTAGCGATTTTAAAATCACTTTTTGAACAAAGCAGATCATATCATTTTCAAAAAGCCATAAATAATAGAATGCTTTTGAATAGAACAAATTCAACTAAATTTTCTTCTCTTTAATAACTGAGTTTTGATATATTATCTCAATTCAGTCCTCATCTACATGATAGTTTTTCAATTATGTGCAGCAATAACATTACATATATGTCAGGGACTGCGAATACATAGCCGACGCGCTGCCACCCCCCCATATCATATAACACAAGCTGTCTTTCTCACTAAGTTAGATCTAACTTCAGAATTCTTCCTAACTGCATTTTGTGGAAAACCACTGTCAATGGATGGTCAGTGGCACATGTGAGAAATTGTATTATTAACTTAAATATTCACAGCCTCTCCCTGGGATGCCATTCCTATTTTCCCCTTCTTTGAAGAATGATCATATACAATCAATTTGAGTTCTGGAAATAGCGATTTGACTCGGTCAAATCGGTCTGGCCGATGAAATGTGCATGGAAATGAATACGTCACTTGCAAATAGAAGACTCAAGATCTAGTTTAAGTTCATGATTTTCCATGTCTCCCTTCTCTCTTCGTTGAGATCTTCTCTGTCAGTGAAGTTCCGGGAGTAAAAAACATGTTAAGAAGAATTGCAGCAACATGAGCATGACTCTTAAGCCTTTGTATTGTTAGCTACTAATACGTGATGGTCATTTGTAACCACAACATAGTCTTATCTTCTCCTGACTTGTAAAGCATGTCAAAGCATTAATTCATTTATTCATTCATCAAACATGTTTTGGTCTCCAATTATATTATTAGGTTATGGGAATATAGCAGTAAACAAGATAGACGTGGTATCTGCTCATAGAAATTACATGAAAATAAGAAAGCTGGTTTTTTTAATGTCTTTAATCACAAACAAAGAATTAGAGATTGAGATAAGTGCTGTGAATAGAACTAATTAAATACTATAATAGAGAAAAAGGGTATAGAAAAGTTGGAGTCTGATTTAGATACTGTGTTTAAAAAACTCCTCTCCAAGGAGATTAAATTTTCACTGAAGGTATTAAAATATGAGAATTAACAAGGTATGAAGGATGTAAGATAAACTAAGAATGGATTAAGGATAATGACAACATGGTCAAAAATCGGAAGGAAAAATAACTTGATGTATGTCAGTTATTGAAAGAAGCCAGTAGGAGCTAAAGCATAGTGAACAGTTAATTTATTATAAGAGAAATGGAGTCAATCGCAGGATTTTAGGCAGGAATGTGATGTGCATTTATCAAAAATCACTCTGACTACTATATGGAAAATGGGTTAAGTAGCCTTGGTGAGCAATATGGTGGCTTTGATCATGATGCTAGCAATGGAGATTGTGAGGAAATTAAATATTTAATTTGGGAATGGAATCAGTGGGAACTGATAATGGAGTAGACTAGAATATAAGGTAAATAGTAAAACAAAGAATGACTTCTGAATGAAATGGCCATTTCCTGATAGACTGGAGTGGAACAATGTTTTAAAAGGTATTATGGCAAATAGAAATGGAGAATTCAAGTTTGGATCAATTAAATTTGTTTTGGCATGAGATTTTCCAATGGAGGTATCAGGTAGGCAACTGCGTACATATGACCAAAGTTCATGGGTAACATGTGCTGGAGATATAAATTTGTGAGTCATCACAATATGGATGCCATTTAAAGGCATGGATTTGAATATAATCTCTTAGTGAAAGCATATGGAGAAAGGCAAGTGAAGATCCAAGTTTGAGCCTTGCACAACATCAAAGCATGGGAGTTAAGAGCAAAGCCAGTAAAGGAAATTGAGAAGGATCAGTTATGAGAAAGGGGGAAATGCATAAAAATCATATAACGTAGGCATTATTAAGACTTTCTAAAACAAAGGTGTGGTCAAATCTGCCATTTCTGTTGAGACACTAAGTGAGATGACAGAAAAAAGAAGTATTTACCGAATTTGGTAACATGAGAGGCTCTTAGTGTTTTTGAAAATAGTGTTGAAGACAGAATCTGGACTGAGGAGGGTGACACATGAGTTATAGCTAAAGAAATATGTGCCTTTCCTTGGGGAACTGAAACTACTGAAGACGATTCCAGAAATAGAAAAATACCTGAAAAAGGTGTGCATTACGTGGGAGATTTTTTAAAGAATGTGAGACATTAAAGCTGGTTTTATATTGATGGAACTATCCTATAGGAAAAGAGAGATTTATGATGTACTGGAATGAAATCATAGCCATAGGCATGAATTCTTTCAGTTGATGGAGAGGAATGGAATCCACAGCACACATGGGAAAAAATGGACTTTAATAGGAGGATGATCCATTCTTTCATCTTGACATGAAGGAAAAGGAGACAGAAATTTCAGGAACAGGTAGCTTTGCAGATAGGATAGTAGGAAGATAAAGAATTGGAGATTCCTTAAGTGGAGTATGAATAGGGAGAGGGAGAGAGAATTGTAACAACAGATGAGTCGATACAGTGTATGAAATAGTTAAGCACGAATATCAAACTAATAAAGAAACTATAGCTGACTCAACATTCATTGATTTCAAGCGTGGCTAGAAATGTGGTTGTGAAATGCCTTTTCAGGTTAAGGAAAGACAAATGCTGTGGTTTATCCATGGTTTTGGTTTGGCTTGAGAATATAACTGACAGAGAAAGAGGTAAGTGGTTGTAATATAAACCACAACGTCTAATCTAGAGACTAGGGAAATAAGGAGACAAGGCTGATGGACTACAAGTTGTGGGGTAAAAAAAAAAAAAAAATGGGATGTCTCAGTGGGGTCAAAGGGTTATAGCTGAGGAAGCAGTTGGACAAGTGAGTTGGAAAGTTAAGAGGTAAAGGTCAAAGTAAAGGAAGCAATTTCTAATGAACACTATGTGTTATCCTAATCTTAAATCTTCCCTACTTCATCTGTTAATGCAATTGTGATTCATTTATGAATCCCTGTTTTATTACTTCCTCTTTGCCTCAACTAATTTGGCTATTTTTATCCTATTGCACTGTATACATTTTTGTCAGCAATTTAAAATAACTTTTTGGAACAAAGAAAGGCATTGCTTAATTTGCACATTTCAATACACTTTTTTTATAGCATGGTTGTTAGATCTATTGTCATCTCAGTCTCTCTTCTCTGAATAAATTTCATTTATTTTCAATACCCTTAATAAAATGAAATCCCCAGAACTGAACATAATCACCTAGAGATAGGTGAAAATGTCACAGTCAGCAACTAGAAGAGCCAAGACTAAGAGACAGATCTCGTATTCCTGCTCCAACTATCTCTTGACCTGCATAGTGAACTACTAATAGAAATAATTCCAAATATTTACTGAGTGAGAACCTTCTTCCAACATAGGGCTTAATACTTTACAAGGTTCATTGTATTTGCTTCTCACAAATAAATATATGAGGTAGATATTATTAGCCCATTTTAAAGGTAGAAAAACTGAGGCTTAGAAAAATTAACTTTTCTAAAGTCACACAGCTAACTAGAAGACCACATAAAACTTCAAGTAGTTAATCCCTCACAGTCCACTCTCCATATATCTATGTTCTATTTGCCTTCTATTTGTACACTTAAGTGGTATTTTCTTCTTTTAACAACCACTCATGTGTTCATATTGAGTTTATAATGACTTCAAATTCCTTGTTACCCTTCAAATGCAATCTATTAGCTTCTTCTCCTTGTACAGTTCCAGAGACATAATAGGTACCTAAAAAATATTTGATTCACTGATGTTCTGCTCCATCAGTAGATTGGATGAACCATGTTCTCATATCTCCATTCCAATAATTAATTAAAACATTGATTAGAATAGGACTGGAAACTTCTTTCCATCATTCTTCTAACATGAATGTTTAATTATGCCTATTTTAAGTCCATATAATATACTATCTCCAGCATACATTGTTCATTTTGTCTACAAAGATAATGTGAGAGGCTGTCAAAAATAATAATCAAGCTAGATTTTTTTCTTTATAATACTCACTTGATCTGTCTATCTAGGAAGCATAGACAAATTAAAAATGAAATTAATTTGACATGACTTATTTTAGTGAACCCATATTGGTTTCTATTGATCATTGCTAGCTTTTCTGAGAATACACAGGCCATCTTGATAATTTTTAATTCCATATATTTATGGCCAATATGTGCAGAAGTCATGTTTCTCCCTTTTTGCTTTTCCTAATATTTGTAATACCTCTTGTTAACATAGTTAGTCCCTCTTTGATTTCTTTTTCATTCCTTTGTGTGTGTGTCTGAAAATTCTTTCACTACTAATTGAATTCAGTTTTACTTTTTACTTTCTGGTTCCATAGACTATAAAGAGTTCTCCACACAGATCCCCAAAGTAGACCAATACATGTAGAGTGATTTGGGGTGCCAGTGAGGCACTGATATTCCCTAATTTCCCTCAACATTTTTACATACCATGGTTGGTAGTTTTTATTCTACCATTGGGACATCTTTTTAGCTTTTCAGTGTATGGTTTGCATAGAGTAAAATCTCTTAAACCTTGAGAATGAGAAATATAAGATAAGCTTTGGAGAGTTAATCCCTAAAATGAACATATAATCATGTGTGTATGTAATTATCTTCAAAAGAATTGAAGAATTGAATGAAATTTTACAGTAGCATGATTAAATGGATTAGCATATTTCCAGTAAGAATATATGACAGCACTGGGGATGGAGATGGTGTGAGGTTGGTCTACAAAGGAAGCAAAAAAAAAGTAAGTTCCTAAAGGAATATGCAGTTTGTAACACCTTGAATCTCTGTCAAAAGGAGAGAGATTCTTTTTTTTTCATTCTTTTTAATAATTGATAAAAATGTATATATTTTTCATGTACAACATGTTTTAAAGTATGTGTACATTGTGTAGTGGCAAAATCAAGCTAATTAATATATGTGTTACTTGACATACTTATCTTTTTGCATGTCAGAACAATTAAAATTTACTTTGTTAGTAATGTCAAGTATACAATACAATGTTATTAGCTATAGTTACCATATTGCACACTAGATCTCGTGAATTCACTCTTCCTATTTAACCAAAATTTTTTAACCATTGACCAAGATTACCCCAATGCCTCCATACCCTTGCCTCCAACCCCTGGTAACCACCATTCTACTCTCTGTCTATAAGTTCAAGTTTTGTAGATTTCAGGTGTTAGGTAAGATCATGTGGTATATATCTTTCTGTGTGTGACTTATTTCACTTGGCAGAATGTCTTCCAAGTTCATCCATGTTGTCGGAAATGACAGGATTTTCTTCTTTTTAAAGGTTGAATAGTATTCCATTCTGTATCTATACCACATTTTCCTTTTCCATATATCTGATAAGGAGTTAATATCAAAAATATATAAGGAACCCAAACAACTCAACAGCAAGAAAATAAATAGCCCAATTAAAAAGTGGCAAACAGCCAAAATAGGTATTTCTCAAAGGAAAACATACAAATGGCCAATAAGCATATGAAAAAATGTTCAACATCACTAAATACCAGTGAAATGCATATTAAAACCATAATGAGATATCACCTTACATTGGTTAGAATGGCTACTATTAAAAGACAAAAGATAACAAGTGTTGGCAAGGATATGGAGAAAAAGAAACTGTCCTACATTGCTGGTGAGAATGTAAATTATTACAGCCATTGTAGAAAACAGTATAGACATTCCTCAAAAAAAATAAAAATATAACTACCATATCATCCCACAATCCCACTAATGTGTATATATATCCAAAGAATATAAAATCAGTATGTCAAGGAGATATCCACACTCTCATGTTCATTACAGCATTATTCACAGCAGCCAAGATATGGAATCAACCAAAGTGTCCATCAACAGAAAGAGATTCTGATTCAATGAACTTTAATATTTCTGGTTTTATTGGAAAACCAATCATACCCATTGGAGTTAACAAGTTATCTTAGTCTTACCAGTAAGCATTTTATTAATCCAACTTCCTCTTTTTAAAATCCCCAATCATGATAGGATTTCCTAAATATGTTTAATATTATTTTACAGATAGCTTACTGACAGGGAGAAAATATGCTAACCACACAAACATATTTGTTTCAGTTCTTGGAAATTAATTTATCATCTTAAATTAAAATCTTGGTATTGGGCTAGGAAAATATGATACCCTCACAAAACCATTTCATTTCACTGGGCACGGTGCTATAACTTGAAATGGAGTATAGCATAGAGCTAGTAAATAAGATGTTTTGGTGATCACAGTATTGTATCTAGAAGGGTTCATGTAATTTATTTTCGATTATGGAATTTGACAGAAAGTTATATGTCATCTATTGTCCTGGGAATATAAAAACAAGTGTACATTCTCCACATTCTCTCATTCCCTTCTCCAGCACACATAGAAGCCATGTATTCCAGGTATGGCTACAAATTTGAAGAGGTAGGCAAAATTCAAATTATGGCCTCACTAAGGAAACTGAATTGTATCCTATAGGTAGGGAACCACTGAAAGATATAAGCAGGCAGTTAAAATATTAGAGTATCATTTTAGAAGCAGTACACCAGTCATAGTATGGGAAATGAATCTGAGGGAGAACAAATGAATGGAGTGGGGAATTGGAGACACATAAGAGAGAAATGATGAAAACCTAAAGCAAAAAAGTGGAATTGGTCATGGACATGTTGGATGAAATTTAGAGCTGTTAGGAGAATAAAATTGACAGGATTTTGTAACCAGTGGAATGAGAATTAAAAGTCAAGGATAATGCTACTTTTTTGACTTAGGCAGCTGACTGTATAGTGGAACAAACTGTTATATAAAAGTAATATAGAAGGAGGTAAGGATCCTGTTTCAGTTTCCTATAAAGTTGTAAGTTTCTATTTTTATTTTCATCTTTGCATTTATATAGCCAATGTGAATTTTCAAACTACTTTCAAAGACAATATTTTTTTTTACTCCAAGCCTCATCATCTTCTTAAAAATCATAATTCCATATTACATTTAATGAAAATATTTCATACCTATTTGTCCATATCAGTTTCACTTTAATATCTTATTTTTTTAATTCTCTATATCAAGAACTATACCTGTTAACTTTTCACTCCTATGCTCAACCAAATCCATAAGTTCATGCAAAACCTAGATCAGAGTCACATATACTTGAGCCTTTACTGCATGTTACCTTCAATTTCCATAGAAATTCTGTCAGCTCCAGCATTAGTGAAAATATAGTTGTTTGAAGTCTGTAGAACACCCACAACAAACTGTGAGCAAAAACACAAAAATTTTGACTCTTAATCAAATTTTCCTAGTTTAATACTGACATAACCTTAAGCTCAAAATTTTCACAGCTAGAATTAACTGTGTCATGCAGAAATCATTTATCAGTTATCATCCCCCAATTCTGCATCTATTTACTACAACTTTTAAATTAGACCTCATCTTCCACCATCACTCATCAGGAATGTCTCCATTGACCTTCCTGATCAGGTTGACATTCCCCATATATATGATAGCAAAGATCTCTGTTACCATCCCTTTGGAATCATTATTAGGGTGGAAATTTTTCATTTTCTTTTATCATACTTTAATTACTATTTGTTTCCCCTACCGGACTGTAAGCCCCTTTATTTCTCCTCACTGTAATATTTCTCAGTGATTACCAGCATAGCTTAGCATTTAAAGTATGTTAAATTAATAAATGAATAAAATATTTTGCTTTTTGTTTTCTAAATCATCATCCTATATTATCTGAGCTTATCTTCTTGTTTCTTCTCTTATTTTTCATTGATAATTTTTTTGCTATTCTACTTTTAGCTGTCTTTATTAGACATTAGCATACTTATTAAAAATGTAATTGTGAATACTTTTTAAAGCGTGTATGGAAACTCTATCAAAAAATGATCTTTGAAAGCTTTTAGCTCTTATTAAATTCAAGGAATCATTTAATAGCAGAAAAAGGTGATGCAACAGCCTCTAGGACCTATCCTCAGCAAGATATTGCAAAATGACTTAAGCTATTGACTCTAACAGTTCTGTATTTTTATCCTTCTTTTCAGGAACCTCTAAGAAAAGAGGTCAGTTTAGCCCCATTTTATTTTTTAAAAAAAGAATTTAATGTTCTTGACAGGTATCAGATTATAAGTCCTTAGAGACAAAGGTTTCCTGTTTGCCAACAGAGCATTTATAACACAGACAGTTGTAGGTGGTTTTCCTTCATCTTCCCCAGCTTCTTAACTTATCCACAGACCACAGCCCTGACCCACAGAGAGCAACCCAGATGCAGGAGAGTAATTCAGTCTTCTGGCTAGTAAGTCAGTGACTCCTTAGCCCATTCTCTCTACAGGGGTAGCAGCAAACAGATCATTGGCTCTTAAATTGGATGAGGTGGTTGTAGGATGGAATCCAATGCTTAAAGCAATGTAGTTCCAAAAGCATTGTGGGGACAATTTTATATTCCTTTTTGCAAGTATTGGAGAGGTTGGATTCCAGCATGTTGTCACCACATTACACTGATGTTTCTTGTGGAGGTCTGTGTGATGTTACACTTCGTTCCCTGTAAAGTGGATGAAGATGTTCAACACATTACACAAAAGTTACTGAGCAGGCATACAAAAAGAACTCAGTCTCTTTTTATTGTTCTCTTAATGTTATTTTTGGTGCTTTCAAAATCCTATTAAATTTGTTTTAATGGTCTCAAAATTCAGTGTCAGAATTGTCCTTTTTCCTACTTAAAGTGTTCTGATTTTTTAAAATGGATTACTTAAAGCTGCTATGACATAAAACATAGTGGCCTACAAAATGTTCCTTTCCTCTTCAAGCATTTTCCATGCATTAGTATCATTAGTCAGTCTTCAGAATTTTCTGGGGAAGTTCCAATAGCCTTCTTGTCAAATATCTCAAGAAACTCTAATGATACAGCTAGTGTCATATGATGTATCTCAAATGACCTTTGAAGACCTAGGAAGAATGGTTGGAGATGATTCTCCTATACAGGAGATTTCCTGGCCCATGATAATGATAACATCACCACCATTTAAAGATTTTCAGGGCATCTTTTTATCAAATCAGCCTTCTGCTTTAGTCCAGCAACATGAAGAAGGTGACGATCCAGCATGGGTGCATGGTCAGCATGAGTCTGGTCTGGATGGTCAGGATGGTGACTGGTAAAATTAGCACCACCCATGGTGGCTTGTTATTCTCACCACCAGCCATATCACTGTAGCAGCAACTTTGCCCAACAGTTCATCCCATTGGACCTCCACCATACTCTCAGGTAGAGCTTCATTATGAGTATTAAAATCTACTTTGGTAGATTTTTCTTCAATTGGAACATTGAAGGGAACAAATATCCTCCATCAGGCTTAGTCATAGAAGGTGAGTCTTTACCTGACTCTCTTTACAACATCAATACCATCTATCAATTTTTCAGTCATCTTGGAAAAGCAGATCAGGGGCTCTTAAATTGAATGATGTGCTGGCAGGATGGAATCCAATGCTTAAAGCAATGTAGTTCCAGAAGGATTGTGGGGAAGATTTTATATCCCTTGTTCCAAGTATCTGAAGGTTGGATTCTGGCATGTTGTTACCATTTTCAACCAAAAACTGGCACCAATATGTTTGATTTTTCATTGTAGATCATTTTCTTAATGTGGTTACTGATGCTTTTATTCATTTTCTTTTATCTTCTCTGGACATATGGAGGATGTAAGTGCAATACATTAATATTAATAAAAACACTAACAATGTGTTTAAAAGGAAGGGCATTTTCACAGAGTTCTAGCTGGCTACTTTTTTAGACACCCTTTTTACACTCCCCATTAACCTCTTCAATAATCAGGATAATCCACTGAGCTGTGCTTGTAATCATGTTTTAACAAATATGTTGGGTTCTGGAACCTCAGTGATAGCCTCATAGTATGTGCTAATTTTAAATTTCCCCAGGAAGATATTAATGACATACTTAGTTTCACCAAAACCCAGGTATATTCAAAGGATTTGTTTTCATCTCTGTGACATCTCTCTCAAACCCTTATTGTTCTTATTAATTATATCACTTTTGTAGATCAAGTGGTCAGTAGTGTTGGACTTGTTAGAACCCATGTGTCCAATGACTATGGTGTTGATACATGTCTTTTCCTCACCCATTTTGATCTGATTTCCACGGTACTTGAACTATGGCCGAGGACATATTGTAAAAGGCTTATCTATACTGAATGTTAGGGAATATAATCTGTAAACTGTTGTTGTATTGAAAATTGTCCATTGTTGCTTAGTGGCATGCTCATTATCGGATTCTCTGTAATAACTAAAGTTTCTATCAGGAAATCAAAAATTTAAAAATAACCTCCATAACATATTTTGATTATGAATTGATAGATGTTAAGATATTCTCCCTAGATGTCTTAAGTGTCATCCTTGTATCAACCTGGAATAATCTCAAAGCATATGAACACAGAAAGAAGTAAATATTTATTGAGCACTCTCCTATACTGCAGTCATGGCATTGGGTGCTGGAAATGTGGAAATAAGACGTCATCCCAAACCTCCCAGCCCAGTAATACACATTGAATTATTCTGTTCATTCAGTGGGCAGCCCTCACTATTCTTTTTCCTTACAATGGATGCTGACACAAATTGCACAAGGAAACTGATGAATAAAAACAAAAGAGACAAATGGCAAAAAAATATTTGAAGTACTTTTTCTTGGGCTGGCTCTTCTCCAAATGACAAGTGATAATTATTAGATAAATAAATGAGACCTTACTGAAACAACTGACTTTCTCTGATTAAAATACCACTCAGAATAATGACATATTGCAGAGGGAACCACCTTTCCTCTCTTCATGCTCACTACTCTCTTGTTGAGTTATCATTCAGTATTGGGTAGAGAAGCAGCTAAATGCACAAAGTTTAGGGTCAAATGAAAATTACCCAAAGCTTTATGGGTAATTAGGTTGGGTTATATCAGGCAAGGGAGTATTCATTAGTTACAATGCAAACACTATGTGGTTACTAGACATTCACATCCCGGCATGGTTCCTAGTTCAGCCCATAATTACCTATTCACCAGATGATCAGTTTTGCAGCCGGGTGAAGAAGGAATCCTCAGGAAACACTGTCATGTAACCCTGGAAACATGGTGACTAGCAGAGCAAGTGGACTAAGCAAAGTCTCATTATTTCTGGAGGGGAAAAAAAGACACTCTTTGGAATTTCCGTACCCCTAGAGAGAATCTCATGAATCATTTGGGTAAGAAGTCTCCTACATGTGATTTAAACGAGTTTGTTTATAAGCAGCCTTTTGCTTTAAAATATTAAGACTAGTGATTATCATCACCGTTATAGATTCATTTCCTCAAATGTAGAATGCATTTCAAATCGAGAGTCACAATATAAAATCCAAATTCTGCCAGAAGGTGGTATATTAAACTGGTTTCAGCTAATCATTTAGGTAAGCATTTAAGTACACACATCCCAGGTTTCACAGGACAGTCCTGGTTTACACTCCTGCCATGGCATGATAATGAATAGCACCCCTGTTCACTCTCAGTCTGAGTTAGATGATGATAAATGATAAGACCTTTCATTCTAAGTCTAGTCAGGATTAGTGCTTTCAAACAACAGAAATAGCTCTGGCCAATTTAAGCTTTTGGAAAGAGCATCTGATTGGTGGAACTGTGACCATATATTCAAACTATAGTTGCCAGGGATCTGAGAGACCAACCAGATGGATCTTAGTCAGAGTGCTGTCTCCAAACAAGGGTTTCTGGGCAGACTAACCGAACCAGAAAAAGGATTCAGAAGCTGATGGCTAAAAAAGAAATTAAAACAAAACTTCTCTTCCTTCTGGCTAATGCCTGATGTATTAAATTATAACTTCCTGATGACAATATGTGTCTCATAAGGACATAAAAAGACATTAATAAAATGGGAGAAAGAACCCCAAACCAATAAATTCCTTCTTCTTCATAATGTTGCCTAGAAACACACTTCACAACTCTGATCGGGGCACTAAGCTCTGTAAATGGTTAGATCTCTTAAATTCATTGGTAGACCATTCAGATTTCATTTCCATAATATATGTGGATTATTCTAATATTGCTAGTACATTGGTTTAACAAGCACATATGGTAGCTTTGTAAAATAGAAAGAATGCTATGGTTTAAGTTTTCAACAATTTTTAGCTTAAAAATGTTTATGTGTGAGTGTAAAGCTACAGTTTGATTTTTAAATGCAAAGTGTTGTTTTCCTAAATTAATGACCTCTTTATTGATAGACAATTGGAAAGAAGATCAGAGACCATCAATGTTACTTTGGGAGGAAAACAAGCTCAGTTAATAGATGGTAATGGAAAAAAACTTGTCCCATGTTATATCAAAATTGTTGGTAGAAAGATAACCATTATCTACTACTTAAAGTAACCATTTGCCTTATAATAAAATTGGTGAAAAATGGTGAAATACACATCACAGGACACTCAAGAAAGAAACTTTGATTTTTGCATGATAAGGAAGTATAATACATGTTTCTCTCAAAATAACTTAAGATCTCCTCAACAGACGCATATTCATGCAGTACACCCACAGAACAAAGAAAATAAGACTGTGTTAATCCCTAGTAATTTAATAGTGATTTGGTAACTGAACTATCTTTGTTCTGTTCACTAAATCTTTATTTAACCATAGTCTGGGAGCTGAAATTCTGCTCACTTTAACATCTAGAAGGGTAGTATGACTGTAATATATCTTGGATTAATATTACATCCTGACATAACATTAAATATGGTTCAACTCTCATTTTAAAGCCTTAAAACAAAGATAACGATGCCATATGTGAACTTATACCTGGCCCCACATACTATTTAAAACAAAACACATCTTTCATGAAAGTGTTTTCCTCTCCCAGGCCTGCTATAACTACACTTAAACATGCTATGTCTTTTCTAAATGTTTTTCCCTTACCTCTGTATTTCTTGATTGATGATGAAAACAAACTTCAGAGACACATTAAGAATGATTCCCATATAGATTTTGCTCTGTAAAATAAATGCCTAATCACAGCAGGACTATTTGTAAGTGATTTATTCAAATAGAAAGAAAACAGTAGAATCTGTCTTGCCATTGAAAGTCCTTCAGAACATAAGCGATGGCTAATTGTATGCTCAAAAACAAAACAGAACAAAAAAAGTTCTAACAGCAGAACATGCTCCATTCAAATTGGGAACTGATGAGTTCCATGCCAATAAAATAAACACATTTCACTGTTTATTAAAATCTTCACATGATCAAAAAATCAAAACAATGTCAATACTAAGTAACATTTTAGTCAGAATAGGACTTGCTTAAACATGTGGGGTTAGTGTAATATGTTATATATCATTATACTGCAAAAGGTATAATTTAACCCAGTATTTAAGTAAAACAATCTTATGATTTTAAGTTTAGAGCGTAGAGATATATAGATATGGAGTAATAAAAGGCACACCATTTATTACTTTGGGTTACCAGATCAATGATCAACTTGAACAAGTTACTTGAAATTAGGTTAAAGTCAAATTTTCTCTAAATAGTTAAAGTATATAATTTATAATAAATTCTTTATATACTCAAAAGTGTCTACAACTTCAGAGCACACTATGTTTAGTGATCAATATGGAAAGAAACAGGATAATTTGTGTGTATTATGTACTCACTAAATGCCTTTATAACAATCCTTTTACTTATATGGAAATGGAAGTACTTCAAATTTCCACAGAATTTTACCACCTATTTCCAACAAAAAAACTGAAGCACAAAATTACATACTTTTTAGTATGATATATCAGCGAATTTAAACAATACGTACTACTTATTGCATAGGTCACCAGTGAAGTTCTCCAAAACCAAAGTTGGGATTTAAGAGTTCTGTGCTCCGTGTTCTGCCACAGATTGCTAGAACATTCTATTCATTAGATAATATGTCAATTGCAGTGTATAATAATCCCATGTGAGGCTAATTATTTAATGAGAGATCATAAATACAAACAGAAATTATCTAACGGTGAATCCACACAAAAACTTCCAACCAAATACCTGTTCAATTAAAATATGCCATTCCAAAGCCCAATATCGATTTCAGGGCTCTCTTCACTATGAATATCTAATTAGCTTAATAGCCGATCTTATTTAAAATGCTTTATGCTTTTCATTTTTCCTTGACTAATGTATATCTGAAATTCTAAATCCCATAATTATATAAGTATGATTTCAGGTTGGATGAAATATAGCCAGAATTCCTTCCAAAGATGCCACTAATAAGAGAGACAAATAATGGATACCACACCATGGACAGCTCGGACAACCAGGTAATAATTACTTTCATGAATTGTATTATATGCATAAAATGTAGATGCTTGGGTAATATATATGTATATATAGTAAAAATCAATTTATGTTGAATTTCACAGAGAACAAATGATTTAAATTTTAAGAAAAACAGTGTATGTGACCAAAATACAATTTGTAGAAAGTATAATAACATGCTAGATCTAAAAAAAAAAAAAAAAAAAAAAAATTTCTCTAGTAGGTTTCACATTATGCTATACCAAAAAAAAATTAAAAGATAAAATCTTTTTTCTCTCCTTTTTTAAAAATTTTTTGGTTTTCTGCAAAAATTGACCCCTCCCTGTATGTACACTACTTCTTATATAGCCAAGACTTCCCTCTTGTGGCTGGTTGATGTCAATATATACTTCTTTGTCTTTTAAGTGACCACTTTCTTAAATTATTTCAGCAAGGAAACTGAAAAGAACAAAATTACATAGTTTAAGATACATGAAGTCAAAGATAAATAGCATCTAAATTGCATAAGCTTATCAGATTCTTTGAAACATTTTAGAATTTAAATTTTTCCAGTTAAATTTTCAATATTCTAACATTTGGTTTAAGACCTTCACCTTCCTGAGTATTAATACCCTACCTCTCTGCTCCTGGCTTACATTTCTTGGGATGTTGCTTTATCAAAAACACTTAAATAACTTCTGGAATTAAATATTTTCTATGTTCTTCAGACTATTTTTTCAGCCCTACTTTAAGTAAAAAAAAAAAAAAAAAAAAGAAAAAATGAAAACAATGTGCTTTTAATTAACAGTGCTTCAAAAAAAAAAAAAAAAACCCTGATTTTCCTGAAATTTAAGATTTACCAGGTAGGAATTAGAACTGAGAAGAAAAACTTTAACCTTTAAATCACTATTACTTTGAGTCAGAATAAAAACTTCTTTTGTAACTAACAAAGTAAAATGATAAAATTTAGGAGAAATGAAGAGAAATCGAGGACCTACTCTATATGACTTACTTTACTATTCTTGTATCAGTCAAAACTCTGTGAATATGTTACTAACTTATATCTCATAGATGAGGTAATTGCTGTTTTGATAATTTCCATGAATAACCCCCAGCCTGGAATGTTCACACTTTTCACAATTGTTATATTAGTTTTGCTAAACAATCTTCTCATTTTGGGGGCTATGCAGTTTCACTCTCAATTCAAAAGTAGTAATGTTCCAATAAAGAGGTTAAATAGTTTTGTCAAAAATACAGAAAAAAATCCTGGTCCAGCTAGGAAAAAAAAAAAACTGTGTGGATTCTTTACCTCACAGGAAAAATATTAAAGATACATCTCGTGTTTGGCAATAGACTTTACCCCTTTCTACCTGAGATGACTATTTCTTAGATGCTGTGAAAAAACACCTAACTGGAGTAATGTAAAAATAGCAGAGGTGTGGCAACTTTGCTTGCTATGAGATTCGAAAGTAGTGTGCTTTATAATAAGAGCAAATACAAAATATTTTAAACAATAAAATTGCAAAGAACTAGACATACTATATTTAAAGATTTCTATAAAACTAAAGTTTAGAGATGGACACAATCCATGAAAAAAGACATCTGAATTATTAAGCAGTTTGTCAGCATTTGCTATTTCAGGCTAGAAGGCTAGTTGCTGCACCTCTTCTTTAATAAGATTTAAGAAAAAATCACTTTAACAACAGAAAATGTTTGCCGCAAGGATTGGTATATCATTAGCTATCATATGTGATGAATCCTAAAACGTAATTACCACAATTTAGAAGATTCTTCCTTTTGAAAACCGCAAAGAAAAAAAAAGAGGCCGATTTGAAAATATTTTAAAATAAAAATGAAATTGTTCTTCTGAGAATAAAATATTCAGAAGATACTTCTTCTGAGTATCCTATAGGAATTAGGATGTTTAAAAAAAACTGTTGTATAGTCAACTGCAAAGTTGTAACAGATCATCATTGATGGTTCTCAAGTTTATTTTCTTTGCAACAATCTGTTTCCAGTGATCCACAATTAGAGCTATGCTAGGCATGAATAAATATGTAAGAGAGGTTGAAATCTGCCATTATTTAAAATGTTATTTTTCTCTATATTTTAATGTGCAAGAAGTGATCTGAGAAAAGATTTGCTCGCTAATGCTGGCAGAGGTTTGAAGTTAACAGCTAACATGAAAACTTCCTTTACATTGTTAGAGCAAACTATTAATATCTTAGAGGTTTTGTTCTTCAGAGCTGAACATGCTTTTTGAGTTTCAAATTGCTTGAGTTATCTTTAATTCCATTAGAAATAAAGCATGAGACAGTAAAAACTGTTCTCTCTGAGAAATACCATCTTTCTTAATTCAGTGTCATGGAGAATCTTTCAGAGAAATATCAAGGGTTGTCAAATGCTGCTAACCCAATGGGCCATATTAGATTTAAACCATGATGCATACTTCTGTTGAAAGCAGTATTATATTAGTAGAGCATACAATAGACTTGACTACAGAAGACAAATCTGGACATATATTTGTCATAAGGTATGCACTCACAAGTTCTCTCTTCATTTCAATTGTCATAAACTACCAAATGCATCTTACTGAACTCCCTTTGGTTAAAAAGGAGGAAAAAAGATAGATATCTAATGCACACTATAATAAAGATATTTTTATAAAATAGGTCCTGCCTATAAGGGCTTAACTAGACATTAGATCATGAAATACCCTAGTTTTTAGTACTACAACAGTGACATATATATTACCGATTCCAAATTTTAGCTTAACAATTCTATTGTGGGGGGAAAAAAGTTTTTTGGTTTGTTTGTTTTGTGTTTGTCATACTTCACAACCCTATTTCAAAGCTTCAAACTATTTTTTCTTTATATACTCTTGGCTACTTAGATTATCCTCCAGTTCATGTTTTTTGTAATTAAGCCTCCTGATATGTAAAAGAAATAATGAATCTGTTCTGTCCTCAATAGTGTGATTCATTTTTTGAAAAAAAAAAAAAATAGAAATAATTACAGAAAAAAATACTATATCAAAAAAGTAAAAAATTACCATGGAAAAACTAAGAAACCAAAGAGCTAAGAAAATAAATCAGAAAAAGGTTTCATGACATAAATCAAATTTGAGAAAATATTAATAATACAGAAATTTTATATAGTGTATTATATTTTCTAAGTTTATTTTATTTTAATTTGTTCACAACTCTTTAAGCTAAGACATATATCCATTTTATTATAATTTTCTTATCTTTTTTAAGTTGTAAAAGTAACTTGGAATGTATATCCATTTTAAAGAAATTAAATTTGTAAATTGTTGTAAGCTTAGGCACAATCAAGGGCAATGAAATTAAAATTCAAGACTGGTGGGTTCGCATTTACTAAAACTATGAAACCAACTATGTGTTCCTGAGTAAGTGTATGACACCATTTTTTAAAAATCTATAGCAATACCGTATCCTTAGAGACTATGATACATAAAATGACATTGAAGAAATTGAAAATGCTTATTCTGAAGAAAAGAAAACTTTCAGAAGATAGATTTGGAAGGGCTGTATTGTTTAATAGATCTCTTTCTCTTTTTCCAAATGGCTGAATAATGATCATCTGGAATCAGTCACAAGGGAGTCCATGTAGGCTCCAATGTCTAACGATTTGTTTCCTAGAAGGGAGAGCTTCCCATTGCTGGCAGTATTCACTGTCTAATCATCTGGGAAAGAGCGAAGATTTTCAAACTAGGCTTCTGGAGTCAGAGTATTGGGTACAAACCCCAATTCTACCACTGCGATTGTAAGCTTAAGCCCTGGGAATAACAAAAATATCTACCTCCTTAGGTTGCTGAGGATTAAATGAGATAAGACATTAAAAGCACGTAACACAATTGGCTTTTCATACACAGCATAGTAAGAGATCAGTAAATTTAAAGTAGTATTATTTCATATATACATAAACTCCCTTCTGTCTAGAAGGCATTTATAAACTACTATATATTAAGCAATGAGGTACCACCTAAAGTATAAAGACAAATAGGACAGTTCCTGCTTTTGAGGAGCTTATTGTTCTCAAATTAAATGAAATGCTAAGTCATTTCAATATGGCCTGATATGTGCTAACCAGGGATTGTGGGAACACAGAAAGGCAGGCACTGGACTCACCTGAATTTCTAAGTAAGCTTGCTCTGCAGCTGCTAGAATGTCATCCAAAGGATTCATGGCTCTACTTGCTTTCTTTCTATGTGCCCCAGATTTTTGATTGGAATTGGCTGTTTCCAAATTATCTAGGTTGACAATTTCTACAGATGGCTAATCTCATCATTATTTTGTTTCTACTTCACATGAGTTTCACTGTTACAAAGTAGCCTTATGCTCAATAATGGCTTCAAATTTTCTGCAAAAAAATCTTTAGAAATGAGGTTGAAAGTTAGGAGTAGAACATTTATCTGAAAGCTATATTTGTTTAGCAAGCATATCAATTTTTAAATTATGATGTCTTCTTTTATTGAAATGGGTTTGGAAGAAGTGATAATAGGGATCAAAAACCCCATAAGCCATTCTTTGGTGCCACCACTGATGGGTTTATAATATAAAACACAACTTAATCATTTTTTGTATTTCTTGAAATATCACTTTATTCAAGCTGAGATCAAAAAAACTGTAATTTTGACAAAACTACCATAGTGCCCACAATTTGTCATTAACATGATAAAGTATTATTTCTGCTTCAAGATCCATCTCCACTGTTTCCTTTTTTCAGAATCTTTGTATTCTTCAAATACCCATCAAATACCATGTCCTCTGATTGTTATGAATAAACGGGTCTCTTCTTTTATGAAATACCATTTTTATGTTTTAATGCAATTTTTATTTTTAATATAGTTGTTTGTAGTTTTCTTCTTTTTTTCTGAATCTTACTAATCTATGCATCATTCACAACCCCTAAAATTGTACTTTGTCCTAAGGGCTCCATAAACATTTGGTAAATAGTGAAGTTAAATAGCCATTGCTTATCTCAATTTAATAGTGAAAGAGGGAAAAAAGTAGCGATAGCAAATATTAATAATTTTAATGTAATTCTAGCTTTAAAAATCCTCACAATATAATTTGATCTCAAATAATGTGGTTCATAAAAATGACTAGGTTTATATTTCTATCAAATTCCATTGTTATGCGATTGCTAAATTGCAACTCAGTAGCCAATATCCTGTGTTTCAATCTTGCCCTTTGACAAAGCTTTATAAAATGTTGTGGCTCATAGAAAATAAAAGGGCATTATCAAAATCATAGAGCTAACAAATAAAAGCAGCTCATTGGCACATACTTTTGAACCAACATTTCATTATGTTAAAAAGGTTCCCAGGTCATTCTAATATACATTAGAGAGGACCATTCCTTTTCTTAAGGAATTGATATCTCCTAAAAATTAAGTTATACACAAATTTTAAATTTAGAAAATTAATAGCAAAAAATAAGTAAAATAAAGATGTCTAAATCATTTAAGAATTGCTTTGCAACAAACTATTTAAAAGCCTATTGCCTCCAAAGAAATTTTCCAATTTTGACATTTGAACAATTAGTTGGCTACTATAATTCCTACAGAGAATACTTATAACTGTGATGGCAAGTTTGTGATGAGTTTTAAAAGCTTCAAGACTTTAGCTGGCCTAAGGACAGAAGGTCAGTATGTTAGAATGGAAGTTTATTAATAAAGCTATTTGCTCTAAGATAGTAGCTTCCCCATTGTTTCTTGCTTTCACCCTGCCTTCTCCATGCTACTTTCTCTATTTTATATTCTCATTTTATTTTATTTTAGTAATATTCACCTAAAGTAGCATTTATGTAAGTGGATTACATGAAACAATAGTTCCATGATATGTACTACAATAAGATGAAATCATTGTTACACAAGTCCTAGAAAACATTACATAATTCATTGTCCTCCTTAGAAATTTATATATTAGGGTATTACGTATATTTGAATATATGTCATGATATTAAAAATTTTGGCAAATCATACAGTAAAGAAACTCATTTAACTTGGTTAACTGTCATTTTTCAAATTTATATGACTTTCACCATGTTACTCTTACTAGAAATAATAAAATATAATATGATATATATAAAATATATAATATGTACAATAATATGCACCAGGGGCCACATTCAATATTTCACTTGCATTATATCACTTAATCATCACTACAATTCTAGGAAGCATGTACTATCCAAGTTTGCAGATGAGGAAATCAAAGATTTTCAAAATTAAGAATATACTAAAGTTGATAAAACTGGAAAGACTTGGGACTGGTCTGGTTCAAGGGTTCAATCTTCTAGCCACTGTGCTCTCTGTCTCAATGTAATTGCATGCTTTGATAAATATATTTTAGATTTGAGGGGAAAAGAGAGTGGCAGGCATGTTAGATTTTAAAATTATGTTATTGATTTTGAAAAATATTATTTGAAGAAAAGGCATGATACTAAAAAAGAAGCGAGACCCAAAAGAACCAAAAAGTGTTTTGATTATCCTGATGCATAACTCTCTGGGCTATATCAACTCTCTTTAGTAAGATTTCACCTTCCTTCTTATCTGCTTAAATATCTGCTTCACTAATCTTTTTATTTTATTAATTTCTGCCTTATGATTTTGATATCTTATTTACCATTGAGATTTACAAAATGCTGAATAATGTTTCAGTTGAAGGTCAAACTTAGTCTCCTTTCACACTTCTACTTGATAATTACCATTTCCATAAGATTCATTTATAGTTAATCAAGCTCAACAATTAGAAAGAGAAACTAAATAATAACATGGTAATTAATTTACATAACAAATTATTGGACTTTAAAAAGACTTAGGGATTCAGTTAACTTTAGTAAACTCTTACTTTTTGTTGGATATTATACCAGACAGGGATAAAAATTAAAGTAAGATGTGAATTCTGTCTTATGGAACAAGGATTCTAGTGGGAAAAAACAGTCATACAATAATTGAAATTCTAATGCTCTAATAGCATTAGAGCTAATATAGAGAGTGATAAACAGAATGAATGAAGTGTGCATAAAGAATTAGGGGACCATAGCAAAGAAAGTATCTCTCTCTGATTTTTGGATGATGAGTGAGTTAGTGAAAATGAAGAAGGTAATGGAAGACTGTGGTTCCAGCATGGAGAACAGCATTCACCAATCACAGATGTGAGAAACAGTCGTGTGTGTGTGTGTGTGTGTGTGTGTGTGTTCATGTGTTTGGATGGTAAACACTTCATGATTGTTAAGGTAGGAAATGATGAAATGTAAACTATGCAATAGCACCACAAAAGACTGGATAGGTAGATACAGATCAAACCACATATGTCTATTATATTGTGCCAAGAGATTCGTGAAATCCACTGAATGATTTTAAGCAGAGAACTAACATAGGTAGACTTCCATTTTGGATAGACTATGATGGCTTCAATCTGGGAAAAGATTTTCATGAAACATAATTGGTGATAAGACCAAACTGGACTTTGTCATGATTATTGAGGTGAAAGATGATGAGGGACTGAGTTAGAAAAGTGAAAGAGGAGCAAATCAATTCATGCAGAATTTAGAAGATAAAACTGGAAGATAGAGAATTGCATTTGATCTGTGTGCAGGGAGGGTATTATGAACTGAAGGTTGTATTCCCCACAAAATTCAAATGTTGAAGCCTAACCCACAGTGTGATGGATTTTGGAGGAGGGCGCTTTGGGGGCATTAGGTCTAGATGAGGTCATGAGGGTGTGGCTCCATGATGGGATTAGTGTCCTTATAAGAAAACTAAGAGAGACCAAAACTCTCTCAACTCTCTCTTTGCTATGTGAAAACACAATTAGTAGACACCATCTGCAAGCCAGGAACAGGGACCTCACCAGGAACCGAGCCACAGGCATCTTGATCTTGGACTTCTCAGCCCCCAGAACTGTGAGAAATAAATGTCTGTGGTTCCAGCCACTCAGTCTATGATATTTTTCTCAGCAGTTCGAGCTGACTAAGACAGAGGGCGAGAGTAGAAGCTGTCAAGTTTGACTCTCCCATTTCTGGGTTGTGTGAAGGACTAAATATTGGAGGCATAAACTAAAATGGAAAAAACAGGAAGAAGATTATGTCTGAAAGAAAGACAATGAATTTCATTTTGAGCATACTGAATTTGATGCAGGGATGTCATATGAGCAATTTCACATATACAGGAAGTGAAAGATACAGGACAAAAAAGAGGAAAAGAAGCAAAAGCTACTGTAAGATATAAGCATGTGTAGATGCACCTCAAATACCCCTAAACAGCTTTTCCTTCTCTATGCTTCACATAAAGTAAGATAAAATGTAGATTAGCTTTAAGCTAATTAAAAAGTAAGCAAATATTTTTGCATACTCAGCCTCCTCTTCTTGTGAACTTTTCCTTTCCTTGGTGGTACTTTACTTTCCTAAGGATGAGTTATTTTGGAGAAGCCTTTATTGGATACAAGTAAGAAACTAGTTAAAGAATTCTATGCTGGCTTCTCAACAGCAGCTGGGAAACTAAGGAGAAAAATCATCTGAAGAGAAAACTCCTAATAAGTTTTCAGCATGTATGAGTCAGAACTCTTCCTATTGCAAGAGATTTAAACCCAACTCACTCTAATTTTAAAAAAAACAGTAAGAATTAATTGGCTTATATGACCAAAAAATACAAGGGTAACTAGCTTCAGGCATTGCTTGATCCAGAGTATACAACAATATCAAGATTCAAATCCTATTCCGTTTCTCTGCTCTATTTTTTCCTTAAGAATCTTATTCTCATCCCAATTTTCACTACTTTGGGGGTCCTTAGCAGCTCCCTGTTTATATCATCTTAAGTTTCCTATTAGAAAAAATGTCTTTATTTTGAGTTCCAAACAAAAATTCCAGAATTGAGTCTCCTTGGCCAGGTTTAAGGTATGTAAACACATACCCTCCATAAACCAGTGTACCAGTGGGGATGGGATGTGCTGATTGGCTCAGCCTGAATCATTTGCCCACAGTAAGTGCTGGCAGAAAGAGAGGAGGGATATGCTTCAGCATCATTAAAATAGAAAGAGCTCCTCAACAGGAAGTCAGACTCTGATTCAAGGAGTAATGGACACTGGGATGGCAGAATCAACAGCTATCCACTACAGAGTCTCCCAGCAAAAATAACCAGGTTGGAGGACAGAGAATGTGTGCCTGTGTGTTGTGATTATTTGTACGCAGGTTTGTGTGCTCACCTACAATGAGAAAAGTCCATAGCATGCTACTTCCCTTTGGGTCTGTTTCATTTGGGAGATTCCTCTCTCACCTCCACCAGAATAATAAACCTGAAGAAGACAGACGATCATCACAGCATCCCTGGTTCCTAATAATCTCATATTAGCTCTTGAGAAGCAATCCCTAGGTAACTTCAATCCTGTCCTTCCCTTTCAAATGTTCTAATACTCCTCTCTAGAGCTACACATTCAAAGCAACTAAGGCCCTATTCAATTTAACATCACGGAAACATGAACTCCTTTGTCTACTCTCACTCCTCAAACGTTTGGCATATCACAAGGAAATGTACAAATGATAGTGCATCAAAAGTGTGGTTAAAGGGGTCAGGGACCACATAATATGAACATAATATAAAATTTAGAACCTTTTTACTGCTACTTCCTTTCCTTCACAAAGTCAACACACCCATATATCCACTCCCTCCTTCATTTCCTTGCTGTCTTTTTCCTCCTCTCTTAAATAAACACAAAAACAGTTATCAGTTATTATTCATGCACAATTCAGTATGAATGGCTTTCAGACTGGTAGTCTGGTATTCTGTCCTTCTATAAACTCCTGGGGGTGGGAGGGATTGTAGAGCTGGACTCTGTCCAGAGCTAAAAAGACAATAATAATTGTTACAATATTTTAGTGCAACCATGTCAGTTAATTTACACTCCAGATGTATTCTGACTATCTACTCTTTATAAAATTTAAAATTTATGAAACTATTTCTTTTGTTAAATATCAAAATTTCAAACAATTTAATTTTAGGTGATATCTTACAAGGAAGAAAGAGGCGTAATAAGTCAGAAAACACATAGCACATATTGGGCACTCAATGAAGATATGTTTCTAGATAATTGTGCATAGCATAATTAGAGTAAATTTAGAAAATAGGATGATGATTTGTAAACGCATTTATTCGATCTGTTTTATCTGCTCTTTGCCTAGCACCCAGGGCAGTGTCTGACACATAGGAGGCCTTGAAGGATTGTTTATTGAATGATTCAATGAAAGAGAATTCCACGTGTATACTAAACGGACACAGACACTGTAAATAGAATAACTATTGCAAAAGTCCTTTACAAGAAAACAAACCAAAAAACAAAAAGGGAAGGAAAAAAAACACTACCACACTGAGCTTCAGCTGTAGCAATCTCAATTAATAATCAAGCTTCTGTAATACTAGAGTGAAAATTTTTGAGAGAAAAAGTAGATTGGTTCCTGAGAGCTTCTGTAATGCTAATAGAATCTTTAGACTCTATTGTTGCACTGATGATTCACTGGTAAAAAGCAAGCACACTTTTTTTGGCCTTCATTATCAGCCCATTTCTGGCCTGATTTGCTTCAGATGATTTAGACTCTGCTGCATCTGAACTGTGACTTTCCATATCAGAAAAGGGAATGAAAGATGAACAAAAGAAAAAAAGCAGGGAGGGGGAAGTAAGATGAAGAAGAAGAAAAAAACTTGAAATCTAAACTTTAAAGAAAAAAATCCTAACCTTCTGCCTATTCTATGCTTAAGGTTGAAATTTTCAGTATTTCCAGGACTTCTCTCCACTCTATACCCTCCCCAAAACTTTTATTGTTTTGCATCTAAAGGACATTGCTTTATGGTGTGTGAAGCAAAACCAGTGTTGTTTTGCTTTCTTTTTCAAGCTGTCTTCAGTCAATAGCAGGAGAGTCAGGGAATTCAACTACACTACAATACTCCTTTTGGCATTCTTCACTGCAGCGGTTCATTGTGGCAACAGCTAACATTTGTCAGTTTAAGCCATAAGCACATCTCTTGCTCATTACTAGACAACTTCGATAATTTTTGAATAATTTTAAATCACTCCAATGCCCAGGAAGACCAGAGAGAAAGTGTAGGCCAAACATCCATTTCACAGTATAGCTGCTATTTCTGTAACTGCCAGTCGACATAAATGAAGCTCTGAAAGTTCTGTGGTCAATATGTGAATTTGGAAGCAGCCACAGCAGTGCATCATTATTCAAAAAAAAAAAAAAAAGTACTCAAAGTTACTTTACTTGATGCAATACTCAATGATATGACCAGCTGCGTATACAGTTTATTTATATATGCCTCAAGTATCTATGTGTGAGGTTTTATGTGTGAAATTTACACTCAAACACATGTAATTGTCATTTACAAAACTAGCATTGAGGAATAGAATAGAGATCCCGAATGAACATAAATATTATTACACAGAGATGAAAATGGAAACTTCATTTTGATTTGTATTGATGTCATATTTATTTTTTATAGTTTCTCCCTCTTGAGAAAGCTAAATCTGTGACACCGTGCACAAAATGATGCAACTATAGTCTGGTTGGCCCAGTCTTATTGGTTTATATGTGGATAGCCAGAATCAGTTGCTATGTTAATGCACTAAAAATTTTTAAATTATTTAACACAATACCTCTGATTAGGTTAAACCAAAGGTTACACTAAATTCCCTGTTTAAAAGCATACCTGTTGCTCCATTTTTGAGTGAGTTCTGTCCTCTTCTCCTTTTTCCTTGAATATCTATCCTAGCTATACAAATCTACACTGCATGTGGAGCATTTTGTTGTGTGAAAGCTTGCTGGCCATGTTGGAACAATGACATCAACCTTTCCAAGAATCTTCCTTCCATGAAGAGAGAACCCAAAAAGTCTTTATAAAAATGTGAATTTTAAGAGGAATCATACTCTTAAATGATCAAAAACTCAGAGTAGGCTACATTTAAAAAATCCATCAGAAAACCATGATTTCCTTTAATGCACTAATTTTATGAATTAAACCTTCTTTTCCTGGTCCTTCTACACATTAGCATTTTTGATTGCTGGTGAGTAAATATAAGCATTTTAATGGATTTTCTTTTAAAATGATTCTTAATAATCATTTAAAAGAATCATTTCCAGAGCTTCTTTGGCTTACCTACATTCATAAAAATGAAATCATCACATCTGCAAAAAATATATTATCTATAAGTTAGTAAAAGCCAGACTTCCCATCATTTTATCCAGTAATATAAGAAGAAGAGAAGAAAAAATTAATGTTCATATTGTTGATTATTATTTTCCTCCCCATATTTTTTAAAGTGCAACAAAATTACATTGTGCCATCTGCAAAAGAAAATTAGTCTATGAAGGAAGACTTACCACCAAACATTCATTGATACTTCTGCTCACTTCAGCCCAAAAGGAATTGTAATGCTATGTTTCCTTGGTTGTCTTCACAGATAACGAAACATGGAGTTTATGGCAAGTTTATGAAGTGGAGGACTCTAATAAATTTCATATGAAAAATAAATGATTCACTTATGATTTGTATCTGTAAAACTTTTTTTTTTAACTTTGAGTTATTCTTTAGGCAATTTCTGAGATCTCTATCTGAATTTAAAAGATGCTTTAAAAATGAATACAAACCCACAGAATGAATATGGTCAGCACCAGCTGGGCTTGTTATACATAAATTCTATAACTACATGTTGTCAAGGACTAGTCAATCACAACTAAGGAAAACAACTAACTAACACAAGAATCATGAGTTAGCAGTACAGTGCTGAAGTTAAAATGTAAATGTAATCCTGAAATACATAAATAAGCACCAAAGAATGTAAGAAATAAGAGGTCACCTTCTTATTCATATTGCAGCAAAGAAGAGGAAAGTGGAAAATGTGCTCATTGATTGGAAGAATCCCAGGAATTATAACAGGACAAGTGAAATTTTAATACTCATTCAGGCCACCATTTATTCTCCCAGCTCTAACCTTGAGTAAAGGTGCTATTTAGAGTCCCAGAAAGGAGAGCCCTTATTATCTCTTAAAACTGAATTTTTAAGCTCCACAAAGCATATTAAGAGACAGGGAGTCCATTATTTATATTGACTCCTGTCTCAAGGAAGCTGGATGGATTAACTAAAGCATCTTTGGCAAACGTGTTTTCGTTTTACACTAGACCTAACTGACCCTCCGCTGTTGACAATGCACACCTGGGATCTCAGTTCTTCCTTTGCCTGGACAAGTGATCATGGATACATCATTATACATTCTTCCTCCATATACTGAAAAAATAAGAGCTGTGTACTTGTCTAAGAGAACTGAAGTAAGAGTCAAAGGCAAAGCCCTCATCTCGATTCTTACCTAGCCTCTGGGGCTCTACAAGCTGTAGAGCCGTGGGCCAGTTATTTAAATCTCTCTGTGCCTTAGTTTCCTCATAGGTAAAGTGAGGCTACTACTACTTACCTCAGAGGGTTGTTTTCATAATTAAATGAGTTTATTTAGGTAAAGAGTTTAGTGCCTGGCATATATAGTAAGTGCTATCTAAGCATTTGATTTTATTATTATCAATATGACGTTGAAAAGATTCAGAGTTCTTCCTCATACACAACATAAAAAATCCCTTATACTGCAGTTTAATACACATTCTTGATGGTGGCAAAAGAGCTTGAAGAAAATGATTCAGCTGAGCAGATTGACAATGATCTCCCAAAAGCAAGGCAATCATGGAAAGTTCCCCCGGCTTCCACTACCCAAAGCTGTCAATTTATTGCATTGCGGTGCCCTATAATGATGGTAGTCATTATGTTTTATCAAAAACTGCATTATATCACTTTTGAAAGAATATGCAAAAAACAGTTATTGACAAGAATATATATATACAGCTTTAAAGTAAATGTTTACTTCGAAACTACTTCTACATCTTTCCTAATGAAATCAAGAAAGCTGGCTGGAAAGATATGTAAATAGATAAATAATTAGCGATAATAGATGGTAGAAAATTCTGAATTGATGTCCATTTTAATCTTAATGGTTACTCAATAGTTTGTACAGAAGATCAAGGAAAAAAATATTTATCCACAAATTAACTTTTAATGGCTCAAGCAGTAATCATCTTGCAAGAAAAGAAATTCATTAAAGAAAAAACAGGCCAAGTGATTTTAAGGAAGCTTGCAATCATTTTCTACTGTAAAATAGGAAAATTGAAAATCAACAGGCTGTTTAGATTCACAAAAGAAAACAATTGCATATGAATATTTTCATACATATTTACAAAATTATGTGCATTCACACATGCACACAACACAAAATTTATTTCACATAAGAAGTATAAAATACAAAATGTCAGAGTGTCATTTAATCCATGGGTATATGTATGTATAACCAGGAGGATCACTTTATTTCTCTTCTAATGAGTATACTACAGCAGAAAATATGGCAATTTCTAACACAGCATATTCATACATCTGATCATAGACTACCTTACAAGGAAGACAAGCTTTCATTACTTTTGAGTTCATGATAAAACTCAGTGACCTATGAAGTTAAGAAATGACTGGATTCATTTGCTCTGAAGCCATGGATCTTGTTGAATTGCTGTGATTCCATAAGGCACAAAGCATACATTTTTTTAAAGTGTGCACTTTAGACATCTTCCATAACCATATTTTCACCGTGTAAACCAGCATAATTGTTTTGACCATAATAATCAAGTCATTGAAAAAAATGAATTTTATGCTTAAAAGACTTGACTATAACATGCTAATGAACTAATTATGCCAGTTAACTCAAAATAATCTACCCTTGAGTGGTAAATTATAGGATGAATTATCAAAATAAATAACTTGGTTTTGATAGTGTAGAAAAGCTATATATGAAGGGCAGGCACATCATTTAGAGAGCTGCAAGTACTAAACTTTGGAAAGTTATCTTTTACATTATTCTAGGAACTATATTTCAATTGGTAATAATCTTATAATTTTAAATTACACTAAAACTATTATGTGATGCCTAGGTTCATTATTTGGCTAGGTAGAATAGCAACAACTGGGGGCCAGGAGATTCAAAGTTGGCTCAGACTGTCAGTATAACTTGAAACAAATCATGTCACATCTCAGGCCTGCAGTTGACTCCGGAAAAAATAAAAAAAAAAAATAAATAAAAAAATGGGTGCCTAAACAAAAGATCTAGATTCTAAGATCTGGTTTCTGAGACAAGACGAGATACTAATTTCTGAGTTTCTAACTCTCAGATTTGTTCTCATATTCCACACTGCCCAAAAGGAATTTCAATTCATGGGGACAATGGTTTATAAAATTTGAGACTGGGAAAAAGAACATAAAAATATGTCAAGACTGATTTATTGCAGCCACACCACAGAGATACATGTTTCCCCACCACCTCCAGTGCAGAAGTTACTTAGGTATATGACCATATGGCGTAATGTAATCCTCTCAAAAATGGGGACCACCACTAAGATTTGCTTCAAGCTGAAACTCATTGATGGTGGTCAAAGCCATTTCCAGCCAAGAAGAAAATTGATTCAAAAGAAAACAACCACCTCCACACAGACACACACATATCCCAAGCCTCAGATGAGTCTCCATTGCTCTTCCATTATTATATTGCTCCAAATTCATCCTGATTTTAGCAACCGGATTCATTTATGTAAAAAACAGTAGGCAATCCTTAAGAAAGTTGGAAACCTTTACATCTCTTTACATCTCTTTATTTCTGGATAATTCTTGGTGTAGAATAAATTGTCCTCACCATTGGTGTTAAAAGGAGAAATCAGAGTTGGCCTTTGCAATACTGGGATTCAGTGTTCTCAGGAGCTTATGCCCAACTGTTTCCAAATGTATACTTTAAAATGCATATTTCTACTGTGAGCACCAAACATTATTACAAAACAGGATCATCACTCTCCACGTCTCAAGGGCAACCAAAAAGGGAACAAAGGGCAGAATGTAGAAGTCCATGGATGTTTTTGTTATTTAATACATACAAAATGTATTTGCTGGCATGAATGAGTTATGATATCCCTTTATCTTTCAGGCTTATCTGAAGTCCTTATTATACAAATAGATTTGAATATTCTTCATGTATTTGTGGATATTTTGTACATAAAATAAGTTGGGGTGGGGTTCTTATATCCTCTCTACTGAAAACAAGTCATTTCACATACACTGTAACACTTACCACTATATTCCCTCCCCATCCATATTCTTCTAACTCGATATCTACATTAAATGCCAACAATATTTTTTGAAAGCCAAAATTATTTGTGGAATTAATAATCTGAAAAATCACTCTCATCCAGCCTCAAATTGGCCTTTTGTCTCATCTGGTAATGTTATTCATTACTCATCAACCTTATGAAATTCACATAGACAGAGGCAGCATTATTAGTTTTTGAAATACAAGGGTGACTTAATTCCTTCAGTAAATAGGTTTAAAAAATAATGGGGGATGGGAAATTTTGCTGAGCTGCTATGAAGCTCTCATTAAGAATCTAATGCTTGCTCTAGAATGCATTAGTTTATTACTTTCCAAATATGTGTTTGCTTTTTTTGTAGACAGAGGCTTAGAGTCAAACACTCCATAATTGGCTGCTTATGAATGTTTTCTATTGAATCGTTGACATTGGTGGTGTGTCACAGCTTGAGAGAGTGATCCACAAAACTCCTGTGCTACCACTGAAAGATCTTAGGAATATTTGCCATTCATGTCTGTGCTTAGAATGGTATTTGATGAACACAAAGTCTATAAAGATTGTTGGATACATTTACTATTCAGAGTCAAACTGAAGATTTTTTTTTGCAATTTTATCCAATACTCTGAGGGAAATTTATTTTTACATTTAACAGAGTTGAATGTACTGTACATGTTATTTTCCAGATATAGTAAATGCTAGGTCTGCTTTTTTATTTCTTAAAAAAGAAAGAAAGAAAACAGTTTTCATCTTAGAAGCTTGGTTATGTTACATTTCTAACACAAAGCATAACATTCTGAAGGATGTACTCCTCCTTCATTCTAAAACCAACAGAAAAGAGATTTCTCAGAGGTGATAATATATACCCAATGAAGTGGGCTTCTTTTTAAAAATAGAGTTATTTTCCAGTCACACTATCCCATTTTCCATGTAAACAATGCACACATTTTTCAAGACCAGCTGTAGAGTCATAGGGTATTAGAGTGAAAAAACATCTTGAAGATTCTCTACTCTAACCACATCTTCTGACATAGCATGGTTGAGAATAATCTGTGGCCATGAAAAAGGTTTTTCTCTACACTAATAACTGGGCTGTATGGGGAACAAACAAGCTAAAGTTATTTAGAACAATTAAGATTGTACCATGGTGTTTAGCAATTTTGGACTGCATGATATCATCACCATCCTAATAGCACTTTTCCCTGTTAGACCCCTGCAAACTTAGCTGCCGCAGATAATTTCACCAATTTCCTGCCCTACAACACAGATTAAGACAGGTCGGTGCCATGGTAAAAGACATGCAAAATAAGGGCTAAAATCCCAAGTTTGTCAAAGAATTATTTTAGTTGAAGAATTTTGAAAGTACTGAATATCAAATAACTCTTGTTACATAGGAAGAGGCAATCACTACTCACCCAACACCTAACAAGAACTATTTTTAGACATTTTGAAACCAATGAGTTAGGACTAGTGAATTTCAAATTTGTGGGCAAATATGGAAAAGTGAATGATGGCACTGTCAAAAACTTAAAGCTCATCCCTCTGAAACCACCATGACAAACTTTCTGGAAGGTTCTTCTCCCTCTCACCTTCATCCTGTGCACCTCATTCAGGCTGTAGTTTGCCCTCTGTAATTGCCTTTTCCCTTTAAGATTGTCTTTGATCTTTCCATTTTGGAAAAAAGTGTATGAGGAAAGGGGCAGGGCAGGGGGCAGGAAGTATAAGCGGAGGGAGGGACATTGGTGTGACAATGGAGAGAATATATCATATTATTCTTGACCCCAATTCATTTAGAGCCATCAGGAAATCCATATTTATTTTACCCGTTCTTTCTGGGTCTTTGTTTCTATTTTGCTTTTTTAAGTTATAATTAAAATTGTATATATTTATCATGTATGACATGATGCTTTGATCTATGTGTACATTGTGCAATGGCTAAATCAAACTAATTAACATATGCATTACCTCACATACTTATCATAGTTTTGTGGTGAGAACACTTAAAATCTCTCTTATCAATTTTTAAGTGTACGATATATTGTTACCAACTGTAGTCAGCATGATATACAATAGAGCTCTTGAACTTGCTCTTCCTATCTAGATGGAATTTTGTGTCCTTCACCAATATCTCTCCAATATCCCCCACTCTATTTTATTTCTTAATTTGATTCTATTGACATTTTCTCACTCGGTCATTACTGCGCATCAGACTGATGACTCCTGGCAAGATTCGTAGTAGAAATTATCAGTGGAGCCATTATAAATACCTTAAACTAAAATGAAACAAAATACAATAATGTCTCCTTGGGTGGTAGGGATTTCCTTATTGCTATTCATAAAGCTATCATTGGAAAATTTTGCTGATGAACTTGCCTAGAGAGGTCATCTTAAAAGCTTTCATTAATTGGTTCATCTGTGAGGTCTCCACTATTGATGACATATGCTGATTGAGTTTGGAAGTGGCTGTATTGATGTATGCCTACTAGCTCAATTTGGTTTAAATTTCATATTCTCACATCATCAGCTCCATTTGACTCTCTTTTCATCTGTCTTACCACTATCCCTAGTTGTCTCTCTCCATTCATTCCAGCCTTCCCGCTAAGCATCTTATTTTAAACATCAGATGGCAAATTATTTTTTTCCCATTTCTATAGCTAAAGAGATTGAGTCTCATCTGTGCTTTAAATCTGAGAAGAAATTAAGAATGCACCTGCCTTGGTAAAATGAATATAAAGTTATCTCTGATTCTTATTCCCTCCTATGGACAGACTACAGTAGAAGGCAATTCCCAACTGTGGTCATTTATCAACTCATTAACAGATATATGGTATGTTACTTTGAACAATTCATCAGGAAACAGACCAGAGCATGCAAACACTGCACTTGCAAACAATGACTAGTGATACCCAAGTATGTTCTTGGCATATCATGTTTATATCCCCTTGGTGGGAACAGTTAGAATCCATTAATAGGGACTGTTTATATTTTAATGCATTCCTGTTTTCTTTTCTTACAATTTTTTGTGTGGAGAGGTATTTGGGGAACAACAGAAAGTATGAACTTACAGTACTAATGGAACATACTTTGGGTCTAGCTAGTATTCACAGCATTAAAATCAATAACTAGCTATAGAGATGTTATAGAGAATATGGAAATACATGCAGCCCTTTTTTGGAAGGATGCTAATCTAATCACCTGCTGACCTCAGAGCAATGGTAAACTTTGAGACAATTGTAAAGCCTGTGTCACCTCACCACATGCCTCAGCATGCCCATGGAACTGTCAGTATTAACGCTAACGCCCCACCTCCACCCACTCTGCCTTTCATCACCTAAAGCTCTCAGCCAGAAAGTGGTGACAGAGGCGGCTGGCGTTGTATGTCAACAGATTATCAGGATGGTAAGTAATATTCCCTTGCTAGGAACCTTTTTAAATCCCTGCATTGGCAATCCTAAAGCTCTGTTGATTTTTGTTACTTGCTGATAAGGCTTTTAATGGCCAAAGCTAGATATATTTTTAGATCTTTTGTCACCATGGGTCCCCTGTCACTCACTGAGGTTGAAATCAGCAGGCTATTAGTTTGCCCAATGTATAATCTCAAGCAAGTCCAATGAAACAAGGGCATGCAGTGAGTAGGCCTCCTGATTGTGGAATTTACTTTTGATTTTTATTCATAGAGCACTGTCATTTCTGCCTTTAAAACTAAAGTGAAAACATCTGTCTTCAGCTGTGTTAGAAATCTCTTAAGGAAAACATATTTTTATTAAAATGATAGATACGTATATGATATAGCTGTTTGCTTAACACATCAAAATATATTTCAACTGTTTTAAAATTACTGATTCATTCTTTTTTTCCTCTAAGATAGGTAATGAGAATCTCTTTTCAAACTAAATTGCAGCACTTCTTTAAAATAGAAGGGAACAAACTGTCAAATGAAGGAACTATGTGAACTATAGAGAGAAAAAAATCTTCATTTCAGCACACCCAGAAATATTGGGCCAATGTCCGTTAAAGATACTAGATGGAAACAATCCCTTGCTGGCCACTGAAATGTCCTTTAGCTGGAGGTTTCTTATTAATGGAAATAAATCCCTGTGGGTACTCTCTCACTTGTAACTGTGTCTCTCTCCTGCCCATGCAGGACAATATAGCAAGAGCAGAAGGGAGCATGAAAGAGGAATTTGAAGGGACTTCACTAGAATAGTTTATCGGGGAAGGAGCACCTATAAACACCAAGGCAGAGTAAAGGGAACATGAAGAAGGGAGACAAAGGAAATACACTGTGAACTTGAACTAGGAAATGAAAACATGGCAAAGCTCAATCCCATGAGAAAGAAGAAGACATCCTGTAAGTGCTTAATGTTATGCTTTTCTTAAAAAGTATTTTTAAACTTTAAATTACAAAATATCAAACTGCAAAAAAGAGTGGAGGGACACTATTATATCGAAAGTCCTCAATGGTCTGCTTTAGAGGAAATTTTAAAGATAGGCTCACCACAGAATGGCAGGTGACATTGTGGGCAGGACGTGGTAGAGACAAAAATGTCACTGGGTTAAAATGTAGTCAAAAAACTCCACAGAAAGAATAATGTGTTAATGTGAGGCAAGATGAGGTTTTAGAATAAATAATCAGATGAAAGAGGCTTTTAAATAAAAAGTGCAAATGTGATTCGAAGACATTATGAAATGTGATAAGGATGATACACTAAAATTCCCTGGAAAAATAAACCAGATATAGCTTAAAACAGATCATCACCCATCCAGTTGTACATTTTCTCTTGGTCATAAAGTTATATATTCCGTTTCACTAAATCTTAGCTATGAATACTTCCTCCTACAAAATGTTCTTTAGCAATGGACACCTACCTCACTTTCAAGAACTGCAACTAGTCCATTTCACCAAAAGGTAAAGAGATACAAACAGTGAAAAATATTGTATTAACCTTATCTAGAAATGTGTGGAGCACACGGTGTGTATTCACTGGATAAGGGAATTGCTAAATGAATGAAAGTAGGGTAGTTACAGTGGTGGGAGATGGTGAGAACAGTCAGATATGATCACCCGGGAGCCTGTTCACTCCACTTCACATTAATTTTCAGAGGAATGAAACGATATATACATTTGGGATGCTACACAAACAGCACATTTTCCTCCTTCAGCATTTGCCTCTGAATCTCAGCAGCAGGAATTGTCTACTGATGACTTTTTCCTGAAGGACTCTATTGTGGCTTCGGTCATTTTCAAAATAATAAAGTTTCACTTACTAATGATTCTGATACCGTCAAAGCTAAAATTCACTTTTGTGTTTATTCTTTCTGACGCTCTCTGAGTTATTTTATAAAGGAGATTATGATTATAGAGAAAAACTCTTTTTAACATCTATATACTATTATCTCCTGTCTCCTTTTTATATTTCCTGAGTATGTCCTGTGTTACTATTCCCAGAAGGGCAACGATTACAAAAAAAAAAAAATACTAAAGAAGTGACCAGGGAGGCAGGGGACAAAATATAACATATTAAGGCCGGGCGCGGTGGCTCACGCCTGTAATCCTAGCACTCTGGGAGGCTGAGGCGGGTGGATCGCTCAAGGTCAGGAGTTCGAGACCAGCCTGAGCAAGAGCGAGACCCCGTCTCTACTAAAAATAGAAAAAAATTATATGGACAACTAAAAATATATATATATAGAAAAATTAGCGGGCATAGTGGCGCATGCCTGTAGTCCCAGCTACTCGGGAGGCTGAGGCAGGAGGATCGCTTGAGCCCAGGAGTTTGAGGTTGCTGTGAGCTAGGCTGACGCCACGGCACTCACTCTAGCCTGGGCAACAAAGTGAGACTCTGTCTCAAAAAAAAAAAAAAAAAACATATTAAATATGTGTTATTTTCACATAACATTTCTATATATCTATCCTTATAAATTCAAGTATATAATGACCATTTTATATCTGTATGCTCTATGAAATATATTTAAATAAAATGCAAAGACATGCCATTGAAATATTTGAAATCTAATTATAAGACAAAGCATATGCACATGGAATAACATAAGAACCAGATTTTTCTAGAGAATAATGTAAATAGATTGATTAAGATGGGCAAGGGCTTTCCATTCAAGAGAACAGTATGTATGAACTAAATCACTGCCATAGAGATTTAGAGGTAGAAGCAGATTGATCTAACATTGCTCTAGGCCCAAAGAATATTTCTGAATAAGATTCTTCAGTGTGTTAAATTTAACCAGATTGAATATTTTGAGTCCCATCCCACTGAACAACTTTAAATGAAGGATTTGCTTTTTAATGAGGCATTTGCATTTAATCATAAATTTGGAATGCAACATCTTTAACTTGGTTATTTCTACTGGAATAGGTTCTTTCAGGGTATTATGCTTATCCTATAGTAAAGACACAGATTCTTCAAAATATATTTCAAGTGTAAAAAACGAGAGGAATACTTATTTATAGAGAAACCTGGAAAATATAGTACTTACAATAGCAAACTAAGAGTTGTATAATAAAAATTTCAGAACTGTTATCACGAAACCGTTTACAGCAGCTCCTGAGGTCTATTTTTAAAAGAAAGACAGAAACAGAAATTTTAGAAAAGTGATTCACAAGACAGAAGCTATTGATAGAGAAAAGCTGAAGTACTAAGGAACAGATGAGTCAGAGGCAAATTTAGGAGGAGAACATCAAAGAATGTTTTAAAAATTCATCATTTCAGGGGAACTATAATACATTCTAGCTAGAACAAGCAAAAAGAGTAGGTAAAGGAAGTATATTTATACAGAATTAGACTTAAATTAGCAAATATCCTTAATAATTTTAAAAACTGCCCTCCTCTTCTTTTTTTAACAACAGCTTTATAGAAATGTAATTTACATAAATAAAATTTTTGCCCTTTTAAATTGTATAATCCAGTGGTTCTTCACAGATTCACAGAGTTATGCAACCATTGCCACTATCCAATTTTAGAATATTTTTATCATTTCCAAAAGAAACTCCCATATCCAATAGCAGTTACTCCTCATTTTCTCTCAATTCCCAATACCCCGGCATGGGCAACCACTAATCTACTTTCAATCCCTGTAGAATTCCATGTTCTGGATATTTTGTGTAAATGAAATCACAAAATATATAGTCTTTTGTGATTGGCCTTTTCTTTCATTTAGTATGTTGTCAAGGTTCATCCATGTTGTAGGCGTGTATCATTACTTTTTTACAAATAACATTCCATTGTGTGAATACACCATATTTTGTTTATCTATTCATCAGTTGATGGACATTTCAGTTGTTCCTACCTTTTTATTATTAGAATGCTGCTATAAACATTTGTGTACATGTTTTTGTGTGGATATGTTTTTATTTCTCTTGAGTACGTACCTAGGAGTGGAATTGATCTACCTCCTGAATAAAAAATAAACAAATATCACTACCTTACAAAACCAAACAAAAACCAAAATAAAAGGAAGCTTCAGATTTAGTTTCCAGTTAATACAAAGTTCCCTCAATGTTTTAGCTTTATAATGTTGTTCAATTAAAATTCATGTTCTGAATTAGTAGAATAATGCCAGGTGCTGTAGGATCCTCAGGTTTTCAGAATGATGTTGGCTTATTTGCTTACCACATTATATTTGTAAAGGAGAAAATGGAAACAAGTTTTTAAAGCCTTCAATAATATTATTTAAATCAAAAAGTGATAGAAATTATCCCAATTAAAAATGTAATCAAATTATCAAAATTTAATCAGTTTCTTTTCCTTAAAATGGTGACCATATTGATGATATTTTTAATGAAAATGTATTTAACGATTAAATTCCTCGAGTAACATTGTAACAGATTTAGAATGATGTAATAGTATGTCATTTCATAGTTATACCTGATATTTGTTCTATGACAACTATATCAAACCCTTAGTCGATGCAATCTGAAGCTTCCAGCGGTCTCAAAGCAAGATGTATGAGGAAAAATGTGTTTCACATTGTTATGGATGTTCTTAGATCAAAATTTGTCAAAATTCAATATTTTCAAGTGATGTGCAGGTTCAAATATGAAATGATTGTTTATTCAGCTTGTACAATACCTGAACAAAAAGAATCAGCCAGTCAAGTTTAAGTTCAATATTATTTAGTTGTTTCTGACTGTGGTACCAGAATGACTCACTAGTTAGAATTGTAAATTACTGTGGAGCACTTTTGAAGAATATTACACATCTTGTGTTTGTTTGGTTTCTGACAAAAAGTTTAAATGGGTTCCTAGTTTTCTTTTATTTCCTGGATTTCAGGCAGGCTCACTGGTTGATTTCTCCCTGTCTGTAGAAGGCACTAGGAGGGTTCAGACTTTTGGGGCTTCCACCCAGAATGGCCAGAGCTTCAAATATGACTTGACTCTTAGCTTACAAAATGCCTGGTGCTGCTCACCTTTAAATTCCTTTACCTGTTTTGCTCTTTTTATCAGTAGTTCTCAACTTTGGTTTCCCACTGGAATTGTTAGATAGACAGCAAGGGATTCCGGGTCTCCTAGGACAAAAGTGGGTTCCATTACAGTTCTACTCCCCAAATGGGCTTTAATAAAGGCTCATGAGAGATCCACATGTGCAGTAAGACTCTGGTCATATAACTCCCAACTGTCTATCAAAGTGGTTCCATGATGACCTCTGAACCATGGGAAGGTCCCAATCCAGACACTATAAAACAAGACCCAGACCATAACCAAGGTCTCTTTTTTGCTATGACAATAGATCAGGTGGTCATCTGTGGCGTATGTATCTTGTTCTGTAAACCTATATCTTGCTTTTGCTCTATAGTTTTATCTGTCTCTCCTCAATAAACCTCACTTTTGTGATTATCTTGCTTTCAGTGTGTCTGGTCATTCTTCGGCCAAGAACACACCAAGAACCAACATTTCAGACTGCGACCCAACAGAATCACCTAGGAAGTTGTAGAAATATGAATGCCTGAGTCTCACCTAAAATGATGATTCTTATGTCATTGGTCTGAGGTATGGCCTGGGCATTAGGATTTTCAAAAATTACCCACCTGGTGCTAATGCATGCTTTTAAAACTTCTCCACCTGATTGAAACCTTAAGACCCAAGACATGTCAAGACATGTTTTGCCTCTTCATTCTGAAAGAAAACAGTCATCAGAAATTTTATCTTCCAGCAACAAACAACAAATTCTACAGTATTTGCACCCACCCTGTTTTCCTTCCATTCTATAATAATGGAGAAAGAGTTCCTCCTTCTACATAAGAACATTCCCCTAACCTGTGCTTTCAATGCATCCACCCAATCCTATCTCAGCCCACCCTGCCCCATCCCATGGTAGTCTATCCTAGATTCTAGAGAAACTTACACTCTAGATTATCTATTCCCTTTGTGTATTCAGACACAACTTGTTGATTAGATTATTTCCCAACAAGTTTTAATAAACTTTTTAAATTCACTTCCCTTCCAAATATCTCCCTCTATCCCTCTTTTTCATCCTATTCAATGGAATGGTCATTTTACTCTCAAATCATTTCATCTCTCAATGGTTTTGAAAATATGCTTTTTCTTGAAAGAGTCCCTTCTTTTGGCTTCCATGAAACAATAATCTTATGTTTCACGTCCTACCTTTCTGGCCTTTCTTTTTGTCTTTGTTTAGGCTCATGCTCCTCTACCAAATCTCTGTTTTTCTCGAGTTATTCAAAGTACAAACATAAGTAAACTCCTCTTGTGGTTCTACTCTCTTCGTAGGCAATCACATCTATGCCCACAACTTCAATTTCCAACTACATATATATGATTTCAAAATGTATATATCTAAACCAGACTTTTCCTCTGCTAATAAATTTTCTGTTTTCGCCTTTGAATCTCTAAGGTTTCAGGAGCTGGAAAGGGTCTGGATTTTACTCTACTTGCAAGCTAACAGTTTTCCACTCTTTTATGGATGCTGACAGAAGACACAAGATTTCTTGATCAAAGAAAGGCTGTGCAGTAGTCCCCCCTTATTTGAAAGCGATACATTCCAAGACCCCAGGTGGGGGATAGCTGAAACTGCAGACAGCACTGAACCTTACATATACTAAGTTTAATTTATGAACTAGGCACAGTAAGAGATTAACAATAACTAATAATTAGACATAGTCAGTTATAACACTATACTGTAGTAAAAGTTATGGGAATGTTTACCTCCGGAATTTTCCATTTAATATTTTGGAACTGTGGTTGACCACCAGTAACTGCAACAGTGGAAAGCGAAACTGCAGATAAGGAGGGACTAATGTAGCACTCACAACTGAAGCAGTAGACAGAGGGCCAGCCTATGTTGAGCCAGTTTCTTTAGTCTGAATTCCCACAGGGTGACTAAATTACAAGAACCAGATGACACCTGCATAAGCAGTGAATTGTGTTGAATAAGAGAAGCCCAGAGCCAAGAAACTAGCACCTTTTGGACAAGCAGCAGACAAGTTTACTTTGCTCAAGGATTGAATTACCTGGTAACCACCCTTTGATCACCTTGACCTATTCAGTTGCCTATGTGACAAGCAGGAGCCTTGTGATCCGGCACACTCAGCCAGAATGGGCAGGGATGCTCAGGGCTCCTGGAACACGGTCCCCCTCAACATAAGGCACCTTAAATTCTCCGCAACCCTGGAGAAAACATCTCAGTTTCTCAAACTCATACGTTTCTCTTCTATCATAAGGCCTTTGCAGAGGTGGAATTCCTTCTGTACCAGGAGCTCACTTTCCATCATGGCAGAATCAAATGAAATTCCGAGGTGATTTGTATTTATCTGAAGGAGGTGGTATTAAAGTGGAAAAGTACGCTGAGAGCAACAAGAAGACAAAAGCATAACGCGCTGGGGAAAAGGTAAACCACCTCTACAACTCCTATTGAAAAATAGCTGTGATGAAAATAGGCTATTGATTTAAATTGAATTCCATAAGCTACACCATTAATGTTTGTATTTTGTGCCCTAGCATTGTGAAAAACATCCAGTGAATTGTTCCAGAGTGTTATCACTCCATTTCTTTCCCCATTTCCCAAATTGTTCATGCATGTTGCTCACATCGTTTCATAAACACATTCTCCATGAATAGCATAAAACAGTGTGGGAAACGTCCTGCCATTTTCTTCTTTCTGAAGAAAATCATTCTGCTTCTGAATTTCCTCTGTGGTATCTCAAAGGTTAGCTATGCTTTACCCCAGGCTAAGCGGTAGAAATGGATCATGAGCTTTTCCAACCTACTGTGACTCTTTCTACCCCCTGCCTTAAACATGAACCCCGGCATTGACTGTAAAACTTCACTGAGGCAAGGAAAGAATGTTAACTTAATATACCTAGAAAGACACAAGTCAAGGCAGCTTAAAGGAATCCCTCTAATTATTCTTTTGGATCTATACAAACCAAATCAACAATTTCCATTTAAAACTTGGCTACCACAGTCTTGACAATGATGACTTAACATCTCAAGTTGCTGGCAATTCGCTTAGTAATCTTTTGGAAAGTTTATGTTAATAGTATAGTTTCTTTTATTTTCACTTACAGACCTGAAATTTTTCACCAGGCTCTAAGAATTTCAGTCTATGATATGTTTTACAGGTGTAAAATGTCCCTTTAATTTAATATTTGCTGTCATTTGCACATTGAAAAATAGATTCCCTACTTTTATACTTGTACTTCAGCTGCTTTTACTAGCTACTATTTTACTTTTTTTCTCTAGACTAAAATTGATATTGCCACCCCCCAGAGCATAACATGGCTTTACCAGCATTAAGAAATAATTAAGAGACTGAATTCAGTGTTTCCTTGCTTCCTAATATTGGCTCTTTGAATTATAAATTTAGTTATGAGTCTCTTCCCCTGAGGGGAAATACCAGTGACAACCAAATCAGTTGCAGGCAGTTAAGTTTCAAATAACAGTGGGGTTTCTGTTTTGGTTCTGGGCAATTTCTCTGCTGCCAGTCAAGAATCTTCCCTCAGATGCATCTTTTGTCAAACCCATCCAGGGGCAGACTGTTGACTGACGATGTAAAAGGCGATTCATCGATATGATACCAGATCCATGTACAAACAACACGGAATTAGATTAGCAACTTCATAATAATAGAATTCTAATATTTAAATATCTTAATAAATACATAGCTAGAATCATGTATACACACATCCAACCTAACACTGGGCATATCTTGATATTTAAAGTAGAATATGTTAATGATGGGGCCCCAAGCTTTAGAGTAAAGGTTAATAAAGATGAAAGAGTGATTTGAATTTTATAAGGAGATGATTTAGTAATTAAAGCTACCACAGCTGCTAAAGATGATACAGCAATGAGATTTCATAATTATAAGGTCCTGGCATCCTCACTTACAAAGCTCATACTCACTGGTAACATAACGATGCCCATTTTTAAAATGAAGAGATAGGAAGAGAGTGTGTGGTACATAGCATCCATTACAGTAATAGCTATTACTCCTTAAAAATGTAAGAGCCAGAATGACCTATAGCAGAGAGAAGTTTTGTTTTGTCTTTTAGTGAACATGTCACCTGTTTCTACAACCCAACCTATGAAGTCACATCTGCTATACACATGTAGAGAAGATTCATTAATACAATGTCAGTAGAATTCTAATAAAAATAAAATGTCTGTTCCTGGGAGCCACCAAGTGGCTACACTAATATACACCTCTCCAGTTATAATAATTTAATGTATTGGCAGGGTGCATGGGGTATTTCATTACATTTTTTCCTCTTCCTTTCTACTTGCCTCACTTAACACATGAGAAGAACAATGTTGAACTCTATAAATAATCCCCTCAGCCCATTTTTTTCAAGGATGTAGAGAAAGAACCAAATGATATTTTCAGTCTCCATGCATACAACTTGAGACACACTTTCTTCTATACTATAAGAGAATACATCTTTTGGAATGGGAAAGTCAAAAAAAAAAAAAAAGAGAGAGAGAGAGAGAGGCTAGACCAATGGCAGCATTCCAAAAATGATATAATTTAGAGGCACAAAATATAAACTTTACTTTGTGTTAGACAGGGCTTTTCATCTTGATACTCTCTAAACTTGGTTTCCAATATTACCAGAAGTTTACTTCCTTTTGTCATTTGTTAAATCATTTTTCAAATCTAGTTGGGAAAAATATAATTTTTATTCAACCCTTGCTTACCAATAAATATTAGCAAAATACTGTGATGTAATTTTGACTCCTGGAATTCTATTTTTATTAAATGATAAATAATCCTATACTTTAATTAATTCAAATTAATTATATTATGAAATAAAATTAATGGCTTTTCAAAAAATGCCCTGAAGTAGTGATCTAGACAAGCTAACAATTAAGTGTATTTATTGAGATTCAACATTTGTCACAAAATATCTGTATGCACACACATGTATTTCTATACTTCCTGTACAATAATCTATATTTAATCAATCTTTCTCTAAAATAGAAAATAAATCCACTAGATCCTCTGTGGGAGCATTGTGCTTTTCATATCAATAAATCACTGAATATATTTGACCATATATATTTATTTATCAGAGTCTTAACATTTTTTTGACTATTAGAAATTAACCATGACATATACTGGGTATATTATATATTTATATCTCATAATGCTTAGCAATTAAAGTAATTCAATTACCCTATAGTATGATGGCAATGATTTTAATAAAGTAATCCTGTGTAATATTGTGTTGTACTGTGTACTGTTAGCAGTAACCCAAAGTCATTCTTCCATATCCCAAGAATTTGTATAGACTTTCATGAGTCAGCTCATTCAGATTTCACTGTGGTCCTCTCCCATGAGTCCATGGGGCTGGACTGGGGACAGATTCAAATCAGAGCTATCAGACTAGAGTCAGAATAGCTCCCCTCTCCAGTTTGGGGAGCGTTCCAAGGTCATGTGCATCGCTCCTGGGTTCCTGTATCCTTAGGTGTATTCTCCCCAAAGATGCTGTAAGCCCCTCTTGAAAAAAAGATTTCAAGCAGGTATATTCCACCAAGCCCAGCTAACAGCACCAGATAAGCTTAAGCTATGCATTGTTACATGAACTTGAGAAAATTGTCTCAAATCATTGAGCCTCATTTTAGAATGAAATGGTAGTATTACAGGTTTCTAATTCTAATAAATATATATTTTACATCACATAGAAGATGACATTAACCATTATTATTCTGTGTATTTAGCAAATTTTCTTTGAGCATCACCATGTGCCTAGCTTTGTTCTTGTCTCTGGGGCCCTAAAGAGCAAAAAAGACCCTAAACTTGTGAAGCTTATTCTCTACTATAGTCAGTGCATTCCTACACTCCAAAACAATTTGGTTATTTCCAGACTGTCTCTAATTAAACATTCAATCACTATAGTCTGTTTTAAAAAAAAAAAAATCTCTGCCAACTGTAACCAGTATTACTTAGCAGCCTTTTATGAGTAGGAAAGCTAACTTCAGGCTGTACTTTGAAGTAGCTAAGCAAAATAAGAATATATAATAGCAAACAAAAAAAAAATTTTTATAAAACAATCACATGAGTATAAAAAGAAGCATGTCAAATACATTTGAATTCCAAAGTAATAGGTTTAAATTTTGATTCAGCAACAACTAAAATCTCATATGTCAGAACATCAGTAAATAAAATCCCTAGGTACGTATCAACCTTAATTTGCAGAACTATGTTATAGTGGAATGACATTCTGTGATCCATTTTATACATATATTTAATATTTCAAAGAAGAATCTAAGAATATTATTAGCCTACTAAATTGTAAATGATAGATCAGCAGTCTTGTTTCCACTTACCATATCTTATACATCTTCTGCTTGCTGACAGCTTACTCTTTGGAATAGTTGGTTATGAATTACTCTTAAGAAACTGAGCTGTCTGTTCCAAAGATACTCTTCTTTTTTCCCTAGTGATGAAACATGTCTTTTTCTCTGGGACTGCTCTTAAAAATTATAATTTTTCCCATATTCCCCCATGTTTTCTTGTTATTCTTTTCTATTATTTCTTATATTCATGTGAAAGTAGAAGGATAGATTATCAGAGAAGTTTTATGTTTCCTAAGGAATAAGGGACAGTTCATTGGTCATGTAATGTTTATAGTCTAAAGACACTAAGCCATGTGCCCCAGGAAACTTCCCCAAAATAGTTAGGACCCTACTATGGCTTACTAGGCAGTTGTCTGTTTTCAAAGGAAAATCAAGACACATATTTTTTAAAAGTAATAAAGGTTATTTTACTGTTTGAAAATAGCATATAAACACACGTATATTTTCCAAATAAATTTGAAGAATTTACATTGAAAAAAGTGATTCAGCTCTTAACATGTTTAGGGTATAAAATGAAGATAACTCTATCATTCTGTAAGGAAAAAGAAAGACAGGGAGGGGAGACAGTGGTAATACTTATGAGTACTTATGCGCTAATTGCCAGGCACTTTACAATTAGTATTACTTTATTCATATATAGACAAACACACACACACACACACATGCACACACACACAATGTTAACACGTTTAAAAAGCCAAACAGGTAATATAGCTTATTAAATTCCCGACAGTTAGCATGTGGTTGAGGCTGCAAACTGTTCTCTTGTCTCATGTTACCACCTCTGTAATACAGATACTCCTTCACTTATGATGGGGTTGCTTCCAGATAAACCCTTGTAAATTGAAAATATCATAAATCGAAAATGCATTTAATACAACCTAACCTACCGAACAGCATAGCTTAACCTAGCCTGCCTTTAACTCACTCAGAACACTTCCATTAACCCACACTTGGGCAAAATCATCTGGCAATACAGTATGCTGTAGAGCGTAGGTTGTTTACCCTCGTGATAGCATGGCCAACTGGGGGCTACAGCTTGCTGCCACTGCTGAGCATTATGAGAGGATATAGTGTTGCTTTCTGTTGAATGCATGTAGCTTTCACACCATCATAAAGTCGAAAAATTGTAAGTTGAACCATCATGAGTTGAGACCATCTGTACATGGCCTACCCCGTCTGTGTGATAGAATCTATGCCAGCTCAGAGCAATGAAAAAGAAAGATTCACAATGGACAAAAATCTGGCACATAAACAATGAAAGGAAAAAAAAAAAGAAAACTTTCTACTAAATATGAGGGAGAGAAAAAGTCTTATTTCCCCTCTAAGAAATTGCTGCTGGCCTCAGACTGCAAAAGAGGAACTAAAGAATAAGGCAAAATGTGTCCTAGTTCAGCTAGAAAGACCAATAAAGCAGCTGGGTGGGCATCTCATTGATACTATGGTAGGAAATGCCATTTTCCATATTTGGAAGTTTTCCAAAAGACACGAAATGTTTTCTCTTTAACGCATTAACTGCTATGTGAGTTGTATTTAACTCACTCTAGTTTTGAGCCCGGAGCCTCATGAAGCATATGTAACTCACAAGTCTCTTTACCTTGGGAGCTATGTGAACTATTTTTCAAGTTGCATAGAACTCACACACAGAAAACAATAAAAAATAACAAATTTTTCATTAAATTAGGAAGGATCATTTTACTTTCAAAGTTTTTATTCTATTTTTGTAATAAAACACCATGGCACCAAGGAAAAAATTTTTTTGTCTAGTGTGGTAGTCAATGTGTTAATCACATCTACGATCCAGAATTTATCAAACTTCCACAATTTTTTAAAATGTTAGCTAGTAGAGACAGTTTCAGAAACTATAGCCTCTACTTACAAAAAGTAGTGCCAAATCTCAGCATTTAATACGTATAAAATTCTCCCCAGCAGCAAATGAAGGAAATGCACACCACTGAATTCTGAATTAAAGATCTTGAGTTCAGTTGGTGTTTTCTGAAAATGAGCTCCAGGACCACCATCAACTGAATGCTTAGACTGAATACCATTGGTCTCTGAGCCAAACTGTAAAATCCAAGAATAAAAATGCATTAAATATGTAAATAGAAATATATATACATACATATGCAGCTAAACTCATGTAGACTTATAAACGGAAATCCTAGTAAATTTGTGGCATAGATTTATTATCACCATAAAACCATCAAAAAGAGAAGAAAAAGGAATATTTAGAAAAGTTAGATGCTAGTTCCCAAGTGGCATTCATAGCAGATTTATATAAATCACATAACCTTGTTTGGAAAGACAGCTACCTAATATTCTGAAAATTCTACAAATAAACTTCTTATGAGCATGTTCCTTTTGAAATCTAAGCAGAATTTTACCAGTGGAATTTTAAAAACGTAATTCTAAAAGACAGTTTTCAAATATTTTGAGCATCTAATTAGTGGTGAAGGCTATCCATGCTTTATTTAAAATAACACTTAAATTACATTTTACAATGAATATGTCAATGTGCCAAGTGGTACCCACTGGTTTCTTTCTCTAGTAAACTTCCACTGGAGTTCTTTTTAATGACCCTGCTCATAAAAAAAGCCTCCTTACTGTCTGAGGGAGCATTATTACTCTGAATGGAGAGATTCCTTAAGTAGTTAAAGCTGTCCACGGATTTGCAAAGTGCCTATTAAAAACTGCCTTAGTCTTTGCTTTTCTTTGGGAACTATCTTTTGTTGTTGCTGCCGTTTTTTCTTGTTACAGTGGTGGTGGTTAGTGTTGTTCACTGAAGAAAACAAGCTCTTACAAACAAAAAAATGTATGAAAAAGGAGAAAGAACTGTAGTGGGGGGATGGACCAAGGATTTTTTTTTTTTTTTTTTTTTTGGTGAATTTTGCTCTCACTTCCACCACTATTTTCTTTTTATTTATTGAAATGATTGTGTAACTCAGCAAGGGGAAAACAAAAGGCATGAAAATTCATTTAAGTACTCTCTTTTATTTATGTTAACATTTCATCATATACTGTTTAACAATTTACTAAACGTTTATTATGCACAGTGTTGCATTCTCAAGAGAATAAATAAGTTTCTGTCAGCACTTCTTTTATGAAATCCTATTTTGGTTGTGGATTTTAAAAATTCATAATAAACATTTCCTTCAGGAAGACACCAAGAAAAAAAAATGCTTTGACATGGTTGATAAGTGAGTTTGTAACTAAAGACATGGAAAACAAACATGTGCATAAATATTCACCTTGTGTATGTGTGGAGAGAAAGAGAAGAGGGAGGGGAAGAGAGGGAGATTGGAGAGAGGGGAGAGAGAGAGAGAGAGAATAAGAAGGTAATTAATTCCTGGATTTTGTGATTTTTTTAGATAAACCTTTCTGATGGTTTCATTGTTAACATTCCCACAGTTATGTCACCAGTCACACACACAAAATAGAAATGGAAAACCACAGAGAACAGACTAGATGATGTCCAAGGTCTTTTTATTTCCAAGTTTTGATATTCTATTCTATTAAGAAAAAAAAATAGAATGGAAAATAAATGTCAAATAAATGTCAAAAGATGAAGAATGACAATATCTAGCACCGTCATATACCCTACATCATTTGACTCACATGTGTATGAAGATATATATATGTGTGTGTGTATATATATATATATATATATATGTAAGAGAAACTTGCCAGTCCTAAGTTTTATATTGAAAAGTGAGAGAACTTAGTTGGAAGGAGACTGAAATTCTTTTCTTCCCTTCTCAGTCATTTAATTTTTTAACAGAATTAGAACATTCATTGGGTGATTATTATTTATCAGCTACTCTTAGAAGCACTATATTAACTTATTTAATCTTTTTTTAAAACCTTATAAGATATATCTATTATGATAGTATCTCAATTCTTCAGATGCAAAAAATTAGAAGCCAAGCAATTAGTAACTTGCCAAAGTCATGGTGCTTTCATGTGGCAGACGTAGACTTCCCAACCAAGTAGTCAGGTCCTGAGCTTATCTGGCGCACCAGTACGATTCTACCTCTCCAAAGGGGATTGTGACAAGACTTGCTCACTAACTAAATGCAGGTCTTACTGTATGATCAAAATGTAATGAAGATCAAGATATTTTTCTATCTACATAAAATACTTTTCTGAATGTGCAACCTTCAGACAAAGATGAGGCAGAAAATGAACATCTTCTATAAGCCCTTGGTCCAGATATAACAGTTAATATCTTGGTAAATATTTTTATAGTTACTTTTGGTTTTATAAAGCTTTACTTTACCTTCTTATTAATATAGTGAGCATTTCTCAATGTCATTAAATCTCCATTAAGTGCATGCTTTTGAATATTCACTTAGTTGTGTCACAATTTATTAGATAATTGCTGTTTTTTAAACACATAAGCATAGTTGGTTTACTCAATCTTGGTCAGAAGCTTCAGTGAACATCTTTAAATAATTAAATTAATTAATTTGTTTGTATTAGTTTTTTTATGCTGTATAACAAGTTACTAGAAACTTAGTGGCTAAAAATCACATACATTTATTATCTAATGGTTTCTATGTGTCAGGAGTCTCAACATGGCTTACATGGGCCCTCTGTTCTGGGTCTCATGAGGCTGCAAATCGAGGTGTCAGCAGGCTGTATTTTCATCTGGAGGCTCGACTGGGAGAGAATCAGCCTCGAAGCTTCCTCAAGTTGTTGGTAGAATTCATTTCTTTGCTGCTATATAGGAGAGAGCTTCACTTTCTTGCTAGCTATGGTCCAGAGGCTGCCCAGCCACAAAAGGTTCCTTGCCCAGTGGCCCTCTGCATAGGCAGTTTACAAGTCACTTGCTTCTTCAAGGCCAGAAAGAGTGAGAGCAAGAGCTAGCAAGGAGAGTCTATTATAATGTTACATAATCATGGGCATGACATCCATCACCTTTGCCATATTCTATTGGTTAGAAGTGAAGGAGATCAGGATATGCCACCTGAGAGTATGCTACTTTGGCATAAGAATTATTTTGAGCTGAAGGCATTTGAGTTCTTGAAATCTCTTATCTGTCTAAAAGCAGAGCCTCCCACAAGAATTCAAAAGAGCTCAAATGCCATAAATCCCTTCCACAGGGGAAACGTTAATCTTCTCAATGTCTGTCTTCTTGGACACCTCACCCAGACACAAACAATCATATATCCCACATACTCTATTAAGGACCCATTTATCTTTCCAAAAAGTCACTTGCTTTGCCATAAGTGCCCTTTATTCCTCTTCTCTTTCCCCTACTAAGTTAGGTATAACTGACCCCAAATGCTAACCACCCCTTTGAGTTACTCATCTTTGAGTACATCCATGTTATGTGCAGGATGCACATGTTAATAAAATTCTATTTGTTTTTCTCTTGTTAATATGTTTTTTTGTCACTCTAATTTACAGGGTGCCAGCTGGAGAACCTAGAACCTAGGAGGGGAGAGGGGAGCTTCCTCTACAGATGTCTCCCATAGTCAAGGAGAAAGCAAATTACTCAAAGGCATGAACAGCAAGAGGTAGGGATATGGTCCTCCACACTGTTGTATTTCCTCTTCACTGGGGCTTCCTTGGTATATACAGTTGGCCAAGTAAAAAGCATCTCAGTGACAAATTATCACTGTAGGTAAGGGCTTCTGTCTTAGTGACTTTTGATTTAAGGTTCAAGCAACTGCTAATTTTCCTTCCCAGGAAATCCTAATGTGTGTGGCAAGTCTCCCCAAACAGACAGTTCAGTGGTCCCCTCTGTCCTCTGTAGTGTCAGCTGATCCTCAGGAGTGAAAGACACAGTGCCTTCCAGTCTCCCCAAAGTAAGTTTCTCGTAGAACATGTAATCAGTAATTGCAGTTAGACTACACAAAATATATTCTCAAAATCTAGAGGCAATCTATCCACTCCTTCTGTGTACCCAGATTACAAACCTATGCGTTTAGAGAAATAATGTAATTATATTAGGGTTTTTTTTTTCCCCACAAACAGCCAAATTTCTCCATACCATCTGTTAAATAGTTCATCTCTTTATTATTTATCTATTCACCTATTCCTTCATGAATTTATTTAATAAATGCTCTTGAGTTACCAACTCTGGTTCAGCCACCTTGTCAGAAGCTGTGAATACAATGGTGAACAAAATGATTCCAGCCTCAAAAGGGTTAGAATTCACTAGAGAAAACAGATTAAAAAAAAAAAAAAACACTAAACAAACAACTAAAATCACAACTAACCACGTGGTGATAAGAGATATGAAGTAAACTAACAGGATGCTGTATCACAGAATAATAAGATGAGGCTTCTTTCATTAATGCATCCCAAGCAAAGAGACTTTGGTTGTAAGTGTCCAAAGGCTTTCCAATCCAGATGTTCAGAAGCCATAGACTTTCCTCACCTTCCTTAAGGAACCCAGGGGCACACACTCCCCTAAAACACAATGCTATTTTGGATCTAGCAGTCAAGTAGGAAAAATGAGATTATGTTGTTAGGTTCATCTGTGTGGATATTCCCTGGTCCCCCAGTTCCCAGTGTCAAGAATGAGTACTGGTACCCGAGTCCAGCTGATGACAGAGTGATCACAAACACAGAGCAATTTTATACAGTCTATCACATAAAAGAAATAATGAAAGTAAGGAAGGAAGCTACACAAAGTGAAAATACATTCCAGACAGAGTGGAACAGGTCAGTCTCCAGAAGTGGAGAAAGAGACTGGAGGCTGAGCAAATGTTGCCTCTTATAAGCCCACTAGTTTGTCCTGACTTTCCCCTAGCAGAATCGGCCGCCGTTTCCTGCCTTTGGGGGTGATTGACAGGCTGGTGTTACAGAATAGATCATGTAACAGAGTAGGTTATGTACCAGTATCCCTTTCTGTGTATGCCTCTTTTTCAGACTTCTCCACGAAGCTCCACCCAAGTTATGCTAATTAGATGGTAATTAGCCCCAGGTCAGTTAAAGGTTAGTAGGAACTTTTTACTATGTATGTTCCCACCAGGGAACAGTTCCTAGCCACAGTTTGGTTCCTAGCTGCAATTCGGTTCCCGCTCTCCGCCCTTAGCGACTTCTTTGCCACCGGTTTACCCTCCACCACACCTAACAATGTGACTGTTCCCTTTTGCCACCCCTCTGTGCCTTAGAAAGAGGGTTCCCTTCTATGGAGGGATCTGCAGACTACAGAGGCTGCTTAGATGAGCACTCTTTGGATCACTCCTCAAGTGTTTGAACTCTGCTTGGACTGCACAGCTGTCTGCTCTGGAGAAGGCCTGGAAGTACAAAGTGAGGTCACACTTGGTGTCCCAAGGCAATAAAGACACACTCATCCCAACCATTTCACACACCTGGCTTGGTAAAGGAACTCTAGGGTTTCTTTACTAGACACTTAGAAATCAGAAACTCTTAGGTTTTGGTAAGATTTTAAGCAATGTAGGCAAGCAATTAAAGGAATTATCATCTGAGCAAATTATCCCTTAACAGAAATTCCATATCTTTCTTCATTTTCTTCCAATAGAGAACTTCAGAGGTTTTTGCTCTCCCCACACACGTGCACACACAGTCACCCACCCATCCACATACACACACGTTTTAACCTGGCTCATGTATCTCAAGGCATAATTGAACAATTGTCACTTAATGATTCAGATATAATATTCAAGATATGTTTGCAGAAAATTACTAATTCCATTTGATAGTAGAAGCATAGGTAAAATCAAAATTATATAAGCAGTGAGGAATATATGAAGGTCAAATGTATTCTAAGAACATTTTGTCCTATTATAAGCCTTCACATTAATTCAGAAAGAAAAGTTATCTTTACATTATTCAGACTTTGCATTCAGAAACATGGTATAGCTCTCCATTTACCTAAATATTTTATTTTTCTCAGTAAAGTTTTATCAAGTTCTCCCTATAGATCTTACCCATTTTCTTCTTAGGGTTATTTTTAAATAATAGATAAGTTTTTTTATGGCTACTGAGCATAAACAATGCTTCCAATTATGTCTTCTAATGGTCACCACTGGTTTGAAATGCAATTGATTTTTGCACATTCATCTTATATCTGACCATTACTAACTCCATAAAGTTTTGACAGTCTCTTAAATGGAAATGACATTAACAAAAGATGTGTCAAAGGTCATAACACTGGTTTTGTTTTGTTTTATTTTGTTTGTTTTTTAGAGGCAGAGTCTTGCTCTGTCACCCAGGCTAGATTGCAGTGGCATGATGCTAGCTCAATGCAATATCAAATTCCTAGGCTCAATCAATCCTTCTGCTTCAGCCCCCTGAGTAGCTAGGACTACAGGTGTGTGCCATCATGCCCAGCTAATTTTTTTTAAAAATTTTAATACATAGTCTCACTATGTTGCCCAGGCTGGTCTCAAACTCCTGGCCTCAAGTGATCCTCTCACCTCGGCCTCCCAAAGTGCTGGGATTATAAGCGTGAGCCATTGTGCCAAGCCATAACACTAGTTTTGATCTCTATTTTCACTATTGTTTCAGAAAGTATTTTTAATTTCTAAGTGGTTTACTTTGTTTAAAGTTTTAGTATGACTTTTGAGCTTTAGAGAATATGGACTATGCAGTTTCAGTATTGAAATTAGTACAGAGATTTTTCTATCTACCATAAGAATAAATTTTCGAAATGTCCCATGAGACTTGGGGTATCTTTCTTTTTATTCATCCTATTCTGTCTTTTTCTGCATGGTACTTTTCCTTATTAATTTAAAGTTTCAGGGATATGGAAGATATACAATTTTAAATTGTATTAAAAAATAAACTTATACTTCTACATCTTGTCGATATCAAAACTGCGATGCCTCTTTTGATTCCTTCCCTTATAGTTCCTCCTGTTCCTTTCCCCACTTCCTGTCTACATCACCGCAATTTAGTGACAAAATATCATTTTAAAGATATTGATATAAAATTATACTTATAACAATTATTTAGACTTGACTATTTAATGATAGTAATATGGATTGCAAGTCATTTACATTATGATTCTCTATTTGGAGCTTTTAATTTTGTTTCCTTTGTTCAAAATCCAGAAGGCAGCGTACTGTATAATTTTTTGTCTTTGCATAGTTGAGGATTTCTTTTGCACAAAAAATGAGAGAGTAGAGAATACAATTATTTACTATTAATAAATAAAAAATTGGGGCATTTTGTTAATAAAATTGTTCGAGTTATTTACAAACCTACATTCAAGATACACATTGTACATCGTATGGTGTATTTATAATTGTTAGGCTTAATTGAACTACGTGGAAATATCTAAGAATAAGAAGAAGCAGTGGAAGTTTCTTTTAAACACTGAATGTTGTATAAAATCTATAAAGGTCCAGAAATGTCCTTGACTAGAGACTTTTATGAGGAACAAATGAAACATTGAATCGACTCAAGTCTTCCCCTCATGTTCTTTTGAGTAAAACACCTGTGGTTTCATCTGCTAAATCTTTGCTCAGGGTGATAGGTGAATACAGGCTTTCTTCTTTTTGTACTTAAACATCTTTAGAAACTTAAAGGCCATTTGTACCCTAAAGTTAGGTCATGCACAAGTAAAAACTCTCCCGCCATGTAGCCCTACCCACTGCCCAGGTACATAATGCCATACTTTGATTCCTGTCTGACTTTGTTCCCTTGGTGTTCGGTATACAGTTCCGCCTCTATGATTTAGACCACTCTGGAACTTGTCACCGGCAAAGACTCTTTATAGCTGTGATTCCCACTTCTCTCAACAATTACACCCTGCAAGAGGTCAAGTTGAATATATCAAGGGCCTTACACATGCTGCCTATCTACATCTTAAGCCATGTAAATCCCAGATGTTACACTTTAGCAGAGCAGTACTTCTTTGGGGAATTATTCATGTTGTTACTTTTCACTTTCTTAGCAACCAAGCAATCTAGGGAGGTATCTTTCCTTTCATTTCACCTCTACATCTGTTTAGGCTTATTTTGCAGTTGTAACAGGTGAAAAAAAAATGTATTTTTGGGACATGTATCTTTGATGATATAACCAGTCTCTAATTTAAGCCACTTCTCATATTGTTCAAAAATACAACTTGTAGAAAGGTGGGTCTTCTGGGGAGGAATGAAGTGGGAAAGCTTTTTCTTTGTCAAGGAACACTTTCTTTTATATTTTGTCACTGCTCTCTTTCCTCTCCATGTTACAACTTAGATGGATCCAGTGCTGGCTTCCACTTGGGGGAAACCCTCCTCTATTGAAGATTTAGCTCTTGAAAAGGAAAATGAAGAGTAAGAATCCATGGTGTGGGCAGTTTAAGTGTGTTCTTCTCTAAGAATTAGAGTTGCCAGTGTGTTAGAGGACATCCAGTATATTAGCATACATTAGAAGTTATACTCTGAGGCTTGTGAGGATTGTGCTATAACAGATACTTTTATTCTTAATCCCTCCCATTGACAGATTTCCTAAAGTAAATCAGGGCAAGCGAGTGACTATTAGTATTATCTTCAGGTATTGAGATCTCCTCTGGGCTCTGAATCTCCCAACTGCCCTCACCTCCCCAGATCCTGTGTGCATTTAAAAGGGATACACCACACAATTGCAAAAACATGATATTTATTCTGAGGTTGGAAATTGGTTATAATTTTCTATAGCATTTCCTACCATTGTAATCTAGGATGAGCAAGATATCATTCTTGCTTTTAGTCCAATCTAAGATTGGAAGCTTTAGCAAATAAAAATACAGGACACCCAGTTAAATTTGAATTTCACATTTTTAAAAAATGAAAATGTAAATAGAATATATTTGAAGAAAATAAAAATAAATTTTTCAGTACAAGAAAAGTTAGAGCATTCTATCTCCTCTTTTTGAAATGCTTTTCATCTCACCCTCTTTAACTAGACGATGTATTATCTCTTAAGTCTCAGATCACCTGCTGCAGAGAGCCTTTTCCTCTCTCCCATGTGTGTGTCTCTCTCTCACTAGAGGGTTCTCTGAGAACAAGGAGCATAACATTCATCTCTGTATCCCAAAAACCTAGTAACCAGTGAAGCTCAAGAAATATTTGTTGAGTGAATGAAGAAGTGAAATCTGCAATAAAATTGCATGAAAACAGGAACCACTTAGCCGATTTTGAAATAAAGGGAGCTGTGAAATAATCCTGAAATGCACAGTTACAAATTTTTAAAACATTATCAGAAAATCATTAAACTGACGGGGCTCGGTGGCTCATGCCTGTAATCCTAGCACTCTGGAAGGCCGAGGCGGGAGGATTGCTCGAGGTCAGGAGTTCGAGACCAGCCTGAGTAAGAGAGAGACCCGTCTCTGCTAAAAAAATAGAAAGAAATTATCTGGACAACTAAAAATATATATAGAAAAAATTAGCCGGGCATGGTGGCACATGCCTGTAGTCCCAGCTACTCGGGAGGCTGAGGCAGAAGGATTGCTTGAGCCCAGGAGTTTGAGGTTGCTGTGAGCTAGGCTGACGCCACGCCACTCTAGCCCGGGCAGAAGAGCGAGACTCTATCTCAAAAAAAAAAAAAAAAAGAAAAGAAAAGAAAGAAAATCATTAAACTAAGATAAGATTTAAAAAGAATTAGGGCATAAGGAACTTCAAGCTTTTGAGCCCCGTGCTAGAGAAAGTGGTGTTCAGTATTTAAATTTGATAAACGTGCTCAAGTTTTAATTAGACCTCACTTACTACCATCTTGATCAGTCCTGCTTCTTTGGAACTTAACCATATTCAGCACAGGTAGATTTTTATAAAACAAGTTTCCCCTGTTTACAAATAAAATAAAGCAAGATTGTTCTAATTTAAATTTGTATGATCATATATAGTGAGTGCCGATATAAAGTGCTACTACATTTTAGAAAATCAAACATTTAAAAAATCTTAAAAATATTCAGACCCTTTAATACAAGAATTTCATTTCTACAAATGAATTTAAGTATGAAAACTATTTTTTCTAAAAAGAGATATATTAATTCATTCTATATTGCCAGCAAAGTGCAGAAAACAACCTAGCTATCCAGCAAACAGAAAATGGTTAAATAAGTTATAATACCTATATTCAACTGGAAATTATTTAGCTCTTTAAAATAGTGTTTAGAAAAACATATTACAAACAAATTATTCATAATATTTCCTTATAAACTTAAAATATAATCAAAATATAAGTTATGTAAAAAGATTACTAGGAAAAGCAATTTAGAGGAAGTAGAACAAAATAACACTTTCCAAAAAATGATTTAACACTTCTTATGTTTTTCTAAGTATTTTAAAGATGTTAACTCATTTAAGCCTCAAAACAGCCCCAGAAATAAGTACTATCATCACTGTCATTTTACAGATGAGGATGAAAGAAACAAAGATGTTAAGTAACTTTCATAAAGTCACTCAGCTAATCAATAGGAGAGAAAATATTCAAATGCAGGCTATCAATAGCCCAGCTATAATGAGGTGTCCAGGTTGATGTTTTATCTCTTTTTAAAATTTTTCTCTGTGTTGTCACATATTGTATGTGAAATTATTATATGTATAATTATATTATTCATTACTAATAGCAACATTCAGGTTTTTTTTAAAAATGAAACTCAATTTATCAGGACTTTGAAATGCTAAGATGAACAGTGCTGTTTCAATCTGATCTTAAACTCTTTTGAGTTTTGCCTGATGGAGAAGTTTTTTGGTACCCTGATATCTGAATACTTAGCAATGAGGTCCATGGTTGACGTTGAATTCTTCTCGATGTCAGACAGTATACCAGGGTGTCATTTAATTGCAATACCAGGAGGTACATACAGAAAAAGATGAGATCACACTGAAGCCATTAGTCTCGAGACATAGGTGGAGATCAGCCAGGCGAAAAGGAAGCAGGTGTCTAAGTTAGATGACAAGAGACACAATTAGTAGTTCCCTGGATTCTCGCAGGAGCCTCCTGAGGATCACGTAACCACTTCCCAGCGGGCACACAGTCTGATAAGACACCTGAGTTAGCAAGCCTAGCTAAGAAGCCTCAGGATAGCAATCACCTAGCTGGAAACAGGGTTGCTGCCTGAGGGAGGAGAGGTATGTGGCAAGGCTCTTGCAAATCCCTGAAGAGTGCTGCTCCATTTCCCTGGGCCACGATCTCTGCAAGATGTGCAGTAAACACGCCCTGGAAATGCACCCATTCTCCTGTCATTTCCATCCTAGCATAGCACCTCTGCAGACTTGGCTCAAGCCACACCAACTTCCACATCCTCATACTTAAATACAACCTTGGGGACACTTTATTCTAGAACCTGTGTGATTGAAATCACAACTGTGAGCACTCCCTTGTGTAATGCACTTTTCTTTTTTATTTTTCATTGTTGTCTGATGTACTTTAGCATCATCCAAACTTAATAAGATAAAGCTAAGGTATTCTCCTTTTCCACATGAGCAGATCTGACAATCTCATTCTAGATAAGAATGACTTGTGTGTTGAACCAGGTGAGCTATCTGGACACCTAGCTTTCTAGTCTTATTCACATGTTTTAGAAGCACTACTACCTCCATCCTTTATTCCTTTAAGTAAGAGTATTATCGAGGAAAAAGGATAGCTGGACAAAGGTGTTAGAAGTAAAATGATAAAATTCAGTTTACATATTCAACACCTAAGCTAAGTGCTGTCACAAATATTAACAAGTAGTGTTAGTAACGTGCTAGAAGGAAATATCCTTCTTAGAAGTGATTGCCATGTCATATCCTCTAACCAACAACTTTCCTTCACCTAATGTTTTCTTAACATAAGAAATCTGCATGCATTTCCAAGCACTGTAATCAGATTTTCTCTAGGTAACAGCTTGAAACAATGAAATACAACTGTGCTTTTTTTTTTTTAACTAAATAAGTGACTCAGAGAGTGTGATAGGATCAATATGGAGATTCCTCTTTTAGACCATTACAATTTCAAACATTATGTTTCCCCACTCCTACCCATTAGATAGGTATATTGCAATGCATGGGAAACATAGATATAAATATCTCAAAGGGCAAACGCTTTGTGTTTTATATGCGTAAACAGATTTTAGGGTTGTAAACCCTTTTCAAGTGCCTTATTGCTGTAGAAATTAGTTATAACCTGACAATGTTTGTTTACAGTAATGCCTTGTACAAACATATGTTGAGGTTGGGTGTTCTAAATGATATTATTATCAAATCTCTATAAAGACAACTGCTACAACATAATCCCTCTGTCTTCTGGATAAACTATGTCAACACTGTGTACACCTGGCTAATTTTTCAATGTGTGTCAATCATGTATTTGTACTAACTAGGGTCCTTTAGACAGTTTCAGTCTTTATAAAGTTAGCATCTTTATCTCAGTTATTTCTTCTTTGTAAGTTGACTGCAGCATTACTAAGAGGGAATCCTGCTACAGATACTTAGGATATTAATACTATGTCTTTCTTAATGACACTTCCTGATTAATGTTGAACATAATGTGCTAACACAGCCTGCACTTGGACAGAAGACTGTCAGAATGCTTAAAGTCTAGCCTCCAGTTACTATCAGTCATGAGCCCTGGATAAGTCATTTAACTCTTCTGATGTCAGTTTCCTAGTGCCTACACTATTTCACGGTTCTCAAACCATGTGGAATGTGTCTCTTCTAAGGCATCTATGTGTCTCTTCTAAGGCAACCCCTGAGATTCTATTCTTCATCCAGGAAACAAATTTTTAACCTCCATTACTATTCAAGAAATGCAGGATGTATAGCGTGACACCAACTATTTTTCATAGACCTTACAGTATAGATGCCAAATCATACAAAATGCAAGAAATTACAGTGGACTGTGATCAGCATCACAGGAAAGATAAGCAAAAAATTATCTGGAATTTCAAAGAAAGAGAAGCACACTGCTTCCCACAGTGAACAAATAATAAAGATCTACCAGACGACAGACAATGTGTCCACGCCTGGGGTTTCATGGATAAAAAACAGGCCTGATGCTAACATTTATTTGTGAGGCCTGGAGCAAGAACCTAACTGGAAGCCTGCATATCAAATGTCTGAATATTTAGAAATTAGACTAACAAACTATTATACAAAGTACATTCTATCATTGTACCTTGATGAGCATAATTTCACAATGACCTGGAAGACCAGATTCAAATTTAGAATTCTCAGACTTCTCAGACTTCGTTGCCCCAGACTCCATTCTCTCAATTGCTTTTCCACCTCTTGTTCCTTCCATAACCTATAGGTCCTCACATGCCATGTGTCCTAGCTCCTTTTGTGAAAGAGAAAGCTACCGTTGAAGAGCTGAGGAGGATTTTAATAGATAGCATTAAAAACATTCCAGGGAGGGAAAAAAATAACGATTAAAACTTTTGGTAGAAGGAAGCTTCCAGGTTTGGTTGCCGAACGTTGAATAGTTCAGTTTGACTAGAGTTTCAAAGAGAGAAAAATATTAATGCTATACCCATAAAAATCAGCCTAGCTCATAATGTCAAAGGCTAGAAAGTTTGAACTTTATTTGGTAGGCAAGGAGGAAGGATTTGAAGGTTATTGAACAGGGGTGACATAATCAAAGCTGTACTTCAGGAAGATTAATTTGGCAGCCGAATGCGGAATGAGTATATCAGAAGCGAGAGTGGAGGCAGGGAGAAGAGTTATGGCCGTAGTTTAGGTAAGCAGTAATAAGACTGTTAACTAGGGCTGGGGTAATGTACGGGAGGAAAGGGCGGTGTGAGACAGTAGGGAGAAGGCATTGACAGACCCTGATGAATCGCTGGTAATGGGGGAAAGGAGAGTGATAAATCAAAGATAGCTCAGAGGTCTTGAGCTTCTGTGACTAAAAAAGAATATTGGAAATCATCAGCAAGAAGTCAGGAGGAGGAGCCAAACTACAGGGTGAAAACGGTGAGTGGTGTTGGTGTGTGTTCTGTTAGTAACATCAGCAAACCGCCACCCAAGTGAAGATGCCACTGAGGATTTACAAATATCTGGAATGTGGGAGAATCATCAGGAAATCACGTGATGAGGTAAACCCGTAAGTCTGACCTTGCTGTTTTAAATGAGTTGTATAAGCCATTCTTTATGCAGTGATCCACAGGTCTTGAAAGTTTCTCTGGTTCACAAGTTAGTTCCTTGTCAGGTTGCTCAAAATATGTATGTATTCTGAGAACAGTTCTTTACAAACCTTGGGCCAGTTAATTCACTTTGGCAAGATCTGCCTTATAATCTATAGTACAGTAGTCTGCTTTGTCAGGATTTGGTGACAACAGTCCAAGTTTCCTCCTGGCATAAATCATTTCCCAGTATCACAACATCTAGTTCTGGGAATTTGGACTTTGTTCAGATTTAGACTTTGTGCCTTTGTCTAACTTAATGCATACAAACAGTGAGTCAGCCTTTGAGGTGACATATTCCTCAAATCTATTGGGATAGGCCAGAAGCTCTCACAGCTCTCGAGTGACACAACTATTCGTTGATTACAAAAGCCTTTGCCTTATGTTCTTTCTCACTCACAGTAACCACTGTACACATACAATACCCAGACATGCACACCCATGCATGTGCGTGCACACACACACACACACACACACATGGTTCACAATCTCAAGCAACAATAAAGATGAATTAATTGAGCTAATGCTTTTCCACCTGTGTCCGCTTAATAACATTATCTGATAACTCCTATTCAGCTGTCCTTGATGCACCCCAGTATTTCAGTCATTGGTGAAAATATTAGGATGCTGCCATTCATGACAGGATGGGATTAAAGTCTTACTCCAGTGAGAAAACCTCAGTCTTTGGGAAAACAGAAAAAGGAATCAGCAACAATGCTGGCCCCCTTTTCTGGGACGGACAAAGTCTGTCTGAGGTGGTTTTAGATGGTTGCAGTCAAATCCCTTTGCTTACCTCCACTTTAGAAAAAAGACTGGCTTCAAAGCTTTTGTCTCTATTAAGCCTCAATTTTCAGAATTGATGGCTAGACCTATATCTAAATATCTCTTTATAAGTTCCTTCTTTAACATGTATCTTCAACCCAGGCAGCACAGAGGAATGTACAGTTAACAATGATAATACTCCCTAAGGATTTCAGGGTAAAGGAAAACTGTGGGTGTTATAAAAGAAAAATATTAATTTAAAGATCAGTGGTGGCTTTCGGATAACAGAAGTGTCCGAAGGGGGACACATGGGGACTACATGGTTCTAATAAAAGAGCATTTCATAAAACAAATTACACAAGAGAGACAAATAGAACCAAAAATATTAATAATATCTATAACATGTCAAATAATGGTTTTTGTGTTGGTCAATTGACTACGACCTCCCACAGCAAACAAATCTGGGAAGCAGCATAAACACACACCCTCCTCATTGTTGCTGGAAGAAATGCTTTGTTCATCAGGACACTGACTTACTTCTTACATATTGTACAGATCTTACGTTGATCATTTCTTTATTTCTTCAATCAATTCCAAGTCAAGCCTAGTTCTCCTTACCTAGCCTCTTAAAGCCCTAGACAGACTGACTCCATTTTACTTTCCAACTTTTCTAACTTTTCAGGAAGCCATACACACACACGTGACTCAAGAGTGATTTTTTAAAAGCCAAGCCATTGTCAAAAGGACAAACATAGGTGTTCCCAATGGATATGTAACTTCTTTTGAAAAAGTAGGCAAGCCTTAAAACTATTAATAAATTTCCAGAAAGATGAGAAGAAAAAAATTTAAAAAAACGGGGAGAAGACACCATATGCAATGTATGAGAATCTATTTAATCAAGGTTTGAATTATGGGATAAAACTACTAAATGCCATTAATGATTCTGAAGATTAGTTGATATAAACATTTTCAAAAGGTAGTAAAGGATCTTTTTACTAGTTCTCTTCTCCACTCACTATATGATATTCATTTTCCGAATATTTTCTATGCCAAATTATATTAAGCAATAATTTTTATCTCCTATTTTTACTGATAAAAGAGAAAATACTTAGAACTTTGGATTCACAGGTACTGAATTTAAATTTATGACTTTCATTAGATTGCTAAATATTTTTTTAAATGCCATGAGAATTCTTACCACTATCCTTGAAGATTCTAGTAGTCTGGTGTTCTCAGATTGGGAACCATTGCTTAAATTATTATGAAGATAAAATGGCCTAAAATGCTGAGTTGAGATAGGACAATAAAACCATGGTCAAGTCAGAAGGGCCAGGATATATGACTAGACCTTCTTAAGCAAAAGAATAGAAGGTGAAACCAGGCAATAGGCAGAGCTTGATAAATGAAAGAAGCCAGGTTCATAAGAGAAGCTAAATTCAGATGTCAGATTCATAGGGAAGCCATTGAATGATCAACACATGAACCTAAAGGGTGTTGAGATTACAGTGGCCAGTTAAAGGGATTAGTCAAGCAACCTTCCTTCAGGGGAATAGACAGAGGCCAGGGTACAACAAATCCAAACGTGGAAAAACTACATCTAAGTTAAACATCTAGTGCAATAACTCAGAATCTCTAAGAAGCCTTACGATTAGGGGAGACAAGTCATCCCCCTCTCGAAAGGATAATTCTCTAGGGGGTTTCCTCACAAAAGTGTTAAAAACCCTGAAAACAAAGTAGTAAACAGTAACATCTTCAAGCATTATAAATTAAAAATAAAATAAATTAAAAGAATCACAGGTTTAGCTCCACCGAACTAAATATATAATAGGCCTCAGGCACAGCACAGCTAGGTTTCCCATTAATTTAAATGGGGTAAAATGAGAAAGAAAATTCACATCAGAACTCTTATGAAATAAAAATGCAGGTTCTGAGCAGAGTCAACACAAGTTTACAGTAGGGGCTCAAAGCCTCCTGTACCTAGTCTCACTGGGGTGCCACCTTAATGCTATCTGCTCAGTGTCCTATTGTGTTTGAGTTTTGCAAGTTTGATCCTTAACTGTGAATTTCCTCCTCCTGATTGCACTAAGGCAGAATGCAATCCTTTTGAAGTGACTTTTGTTGGGTGAATATTTTAAAGCTGGATCTGTTATATAGACTACACACGACATTTGTACCAGTTTACGGAAAATCTTTAGCAATCACATCACATCTATAAGCACTATTAATGTCAATGGAAAGGCAGTGAGCCTGATGATCCACATATATCTGCTAAAACTGCTGGAGCAGAATAGACAATGAAGGAAGGAAAATGCAGTATGGAAAACCAGCATGGTGCCAATGAGGTTGAAAACATATTTTAATGCTTTTTTTGAACTTATGTGTCAGTGACCTGCAGGATAAATTCATTAAAAATATCAATATCAAACTATGTTTAAACTAGTGTCTTAGGGGAAATTCTTTTGTTACTTAATAAAAAATTTAATTATTTTAATTACTTGCTTTTGATTTTATTTGTTTATATGTGTTTTATTTGTGATATAGTAAAAGAAGAAAACACAACCATACAATTGATAGAATATGGTAGAATAGGCAACCATTGAGGTAGAAGAATTTTCCATTTCCAAGTTATAAATACTATGAGCTCACAATTATTAGTAGGTTAAATAAATATTGCAGACACATAAAGATTAATAATGTGTAAATTCAGAAGACTTAAAGAGCTAAAACAGCTTTTAAGTACATCATAATTTTGCCTAAGAAAACAAATATGTATATGTAGGAGCCTATTTAATTTTCATCAATGATGACTGATCTCAGTATAAAATTGATATGAAAAGTAAAGGATTGGTAAAAAATGAAGAAATAAAAATAAGATGCAAATGACAAACGCTGTGGAAAAAATTTGCAATATAGATGATGAGATAGATGGCAAATTAATATTCTTAATAAAGAAGAAAGTCTTAAAATGTTATTTAAAAAAACTCAGATAATAGAAACAAAGGCAAAAGATCTAACACCCAATTTCCAAAAGAAAAAAATAGATATAGTGTACTAAAATATGAAAAGAATCCTTTAATTTTATGCTATGGACTGCATTGTGTCTCTTTATTCCACCCCCCAAATTCATATATTGAAGTCCTAACCCCCAATGTGATTGTATTTAGAGATGGTGCCTTTGGAAGGTAATTATGTTTAGATGAGGTCATGAGAGTAGGCCCTTATGATGGGATTAGTGCCCTTGTAAGAGGAGACATTATAGAGCTTGCTTGTTCTCTCTTTCTCTGCACACATGTATGGAAGAAGGGCCATCTAAGTACACAGCTAGAACGTGTCCGTCTTCAAGCCAGGAAGAGAGCCTTTATCAGAAAACAAATAGACCAGTACCTTGATCTTGTATCCCAGACTCCTGAGCTGTGAGAAAAATAAATAAATTCTGTTGTTTCACCCACCTGGTCTATGATATTTTGTTATGACAGCCCAAGCACATTAAGACACCTATTTGTAACTAAAGAAGTTGTGGTACTGTATAAAATATATTTGGTCTTTGTCCATGGTTCCCATCACAGAGCTCTTCAAACTCTTGGAATGTTTCTGGACATAGGAATGTTTTTTGTTATTCATAATGAGCCTCATTGATAATACCTGAGTTTATACTAATGAGGTAATTTATTAATAAGATGTGGTCTCTAGATAGCCTAAGACCAAGTGAGTGGAGATTTGGAACTTTCAGCTCCACTTTCCAACCTCTGGAAAGAAGGTGAGCTGGCTGGAGATCAAGCTGTATAAAAAACTCTTGAACAATAAGATCTGATGAACTTCCAGGTTGCTTATGCTGAACACAGGGAGGTGCTGGGAGGGTGGCACCACTAGAGAGAACATGGGACCTCTGCACACACCCCCATACCTCATCCTATGCATCTCTTCTACCTGGCTGCTCATCTGTATTCTTTGTAATATCCTTTGTAATATCCTTTATAATAAACAGGTAAATGTAACTGTTTCCATGAGTTCTGTGAGCTGCTTTAGCAAATTAGTTGAACTTGAGGCAGAGATCAGGGAAACCCCAATTTCTAGCTGATTGGTCAGAAGCAGAGATCACAACCTGGGCACCCACTTGGCATCTAAAGTGGGAGACAGTCTTGAGGGATTGAACCCTTAACCTGTGGGACCTAATGCTAACTCTAGGTAAATGGAGTCACAGTTAAATTAAATTATGAGACAACAAGTTGGTGTCCACTGGGAATTGCTTGTTAGGTGGGGAGAATCCACACACACATTTTTTTTTTCGAGGCAGAGTCTCCCTTTTTCACCCGGGGTGAAGTATTTTGTGCTGAGTATTAAATATGATGAGTAAGTGTATGAGAATAAGAAAACACTGTTTTTTCCTACCTCAAACAGAAGTGCAAATCAAAATCCTAGGTAACATTTTTCATAAGAAATTAGCAAATAATTAAATATATAATAACCCTGTGTAATTGATCAGGAAGTGGTCCATGAGAATATGATTTAGGATAGGAAACAATTGGAAATAATCTGCACATCCAATGTTAAGAGGATTATTAAATAAACTTTATCCATAGTATGGAATATTTTATATATTTTTTTAATTTAGATTTTCAATTTTCTGTTTTTATATAACCAAAGATTGAATTTCCCCTTTCTCTGCTTGGATGTCAAAACATGTAGTCAAAGATAACAGAAAGATGAATTTCAATCTTTATGAAGCCAGAAGATATCTGTAACTTCAAACACAATGTAGGTCAAAGAGGAGCACAGTAAAAATACTGAAGGAGGAGTCTCAAGGTTGCAGATTTCAGACAAAGCCAGCAAAGTGTAGTTTTTCAAAGTAGGTGGCATATACTAATAGGAGAAATCCAACAATCCCTTATTTACAAAACAAGAACAGACTGGGGGCAGGAAACTTCCTGGACCTAGATTGGCAACAAGTTGATGCCAGAGAAGCCGAGCAGAATGAGGAGTAGCAGTGGTCAGCCATATTTGCAGGAGGCAGTCTGTCAGCAAGGCAGAGTGGAAGGATGATTCTCTACATGGCTGGCAATCCTACAACCTCTGATCTCTGTAGCTGGCTAAAAACAAGAGCCAGAAGAATTTGTTCACACCTACTCCTCCTTCAAAAGAAACTTTATTACCCACTGCTCAAATGAAACATAACTCTAGCCTGATCTTCATGTTATTCTCCTGCAAATCCTGGCCCAAGAATTAACTTTGATCAAATATGTGCAAAATTTTAAGAAGACACAGCACAGCAGCTATTAATATATACAGTCACAGCAAAAGAGAAAATTATAAGTCATACAAGCAAAGCAAATTTGAGATGATTAATACAGGAAAAATGTTACCATAGAAGATATGAAAATTGTGATCAAACACAGCATGGCAAAAATCAATATTTTAAATAACAAATCACTTTTTAGAGAAAAAAATCTTAAAGCAGATAAAAGAATTCAGAGATGATACAATGAAACAACAGAAATAAAACAAACCAGCAAAGACAAGAGTTGGCAGAGATGAGGAAATAAGAGATAAAAATAAACCATCCTAGAAATGAGGATCTCACCAGAAGCAGCACAGAAGAGAAAGACAAGCTGCTATCCCAGGGAGGAGAAGCTTGGGAAAGGCAAGCTAGTAAAAGTAAAAATAAACAAGGATTCAAAAAGCTATTGCTGAGGAAGCATGTGGAACAAATGTAATTTTTAAATATTTTAAAATAACTTTTTCAATACTTTTTTAAATTTCCAGAAATGAAGGATAACTGGCATATACAAATTAAAACATTATTTCCCAGGAAAAGCTGATCTAGGATCAATACTGAAGCAAATATTGGTAAAGATTCTGGACTTCAAAAATAAAGCGTGGAGGAATCACTAACATTTAACTTTAGAAAAAGTAAAAACTTGGATAGATGCATAATCATGTAAGAAAGTAAAAAGGTCTTTGCTTAATAAAGAAACTGGCCCAGGTAGGGTTACAACTTGGTTTTGCTGAGCTTAAAATGAACAGCTAATTCCTATGTCTGTGAATACATTCAAAACAGAAAAATAGATGGAAGGATTTCAAACTCTTTGTAAGAGACTAGCATAGATCAAATTCCAAAAGATAATATACCATCTAAAAAGAAAATAGTAGTAATCATGTGTTTATAAACCAAAACAAAATATTAACAAATTAAATATAACAGTGTATTTAAAGAATAGTACACCATAATCCATCCTCATAGTGAACCCAGAATATATGGAAGATTATACTGGGAAATACATTAATGAAGTTTTTGACATTAGCAGATTAAAGCAGAAAAATAAAGAAAAAGAGACAACACAAATTTCTAATTTTAAAATGAAGGGAAATAAGTAGGATCAGGTAAAAGTTCTCTACAGAAATCTAGAAGAGAAACATAACCTGAAAGAAATAAGAAGTAATTCTAATAAAATTGGTATTAGCTGTGCCATCACTCACTATTTTAATTGCACTCTTATAAAGCTCAACAAAACTTGAGAAATAAATCACTAACATGCTTATTAAAAAGAAAGGGACCTAGCTTTTACTATTTACAATCAACTCAGATTTAAAAACTGACATATTCAACAAAAGCATGTACAGATTCATGAATAATCCATGAACTGAAAATTAGAACAGAAAAACTTTTCAAAGATACTAGAGGAGAAATATATTCTGAAATAAAGGAAGAACTTAATGTGCATGTGAAAAGGTAAAACCTCTCTTAGAAATACTTGTATTTATGTTCAATAATCAGCATTAAGACATAGGCTAGCAACTCTACTGGATTTAATATATTAAATAAGCAAGTCACATACAGAAGGACAGAAATGAAGTAAAAAGGAAACTTAATAATCAAGTAGAGAAAAAATAGATATAAAAGAATTAATAACAATAAGGTAATTTGAATATGTATGTGTGTATGAGTACATATTATATTGTAAGAAGAGAATATTGTATGATCACTTCAACAGATATAAAATATTTTGATTAAACTAAAAGCGAATTGACTTTTAAAATTTGAAAAATGGTTACTTCTAATATTCAAGAAACGACTGGCTACAAAAGAATTGAAGCCTGTCCCTCCATTTCAAGATGATCCATAAATGCTCTGAGATGTATTCTCCCTAGCTACAGCAAGCTCTGTTAATCTACTTTTTTTTTAACTACAGGTGTGTTTCTGGTGGCCTGTGGATGTTGGATTTTAACACCAACCTCACAGATGTTGTTAAAAGGATTTATGTACCTACTTAATATGGAATACTCTGCAGCTTTAATAATGTGGAGATGTCTCCACAACATATTTTTATGTGAATAGGCAAGTTATAGAGCTATCTGAAAAGTACGTTCCAATTCATATTTTAAAAAGAATTAGATATTTAAAAGAATTCATGCAAGTAAATACATTGAAAATGTACTCAAAATTGAATATAAAATTATCCATTGGGAAGAGAGTCATAGAGAGATTTGAATAAAACAAATTTTTTATTCCATATATTTGTAAAATATTTGGATCTGTCAATAAAAATATTTTCATGTATTTGGTATTTAAAAATCAAAATACATTTTTAAAGGGATTATCTGAAAAAAACTTAAATTTGACAGATATCTCCAAGTGTCAATTGATTTAATGAATTGTTAATAAGCTTGTCTATGCACTATTTCCTTGTAAATAGAGGGACTCTTTTTGGTTTTTGTTTGTGTGTGTGTTTTGTTTTGGGGGGTTTTCTTTACAGAGGCAGACTAAGTAATAGTCTATAAGTTCAGAAGGAAAAGGATAATAACTGAACCCAGAAGTATACGCCCCATCTACTAACAGATGGCTGAAAGAACACATACCTTTAGTTTAAACTTTTGGCTCATTAAAATGTGTAATGGCCTGAAGTATATAGCACTTCGAGTAATCGGTAAGTACATTTGAAGGCAAATGATTTTGATCCTTTATCTTAGGAAAAGGAAGACACTGGAAAAACTTGAAATAGAGATTGAGAATATATAAAACAAAGGAGGGAGAATTGCAAATCCAAAAATAACAAAGATAATCTCAGTGCTTGACAAAAATACCCAGTGTTTGAATTGTAAGTTAACACTATGGACCCGTCTTCTGCATTACAATATCAGAGGAGAAAGATTAAGGCAGTTGAAGAAGGAAAAAGTCTTGGGCTCATTAGTTACTTTTAATATTTTAAAATATAAAACTGAGAATTTGGATTTGGCATGTTTAAGTCAAAAAAGGAAGAAATAAGGAGGAAGGGTGAGATAAATACTGATGGTGTAATAGACTTCAACTGGACTCCACCACCGAGTCCTACACTATCACTGAAAACATTTTTTTAAATTTCTGATGAATATTTTTCAAACAATTTACACTGCAAATTTAACAAATAACTAAATATTGGAGATTTGAAATATTGCAGGAGCAATCGTCCCAAGCACACCAATCTCCATCAAAAAACAATGTTATGAAAGTATCATGCTAAATTGGAATCCAACACATTGTCTTTGAATAAAAAAAAAAAGCTAGACCAAAAATAATTATGTGCAAGATTGCTTTTAATATAAAACAAAGAGAAAGTCTGTCTAGGCTAGACTATCCAAAAAACATAAATTCATGTTAGTCATAATGCAGTGTTATGGGGGGTCTTATAAACAGTTTATCTAAATATCACCCTACTCATACAGTTTAATTCTTTTAGGGAAATGGGATGTACTTTTTAAGAGGAGCAGATTTTTATTAACTTCTTCAGGGTTTTGTGTGTGTGTGTCTATTGGAAAGAGAGCATTCTTCTCACTAATCTAAATATCCTCTTATTTTTTAAAATCACATATTTGAATAAATATTAAAATATTCTGCTTGGCAATAAAGGTGAACAGGAAATTTAAGCACTGAATGGGGAGGGCAACAAGATAAACTTTAAGATTCCGTTCAATTCTGAGAGTCTACGATTCCAAACCAAATGAAGCTGTAGTTAAAATGTAGATATGAATCATAATCATCTACTATCATCAGAACCCTTATAAGCTGGATTTTAGGTTTATATGTCTCTTTATTCAATTTAATCAAGAATGAGATTGTGTTTTGAATAAAAACAATTGATAAAATTCTATTGCAAAAACAAATGATTTTATTCAGGAGAGATCATTCACAACTGGGAAATGCCACCGTTCTTTAATAAAGCATTATCACTGGATTTCACAGCCATTCAGGGAAGCACCACAATCTCCTCAATATCTCTCTCATCATTCACTTGCTTTTACTTACAACTATATACCAGGCTCACTTTTTTAGCAAATTATTATTATTTAAAATTCATTGGCTTCTGGCGGCAGGTCTCTGGCTTTATAAAAGATATTTGTAGATTTATTTTTGTATCTATTTGTCCGTGGTTTTATTTTTATAACTTTTAATTTTTATGCAATTTCAAACTTATGGAAATTATGCTAAATAGTGCAAGGAAGTTTCCTATAGCTTTTAATCAGATTCAACAATGTTATAATTTACCATACTTCTTGTTTTGTCATTTTCTCTAAACACAGACACACAATTTCTCTCTCTCTCTCTCTCTCTCTCTCACACGCACACACACACACACACACACACACGCACACTTTTTTTCTGTACCATTTGAGAGTTCATTGAAAATATCTTGTTCCTTTATCCCTAAATACTTCAGTGTATACTTTCTAATAGTAAGACATTCTCTTACATAACCATAATACAATTACAAAAATCAGGAAATATTATTTTAACTGAAATCTACAAATTTTTCTATGTACTACTAATGTCCCTTTTAACCTTTTTTTTTCCTGCTTCAGGACCCAATTCAAAGTCATGCCTTGCATTTAGTTGTCATATCTCTTTAGTCTCCTTTAAATTAGTAGAATTCCTCAGCCTTTCTTGACTTCAGTATTTTAAAAGAATACAGGCCAGCAATTTTGTAGACTATCACTCAATTTGTGTTGTCTGATGTCTCCTCATGTCTAGATTCAGACCATGCATTCCTAAAAGAAATACTACAAAAGTATTCTTTGTCTTTCTCAGATCATCATATGAGGAGGTACCTAACGATAGTTTTTCTCAGTATTGGTGATACCAACTTTAACTGTCTGGTTAAAGTGATGTCGGTAAGGTTTTTTCACTATATCACTATTTTTCCTTCTGTAGTTAGTTAAGTATTTTCAGTGTAAGATATACTTTCAGACAGCAGAAATACCCTGTGACTTCTCAAATTTTCACCTCCTAATCTTAGCATTTATTGACACCCTAACTCCATCTTTCTTAAATAATTATTAGTTGGCTTCCTATGTCAAAGAATAGCTTTCCTTTCACAGCTATTCATTCCATGCATTTATTCATTTATTTACTATACCAGTAAGGATTCTCATTTTATTCATTGCTATCATTGCTGATACTATCATTTATTAATTTGCCATTTAATTATTTATTTATCATCATTGCTGATACTTCCATCAATACTCCCTGCTATGGACTGAATGTGTGTGCCTCCCTAAAATTCATATATTGACTTGATAGTATAGGAAGGTAGGGCCTTTGGGGGGTAATTAGGTCATGAGGGTGGAGCTCTAATTAATAGGATTAGTGTCCTTATGAAAAGATACATGAGAGATGATTTTTCTCTTGGCCATGTGAGGATACAATAAGAAGACAGCTATTTGCAAACCAGCAGGAGTGCCGTAACCAGACACCAGATCTGGCAGCTCCTTGATCTTGTACTTTCGAGCCTCCAGAATGGTGAGAAATAAATTTCTGTTGTTTAAGCCACCCACTCTCTGGTATTCTGTTATAGCAGCTTGAACTAACTAAGACATTTCCATTGATATCATTATTGATTTTGGTGCTCAGTTTCTCCATATTTTGTTAGTGAGAGACTTTTGGATTGACTCAAGTGTCCTTTTGATATGTCACCATCTTTCTTTCTTGTGTATAATATCATTCCAGTATTAGCTTGTACTTTCCCCATTCTAGCCCCAGAATCAGTATTTTTATCAAGTTTCCCTGATATTTTTTACTGGTGAATGGCATTTAGAAACCAAGATATGGGTTTTTGGTGAGCTTGCTGTCGCCAGCATGTTGCTGTTTCTAAGCTATCTCAGTAGACGATGCTAGGACATATATGCTGAGATATGTCTATAATTATTTCTCTATCTGTATATTTATCTAACATGAGTATATATATGTAGTCCATACTGACAAATCAAATTCCAATCCAACATCAAAGATTCTATTCTAGTCTTCCACTTTTTCATTTCTGTAGCTCCCTTCTCAGTGAGAAACTTGTTTTCCATTATTTTCAAAATATGTACCCATTTGCTGAGGTCTAGGATACATAGAGAATAGTTTCAATATTACTAAAGTATATGACTGCAAAAAACAAACCTGCTAACTAGAGTTCAATGTTTATTTCAGTTTTGGGGGGGAGGATAAAATTTACATTCAGTAAAATGCAGATATCTTTAATGAATAACCTAATGAGTTTTGACAAGTGTATACTCCCATGTAACTACTGGACCCCCATAAGATACAGAACATGTCCATTACCCCAGAAAGTCCCTTAGCACTGCTCCCATACAATCCCCCCAACATAAAGTAGTCTTATCTGCTATAGAAATTCATATAAATGGAATCATACATTACATACTACTTTGTGTCTAGGCCTTTTGACCATCATATCTATGAGATCCATACATGGTATTGCATTTCATCAGTAGTTTATTAACATTTTATTTCCCTGTATGAATATTCCACAATTTTTTTACCCATTACCCTATTGATAAACATTTGGATTATTTTGAATTATTGACTATGATGAATAAAATTTCTATGAACATTCCTGAACAGTACCTTTGTGGGCATTTACTGCCATTTCCATTAGATAAATGCAGTTGGTTCTGCTATAATGTGACATATATGTTCTTAAAAATCACCATGTTATAAAAAATTGTGCAGTACAAAACATAGGACAAGGTTGGGCGTGGTGGCTCATGTTTGTAATACTAGCACTTTGGGAGGCTGAGGAGGGGAGGATCACTTGAGCCCAGGAGTTTGAGATCAGCCTGAGCAATAATGAGTGAGACCCTGTCTCTATGAAAAGTAGAAAAATTAGCTGCATGTGGTTGTGTGCACCCATAGTCCCAGCTACTCAGAAGGCTTAGGCAGGAGGATTGCTTGAGCCCAGGAGTTTGAGGTTGCAGTGAGCTATGATTGATGATGCCAGTGGACTATTGTCCAGGCAACAGAATGATGAGACTCCTGTTGCAAAAAACAAAAACAACAACAAAAACAAAAACAAAAACAGGACTTATGGGAAAATGGCAAAAGGAAAACAACACCCAAAACCTTCATCAGGAAAACATAAAAAGAATTAATCTTTATGAAAACTGTATTATTGTTTTATACACATTCAGTGGTATAAAACAAATTCTACAATAAGTATTGCACTTTACACTGAAAAAGATGAAGTTGGCTTGTGAATTTAGGCATTTGAAGGGTTGCAACTTGTGAGTTATTTTGAAATGATAAGAGGGTTATCTGATATGATAAGAAAAGCTATAATATCAGATGAGGATGGATGTGGCTCATAATACACTGGTGAATTGTGAGGTAGCTAGTAGATGTTTGAGATGTGCACACGTGTGTTTGTGTATTGCTATACACCTCAATTCAGCTTGTTCAGTTTTCTGCATTCACTTAGTCTTTCTCACAGACAAAATTGCACATAAACAAGTGAAAAGGTACAAAAATTGTCTCCTAACACATTAGTTGTGTTAAATCAAATTTCTATTTTTTTTTTATTTCAGCATATTATGGAGGTACAAATGTTTAGGTTACATATATTGCCCTTACTCCCCTTCCACCGCCCAGTCAGAGCTTCAGGCATGTCCATCCCCCAGATGGTGTTCATCACACTCATTATGTATGTATACACCCATCCCCACCTCTCCCCTCCCATCTGCCCGACACCCAACTACCCAATTAATGTTATTCCTATATGTGAACTTAGGTGTTGATCAGTGAAACCAATTTGATGATGAGTACATGTGGTGCTTATTTTTCCATTCTTGGGATAGTTCACTTAGTAGAATAGGTTCCAGCTCTATCCAGGAAAATACAAGAAGTGTTATATCACCATTGTTTCTTATAGCTGAGTAGTACTCCATGGTATACATATATCACATTTTATTAATCCACTCATGTATTGATGGGCACTGGGGTTGTTTCCACATCTTTGCAATTGTGAATTGTGCTGCTATAAACATTCGAGTGTAGATGTCTTTTTTATGGAATGTCTTTTGTTCTTTTGGGTAGATGCCCAGTAATGGGATCACTGGATCAAATGGTAGATCTACTTTTATCTCTTTAAGGTATCTCCATATTGCCTTCTACAGAGGTTACACTAGTTTGCAGTCCCAACAGCAGTGTATGAGTGTTCCTATCTCTCCGCATCCACACCAACATTTATTGTTTGGGGACTTATTGATCTCCATTCTCACTGGAGATAAGTGATATCTCATTGTGGTTTTGATTTGCATTTCCCTGATGATTAGAGATGTTGAGCATTTTTTCATATGTTTGTTGGCCATTGTTCTTTCTTCTTTTGAAAAGTTTCTGTTCATGTCCTTTGTCCAATTTTGATAGGGTTGTTTGATTTTTTCTTGCTAATTTTCCTGAGTTCTAAATAGATTCTAGTTATCAGCTCTTTATCAGAGAAATTTGCCCCACCTATCAGTTCTCTCAATAAATGTGAATGGCTTAAACTCCCTACTCAAGAGACATAGGCTGGCCCAACGGATAAATAAATCCAAGCCAAGTATCTGTCGTCTTCCAGAAACACATCTAACCTGGAAGGATGCATTTAGACTCAAAGTAAAGGGGTGGAAAACAAATTTCAAGCAAAGGAAAGGCAAAGAAGGCTGGCATGGCGGTTTTGATATGGGAAGAGAGACCTGCCCTAGCAGCTTGCTGTTCCCCATGTGATGTCTCCCACCATGTCATGTCACAACAGGAAGGCCCTCACCAGCAGCTGCTGCCATGTTCTGGGACTTCCCACTTCCAGAACCATGAGCCAAATAAACTTCTTTTCTTTACAAATTACTCAGTCTCAGATATTCAGTTATAGCAATGGAAAACAGACGAAGGCAGGTTCAATTCACAAAGTCTATCCAACTATATGAAATTTAATGATTTAAATTTTTATAGAATAATAATTTTAAATGGCAGATATTTTCTCTCTGCATAGAATTGATATTGAACAAATGTATTTTGAATATTTTTATAAATTAAAACTAACTCCACATTGAGTTATCATCGTGCAAAGTAATTTGGACACCAGTGATTCCCTTTGGTGTTTTGTTTTTGTTTAATTCTTCTGTTCTGTATATCAGTGTAAAAGAAATGTTCCAGGCTAAATCCATACCTGCCATTGAACTTTATGAGTTTGAAACTCCTCTTTGGTAAATTCGGAGTGTTTCCTATTGCCATTGAAGTGAGTGGTTTAGTAATTTTAGCCATGAAGCTCTATATTCAATGACTTACCCAGAAAACCCAATGCATAAAGCAGATGACATCCGATAACTCACTGCATAGATTGAAGCTAAGCAAGGGAGGAGGAACACGGCAGCAAAGCGTCCACCTATTGCCCAGCAACTTGGAGAGGGCTGCAGGGATCTTCATTTGAAATTCATTATCCCAAATAATCACTCCCTAGATTAACTTAAACTGATTTCCTCTGTCTTTCTAGTGTCCTTAGTGTATCTTAAACTCCTGTTGGGTAGGGGCTGAGTTCCCTCCCTTTCAGGACCTACCATGGTGCTTGCTGCTGTGTATGATATTAACAAACATAGGTTGTTTGTTGAGCCGAGTAACTTTATAGTCTGTGTTATGGTCTAAGAGGCTCAGTTTTAAAATATGTTTTATGCTCTTTAAAACCATATGAATAACAATTGTCAAACAATTTTGGCCTGAGTTCCTCAAATGCATTTAGGTGTCTGAATATAGGCACTTTTCTACAATTTTACATCATCAATGGGAAAAGATATCCCCAAATTTTAGTGAAACTATAAAAGGAGATTACTCATTGAAGTTCTGTGAGGATAATGTTTTTTTTTAATTCTCAACTTTTTTTTTTTACCATTCTCCAAATACTCTATTTTTCTGATGTTTTTCTCCATTATGAGGTCAATAAAGAATAACAATATTTAAATGATGCAGTCCTTTGGAAAGCCATCACTTAAAAAAAAAAATCCATTAAATAAAAAGACTTTAGCCAAACATACTGACAAGATTATAATAGCTCTCATAATCTAACTTACGTTTACTCTGTAATTACCCAGGAAAAGATGCAGAAGTATAATTCACTGATGTCGTAGAATGGAAACAAAGAGGTATGTGATGAAATCGTGAACTAGGAGGTAAAATTAGTCACTATCTTGCTCGTCTTGATGCCACCAACACTGCCCAAAGCAAAAGCAGGACACTATCCACAGTGACATTCTTCACGTGCCTTTTTCTTTACCTGCTCTGTGAAACAGTTGTTCTTCTCTTCCTAACAGGATAAAAAATGCATCTGAATTCATCGAAAACCTCAGACAGCTTTATCACAAAAAAAGATTGAAATTTCAGCAGTGCCATTGCAATAATCTGCAGTGCCAAGACAAAAATTTGAAAAAGAAAAAAAAAAAGAGAGAGAGAAAACTTAAAATTAATTAACTGGTGATCTTGTACCTTACAATAATTAATGATTGAATTCATATTAGACCATTACCCATAAAAGTTCTTAGTCTTTCGTGATTATATTATCACATATTAGATTTCAGTTAATTACTTATTCTGGAAAATATCAAGAAGATTCAGTGAGTATCTTTTTGCTGGCTTTCATGTTTAAATGAGATTGTGTTCAAAAATTTTTTAATGAAAAAATCCAACTCAATTTAGTTTCCAAATATTTCAAACATTCAGAAATGCCATATGAGAGAGTAATTTTGGCTCTCTGAATCTGTTGCTTCATTTGTGAAATGGGGGAAATAATGCCTGTGCCATATGGTTATTAGAAATAGTGAAGAAGATTGTGTATATAAAATATCTAGGTCAGTGTTTAAACCATACATAGTAAGTGACCGCCAATTTTAACTCCCTTTATATAACTCAAGTTTATTTGAAATACCATATTGAATATAGCAATAAAAATAATAAATTATAACAATATTACAAATATAAAACCTACACAGATAAGACATAGAAATATTTACAAAATACCATACTGGGACAATTGAAATGGGAAGATATGATAGAGTATACACAGGAAGTATAAAATTGATATTGCTCCCCATGGGTGATCTGTTTTCTACCCATCACCAAAGCAGTAAGCATCCTTCCAATTACAAGTGAGGAATAATGCCATCATCCTTACTGCTCAAAGGCAGAAGGTACAGGGGCAGGAAATAAAGGCAACTGGCTAGAAATCCAGGCATTTAGATTATAGCATTGATGTTTTCACCATATATATGTGGTAATATATATGGTAATATATATAATATTATATATTGTGGTATATATAATATATATTATATATATTCTCAGCACTCTCTCTATCTGAATATTTAATAATGGTAGGGGATGGGAGGGAAAAGATAAGGAAGTTACCACTTTTTGTTTAGTATGTTAAGATTTTCTTGGGTTTCAAAAAAATTCCAGATATTTTTGATAAAATTAATGAAAGATACTTTGAGGACTTTTTATGGCATTCTTAAGATTATCTATTACATTATATTATTAGTTTGTAACTTTGTTGTGCTATAGACTCAAAGACTAATACAATGAAAACTATGAACCCATTCCCATATAAGGAAAAGAATATTATATAGATTCGGTGGGTTCATAAACACTGCAAAGTCCAGCCATAGATTCTCTTATGACATGGTCCTTGGTTTATGAACTCTTGATGTTTAGGAAGTAATTTAAATATTTATATTGCCATCATGGGATAAAGAGATTTATTTCAAATTCCCCTAAGGCTCCCCTACACTTAAAATCCCTGAGATTTATGAGATACAGAATTTTGTATAAACCTTTGTTTAGTTCTTTATTTTTAAAAACCACAATTTTGTTCCAAATAAGTAGTAGTAATTTCTAAACAAGTTCTTGACAATTGAATAAATGAATGAATCAATACACACATTGATTTTATTTCTTTTTATTGAGTCATGATTCAAATAATAAATAATTGTCTTTTTCTATGAATCATAACCAAAACTTAAAATTATTGTTAAAATCAGCACCCTAAAAGAGAGAGCAATGAAACATTGTGTTCTTTATCAAATTTGTTTTTTGTGACCTTTGAGTGAATGCATAAGTAACAACCAAAACTTTCAAGCAAATAGTGATATCAGGGAGCAACATTTCTCAAATACGCTGGGTAATGTGAGCATAACATGGTGTAAACACAGAAAGAGCATCTGATTTGCATAGTACAAGAATGAGTTCAGGCTAAAACAATCTGAAAGTATGACTTAGCTCTGCTCGGGTATGGTTTGTTTTCAACAATTCTTTAGTGAAAAAGAACTGGAGGTTTAGAACAGAACCCCACTAAATACATAGACATAGACATAGACTTACTATATACTTATAGACAGGCACACACATGCATACCCACAGCGTACACTCATATAATTAATCATGCCTGAATCCATTAAAAGTCACTTCCCAATTCTCTTGGGAATAATTTTTAAAAGACAGAAACTGAAGGTGGTTGTAAGCAGAAGGTAAAGGTACAGTGGATGGTGGAAGAAAAGAAGAGATTATTGCAATAAAACTTCGAAAGAGAAAATAATTAAATGTAAAGCAAAATTGAGCCTAGATGTGTGCTTCTGTGCTTGCTGAAAAAGATGGAGCCTTATACAAATAAGGAGTGATGGCATCTGGCTAGAAAGATTATCTAAGCAATGCTAAAATAGCATACTCTGGTTTCTCTTCAGATCGTATAAATCTTTCGCCTTTTAAAATAGGATAAGCCTATACAAAGAGGAAGGGCCCTGCTTTATGTGTTCCTGAGAGAGGCGATGAGCTTCACAAGGCAGATTGAGGCAGCTCCTTGACAAGCACTGTAAACTGATCTACGTGACAGTACTTGGCATCCACGGTTCTCAGTTTTAGGGCCTCATCCAAGAGACAGAAAGGGCTCCATTTTAATATCCTGTTACATTCTTATTAGCATATTCTCCATGAAACTCATCTCTCTGTCCACAATTGTTCCTTCATCAACCGGTGGATCACCCTCAAGCACTGCTTTATAAAACACCCCAGCTTAGAAACGCCCAGCAAATCCCATTGCCCATGGAGGAGTTCTGCTACTTCTATTTGGTATGAAGACTTTTCAGGCTTTGCTCATTTTTAATACTTAAAGATAGGATTCTTTCCCAAGTGGCTCTTGAATCATTACCATTACTTTTTAATAACTGAGAGAGAACGATCTATTAACAATTAATTAGAGTAAATGAAAGGGGACTATCCCTGCATAGATGAAAGCAAACTGTTTCTGTTTAGGGAAGACTTACTGAAGTACTTCAAACTGTAAGCTAGGCAATCAACAAAAGGTGGAAATATTTTCATCAAACTGTGACCAGAAATAATTAAGAACTTCTCTACAGATTAGAAGCACAAATAAGAAGCAGCATTCATCTCTGAATAAATTAATATATGTGTATATATTATCTTATTAATAAAAACATCTATTGTAGCATGTCTATAGATTAGAAAATCAGAGTAATGAATAATTTAGACTAGCTACTTTCTTATTGAAAAAAAAAAAAGCACTGTCACTTTTTCCAATGCCAAAATGTTTTTTTAGATACTAATTTATTTGTATGTTGTACTTATTGGAAAGCACCATACAAATGATATATTTTGTGTATAGTCTGTACAGAAAATGTTTTACTAATGGAGAGTATGTTATTTAGGAATGGAATAATTGAGAATAATTTTAATCAATTAATAGATTTCAAATTATAGAAGACTTGGAGTTTCTTAAGTTTTTTTAATTCAGTTTTTGGCTTTTTAAAAAATTTTTACCTGATGGGAAAGGATAGAGAGAAGAAAAAATTTTAGAGAAAAAGAAGTGTGCTATGTGATTGGTTCCAATAAAACCTAAAATACAAAAGTCTGAAGTTAGCTAGAAGCAGTTAGATGAATTGTGATTCTTATTTTTGATGAGTCATAATGTTTAAGAGGAGGAGAGTCTGAATATAAAATAAGGTTGTTCTAATTTCTTGATATTATCCTAGAGGCCTTTTAATATATTACTTATATCTTTTTTTTCCACTTGAAGAAAGAAATGATCTGACCTCTAAGAGGCACATTTTCAATAAATTCCATAAAACAGCAGGAGAGAATGCAGATTGAAAATGCAGTTCCAGCATCTTGCACTTTAAAAAGCTTTTAAAGCCTGTCTCATGCATTTATCTTTTAACAAAGATGAATGCACAAGACACCTCAAATTCTATCCTGCTTGGTAAGTCAGTGATAATGTTAAATCAATGGCACAATGATCAAAAATGAGAATGGGATCAATATTCTGATCAATTGAATTGCTTTAGATATTAAAAAGTAATTATTCCAGCACAAGTCTGCACTGGTGAAAATAAAAGCATGTCTGACTCGTCTAATAACTTTCACTTTAAATATTGACAAACCCAGTTCACAAATAAAATAACAAATTTCGGGGAATTTTATTGAGCACAAAGTTATAAAATGTGTCTGGTATAGATAAAAATACAATTATATTCTTTCACACATAACTCTGTAAGGAGAGATTTCTTCTCAAAATAGAAGTGAGTCTAATTTATTATCACATTATGTAATGAAAAGCAGGCATTTGAGTTGAAAAAAAAAAAAGAAGAAGAATGTAGGCAGAGGTCCTACCCTCAGCACCAGACATAAATCAGAGCTGCTAAGCGGCCATCACAATGCATCGATTTATGGCTGCAGGTGACCGGCCCAGTAGGCAAAATTAGAATTGGTCCCTGACCTTAAGGAACTTACATTCTGGTTAGAAAGCCAAACCTAAACATATGAAACAATATGAGAAAACTTACAGAGCAAAATAATGTCATGAAAGCTAACTTTTATTGGCAGCTTACAAAGAGCCAGATACTTTCCTAAGCACTTTGTATGCTGAAATGAATTCTGTTGGTGGGCTGCCCAAATCTACTTTAGCGGTGTGGTGTACTCAACACTCAGCAGCTGTAGGTGTTGGCTGCAAAGTACTCCAGGCTCACCTGTTCTCCAAAAGAATTTCCCTTTCTAGAAAGGAAAGCCAACCAGCCTGGGAGTTTATGCACTGCACCCCCAGGGAGAAAGCTGTAGCCATTGGTTGGCAGACACAAGGGTACACAAAAGGCCACCCCTTGCCTAAAGTAGGACCAACTATGTGGTGTAACTTGTGGCTCTCAACTGCCAGTGGGATCAGGCTCAGGCTGCTGCTAGTCTCCTGCTGAGAGCCTCTCTTTGTATAACTCCCCCACCCCTTCCTCCTTTCCTCTCTCTCTCTCTCTCTCTCTCCTTTCTCTGAGATCCCTCCCCCATAAACCATTTGTACAATAATCTCTGCCTTGAGCTCTCCTTTAGGAAACCAGACCTAAGACACATACATGAACTCATTTAATATTTGCAACAGCCTCGTGGGGAAATTACTACTATTATACCCATTTTACAAATTAGAAAACTGAGGCCCAAAGGAGTTAAGTGCTTAGACAATGTCACTCAGCTTATAAATGGTTAATCTTGGCTGTGATGCCAGGCACTGATGGCTTGAGACATCATGCTTTTAGCCTCTACACTCCACTGCTGTGAATGTTTGCTGTGTGAAGGCATCACTATGTGTGGCAGAAAGAATGTAAGATTTAAAATAAGGAAATTCATGTGAATGTTTTAACTACCTAGTCTTGTGATTTTGAGTTAGTCATTTAAGTGTACAGAACATATTTGTAGGCCGGGTGCAGTGGCTCATGCCTGTAATACTAGCACCCTGAGAGGCCGAGGAAGGAGGATCCTTTGAGGTGGGGAGTTTGAGACCAGCCTGAGTAACAGTGAGACTCCATCTCTACAAAATATAGACAAATTAGCCAGGCGTGGTGGCATGTGCCTGTAGTCCCAGCTACTTGGGAGACTGAGGCAGGAGGATGGCTTGAGCCCAGGAATTTAGGGTTGCTGTGAGCGAGGCTGACGCCACAGCACTCTAGCCCAAGTGACAGTGAGACTCTATCTCAAAAAAAAAAAAAGAAAAAAAAATTTTAAACTAGAAATAGTAATAATAATATGAAGCTATTGGGAATTAATATGAAATCAAATGTGTGAAATATGTGACCTAAACTAGGCCTCCACAAATGCTAATAAAATTTTGCTTTTGAGAATACCAACATTCTTTTAAAATAATATGGCACTTTACAACTTATAAAATGTTTTATTTAATCATCTCTTTTAGTCTTCGCAATAGCCTTGTGATAAAAATATTATTGGATATATTTTATTGATTATTTAAAAAAAAAATTGCAGCTCAGGAATCTCAGTGAGAGAAGCAGGACTCAACGTTAAGATATCGCACTACCATTCCAGTATTTTTATCGTTGTACCACAGCTACTTAAAATAATAAAGTCTAATTTGAAGGTATTCTAGTGATTACTAGCAAATCTTATTTTATTCCTGTTTTGCCTTCTGAAAGAAATACCAACCTTTTGAAAGTGTGAGTGTCCCTAGTTCCACAGGAATCCACGAAGGGGAGAAAGTGTGTGTGCAGCTCACAGAGGCAGGTAGAGGAGACACTTCATGAAGAAAGGCCGTTTGAGCTGCACTTGAGCTGCATTTCGAGCTCAATTTCTTCAACAAGAAAATCTGTTTTGAGTGCCTTTTAACCTTTTTTAGATGGCAAATGAAAAATAATATATGTTTGTGGTGTACCACACGATGTTTTGATATATGTACACATTGCGGAATGACCAAATTAAGCTAATTAACATATCCATCCCATATTTATCATTTTTGTGACGGGAATATTTAAAATCTCCTCTCTCAGTGGTTCTCAAGTATACAGTACATTATTAAGTATAGTTACCAGGCTGTAGAATAGAACTTGAAAAATTATTCTCCCTATCTAAGGCTTTGTACCCTCTGACCATCTTTCTATTCCCTGCCCCCATCCCCACCCTCTGGGAACCACCATTCTCTTCTTCTGAGTACCTTTTGTGTTTCTAAAATTGCATAAAATTTAGAAAGGCAAAGATTTGTAGTGAGGAAATACAATAATATAAGTAGAAGAAAAGTATCAAAAGTGAAAGAGCATCTTCAAAACATAGGAGTAATATCTTTCAGAAATCCGAAGAATAGTGAAACATAAAAGGCTGGAAGGGTTCATTAGGGACAGATATTTGGGAACAGGGAGAGTCTGGCTTGGGTAACAGGGCTCCATTTTGGGGTTGGAGAGAGCTATTGAGCACAGCGGGCAACTGGGGCATGATTTGAGCTATACTTTGGGATCTACAGCAGCAAGAATAATGGATTAGAGAAAGTAGGAGATGGAAAGAAGGAAACACATCGAGACTATAGCAAGAAATAAGTGAGAGGCAATGAAAACCGAGAATAGGGTAATACCACTAACAGAATGAGGATGGGTGGGGCAGTGCAAAACTTTTCTAAAGTCAAATTAACAGCATTTGTTGATTGGCCAGCTACAAGGGAATGAGGAAGAGGAGAAAGTCAAAGATAACTTTGCATACATTTAATTTTATAGCACAGCTGTTAAGAAAACAAAATCTAGCCCCAGACTTTACCCTGTTTCAAATCCCAGCTATACCAGTTAATTACCAGCTAACATAAAGTTGGGCAATTTCCTTTTCTTTTTCCTGCTTCTGCTACTTCATCTGTAATATGGGATGAAAAAGGATGCCTACCTCCTGGGGTTGTAAAAATTAGATGAATTCTAACAGATGCACCTGCTGCAGAGTAGCATTTAGAAAACATTCCTTTACAGTCCTCCTTTGGTATCTGTGGGGCATTGGTTCCAGGATGCTCCCCCTTCTGCCCTCTGTAACCAGGGATGCAGAACCTATGGATACCGAGGGACAACTCTACTACAGTGGAAACCTTGACACAAAGAAAAAAGCAGGAAGAAATCATTTACAAGAGGAAGTCAAAGTTTTGCATGTGAGGCTGATACTGTCAAAAGATTTGGTTTTGTAACTCGACGTTGCCTTTTATCTTCATAATTTTTTGCTTACCAATCCTTTGTTTGATTTTTATGGCTGCCTAAAAAGGAGAGAGACTAGTCTCTTTAAATCCTTAAATAAAAATATAAATAAATCACAATCAATTCATCAACAAAATGGCCGCATACAGTACTAGTCCATCAGGCACCTATAACCACAACCTCAGGGGCTCATACATTCCAGCTTTCCCTGAGCACAGCCTTGTCTCCTTGTGGCCAAAAGCAAGGGATTAATGAAAGTGGTTGAGCTGAAAATTAAAAATGAAAAGTATGCCATTTTAATGTTATCACTGAGAAATTTAGAGTCATTAACAAAAATCCAAGGGAATCAAAAATATCTGAGTAATATACAATTTAAATTTTTTTTCAAAAATTATTTTCTGCCCAGCATTTGTTTCTTTCTAATAACATAATAAGATCAGTAGATCACTAGTCTTCTGCATAGTGCTAGTTTTCATGATCTATAAATGATTCTAAATACCATCTTAACAAATGGGTCATCCTTTCTAAAATTCATGATTAAAAAATGTGCAATAAGTCTCCACCCATCCACCCTCATTTATGAGATTTTATCATAATAACTGGTCTGTTACTGATCTTTCATTTTTCTATTTTCATTTTATTCAGGATGACCACAGCTATCTTAAGGAAATGACTCCTCCCTGAACACATGGAAACAAACTTTTACACGTAGTGAGTGTAAGATAAGGTCAAAGCAAACCTATATTTTAATATTAGAGCTTTACACATACTGTATATATAGTGTGCATTTTTCTTATTTAACATAAAGTAATTAAATTTAACAAAAATATAGTGAGCGCCATTTGTGTACTTTTTTGACAAAATATTTTCAATATGTTTTATATTTTATTTTATTTTATTTTATTTTTTTGAGACAGAGTCTTGCTCTGTTGCCCGGGCTAGAGTGAGTGCCATGTCGTCAGCCTAGCTCACAGCAACCTCAAACTCCTGGGCTCAAGCGATCCTCCTGCCTCAGCCTCCCAAGTAGCTGGGACTACAGGCATGTGCCACCATGCCCGGCTCATTTTTTCTATATATATTTTTAGTTGTCCATATAATTTCTTTCTATTTTTAGTAGAGACGGGGGTCTCGCTCTTGCTCAGGCTGGTCTCGAACTCCTGACCTCCAGCGATCCACCCGCCTCGGCCTCCCAGAGTGCTAGGATTACAGGCGTGAGCCACCACGCCCGGCCTCAATATGTTTTAGTTAGGAAAATTTTACTTAGACAGTAAACCCCTAGTCTTAACAGAGGCTTCTTTTCTGTAAGATGTTAAAGAAATTTCAATCAGATAGTCAGTAACTAACAAGGGAACCTGTTAGAAGAAAGACTGGTTATTCTTGAGACATTAGAAAATAAGATACAAAATTATAGCACATAATATTGTAAAATCTTATCTGATATTTCTCAAGAAAAACTTAAATATTTCCTGCTCTGTTAAAGCATTATATTATTAGAATTTTTATTTACTTATTACATGTGACAGTCACAGTTAACCCACAAAATGATCATTTCCAAGAGCCTTTTTCTTGTCCACTGTTCACTATAGAACAAGCTTCTTTAACCTGAGCATTTGACATTTTGCACTGGATAATTCTTTGTTGTGGGGTGGGAGGGGGGGACTTCCTGAGCATTGGAGGATGTTTAGCAGTATCCCTGGTCTTGACTGGCTAGATGACAGCACCTCCACCCTCAAAGTAGTGACAAACAAAAATATCTCCAGACATTGTCAAATGTTCTCTGGGTCATAAATTCACCTTTGTTTAGAACGACTAAAGATAAATAAGATAAATACTAACTTTTCCAACTTCCCTCCCAGCTTGGAGGTGGACAGGTGACCAAGTTATAAGCAATGAAATGTAAGAAAAATATGATGGAAATTATTCTGGTGCCTAAAGAAAGCCCTCTTTTCTCTGGTTTGGTAAGCTGCCTTGCTTAGAGCTAAGGCTGCCATCTTTTGAGCACGAGAGGAAAGTCAAAAGCACACCTGGCATGCTGATCCAGAGCCTCAGTGCTGTGATGCTCTTGCCCAAAGCCAGCCCTCACCTACCTACAGAATTGTTGCCATGAGAATAAAATAATCCTCTATTATTCTGCACATTTTAGTTAAGTTCTCTCTTACTTGCAACTGAAGACAGTCTCACTGTGTGACTATAAACAAGCTTCACATTGTCTTTGAAATTTCCTTTACACAACTTTCAAATGGGGGTAATGCCAGCAACTTGCAGAAATTGTTCAGAGCACCAAAAAATAAATAAATAAATAAATAAATAAAATAACATGCCTAAAGCAGGTGTGTCCAACACATAATAAGTGCTCAGTAAATGGTAGCTATTGTTGTCATTGACATGGCATCAACTGATGAATAATGGATACCCTTTTAATTTCTCCTTATTCTCCTTAGAATAATATTCCAGAATAGAGTTTCCAGGACCTCCTAGAATGAACAAAGTCCTGAAACGACAATTCTTAATTGGGGCCCAAAAATAGCCTCCAAAGGATTAATGGAGTACCTGAAATTGGATTCACAAAATTTACATGGCATACATGCACTAACATGGGACAGAATCAAATGTTCTCATCAGGTTTTCAAGGGGCCCAAAACCGGCTGACCCCAAAATGGATTGGTAACGAGAACTTAGAAGCTTCTTGGCTTGGTAAGGTTACTACAGTTATTTAGATAGGCTGCTTTTGAGGAAAAATAATATGTCAAGAAGTTCAGAAGGAAAAAAGAATTTGCCTATTATGACCTTACAACCTGGGTAAGGAGGCAGCCTATATAAACACAGTAGTGATAAATACTAGGTCATAAATCTAATCTTGTGGAACATCTATGAATTAGCCATTCTATTATAACAAATGATACCTTGAAAGGGTTAATTTACCTTACATGGATAACAAAACTACTCAGAAAATACTTTGCCCACCAATGCTAAAATTGAAATTAAATATATTTACTGAAATTTTATTACAAAGTGCCAATTTAAAAAGCTAGGTAGAAATCTGAAATTCTCATACTATTTGTCAGATTTAATTCAGTTATTTGGCATGTACCTTTGCCACACATTGCATTGTCTTAAACAATAGAACAGCCTGTTCCCTGCACCATTCCCCTGAATGAGACTTGTAAAAATCCCCATAATATCACTGAAGGTCATTGTCAAGTATCAGAGATGCTAACTTATTTTAGATTTGCTAGCAGAGATACCTAAGGAATACTAACCAACTCAGGCCTTCAACAACAATTATCCTTATTAAATAAAATCTGTATCAGCTGAATCTTCAGCACAAAAGAAATTAGAACTACTGTGGCAAATCTGCAGTATAAATCCATGGCAGTAACTGATTTTCACAAGAGAATATTAATCAAGAAAAGTTTTAACTTTATCAACTCCACTAAGAAAAGACATTTTCTGTTACATATCACACAAAGCCTGATGGGGTGAAGGAGTGCAAGCCTTAAGCCTCTAGATTTTAGCTGATGTATTACTTCTCCAAATTCACAATGCTTTTGAAGTGCCTCAGATCTTAAATCAAGGAACCTGCACTACAAAGAGGATAGTTGCAGAGAAATTAACTTTTTCATATCCTTGTATATGGTATTATTTTTCTTGTCTTAGCACCTTAACATGAAAGATGTATAATACTGACAGAGGCAGTCATTTTATATAAAAGACCAGAATAGCTAATTTAGTGAGCAAATAAATGGTGGCACAAATCCTCCTGCTCCTTTAACCCATCATCAGGCATTTTAATCAAGCCAGTCTGTTCCCAAAAGAGAATCTCATTGCAGTTGCAATTATTTCCTTTAATGTTGATGCCCCAAAGACAGCAGAACAAGCACATTGCCAAAATTCAGTTTTAAAACGGATAGAGTTTCAAGATGTCATATCCTCTCCTCTTATTCTGCTGCTGTTTCGTGTTACTTTTCATCTCAGTAAGCATCAGGCTCTTCGTCGATGAAATGAGAAGCCTAAAACTGCCCACTTCATGGGTTTAGTGTGTTTCTTAAATGAGGCAGTGTATATAAATCAGCCAGCATACAATGCCTGACCTATAGCAAGTGCAAAATACACATTCATTTTTATTATCATTATTTTCTTGCACAGAATTTTTGAGGGAAAAATGATTATCTTTGTAATTTTCCACTATCATCACAGTTTCCATTTACATGGTTTGAAAAAATAAACTAATCAGCCATTAGAGGAAATATATTGTATCTGTATGTGTCTACTGAAATATATTTTGCCTGTGCTAAAGTTCACAGAAGGTTAAATTCAACAAGTGTTAAGGTGCTTCTGATTGTTTCCAATGCCTGGGATGGCAGAACAGGTACAATATTAAGGATTGCTTCTCTATGCCAGGGCAAATTTTTCACACTGCATCCTTATCTTCTCTGTCACTCACAACCGCTGGCTCGCAGAGGATTTGGCAGGTGGTTGATAAATGGAAGTTCTGGCTTCTTGGAGAGCTCTCTGGAAAGTCGCCAGAAGCGATATCAGATTGATACAGTAATGCAGTAAATGGAGGAAGATGCCAGGGTGGTCAATGAAGGGAGTCAAAAAGAAGATGGAAACAAGACAGAGAGTACATGGGGAAGCCCACAGTACAAGTGATCGACACTTATTTAACAATCACTTATTATGTGCCAACTACTGTGCTGGACAGAGTGATATCTAGTATGGGCGATATGAGGTCAAAAATGAGCAAATTGCAACCTTTATCCTTAAGAAGCACAAAACTGACTGGCATATAAAAATAAGTGCTTGTATTTATAACTAAGAACATAGTATTAAAATATATTCTATAGGTCCTAACAATGATTTTCAAATGTACAGAGAGATATGGAACATACAAAGGAACAAGTCACATTTCCCAGGGAGAGTGGGAAAGGGGGATATTTGAGCAAAGGCTAAAAGTTAGATATTGCTTTGTTAAGTAGATGAGGAGGGAAAGAAAATTCCTTTGAGAGGAAAAAAGAATAAGCCTGGTGGATCTGGACATGGTGTATGTAGGAGTGAATGAAAATCAAGTGAGAAGCCAAGTTGGAACCTTTGATCTCATGCTAATGTATTATACCAGGGTTTCATTCAGTGACAGTGGGGACCTGCTGAAGGCGGTTTCCAATGAAGTGACGGTGTGGCATACTTGTTTTAGAAAGATTACTCAGGCAAGTATGAGGAGGAATAAAAAAAGGCAACACTGGAAGCAAGAGACCATGTAGAATCTCACCATGATGGTCTCAGGGAGAAATGTGTGCCTGAGCTGGGGAAGGGGACACACCTGAGAGCTACATAGGAGGAGATAAGTGTGATGAGGCGCAGTACTCACTATAGTTTCATGAGCTTAAGGGAAGCCATCTTGTATACAGGCTAGTGCAGCCATCTTGTGTACCAACTCACTGCTGTGTGAAGTTGAGAGAAGAATACGTGAATAACAGAAAAAAAATTTATACAGTGATTAACTTGCAAGTGAGTGTTTAAAATCATTAAGTGTGTATAGTTACATTGTACTACGCTTGGCTGTTCCTTGGAAAAATGTTCCTTGGATGTTCCTCAAAGAAATGTTCCTTGATTTAACTAATGCTATCTGCTTCTGTAAGGTTGCTTGCTTATGAATTATTGTGCTGAGCTGTATGTGTATTGTTAATATTGTTAGTGGTAAAGGTATATAACCCCTGCCCACTTTAAGATCGGGGCCATTCTCTGTGTCTGGACTTTCCCAGAACAGGGATGGTCGCTGGCCAGCTAATAAAGACTCCTAATTTGGCTCAATTCGGTCTTTAGCTGGTCATTTCTCGCATCTTAGACTATAACAATAAGAAGAAAAAAAAAATGGCTTCAATGGAGATCTGGAGTCAGGTCCAAACTAATAGAGAGAGCAAAGCCAGATTAGCCAATTAGACAGTGACATTTGAATGAGACACATAAAAAATAATTCACTGAGGCATTTCTAAAAGCAAAATATCTTATCTTTTACAAAGTGGCTTAAAAGTGCATACTGCCCACTCCCTTTGTTTTTGATTCATTCTTTCCACAAGTGCTAGCTACATACTCTTGGGTAATTCTGACATAGCCATTTATTTATTTATTTGTTTATTTTTGGCAAACATTACCTATCTCTGTCTTATATTAAATACTATATAAAGGGTTTTATAAATATTAATATTAGTGACTGGGCCATGGGGTGCCCAGACACTTGGTCAAATATTTTGGGTGTCTGTAAGACTGTTTTTGGATAAGATTAACATTTGAATCAGTAGACTGAATAAAGCTGATTGCCCTCCCTAATATGGGTGGCTCTCGTCCTATAATTAAAGATCTGCTTACTACAAACATACTGAGTAACAGGGAACTCCTCTGGCCTGCCTGGTTGACTGGAACAGCAGTCTTGTCTTGTCTTTTAGACTGGAAGGCCACCAGCGGCTCTGCTGGGTCTCCAGCTTATCTACTACAAATCTTGGGACTTCTCAGCCTCCGTGATCATCTGAGCCAGTTCTTATAATGAATCTCTCTTAGTTCTGTTTCTCTGGAGACCTGTGACTAATACAATTTATTTAGTTCCTGTAAAATTCTTTTAAGAAAAGACCAGCACCCTGATCTTAAGATGAAGAAAGTGAAATATAGAGGGTTTGAGGAACATGTCCAAGGACACACAAGAGGGAGCCCAAATTCAAACACAGGCACCTCACCTAGAGCTCCAGAGTCTCTGCTCCTAACTACTGCACAGCTCTGTGCCCACTGTCCTCACGGATAGACGTTCAACAGAGGGGAAGGGGACAGCATTAGCTGTTGAAGATGCAGTTGCATAAATAATTATTTAAAGTTGTGATAAGTTCCAAAAAGGAGTCTCTAGGTGAATATTAGACCATATAAGTGTGTGGGAACCCTGCCTATTTGGGGGTTCAGGGCATGTTCCTTGGGGAAGTCTTGTTTTAGAGAGAACTAAAGGGTTCACTGTCACAATCCCGGGTTTTGGCACCAAAGACATCAGGGTGGGAGTCTGTCCTTGGTTCTTGGTGTGCTCTTGGCCAAAGAATGACCAGCAAAGTGTTGAGGCCAGACTAGTATCCGGGTCCTGGAGAAATCACCAGCAAGGCCAATACAACAGAGTAACCGCAGACAGGGAGCAGTTTCACAAAAGCAGCTCTTTATTGTAGAATGAAATGGATCTCTCTCCTTGAATGGAGAGAGACAAACTGACTCACTCACTGACTGATCTATTCATTTTTCTCTTGACTTCTCAGATTGTTTCCTTTTATTAGCCCAGTCTGGAGGAGGGCTCTTGGGAGGTGTCAAATGTTATTAAATGATCAACAGATGTCCTCAAAATTCCATCTGCGTATATATACACGAGCTCCCTCTAAGAAAGCCCAATTTAGGGAGTGAACTGCAATGCAGATTCAAACTAATGGCATATTAATTACCCTTAGGTTACTCTAGGTCACTTTCTAAATCTTATGCCTGGGTTGAGGATTTCCCTAGATTGAAAAAGCATTCCCTCCTTCCCCAGGTGTAGCAGTTGCTCAGGATAGGATTAAGGGTGGGGCAACACCAGAATGAAGTGCCTGCCTTTATCCTTCTTCCCAGGTGAAGCAATTGCTCCAGACAGCACCAAAACAGGGTACCCTCCCCTAGAAGAGCCAAAGGTCCTAAGCATCTACCTAGCAACAGGACACTGTAACATATGTCTGAAGACCTCAGAAGGAAAGGCCCATGTGGCTGATGTTAGGCAGGAAGGGAGAGAGGGTGTAAGGGGAATGGGAGAAGTAGCCAAAAGGCAGATGATATGGAGTTTTGACTTCTTTTTAAAGTCAATGTGAGGTAATTAAGGGGATTTAAGAGAGGCAGGGATTATAATAGGACTATTTGCATTTGAAAAGGCCCTCAACTCCAGAGAGACCTGGATCAAAGTAGGGTAGGTGGGGATAGAGAAGGACTTGTTAGGAGGCCAGGGCTATCCTTTAAGTGAAGGATCACACAGCAGACTTCACCAGGGTTCCTGGACTTGCAGTTATTATGTATGTCCAGGCTTTAAGTTTTTTTTTTTTTCCCCAAATTCAGCACAGACCGATGATTTTGTAAAATACAATAAAAAGTGAAAGATATGAAAATGATTACATACTTAAATGACTCTCACTGTCAAATTTCCATAAAAATTTCTAAATGCTTACCCTGAATTTTGATAGATATTGTCCCCAAATAACAACAAACAATAACAACAGTTTATAGGCTGGCATTAGCCCAGGGATCGCTCTTTGAGTAGCAGACTTGGATGGTAGCAGGAGAAATGAAAAAAGGGGACGGAGACTTATTTACGTAGCAAAATGGACAATATAAAGTATTACGTTGGAAGGTGTGCATGGAGAAGGAGGGAACAAGAAAAATGACAATTAAACATTTGTCATGAGGTATTGAATAAGGTAAGGAGGTCTTTATTGAAAAAGGAAATACTGGAGGGGAAGCATGTTTGGGCAGATGTGGAGGTACAGAGAAGACAATGTATCAGGTCAGGTACATCAATTTGGCAATAACTTTGAAGATTTTGAGTGGACAGTAGGATATGTGGGTTTGGAGCTTAAAACATTGATATTAAAAAATCAATAGTAATAAATAAAAATCAATAATAAACATTTATAAATAACACATTAATAAAATAATAATGTCAGGTTTCAGTCTGAAATGTTGGTTCTTGACGTGCTCATGAGTGAAGAGTGACCAGACACACCAAAGTAAGGTAAGCATGAAAATGAGGTTTATTGAGGAGAGAAAGATAGGATTATAGAGCAAGAGCAAGATGTAGGTTTATAGAGTATGATACATATGCCACAGATGACGACCAGACCAGACCCATTGTCGCAGCAAAGGGAGAGCAAAAGGAAGAGTGCAAAAAAGGGTCTGGTTATAGTCTGCATCTTGTTTTATAGTGCCGGGATTGGGACCTCCTTAGTAACTCAGACGTCACCATGGAACCACTTTAGACAGTTGGGAATCAGAGTCACACGACCTGAGCCTTACCACACATGCAGGTTGTTCTAGGTTACTTTCTGGACTCTATGGTACCTATGCTGCTTGGCCCAGGGCTAGAGAGTCCTCTACCTTCTCCCTCAGCTGGCACAGTAAGTTATGATCAGCCAATTCATAGGGTATTCCCTTCCCCCCCCACCCGCCCCGCCAAGCATGGCAGTCTCTCTCTTGGGATAGGATTAGGGTGGGGCAGGCCCAAGATGGGGGCCTGGGGCCCACCCTCATCCTTCTTCCCATGTAGGGGAATTGCACCAAGGCAATAGCACCCACTTTCATACCTAGGAGACCTGGAATCTCTCACTATCTACCTAACAATAATAATACCTCTGTGTGTATGATAATTTCTAATAAATTTAGACATTTAATTCTCACTATACCCTATGATATGTGCACTATTTTTGTCCCACTTTACTTATGAGAAAACTAAGGCACAGACAAGCTGAATAATTTATTCATAGTTACATAGCTGAAAAGTACTCATAGATGCCCTAGACTATGAAGGCAAGATGAACGCTATACATTATTTTGCTTCCAGAAAAAAATACTAAGTAAAAAGTATAAATTTAGGTTATGAGATTGAGTTTTTAAAGAGCTCTGTCTTAGTTTAGGGACATGTTGCATAAACTATAATATTTTGTTGTTATTGAGTCTTGAGATTCCAGTCTTTAGGAATAAAGGCTTGTCAGACAGCACCAAGATGGCAGAGCCATAACATTTACCACTCTTTCTTTTCATGGAACAGATGATTACATATTTCACATATGAAATTTTGAAAAAAAAATCAGAAATAAGAACACTCTCTTTCAATTACTTAGTATCATTTTCACTCTCACATTCTCTCTCATAAACATGCAGGTGACAATACAAGTGTTTTTGAAAAAAAGTACTATTAGATGTAGATTAGATTTAACTTTATCACTTTACTATATACACCACTGGATGGCTCTTATTTAATAGGTAAGAAAGAGAATTTATAGCAATTATCAATGGATGCTTGGGGTGGTAGAAGGTTAGGATGTGGGCTGTCAAAATCAATGCTTAAATAACAGTAGATGTGGCCAGCCCAGGGTGAGGGCAGACATACAAAGCCTAGTTAGGCTAGGGGTCCAAATTATAGTGCATAGATAGGGGACCTTGACTCTGGGCCTAGACCAGCATGGATATGAGTCTAGAAGATCATCCCGAAATCTGTCTAGAGAAACAGGAGGGCATATGAGTACACCACAACCTGAAGCTGAGAAGGAGTCAAGATACAATATATCAATCTACCCAAAAACAGTATCTGGAAGATCCAAACAGCAGACAGTCATGCTACAACCAAAAAAAAAGTAAGTATGGGTTATGTCAGGGGGTAATTTTTATCATTTTAGAAAGGCAGTAGTTACCAATGCAGACTTTATACTCAAAGAGCCTGGGTCATGTTCCAGCCAGTATTTAATCTAATTAACCTTGGACAACATACTCAAGTTCCCTAAACTTCAGCACCTTCTTCATAGGGTTGGTAGACAAATAACAAAACAATGTATATAATGTGTTTAGCATAATATCTGGGATGTGCTTAATAATCAAGAAATGTTATTTAGGATGGTGAATAGCATGGTAATGATGATATTAAGTCAGGATGGGGCACTGAATTATGAAAAATGTTGCACTGTTAATCGATAATATAGGTATAAATATATTCTATTTTTCTTCAGTCTTTTTGATGAGAATTCTTTTAACCACTGGATTATAAAAATGAAAGTAAATATCGGTAATACGAGATTGCCTTTTTCAGATTAGTCTAGCTATAGGGAAATTACCCAACCAAGCCTGACAGGGCAGAATATGTCAGAATTTTCCTTCCTATGATTGGGTAGGATGAAACATTATTGACAATGAACTATGTCAGGCCTGGTATCCCTTGTGCATTGGGTAATTCCTGAGTCCCTAAATCTCACCTTCACCTTAAAGTTGTATCATTTCCCTAAATGATACAGACCCTGTATCAGGTCTGTAAATATGCCTGGACTTCTACCCTGAGGTAGGTAACCCCAGGCTCCTAGCAGTGATTTGCTGAGAATTGCTGTTAATCACCTACCTACTTTGACTACAAGGTAAGCCGGGGATATGGGAAGAATTAACCTATAAAGAAGAAAGTGTGAGATCCGCCAAAAATGTGAGAAAATAAAGCAAGTTGCAGGTCAGAGGAGCTGAATTTCACAGCTGACACTGCAAGTTAGTGTTGCAGTACAGCTCAGGTGAATGGAATATGGGGAAATTCTCTGAGTATTGAGGACAAACAATCATACTTGGACCCAGCAGGTCTTGCTCAGCAAACTGTCCATGGATTGAAAGTGGACCCTGAAAAGGGATGGAAAAGCTGGAATCCTCATGGCTTCTAAAAATAGTTTGTGAAAATTTTACCCAATTTGTGGAAAGAATCTGACACTTCTAAACTAATTTGGAGAATGGGAAAGATAGACTAATTCTGAATCTTTCCTGAATTCTACATGGAGCTTAAGATTTACTAGTCTGCTAATATCCACATAGAGACAATATAAGAGCAGCAAAACCTGGAAACTTCTGGCTATATATTTAAAGTGTTGAAATTGCAAAAAAGACAGCATCAAGTATGATTCTTGCTAACTATGCTCCAACCTTCTTGTATACACACACATACACACACACACTCTCTCTCTCTCTCTTCCTCTCTCTTTCTCATATACATACACACAGACACACTTTTGGGGTATTTATGATGATTCAGGTCAAGTGTGAGGCCATTAATTAGATCCTATCCCTGGCTCTTCCTTCAACTGTCAACCCAGAAATAAATCAAATTTTTTACTATGAATTATATAAGAATGATCTTTTTTTGCCAAGTTAGGAGAATTATGGTTGAAGGAAAAAAATGTGATAAACATAGTACATCACTGTTTAGCAAGGCAATGGACAAAGATTTTCATGTAGAATGGGAAGGAAGAAGGGATGACATGGTAAAAGTTCTGTGAAAGAAAAAAGCAAATGAATTAATAAGTGGTTTAATACCATGCTCAGGGAATGATAATTACAAAGAACATCATGCAGTTTAGGAATCTGACAAAATGAATTCAAGGTGTGGTGTCTTGGTTCATTTGTGCTGCAATAACAAAATACCTGAGACTGGGTATAGGAACAGAAATTTATTCCTTATGGTTCTGGTGGCTAGGAAGTCCATAATCATGGCACCAGTAGATTTGGTGTCTGGTGAGGGCCTTCTTGCTAAGTCCTTTCATAGCAAAAGGGTGGAAGGACAAAAGGCCCTAGGGTGCTCTCTTGAACCTCTTTCAATAGAGCTCTTATTCCCATTCTACCCTCATGATTTAATCACCCCCTGAAGGCCCCTACCTCTTAATGCTATCACCTTGGAGATTAGGTTCTAACCATAATTTTGAAGGGACATATACATTCAGATCATAGCAGATGGGCTTTGATAGCTTTACAGCTTTATAACTATGGACAACTTACTTAACTTCTCTAAGCCTTTGTTTCCTCAACTCTATAATGGGGATAACAACAACAACAACAAAAACCTTTCTCATAAGGTGTTTCTGAAGGTTAAATGAAAAGTTTATTGAAAGTCCTCAGCATAGACTTTTTTTTTTTAAAAAAAAAAAGATCATTGCTTTCCAAAGATAAAATGCATCATTTTGAAAACGTGTGTATTCCTCATAACAGCATAGTTCAGAAGTCCTTTTCATGGGGATGATACAAAAAAAGTCAAGTATCAGATGGGTGATTGGATGGAATGACCTTAAGACACCTTTCTTACCCATGAGTCTGTAATTCTATGCCCACATTATTAGGCAGTTGGGGTTAGAGGGATCTTCCAGCAGATGCCAGGTGTCCTGTCACTGGGGACAAGGGCCAGGAGTGTTGCACAATGGAGCAGTTAGAATGTCTTCCTTCTCAAGTGATGAAAACCTCCACTCAAACTGGCTCAATTAATAAGGAAATACAATTATTTCAGTTATAACATCCCTCAAATATATTAGGATTATTTGATTTAATGCTTTAGAGATATGACCCAGGAATTTTCTTAGTACTTCTTCTACCTACAGGGTCAGCTTCATCTGAAGTGGGTTTTCCTTACAGTCCTAACATAGCTGCCAGCAACAGTTGGGGAACATGCTTTCAAATTCACATAAGCTTTGTCCCTCCCTTCAGTCCAGCTGGGCCATCCAAGGATAGCTCACCTCTGGCAGGTGAACAGTGGCCAAGGGATTTCCAGGCACTGACTGGCTATGCCAGTTAACAGGCTCAGCATTGCTGGAAGTAGATGACTATAAGAACCAGACGTCAAGACCTGACACAAACACGTTTGTAGAAAGGAATAAGAAGTGAGTGAATGCTGGCCAGGCAACAGGGCTTGTTGCAGGTAACAGCTTCAGAAATAAGAGGCTGGATAAAAGATCATCAATGCAGTCCCTAAGATTGGGTGATCTGTAGAATAAGATCAAGGCAAGAAGAGAATTTGGTCAAGTTCAAAAGGATACAAAATGTGAAAGCAGGTGAGTGAACATTACCCGCATATTTAAACAACTGTTTTTCAATCCTAATACTTTTTATATAAAATGAAAAGATTAGAGAAAGCTGTAGAGGAAAAAAATGCAAGTTAATGACAGGCACCTATTAGGCACTTAATATTTTTCAGTACATTTTATTTAATTATAATAGGAAAACATTCTCACTAAGTACTCATGTGTGATAATGCAAAATATCCTGCATACCTTCTTTCATCAATAGATATTTTTCATTAAATGAATGAATAAGTCAACAAATCCATGTATTACTGAGAGACACCCACACAACAGGAATGCCACAAAATCATACCTCATTTAAGTTTCACCTTTTTATAAGATTGGTCTAGAGAGATTAAAGATAAACTAAAATGTGAACCTGGCTGTGGAGTAGCCAATCAGAAGGAGTGGAAAATATGACTCAGTTTCACAGAAATACAACCTTGAAACCCAGATGGAGAGCTAGAGGAACTGGTGGTAACATGGGGGTATAAAACATAATAATACCCTTGAATATTTTACAATAACCCTCCCACCCCCAGTAAAATGAAAACTTTCAAGCCAGTTTGCATGGGTAGTTTAAACAAAAGAAGCTAGAAAAGTCAAAACACCAGTTTCATTTAAACACACGAGTGTTTTCCTCCTTAGAAAAGTCAACAAGATTTTGCAAGGGACCCTCAGCCGTTCTCAATGGCTAGGTTCCTGTTTTTGTGATTTGGACATGAGTCTACCATATAATTATTATATTATTATTATGCTATGTTATTAATTATAATTATCCAAGTTTGGTAAGAAGCAAAACATCAAATCAAGTCTGTATGCACATTACGTACAGCCAACATCAACGGAAATGTTTGTTTCCCACAACCTCCATTCTGTCGGCTCTGATGTTCTCTTGCCATTTCTTGCCAAATAATATTTGCTCTCTGTCAGTGTCCACTGGCAGTTTGACAAAGTGCTGAATCTGCAGAAACCACGGCATGCTGTGCAACAGCTCCCACAGCAGATTTCTGACAGATTTTCTTCCCCTGCAGTAATAAGGCTTGTGCTACATTTTGTGAAGAGGGACATAAATTAGTTAATATGTCTAAAGCATTTTGAAGATGAAAAGTGCTACGTACATACTAAGTTTTACTATTAATTTCTATTGCTGTAAGGATGAAAATAAGCACAGAAACACATTAAGCCCTACTCACAGAAGCATTACCATGTTGCTAAGATTGTCAGGATGCCTGACAAAGACAAAACATTGCATTTGCCTTCATATTTGACAACATTTGATAAAACTGACAGATCAATGTTCTGGGAGGCAAAAAGGAATTTATCGCAGTCATTTATTTAAATCATAGATAAAATGCTAACAGAGATTTTCCATATGTTGATGTTATCTGTAGTCACCTGAGAATTGCACAGCACAATCTCAGTACTTAATTCAAAATTCTTTTAAATGGGCATTTGTCTTTATTTATATTTCTCTTTTCGTTTTCACAGATGAGACTTCACTTAACCAAAGATTTAAGCACAGACCCAATTCCTATGAATGCCTTAAGGCCCAGGTTAAAATACTAACTCTTCTTGACCACATCTTAAAATACTAAATCAAAATCTTCAGGGATGAACCCATAACATTTTTGTATTTTTAACAGGAGCTCCAATTGCTTCTGCTGTCAAATAGGGCTTTGGAAACCACCATTAGCCAATTCCTACACTTCTGAAAGAATTTGTTATTTCTGACAGCCCATATTTCTTTTCACTCTTACTTGAGAAGTTAGATGTGGTTACCTTGTCTCTAACATTCTGATGAAATTGGCTCATAATTGTAGAAAATAAAATTTTTTGGAATTTATGTTTCGTCTTCTCACCTCTGATTATGTTCTAACTTTTGTAAAAAAGCCTTTCTTTTCTCTGTGCTTTTGCTTATTTCTCTATTTCCATCCTTGCTTGCTACAAATGTTTGGCTATATCAGACCAGGAAATTTCACCTATAGTCTTTAGCACAACTGCGCCCTTTGATTGCTACAAGAGCGCTCAGTCTTGCTTTGGCAGTGCACTAACTTCTTGCTTTTAACTATTTTAAATTCAGACAAAAGACTTAACTTAGGCCTTTGAGGATATTCTGTCTGTTCAGTTGAATTTTGTGTTTTCACTTTGTCTACTTTTACTGTTTCATCTCATTTTCCTTTAAAGTACTATCTGTCAGTGTATCTTTGTTTTATTTATTTTCATCCACCTTTTTGTTCTTTTCTTTTCAAATGTGGAGCAAGAGGAGCCGGCGTCAGACGAACAGGCAGGTGCACTGCCAGCATATACCAGATCAGTACAATCAACCCCAATCACCAACTAGGCTCCTGTTGGTACAACAGTGTCACCTCATTTCCAGAACAATTCAGAGGTATTACGGTCGAGGTGAAAGTACATAAGATCTAGGATGAGAGAGGCTATATTTAATCCATGTTTAGTCTTTTATTAACTGTGACCTCAAACCAGAAATTGACCCCCTGACTTTGTGAAGAAAGATAATGATAACAGCTCAACCTACTTCATGGGCTGGTTGTCAGGATCAGCTACAATTATGGATCTGATATCCATACAAGGAACTGTGACTCATGAGAAAAATCTGTAAATTATAAACCCATATTTTTAATGTAAATAACCACTGGAACTTGACTAATTCTTCCATCTATCACTGGATAAGGAAGAAACCAGGTGGAAAGGGGAGAGGAGGGTATGGGAAGTGTGAGCACTGAGCTGAAGCCAAAACAGAAAGCAGAGCAGGAAGAGAGAGAAATGGGTTGCACCATTGGAACCACTGGATCAGGTTCAGACTGGCATGTCACATCTTGGGCCTTTTCAGATAAGTGAGCCAACACATTCTTTGTTCTAATACCGGTTTTAGTTGGATGTATTGTCACTCACAACATAAGGAATCATAAATGGTTAAGTGAATCTGTTTGTTGTGAGTTACTAAGGCACTCTGCCAAGATCTAGGATTTAAAAAGATGGGTCCAAATAATTTGACTTGAGAAGAGGGTTGTCTTCACTAAAAGCATGTTTACACTCACAAAATTTAACTTAGAAAGGACGGATGAGGATCTCCCTGGGGAGGATTGTGCTTTGGAATGCTACAGACCTGAGTCCCACAACAAAATATCCTTTATGAGAGAAATGAGGCTCTCAGATAAAGTTATTCCATTGTTGACCATTGCTAAACATCTAGCCTATTTTTTATCTGTACTTGTGGAAAATTTTCCCCTTACTGAGAAGATATTTGAGAACAATGCAAGCCTTTGTCAGCAGTATTGATCTACAGTTAGTCTTTGATTCTATAGACAGGAATCACTATAGGCCAAGCTATGTGATCTCAGCACAGATCTCAGGCTATGAAGATTCCTTCAAAGTCTGAAAGCATAATACCACTGTGAGAATCAGAGCAGATAGGGATGGGTTCTCAACATTCAATTCCAATCAAAATCCTAGAAAGATATTTGGGTCCTAGCTCTACTTCTTTTTAATTTATTTCAAAATAATTTGATACAGCTTTCAAATGATCTGAATGAATACCCTCTTGCCATCAGAAATGAGAAGACAAGCACTTACCTCTATACTGATAACATAGATTTCTCATTAGATTCCAGGAGCTGCCTTAATAAGCTACTAAGCCTGCTGGCTACACACTGTCAGTTTAATATCTACTGTACCAAAACCAAAATTATTTTAGACAGACACTCCAACATGCAGATAGGAAATATGAGTGAAGTCTATCCAACAGGATTGTTAATTTAGCTATCTGGGCTAGTGGTAGGGTGGTGCAGTTTGCATTTAGCAACCCAAGAAACCCATAAACATTCATTTATTACTTACACCTTTATTGAATAAATAGATTTCAAGTGCCAGATTCTGTGCTAGGAATGCCCTGGAGCTGCTTGGGGATCAAGATTCAGTTCCTGCCCTTAAGAAGCTTAGATTTTAAGGTGGAATGCCAGGATTATATTAATTCTATAAGATTCATACTATAATATAGAGACTAAGGCAAGAAAAAAAATCAAACTGTTGAACGCTTGCTTTGATCAGACAATAAATGGCAATAAGTTACCTGTTTAGTTTATTGTAATGCACAAATTTAACAAGTATCCTTAACTAACATGTATTTAACCTTTTAGTTTAGTAATTTTTGTACATATTTCTTATTTCAAGCATTCTCAAATCTTTTTAATGTTGTTTTAATTATTCTGAAGAATGGATAACATATTTCGTATCTCTGCTTAACTCGAATCTCTGTTTCACCTGCATAATGAGGTCACTGTTTGCATGATTTATATTCCATTCAGTAAAAAATGAACAAGAAAACTTGGTATAAACAAGGGGAAGGGAAAACAATACAGCTCACACCATGAGTAGAGCAAGCACAGCCATCAAGTTTAGTTCAAAATCATTTGGGATGGTGGCATTTGACAGTATCTCTCATGATACTCCTTTGAACAAGGTAGAGAAATGGAGTTCAACCCACAGCAGATTCATAGGTAGCTAAACAAAGTGCCGACTCCTAGACCATGTTTAATCTGGAAGCCAGCCTCTAAGGGCATATCTTAGAAGGTATCCTTGGTCTTGTTTTGTGCAATATTTTTAGTTATAGATCAGATGAAGCCCTAGAATCTGTATTTAGCATCTTTGAGATACAATAACCTGAGAGGAATAGCTAAATTTTTAGATAACAGAAATATGGTATTTCTAACAGCTTTAAATTTAAGTTAAAAAAACAAAACAAAACAAAAACCCCAGAAATGTGATATTTAAAGTTTTCATTTAAATTTTATATATCCCTTTTTTGTTTAACACTTAAATATAAAATTCAGGTGGAAAGACACTGCAATTGATTGCAATTTGGGTAGAAATGTAAGAGGTTTAAATAAACATAGAAGCAGTATGAGCCAGAGGTACCATATTTTTCCAAAAAGGGCAACAGGCTATGTAGTGGGACCCTTCCACACCTTAAGTTCATGGAGTTAAGCCCAGCAGTATGTGGGAAATAGAATCAGGGGTTGTGATGGGCCCCAAAAATCCATTAATAAAAATGCTGTGGAAATATGGAATATTTAGCTTAGAGGGAGAAAAGGGTACTTCACTGAAATCTTCAAATATTTGAAAGCTTAGTGTGTGTAAGAGGAAGTAGACTCATTTTAAAATTTTCCAGCGGTCAAAACTAGAACAAGGGAGTAAAAGTTACAGCGAGGCAGATCACATCTCCATACAAGGAGGACTTTAAAAATGATAGGGACTAGTAAATGGATTTCCTCGAAAGAAGTGAGCATTGGGAAAACAATAAAATATTGAACAACCATTTGTCAGGGATATTGTGGAAAATCCCTTAATTGTGAAAGAAGTAGGATGATGACAAGACCCCTAAATTTTCTTTTAACTGTAAGGTTCTATGGTTGTATACTTTACATCATTCTTGGTATATAATAGGCCCCATATAAATATCTGCTATCAATTATATTATTGTAAGTACCAATGAGTGTGTGTATGTTTTTTGAGGGACATACCCTCAGATCTTACATCTCTGTTTCTACTTGGTATTTGTATCGATCCCCTAGGAAGAGGCTAGATGTACCAGCAACACAAAGCATTAAGGGTAACTTAGCTGCTGATAGAAAGCCCTGTGTAACCAAAAACAAAACAAAACAAACAAACACATAGGAAACAAGGTTGGAGTTAGGTGTTTTCTGTAATTTGAATCATAGTTTTGCATACTTAGAGAGGAGACTGACAGAACAGCCTTTTTCTAAATTGATAAGTAATAGCTTTCTTTATGTTTTTTTTTATTTCAGAATATTATAGGGGTTCAGATGTTTTGGTTACATGAATTGCTTTTGTACCATTTGAGTAAAAGTTATGTGTGCCCATTACCCAGATAGTGTGCACTGTACCCATTTGGTGTGAATTGACCCATCTCCCCCTCCTCCTTCCCAAGCTGCTTGATTTTGTAATTAATCAATCCACACTTATGTGCACATATGCAAATAACAGTCATTGAAAGAAATCACTTTTTAAATCAATGATCTTTTTGATATTCGCCCTAACTGAAAACCATGTTGATATGCATAGATCCAACAAATTATTTTTTGTGAAACAACCCATGCCCTTGCCTTTTTTGTTAAATTCTAGGATTATCTGCCTAAAGAAAACTTTCATATTCTTCAATGTTTTACTAGTTTTTATCATTACTCCCAAACTCTCTTCCATGGTCTATATAGCTTTCTCTTTCCACTTGGTCTCCATCTAGCAAACTCTTACTCATCCTTCAATACATTGTTCAATTTTCCTGTCTCCTCTGAAGCTTTCCCCAGCTTCCCCAGGCAGAAATACTTATCCCAGCTATCTCACCAGCAGGTTCTTTAATATCTCTACTAAAGTGTTTGTGATGCATTATTTACATGTGAGTCTCCCCATCTAGATGCAAATGCTCTCTTGGATGAAATTTTATTTTGTTCATCCTTCAAAACCCAACACTAGGGTACCTAGAGCACAGTAGATAGTCAGGAGAAATGACTAAAGCAATATGTACAATGGATAAGCATACACAGGGAAAAGTAAGACAAACTACTTATGTAAATTATAAGTTTAAAATTATGGAAAAATATTATTACATGAAATAAAAACATACCTAAAGGAAAACTCGTACACAGAATTGCTCTGAAAAGGAGTTCTTGTTCTGTGCTTTGGTGTTATCCATTGTCACTTATAGCAGTGGACAATAAATGGTATATATTATCACCTACTTTGTCTGATTCTGGAGAGGATGTTCAGGTAGGAAAAGTGTGCAGATAATAAAATTGTACTTGTTTTATGTATCAAATGTTCATTCTTTTTAGAAAAGAAAATTATGAAGAAATTTGAGCAATTTCAATTACTTTAAGACCACAGATGTGTTTGTTCATCTTTACATCTCAGTCCACATAGGCAGTAAAATCACAACAAATACTTAGTAAATGCATTTATTAATTATTATACATTCTGTGATATATTTCTCCCCCTTTTTAACTAGCAATTCTTTTAAAAATGTTTTCTATGACTCTTTCTTTCAAATTATTATCTTCACAGATTAAGAAATTAGATAAACAATATGGTTGGAATTGTATGTGTAACAAAAATTTTTAAATTCAGAATTACATGCAGAATGTAATGTATTGTTGAAGTTGGAGCTTTACTTGGATGTTTACTTGGATGTTGATACTAGTAATGCTTAATGGTTAGTAATGCTTACTTTTTAGTCACTGCTCCCTCTCTTGTGATTGATACTGTTCAAATTCTGACTTCCAGATTAATGAAGCATGAATATTTTCAAATATCTATTGCAATCAATTACCTAATTGAGAAGCAAGTATCATTATTGTAATTCTTCAGATAGAATCTTCTGATTTTTGCACAAAAGTAAAGTTGGTTTATATCAATATATCTAGAAAATTTAACTCCTTACATCTAGATTTGAAAAAAAAAATATTTTTCTTCTAAATTAATACTAATAAATATCTTTGAGCATTTATAAATTCAATGGAAAAATAAGAGCTATACATATACATATCAGCCAAGAAAATTTTTGTGACTTTGATTAAAATTTCAAAAATTTCGCTGCAAATATGGGCAATATTATGTGATGGGAATATTAGTCATGGAACTATGCTATGGTGGCATTTTTATTTTCTCAGTAAGAACTTTGCCTAGGCTGTATCACTTAGCAGCATGATGTTGTTATTGGAAATGTAAATAGTAGGTGCTGTATGGGGATACTTGTTGATCTGGACATAATCTGATTCAAAAGCATTTTAATCACTGAAATTTATGGAGCAGTGGTATGACACCCTTATGATACCGCCGCACTCAGTGTTACTCAGGCAGTGATACTGCTGTATGCTTCTTGATTACTGCAGCGAGAGGTATGCCACTCATAATGTGTTACTTTCTCAGCAGCTGAAGAACATCCTAAATATTATACCAGAGATGAAATACTATGTACCTTGAGCAAATCACGTGACTCTCACTTCCCTAACACTTATAACACATGTCACAAATGGATTTCAACTATATCTCACACTTCAGATAGGCTTTATAATTTTGTTTATACATTCAAGCCATAAGGTGTTATAAAACACGTTAAAGGAGCTCTTCTTATTAAGATTACAGAGATAACTCCTAGGTAAAGGAAAATCTGCATGAGCAAACCAAAGAGCTTGTCTCTATTCCATTCTGCTTCTAAACCTGTCAAAAAATGAAGTGCTCATCAAGCGGTCATCTGTATTTTAATGTCTTGGCATGTGCTTTTATTCCTATGCATTTACATTATGTTAAAGGATTTTAGGATTTGGAGGTGAGACCCTGTGTGTTTGAAATTCTTTGCCAACTTCTTAGAATATAAAGTTCAGAGCAGGAAAATGTACTTCATGTTCAACAATAAGAGCTATGTTCTGAATTGGGTAATTTAGTTCTACCAATGCTATGCATTTTTTATCTACTGAATCCTCACAAAGATTCTGTAAGGTGTGTATTGTTATCTCTAATCTACATACACAAAAACTGAGACTTAGAGAGGTTGAATGACTTGCTCCAAATCACACACAGTTGTGTAAGGATTTGAAACAGACCTTCTTTCCCGTCTGTCACAAGGCTATAATCTGTGCTCAGTACTATGCCTGAGAATAATACGGCAAATATGTATGAAAGAATATTTCATTCTAGTACTCCTTAATATCAGTTTAAAGAAAAGGATAAAAATATCCCTAATTATTTTATGTTACTCTGATGCATCCGATTAATGGTTTGTTTGTTCCATATTTATTGACAGAGAAATATAGTAAAACAGTGAGAAGGAAGGCCGTAAAAGTTCACCCTGGGCCTGTAACCATCTTGAGACAATACTTTGTCTAGCTTTCAGGTCCCTTGAAAGCTTTAACAATGATCAAATGACACTCCACAACCAAATTGGCAGTACCTTTCCTGGATCATCTTGTTAGTGTGCTCTTAAAGGGCATTCTGACCCATACTGCTTCAAGTGTCCAAAAAGCATCAATTTTCTACCTTGATTTTCTCTGATTATTGGCAATTTTCTCTGCTAGTGTCTGTTTGGATGATGAGTCAAACTCATTGTGATTGGCCAGGTTAACAAAGTGAGAACATTTCAGTTGATCAGTATGCACCCCATTAGTATTACTCTCTCGTTTGTAATTAATGAAAAGATATTTTAAAATACACAAAAGAAACTTTATCATGAGGTAGAAAACATTTTCTTGTTTGTTCCCACTCACAGAAAGACTTGCAGTATATTATTTGATAATAAAAGTCTAAAAAGACTTCTTTTTCTATCTCTATTCCTAAGTCCCTCTGTAATGTTTTTTCTTACCCTTTCCTACTTGGAAGTCTTTATTTCATCAACCAATGTCGTATAATTATTTAATATTTAAATCACTTTTGGTTTTAAATTGCTTATGCATGGCAAAATGAACAGCCATAAAAATCTTGAAAACAAATTTCAAAAGCATAGGCTTTAAATTTATTTTAGCATATAATTACTTGTCAAGAAAATAAGCTATATTTATAATTTGAGGTAACTAATAGGAAATACTATCATTTGATAACAGCAGAAAGTATTTATTTTATTATAAATTTTCTAGCTTTGGCAAGAACCTTGGTCTTAAAATAGTATTGAGTTTTGGAAAATGCCCAAGAATGTATTTTTAAACAATAGGAAATATAATATGTAAAAACAGGTAATAAAGCTTAATGTAGACAAATGCTTGACTATATAGTCAAACTAGTATATTGTGTGTCTGGAATAAAATGCCATTATTCATAAAATGGCTGCATAAGTTGGCTCCAAGTAGAGGCAGATAGATGGCACTATACAAATTCAAAAAAACCCAGTGAATTTATGTTAACAATTAATGTCAAGCTTATTCTGCCTACAAAAGAAGAGCATTTTAAAAAATGGCATACTGTTGGGTGCACTAATGTCACTTATTTTTCTTGAGAAATGCAATTACAAGTCAGCTTTTAATACTCACCAAAATTATCTTCTTAGTTTTATCTATTTAGATGATACCTAAAAGGTTTCTGGAAATTTAAAATAATTGAAAAAGAAGGAAATGTTGCATCTGAGAGGTCTTTTAAGAACAATTAACTAGAAAATATTCTTCAAATAATTTTCTAATTTCCTGATTGTATTATAAAAATTTTAGAGGAAACTTTGTTCTCTACTAAAAAGTCAATCTATTAGGTTGAATGCTGAACCAAGAATTAGAATGACTGCATTTTTTTTTTATCATGATGGCTGTCTATAATATTTTTATTAGGTTAAGTCTTCTTTCATAATATTATATACAAAATGGTGCTAATATTTGGGAAAATCGTTTTAACATCCTAGTTTATAAAATTATGATACCTATAAATTTAAAAATCTTTATAAATAGATAAAGTTTATATTTTTACTTGACAATAGTAATTATTTTGGAAGCAATATTTTAGAGATAGTAAATTTAATTTTAGGAATATATTTTGACAGGTTGTCTCAAGAAATAATCCTTCAAAAATAAACATTATTTGTTTTCCAGCATTAACACATGGGTTGAAAGCTGTCTGAAAAGTTATTAAAGAGTAGTGGAAAATAACAGTTTATCAAGTTGATTAGAAGGGTCTTGTATGTGTCACTGGGACTGATGTTAGGTCCAGTTAGATTCTTTTAACAGCTTCATCAATGATTGGGCGGAAAGAAGAGGCAACATGTTAATTAAATCCCTGGAGCCATTAAATCTAAGCATCAATCTATAAAAGGTGTCAGCCCAGAGTACTTAGTTCAAATATGCTCAGAAATAAAGTTTAAAACAGAAGATTACCAGAGAATTTGTATTTCAACAAAGGGGTCACAGAATAATGTTTTCAAATTTATATTGCAAAGATATCATTTTCTAAAGTATCAAGAAAATTGGACAAAGGTTACTTTTTGTTTAAATTTTATCAACATCCTTATGCGATATTTGCCCATAGAGATGAAAACAAAAAATGTATAAGGTGTACAGGGTAATAGGCAAACAATTAAGTACAAGCATAGACCAGGAAATTTATTTGTACTTGGCCATTTGCTTTTCTTTACAGCTAAGCATTTTACACTCTCACTGCAGAGTCAGCTTTGCTTCACTCCTTTTTGAAGAACCATCCCAACTACAGCTCATGGACCCAGAAGAAAATCTGTCAAGACTTTCTTGACTCAAGCAAGATCGACAGCCTGCTAACCTGGGACAAGCCTTGTAACTCACTTGTGTAATTGAGTTTCTGCCATCCACCTGAGTCTAACTTGGAACTCTTTTTGCCCTTTCTTACCTGTGCCTGCTTTAGTACCATCCTTATAATGTGGCTGTTTCTCCCGTTGCTGGGGCATGAAATTTTCCTTCCTTTTACTAGTCACTCATCTTCCTCTCACTCCAGGAACAGAGAATTTCTGTTTCTATATCCCAGTCCCTGCTTTGTGCCGACAGACACTTCTGACACTACTTATGCGGCTGCCTATCTACTTCCCTGAATATCAATATATTTAGCTGCTCCAACATTCCATTTCTCTGAGTTCTGTCTCTTTGCTTGTTGGAACACCCTATTATTCAATCTTTCTAACAACAACAGTTTGCTACCACAAATGAGCAATATATACATGGCTGTAATTAATAAACAAAATTACAATGAAAGAAAATATTTCCCCAATTTAACTACAAAGATAGCAATGTGAAGCTTATTTCACAATTATCATTAAAAGTGCATATGAATTTAAAATAGAATATCCCATACTCAAGAAAAACAATTCTAAACAAATATAGCATATTTACTTGCTATTAGACAGATCTTGTTTACTAATTTCATTAAGGGAATAAATTTATTGCTTTTTATTATTTTAATCTGAATGAATCCTCTTAATATTCAAAATTTTTCTGTTTGAGGCAATTTTCCATTACATTCAGGTTTTTTTTTTTTTTTTGAGTAGTAATTGGAATTTTGCAGTCAGTAATATGCTGAGTGTATCAGAACTATGTATCAGTACTATTTTTAAAGAGATGCTCTAATAATAATAATTCTGTTTGTTGGAAAATAATGCAGAAGAACTATCACATTGCTCACTAGTTCATGTTCCACATAATAATACCCGGGCCACCTACTGGTTTATTCTCGTACTTTAGCCATGCACATCTACCTGAAGGACCACTTCTGGCTCCGAGCATAAAGCGTATCAGAAGTTTTCAGTTCTCTATTGAGCTTTATTCTTGGCACCCTTTGCCTATTGCCCAAATGGTTTATGATACCAGTTCTTTTTCCTTCCCAGATATATAACATCATTCTTGAACTGTTGTTCAGATATCTTACTATCTAAGGAAACTCTGCTTTCTGACTTCCAAAATTCTGAATTTTGTATGCAGTGGTGTGCTTATAAATATTTAATAACCAGCTCTCCCTGAGGAATAAATGCCTGGATTTATACCATTTGCCAATTTTTATAGCAGAAGTATCCACCATCCAGATGGACAATCTCAAGCTATCAAAATGGCTTCACTAATGAGGAGTCGGAACATGTATGTTATTTCTTGCTGCCTAACGAACTAGTGCAGAACTTACCAGCTTAAAAGAACGTACACTTATTATATCACAGTTTCTGTTGGTCAGGAATTCAGAGTCTCTCACAAGACTGGAAATAAAGTGTCAGCCAGGGCTTTGGTCTCAAATGAAGGCTCAATTGGGCAAGTGTATGCTTTGAAGTTCACTGACATGTTTGTTGGAAGAATTCAGTCTTCTTAAAGCCATCGTTTTTATCAGCTCAATCTCGACTTGATAAGTCCTCTACTCTGGAACTCTCGCCTACCTGAGGTAAAGCCTGATCAGGCAGGGCAGGTGTTCTGCCAGATGCTTCCTGGACCGGGTTGTACAACTCTCCCTCATTACACCTAAGTTGAGACAATGAGATGACAATGAGTACAAACAGCAATATAGAATCCTAACCCCCCAAAACAAAATTTTTCATCTGAAGGCAATAGTCTAAACCTGAAGATATCTTTGATTCCCTACCTTAAATTATTTTGTTAATTTCTTTAACAGGAATGGCATTCCCGATTCAATTCCCCATTGTTAAAGTTAATGTGGCTTTTGTTTCAAGAGGCATTCACTCCATCTCTTTTTGAATATTGTTTGACCTCTTTTCACTCTGCTTTCTGGGTTTCTGTGATTCACCACTTTTTATAGTGCATATTACATCTACCTGTCATCCTTTCTCTGTCTCCTTCAGGACTTACTCTCCCTTGGCTGCCTTTTAGAAGCTAATTTTCTAAGAGTTTCCATTTTGGCCCTGGTCTCATCTCACTCTGCACATACTTCGTAGGTTTTACCCACTTCCCACAAGTGTATGGCCCTTAACATTTGAATCAGCTCAGATTTCTCCTCTAAATTTGGACCTATTTATGAATGTCTCTAGTATCTTTATTCATAATCACCAAAAACTGGAAAGAACACAAATAACCAGTGAATGATATGTTGATTTTTTAGCATCAGGGTTATATGAAACCCTGAATTCATTATCTTCCCTTCCTCAATCTTTTCCTATACCTATATTCTACATTTTGATTCATAACAGTTTATAAGGAGATATCTAAAGTCATTTTTGACTCTTGCCCCTCCATAATATTACATATCTAGTCTATCACCAACTTCCACCAATTTAAATCTCTGAAACATGTTTTCAAATTCTTTCCCTCCTAACAACAATTGACCAGTATAGACCCTCATCTTCTTTTGCTTAACTAGGCAAAAATTTATTGAAGTCCCCTCTGGAATACCAAGACTTCCCAGTTGTCCTTTAACCACTAGGATTTATCCTTACACAGAAAATCTGGATACAATTCACCATCTTTCCTTTTCCTGACAAAAAATCTTTAAATTTTTAATATCTAATGTATTAATATTATCTCGAATGTACATACAAGTTTCCAAAGTAGAACATATGATTATTAATTACTTGCAACAAAAAATAAATGTGGAGTTCTCTAGCATCCCAGTTCTTACTTCTGGGGAAATGTGTTGAAAGCTGCTTGTCATCCTACACATAAGGCATCAATTCTGTAGGTAAAGAATTCAAAAAACATAAATCTGGGCACCTATATAAGACAGAGAGGCAGCTGCCTCCTCCTCTCCTGAGACAGTTTCCTTAAAAAATATAATGGGAAGGATTCTAGGTTCTAATCCTTTGGACTGTGAATAAATTCTCCAGGAGAAAGGTAAGGCCAGGGTTAACTCCACAGTTCCAAGTCTCATCCCCTATTAAAATATAAACACACGCCTCAGGGGAGGTAAATACCTCTGGATGGTCTCTTGCTATATCTCTAGTTCCCTACTCATAATTCAACTGCCAGGCTTGTCTTATAGTCCAGGCCCCAAGTTATGGCAAAATTTGCTCAGAAATCTTTGTCTGTGTAGGAACATAAAAATATTTCCCTAAAGTCCCACACACTTCTATTCCTCTGGAACTCTCAATGCAAGACTAGCAAACTCCTGTGAATCCTCACTCTCTTCTGAATAAGTCCTACACCCCCTTGCCTTAACTCTAACCAGGATATTCTTTGAGGTTACTATTTCTCCTTTAGCTCGTACAGGTGAAGGATATTCTTTGTCTCAATTTCAACAAGATCCCTTCCATCCAGAAGATGTGTCCTCCTTGCTCTCTTGCCGCTTTCAGATAATTTCCCTCCTTGCACTTAGAACTTAATACAAACTTGTTACTATGAACTAAACCTGTATTACTTGGCTCTTGGTCACCTTTCCACCTTAGTACATGGCACTGGCTCTCCGGGTCTCTAGCTCCAGCTCACTGTGCAACTGGCCACACTGGTCTTTCAGTTCTTGGAGTTCAATAACCTCTTTACCTCTGCTGGCCTTTGGGCTCACTGCTCTCTTTGGACACATTTTTCCTTTGGATCTTTGCATGGATGATCTCTTCTTGTCCTTCAGATCTAACATTAGATATTTCTTCTTCCAAAAGGCCTTCTTCCAAAGGCATCACTTCTATAGGTAAAGAACTCAAAAAACATAAATCTGAGCATTTATATAAGACAGAGAGGCAGTTGCCTCCTCCTGTCCTGAGAAAGTTTCCTTAGAAATATCATGGAAAGGATTCTGGGTTCTAATCCTTTGGTTTAGTCCTCAATTACAGGACTCTCTTTATTTCTTCCATTGCATTTATCACAATGTATCATTTTATTTTATTTATATAGCTTCACTTGTTTATTTATCTCCACATCATAGTGCAAGCCTCATGAAGACAGATATAAAAATGTGTCATGGTCATGCCTATATGCCAGTGATTGCGTAGTAACAGGAACATGGTGACCCTCAATTCCACAAATACCTTTGCAATGAACAAATTATCTCCCTGCTTTTACACACCCTTCTCCATTCAGCCAATAGAGGTAAAATGTGTTTTAAGATGGCTCCAAAATCGCAATAATTTTCTAACCTCAGCACACTTCAAAAGTAGAGCACATTTCCTCCTATTCCAAAAAATGATTCTTAACTAGACAAGGGAGGAAGAAGTGATGCCCGCCTTGACAGATATGTAATTGAAGTCCTCTAGGTGTGTACAGGCGTAGGTATTTTCAATAAATCCTCTAAGTAAAGCTAAAACATCACCTCCTTCCTCCATCTCCACACAGTCCCACTGGTTGAGAACCAGGAATTCTAAGTAAAAATTTGACTTACTTCCCTATTGAAAGCCTGTCAGTGGTTCCTTAAGATGGCACACATGGCTTTCAATGACCTGGTCTATGTTTATGTCACCAGCTCCAACTCACCACTCCCTGACTCATGCTAGACCCTGCAGCATTGCAGACCTGTGTTCAGTTCTCCTGCACGTTGTATATATGTGTGTGTATATATATATATACACACACATATTATAAATATATAATATTTACATTTAAGTACATTAAATTACTGTAATAAGCACACACCTCTTCAATAATTTAACAATCTTTAGTAGTTGAACTTAATAATCATTTGTCATCCAGGTGATTTGATTCAGTCTTAGTAGTCCTATTAAAAGCATTTTATTCAGGCCGGGCGCAGTGGCTCACACCTGTAGTCCTAGCACTCTGGGAGGCCAAGACGGGAGGATCACTTGAGCTTGGGAGTTTGAGACCAGCCTGAGCAAGAGCAAGACCCTGTCTCTACTAAAAGTAGAAAGAAATTATCAGGACAGCTAGAAATATATGGAAAAAATTAGCCAGCCATGGTGGCGCATGCCTGTAGTCCCAGCTACTCAGGAGGCTGAGGCAGAAGGATTGCTTAAGCCCAGGAGTTTGAGGTTGCTGTGAGCTAGGCTGACGCCATGGCACTCTAGCCCAGGCAACAGAGTGAGACTCTGTCTCTAAAAAAAAAAAAGAGTCTTTTGTTCAATTAAGCCAACCTAAAGGAACTGTTTTCTCAGTCACTGATCTAAAAATACATACAAATAATTGGTTCTCACCTTGTGGAGGGAGGCTATATATATCCCAACTATCTGGACAGCTTTTTTTAAAGTATAGTTGCACAGATTTCTATTCCTGCCTCACTCTACCTCACACTAGGCTATGTTATTCTTCAGAGATGTAGGTATGGAAAGAGTGGGTAGTTTGGAAAAACTCTCTCAGTAATTTTTCATTGCTCTACCCTAGTTAAAAATGACCAATAAACCCCAATCTTAATGGACAGTGATATATTGTAACAAGGTGGAAAAAGCAAAAAAGTTATTTTGCATCAGGAGTGGAACTTAGCAATTACTTTTATCTGGATAGTTAAATTTTCCTTCCAAATTTGTTTACCTTAAGGGGCTACCTGTCTGCTTTGTATCAGCTGCCAAGATTAATTTATTAATTACACAAATATTTATAAGAGCAACTACAACGTGATAGCCATTATATTATGTGCTGGTGATGCAAATAATGAGCAAAAAGTACACAGTCCCTATTTTCAATGAGCTTAAAGTCTAGTAGGGGAGTCATATATTAATCAAATAATCACACTGATGATATATAATTATCAAACAAGCTAGGTGTACTGAGGGAAATAATCACAGTTCCTTGAGGAAATATGTCACATATATCTGATTTATACTAGAAATCATGGCAAGCTTCCTGACAAATAATTGGGCTATGACATTAAGGATGAATGAGTTAACACAAAGAGAGAAGATGAAGGGATTGTTCATGACATAGAAAAGCAGTGTAGGTAAAATCCATGTGGTAGAAATGAGCAGGCAGGTCCCAGGTATCCAAGGTCAATGTAATGGAAAGCAGAGGCCAAGAGGGAAACCAGAGCCTTCATGGGTAGCAAGGGCTATTAGGCTATCAGGGCCTTGCAGGCCATTTTAAGGAAAATATTCTTATTTTTTCCTTAAAAAAAAAATCTTTGTTTTATTTTCCCAGTTCAATGATAGCTCACAGAAAAGACAGGATATAGGAAAACGAAAACATGTTATTGGACAATTCTGTATTCTAAGCAAAAGATAAGGGTAATCTGGATTACAATGGTGGTAATGGAGATAGAGAAGTGGATCAATTCATGAAATATTTAAAAAGAGAAACAGATTAGGCTTGATATGGCAGTTGAGGTAGCAGAGGAGTCAAACATTGCTTCCAGGTTTCTCTGTTCACAAGTAAATTAAAGTGTCATTTTTTAAACTGAGGGACAGTTTGGTAGCGAAAAGTTTAATTTTGTACCTGATGACTTTGAAGTACTTTGAATAGTCAAGTAGTAAGATGTTAAGTTGGCAGTTGGGTACTTAGATCTGACGCTCAGAGAAGAGAACTGAGGTGGAGACACATCTTTAGTCACTGTCATTTTATACATGGTAACTAAGGTCATGGCATGATTGAGGTCACCTAGACATAGAATACAGAGTAAGAAATAGAAGAAATCCTAGAATAGGCACCCAAGAAATCCCAGCATGTAAGAGCCGAGTAGAGGAAGATGACCTTCACAAGAAAGGAAGATGACTTTCACAAGAAAGAAAGAACAGAAAGCATATAGGCAGGAGGAAACCAGGAGAATATGATGTTGAAAAAAGCTAAGGGAGAAGGGAGTTTGAAGAAGGACATGGTCAACATTGTTCAGTGATGCTAGAAGGCCAAATTAGAAGATAACTGAAAAGGATCCACTGAGCATAGAAACATGGAGAACTTTGGTGACTCAGTGAGAGTTCTTTTGTGGAGTAATGGAGTATAAGTTAAATTGAAATAACTTAGGAGTAGAAGCTAAAGAAATGCAAACAGCAAGCATAGATGATTCTTTCAGACAGCTTGATTGCAAAGAAAAAAAAAGAAAATGCTCAGTAGCTTCAGGAATTATACAATGAAGAAAGTTTTTGGTTTTATTTATTTTAATAAAAGATATATATGCACATGCACATATGTATACACATGCATGTACAAATACATAAGAGACATAAACATATACATATGTGACACAAAGAGATGGGGAGAAAGGGAAGAGAAGGAAAGGAAAAAGTATCATTGACAAAGAAAGATTCCTGAGATAGCAAGAGGGGACCAAACCACAGTTGGAGGTTCTGGCCTCAGACAGCCATTCAGGGAAATCCTCTACTGTAAAATATCAGAGGGATTAGAGATTGGAAACACACAGCTAGACTGGAATGCTTGGTTAGCAAAGTATTTAGAGGTGAATTCTACATTTTTTCTAAAGTGGGAAAAGAAATAGAAATCGTGGGAGCTTTGATGAGAGTGGAGAAGACTTAAAAGAGTTTTTGTCAAGATTAGAAGAACCCAAAGAAACTTTGGTGGTTAATGAAATTTCTGGGTGGGATTAAGAACTAATCTGAAGTTGTTGATTTTGAGAGGGACACTTTTTATTCACTTTTCCAATTCCCATTTGTCCCAAACACTGCCACTCTGTTTGCCAGCTCAAATTTGGGATCTTAATTTGTATCCCTCTTACACCACACTATATTGATGTCTATGCGTTTTTTTTTAATCTTCTAATAGGGTGACAGCACCTTAAGAAACTTAGCATTATTTGGCTATCCCAATACTTGCTTAACTTATCACACTGTGTATACATTTGATACACAATAAATACTTGCATTGAATAAATAAATAGATGTTAGCTTAGAGATAATACAGTAAACAAAGGTTTCTGATTTAAATCTCAAACATCAATCCCTAGGTTTTAGCCCCAGACATATAAAATCTTAAATTTTGTATGTAAATCCAGAATGCCAAATTTCTGAACTCATATATACTCTATCTCTTGTCTGACTGTAGACATATTTGAACTAGTTATTCTATATGGTTGTGTGCCTGAAAGTTTTTTTCAAATCTTTCTGCAAATTTTCTCTAAGGCAATAACATTGCTGTCTCAGATGGATACTTACTAAACTAAAAAAGGAAGAGTATTTCACGTGGTAAGTTAAACGTCTTTTTAAACATGCAATAGAATAAAAGGTTCTGATATAAGATCTTTGGAATTAAGTTGCATCATTGAAATGAAAGAATCTGATACTCAATCCACACGGGTTGCTTCACTAGTGAACGAAAAGCTGTTTTTGATTACAAAATAAGTAGTTAATGCACCTTACTTTCAAAAGACTTGCCTTCAGAGACAGTGATGTTAGCTGCTATTTTGAATTTCAAACTGAGGCCCTGGCTTCCTGTTGCAGAGTCTTGCTGACACGTCCCTGGGTTCCACAGCTATGCCTCGCTGCTTGAGTTTTGCTTCACTGTGTCTTTCTGCCCACATACTTGAAGGCTCCGTCCTCCATTTGCCATCGAGCAGCTGCCTAAGTATCCATCTGTCATCCGTCTTTCACACGTGTACCACCCAAAGGAGTCCCTCCTGCAACACATCAAAAGTACTTCTGTGCTGAGGAACTGTCTGTGTGTAAAAACCAACAGAAAATAACAAGTTCAAGGGGAGACACTAAAAAATATGTGGCTGGTTTGAAATATCAGAATAATTGCAAATGGAAATAATTCAGCAAAAGTAAAATCAATAGAATGGCAAAAGGACTAATTATATATACCTAATACATAGCTATTCAAAGAAAAGGGGTGACAAAAATGGATAACAATATAACACCAAAAGGTTTTAAATCAATGAACAAAAAGGAGAAAGGTAAACTATTTAACAATATATGGAGTAAGCACTTTGAGTACTGAATACAGAAATACTTCCGGTGCTATGGGTTAAAAGAAATTAAAGAAATAAAAATATGAAATGGTCAATTAATTTTTAAAAAGATATCCCCAATTCAATAATTATTCATTATGATACAGGTATGTGAAAAAGTATTTTAGAGTTTGTATTTCTGTATAAAGTTTATACAAATCTTTAACTTGAAAGAAATTTGATGAGAAGTAACCGAGGCACTGTCTTCATATTGTCCCACAAATCTCAATACTCATTGCTATCACCACCACCTCACAAAAATGTCCTGTGTTTTAAAAGTTAGGAAAGCTCATTTGATATACTGTTTATCCCCTTGATATTGAAAGGAACTGGCAGAAGTGAATTTCTACAGGGAAGGGCAAAGAGAATAAAATAAAAAGTCAAGACTATTAGTCAAAAAGAATGGGGAAAAAAAAAAACCTAAGTTCTTCAAGGAGAAGTGATTAAAAGCATGACACTCAAAGGTCCAAAGGGAATAAATGATTCAAACAAGGCTGGAGTGTTAAAATATACATCTAGAAGGATTTGACACCTAAATTTCTGAAGGACTTGAATGATTTTCAACAGACCTCAGGCTAAAAATTTGTAATGAGAACTTCTCAGAAGCAAATGCCGAGGGGAAAAAAGTCAGCTGTTTAATAAAAAGGAATTTGTATTTGACTTTCATTAATTCACATTTGTTTAATTTTCCTAAAAGAAGAATATAACTTAAAACCAAAAGAATAAAAGAAAATAATAATTTGAATTGACTGAATAGAATATTTTAGATCATTCTGCAAATACTGGCATATAAAATTTTTTTGCAACTCAAAGACATTCAACAAATATCACTGTGAAATAACAAACCAAGGAATAAGGAGAAAGCAGAACCATCTGCCTATAGTCCTATAGGAGGTAGACACTGAATAGACATGATTTGAAAGCCATAGAGACAATGTGAATTAAGAATAACCTTACAAATATAGGGGAGACAGCCCACTCCGTCTCCCTGTCCAGTGAGATTCAGAGGACAGACATAAGTATTAGTCTACCACCAGTTACAGTGTCTGAAATTCAACCAGTAATATTTACTTTTGTTACTTTAAAGGTCTTTTGATTTTAATGAACAGAAGCTTTTCAAAAGAAGATACACAAATGGCCAAAAAACATACAAAAAAATGCTCAATGTTACTAATTATCAGGGAAATGCAAGGTAAAACCACACTGCAATATCACCTTATCCCTTATGTAACCAAATCATTTGTACCCCTGTAATATTCTGAAATTAAAAAAAAAAATGAAAAGAAACTTCTTTGAACAATATGAACTAACCACTTGCTGGGAAAAATAAGTAAATATCATGGATTTAAACATTAAAAAAGTCCAAAAACAACAGATGCTGACATGGATGCAGAGAGAAAGGAAGGCTTATATACTGTTTGTGGGACTGCAAATTAGTACAACCTCTGTGGAAAACAGTATGGAGATTCCTCAAAGAACTAAAAGTAGAACTACTATCTGATCTAGCAATCCCTCTACTGGGTATCTACCCAAAGGAGGAGAAGTCATTTTATCAAAAAGACACCTTCACTCAAATGTTTATTGCAGCATAATTTACAATTGCAAAAATGTGAAATCAACGGAAGTGCCCATCAATTCATGAATGGATTAACAAAATGCGGTATATGTATACCATGGTGTGCTACTCTGCCATAACAAAGGATGAATTAATACCTTTTGCAACAATTTGGATGGAACTGGAGACCATTATCATAAGTGAAGTAGCTCAAGAATGGAAAAACAAACACCACAACTACTCCCTATTAAATTGGAACTAAGCAATGAGCCACATGTGCACAGAGGGAAGTAAAACTCAGTGCAAATCAACCAGGGAGGAGGGGGATGTAGGGGACGGGCAAAAACCTACCTAATGGGTACAATGAACACTATTTGGGTCACTGGCACACTTGTATCAGTGACTCAAGAATTACAAAAGTGATCCATGTAATCAATAACATTTGTACCCCCTTAACATTTTGAAATTTTACAAAAATAATGAAAAAAATAAAGAAAAAAAGAAATTTCATGTAGCCTACATGTACACTGTTTACAAAATCTACCATAGTGTACAGTAATGTTTAGGCCTTCATATTCACCCACCACTCACTCACTGACTATCCAGAGCAACTTCCAGTCCTGCAAGCTGTATTTATGGTAAGCATTTATATCTTTTATACTGTATTTTTACTGCACCTATGTTTAGATACATTTGTATACACAAATACTTACTATTGTGTTACAACTGCCTATAGTATTTATACAGTCAACATACCGTACAGGCTAGGTTTTTAGCCTAGAAGCAATAGGCTATACCATACAGCCTAGGTGTGTAGTAGGCTATACCATCTAGGTTTATATAAGTACAAACTCTACAATGTTTACACGATGACAAAATCACCTACCAACACATTTCTTATAACTTTTCCCTATTTTTAAGTGACATGTGACTGTATTTATTATACAATCTGATAGGAGTCTTCTGAGATCCTGTAAAATCTCTAACATTATACTTATAGGAAACACAGCTAGATTGTGACTTACTAAGTTTGTGGCCAGTTAGCTGTAGAGCTGAGACAAGTAGCTCATTTTGCCAAGTCCAGTGGATTTATTATATGTCTCATTATTTTTTCTCCTAAATTTTTTCTCCATCAGCTAAACATATTGATGTCAGTGATGTCACCAATATTATAATTAGAGTATATCACTGTGTTGTATCTGCACAACTGAACCACTATCCAAAAGTACATTATGATTCAGTGAATTGGAGTGAAACATTTCATTGCCTATTTCATGAAAACATTGTCTTAAAGTGGTGATACTTTTCATTTTATTTCTGAAGATAATGGATGTGATTTGAAGTATTCTCAGTGAGTGTTTACTTTCAAACTTTTGGAATATTTCATTTGCTAAAGGATTGTACCTACTATAGAAAGCTCTATTGGTGAATATTGGAATACTAGTAAATAAATGGAATCTCTTTTTGAATTGTAGGTTGCTGCAATGCCTATCATGAATTGACCATTCAACTTCAGTTGTGATTGAAATGTCTCTGTTTGTTTGTTTGTTTTGGTTTTTGCTTATTCAGGTTGATATTGGAAACAATAAAACAGATGATCAGGTTGGACTAAAATGTTTCACACCCAGGCTCTTGCACATACTGCCATCTGGGGGTTATCAAGACTGTGTGTTTTCTTGAACTTCAAGGTTACACTTGGAGAACATGGGATAACCATCAGAAATCTTCTTGATGTGGGTGCCACTTTACTCATTGCTTTGGGAAAGGACTTGTTATCCACAGTAGCTGTTCAGTGCTAAAAGAATGGTAAGGAATGTAGTCATTTTTCAGTACCCTGGCCAGAGAGTAACATCCTAAAAATGTAAGGGGTTTGACCTATGCCTACACCAAAACCATGCTCAGTGTGATTAGAATCATTCATCTGTAACCCATTCATGCATTCAATTAATCATGAACTTCCACAGGCAAATGTTATCATGTCATGCCTGCCTCGTCCCACCTTTCCCATTATTTGAATGATTAACTTCATAAAACAAAATTATATTAAGAAGTTTTGTTTAAATAAAAAAACTATCAGATTACACAGATGTCAGAATTATAAGGAAGAGAATGCATATAAACAGTGCAAATTGTTGGGTGCCCTGGGCCTCTAAATTTATTTATCACATTGACAACAAGTGATAAGATGTTTTTCGAATACCCAGGAAAAAATGGAAGCCTTGGGTGACCTTTTAAATCTATGTTCAGTTTTCTGGAATTTTTCAGAATTCCACTGCAGAAAGAGTACCCAGTAATTCCCTTCAATTCTCTTCTCAAAACTGTTCTCTTCTCTGGGCTGTCTGTGGCAGTTCAGGTTGCTGCCTGATGCATTCCTTTCAGGAGCTATGTCACTTATGATGAATTTGTCTTACTTTACTCCCCCTTCAAGGGACACACATTGCCACGATAATCTCTGTACTGGTCACAGGGAGAAGTTGTTTCCTCCATTCACTGGAAATGGAAACCTGCATCTAGTTTTTATTTCCATTAACTCTTATACTACTATTATTGAGCCTTCTGATCGTCTTCTTGCCCTGTTCTCTAACATGCCTCGATCCTTCTTATATCAAACTTTTGTTTCACAATCATTATTTTATTCAACACATATTCAAAATACTACTGTGTGCCATATACGCTTCTAGATGCTTCAATAACAGACATCAAGAGAAAGAACTCCTTGTCCAAGGAATTCACAAACTTTAGGGATCTACAATGATGTTTTGACGCAGGAGCTTGACACCACTGTGGTAAAATTCTCTGCACATTTATCTCGAAGGCCAACAATTTCTCTGAGAAGATCCAGTCATTTGCTACCAAATAGATGGATTGTCTGGTACTGGGAAGAGAGTGATGGAAATAAAATCAGACCATCCAAGTTCAAATCTCATCTCTGCCATTTTCTGGCTATATGACTTCAACAAGTCTCAGTTAAGTGGTGATTCCCTAAGCATGAGCGCCCTTATCTGTGAAATCATTATAACAATGCCCTACTCACAGGGTCATGTGAAGACTGCTTGAAATACCTTATGGAAATTATAGCACATCTTTTGGTACACAGTAGGCAGTCAATAAACATTATTTTAGTCAAATAAGTTATCATCAAAATAGTCTACTAGATGCCAACCATGTGATAATTCTTTAACTGTTTATTTTGAAACAAATTAAGACTTAAAGAAAAGTTGCAAAGATAGTACAAGTTCTCTTGTAGACTTCACTCTAATTCCTCCAATTATATATATTATTCTAATATAAATAATATTTCATAATATATTTTTTCTGAAACATTTGAAAGTAAGTTGCAAGCATATCATCCTTTCACTCCTATATACTTCAGTATATATTTCTGAAAAATAACATTATCTTATACTACCAGTGTAGAATTATAAAAATTAGAAATAAACATTGATATACTATTATAGCATAATCTATAGACTTACTCAAATTTCATCTATTGTCCCATTAAAGTCCTTCACAGCAAAAGGAAAAAAAAAATATTTTCTGGTCCAAAATCCAATCCAGGATCATATATTTCATTTACCAGTCATGTTTCTTTGGTTTCTTTCAATTTAGAAAATGTTCTCTACTTTTCTTTGTCTTTCTTAACCTTGACATTTGGAGAATACAGTCCTACATTTTGTAGACTGAGAAGTTTACGTCCTTTGGCAAAAAAATAACACAAGAGTAATGTTGTTTTCTTCTCAGTGCATCATATCAGGAGGCACATAAAGTCAATTTGTCCTATTAATGGTGACGTTATCTTTGATCACTAGATTAAGATGGTGTGTGAGGCATCTCCACCATAGTTACTCATTTTCCTTTTGTAATCAATAAGCACCTTGTGAGGGTATCTTTTGAGACTACATAAATATCCTATTGCATATTTTTGTCCACTAGTTTTACCATGCAATGATGATTTTTACCTAAAACAATTATTACTATGGAGATCACCAAATGAAGATTTTCTGATTGCTCCTTCATTTATTAGACACAATCATATAATAACATTTATTAACTATAAGAAACTAATATTTAGTTGATTTTTCCAATAACTGATGTTAAGAGAAACCACCCATTGAGGCATAAGAAGAAAATGTTTTTAATCTGTTATGCACATCTTTTTCAAAGCTAGGTTATCATCATGAAGACAGCATCTGCTTAAAATACATTTTTAGAATTGCATTAAAACATCAACACAAAGAACACTAAATTCTGATAAGAGTTACTGTCTCTAGTAGGAAACAGGAGACTAGAACTTACCAAAAATAAAATTAGTCAAATAACACTGGTTGAGTGCACCTGAGAAATAAGAGAAGGGTGTCTAGATATATTTATTAACTGACATGCCTTAGGCTTTCATTTTTCTTTCTCTCTAAAGTCACCTTGTTTCTGAAGAAATCTATGGGCCTATATTTACTGTGAAGTTTAAAATAAAATTGAAGGAATCACTTTATATTTTTACAAGTAAATTTTTATTTGCTAATAGTAGAGAATTCAGAGAAGAAAACTCATTACTAAAAGTTGCGTGAAGAAATTTCTTCAAAGGTGCTTTTCTATATGCTTAGAAGTTCAGAATTTTTTCAAAATTGTAATTTATACTTTTCTCCATCAAGGTCCCTATATTTTGGCTTTTATGATACCAGTTTACTTCTTATTCCTAACACAAATTTTCTGAACAGTATAAAGGAGTGCCAAAGTGAGTATTAAGAAAATTTAAAAATTTTACTATCCTTTGATATTGGGAAGTTTATTTTCTTCTTTATTGTAGAGCACCATTTTACCATGATAGAATGAATGAGAAATTAGTGAAAAGTCTTAATTACATATTAATTGTTGATAAATTAAATTTTCAGCTTTCAAATATTTATGGTAATACAGACTAATTGGTCCTGCTAGATGCATTTTGCTGCCTATACAGATTAGAGGTGATGTGGATAAGTAGACCTAGTAAAGCACCAGTAGTCTAATGGAAGATCCAGTATCTAGATTCAGCTCAATACTAATTAGTTATTTAATCTTGGGTGAGTTACATAACCATCAGTCACCCTATTTATCTGTAAAAGGAGAGAGTTAGATCATATCATCTCCTGAGGTTTCTTTAAGAGTTAAAATTATATTAGTGTAAAGAAAAATTGTTCTGATTCTATTTCTGAAATTCTGATTATAGTTCTACTTAGCACATTATATCCAAATGATTAGTAACTTTATCCCAGCCCCTTCTCAAAGTACCATTAACTATGCATTATTCATGATCAAAAAAAAAATATCACTGATTCAAATTATCAACATTCAAATCATGAGATTTTACTACCCATAGTCTGCATGTATTTCCTTTATGTTAGTAAACATTTGCATTATTCAACTAAACCTTCCTCTTTTTTTCTCTCCCCAAGCCATCTTCTGATTATAATTTGGCTTCCATAAAAATTTGCTTTCATACAGGGACTCCACAAACATTCTAATCTGCCTGAAATTTTCACAATATCAGTAAGATGCATTATGGTGAATATTTTATTCTTATATGTTTGCTTAGTATGAAACAACTCCTTCATGTTCTGATTTCTCTAGAAAACTGACAAAAATCAAGTTTCTCTACCACTGGATCAGCAAAGCTATCATCCCCGGGCCCTGGTAAATTCACTAACAAGTTAAGGTCTGATAACAGTCAGCAGACCTTGCCCCAGCGATAACCCCACCTCACCATAAGTTTCGCCTGGAATGTGTTACTTCCTACTTTCACATCGGGCATTTCTGCAGGCTTCAAGCCACATATCAGAGCTATTCAGGTAGAAAGGGCTCTAGTAATTTTGGACCTAATTCTTAGAGGTTTACGTGATAGGAAAATACTGTTAGATAAGAGCTGCCTATCAAAAAATTCAACCTTTTCCATTTACATATTAAGAAAATGTGAGAAAGATACAATCATGAAAGCAAACATCCAAAGTGATGATTCTAGTGCCCAGGATATTAAAGTGGGTCATGGAGGAACTCAAACTCAAATCATTAAGTTATATCTAACATTTAGTTTTATCTAATAACTTATGTGTCTAACACCAGATTCAGGCAGCTCACTTCGGTGCACACCGCCTGAAGACAAACTATTTTACCTTAAATGCTGGATTTTTTTTCATTTAGAGAAACCACACATCTAATTTTCATTCAGCCCTGTTAAACTAAGTAGATGTCCTCATCCTGGACCAAGCATTTTCTGCCATGCTATTTTCATGACCTGCTTAATGTCTATTCTATATTCTGTACAGGTTACCCAGGTAACAAGGATCACTTGTCTGGTGGCAAGGTCTTTGTTGTGCATTGCTGAGGAGTCTAGATATGTGTTAATACGTCAAGCCATGTTAAGGTTCTCATCTAGGTGCAGCCATATTTGTTCCTTCTGTTTTTTGATCATTTACTTCTCTGAATGCCTTTGGTCTCCTATATGATAGTTCTACTTCTATTTTTAAAATATCACACATGTATGGACACATGCCAAGTATATGCCCATGCACATTAAAAGATAAACAGACAGTAGATATCCTCTTATTCATTTTGTCTCTGTTTTGCCCTCTTTCTTAAGTTCTTTTGTCTCCACCAAATGGGTTAAATCAACTATCCATTATCTCGACCTAAATCCTAGGGATTCTTTTCCTCAACTTAACGGCTCAATTTGCTACAAGATATAAATCATAGAACTTTCTTGCCACACTGGAAGTTAACCTGGTAGAACCCTGGGATTCACATTGTTTCTACTCCTTTTTCTCTGATCCCTTCATTCCGCTTCTTGCCACCAAATACCATGATTGAGAACAGACATTTAATGCCAGATACTTTGCAATTTCATCTCATATAATATTACTAACAAACATACCAGATAATGAACATTATCCATATTTTACATGCAAAGATGCTGAAGATGAGAGAAGAGTGGTAGCCGTGCAATGCTAATCAGTGGTAGATTCTGATCTGCCTAACCCAAATGTCCAAGCCCTTTCTGTTGTAACAGATTGTTACACAATGAAAATGTCGCCTTCATGCTTTAAGTCTATCTGTGGTATCTAATAAAAAAAATAAATCAGAGACAGCAGGGTCCCAATATTTCACTTTGTTTGTCAGTTTCAGATTTAATTAGTTTCAACACTGTGTGCATTATAGGCAAATAATAATTATATGGGGGAAGGGGCATGAGTGTGTAGATGTGTAAAAAACCAAGCCCCTGAATTTTTAGGATGTCTTGTTAAATTATTACAGATTTAACTTCTGTAAGCATTGTCATAGAGGAGGTTTGACTATAGCTGAATTTATTACATGCCGATCAAATTAGTTCAGTACACAAGTAACTTTGTGCTTCAGGATGGCTCTGGGAATCTCCTTTTGATTTCAGGATTGCCATTTACCCATTCCTGGAAGGAAAGAATGATGGCTGAGGTGGTTGTGAGTAGACAATGACCCCATTAATCATTGTGCTGTAGATATGAGTTGTTCCTTGCAGTGACTCATTACAGAATGCATCAAATAATAAACACTGTCAGCTAGCTAGGAGTGAGAGAAGACTGACAGATGGTCAATAAATTCAGAACTGGCATATTTTTGTAAATTGATTATAGGTTTGAAGGCTTGCAGTGCTTTTCGCCACAACTTTAAATCATCAAAGTTGTCTTCCAGATTAAGCAATTAAAATATAAATATGAAAAGTTCTAATCATTTGAGAATGGAATATTTTCTGCTTTCTTATGCCACTGAAATCTACCCAATTATTTTTACTAGAAAACATTATTTTTAAAGTTTGTGCAAAAAAATATAGTGGCTAAACTGCAGGTATTTTTCTAAATGCCGTGAAATATCTATGTAAAATTTAGGAAAAAATATCACCTCAAAATCCATGAAACTTTTTCTTGCAGGCTATGATTAGCTTCAATATAAATAGGTAAAGTTAAAAAGAAAACGTATGCAAAACTTGACTAATGTGTGATACTTTATAAAATACATTTCACAAGCCTAGATATTCTGCCATGTAAAATGTAGTTACCATCGTTGATGTAGTTCTCTCTTCTTATAACAGACAAAATTTTGTGAGTCTTATTTTAGTGGTTTGGGGAGATTTATAAAAAGCATGCCAATTCCAAAGCCTAAGGCAGTACATTCAATAAAGGCAACAAACCTGTCTTCTGTGTTCAGACAGCCTGCACTAGTTACTCCCTTTTGATAGCTCTTTCTTCCCAAAGCATAGATTATAAAAGAAATCTGTTCTCAAAGATGATGAGAAAATGTTTATTCAGTTCTTTAATTAGGGGCAAGCTCATGTTTAATGTCAGCATTATAAATAAATACCTAAAACATATTTTTTCCTTTCCCCGAGGTTAATTGCTGTTCTTCTGTTTGTCCCTCCTGACATACTACACTTCCTCTGTATTAATATTATGTGTTTAATTATGTCCCCCCAAAAGATATGTTCAAGTCTGAAATACCTATGAATGTAACCTTATTTGGAAACAGGGTCTTTGCAGGTATAATCAAGTTTAAGATGAGATCATACTTGACTTGGGTGGGGCCTAATCCAATATGATTGGTGTTCTTATAAGAAGAGGAGAAGGGACAGAGACACAGACACATGGGATGACAGAGGCAGAGATTAAAGCAGCAACCAGGCAAGGAACATCAGGGATTGCTGCAAGCCACCTGAATCTAAGAGGCAAGGAAGGATTCTCCCCTCCAGGCTTCAGAGGAAGTGTAGTCCTCCAAAATGTTGCTTTGGATCTTCTAACCTATAGAACCCTAAGGCAATAAATTTCTGTTATTTTAAGCCACCCATTTTCTAGTGCATCGTTACAGCAGCCCTACAAAATAGATACGCTTTCCATCCTGCTTTGTGCACAAGGAGATGGCCTATACAGGCTGCAACTATGGGCTTCCTCTCACATCTGATTCAGTTAGGACAAAATAAAGTTCTGGCAGGAAATTTGAGGACAGTGAGAAAGTAAGAACAGTATTTGTTACCCCCGTTCCCTCCTGATAGGTTGCTTTGATGTGCTGCTCCCTCTCCCAAAAGCTCCAGCTCCAGTGTTTATCTCTCTCCATACCGCTGCCCTCTCTGAGTCTGGTAACAGCCTGCTCCCCTTTCCCCTTTAGACCTGTGGGTGGTAGGGCTCCAGCTGTTATCATCTCTATTAAGTATCAATTGCAGCATAACTTACCATAAACTTAGTGGTTTAAACCAACGCACATGTATTATATCAAAGTTTCTGTGGGTCAGGAATCAGATATGGCTTAGCTGAGTTCTCTGATTTAGTGTCTCCCAGGAAGAAGCCATCACAGTGTTGGCCAGGGCTGGAGCTCATCTGAAGATTCAACTAAGGAAAGATTTATTTCAAACTCACTTTCATGGCTGTTGGCCATATTTAGTTCCTTGAGTGTTGCTGGAGCGAGCACCTCAGTTCTCTGGCTGTGGAGCAGGGCCATCCTCCATGCCTTACCTTACAGCCCTCCCCAGCATGGCAGCTCGCTGCATCCAAGCCAGCGAGGGCAGGGGTCTTTGGAATTTGATCACAGAAGTGGCCTACCCTCAAAGTTGAGATATTCTATGGGCTATAAACAATTTAATCAAGGAGAGGAGATTACATGAGGCAGCAAATACTACAAGGTCAGGATCACTGGGGTCATCTTAAAAGCTGCCTACCATACTGTCTCTTGTTAGAGCACTTAAATCCTGCCCATAGCTTAGTAAATAGTCCCCTCTTTGAGTGCACTGTTTCCTGCCTCAAGATGCTAACTGCTACAGATGGTGAGAAACTGAATTTAATCACTGTTCTTTCTACTCACTCTGATGAATTACTATTCACTCTGAATAGTGTGCCGGTTTCCAAAACTCACCAAAACTAAAGAAAGCTATCAGTACCAGACATTCTCAACATATTCATTCACCCAGGCCAGTAATATGGTCTACAAACTTAACAATTCACCTAAGACATGAAATAAAACTTTTTAATGAAACAATTTACATTTATACTTGATTAGATCAAATAAGAATTGGTTCATGAGAGACTATATAGAATATCAAGGACCTACACAACCATTGTGTCGTGTGGTAGATTCAACCATCCTGTGACTAGAACTGAAAATGTAGTAATCAAGATAAATATTAAAAATGATCCTGAAGAGAAGACAGATGTCAGAGCTTCTGAGTTCTTTTAGTGTGGGAGTGGCAACACGAAATGTCATGGCCTAGAGAATAAAAAAAAGACTGTAAACAAGATGAGTAAAGAAAGGAGCAGATGAGAATGTGTAGAGAAGCCTGGGAATTGGGAAGCCCGGGAACTGTGCAGGACAGAACTGTCAGTACAACGTGGAAAGAAACCCCTTTGCCTTTGGAACAAGGGGGAGCCCACCAGGTTAGAGACTCTTGCACAGACATACAAGCTTTATGCAGGACAAGTGGACGTATTAGTGATTCTCTTTGTAAGAAAACAAGTAAAAAGTGGTTTGATTTTTCCCTTTTTAAATTTTTTTATTTCTCAAGGAATAAAATATTGCAAACACAATTTCAAGGAAATAATACCAAGCCAGAGCAGAACTAGAAATACAGTCCTTCCTTGCTTGAACACAAATGTCAAGGTACCATGTGATACAGAGCTATTCACTTAGTATTTTTAATCTCCCCATCTGTAAAACAGGATACTAACATCTGCCTTGCCTAGATCACAAGAATGTTGTGAAGATCAAATAAAGACAATGAAGATAAAAGTACTTTGAAAAGCAAAATACATCAAATAAATATTAAAAATATTTTTCAAAACTCAATCATGTGCTATATATTTATGACATTTATAGGTCTCAGTAAAGCATATCTTAATAGACATCTCTAAATGTTGTCATTAAAATTTCAAAAGCATAAAATTTTCTTTACTTTGCTTACGATTGGAGTATTTTGGTAACTATTGAACTAAAACATAATATATAAAAATATATCAACTTAATGGCACTAGAAATTTTTTTCTAATATGATTCAGTGATTCATGTCAGTTCTATATTGTGAAAAATGAGGGTAATATTTTCTAATAGTTCCTGACATAGTTTCCTTCTCAGTAATTAGATACCTTTCTGGGAAATGCTATGGTGGAAGGAGAAAGATATGATATAGGAAACATTCCTAAAGAGGAAAAAAGAAAGTAGAGTTTTTTCCAAGGGTAGAAGACAAAAGAAGACAGACAAAAAGAGAGATGCTAATTTCATTTTCTGCCAGCCTAGCAAATTTCAGTAGAAAGGATACTAGATTGTTTAGGAGAAATGGAATCTACAGCTGCGGTCCCCAAACCCCAGGCCGGCCAGGTACCATCTACGGCCTGTTAGAAATCAGGAGCACATCACTGCCTGCCCTCCGCCCCCACCTCCCCACCCCTGTCCGTGGAAAAACTTTCTTCATGAAACAGGTGCCTAGTGCCAGAAAGGCTGAGGACCGCTGATCTAAAGGACTTAGATACCTCTAAGAGGTCTTTTGCCCAGTGGGTAGATACCACCTAGAAGGCTTCACACCATCATGAACTGGCCACTGCCCAGAAGTGGTGACATGGCAGGCACAGGGAATGGAAGATCTGGAATTGGTGCTGCTGAAACTGCCTAACCTTCCATAGGGTGTGGGATTCCCAGTGGAGAATTGGAAGCAGCTGAGAAGCGAGAGCTAGCCTGCTTATCATGGGGCACTGGGGTAAAGGTGATGATGAAACTACAATACTCCTAGGGTCATCAGCGTTCCCAGCTCTGCAGGAAATGATGGCAGGGTGCCCAAAGAGCAGGTGGAACAAAAGGTTTGTCACAGGGACCAGTAAGGAATCGAAAGGGCCACACAAGGTCCATGCTTAGATCTAAGCCCTCCAACCACACACTGAGAAAGGGCTCAGCAATCTTCCCCTCGGGCACACATGGTATCTAAAGAAAACTAAAGAATTAGCAGAGAAAGGGAGAAATATCTCTGAAACAGATTTGAGCTCCGTAATGCCTCAATATTTATCCAAAAGGAGAAAGGCTTAAGTCAGAAGAGACCAAAATACATTTACTTAGTAACTTTACATATTATCTAACACCCGGTGGATGGAGGATATGAGAAAGTTCAAATCAGTTACAGGGAAATTTTTGTACATCTGAGTATAATGTATAAATTTTCAACGTTACCATATTTCTGAACCTGTTTCACATATACATTTTAAAAGAAGTATCACATTTCAGACCCACAAAGAATTTAAGCACTTAACAAGAGCAAACATAATTTGCATAAATTTCTGCCTTACTGTGAAATGACAGACTTTGAAATTAATTTATATGTGGAACATAGCACATTATATGTGACAAGTACTCAATGGCACAAGGCAAGTGTCCTCAGGCAATAATGCCCTCTTCTTCCGAATGGGACGTGAACCCTGTGAACCAAAGGGCAGTGAAAGTGCAGCCCACGATTACTTATTTTCCAGTTCATAGGCTTTTTGAGTGCAGTAAGGTATTTATAAGTTCTTTTTAGTAGAAATTTTGATCTGGAATGCCAAGTCAGCCTTGAGAAGAAATGCACATTATGCAACATAAATAGGGAATAATTCAGGACTTGGTTTAACTTCTTATTTTTACCCCATTCCAGATTTATTCTTTATGAGATGTAAATATCAGAAACATTTTGAATATCGAACAGGTTTTTGAAAATCTGAAGCAGAGGAGACCATTTACTGCAAATGGGAAAAAAGATCCAATCCTGGTATCAGAAAATCATATTAGTAATCTTCAGATACCTCCAATTTAAAGCATTTTATCTTCAGAAATCCGCAAGAAAAAAAAGAGGCAATATTAGCTTATTTGTCAGGAAAAATTTGTGTTTAAATTCTTAGAAAATACTACTTCAGAAGTCAACCTAGAACACATATTTCTGCAGACAATATCGGTAACACAACAAACCAAGCACAAAAAATTTTTTGACTTTCTGATTGAGCAGTGGTCTCTGTACATGAGGACCAATGATTGCTTTGCTTGATTTTATTCTTTAATCAACAATTTCAATAATTTCAAATATAGTGTTATTGACATTTTTTCCAAATCCACTGGTTTATTCAACTAAAAGCAAGACGTAAAATGTTCCTGCAAAATAACTATCTGTACCTTCCCTCAAGCAGCTTCGTGTTTTCCCAAGGTCCAACTGTAATTATAAGATTTTCAGAAGTGAACTAGCAAGAATCAATCTTAGATATGATAGGCTAGAATCTCTATGGAGAGATACAAATTTTGCTTTATAAAATGCTCCATACATTTCCATTCCCTACAGCAAGAGATGGATTATGGCTAATACCCAACCAATATAGCTACCCACAGACTCCATGAGATAAATACTAAATAAAAAAAATCACTTGATTCATTTGTTTTCCACCTGAGAGTTTTTGAAGCATGTCGAATTCACCTTTTGGGATAGCCTCTCTGAAATCAGCAACATAATTGGTTCCTTGATTTTCAGTTTTAAAAACCAGATATTAAATTAAGAGGGAATTTCAGTTGCCAGTATTATATTTTCATAGATTTTGCGTACTTTAGGGAAATGCTAATAACTTGTAACATAAGTTTGTAAAAGTCATTATCATTATTTTTTTCTTATATGTGTGATATTCAAAAAGTAAGAGAGCTTGAACTTGTCTTTGTCTTCAGCAACAGGGAGTGATCACTTTTGGAATAGGTGCTGGCCATGGGTGAATTTTAAAAATTAGTGATAGGTTGGAGGAAAACATGTAGCTAAATTGGGTAGAAAAGATTGGATCAAAAATAAATGATCGTGCTTGCTTTACACATTTGCTTACACTTGCAGCTACTTCTGGCTTCTATCTTATATCTCAAGTTGCTTCAGAAGTAGCCAAAATATATCGGAAATAAATTTTCAGTAGCTTCAGGATAAACTGTATCCTGGCTGGATACTTTAAATATTTTAATTTTTCGGAAAATTCATGTATGGTAAGTCACATTCACACCCCTGAAATTTATAGTCCCTGAGTGGCAGTAATTCCTGCCTCTGCTGCTGACTTACAGCCTTGACAATTCCGTTCTTATTATTTTTTTAAATATCATGAAACATAATACTGCTGGCTCTGACAGGAAGGTAAGCCCCACAATTATTTTCTCTTCCACACTCAGTACTCATAAACTAGGGTGATTAAAGCATTGCTATGGATGTGGCTTATCACACATGCTACCGCCTTGTGACTAGCAAAGAAACTTAAATACTAGAAAACATCAACAGTGTGATTACCTATTGGAGAGAAAGGAGGCCATCCTCATTGATCCCTTTGAAAGTCATATTCAGCTATGCAACATTATCAGAAAAGTACAGACAAGATACTTCCTGAGGGTCACTCCATTATATTTTGTTTAATTCAGAGCAGTAATCTCCCATCTTAGTCATTTCCAATTTCTAGGGTTGGTGATCCCATGAGAGATTAGGTGACTTTTAGGGAGTGAAAAAGGAACAAAAGTAGGGTATATATATATTTTTTGTATTATCAGACAGTTTACTTGGTAATTAATATTTTCTATAAATATCCCTATTTCAAAAACTATTCATTTTCAGTTCTAACTTTATAAGCTGGAACTTTTTGAGCTATATAAAGGTATGGTAAAAATGCCTGTATATCAGGAATTCTGTTTTATTTTATGTTGTTGTTGTGTCTTAACCATTGAGACATAGTATAATAGAATAGAGGATGACTGGCTAGAATCAGACATTTCTTTCTTGTAATAAATTCACCTTATGCCCCTGAGGAAATTAGTTTTGTTTTGTTTTGTTTTGTTTTAATCCTTTTTCTCTCCATGTATTAAATAGGTATGAAAGCAACCATCATGTTCCATAGAATGTGATGTAAATTTTAATTGGTTTATATAAAGAAATTTTGAGATCTCAGCTTAGAAAGTTCTAAGGAAGCATCAAGCATTGATGTCCTGTCTACAACTCTAAAGTTATTATATTTCATCTTCTGTTATATTTCAATAACTGTTTAAAAGTAGAGTTCTAAAGAAATGATTTTCAAACTTGAAAGAGCATCAGAATCACATGGAAAGCTTGTGAAAACACAGAATTCTGGGCCCCATCCTGATTCAGTAGGGCTGGGATGGCATCCAGGAATTTTCATTCTTAGAAGAATTTGCATTCTTAATTTGCACAATAGCTTTGTCCTGTGAATACACATAAAAATAGTAACTATAAAATATATAAAGGTGACAATAGAGTAAGATAAACTTACTTTTTTATCTCCTTGTTTATTTCAATGTCAATTTTTGCAAGCTTTGCTAAAGTGGTTCTGACCAGAGCAAAAAGTCATACAGCCTGGGTTACTTAGATGAATCACATGCTTAGCAGGAGAGATGTTTGGCAAGCTCTCAACATTAGATCATTGTACCATAAACTGTATTTTCTCTAGCACACAATAGCTAGTAGTCCAGCTAACTCAATGAAAACAATATTAACGCTGGTACATTACCAGACAATCACATTCCCATTAGCATCAGCCTCTGTGAAAGATATTCCCAAGTTGGAAGATAGCCAAACTCCTTCAGACAATCTCAACTTACAACACAATGTAATTTGGAAATGGCCATATGGCAATAAATATGGCTACAAAACATCACACAAGCTCTTGCTCAGCCTTCTTGTGTGACAGAGAGAACTGAGCATCTAGAGATGCCTTATTGGTACATATATATGTAACATATTAGCATAATATTTGGCCTTGTAGCCACAGAAAAATAAACATTCTTTCTGAAATTGAACAAAAATCATTTTATCACTTTAGTCACTTTTAATACACAAATGCTTGTCTGTGCCCTGGATTACAAGCAGTGTTTCTTATGTTACACAAGTGGTCACATTTACTTCCACAAAAGAGATTGTTTACACCATTTTTTTTAATCTGGTGAATGAAAGAACTAACACTGACAACATTAAAGCAGAAATATTTACCACCTGATAGAATCTGCAGTGAGGTCTGTTCCCAGTTTCTCCTCTGCTGTGTGTATCAGTCAGGGGACTGTAGTGGACTTCTCATCACAAGAATTAACTTATCTATTCTCTTGCTTCCTTAGCATTATCCTTCAAGTACAGCCACCTGCTCAGACAATCCACATGACTTTCTGTGACTTCTCAGTAAATGAAGATCACTCCACGAACCCAAGGGTACTGTCAATCTAAAATATCGATAGGAAAGCTTGAATTGCACATTTTATGATCAGCCAACTGTACTTAGGCAGTAGCCATATTTAGAAGAGAGCCATTTTCTGATCTCTCAAAATCATATTCTACTTTGCCTTCTCACCAATATTAGAAATCTATCATTTTGTATATTAAATGCCATATTACTAAAAATGCAGCAGAATAAATTGGTGACTCTCTTTCTACCCAAAGGAATTTCTTTTAGTCAGAAATCTCCAGAAAACAGCATAGGAATCTTTAAAGTGTCTTCATAGAAATGTGGCTGAAAAATATGAAATTAGCAAGTACATATCCCATGCAACCAGTCCTATGCTAATTTCCTGCAAATATTTCTCTTCATCAAGACATTTATTTTTCTGATACATTTACAGCAAAGATTTCCTACTTTGTTGGGGAAGGATAGGGAAACTTCCTCCAACTCAAATTTTTTCAACCTATGTAAAAGCATGCTAGATTTTATTGCATGTTCTTCTACCACTTACATACCCTTCTCAATGTGAGAGGTTGTCAGAGAGTTCCCTAAAGATAGAACATTCCAATTCAATAAGATTAGATGGACATTAAGTAAGATGGTGGTATTTTAATTTGGGTTTTAACTAATTTTACCCTTTATCTAAGTCAATTTTTAAAATATCCATCCTACCACAACAAGTGAGACTTAAACAGAAGCTAAATCATTCGCAAAATGGACGACAATATGGCTAATACTCCATTTCCCACCATCTTAAATGTAAAATAGTTCTGTTTTGACTACATCAGTTAAAACACCAACTCAGAATTACCTTGGGCAATGCTACTGCCCCCGCTATAACTCAGCCATTATTTCTTGCCTGTCATAATACTGACCTTAGAAGGTTTCCCTTTGGTCTCAATGAAAGCACAAAAAGAAAGAGAATTTTTCAACAATGTCATGAGTATAACACATGTATGAGATAGTAGATAAAATTAGTTATGTGTGGTCACAGCTCAGTTCTGATATAATGAAATGAATACTAACTTGGAGTCAGAAGACCTAGGTTGGTGACTAGGATCTATTCCTTGCTATTTATGGAATTCTCATAATTTCTCTGAGCTTCCATCCTCATCATAAAGGGAAAAAAGGAGAGCATAGCAATGTATCCTTTATAACACTGTCATGGGTATCAAAAAAGACAATGTATTTTAAAATACTTTGGGACCATAGACTGTCCATATAAATATTAAGTTTTCCACCCCACCTCCTCATCACATATTACCCCTATTGTCATAAACAGTCTTCTAGACAATCTCAACATTCAGTTCATGAATTCAGCTGCTGCCCATATGCTGCTGGCTTCCATATTTCCATTTTCCATTTGACGTTCTATCTCACTCCAAACCAAGTGCCTTCCACACATCTTTAGAGTCACTCAGACTCCTCAAATTACACATGTCAAAATCAGAACCCACCCAGCCCTTCTCCTCTTAAACCTGCCAAATTTCCTACCTTCCCATCCTTGGTGACTGGAACCACCATTCATTACTATCTATTTCTCCCTTTACTCCATCATTTACACCTGACTGGTCTCCAGCCTTGCTAATTCTGGGTGATTAATACTGCTCAGTTCCATATGTTTTGTCTCGACCACTGTTGTCACTGTTGCGGTTCAGGGCCTCACCTCTTCCCTTGTGTTACTCACAGATCTCGTCTCAGACTCCCATTCCGCTTCATCCTCCACACTGCTGACAAAATGCTCTCATTAAGCACATATCCGATTAGATTATTCCTAGCCTAAAATCCTCCATTAACTGAGCATAATTCTGAGCGTAAAATAAAAATTCCTTTATGCAGACTTCCCCAGATCTAGCCTCCTCTTAGAGCTACCTCTCCCCTCTAGATTTTCACCATTCACACCCTAATTTCCAGTCACATTGAAACTGGAAGTTCTCCAAGTGCACCTCATAGTTCCACTAAGCCGATCCTTTCCACCTGCCTCTCCCACTCCCTAAGAGTTCCTCCACTTTTTTTTTTTTTTTTTTTTGCCTCTCATTCTTGAAGAAACATTAGGCAGATACTCCTCTGAGAAGCTTTGCCTCAGACAGAAATTCAGGTCCCCCTTTTGTGCTGGCAGGTCACTGTCCTCACCCCATTATTACTCACAATACATTCACAGTGCTCTAATTGTTAGTTTGTTTATTTTTCTCTCTTAACTAAAATGTAAGCATTAATTTTTCTTTGAATATCTCATTTACCAATGTCAGTTATGTTGTCCAGAACATTGTAGATATTCAATAAATGATTGCTGAGTAAGTACATTTTCCCTAGTCATTTGTCCTTTAGTCTTTAATTTTTGTTAAAAAGTCACTAAAATGTTATAAACTATAAATTAATGATGTCCAATCAACCAATAGAAACGCTACCTACTTGCCTGCATACATCTCCAAAAACAATTTTACCAGTGACAATATCATACATGCATAGAGTTAGGAATTCCAGTTCTAGGAATGTAAGTTGAATTCTTATCTAGTTCTATCATAATGATTCCAGTTACAGAAATACCATCTGATTTCCAGAACATTGAAATGAAGATTAACAAAAACCTTGCCTATTCCAAGCTGCCCTAAAGGTTGAGAGGGTCTTTCTCTGGAGAATGGTGACTCAATGTACTAAAATTGAATCTGACACTGGAGATTTCTCTGATGTATAAAAACATTTATCTTTTACCTATTAAGTTTGCAAGTTTAAATGGTAATAAATTTAAAATGTGATAAAGTTTCTCTTTTCTAAAAAGATGTATTTCATAATAAAATATGTCTATCTTGTTTCATGTATTTTCCAAATTTCTACAGCAAAATATTTTAGTTTTGGTTTTATTTTGTTTTCTTTTGTTTGATGTTCTAAATGGTGACACTCTCTGATGCATTGTTAAGGGAAAGAAGGACATTATCATAAGGAAGATGCTTAAATAACTCCCTTATTCCATAAAATGATGTTCACAAGAAATAAAGTGAGGAAAAGGAAACCAGATAATATGGAAAATCCTCCTTTAATGTACACAAATAGAACAGCCAGACAGAAACAGGAAAGCAAAGCATAATTGAGGGAGTCCACAATGATGTTATAATTGACGTAAATAACTTGAGGTCAAGGCTCAAGTTTATTGATTTTCTATAAATAGTTTTCCTCATGTTTCTTCATCCTGTGACCACACCAACCTCACTTTAACCACATTCTCCTTTAAACTCTCCCTCTCCAATGAAAAACAAATACATTTCTGTAATGAATCCTGTAATTCAATTTATTCTCATTAAAGACTCTCTGGAAAAGAAAGAGTTGCTTTCCTTTCCTGCCCCGCCCTGAGAAAAATAGAAGTATTTTAACTAAATTAATTCACTCTCATAAATTCAGGACTTTGCAATCATGTACAAAGCTAAATTATACAGTAACTTTTATTTTGTTATGATATAGGATAACAGAATATGCTGAAGTCTCTCCAGTAATGTCTTCTAGGTAAAGTGTGGTACAATCAGGTTTTGGTAAAAACTCCCTCCAAAAATTCTTGGGCACTCCTGTCATTAAACTTTTTTATTAAATTCCCCATTAATTAAGCAATAGGCAAGTGCTAGATAGAAAATTTCTCATATGCTAAAATAATCATTTAAACAATTTTCTGATTAATAGTCAAAATGCCCTCTGAGGTAGCTGTTGATAACTACCATTTTCATTTGAAGATAAAGTGAGAGGTAATGAGCCTAACTGAAAAATACTAAGAATCCTCAATCTTCAACTTCTTAGCTAAAGATATAACTCTTTCAGCAATCCCTTAAAGATAAACCAAGTAGAATTAATACAATGGAGACAGAAGTTAGAGCACATACATTTAAATATGCTATTTTTTCTATAACATTTATATATCATTAATAAAAATAAACCCCTTTGTTTTCACATTGACAATTACTTATATATAAATTAATTAGTATGTTTAGCTGTTTGCATTCATGTACAAAACTTTCCTTAATTGAGGTTTTAAATCACTATATTTGATAATATGGCTCTTTGAAATTTCTGTGATATATGTTACCATAAGCTTTAATTTTCTAAAGCTAAAATAATAAAATCTTTACAGCATGACCTCAGGGAGGTCTTATAACACATCTCAGTGATAGCAAGGGTAAAGGTAGTGTTTTTCAGAGACAAGACAAAAAAAGGAAAGACAAAGTTGAGTCGCCCTAATTGTTCAGATCTTTTTGAAGATAATGGCTAAGTTCATTCATTGCTTTTAAAATAAAGTGATTTGTGGAGAGAGAAAAAATGTGACACATGATGTAAACAGATACCTTCACTTTATGACACTGCTGTTATAACCCCTCAAACACATGCATGTTCTTTGAACTAAAATAAAGGGCACAGCACTACACAGAAATCTAAGAAGTGCCTCCTAAGATAGTAATTTACTAGAGATTAATTAAATTGCAAGAAAAGTAAAACTTACCTATTTACAGAATAGGTCTGAACTAAAATGAGGCGTTTTGGGTTGGATTTTTTTCTTTTTCTTTTTTCTTTTTTGGTTTCATTTGGTTGTTAGAAAGAAAGAAAAGTCTGACACAATATTATTAGGAATTAACCTAAAAATTTTTGCTTGAAAAACAACCAACCCCTTTGGCTAGTGATAAACAAATATCAATGATCTTCTTTCCCTTTTATCGATAAATTAGCACATTTAGAATTTTCTTAAAACTATTATGAAATACTCATAAATTTTTATATATTTATATGGTACCTTCCTGGGGAGGAATTCCCTGATCATCACATCTAGATTGGACAGCCCACCACCACACTCCTGCCTCACTTTTTTATTTTTTTTATTTTTCTTATAACTATTTTAATTGTTTTTCTTTTTTTTACTTGTTTATTTATCCATTCCCCATGCCCCAGAAATGTACACCCTACAAACGTGGGACCATGTCCAGCTTCTTAAATCCCAGCAGCCTTCCATGTGCCCGGCATAGTCGAAAAGCAATGAATGATTTTTTTTTTTTTTTTTTGAGACAGAGTCTCACTCTTCTGCCCAGGCTAGAGTGCCGTGGCATCAGCCTAGCTCACAGTAACCTCAAACTCCTGGGCTTAAGCGATCCTCCTGCCTCAGCCTCCCGAGTAGCTGGGACTACAGGCATGTGCCACCATGCCTGGCTAATTTTTTCTCTATATATGTTTTTTTAGTTGTCCAGATAATTTTTTTAGTAGAGACGGGGTCTCGCTCTTGCTCAGGTTGGAATGATCTAAATCTCCTATCACACATGCTCTTGCTGACTTCAAAGCTGTCTTTTAATATGATGATTTTCTGTGCAAAAATCGAATATGGTTTTAATGTCCTAATGTGCACTCAGATATACATGCCTAGGTTCTTGAATTCTTTTCATTCTTGGTGTTTTTCTTTTATGAAGGTTCCTCTGTGGAGCCTGGAGTGAAATTCACTGGCTGTGACAGGCTCTAATGACACCAGCTCTTTTCCAGAAGCCACTGCCAGGCTGACCACTGTGGGAGAAGCACAGGCACAAACCTGCAGGGAAGGTTGTTCCCTCACAGTCCCCTACAGTGAACACGGAGAGGTGGGCAGGGCTGCTAACTTCAGGTTCCATTAAGGTGACTCTTTTCTACCTTCCTGATCTTTAAACCCAAAGAGAGGTGGGGAGAAAAAAAAAAAAAAGAGAACAAAAGAAGGAAGGGTGAGAAAAAATACAGTTGAGGAAAAGAGGCGTGGTAGCTTTTCCCGAAACCATTAATTACCAAGGTTACTTCTGGCACAGAGTGAAAGAGAAAGGGGCAGAATGTGTCTGCCTGAAGCTTTGTACTTCTGCCCAGACTGTGAGGAAAATGATGGGATCAAATAAAAATGCCAGCGATAACAAAAAGGAAATCTTCCCAATAGTTTTCCTTCCCCGAAGGATGAACTACTTAAAGCTCTGACCTCCCTGCCTGTCTCAATGAGGTCAAAAAACTGACTGTCACTCCTGCAATTGTGATTAATGATGCTCCTGCTGGTGACATATTTCCAGCCACGGTCTCTGGAGTGCAGCAGGACTCAGTTGCCTGGTGTTGTGTTGAGTCATTGCTCTGGCTAAAGATCTATTTGCTACAGCAACAGGCTTAGCTTTCAACAAGGCATCCTCTTGATTCTTTCTGCGACATCCTATCATGAAAGAACAGAGAGCCCAGTACAAAGAATGGCTGCTAAGAAGGATAAAACATTAAATTAATTTTAAAAAAGCTTTTGTACTGAACGGCAAAATGCAGCATAATGAATAATTAAACAATTAATAATGTAATCCTCTTAAAAGCACAGAACCACTATGGGAGAAGATTAAGTGTTTAACAGTTTCCAGTATAATGCAAACGGTAAGGATGAGCCTTTTTCCCCACTTTTTAGGGTAATAGAATTGAAAGCACATTTCCGGATTTTAATTAAATACTATTAAATTTTCAGTAATAAGCTGGCAACAACAGTGCTGCAATATGGAAGGATTATTGAATACAAAGGTAAGTACACAAAAGCCAAATGCTAACATTTCTTGGTTCTGTTTTTATAAAGAGAGGTTACTTGAAAGGGTGCATTCTACTTCTAAGCTACTATGGTGCACATCACCAAACATCACGTTAAATGCTAATCTGTGGTAATGACTATAAGATTGGGACTTAGATTAATGTATTTCATTGACAGGCCAATCATGGAAAAAGAACTGCAAAAACAACATAGACTAGTTGCAGAGCTATAAAACAAAGTAATTGATACATCCAAATTCTATTGCTTTCTCAAGCCTACAATTAATACTCTCCATGTCATAGCACCTGTGTTCCTGCGATTATATTCTCACTATTTCCTAAAGTATCACAAGTATAGGTTATCTTAACTCAGTTTTCCTAGAAGCAGAACAGGAGAGGATTCAGATGAACATGAGAAGCAAAACAGAAGAGAAGGATTAGGGAAGTTCTTCCAGGAGAAGCAGTGAGGCAGTGGAGGAGGACGCCAGACCAGGGTATGATTTCAAATGAACCTCAGCTAGCCCAGCCTGATCATGCAGAGAGCTCTGGAGCATAAATTATGTCACAGAGGGCCCAGACACCTGGTGAGGGACTCCAGCACCCCAAAGCAATCCTCTGAAGCAGGAGCAGGTCATGCAGAAGTGGCCCTGGGCAGTAGAGAGAATTCCAGGGATCTAGGCAGAACACCAACAGTGTCTCTCCACAGTTGTCGTAAAGAAAGATCTTTGCTTGTAATTATTCATGAACTCATTTAACTGTATAGTAAACTACATGTCAAGGTGAAAACGCCAGTTAGGTCGAGCCTCTATCCCTGTATTACACTTGCCTCCACTCCCCACGGCTGACTCCTACATGAAAATTTATTCCCAGGACCAGTTTGGACTTCAGAAGGGATTTTTGAACTACAGGTTGAGTATCCCTTATTTGAAATGCTTGTAAGCAGAAGTGTTTCAGGTTTTGGATTTTGCAGGGGGTGTAGAATACTTGCACATATAATGAGATATCTTGGGGGTGGGACCCAAATCTAAACACAAAATTCATTTATATTTCACACATGCCTTATACACATAGGCTGAAGGTAATTTTATAAAATACTTCTAAATAATTTTGTGTGTAAAACAAAGTTTGTGTTAGGTATTTATGTGTGGGATTTTCCACTTGTGGCATCATGTCGGCACTCAAGAAGTTTCATATTTTGGAGGATTTCAGATTTCAGATTTTTGAAGATGTTCAACCTGTAGTAGTGTTTTGCTTGACACTATAGAATTTGGCCTCAAGTAACCTCACATCCTGTTCTGAGATCTGAGAGGAATGCCTGAAACTCAACCCCACCCACACTCCCATAACTTTTCCCCTTTGTTTAGGATTCCAGTGTATTGCTCAGATTTCAATCCTACTAAGAAGAGAGATCCTGTGTTACTCCTGCCATTTCTCTTCTGAACTCTGACTTTCAACTCCAGACTTATGACCTTACCACTTCTCATATGCTTGCTGCCCATGAAATCCCAGAGGATATACTCCACATACAATTACATAATAATATAAGCTATCGAGAACCTATCATCCAAACTGTTGCTGCTTTCTATTGTGATGGCCTCCAGCTGTTGATTTCACATTCCAGCCTCCCTATCTTCTCATATCTGTAGGTGGAGCTATATAGGCTGGTCTCTTACAGATGCCAGATTCCCCTTGTGTGTCCCATCTGGTAGCAATCACCTGCGCCATATATAGCTACATCCTAAAAGATGATGTCAGTTATGGTTCCAAAGAAATCCAACTTAAAAAAATAATAATAAGTTCATGAAGTCATTTAACAAGCAATTGTGGGGGGCAGGAGGAGGTCCACAATGAATAAAAAATTTCATATAGTACTCCGATATTAAAGGATATCTTAGAATCTTGGAACAAAGTTTGCTATAAAAATTTTCACTGTATGAAGCAATTTCTCAGACTACACTAGACTAAAAAGACATTTCAAGTTGATCTAGAAATGAAGAGCAATACTCATCATGTGCAAGTTTTAACCACAGAAAAACATGACGACTGAAATTATTTAATCTTAAAGATGTGGAGGCATAAACAAAAGCTGAGAATCAAGTGAAAGACTGAGTTAAATAAACATATCATAGTTAATTTAAAAACAATTTTTAAGAAGCACAGCTCTGTTGATTGATATTACTTAATTTATCAGTAATAATAAAAGAATAGTTAAGTATGATATTATTAATGTAAATACATTTTAATGTATAAAATACAAGTTTGGGAATTGCCTGGGAATCCTTGACTTTGAATTTATTTTTAAAAGCGCATCCTAAAGTCAGGTCCATAGATCTTATATTTTCTTTCTCCACCATGTGGTAGTGCAAGGTTGCTACTTATCATCAGTACCAGAGTACAAGGCCACCAAGTGAAGGCAAAATCTGGTCTTCAGCAGGTGTTTGAGGTCCAGAAAATGGTTGGCAAGATGAAAAAACCTGATCACTGAGGCAAAGAATAATCAGACACACAGCCAAGACCAGATGCTGGATAAGACCGATTTGATGCAGATTCATAGAATCTATAGGATAAATCAGGGAACAGGCCCAGTGGGAATTAAGGAGCAGGCAGAAGCCGAGCCAGGAGCTACACAGCTGATCTAGCATCTTTATAGCTGAGGTTCTCTTTAAAGCTCCTTCCTCTCTAGGATACATCTATTGGTTTTGAAGTTATAGCTCTCTGAGACCAATCTCTGCATGGTGTGGTAGAAAGTTCTTGAACTTTAAATCAGAAAGATCTGCATCCTCCTTCCAAGCTCTGACACTTATTAGCTGCATAAACTTAGACACAATATTTATATTATTTGAATGATAATGGGGAACATAATATCTCATGGTTAGAAATACTGTGAGGAGTAAATAAAATAAGTGATTTCAGCTTCACGGCACATTGCAGAGTCCTCATGATGTTACTCCTTCCCTGCCTGCTCACCTGTTCAACATCCTTGGAGCCTTATTGGAATAAAAAGTCTCTCAGTTTCATGTAGTGGTGGCGGGGAAAACGTCCATATGATAGGAGGTGTCATTATACTGGCAGAAGGTGTGAGGCCAGTCTGCAACCCCTCCTAGCTTAGCAGGTACTAAGACCAGCTTCAGCACCAGCTGAGGCTGATACCCACTCCTATGTACATGGGACACAGCGAGGTCAAATGTAAGATGAGTTCCTCTAAGGCTGGGTGAAGGGAAGCTCATGCCATAGAAAGTTTACATGGAGAAGACTAGGAGCAGATGGTAGAAAGTATGCAAGTCAATCATGGCTGTTAATAATAAACAGGAAACTAAGCACCTGCTATGTTCCAGAGTCTGTGCTGGGTATTTTATGATGCATTTCACTTGATCCTCACAACACCTGAAAAGTATTAATATAATCATTTTATATATGATGACAATGAACTTCATAAAGGTAAAATAACTTGTCCAAAGTACATAGACAAGAAGTAATAGCAGTAAGTTGGATGTAACACTGTATCCCCAGAACTCATTTACGATTCACTGTGATTCATTTTGTTCAAGTAGATGAGGCTGAAATGATGTGAGGATTCTAATGTGGTCCTTACACTAAGGGGACCTGCTGCCATCGGATGAGAGATTTATTCTAGAATTTTGAATGCTGATGTATAAATTCCTCCAAATTTAACTAGGTAATGATCTATAAGGAACACAACAGCGAACCAGTTGAGTGTGGGAAAAATATAGGAGAAAACAATCCAAGATGTCATATGGATGCATAAAATGAATACTTTGCCATCATAAAAATTCTCTGGTTTGAAAAGATTTGTTTATCATGGAGAGTACATTCCTAGAGTAGAAGTACTAAAAAGAAAAACAAAACTGGGTAGAGGAAGTAACTTCCAAAAGCTCCAACACTGTTATTGTACTTCAGTGTTCAACACATAATGTTGAAATCCATCCAAAGTTTTCAATGCAGTCTCCATTTCTTTTCATTTTCCTAAGGAAACATAAATCCAGTCTCTAATGATAACTAGTGGAGAAATCTGATTTGCTTTTAAGGAACCATTTTTTCAACCAAGTTCGCTGACATTCCTCTACAACTCTAGCGAAACATGAAAGTTCAGTTCTCAACAGTTAACTACCCCCATGTTGACATTTGAAACCACTTTAAAGGAAAAGTGGTTTTTCAATGTCATATTTGAATGTGAAGAAAATTAGAATAAGTGTGAAAGGGCTAAGACCTCAGAACCTCTTCTTAAGAAAATGAGCATTATTGATATTCACTCTTGAAAGAATGAATGGTCAAAATGAGTTGGGAAATGAATTCTGTACCTCAGATACTGTAAGAGCTTTGAAGCTATCCTAAGTAAACCAGATTTGAATGAGGTGAGAAGTGGAAGAAAAATATATCTGTTAATACACCCGAACTAGATCAGTCTCCCCAAATTTCAACCAAAGCCAGACACCCAGGAAATATTATTAGGAGTCAAGGATGTGGCTTTTCTTTGCCAGGTACAGCTAATTAAGTTTTTCCCCAAGGACAGACTGATGTTGAGAGAAGACTAACACTTTGAGACAAGCAACATAAATAACAAATTTACTCTTTATCAGGGACTCTGGTCTGTTTGCACCAGTGCACACGGGAGGAGGCACTGGGGCGTGGGACCCTGAAAGCATGGCTTCGCTTGGGCAGAGGAGTCCTTCCAGAGGGCAGATAGCTATGGCAGGAGCAGGCAGGGGTGAAAAGCCCATTGTTTCTCTCTGGCCAGCTGCTAGTCACTCTCTAAACTTAAACATAAAACTCACCTTAATGGCTGTTGAATTCCCTTTTAAATGACAATACGGATACCTCGATCTCAGCTAAATCTCATTTTATGCTCATTTCACTTTGCTGCAACATTTTTGGTCTTCCATGCTGCATTTTTCTTGAACAATCACCAAACTGGCAGACTCTGACTAGCTTGTCAGAAAGGAAAAGGGATTTATGTTTCATAGGAAATTAATCTAATCAGTGGAACATTTATAAGAGACCAACCAGACTTGTTTACAAATGAACAATACCTGAAGGGAAGAGATTTTAATCTCATTATAATATGACCTTCCAAAGACTGGGACACAATTGTTTAATTCTCCTTGTTAACTCATTGTGTTTAAACTTTACTGTGTCTTATGGTTTTCAGGGAAAATAAGTGAGCTGAAAATCACCTTATTCTAATAAAATAGGAAGCGGGAGGAGGTAAACCAATAATAAACTTTAATATTGTGGTGAAGATAGCCTTCCATAAAACAAAGATAAACAACATTGCAGTCTAATTTACCTCTGCATAAAATGTAAACTAGAACTCAATGTGCAATAAAATATTAGTGTCTTTACTACCGGCATAATCTTAACTAATCATTTCTTAGGTTATTTCTGTAGTTACAGTAAGTCATCTGCATGAAATTTGACTGAATAAGGTTAGCCCAGCAACAGAAAGTACTGTGGTTTTCCTCTTTTTCCATTTCACAAAATCTTTTTTCATTAACGTTCTCACACATTTCTAAGCTAGCCCCAAACAGGATCAGCCTCTACTCTTTTCAGAATGTCACCAACCCAAAACAGTTTTCTTCTTAACAATCTCCTTCTTTGTAATACATAAACACATTCTTCAGGGGCACTGTAATTATCCAAAATGAGCTTTAGTACTGCAAATTACTTCAGCACCCCTATGATTTATCTGTAGTAAACACACTTTATGATATTTATATTCCCATTAAAACTGCCACTAATAATGAATCGACAGTACGTAAACATTTATATGATACAGCATGGACAAATACTGGATGTCCCTGTAATAGTTACGTTCCTTGCTCTTTCTACCATGTTGGGAAAAACCTAGCCTTGGCATTTTGCCATGTTTATGAAAATATCTTTGAAAATGGCTCAGCACATTGCACTTCACATTTGCAACCATTTCCCTTAAAAAGATGGCATTCATCCGCACTTACGAGGTCTGGGTTATTGCATTTTCACATTATGCATCATTACCCCTAGTAGGTGTCTTATCAGCAGCTCCAGTTGCTGTGGAGAAGATTGGAATTAAGCACTGGAAGCTTTTTATTTATCTCACATGCTTTATTTCTACAAGATTTTCTGCATATAAGCTTCTTTGTTAGGCTGAGAATTGGATACATTGCCAAGGCATTGTAAAATTTACATCTTGCTTTTTCTCCTGTATTCTTTCCAAAATTGGATTGAAAACAAAGTATAGTTTTTAATTAAAGCGCTGACCGACGACAGACATTTCTCTTCCCCGAGCATTGGCATTTCTGATCAGCAGTGAGGCTTTATAAAAGCCTAATAGGAGATGTTCACTACTTAGCCACAATCAGCCTTCAAGCAGTTTATGTGTCAGCTAAAATCTGGGATATTCCTGACAATATTCATTTAAAGATAACCATCACCAAAGTTGATCTAACTATGATCAACAAGGGCATGCACAAATCTGCTGCAAATTTACCTTTTCCATTTAACATCATGATGTAATCCAGAGTGATGCTCCTGCCGACTTTAACAGAGAAAAACTGAAAGAAAAGTTTCAGTTACTTTTTCTAACCAATCTCAGAATAGACTTCTGATTACTATTTTATTACTTAGTTCAAAGTATCATGGCCTGTTTTGTCCTCAAGTGGAATCCAAAAGTCATCCTTTTTGTCTTCAAAATGCCTTAATGATTTAAATGTCCTCAGTAAGGCCAATAGCTCAATCATCTGAGCACAGTTTTAAGAAATCCAAGATCACAGTAAAGCTTGTTATATGCTTCAAGGTTAAGATGGTCCAAAAATCAGGGGTTCTGTCTTCCCATTTGATTAGCAATCACTCCTCCCACATGGGTAAAAACTTTCACTCTTCTTTTTGAAACTCTCAGATCCTTTGATTTCTCTAACCATGAATTTCCTCCCTCTCCCTGGGCTGTCTGCCTCCCGCACCCAACATTTAGATATTCAAGTTCCTCAGGACTCAGTCCTTGCTCTCTCACCAAACTTTCATCTGAGGTGATGTCATCCGTTTTCAGAGCTTCAGAAACACCTAATGCCAATGACACCTAAATTTTATGTTCATCCCAGGGCTTCACTGAGATCTAGAATCCTATATTCAAATGCTCACTTGACATCTTGTGCTAAATATCTCAAAGACATCTCGAGCTTAGTCCATGCAAAACATTTTCCCCTAATGTTTTCCTTTATTGTACCTTGTCATCCTAATTTGTCTCAATTCATAAATATTAACAGTACTATATGTCACCCCTGTGGTTCTAGCAAAAATAAATAAATTAGGACACATGACCCTCAACATCATAAATTCTTTCCATTCTAGTTCCAAAGTACTTTTAAAGTTGGCCCAGTTATCCCCATTTCTACTGCCACCAACTTATTAAAGACACCACCTTTGCCTCTTAAATAACTTTTAATTTATTTTCCAATTTCCATGCCTGCCTTCCACCAATTCATACTCTGTACAACAACCAAAATGATCTTTAAGAAATACAATGAACTTTATGTCAATCCCACATTTAAAATACTCCAACAGCTTACCAAAACATTGCAAATAAAAGGCAAATCTTTGCTGAGATCCACAAAGCTCTTCATGATCTGGCCTTGTCAACCTCATCAAATTTCACTTTCTTCTTTGCTCACTAAATTTCAACTGTCCTAGCTTTCTTTCCCTCCCAGAACAAGCCAAACAAGTAGTCTGAATCTAAACTCTTTCCTCCTCCTATAATACTTCATCTTCCATGCTTGGCCAGCACAGCTCCTGTAATACTCAGCCAGAGCTTAATGTCAACTCCTCGGGGATACCTTTCCTAGCCAGACTTTTTATTCAGTCTAAAGTAGATTCAGACACTCCTCCACTTTATTCTTTCTCACAGTCTATTTAATCCTTCATAGCCATTATCACAATTATGTTGCTTACATTTTATTGTCCTGACCCCTCCCCTGCTATGTAAAAGTTCCTTGATTTTTATCATCCATTTCTCTGTCCCTCACCCCTACCATAGCACTTAATCCTGCATAGCTTTTATGTTTTGTTTCTGTTAGGTTGATCCCTGAAATATGAAGAAATTATTGACAAGTCTTGATGGTTATCACAAAGTCCTGACTGTTATTCCCATGAAGGGAATGTCTAGAGAAGAGCAAATAAGGAATTTTCTTCATGCAACACAACATTTGTGGTACCACAAAATAAAGGTGAGATGAAAGAAGAAATAAAGAGCAAATAAAATAGTAAAATTATAGGCATCTCTAAATAACTGTTAACTGTATAAAACAATATATTAGAAGAAAGAAAGAATTGAAATACATGACAAATATGTCAGGTATCATGTTAAAATAAATAAATTAATAATGATAAAAGAATCACTGAGAAGTTTAACAATTTAAAATATGCATGAACCCAAGAACATGACTTGGGGATGTGTAATTTTATAAAGTAACAAGACTATAAGGAGAAAAATCCAAATGTACAATCAGTGGGAGATAGCATATATACACTCAAGAAAAATACAGAGAAAGAAATGACTTCATGGTTATCAGAGTGCTCAACAGCTGTACAAATTAAATTCTTCCTAAGAATAAACAGAAAAACTATAAAAATTAGATAATATCATACGGCATAAAGCAAGTACTAGTAAATAGGAAAGGTATATGTTCTTTGACAACTATCAGTAATCAAAATATAACTAGAAAATTGCAATATGTTTGGACATTATAAAAACACATATCAAAAGGAAATCATGAGAGAAAAAATATTGAACTTAATGATAATGAGAATTCTACATATTAAAATTTGAAAACTACAGCATGTAAAATCTATAGACTTAAAAGCATACATTCAAAAGAAAAAATGACTTAAAAGTAATAATTTAAGCATCTATCTCAAGAAATTATAAAAAGAACTGCAGAAAAGAAAGTAAAAAGAAAAAACAGTAAAGAAAAAAACAAACAATAAATGATAATGAAATAAAAGATTAAATATGATTGAGAAGATAAGCAAAGCCAAACATTAGGAGACTGATAACATTTAAATATATATATATATATGAAAAAACTGCTACAATAATGAAGAAGGGGCAATTAACTCATATCTGGAATAAAATACAGGAGATGGTATAATAAGATACTATAGGTATTAAAAAATAATAACTGTATGATATAAATAACTTTATCCTAATAAATTTGGAAAAAGAATAAACTTACTAGAAAATTCCTAGAAAAATATAACTTACAAATTTGACAAAGGAAATAATGAAAAACTGATATAAAAATAAAGAAACTGTACCAGCAATATAAAACTTTCTCCAAAACAAAATCCAGGTTTAAATATCTTTACTGGCAGGCTCAAGGAAAAATTAATCCTACTTATTTTCAGAGAACAACAAAATAGGATAAACTTTAAGACATTGTGAGAGATTGGATTTCCTTGATAAGAAAAACCAATAGGTAGGGTACAAGAAGAGAAAAATATACTTAGTCCAATCTCATTATGAATATAGGTGCAAAAATTCCTAAAAATTTTAACAGATTATACCTAGAAATTGTTAAAAAGTATAATTCATTATGATCAAATTGGTTTATACTAGAAAAGCAAGGTTAGTTTAACATTAGAAAAGCAATGCAATTGGCTACATTAATAAGAAAAGGAAAAAGTATATACCACCTCATTGATACATAAAAAGCATTTGATATTGCTTTTTTAAATCTATTTATGATAAAAAGTAAAAATAAAAACTTTTGGCAAATTAGGACTGGAGTGGAGCTTCCTTAATCTGATAAAGGCTAACTCCAAAAAAAAAAAAGAAAATCCACTGTAAGCATCGTATCAAATAGTAAGATCACCAAAGGTTTCCTTTGGAGTCAAGGATGCCAAATATTACTTCTCTTCAATTTTGTACTAAAGTCCTAGGTAGCACTAAAAGACAACAAACAGAAATGAAAAGAATAATGATTAGAAAGGGAAAATTAAAATAGTCATTAGTCTCAGCTAACATAATTTCATATGTAAAAAATCCAAAAGAATCTACACATTAATTAAAAGTATTTGTAGCAACATTGCAGAAAAAATCAGTTATATTTATATGCCAGTATCAAAGAGTTAGAAAATATATATTTTTAAGTCACCATTTAAAATAACATCAAAAATACTAAATGTCTGTATATAAATCTCACTATTATATGAATTATCTCTAATGGGAAATTATAAAATTATGTTGAGTTACTTTAAAGAATACCTAAATAAATGGAGGAATATAATATATTCATTAATTGGAGAACTCAATATTAAAAAATGTCAATCTTTCCAAATAACAATCATTATCAAAATTTTGACTATGAGTCTCTTGGTGTGCAACTTGACAAGCTAATTATAAAATTAGCTGCACAACAGGGTGACTAAAGTTAATAATAATGTTTTGTTCATTTCAAAATTGCTAAGAGAGTAAAGTTCAAATGTCTCACCACAAAAAATAAGTAAATCAAGCCAGGGATATGTTAATTAGATTGATTTAATCATTCCACATGTGTATACATAGATCAACACCACATTTCACACCTGTGAATAAAAATATATACAGCTGTCAATTAAAAATATTAATTTTAAAAAGGAAATGCAGTCAAGAAAAGCCAAAAAAATTTTGAAGAGGAACAAAGTGAAAGGACTTTTTAAAATCATATATCAAAAATTATTATATAACTATAAAACTATAATAAGATATATTAATTAAGACAATGTGATATTGGAACAGAAATGAATATCTTGGCCAATAGAATACAATAGCTCAGAAACAAGTCCATGCATAAATAATCATAAGATTTCTAAAATCCTATGATAAAGGAGTAGAAAAAGAATGATTTTTTTTTTTCTGTAAATGGCGCTGAGATAACCAGATATCCCCAGGAGCAATTATTGCATGCCTACTTCACAACATACATTAAAATCTATATAAGAAGAACTCTAGATTTAAATGCAAAAGCCTAAGAATAGAACTTTTGGAAAATAATGTTGGTGGTTATCATCTTCTTGGTTTATCAAAAGTTTTATTAATTAAGGTAGAGCAGCACCGACCACTAAAAACTAAAGATTCATAAATTAAACCAGATTAAAATTAAGAAATTCATATTGTCAAGAGGTACCATAAATAACTGTGAACACATTGTTACTATAATAGCTAAGAAAATATTTTTTAAGTGTGAAAATGGTATTAGAATTATATTTTAAGAGATGTTATATTATAGAGACATATACTAAAATATTTATGGATGAAATTATATAATGCCAAAATTACCTTAAAATAATCCAGAATTCAGCAAACCAGGTGGAGGTATGAATGAAACAAGATGAGCCATGAGTTCATAATTTAAAGCTGACTACGTAGATGTTCATTATATTATTCACTCTTCTTTTGTATATGTCCCCAATTTCTATAATAAAGATATTAAAAGACAATATAAATAAAGTTAAAAAAGGCCACGGAATAAGAGGCAACATCTATAATGAGTAACGAACTTATATCCAAAATAAATAAAAACTTCCATAATCAATAAGGAAAAGCCTGAAAACCCAATAGAAGAATGTGCCAATGACTCAAATAGGTTCTTCAAAAAAGATCAAATGCAGACGGACAACAAAACATATGAAAAAATGCTCAAACTCATTTATAATCAGATAAATTAAAAACCAATGAGAAACTACTATATACTCACCAGGTTGAGAAGAAAAAACTAGCAATAACACGTTGGCAGAGAAATGGAGGAATGGGGTTTCTCATATATGCTGCAAATGAGAACAATCACTTTGGGAAACAATTTTGGATTATCTAGTAAAGCTGGCAATAGATCCAGAAATTCAAATTCCAGATATATGTCCTAGAAATCTCACACCTGTGTGCATCTAGACACCTTTAAAGGTTGCTTCTAACAGCATTGTTCCTTTCAGCTTCATACTAAAAATAGATAACATGGCCATGAATGGTAAAATGAATAAGTAAGTTGAGGTTTATTTACTTATTGGAACACCAAATAGCAATGAAAATGTACCATCTATAGCTACACTAACAATGGGAATAAATCTTACAAGCGTAATTCATTTGATAAAAATTCAAAAACAGGCCAAACGTTTACACATCATTTAGGGTTGCATACGAGATAGTAAAACTGTAAAGAAAAGTAGAGAAGAAATTACCATAAAAGCCTGGATAATATCCTCAGGAGGTGGAGGAGGAGATTGTGATCAGGAAGGTTCTCAGAAGTTGCTTTTGGAGTGAGAGAAATGTTGTATTTCTTGACCTGATTTCATGGTGTTCACTTTATAGTAATTTGTGCAATTTTACAATTATATTTACAGAAAGTCTTATATTTCACATTAACAGTTATAAGAAAGAGAAGAGTTATCCTCTCACTGCAGAAGGCCATACAGAACACCAAAAATCTTACTCGGAAGAATTTATTTTTCATCAGAGGTTGGGAGGTTGGTTTTGGCTATAATTTTTTAGACATGTGAGAAGAAAATTTAATGAGAAATAAAAATGAGGCATTTTTACTGATGGACATGCTCAATTATAAAATATATTTTCAGAACCATGTCCATATTTTCAATTACTATTGTAAAGGGAATAGTTCAAACTAGGTTAACAATTGCCTTGAAGAAAGGCTTGTTTTAGTAAAGAAGAAGAATTGTCAACTAAGCTATCAATTTAAATAAAATTGTGGACACTCTGTCTCTATTTTCTTCCATTCAGTTTCCTAATTTCCTAATTAGTGTCATTTGAATTGGTGAAAGTATATATCACCTTGAGCCCCTCAAGCTTCTCGTGCACATGCTCACTTTCTCTCTCTCTCTCTTTCTCTCTCTCTCTCTCTCTCTCTCTCTCTCGCACACACACACACACACCACACACAATATTCTTTTGTATTTCGTTTGACTGTCCTATTGAAAAACCCTAAATAAGCAGGACTAGTTTGCTAGGGCCACCATAACAAAATACCAGAGACCAGGTGACTCAAACAACAGAAATTGGTTTTCTCACAGTTTTGGAGGGTGGAAGTCCAAGATCAAGGTGTCAGCAGCCTGCAGCCTGGACTTCTCCTGAGACCTCTCTCCTTGGCTTCTGGATGGGTTGCCTTCTCGCACTGTCCTCACGTTGCATTTTTTCTGTGCACACGCCTCACCTCCCTCGTGTCCCCTCCACGTTTTATGAAGACACCAGCTATATTGGATTAGGGACCTGCTCTTATGAATTCATTTAACCTTAATTACCTCTTTAAAGGCCCTATCTACAAATAGCCACATTGGGGGTTAGGATTTTAACATATGAATTTTGAGGTGACACATTTTAATCTATAATGAAAGATTTTTCATTTTGGTAATATACCTTGCCATTCTTTTTTTTTTTTTAATTTTTTTTTTTTTGTTTGTTTTTCAGCTCATTATGGGGGTACAAAAGTTCAGGCTATATATATATTGCCCATACCATTCTTTAGAATATTCAATGTCGTTCAATAAACTTCAAAGTTAGTAACTCTACTTTGTTGCTCAGGAAATGACAAATCATAAGGCCTATCATCTACTCCCCTTGCCTTTCATTTGTAAAATACAGATAATACACTTAAGTGGATGGGATATGTAAAATGCGATATGAAGATTTTTAGATGTTCCGATTGAAGATTGTAGACCCTCACATTTCAGAAGGAACTGGAGGGGACTGGCAGTAAATAATGTCTCCTCCTAAAGATATCAGAAAGGCCTTTCTTCTTCCTTTTCCACATACCCTCTGATCTGTCAAACTGTTTTTTCTTTCTGATAGACACTTTGGACCTTGAGAAGAGAATCCCATTTTCATATAAAAGGACAAATAAAACTATGGAAAGGATACTGTTAACAGGTCCCACTCACACCCACCACGAGAGCCCACACCTTCTTTATCTCATGCTTCCAGGCTCTCTCCACTCACTTCAGTCTCCTTAGTGCTGAGTTAGTGTCCAAAAAATAAATCTGCTCATGCCATTCCCCTGCTTAAATATTTGAACGTTTCACTTTGTCTCATAGACTAGAGTCTAAATTTGATAAGCTGGGATGCAAAGCCCTTTGTAATCAGACTCCAGCTTACTTTTGCAACCATAATTCTTGCTAATACCCCATTCCATGCATGCTCTGATCCAACAGCATGGGACTCTCTTGCAGCCTCCGGTTTCGCTCATACCTTCCTCTTTCACTGCGTCTACGCCCAGGACACTACTCAGCTGTAAGACAGAGCTCAAAGGCCACTATATGAGATGCTTCCTTAATGACCAAGGAAGCTCTAGGCTTGCTGCATGACACCACAGTACACTGTTCTTATCTTGATTACAGTATTTATGATGTTATACTGTAATTGTCGATTTATATCCAAGCCTCATGCTCTAGGCATTGAACACTGTATCTTGTATATATTTGCAGCCTCAGTTCTTGGCACATAGTAACTTTCATTAAATATGGTTTTAATGTATAAATTAATGAATTCTTTCATCCTTTCAATAAATATGCACGTAGATATTAAGGGACCCCTATGAAAGAAATTCACCAAGGCTCTGGGAATACAACTATGACTAAGTTAGTTGATGTTTGGTGTACCCTCGTGGAGCTTCTAAAAGTGAAAGACACACATCAAACAACTTACCATGCAATTATTTTACTAATAAATTATACAAAGGAGGAAAAAAAGATGTGATGTTATTAAAATGCATCATAGGTAGCTTGACTTTATATGAGGAAAAGATTAAGCAAGGTTTTCTTGAGAAGTGATATTTGAGGTAACTCTTTAAAAGAAAGAGAGACAGAAGTTAGCTAGGTCATTGTACCCAAAATTTAGTTAAGTATAGATGACATCAATTATTATTACACAGTATATTTGATTTAATAACTTTCTCTTAATTATGGCAAATAATCATGGTTTTATTTCTCATTTATTGCAGTGATATTAGATTTCTTTTTCTAGTACATTTTAATAAAAAGAAAGTGATTGATTTAAAGAAATTTAGTAAATTAAACAAAGATAATAGTACCAATATACACAGATGTGACAAAAAATTTTTTAAAGACATTATATATAAATAACTGGTGGTAAATTCCAAGCAATGTAAAGAGGAAAAAGAAAAGAATTTCAGGTAGATGGGGAACATGTGTGAAGGCATTAAAGAGCGAGCTCAGTGTGTAGAAAAAATGAGAAAAGTCCGGAAGCCCTGCCTGAATGAAGCTCTGAGGAAGAAAGGGAAAGTGTTGGAAGGTGAGGCGGCAGACATCAACAGGGAAAATAAAACTAACAGGAGAAGAATGTCTTGAGAACTCTAACATGGAAAAGGTGGACAAAAAAAAATAACAGAAAATGGAGAACAAATTAACAGGGAGGTGGAAGAAGAACCAGCTTAGTGTTGCATCATTCTAGCCAAGAGAAAAAGGTTTCAAGAAGGGAATGATCAACTGTGTCCAATGGTGCTGAAAAGATGAGAACCCAAAAGCATTGACTGAATTAACAACATGCATGCCATTCGTGTCCTGAGCCAGAGAAATGATCATGTCTAAGGTCTCTGATTTACCTTTCGCTGGATTTTGGATGAATGAAAAAAATGGGTCTTAGCCAAAAGATGGGCTTTACTCTGTCTCCAGTGTTATGGCCCTAATTTTTTAGGGAAATATATTCTTTAAATTTATTTCTTTGGAAAAGGATTACATTAAAAAAAAATCATAATTTCTCCTTTCACTAATTATTCATGATTTCCTTTGATGACAAATTAAAATTCCTTTACTAGATGTTTAATCCTGGGCAATTCATTTATCTGTCTGAAAGTTCAGTTTCTTCTTCTGCCAACCGGGGAAAATTATACCTACGGTGCATAGTTTTGTTAAGTTTGTTAAGGATAATGTACAACCAGTGCCTGGCATAGAGTAGGCACTGCCAAGTAGTGTGGATTCTCAGTAAGCTCCAGTAGGACTCACTTCTCTCACCTTTGAATTCCATTCCCCTTCTTTAAACCATCAGGGGAAAATGAACCTAAGGATTTGTCCAATATCACACACTTACCCATGAGGTTACACAGCCAATTCCACACAGGATCAATGGTTGACTATAAAGGAATTTGTTGGGTATCATCAAGTTCCCAAAATAATCAGTGCTCTCTCTGTATATATATGGAGACAAGTAGCTCACTTCCCCAAAAAGGCAGATCCCTTAAAACAAACGATAACTCCATGAAACTCATGAAATTCTATTTCCTGAGATTAACATTCAAGAGATGTTTGGTATGCTATAAACATTGTTTAGAATATTACAGTTATTTTAACTTATTCTTTTTAGAATAAATCATATTTATAGAAGCACATTTATAGAAGGCTGGTGAAGACAATGTCATGTGTAATAAATAGAATTGTTGTTTTTGCTCTTGTCAGTGAACACTTATTAAACACCCACTACGTACTGGAGCTAATGGAAATGAATAAGAATTAACACATTTCTTATCCAAAAAGACATTTTTCAGTGACTTGATGTTTTTGTCCTAGTATTTGGGGTAGGCAAATAAAACTGACTGCATCACATTAGAAATAAATCTGTTATCAAATGTAATTTTTTGCAACAGCAAACATTTTTAGATTATATGAACGCACACACACACACAAACACACACAGAGACACACACACAGTAAAAGCATCTGAAATAGGCAATGTTCTATTATTCTAAATGTGCTCCCTGACTGAGACCTGGTATGCCAGCCTGAAGCAAATTATTATAGCCTAGCTATTAACTCCTAAAAATAGGGAGCTATAATGGAAACACTTGGAGACTGAAGAGTGGGCAAAACTACTATACCACCAATGGTGCAGCAATGAGAAATATTTGTATAGTTTGCCACGTCATGGTAGGGGGTATGTGGCAGACATCCCTGCCTTGTGGCACCAATCTCGACTTCTAGTTCAATTTTTTCTTTTTTCTATAGACTTTTAAAAAAATACAGATTTTTTTAAACAAAATCTCTTTCTCAGTTCCTTTCTTTCCTCTCTGGCGAAATTCTCAGGTCAGATTGCTCCTTTAAGGCTGAACCCACCCCACCAAAAAAAAAAAAAAAAGAAGAAGTGGCAGCATTTGTTGAGCAGAAGCTATGAGAAAAAATTGCTAAAGTGATCTGAAATGAAAATGCCAGAATTGTGACCCTTGGCAATTTTGCAGAGCAATTGTTGAGGGACTATATATGTGAGTGCACATTTTCTAATGCAACCCACTAGGTTCTGACCATTTCCCAGAGTATAACACTATTTTCTTTGAATTTCTGCCAGGGCTATAATACATTGCCATCTAAATTTCTGTTGTAAGACAGCTGTTTGGTATCTTGTAATTGACTGGGTCAATAGGATTTCTATGTATAGCTATTAGACATGTCCAAGACTTTAAGTAAATCATTTTGTATAGTGAAATATTGTTAAAAGAAGTTTGTAAAATATTAAAAGATCCTATTTAGCTTGCAGATTTCAAAACACAGGCACAAACAGATAACTAAAAATTTCATCTGAAATCACAGAAGGTAACGAATTGAGTGATCCAAATATACCTCTATTTTAGATTGAGGTATAATTTTCATATAATAAAGTACAAAGATCTTGCATATAACAATTTGATGTGTTTTGACAAATGGATACACGTTCTTTTGTAATTCACAAATCTATTGCAATAAATAACATTTCTATCATCCCAGAAAGTTCCTGCAAACTCCTAACCACTCATTCCCCCCAACTCTCTCCCCACCAGAAGCAACCACTGTTCTGATTTCCCTTGCCATAGATTAGTTTTGCCTTTTCTAAAAGTTTACTAAAAAAGTGTACATAAACACTTTTGTGATTGACTTCTCTCATTCCACATAATGCTTTTCAAAGTAATTCATGTGTTTACATGTATCAGTAGTTCTTTCATTTTACTGCTGAGTAGTACTTTGTTGCATATATTCAAACTGTTCAGTCATTCACTCATTGATGAGCATTTGACTTGTTTCCAGTTTGGGGGCTATTATAAATGAAACTGTTGTGAACTTTCTTGAACAAGTATGTTTTAATGCATGTTTTTATTTCTCTTGGATCAATACCTAGGAATAGAATTGCTGAGTCACAGGATGTGTAATTGCAACTTTAAAAGATACTGCCAGATGTTTTTCCAAATTAGATATATCAATTTTACACACTTATCTCCAATATATAAGGTTTCTAATTGCTATAAATATGCATCAATATTTGATCTTATCAGCCTTTTAAAATTCATTCTATTAAGTATATAAGTATATACTAATTAATATCTCATTGTGGTTTCAATTTTCATAAGCCTAATGACTAAAGATGTTAAACATCCAAGGGCTGTCCAGAAAGTATTCAGCCACTGTTAACATAATTTTCCATATTACATGGCTGGATACTTTCTGGACAGCCCTCGTATTTTTATGTGCCATTTGTTTATCTCCCCTAGTAAGTGCCTGTTCAAGACTTTCCTCCATTTATCAAAAATTGTGTTGTTTGAAAGTTTATAAATTGATTTATGACAGTTCTTTACATAGTCTGATGTAAGTCCACAGTCAGATACATGTATTACAAATACTTTCTTCCAGTGCTAGGTTTTGATGAGGAGAAATTTTTGATATTTATAAGGTATAAATTTATCATTTCTTCATTTCAGGTATTGCATATTTCAGTTCCAGAATTTCCATGTTTTAAAGTTTCTTTTTCTCTACTGGGATTTCCCATTTGTCTGTTCATCATGTTCATCCTTTCCTTTAAATTCTTAAACATATTTAAATTGCTGTTTTAAACTCTTTGCTAATTCTAACATCTCTATCATCTCTGGGTGTATCTGTATTGCCTTTTATTTCCCTGAGTTATGGATCACATGATACCTTGCTTCTATGTCTATCTAGTAATATTTCATTTTATGCTGAACATTATGGACACAATGTTGTTTAATCAAGATTTTTTTTTTTAAATCTTCCTTTAAAGAGTGTTGAGTATTATTCTGGCAGGAAATTAATTTAATCATTGATCATCTTGATTGTTAAAGTAGGTCTATATTGTTTCTTATTCTAACTCTAGAATAGCCCTATGCCTAATACATAAACTTTCAGGGACCTACATTGACTGTTCATGGTGTTTAGCAAAACTCCAGCTGGTCACAGCTCCTCCCTCTTCAGAAATGTGTGACCTCTGGAATCTATATTTACTTTCAAAGCTCCCCAGCTTCACTAAGCCTTTCCCTGTGTACTCACAGCTTAAACCTGATTCCTAAGCAGATTTTCGTTTTGCACAGTTCCTCTCTCTGTGGTCACTAGCCTTACCAATTCCCACCCACCCAACAGCTCTGAACTCCAACCTCTGACTCCTAAACACAGCAAGATCATCATGCTCTGCTTGGGCTCCATCTTCCTGCTATATAATCTGGAAATTGCCGCCAGGGAGAAAGTCATGGTGATCATGGGGCTTACTTGGTGTGTTTTCTTTCTTGGATATGGTCCTGCTTTGCCTCTTGTCGAATGTCTAAAACAGTTGTTCCAGATATTGTGCCCAGTTGAATAGCTGTTTATGGTGAGTGCACTACCCAGTGTCAGTTCTTCTGTCGCGGGAGCTGGAGAGTCCTTCAAGATTTGTTATTCATGACAGTTAACATGTTCAGCAACACAAAACCTGGATGCTCGTCAGTAAATGGCCAAGACACATGGAAAAGCCTGAAGATTTTTGCTTTTGGTTTTTTAATAAAGACTCCATTTTTAAAACCCTGCTTCTCTCGTTTTATAAACCTCAATGCATAACATATTCCTTCTGCATTATGCCCTTCAGCTAAGTGGATTTTCAAATATAATATAAGCAACTTTTTAAAAGCCATCAGTAGTTAAAGAGAGCTACATTCATTGTATATGCTCAGAAAATGAAAATATGGGATGTGATTTATGGAAATGAGATCTGACCTGAGGTGTATATGACATTTGATTTCACTTCTTTTCCTCCCTTGATAGAACATCTCCAATATGGGCATTTATACATTCAAAGTTGAAGGTGGATTCTGGACTCTTGATTTTTTTAAATAGAAATATCCCAAGTTTTCCTTCATTGAGCTCAAGCTGTTTTGCATCCCACTTCTGTGTATACTTACACCTGCCTTCTACCACCCTCACTCATATACACACTCCCATACAGATACACAAAAACGGCCCTGTCAGAACAGACCCATTGACACCTTTGCCAAGGATGAAGCTGGACAAAAAGCATAACACAATTTGAATTAGTGCCAAGTCCATTATCATTAGTACTTTTTCACTATTCCATCATGGCTTAATGTTAGCTGGTTTATCTGACATGGCATACCTTAAAAAAAAAAACAGCTGAGAAAACAAATACAGTTTTACTCATTTAAATTTAAACCATTCAAAAATAGGATATGGCTAGGCATGGTGGCTCATGCCTGCAGTACTAGCACTTTGGGAAGACGAAGTGAAAGAATAGCTTGAGGCCAGGAGTTCAAGACCAGCTTGACTAACATAGGCAGACCCTCATCTCTACAAAAACTAAAAATTAGCAGTCGTGGTTGTGCATGCCTGTAGTCCTACCTATGCGGGAGTATGAGACAGGAGGATCTCTTGAGCTAGGAGTTTGAGGTTGCAGTGAGCTGTGATGATGCCACTGCATTCTAGCCTGGGTAACAGAGCAAGACTCTTTTTCCAAAAAACAAATAAATAAACAAAAATAGGAAAATCTCTAGATACAAATATAAAAGACGATTTGAACAGAAATGCATTTTGTTGTTGTTGTTTTTATTTTTGGGGGGCAAACTCTGCTCCTCAGCCTCCTCCCCTTGTTAGTGGTGGCGGTCTGGGGATGGAGGTGTGTTGGGAGCAGCCGTGGTTATAGATGGTGGCTAAAGCCCCCTGGACAGTTGCCAAAATATGCCTGAATCATGTTCCAGGAGAAAATAGCTAAAATTCAAATATTATTTTACTAAGAATCTTCAAAGGAAGGAAAGAACAGACTGAAAAGTGAGCTGAAGCAAAAAGGCAGCAGAGGCAGAGCACAAGAGTGATCAGGAATAAGAAATCCCTTCATCTAGTTTAAAGTCCAAATGGCCCTTGGGAAGTAGATCTTCAAGTGTAGAGAAAGCAACTAAACTTACGTGTGTGAACGAGGCAGAGTGGGCAGTGCAGGGGGTCTCCTTACCATTCATACGTAATTGCCGCCCAGTGTTGGAGGGCTGGGTGCCCCACCTGGATGGAATTGCCGGATGAGAACCCTTGTCTTTCTTTCCTCGGTCTGCAGTCTTTATTTCAGGTGGTGCACCAGATAGCCAATCCCGTCCTTGGTCTGTGATCTGCCCGTGGTGCCTCTGGACCTTCTTTTGTGTTACCTGAGCATGGTAAACAAAAAGATTGAATATGGAAAGGATTAAGAATGTGAGGCTGAGATAATTTAAATCATCTCTCTAATTCACAGAGCAAGGAAGCATCAGAGGCAGAGTTCACACTGCACCAGGGTCCCCTGTGGTTCAAGGTTGTGTTCCTTCTACCACACCTTATTCTCTTCCCCCGGGTTCTGAATGCTTTGGAATGGGACCACGGTCTGTGTGGGTGGCTTATGTTTGTACAAATTGGCTTTGCAGGCCAAACATTGGCTTATGTTTGTACAAAATCTTTCCAAAACCAAACATTGGCTTGTGTTTATACAAATTGTACAAATCGTAGTCTATGTCATGAGACAATGTCATATTTGTTATTCCTTAACAGCCTTTAGTCAAAGATTATGAAATTAAATGGAGTTGAGGATTAAATCCTACTAATTCGATAAAACATCTAGTACAATACCTGGTTTCTCCTTAAGTGTCCAAAACTATAGAAAGCTTTTATAAAGTTATTAGTCAATAAAACAGATGACCCCAAAACTCTCATCCCTTCGTACCCATCAAAAGTTAAGGTCCCATTATTTATTTTAAAAGAATTTGAGAGAAATTAAAAAACAGAAATCCAGAAAGATATTACTTATCACTGCAAAAATGGTATTTTCTAAGAAGTGCCGTTGGCCGAGTTTTGCACTGAGGGGACCAGGATCTTGATGGTAATGTTCACCTAGGGTGAATCCAGGACTATTGTTAGGCCAGCACTGTCATGGCAGTACGGATTGTTAAAATATTTAAATAGTTCCATTTTGACTGGTAAACAACAGCTATAATGAGCAGTAACATGAATTAATAATAAAAATTCCAGCTCATGGTTTATTTCAGAAACCCAACACACGCTGTGATTCCAGAACACTTTTTCCTAGATCAGGTGCTATGCACAGAGCTGGGGCCTTCTCCAAAATCCTGCCCTTTATTCTAAATATCAAAGTGGGAGAGAAGGCTATGCAGCCAAACTGAGGAGAGCCTGGTCTCTGAACCGCCACAAGAAATGACCGTACTCTTCCCAAGAAGAGAAGCAGGGACCATGCTCAGGTAGTGAATGGAGAATCTTCTGGGGCTAATGTCAAAGACAGGTGCTGCAGTGGTTTCTCCAGTAAAATTTTTAAAGAGCACTGTTTTGTTTGTTTGTTTGTTTGTTTAAAGCAACCTTTTTCCTGGTGGGTAATGACCATGCCTGTGAGCTGTGAAAGGTCAGGTCATGTAAAAACCCATCCCAAACACATTTAATAGTTAGAACATGTACCCCAGGGAGCAACAGTGAAGCCCTATTTGTCACATCACCTAAATGTTTTATACAGCCCTTGCAACCTCTTCCTGCCCATGCTTGTCCCTTCTCTGACTCCTGGGGACAGAGAGAGCCTGCTCGTCTCCTGGCCATCAGTAACTGCAATTGCACTCTCTTCCCTTTTCTTCTTTCTCCTGTTTTTTGTTTGTTTTTTGCCTCAGTTAATAAGTCAGCACCTGGAAGTCATCGCCTCACCTGCTGGCCCAGCCTTCCCCTGGTTGATCCTCAGAGTGTGCAGCTGTCTCCTGCTCCCCGGGGCAGCAAGGAGGAAAAAAGCCTCTTTCTGGCTCCCAAATCCCAGGATCAACCGATCCCCACTCCCTTCTAGCTCTCCCACTCCTTCTGCTCTCTCATTCCCTCGTGCTTTTTGAGAATTGGTTTTTGACTAACCCACAGAGGGAGGAAGGAGATGGGAAAAGGACAGGCAGAGAGCAGAAGAGTAATGAGGGGAGTCACAGCCAGGACCGGCACGCTGACCACGAGCAGCCTCTAGGAGTAGGAGAGGACCACTGTCAGCTAAAGACAGTTGAGTGAACGGGAAATCATCAGAATAGGTGGACACACGACTCTGCCAGGGACTTTGTCTGGGAACTACATAAACAAAAGATCTGATCACCAATTATTTACTCCAAGACTATCTCTGGTATGTTTGCTCTGTCTGACAGTTGCCTCTCCAATCTTGTGCTCTTGGTCTTATATCTTTGGCAACAATGAAAGGAGGAATATTTTCAACTCCAAAGATGGGAACAATCAGTTTCTGAATTGATTAGGAATCATGCTGAGAATCCATTTGATGAGAACTGCAGCACTCTTGAAATTTGCTGAAGACATTTTGTCCCCTACTCAATAGCTATTTCCAGCTCTTTGTTCCTTAATATCAAAGGCCTAAAGTTCTGAGGGTAAAGATGCTAGAATCTTAATATACTTAATTTTCTTTTTTCTTTATTGGAGTGTGCCTAGAAACATTTTTCTCCCAGATAAAAGGATATCTGCTAGGATAAAAGCTTTGTCACCCCCAAATCCCATCCCACCCCAATCTACAACCTTTTTTTTTTGATCTTTGACACGTAACCGAGGACTGATGCACGCAGCTGGCTGTAGCCATCGTCTGACCAGGAAGGCAAACCAGTGATGCTCTGTGGATGACAAAGCAGAAAGACAGAGGAGGCCTGCATCTTGGTGAGTTCTTGAGCTGCTAAGTCGACTGAGAAAAAGCTGCCTCCAGACTTCTTATTATGTGACACAATAAATTTTCTTTATCTTCAGTGCATTTTTCTTCTGGTGTTTTGTTCCTTGTAGATGAAGGCATCCAGGCAAACTAACGCTCCTTGAAAGAACACCACACTGACCTGTGGCATGCCAAAGCACCCTAACCCCATTCATTCTGAGTCGTTAGCTTTTTTGATAGACCACCAATAAGAGATAATGATTACCCCAAAAGGAACTGTGGAGTTTGAAAGGATCATGGACATTCAGAAATGGACAGGCTTAGACACACATTCTCCCTCCAACCTCATCAGCATTCTCTGCTACCAGATTGTTCCTGGGTAGTCATTAAGCTTTTGTTCATGCCTTCCAGAGACAGAGAACTCATCATCTCACGAAGCAACCCAACGCTCTTCTTCCCCTTTCTATTTACTATTACTTCTATTTCTATTATTCAATTTCCTACCATACCATAGGACAACATATATTATTAGGGGAAAAGAGGAATTCAGTGACATTCACTCTTTCATTAACACACATTTATAAAATGCACTGGTCTATAATAAAAACCACTTGAGATGTGAGAAAAGATAATATATCAAATAATTTTATGTTTTTCTCATATTTTTATTATTTGACATATTTTTTCATTGATTTAAAAGTAAAGAAAGCGAACCAAAATTAACATTATGTAGTAAATAACACAACTAAGGATACTAATGTTATTAGTAAAGCAGCCTAGCTGCGCTCAAATTGTTAATTAATGGGATATTAAGAGCAGAAGAGAAAAAGAAAAAAATAATTTATAAAATATAATAAAAATCACCAATTTTATGATATTTTTACAGTACTCTTTAGAGTGCCATAAAAGTATCAAGGAAGAAATCTGTAGGGGGGAAAAAAACAACCTGACTACATATTTAAAAATGTATATAACTAATGTAATGTTAAACATAAATATTTGTCTAAATGTCTCTTCAGAAATTGGCTTCATTCAGCAATTTATGGCCTTAGAGAATTTATGTATTTATTTATTTTTTAAATGTCCCCATTTTATTTTGATTCTTAAAATAATAAGAAGTTCAAAATAAAATTCACCTAACAAATTTCCTTGTTTATGAATTATATTTTGATGTTTGCTCAAAGGTCATTAAAATGTTTTCAATGACCCATGGGCTGATTTGGAATTTCTTGTGTGTCTGTAATGTCATATTGAAATATTAGATTATTCTCAGATTCCAAAATTTTTAGCAAAACGTAATAGAGCTATTTCAGTGTTGTTCCATCAAGTGTGAGACTGCAAAATTGCAGTATATCTTTAGGCCATAGACATGAACCATACTATATGAAAATAGAAAACAAGCTCAAGAATTTTGTAGTATAGTCATTGATCTTACAAAAGCATCTGTCTGCTGGAACAAAGCTGAATCCTGCACACCAAAAACAGCCTTGCACTTATTTAGTGTTCTCTCAATCTTCTACGACACATGTACCTATCTTTTAAATCTGAAACAAGATTGTGTCATTCTAGACTATAAAATTATCTCCAACATACATATTGTGAATTACTTGTTTTGGCAAGGTAATAGACAAGATAACTTGTATTGCATTTTTCTTTGATTCTTTGCATTTTACACAAAAACATCTAGTTGCATGGGGGAAAAAGAGGCAAACAACATATTCAAGGTCAAGTATCATTACTGAAAGAAATCTTCTTAAACAAGGTACACATGTAAACCAAGGGTTAGAATTCCACCAGTGTCCAGCAAATGCCACAAGGTATATTACCCTATCTGTTTTTCTTTATATTTTTAGGACTAACATTTCAATGCCACACTACCATGCTAAGGTTCTGCTTGTCTACAAACAATTCAGGTTCTATGATCTCACAGTTCACGTGAATAGAGAGGTGTTGATTTGTGACAAACTGTGTTTGGTTAGCAGAATTTCCAAAAGTAACATCTGTAAACTTACTTTCATTTTAACATGATATGTTTTATGTGATTCTCATTTTTGGTATTTTGCTTGCCACTATTCCAAAGAAAAATAATGTTCCCTGGAAAACATAAAATAGAATGCTAGGCGCTATAGGGTATGTACTTTTGGGTTGTTTTTTTCACCATGCCATGCAAACAAAAAGGTTAATTTTGTGGCTAAGTACTGCCCATACTAACTTTAAAAAATGTCACCTCCAGGAACATCACTTTTCTCTGGTTGATATCCTTTATACTCTAATCTAAAAGTCAAATGAGCATTTCTAGGCAAAAGAAATAAGAGCTAGGGTGTGCCAGTGGGTTTATTTTTAATTGGAAAAAGAACTCCTCTTTCTTAAAAGTCAGGTAATGATTTCAATGTGTTTCTAAGCAAGACCTGAATAAAATATTAGACAATCATGCTCAAAAGCTATTAGTGGTTTTCTAATCTAATACAGGTAGAGGTAGTTTTGAAAGTAATTGGGATTTTCTTTATTTGTAGCTGTAGAACTTGTGGGAAATTTACCAAGTATACCATTTTTTGAAATTTTCATAGAGCACTGAGTTTCAAGTTCTTTATATGTGACTAGGCATAACATTCCCACATATTAACTAATAGATATAATACATTGAAAAGTGTTATAGAAATAAATACACCATATTAATAAGATAAAATCTAGACCTGCAGGGTGGAGATATGCTGGGTTTTTCTTTTTTTCCCTACTATTACTACTGATAGTCTGTTATTCTAGGGTAGGATCTTATGGTCATTCATTTAAATTATTATTTCTGGAGCCAAACTCGAAGACTAGGATCTAGTACGTTCCCAGATAAAGAGAATTTTATTTAATTAATCAATCAAAGATTGATTTGGAATGAAATTTGGATCTATGCTTTTGCAACTGACTATATGATCTGTTTGTCCATAATATGTCACAAATGCTGGCAAAGGAAATTGCTACGTATGGGACGATGGATAACTTTTATTTAAAGAAGTTGTCTGACTTGGGCAAGAAAGCAAAAATATTAAATATTTGGATGATGTCGTGTGACTGAGCAAGCTGCTCTGTTTTCCTCCTTTGAACATTTCCATATTAAATGCAGAATTTCCTTGAGTATAGTAGGTACATAATGTATTGGGTTCATGTTTTTAGTTGATAACTTTTGACACCTGTGTTAGGTTTCAGGATGAAGGAACAGAATAACAGTGCCAAAATTTCAACCATCTCACCTTTAGAAATAGGTCTCCTCCCAAAAGCAAAGCTATTTCAAGAATAGAAATCCAACTGTGTTCCAAGGCTGTAGATTTTGCATGGTGGAGACTCAATTAAGGGAGAGTGACTAGGATTTATTTCCATTAGCATACAAAAACTCCATTTATGAAATATTTGAATGGTGACAAAAGAACTGCCTCCCCACTGCATCTTTAAAAGAGCACTGGCACAATAGTCCTTGTCCTGCTGATAATCATTTTTTTCTTCCTGCTGTTCATCCATTCCCCACTTCTAAAGACTAAGTATCTTTTTTTTTTTTTAAGAAAACAAATTTGAAATATTAAAATAAGACCTAATCATGTGATCTAAAGGCAAAGTATAATGACCATCAATTTAAATATCATAAATGCAATCTAAAAAATAAGAACTGGGTATATTTTCAATATACAATGATGTATTTTTTTCAACACCAGTAGGATGCACTGAAATGTGTTCTCCTTAAGAGATTTCAGATTCATTACCAGACAGTTATGTTTTCACTTTAGTTTTAAAAACAGAGCTGACAGTGTTCTATGAATAAAAATGAAAAGTAAATTCCACAGTCAGAGAGTCTAGTGCCCGCGAGCCCTTGTTCCATGGGACTTGAGGTTACACATTGGGCAAACCAATAGCCTGCTGATTCAACCTCAGTGAGAGGCAGAAGGGTTAACGTAGAAACAAACAAACAAACACTAAAAATATATTGGGCTCTGCCTACCAAGAGTTTTATTAGCCAGATACAAAAGTCAATAGAAAGTCTTTGAGTTCTCGATGTAGAGATTTTAAAAGAATTTATAAAGGGAATATTATTAGTCTTCTTGTTCATCTATAGAAATAAAATAGAGACTGTAACTCTCCTCTTCTGACAAAGAATAGTAAGAGAATCAAGTTTGAGCAAGGCAAAGACTGTTTCACATCCTCAATTTCTGAACAATTCTCTATCCATTACTATGTCAGCCACTCAGTTAAAGGTAAAACCATGTCTGAATTTCAAGTTGGAGATGGTCTTGGAGATCATCTAATTAAATGTCCTGATTTTACAGTTGAGGAAAGTGGATGCACGTAGTTACTCAGCTAGTTAGTAGTATAGCCATGACTAGAATTCCAGTCTTCTGATTTGTTTTTTTTCCCCCCTTTCTATTACACTCAACAGTGACATTGTTTTGTGGACCAAAAGTCAGTGGCTTTCAAACGTTTTTGAAGATATGGTGAGAAATACATTCCATATCATTACCACACTCATACATACAAACACACACACACACACAAAAAACTGAAACAAAAGTTTCTTGAAACAACACTTACTGCATGTGATGCACCATGGCTTTCTCTATTCCTTTCTATTATATGCTATGGTATTTCTTTTTGAATGGTATTCAAGACCCAGTAAAATAATGATTTCACTATTTGCTAAGGGACCACAACATACATTCTGAAGCAACAATAATAGCCTGACTTTCCTATTTTATTGTCTTCCAAGAGACATAAAGAACTTCAGTGGTAACTTGAGGAATTTTGCCAACAATCCAAGAGGCACCAGAGCAAGGCATGTCCCCTCCAGACACAGGAAGACCCAAAGCAAAGGTGACCAGTGCTGACTCCATGCATTAGGTATGACTTTCTCATGTCAATATTCATCCCATACTCCTTATTTGAATAACACTTTGATCCTTCCAATCGGGAAAAGAATGATCTAAAGAAGAATCATTATTTCCTTTTCCAATCATATATTGCCAAAATATTGAAAAATCAGAGTTACTTTCACTATAATTACTTTTATTTCCACAAGTCAAATGCTTTCCCCACATTTTGCTCGATAATCTCATTTTAATAATTTTTGAATATATACCCATGTCTTTCATCAGTACCCCATTCCATGGATCGTGGGCAAGTCATTCTTCTATCCAATTCCCCAGTCTAAACTGAAGATGGGGAGCCCTGTGGAATACTTACAAGTCTTTTGATTCTGTTTTGTGGTCCCATGCTGCCTCTGTACCCTACTCTGCTCCATATACCTCCTCCCACACATTCCCATTCTGTCTTTCTCTTGCTATTCTTCTGTCTGTCTCACACACACACACACACACACACACACACATGCTAGCAGGGATACGTGTCTGAATCTGGGGTTAGAAAGTTCAGGTTGACTTGGCTCTTTGAATAACATAGATATGTGCGCCACTCCCAGGGCTACACACCCCTATCTGGTACACAAACAGGCCCCTGTAACCACCACCACCCCAGTTCAAAGATCAGATGATCTCTACAAAGCTAATTCTTTCTGTTGACTAGATTTGTGATTTTGTTCACATGCTTTCAATCAGAATTTAAGCAAAAGCCTAACATTGGAGTTAGAGAGGCGGGAGAGCCCTTCTGGTTTAAGGGAAATATTACATATACATACTAACTCTGCTTCTCATCCACCTTCTACCTTCTACCACCACAAGGCAGGTGCAACTCCTTGGAACAGTTTAAAAACCTGGGGTCTCTACCAGTGCTTTCAGACACTACTAGAAAAATGTAATACTCTTGTCATCTGAAATAGGAATAGAAAGAAAAGAATAAAGGGAAGAGAAATAGAGGGAAATAAATTTCTCACTAGTGTTGGATACCACCCAAGAGAGTTAAGAACAAAGCTAAGCTAGTATATTCACCACAGATGCTATTGGCTGTTATGCTTGTCTTCGTTCTTGTATCAGTTTGTTTTTGGTAGCAGCCACACAAGTGATGAAAGGGTCTTCAGAAAAAGTAATTATGACAAATATCACTCATGGTTAAGCCATCTCTACATCCCTGAAGCATTCACAGACCCTGAAAAAGAATGAAACAAATTAAGTTAAAAGGAATAAGCACACATTGGACCACAATGCCCCATGGCAAGCAAGGCATCCTTCCCTTATTAGCAAAAATCATTTCGTAACCAGTAAGGGAGGACAGTGCTGAGAGGCTAGCTCTCTCCTCTGTGGAGTAGTCAGGGATGGCAGGCGATGCCATTCCAGCCCGCTGAATGATCAAAGAAGAGTTTCTGCTTCTTCCCATTGTGACCAGGTGAATCTGCATCAGGTACAACTGCCAAATAAAAGGTAGACATTCTCAAAACTTTCTTACTACTGCCAATGACCCAGAGATGAACTGTCTTTTCAGGTGATCAACCCACTAATCCTGACTTATGGCCACGCTAGACTTAAAGTAGCACACCCCCTGTAGCTTCCTCCCTATAAAGGTAAGAACCTATCCTTCCCCCATTGTACAGTTCTTAGCAGACTGATAATTGCAGTGAAAACTAGATAAGCATAGGTGTGGACAAAAATATTTCTTGAAAATGTTTTTATCTCTCTCACATGCCTTTAGTTAAATACGAATGGAAAGGTTTGAGGCAACTTACAATATCAAACCATTAACAGAATGGATTCTTCTCATTGAATATGAAGTGGAAGGCTAAGCAATGAGAAATCTGGCGAGCCTTCTTGGCCAGTGTCCTTCAACAATCTGTTTCAGAAGGCCTTTACTTATCTGTGTTCTGCTCTCAGCCTCCCCATTTGTTTGAGGGTGATGAGCAGCAATTGTGGCAGGTTAGATAAGGTTTCTGTCTGCATGTTCCTCAAACTCAACTTAGGTAAGAAAACAGAAACAATAATGTCTGTCAATCTGAGGTGCTGCAAATAAGTGACATGGAGTTGCCATGCACCGGCAGCAGAGATTTAATTTAGAACTAGCAGCACTGGGATGAATGTTGAATCGTCTCCCAGAATCATAAATTGTTTTCTCCAGAATGACCCAGCAAAATAACTTGAGCTCTTGACCATGGCTTCTTTGGTCCCCTTACCCAGCAAATACTTTGGCTATGTTACAACAACAAATTGGCATGTGCCACACACCTTTACAGATTTTTAAATATCAGAATCACTTCCATGCGACCGGTTACATTTTAAATCCAAAGCTTTTATGCAAACACTTCAGAATGTGAGCGCTTGGTGTGACAAGCATAATGCAATCACTTCATTTGAGAATAGCAATATAATTCCCCCCTTTTAAAATGTATGCTTTATGCATAGACAGTTCACATGAATGTTTGTGAAAGGCTTGGTTCCTGAGCAATAACTCATTGAAGAGTAGACAATTGGAGTTTCATTGCTTTGTGGCATTTGCAGCTAAATCAAAACTCCCAAGCTGAACAATGGCTTCCATTCTGTGTGGTGGTATAGCACAGTTGCAGAAGATAACAATTACTTAGCAATTGTCCTCATGCTGGTCTCCGGTGGCACAAATTTATTTTCCATAGGTATGATTCGGCATCATGTACAACTTAAAGATATACATTCATTCAAGGAAGACTGATAGTTTTTCTTTATTATTTAGTTGTCATATTATCAACTGTGAGATGGACATTTCTTACATCGGGTGAAATTCAGCCACAAAAAGTGACTGTGGAAGTTCCAGTTACAGAATTTCAGGTTTTTTACTCAATATTTGATGTATGTGAATGGTAAGCATCTCTATAAATCATTTCACAATGTTAACCTTTAAAGCTATGGGGAAAATTTGCTTTACTGAGATTAGTTTTAGGAAGAACTCAGTATTTGTTAGAAGAAATAACTTGATAATTAATTTAGAAGCCACAAAGGCATGCTCAGGTAACAAAAGATACAAAAGTCCAGGATGGGAATTTAAAATACTACTGGAGAGGGAAGGGAGGAAGATAAAGAAGAAAGAAAAAAGAAAGAATATTAGTACAGAAAATAACAAGGAATATGATGGATTCTTTATATAGCAATGAATAGACCTGTCATTTTTAAATAAATTTGACAAAAATTAAGAAATAGTTTGTGTCAGCAGATTCTTGTTGAAACCACTTCAGAAGCTGAATTCTGCATTTTGTACTGATTTTGAGAAAAATATAAATGCTACATGTGGACTCAAATAGCTGTTATGTGATATAAAGTATATGACATGAGTTATTGACTCCATATTCAGGAAACCATTAGAAATATTTTGCCAGACTTAGAAGCCTAGATAATAAGAGCTCATGTTTTATACCAAAAAAAAATTCAGACAAATTAAAGAGTTCAGTATAAAAATTAATCCAATAAAAATTGAAATGAAATAAAGGGGATTGTTGTGTGGAGAAAGAATACATAAGGTGAAATATATATTAAAGTGAAAGGAAAAATCATAATTAAGATATTTGAAATATATGATTACAAAATATTATAAAAATTTTAAAGGTAAAAAATTTAATTGGCAAAGATTATTATGAACAGGACAAATAATAAAAAATTCTCAATAAAAAGGCTTATGGAAATCAATACAGTAATTGCTAACACCTTAAGAGAAATATAAGCAAAAAACACCAACCATAGAAAACATAAAAAATAAACTAGAAGAACCTAATAGGTAGGTGAATGCTAAAATACTCAACGCCAGCAAGAGTATGATGGGATGGGCACATTTAAATTGTAAGCTTATGAATGGCTCAAGTTTTTCTTCAAAGCATATACACACACAATCTCCCAGAACTTTGTTTTTATGAATCTATCCCACTGAAATTAAGAGAAATATGAATAAGTTGTTCTGTATAAATATGCCAATTATATTATTATAGTAAAATTTTGAAATTATCCCAAATATCCAGAAATGGTTAAATAATGATGCCACATACTCTTGATGGAACATTATGCAGCTATTGGAATGGTATTTTTTAAAAGCATTCATTTAAAAATGCCCATCAGGCATTTTTTACTAGGAGAAAAAAAGTGGAAAACAAAATTATATGTGTATTAGGGTATTCCTAGAATTCCTATATATTGTCTCTCTCTCTTTCTCTATATTTAGGTAAAGAGAAGACAATAATTATATAAGGCTGGTGAGAAACACAGGAAATATATATCATGGTTGGTGGTATGTGGATTTTTAGAGTGAGATTTTAATTTACTTCTTTATACTTTCCTGTGTTGTTAAAATTTTCAAAATGAACATTTATTCCTTTTGTGATTTCTACTTTTGATCATTCTTTTACCAATCACAAAACACTATCCTCCTGAAGCATTAAATAAAGAATAAAAATACCACTCTGAAAAAAAGAGATGCTTAAGTTGAGATGTATCTAAAGAATAAACCTGTTTGATTTCTGCAGCATGATCACGAAGTGTGAGAAGTGGGCTGAAGATTGCTACTGTCTAAGGGTAGAGACTCCACAAAGTTACACTTCATGATTAAAGATGGGGATTACCTACCAAGAATGCAGAGCTAATATGAGCATACCTTATTTGATTATATATATACATGTATGATAAAATACACACACACAATTTTATATCAAAGATTACACTCCTGGCTTTTAAGTGAGGTGATGCAGTGGATTGAATAAGACAAAATGATATTTGGAGCCTCTTTGCAAATTTTCATGTTTGTTTATACTTATCATACATTTGGAACTTAGTTGACCTTAATTGATGGGAACTCCATCGTCATAGCTGTGCCTCTGCAATTCTGGAGCCCTAACAGTCTGAGCTGTGTAGGTACAGTATAAAGCTACAGCATTGTCAAAACTCCAGGTGGGATAAGCAGAGATCGTAATTGTTGGGACTGACACTGATCCCAGCTAAACCAGTGAAGTCTTCCAGCCTCTGAAAAGGCTAAGTTGAGACTAAATCTATCTTATTTCCCACCTCTCTTTTTATGAGCCCATTCCCACAAAATTCCTCAGGATTTGACTAACAGGTATTTCTTCTTTTTTGTATGTTCACCACCAACCTCTTACTCTTAACTGGTTCCTTTCCATCCATGAGTAAGTGGGCTGAATTTCTCTCCCACAAAATCAATATAAAAAGTAATAAATGCAAAACTCTCTATTCACCTCAGATACCTTCTAGCAACCACTGATTTCTTTCTTCCCTTCACAAAAAAAAAAAAATCTCAAAAGACTTTTCTACAATTTCTGCCTACATTTCATTTTCTCCCAATCACTCTTCAATCCAGTGACCTTCATGTGGTTAAATTCAAGAGAGCTTTTTTTTTTTTCAGTGCTTGCCTTACTACATATCTCTTGAATATTTACCCATGGTACTCACTCCCCTACCCTTCCTCTATATTTGAAACCCTCTCTTCCCTCAACTTCCTAGATGTTGAACTAAGTTCAGTAAGTTGGATCATTCCTGCTATGTCTCCTTCATATGATCAAACTTCTCCACCAACTCATTAATGTTAGTTTGGTCTGGGTTCTTCGCTTTTTAAATACAATGTCTCCCAAGGTGATTTCATTCATGCTCATAGCTTTATTGCCATACGAGATTTTTACCAATTTTTATCTCAAGCTCCAGACATTTCTCTGCGAGTCTATTTAAAACCTTCTCTAGAATGTTTAAAAGATGCCTCAGAACTATACCAAATTCAGTATTTGCCACAATCCACCCCATAACTGCTATCCATAACTTCACACTATTCTTACATTTCTATCTCATTGGGTAGTATCTCACTTCATTAAGTTGCATGTGCCACATATTTAAGCATCATGTGCAATACACCCTCATTACTCCCTTAACCAATTCAATCAAATCTGGCTTTTTGCTTCCTAAAATACATCCACTTTTTTCTATCTCTACCATATCTTGACTGGTCTCTCTGCCTTCATTCTTGTCTCCCTCAAATCTAACTCTCTGTTTTGCAGCCAAACTGATATTTTCAAAACAAAAGTTTGATCATGTCATGCCCTGCTAAAAGCCATGAAAGGGATTTCCCCTGGTTTACTGGGCATCTTTTATGTGTTCTAAAAAGTCATTCATGTTCACAACCCTTTCCTCTCTTTCCATGATCTTTCCCTCCACTCTCTGCATTCCACGCGTGGTAACCTTCCTCCATATCTAAAAGAAGGTATGCTCCATCCTTCCAGAGTATATGCTGTTTCCCCCCCTAACTGAAACGCTCTTCACCAAGATACCGTGTTGCTTTTATTTAACTCTTAATTAACTTTTATATCTTAGGTCAATAAGTTGCTTTTCTCAACTAAATCTCCCCACCCCCAGCATAGACCCTTATAATACCCTTACTTTCTTTCAGGCCAATTTTCACAGTTGTGTTTTTAAATTGTAGCTTCAACAACTTGACTCTCTAAAACATATTATGAATGAATGAATGAGTGAATGAATAATTAATCAATCAATTATTGGTACTAGGTACCGAGGTGGCAATAGCAATTTTAGGATAAATAAATCCCGGTTCCTACTCTCCTGTCTGGTGGGAAAGAAACCTACGCAAATAATTAAAGGCATAATGCAGCGATAACTATTGTAATAAAGAAATGTACCATACAAGTTTGTGGAGAGGAAAATCTAATTAATTCTACATGGAAGGGACAGGGCAGGCAGTCTTCAAAGCAAAGCTGACATTCGTGCCAAACTTTGAAGAATGATCCCACGTTAGTGAGGCAAAGACTTTGGGGAAAAAGACATCCTAGGCGTAAAGAGCTGTATAAGCAAAGTCGAGAAGGTATTGGCACTCACGTCAGGTACAAGAATCCTGGAATGAATGCTTCTTTGTGTCTAGAACATGTAGTGTATGGAGGGGAGGGGCACAAGGTAAGGCAAAGACTGGAGTAGAGTTGCCATGGCTCTGAAATACTTGCAATGAACTTGAGATGACACTTTTCCTGAACACAGTGTGACCTCCTTTTCTCTCTTTCTCTTTCAGGTGGTGTGCGGTGTGTACAAAAAATAGTGGATGGCAACGGATAAAAAGGTTTGGAGAGAGGTGGTAATACGGGAGGCAGAGAGCTCAGTAAAAACCTATTACAATCGTTTAATGAAGCTGCAGTTAGAGCAGTAGCGAGGGGAATGGAGAGCGAATTTTGAAAGTACGATAAGTATGACCTGGTAACCAAATGGAATGCAAACCAGGAAAGTGGTAAAGGAAAGGAAGAATCAAAGATGTCTAGCTTGGGTGACTGAGTGGCATTTATTGAGACAGGGGACACATGAGTAGGAAAATGGGTTGTGGAGATGAAAGCTACATTTTTTTCTGCTCTTGGAAAGCACACAATCTAGTAAAAGAGACGCATACTATCAATACCTATGCCATGATAATAATATGCAGGAAAATATTCTCTTAGCAGCTGGAGTACGATATCATCTTAAGGAGAGCACATCATTTGTTTGGGGAGTGTTTTTGATAAATCTGCTTAGAATCTGGGCTAACAACTGGGACTGGCAGACCTGGAATCCAGCTACATATGCAGGAATGTTGGAGGAAATATATAGATTATTGGAGGTTGGGGAAAGCGTGAAGGAGATGGAGACACAGTAACTGACAGCAGAAAAGAGACATTCAGTGGGTATTTGGAGGTGAAATGTTTGTGTTATGTGTGGTGTAGAATTCTTCCTAAGATTTTCCTATGAATTCTTCAATAATTTCCACACTTGACACTAATGCCTTGTGGAGTGTGTTTTATTTTGGGAGAATGCAAAGAAGTGCCCAGGGTTCTTTCATGCTTGATGGAGAAATCAGAGGAGAGTCATATCTGAATTTCAATGCAATTTAAACGCCCTATAAAAAAGTATAAAGTAGTACATAGAAGCACAGAAGCTTAGTAGAATAAAGCTTCTGTTTGAGATTTCCCGAAATGGAGGAAAATATTCCATGAAAAGGAAAAAGGTATGCACAAAGGAACAAAGATATAAAATGGTAAGGGATCTAGGATGATCACTCCTAAAGGGTAAGGGAGGGAGGGGGATAGTGGGAAGTGACTGAAGTAATGAATTCAGCCCCAAATCTTTAATCCAAAAATGGAGGCTATGTTCAATTTTTCAGTAGTACTTGACAGTAGATTTATACTCTCTACCTGCTGTCTACTCTCTTAAAATATTTTACCATGAATACCTACAAAAAAGCCTAAGAGATAAAACAACGGCCACAGATGAAGCAAGTAGAAGTTGAGCAGGACTTCATCACTCTATTATTGAAAAGAAAATAAAGTTTTGGATTTGCAAAATCTCTTAGATATACCACACTAAGGAAGTTTTTTAAACAGTGCAAATAAAAATCAACCATATACATGGGATCACTATGCCCTGCTGGCATGCATAGCTCCATCACTGGCTGATTACTTCCTGTAATATTTCCATGAAGAAAGGCATGTTCTTACTAAAAGTCAATGCTTAATAATTAAAGGAAAGTCTCTGTCTCTTGGTTGAGGAAGAATTTGTAGAATTTATAGTAAGATAATTTGCGAATGCCATTTTCCTCTCCCTTCACTCAGAATTGAGGCTAATGCTAGAACATGCCTAAAATGACTTTCTGATCAGGGCTGAAGCACAGTCTCCTTCACCTTACAGGGTAGATGAGCAATTATGCATGACTAATTCCGTAAAACTCACATGAAAGATATAAAGATTAGTCTCATTACATTTCCATTATTCTTTAATAATTATTAAAACAAAGAACTACCCACTGTAGATAGCTCAATGGACCTTGTATTTCTTTCCTCTGCATTTGTAATGAATTGAATAGATTTTATATTTTCAACAAATCAATTGCCTATTCCCTAATCTACATTATTGTTCACTTAGAAAAGATGAAACATTTTGCTCTTCACGGCAAGGTGTATGTACATTGAATGAGTACAGGATTTTTATGTAAATTATTCTTTGACACTAGTGAAACAGAAACATATCACTTATTATCAAAGCTAAATTAGCCAAAAGATTCATTATTAATTTTTTTCCCTCTCAACCTAATTTTAAAGCCCAAGATCACGAGTACACCTACTTATTCCTGCATGTATAACACGTTTGTCCACAATTCTCTCAAAAAGATCTCTTTCACTCTTTTTCAAGACATCAAGGAAAATGATATCAATTTTTCATGTTTATATAGCCTGGTACAGGACTTTGAGGCTGCCATACAGCATTTTGGCAATTGCAACACTTTGAATCTAGAGCCTTCCAAAAATTCTCCGTAAAAATGACTAGTGATGGTATAGGAGACTTTCTCTAGTTCACACTAAAATAAGCTGGCTTTTAGGATCATTTTACTATCATTATGTAACCATGTTAAGGAAAGTTGCAATCAGAAAGAATTTAGTTTAAACACACCAACCTTCTAGGAAATCATTTAGTAAACCTGTCAAACCAGGCTAATCAAGGCCCGTAGCCTTGTTTAAATCCTGAATACACTGAAAACAAGCCACACCTCCCACGATTAAATTTACTGCGATCATGAGATTGGTGAGCTCAGATACCTGGGAGATAAATGTGGAGCTCACAGCTTTCACTACATTTAAATTTATCCCACAGTTAGAGCCAGACCCCTGGAAAGACCACATTAAAAAATGATAATAATATCTCTCTGGAAACTGAGCTCTAAGAAAACAATAATAATAATGTCAAGAAAACTTTCTTCAATGATGATTGGTTATTCTTGTCATCATTCTTTTTAATTCTCTTTATAAACTTATTTTCATTGCTCAGTCAAGATTTATGACTTCCAAGCATAAAATGCTGGGTAGCTCTGGTTCATGGTGAGGCCACATTAGTTCAGCAGGTCTACCCAAGCACAAATCTAGAAGATGTTTTGATGCGGAGCCCTATTTCTCAGTAGTAATATGTCAGTTCTCATTAAGTATATAATAAAGTGCATTGCAAGACCTTTTAAGTCAGCAACCATTTTGACATACTCTGATATCAGGATGAACAGCTGTTGCAAAGAAGTGATTCTTAAGGAAAACAAAGATGTAATCAATCACTCTTGAGCAAGGCAAAAAGAATTATAATATTGAAAAGGTTTAGCAGACATAAGATTTCTCTGTATTTGTGGGTAGTTGGTTAACTATTCTCTTTCCACAAATTAGCAAGTCTCTGTATATAATCACTCACATTCGAAGAGCTAATTTTTTTTCCAAACTCTCCTCCCACAACCTTTTGCAATAATATTTTTTCAGTCATCCACAATACAGGGAAGATATGGACACATTTTATTCATCACACCAAAAGTAAAATTATAAATAAAATAAATAAAAATAAAAACAGAGCCAGATACAAAAGATTTCAATTTCTGTAACATAGTATCAGTTTTAAAAATGTTTTGAAAAAGCTATCTTTACTACTAATTCCCTTAACCTTACATGTCCCCAAACATGTTTGAATAAGTGTACAAAAGACGTTTGGCCACACAAAGTGGAAGGGAAAGTGTCCCACAATAGAAACAAGTAGAGAACTGAATGAGAACAAAAAGAGAGGACAGGGAGACATCACAAGTTATCCTCATAAAAACAACTGTATTAATCTTCAGTAAATACCAGCATCCCAATTATTTTTTAAATGCTTGTAGTATAAAAGTAGCAATTATATCCTAACTTTTAAAAATACTATTACACAATAAATTCTTGCAAACTTTTTTTGTTTTACAAATAGAAACATGCTTTCTTGCTGATATAAAACTTTTCATTCATACTCAAGTGACAACTGCACAATTAGGACAGCCTCCTATTTATTCAAAAGACATTTATGGGCCGGGCGTGGTGGCTCACGCTTGTAATCCTAGCACTCTGGGAGGCCGAGGCGGGAGGATCACTGGAGGTAAGGAGTTCAAGACCAGCCTGAGCAAGAGCGAGACCCCATCTCTACTAAAAATAGTAAGAAATTATATGGACAGCTAAAAATATATAGAAAATTTAGCCGGGCATGCTGGCAGATGCCTGTAGGCCCAGCTACTCAGGAGGCTGAGGCAGGAGGATTGCTTGAGCCCAGGAGTTTGAGGTTGCTGTGAGCTAGGCTGATGCCATAGCACTCTAGTCCAGGCAACAGAATGAGACTCTGTCTAAAAAAAAAAAAAAAAAAAAAAGGCATTTACGGCCACTATGTGCCATAATCTGGGACAGACACCCCTATCAAAAGAAATATGAATAGCTACCTTTAACATATCTTTTGTGTTTGTTTCTTTGATAAGGCTATGGTTGACATATTTAATTTCTTAAAGAAAACTCAAAATATGGTAATATGATATATACTAGAAACAATCTTTGCTGAGATGGCCATACGATGTGTGGATTGATTTATTGTTAATAAGAGGTTAGATGCTCAGAGAAACATCAACCTGGTGCAAAGGATCAACACAGGCTGAATAGATCACAAGAGAAACAAAACTGCATAATCAGGAATGGGAACTGCTCTTCTCAGGGAGCAACATCATGCCCAACAGAGACAGACAAACTACTTTTATAAATTTGGAGATACCGCCATAATCTACAATAGTAGCATTGTAATTATGGATGTTTTGTTTAATGTTTTAGCCTTTTACTCCCTTCTTGTGTGTTTCCAAAATTCTAATACTTGAAAGCTGAGTCAAACACAAATCAATTGAGAACCACTGTAGTCGTTAAGGTATTTGTGTTTCTTCAATAACCACTCATAACTCATAAAAATAATCTCAATTAATATGGCTATAAAATCTGGAGATGTCTGACTCTCCTCATACCTGCAGAGAAATTTGATCACCTCCTCTTTATACCTCATTTAAACTTCTCTCATAGCATATAACCCTTTATTATACTTCTTTACAAATCTGTCTCATTGGCCATGCCATGATCATCTAGAGGGCAAGGATGTTGTCTTGTGCAACTTGGTACCCACCATGCATGGCATGTTATAGGATATCCTAAATAAGAAGTTTGAATTTAAATTTTATATTTAAATGATCAGAGCCAGCAATAAAATCAGGAGTATTACCAAGATTTTCTTTGGGAACAATTAAGGTTTAATTTTAAATTGTGATATTTTCCATTAGTATTGCTATAATTCTTTTGCTAAAACTGCAAAGCCTATACCTTTAAATTCTGCCTATATAATTAGCTCTCAGCATGACACAGAACAAGTCACTCAACCTCTCTATTCTTTAGTAGTAAAAATTATTTTAATTTACCTTACAAGAAGGTTAGGAGAAACCGGCTATGAAGCAAATTATTATATAAAAGTGCTATATAAAGATTAATGGAGAGGACTATGACTTATAAGAAGTAATTATAATAAAATAAAATAACTCTGGATTCAATAGCAACTTATATCAGAAACAAAGCAGCTAGAGCAACAACTTTGAAGTTATCTCAATTATTATTTATTCTAACAGCATTATATTCAGATCATAGTTGATATTTATTCTTTTAGCCCCTGAATATTTTCTGAGATTACTTGTCTGATATGCCTTATGTTGTAATAATTAATATATTATTGAAGTTAGAAGGCTTATTATTCATTTTAAAATACATAACCCTTAAACCAAGACCATAATTTTATAAGTTAAAGGAGAGATATTTTTTAAAATAAGATATATCCAGCAAGCTACAAAAATTCAGGGGACTATAGGTTGCAAAGCTCCTTTTTATGTTTTGTGCTTCTTTGTTGTGTGTGTGTGTGTTTTGTGTGGTTTTTTTTTTTTTTTTTTTTTTTGGTAGAAATGGCCTTTATTGGTTGCAACTTGAAGTGTAAGAGGAGGGGATAGGATAGCTCCTGCCCTGGGGCAGTGTCCACAGACTCTCTTGCCATTTTTTGAAGCTGTCCCCATCTTTTTATTTTGAAATATATCAAGCTTACATAAAAATGGTAAAAAAAAAAAAAAAAAAAAAACCAATAGTACAACAAACACCATTTATCCTTCACCTATATTCACCAACTGCTTTTTGCCACACGATGTACGTCTGTACACACGCATTTTTCTTTTATGCTGAACAACTTGAAAGTAAGCTGCACATATTATAATATTTACCTCTGACTACCATACTCCAGCTTGTATCGCCTAAGAAGTAGAAAACAAGGCCTTTGCCCTACATAGCCATAGTACCATTATCACACTCAAAAAATAAAACATTGATACAATATTAGCTGATCCAGTGTTTCTCAAATTATCTGTGGGGAAAGATCAGCATTCTCCATTTCCAATCAATTGAGAAACAGCACTTTTGTAAAAATAAAATAAAACTGAATTGATAAAAAACCCAGCAAGGACCTGTACACCACAATGTCATTTACCATAGAAATTTCTAATTGATTACTCTTAATGTCTGTTGTGGACCAATAAAAATCAATAAAAAATAATTTTAAAAAAAGACAATTGGCACTGTCTTAAGGACCACACTTTGAGTAACAATATTATGATATAAGTAAATATTCAAATATCACCAATTACTCCATCAACTCCATTTTTGATGTGACCCAGATTCTCTTTTAATCTAAAAAAAAAAAAAAAAAAAAACGATTCTTCCTCTCCCTCTCTCTATTTTTCAGATATTTGTAATGTTAACCTTTTTTGAAGAATCCAGGCTAGTTGATTTGTAGACTGCCCCATTAGGTGATTTTATTTGGTGTTACCTTATGATTAATTTCACTTTAAATTCTTTGGGCCAGCATACTGCAATAGGTGACTCTGTGCCCTCCCTCCTTCATGACATTAGAAGGCAAATGATGCTAGTTTGACCCATTATTGGTAATGTTAATGTAGTATCCATCAGATTTCATTATGTATATAGTGGTTTGCTTTTGTAATTCATAAATAATCTGCTGATAGGTTGACATTGTGTGAATATCTTGTTCCCCAATGATATTTCACCAGTTTCACCTATGCTTTCAGTATCTATTTATGAGCTTTGCCTGAAATAATTATATTTTAGGTGAAAATGATCATTTTTGGTTCTGTTTTTTGGGTTTTTTTTTTTTTTTTTTCAAAGTTGTTAGCTGGCATTCTTCTGTAACGAGCTCTCCTTTGTTCCTCCATCTCTTTATTTTGGGGGAAGTATCTCTGAGGACTCATAGATTATTTTATTCTTTTTGTTCAATGCATTATGATCCATTATCATCATAATCCATTTCGAAGTTGAAAGCGTTTGAAATTTAGCCAATGAGAATATCGTTAGGCCAGCTCTTATGCCCTTGTGACATGTCGCATAAATTATCAAGTACTCTCTTATTTTCTGACACAACATATTCATAATGTATTTTCCCTGCCACAGACATAGAGTAAATCATTTCTTCAATGATCCCTAGCTCCTCTGAGTAGGGAATGGTATTTAGAAACCAAGATATGAGTGCTAGGTGTACTTATTACTATTGCATGTTATATTTTTCAGGAGTTTACATTTCTCTATTCCTCCTCTCACCATCACAACCAGTACAAAAAAAAAAATATTTCCTACATGGAAATACTCAGTATGAACTCTATTAGAAAACATTACTAGTGGGAAATTGTTGAATTAAAATTTCTTCTTTTTAAATTATTTATTTATTTATTTAGAGATGGGGTCTTGCTCTGTCACCCAGGCTGAGTGCAATGGTACAATCATAGCTCACTGCAGCCTCAAACTCCTGGGCTAAAACAATCCTCCTGCCTCAGCCTCCTGAGTAACTGAGACTACAGATGCATGCCACCAAACTTGACTAATTTTTTTTATTATTTTTTTTTGTAGAGACGGGGTCTACCTATGTTGCCCCGGCTGATCTCAAACTCCTGGCCTCAAGTGGTCCTTCCACTTTGGCCTCCCAGAATGCTGGGTTTATAGGCATGAGTGACCATGCCCAGCAAAATTTCATATGCACCAGTACTCGCCATCAAACTGGCACTGACTGATCAACAGTAAGATGCTCACACAGTAGTAATATTATTTGGGGGTAGGGGGGTTGAGGGTGGGTAAACTCAGAACTAATGGATGAGGTGAGTGTTGTGGGGGGAAGGGCGCATCTCAAATCATGGTTGGCATGTGGCAAAGTCATAACATGTAACCAAAATGTTTGTACCCCCATAATTTCCTGAAACAAAAAAAAATCATATGCATTTAAACATTTAAACACTTAAATGACTAGAGCTATAGTGCCATACCTTTTAGGGATGAAGTTTTTATGTATAAAGATGTAAAATCATGTTAAATTTTTTCAGGAATAATATTTTCACACTTTCCAAATCTCCCCAACAAGATGTGATGAATCTCTCTTTCCTTATAACCCTAATGGCATGTTGTTTATTTATATCCCATGGTACATAACACACTGTATATTATGCTATGAATATTTCTGGCTATTGCTCATCTAACCTCTATAATGATTGAATTTAGTATCTAAGGTCAGAAGACTTGGATTTGTTTTTTTTTTTTTTTTTTTTTTTTTTTTTTTGAGACAGAGTCTCACTTTGTTGCCCAGGCTAGAGTGAGTGCCGTGGCGTCAGCCTAGCTCACAGCAACCTCAAACTCCTGAGCTCAAGGGATCCTCCTGTCTCAGCCTCCCGAGTAGTTGGGACTACAGGCATGCACCACCATGCCCGGCTAATTTTTTTGATATGTATATTTTTAGCTGTCCATATAATTTCTTTCTATTTTTAGTAGAGATGGGGTCTCGCTCTTGCTCAGGCTGGTCTCGAACTCCTGAGCTCAAACGATCCGCCCACCTCGGCCTCCCAGAGTGCTAGGATTACAGGCGTGAGCCACCGCGCCCGGCCGGATTTGAATCCTAGATCCAACACTTAACTAAATCTGTACCTTTGAAAAATATGTCACTTCACTTCTCAAAGTATAGGAGGAAATAAGGTTAATATTATATGTCCATAGTCAGCAGTATTTACAATATTTATAAAGATTTGGGATCCTGAGAATACAGAAGATTCAATCAAGGTCAAAGTTTTTTTGCATAAGGCAGAAAATACATTTACATATTGTGGAATTCCAATCAAGGTAAGACCTTTAGACCCACTCATAAAGATATTTAAATATCCTAGGGGATTTTAAAAATGCAAAATTCAAAAAGTAATCAACTTGGGAAAATTAACGAACTTCCATGATTTTATGAAGATAGAGTTAACTGGAGATTTGAGCAATTTGACCATTGGACTATTAAAGTTATGCAGTCCAGGACACAATTTTTACTAATAAAAATGTATATTACTAGCTAGGGAAGTTAGTCAATACAAATAATGATTTGGTAGGAAATATGGACATGTTTAAAAATAAACACAGTGGAGGCTTCAGGCTTTAGCTCCAACACATTAAGAGCTGGAAAGTTGTCGCTCCCATTCTTAGAACAAGAAAATCTGGATAAACTGAAAATCAATTTCTTTTCTTGGACCCATTATAGAACTGAGGTCACTGGATAAACCGCCACTCTGAAATCTGGAGAAGAAAGTACATCCCAACAAGATACATCAACCAAGATCTTCATACTTTGAGCTTAAGCCAGTGACTTCATAAACTGGTAGGAACTTGTAAAGGGTACTTTCAACAAATTTCTGGAGGCTGAGCATAGACTAGAGTGACAGTAAGGAGCTCTTGGTTGCCCCAATCGTAGGAGGGCAGCCACACTTTCATGGAATCCACCCCAGGAAGCCCACCAGATTCTCAAGATGAAGAGCTAAGAAAGACCCCCTTGAGGCTCTAGTCAGAGGAAGGGAAGAATAATGTTGTAAAACATACCCAAAGCTTTCTCTATTAAAAAAAAAAAAAAAAAAAAAAAAAAAAAAAAAAAAAAAAAAGCCTTACTCTCCAGGGAAATTAATTTTGCTAAAGCAAAATTCTGAAATTTTATCACTGCTGGGAGAAGGAAATTCTTCCCCACTCCATCCCCTTTCAAGCAACCTAAGACACAAACCCAATAAAAGACTATTTTAGATAGTCTGGTAAAATTCAGGTGTGAAACTATCTGGTCTAGGACTTTTTTTTGTTGGAAGGTTTTTTATTGCTGCTTCAATTTCATTACTTAATATTGATCTGTATAAAGAACTGGTACCTATCCTGCAGAAATTATTCCATAGCATATGAAAAATTGCTCAACATCTCTAATCATCAGGGAAATACAAACTAAAACCACAATGAGATATCATTTAACTCCAGTGAGAATGGCTTTTATCAAAAAGTTCCAAAACAACAAATGCTGGTGTGGATGCAGAAAGATAGTTAACACTCCTGCAGTGTTGATGGGACTGCAAACTAGTACAACATCTATGGAAAATAGTACAGAGATACATCAAAGAACTAAAAGTAGAACTACTATTTGATCCAGCAATCCTATGACTGGGTATTTACCCAAAAGAAAAAAAGACATTCTATAAAAAAGACACCTGCACTCAAATGTTTATAGCAGCATAATTCACAATTGCAAAGATGTGGAAACAATGCAAGTGCCCATCAATACATGAGTGGATTAATAAAATGTGGTATATGTATACCATGGAGTACTACTCAGCCATAAAAAACCTGTTGTATTAACCTGGATGGAGCTGGAGACCATTCTTCTAAGTGACGTATCACAAGAATGGAAAAACAAGCACCACATGTATTCACCATTAAATTCGAACTAATAGATCAACACCTGTATGCACATATGGAAATAACATTCATCAGAAATCAAGTAGGTGGGAAGGGGAGGGGTGAGTAAAATCACATGTAACAGGTATAATGCACACTATCTAGGGGATGGGCATGGAAAAAAAATCAATTTATATAATGAAATCTTTTGTACCCCTGTAATATTCTGAAATAAATTTTAAAAAAAGACAAGACTATTTAATCAACTTTTCCTAAAGCAGGCAAAAGAGAAGCAATAATAAAAATTAGAGTAGAAATCAATAACATTGAAAGCAGGAAACCAATTGAGAAAATCAATAAACCCAAAAGCTAGCTCTTTGAAAAGACTGATAAAATTGATAAACCGCTAGTTATGCTAACCAAGAAAGTAGAGAAGACACAATTACCAATATCAGAAATCAAAAAAGAATTTAAATAGATAATAAAGGAATACTATGAACAAATCTAGGGCCATAAATTTTCCTTATATTATTACTTAGATGAAATGGACCAATTCCTTGAAAGGACCAAACTATCAAAACTCACACAAGAATAAGTAACCTGAATAGTCCTATATCGATTAAAGAAATTGAACCAATAACAAATTACATGACAAGAAAAGAAGGCATCAAATCCAGATAATTTCATTCATGAACTCTATCATTTAATGAACAAATAGTTCCAAGTCTCTACAGTCATTTCCTGAAATTGGAAGCAGAATAAATACTCCTCTATTCATTCTATGAGGCCAGCATGACTTTAATACAAAACCAGACAAAAACATAACAAGGAAAGAAGATTACAACCCATGAATGCAGGCAGAAAAATCAGCAAGAAAAATATTAGCAAATCTAATTAAATGATGTATAAAATTATATAAAAGTTATACACCATGACAAAGTGGGATTTATTCCAGGTATGTATTCCAGGTATACATTAATCAATCAATGTAATCCAACACATCAATAAGATAAAGAAGAAAAATCATATGATCACATCAATTAATACAGGAAAAAAACACTTAAAACCCAACAGACCCATTCACGATTAAAAAAAAAAATAAAAAAACTCTCAACAAACTAGAAAGAGGGAAATGTCTTCAAGACCATCTACAAAAATCCTAGAGCTAATGTAATTCATAATGGCAAGAAACTAGACACTTTTCTTATAAGAATGGGAGGAAGGTAAGGATGTCCACTCTCATTTCCATTTAATATCCTACTTGAATTCCTAGCTAGAGCAATAAAACAAACAAACAAAAAAGAAATAAAAATTATACATATTTGAGAAGAAAAAATAAAACTGTCTTCTGTTGGATCATAGTTCAAGTGTATGTTTAACTCCCAGAAAGCGCCAGACCAATTTCCAAATTGGTTATACCATTATACATTCACACCAACAATGTAGGAGAGAATGTTCTCACTAGCATTTGACATTATTAGTAAATTTTTCCGTCATTTTAATAAATGTGCAGTGGTTTAATTGTAAATTGCTTTAATTTGTATTTTCCTAATGGCTAATGATGTTAAACATATTTTTATGTGTTTATTTACTATATATATGTTTTCTTTGGTGAAGTGTTCAAGTCTTTTGTTTATTTTCTAACTGGATTCTTTGGATGTGGTTTTAAGTTTGAGTTTGGAGAGTTTTTTATGTACTCTGAATATGAGTTCTTTACTAAATATATGACTTGAAAAATATTTTCTCCTAGATGGTAACTTGTCTTTTCATTGCCTTAACAAGGTCTATCATAAAATAAAGGTTTTTAGTTTCAATGAAGTCCAACTTATGGATTTTTTTTTTTATGGATTGTGCCCTTGGTGCCCTATCCAAGAACTTGTCGTTTAGCACTGAGTCATAAAGATTTTCTATTATGCTCTCCCCTAAAACTTTTGTAGTATTTTATGTTTTACATTTAGGTCATAAGAATTCATTTTGAGTTAAATTTGTATAATGTGTGAGGTTTAGGTCAAGGCTCTTTTTGAGGGGGCTACTGATATTCAATTGTTCCAACACCATTTGTTAAAAAGAGTACCTTTCTTCATTGAATTACTTTTGCACATTGGTCAAAAACTATAACTTCAATTTAACTATGTAAACTTAATAAGCTTTAAATTTAAAATCACAAACTCAAAACCATTATGTGGCATATAGAAACCTTTAGAAGAACTTTAGTTTCACTTTATTTAAGAGTTTATTAGATTTACAATTTTTTAAGTACTCTGAAGTTTTCATTTGTTAGTCGATTGAAGTACTTTAAAAGTAAATTGATTATATCAAATGCAGAAACACAATTTAAAATGTTGAAAAGTCATTAAATATGTGAATGAGACCAAATACTATTAAAATCCCTCAAAAATTGCTAAAATATTCTAGATTTATCAACAGAATAAGTTACATAAGGTGCACTTACATACTTAAAGATGAAGTAGGCCTTTTGAATGTATGGGTTTGGCAAACTGAACACTAATTTTGAAAAGCAAAATAGCACCTATTGGAATAGCTAAAATAAAAAATAATAATGCCAAATTCTGACAAGGATGCAGAGAAACTGAATCCCCCATACAGTGCCATTGGGAATGTAAAATGGTACAACCACTCTGGAGAACAGTTTGGCAGTTTCTTACAAAACTAAACATAAATCACCACCATACGACCCAGCAAATCCTCCATTGGACATTTATCCAAGAGAAATGAAACTTATGTGCATGTGAAAATTTGTATACAAATGCTCATAGCCATTTTATTTGTAATAGCCAAAGTGTGGAAAGAGCATAAATATCCCTCTGTAGGTGAATGGTTAAACAAGTTGTGGGACAACTGTAACATGGAAGCTCCTCAACAATGAAAATGGAATGAACTATTGATGGAACAACTTGGATTAATCTTAATTATGTTGAATGAAAAAAGCCAATCCTAAAGGATTATATGCTGTAAATTTTCATTTGTATAACATTATTGAAATGACAAAATTATAGAGATGGAGAGCAGATTAGTGGTTTCCAGGAGTTAGGGTCTGGCATCAAGGAGAAAAAGGAAGATGATGTGGCTACTAAAAAGGCAGCGTGAGGAATCCTTCCAGTTATGGAACTGTCTGTACCTTGACTGCTGTGGCCATGCAAATCTACACAGGTGATAAAACTGCATAAAATTAAATATACACACATGCAAATAAGTGCACGTAAAAGTGGCATAATTTGAATAAAATGGATGGATTGTATTAATGTCAATGTCCTAGTTGTCTCACTGTCCTCTAGATTTGCAATATATTTCCATTGAGAGAAACTAAGTGAAGTGCACACAGGATCTTCCTGTACTATTCCTTACAACTGTATGTGAAACTATAATTAAATTTTTTGAGACATAATTAAAGACGAAAGCAAATCTTGAATAGTCACTTCTGTGCACAAAGAACAAAAAACAAAATAAAACCCTAAATAGAATAAAAAGAACTTACACTAGCCTAAAGATAGAACATACAGAAATTATTTAGAACAATGGATGAATATACAGTATGCATTTAATAGATTGCACCTGCTGCTACTGCTATCACAGTTATTACTACTTCTATAACTATTATCATTAATTTAATATGTTGAATTTGTTTGTTCTTATGCCTGAGACTCTCCCTTCAAACACCTCATTTGATTTAAGTATCTAAGAATTTTACTACAGAAAACATCACTTCATTGCCCAACTTATCTCAATGAACCCTGCTCTCTCTTTCCAGTTTTCTTCACTCCTCACTCTATCTCTTTACCATAACTTACTTTTCTTCTTAGCACTTATGATCAAATGAAATTGCATATTTATGTGTTGATGTGTTTATTCTCTATTTCCTCTCTAGAAGGCAAGCTCTAAGAGAATAGGATTATATCTGCTTTTTGTTCACTGTTGTTTCCCTAGTTTTTACAAAATGCCTGACACGACAGAGGCTCCGGAAAGACTTATTAAATAAACATTGCATTAAACTGATGAGTGACTGTTGATCTTAAAGAACAATGCAAGATTAATTGTTTCTTCTGTTTTAAGTAACAACTTCTGGTATGTGACAAGAATGCTGGAGAACAGCTCTTAGAAAATCCCTTTCCAAATCTTTTTATTAAAATACTCATAAAACTATTTTGAAAAGAATCTTTTATGCACTTCAATGACCAAAAAAAGATCAAGGAAATGTTGTGTTCTTTTAGGGTCTGACACAATTCTCCTTATGCCTTATTCATGAGTTCGGATTGAAAGTCTGCTCCCTTTTGGAACCTGCTCTTGTAATTTCACTTCTCTGCTTCCACTCGCTATTCAAGTTAACTGGTTCTTAGAGTTCCAACTCTTAGGGTGGAAGCTCAGTTGCCTCGGACCGGATTTGCATTTTGCCTTCAGGTCCTATATAAAATCTCCTACTTGAAGTTTCTTTTTGCCTCTTTATGCAGGAACTTTGAAATTTATCAAGCTACATAAGTATAAGCTTCTCCCCACCCCTTTTCCTCCCAGGATATCCACAAGTCTTTTTAGGTTTCCTGGAAAGAAGAAATGGCATTTTAAAAATACTAATATCTACTATGCACCACAGCTGTTTTAGAGGTGATACGTACTAACCTGTCTTCTGCTTCAGTTCTGAAAAGAACATCTTTTCTTCCCAGGTCCACTGAAAAGTGGTTTATAGTAACTCTTTCATGAATCCATATGGTTTACTCTTCATTAAAAGGATGAGTAGGGGGAAAAGATGTCATGGGGTCTATAGAGGATAAGAAATATCTATCATTTATTGAGTATTCTGAAAACTTTATACATGCTTCAGGGTATTAGAAGGACTGAGGCTTCCTTCAGTAGATAGTTACCAGGTAGCAAAATGAAAGCAAAACAATCCCCACCCAAAATTATGCAGGATTTTCAAAGGGTTGCAGGAGAATTTATTTCATGACTCCTGGAGACTCTAAGCTCATAAAAAGCAGTCAGAGAGGAATTCAAGGAGACCGGTGAGGAACAGGATGCTCCGTGGTAACATAAATCCGTGTACTACTACTAGTAGTTGGCTTCCATCCTCTGCCTGGCTCTCTATTATCCAAATGCCCAGAAAGTGATGGGAGGTTGGGAAGTAAATGAATGACTCTTGATCATTCAAAACAATGTAGGGTCACTTTTACACAGTCCTTGTAATCTGACCAAAAATCATTGTTTTTTTTTATTAAACTAATAATTAACATGACTTCACACTATGCATTTGAATTTTGGAACTGAACTGTTATGTCATTGTGGGATTTTACTGTGTATCTTTGAAGGCAGTTCTTGCCCTCCTGCAAGTCCTTTCTGATCTCAAGCCTATTTGAGAGGGTAAGATGGTATGAGGAAGATAGAACGGTCTTCAAGAGGACTAATCAAAGTGTTTTGGAGAATTTCCATCAGTTGGGAGCACTAGAGGAACAATGCCTGACTCATGCACACAGCAGACTGTGGACTGATGTCAAACCCGCATCAGGCCAATACAGAGGGCTAGCGAAGGGCTGGCTTGCCTTACTGGGTGGCAGAGCCCAAAGCGCTGGAATCAGCCTGCTCTTCCTGAGTTCATCGGAGCAGGAGATATTGAGCATTTCCCTAAGGACCAGACATGGGCTATGAGGGAGAAAAGACTGGCATGGGTTCATCCTGGGTTCTCTCTAATAGTGCTGCCTGAAGATCTAAGGAGACTACAGCAGAAAGATGCAGCTATTGCTACTGGTAGACAACAGGGAGCCTAGAGAGAAATCACAAGCAACCATAGGGCTGAGATGTATCCATTAGGAAACTACAGAAGAGGAGCCAGCAGAGAACCTCTGAACTGAAGCACTTATTAAATATATCACAAGAAAAGAAAGACAAGGTCTGCCAAGGCCAGTGATCTAAGTCACAAAACCAAGCAATACTGTCTCATCCTCTCAATCTCTTCCTCACTTAAACCCAGACAGAGAGAAAGAGCAGCAGGTAGCAGTAGAGTGGAGGACCCCGCCTCCCACGTTATAGGTCTCTATCCTAAAGCAGGCTCAAGCTAAGGGTGGAAAGATAAAGCTGTCATAGTTAGACTTTTCAGTTATTATACAGTACTAGGCCTTGTAATCATCTAATTGAGACAATTTTGTTACTTAAGCTTCTGCAGGACTGTGTGCTATCTAAGAATCTGCATAATAATCTTGAGGCTGCTGGAGTTTTCTTCCAGGGTCAAGAGAAGATTGCTCAGCCTGATTGTGGGAGACAAGAAAATAAAACTGTATTTTGATCAAAATTTATTTATCACACCTATTCAACATAGTGGTTACACATACATTATCTCCTTTACTTCTCACACCATCTTTGAAAGTTAGGCATGCAACTTGTGCAGTAGTTCAGGGATACATGCCCAAAAAGGCCCTGTGCTGGGCTTAAGACTCTGTTCTTAGTGTCTTGAAATTCTTAATAATTTTGGAAGAAGGGTCCCCGCATTTTAATTTTGCACTGAGCCCTACAAATTGTGCAGCTGGTCTCATAAAGGGCTTCTGGGGTCCTGGCCATGTTCAATGTCTTGACCTAGATTGGAATGATATGGGTATTAAGTTTTAAAAATTTGTTTTATTATACATGTTTCTTATGCAACTTTCTGTATGCATTTCATATTACACAACTTTAAAATGTTAAAAATAAATCTTTTCCTAGAAATAGATTTACTCTGGGAAACAGGAATAAAAGTTAATTTCTGACTCATATTCTCAATGAGATGTAAAGGTAGGCTTTTAGCAAATAACCAAAATAAGAAGAGATCAAATCTATTTTTTTTAATTTAGGAATTGAAATAAGATCCACATTGCAGCACTAAATAGTAGACATGACACAGCGGAACAGCAAATTTTTAAGAGTAAAAAGATAAGCTTGAGATGTCATCCTACAATTAAGAATGAAGACATAACAAAGGTGAGAGAAGATAATACACATGGAAGGTAAATGACAAGAGATCCAATTTACAAATTATTTAGTAATAGTCATCCGCAAGGGAAGAAAGAAATGGATCAAAAGCCAATTAAAGAAAAAAATCTTTCCAGAGTAGAGAAAGGACCTGACACCAGTGGAAACTAAGATGTCTCACTGTGTTCATGGCCAATTTAATAAGCAATGTGTTTCCTGTTAACTTTATTATTTGATTTCCAACAAAATAGAAGATGATCCTAAAGTCTTCTAAACTGAAAAACAGATAATACTCCACGAATTGATCTATAATCAAAGAGAGTTCACTTTTTTTGTTCTTTTCTCTGTCAAAAACAATATAGAAACGTCTTTGAGTTTTGGTAGTGGGTAGGAGGAAGGTAATGGCACAAACATACGGTCACCAGTCAAGTTAGTGTTCATGTTTGAGGGCAGGATGGCAGCACTTCGAGGTTTCAGAAAAAAATACTCAAATACTTCTAGGGAAATAAAAAATTAAAGATGTTAATAAGTCTACTGGGAAATAAAAATGAATTAAATTTCAAAAATTCATCATTGAGAAGTTATAATAGAAAAGAACCAGCAATAAATACAGAAATCAGAAAGAAAAATCTTCAAAAATCTCCAAACACTATTGAGAGAAAGACTGATGCTGCTAAGTCTACATAATTAGTGTAACTATGGTAACTAACCTAGGATGCAAATGACTATATATGCTTTGAAAAAAAACAATACTTAAAAAAATAAAAAAAGAAAAAACAGGGTTTGCAATCCCAGATTAAGAATACATCAGGTAGGGAGAAAAAAAGGTAAAAGCATTATTTTTCCATAAAAGGGAGTCCAAAATTATCATTTTTTTATTTTTGTGAGAGCATAACATATACAAATTTAAGAAATCTATGAAAATTGCTAAATTTGCCACGACGAATATTAAAATCAAGTTTTCCACTCTCCAAATTGTTGAAGAAAATACTGTTGGGACTCAGAAAACAATACCTTAAAATATGCTGAAACTTTGACATGCTGAACTAAGAAAGCAGCCTCAAGGTCTCTCTGACCTCTCCCCCTTCCCTCCTGTCTCTCAATCTTCTCTCCCAAAACACAGGAAGAGGCTGTTTTCTGAAGTGCCCTTATCTACCTAGAAACTGGACTCGACAAAGAGGAACACAATTGCCTTCGATCTCTGTCCTAAAATTTCATTAACCAGAGAAGATTAAAACTCATTTCACAGAGGAAGAGACTGAAAATTAAACACCACACCTAGAGCCCAGGCAAACTTGGTCCCAAACCGTTGTTTGCTCTCTGGGTCCCAGCTTACAAAGAGAATTATTTACAAGCGAATTTCTGTCTCCCAGGTCCATTCATCTCTCCTAAAATCATTTACTATCCCTCTAAAATTGCCTACAGCCCTGACTTCCTTCTCCCCTATGAAGAGGGTATTTAAGCTTCAACCATCTGGCCCTTCTCACTGGTTTTCATGTTTTTGTATGGCTCCCATGCTTATATATGTTAAAAAATTTGTTATGCTTTTCTCTTGTTAGCCTGTCTTTTGTTACAGGGTGTCAGACTTGATCTTTATGATGGGGAGGAACAAGATCATCCCCTTTCCACCCCTTCAATACAAAACATTTTCTATACAAGAGAACATAAAGTAGAAAAAGAAGCAGATTTGCTAAAAGAAGTATAAAATTAACATGTCAGACCTAGAAAAATAATTAGAATCAATTACAATAAAGTTACATTCAAAATTAATCCTATCGTTCAAATGAAAATACCCCCAGGAATAGTTTTAAATGACTATTATATTAGAGGAAATATAGTCTAAAATGCAGGACTACATAGAAAATTTTTGAAAACTCTAATAGTACAGCTCGGTCTCCTAGATGAATACAGACAATAAAGTTGTAAATGAAGTAACAGAGAAAAGAGGAGAGATAAATCTTCGTGGCCCTGGGAGTTTATTTCTTCTCCCTTTTGGTAAGTTAGCAGAGAACTAGCTCAGGAGACTTGAGTTGCCTCAAGGGAATAACAGGCAAATAACAACCACTGTGTCTCTGGGTCCCCCTTTCGGTAAAGGCTCCTTCCAAAGCAGGGAGCTTCCATTGCTCCACATTCACATAGAGTTTCCTGGCCATCTGCATACATATATACATACATAGGGCAAGGCCAGGGCCAGGCTTCCCTCTGACACATGTGATTCTGCACACCAGAGCCATCCATGCTCCCTAAGCTGTGGGAGGGTAAGACTTGGGGGAATCTGCCTGTGCTCTGTTTTTCTCTGCTAGTAAAATTCCTCCCATAACCCCTGTGTTAAGTACACTCTGCTTTGCTTGTGATGTTATCCATGATTGCATTGCACAACAGGAATGGAAGTCAACAATTTATTATGCCAAAGGATATTCATCTGAGGAATGAAAAGTGGATTACATTTATAAAATTGATTAACATCGTTATGTCACATAAAAAGGATAAATAAGAAAACTTACATTATCCCTTTAATGGGTTGGCAAAAGGCATTTGATAAACTATTATGCCCATTTATATATTTAAACCTTTTAAAAAGGACAAGAAAGATGAGTTCAGAGTTTATTTCAAACTGACATCCAGCATTATGCTCCGTGGGGTGAGTGCTACGGTCTTTTCTCTCAAATCACTAGCAAAGCAAATAAGATTTACATCTATTTTTAAACTGATGATATTTAAGAAATTCTCACCAATTTCATAATTTATAAAAAATGAAAATGAAAATAAATTATGAAAATTTGTGAAAAATAAGTGAAGACATAATGGAAAGAAACAGGAAATATTTTTATTAGTTGCAGAAGATACAATGCAGAAAGAAGCTCTAGAAAAGCAACTGATTGAAAAATAAGATTCATAGAGTAGTTCAGCATAGTGGAAGAGTGAAAGATACATATGAAAATGGCAGTTCCAATTCTACATCCCAAATTCAAAATTTCCCATTTAGAATAGCAACAAAAAATTAAGTAGAAATCATTCCAATGAGAAAAGTGAATAACCTATAGGAATAAAACCATAAACATTTATTTTATGTTTGTATCTTTAAAAAAGGTATCTCCATTATTCTTTTATATTTCTCAATAGTGTCACTTGATGCATTAATCTATAGGTTTAGTTCAATTAGAATAAAATTGTAATAGAATCAATTTTGAATGTTGAGGAAATTAAATTCCATTTACAATAAGAATAAGCAGGTGAGAACATCTTTGAAATTTTTTAAAAGAAAATAACTAGCCAAATCATATATTTAAAACAATTTATATAGGTATAGTAATTAAAACACTAGCCTACTTGCCCACAGATAAACATTGCAACAGAGAAGATGGTTAAAAAGAAATTATATTGCAATTATGATAAAAGAGGCATCACAGATCTAGGGATAATAAAAGGACCATTTAATAAATGGCATTAGTACAATTTGGTGGGGAACTAAGAGAAGAGGGAATCCATGTACGTCTTCTTACCTTAACACTTAATAAGTATTATCAAAGGAAATCAGAGAAAATTTATCTGATTATTTATCCATTTTTAGAGAAAGGCTAATTTTCTAAGCAAAAAAAAAAAAAAAAAAAAAATACCAAAAAAAGAGAGAAAGTAATCCTATATTTAATTCCATAAAAAGAAACTCTCTTGATATGAAAAAGTTAATAGAAATTAAAAAGTAAATAAAAGATTGGGTTCAAATTTAGAGCAAATAAGCAAAAAGGTAATATCTTTATAAACCTCATTTCTGTTCTAATTTGCATTTATTTGATAACCACTGAGATTCAGTCCTGTCTCACATGTTTACTTACTAGTTATAATTCTACCCTGGTGTACTACCTGCTTATGTTATTTTACTAGGTATCTGTTAAAGTCTCAATATTTTTCTAATCATTCCACATTTGGGAAAAATACTTTAAATAAGTAAACAAAGCAGGAAATACTTTTAGTGTATAAAATTAATTAGAAAAGCACCAAGCACCATTTATTATCAAAGAAATGTAAGTCAATGCTACACTAAAAAACCTTAACCTATTAAATTAGCAAATTAAAAAAAAGATAACCCCCAAAATTATCTTGGGTAAAATAGAAATTTTCTCCCATACATATTGGGTAATAGTGGAGATTGAAATTGTAATTAGAGCAATTTATAATTATAAGCAATACTTATAAATTGTCATAAAAATCTTAATGATATCTTACATCCTAAAAGCAAACAAATAAATGACCTTAAAATATGGAAAAATCTATTTTAAAAATTTTCTGAATAGCCTTTATATCCCACAGCACAGAAATGGGAAAGTAAATTATGGCCCACATACAGGGAACTCAACACTGCTGTTAAAATGATGATTATGAAGATGACATACCAGCATGGAAATACTCATGATAATTCTATCATAGAAAAACACAAGGGCAAAATAAAAAAATCAAGTTTATGGTAGCAAAAGAAAAAAATGGAAAGAAATGCACTAAATCAATAACACAGTAGCTCATTTTTAAACAATAATACGCCCAAAATCCAGTTCTTTTAAGTTGCAAACACACAGTCTCTACTCAGTAATTAAAAGTATCTGGTTTGGCTGAGTGCAGTGGCTCACGCTTGTAATCCTAGCACTCTGGGAGGCTGAGACAGGAGGATTGCTTGAGCTCAGGAGTTTAAGATCAGCCTGAGTAAGAGCGAGACCCTGTCTCTGCTAAAAAATAGAAAAATTAGCCAGCTGTCATGGCACAAGCCTGTAGTCTCAGCCACTTGGGAGGCTGAGGCAGAAGGATTGCTTGAGCCCAGGAGTTTGATGTTGCCACTGCACTCACTGAGGGCAACAGAGTGAGACTCTGTCTCAAAATAAATAAATAAATAAATAAAGTATCTGATTCAATGGCATTTTGGGTTGGATGATTTTTAAAAAAGTATCCAGTTTAATATATTCCAATTCTCATTCCAATCTTCATTCAAACATTTCAATCCAACTTTCCAGTCCTCATTCAAAGATATACAACCCTTTCTCCCTTACTCCTTCCCCAGGTGGAGCTAGACCCTGGGGGCTGGAAAGGTAAAGGATTTCTTATCTCTTTTTATTCTTGCTCCCCCTCCCTATATTACAGCGTTGGGCCTTAGAGTCCTCTCTCTGTTGGGTCCCACTCTCCCTTCAACTCCAGAGGGGGACTCTCAGGCAGGATTTTAATCAGCTCTTTCTCTTCTGTGGCATCTCCATGTGATCCACCAGAAATGCATGCTCACTCTTTGCCCTATAGGGATTGCAGTAACCACTCCTGCCTCACTCTTGGGCTTGAGTCATGAACCCAGGACAGTCTGTTATCCACCTTGAGTTGATTTTTGTGACAGATGAGAGGTGCGGATAATTTCAGTCTTCTACGTGTGGTTATCCAATTTTCCCAGCACTATTTACTGAATAAGGACTCTTTTCCCCAGTGTATGTTTTTGTCTGCTTTCTCAAAGATTAGGTGGCTATATGAGGATGGTTTTATATCTGGGTTCTCAGTTCCGTTGCATTTGTCTATGTCTCTGTTCTTGTGCCAGTACCATGATGTTTTACTTAATATAACCTTGTAGTATAGCTTGAAGTCTGGTCAAAAAGTGGGCAAAGGACATAAACAGAAACTTTTCAAAAGAATATAGACTAATGGCCAACAAACATATGAAAAAATGTTCAATATCTCTAATCATCAGGGAAATGCAAATCAAAACCACAATGAGATATCACTTAACTCCAGTGAGAATGGTCTTTATCAAAAAATCTCAAAGCAATAAATGTTGACGGGGATGCAGAGAGACAGGAACACTCATACACTGCTGGTGGGACTGCAAACTAGTACAACCTCTGTGGAAAGTAATATGAGGATACCTCAAAGAGCTACAAGTAGAACTACCGTTTGATCCAGCAGTCCCATTACTGGGCATCTATCTACCCAAAGGAAAAAAAGACATTCTATAAAAAAGACATCTGCACTAGAATGTTTACAGCAGCACAATTCACAATTGCAAAGATGTGGAAACAACCCAAGTGCCCATCAATACATGGGTGGATTAACAAAATGTGGTATATGTATACCATGGAGCTCTACTCAGCCACAAAAAACAATGGTGATCTAGCACCTCTTGTATTATCCTGGATAGAGCTGGAGCCTGTTCTACTAAGTGAAGTATCACAAGAATGGAAAAGCAAGCACCACATGTACTCACCATCAAACTGGTACTAACTGATCAACACTTATGTGCACATATCATAGTAATATTCATCAGGTGTTGGACAGGTGGGAGGTGGGAGGAGGGGATGGGTATATTCACACCTAACGCATGCAGTGTGCACCATCTGGGGCATGGGTGCACCTGAAGCTCTGACTCAGGTGGGACAAAGGCAATATATGCAACCTAAACATTTGTACCCCCATAATATGTTTAAATAAAAAATATATAAATTCCTGAATAAAAGATAAGCAAGAGTCAAAAGATTAGATTTTCTTTGAATGCCTACTAATTATATGCCTTGGTCAGTGTCTATAAGCTCCCTGAGTGCTGTTTCCTTATCTGTAATAGAAATAATAAATTATAGCTTTCCATATCTTTTACAGGATGTTACAGTGAAAAGATAATATGTTTATTGTAAATATTATATCAACACACACTAGCCTTATTATAACAATTGACTATTTCATAATAGAAACATTCTTATGGATCCTGTTTTCTTTTTAGTATGTGTGAATTGCTTTGGTCTTCCAAGTATTGAAATGATCAGTAGTGAAATAACCAGAAATGAATACCAAAGTCAAAATTTACTGTTACAATGTATTCATTGAGGCTTATCAGAATATCCACCAAGCATTTTTTTAAAGTGTTACCATTTGAAAAAAAAAAAAAATGGCAGCTTCTGAGAGTTTTCTTTTAACTGAAATTAGTAAAGAGATATAAAGCATCTGAAAACAAAAGCATGTCAAAGCTTTCCTTGTAATGAGCACAAAAGACGTATTTGCTGGGGTAGACATTTTAAGAAACTAGTGAAATGAATTTTGTGTTGAAAGAAGCTTTTTGTTGAAGATTATTGCTTTTATTCAGATTCAGATGAAATTGTTTGCTTTAGTTAGACAATGAATTTCTTCCTCAGGAGTAATTTCCCTGCAAAGTTATTTTTATCAGTGGCAATTTATATCTAATGTTAGGACAGAATGATAATAGAGGCACTTTGCTGTAGGTTTTCCTGGGGTGGTTCCTTCAAACCTGGAATCCTTGTATGCCCAATAAAGTGCAGAGGATACCTAGAGTGGAAGTCACCTGAAAGACTGACCTCTGCTGGCTACTCTTTCATTTCTTTTTTCTTACTATTTCTTCTTCCTCATCTCCCTCCTTCCCCAGTCAGCTGCCTCACAGATCACCTCTAGCTATGGATATGAGTAATGCAATATACCTGAAAGTGTTTAATTCTCTCCCAAGGGAGTGTCTCCATTCTAAAGGAATCTCCGATTCATTGAGGAGGGACCATGTTTGAGCAGAGGGACCTCTAGTGCTCCTTGCCTATTCAAATCTCTTTCCGATCTTTTTCTCTCCCCCCACCACGCAGGCAAATGGATCTCACCTGTTAAGCAAATGGATTTCACCTTGTTTAGCAGCTTCAGTCCCACAGCATCACCTCCACCTTTGCTGTCTGCACTCTGGCTTTTGCTGCTCAAGAGTAAAAGCATCATAGCAAAACAAAACACCACATTTATGTGGGGAGATGAAAACAAAGCAAATATTTAAAGCTGCTGAGCATGCACCCCCCAAAAAAGGCTTCTTTACATATTTCCTAAACAGAAAAATACATACACAGTGCTATGTCCAGATAAACATTAACAAAATAATTTTGAAATGTATGCTGCTCAAGTTAAATAATAATATTAGTAATGAAGTATGATAGTTCAATGAACATGAAAATGTTTACAGTGTTTTTCCAGAATTATCCAATTTTAATGTTGAAAAATCATTCCAAATTAGCCCCGCGTCTTGTGTGTGAGGACCTTCGGTGATGAAATGATTTGTCCAAAGGATTTAGCAAACTCAGAAAAGAGTCTTTTCTCTCCTAGTCCATTGTGTGTGTACGTGTGTGTTTTATACAAGATCACACACCTTTTAGGATTCTTACACATCTTATTAGAAAATTGTTGAAATTGTCAACTTGAGACCTACCCAGGGCCATTGTAACTCCCTTAAGGATCAAAAGAGATGAACAAGACAAGGAGAGAAACCAACAGCATTCCCATCCTCCTGCAGACCTCATATTCCTCATATCAGAGCTGGTGACATCATCTTGGTCTCTTCACTCCCTCACAGTTCATCACCCGGAGTTTTGGCATGAACTTGTGGAGTCCACATTCCCCTCAGGTTGCCGCACGCATGTCCCTTCAGATTATTCACCTAGTTGCTGGGTGTGCTTCACTGTTTCACTGCCTGCCCCTCACCCACTGTGTCCTCAAATTCTTATTAAGCATGCAGACTTTGATTTCTATATTTTGGAATTGTCCAAACAAGACTATCCAGTTTCTCCACAGAAGCACAAAACTTCAGCTTCCCCGTAGTGGCCTGACTGCCATTCCCGTAAGTACGCAGCTTTCTAGAGGTCCCGGGCCACGTGCTGCCCAAACTCCATGAGTCCTTCCTCTCAGGGGTTAGGGACCACTGTGCTTGCTGCTCACACATGGCTACTCAACCCAGGAATTGAGGTCATTCCTAGCACTTCAGGCTAAGGGTACTCACTGAACAGGTAAGCCTGAGTCCAGAGGAACATGATCTCCAGGCCCTGAGGAGAAATCCATGTCTCCCAGGAAAACCTGCCCTTCCCTCCTCATATGGGAGACATCGCCTAATATAGAGCAGAGACACGGTGAGGGACCAATGCCCTGAGGAGACTATAAATTCACCAACCCAGGAGTCTACACTTACTCCCTCCCTCAACACACTCTCCCCCTCCCCCCCACTCAGACTTGGGGCTCAAGGAACAGCCTCATGGAGAACACTGACAACACCCCTTTGCATGACTAAGTTCTTCATAGGATAGTGGTGTTAAATTGGCATTCATATATAAAGAAACAGCAATTTTAAGTAAATATTTTCCATTTGTATGTCAGATGTGTTTTGATGTCTCTTTTTATTATTTACTTCTGTATTCAAAAATTTTGTACAAATATATGAAATTATACACTGGGTAAACTAAGAGCAATTAATCATAAGGCTGTAGCTGCACTTACTTTGCTTCTGTGGAAAATAGAAGAAATCAAATCTTAGGTGCTGGAATCAAATTGCCTGAGTTCACACTGCAGCTCTATCATTTGCTCCCTCTGTGATCCAGGCCGGCGATTTAACTTGCTCAAAACTGGTAGTCCTCATGTGTAAAGTGGAGACAGTAACAGCATCTCCAGCATAGAGTTGTTCTCTAAAGAAGTCAGTGCATGAAAAACATTTAGCACACCACCTGGCACATGTGAGTGCTTAGTAAATGTATACTACATTTCTAAAAGAAGGTAATGGAAAAGAATATTGCCATTAGAAAGAAAAAACTCTAAGGAAACAATCCAAATGTGTTTCAATGGGGGAATGGCTTAAAAAACTACTCTGACTCGGGGTGGGGGGCAAGGGCAATATATGTAACCTAAACATTTGTACCCTCATAATATGATGAAATAAAAAAGAAATTGGTATGTCCTTCCCATGGAATACTACTCAGCATTAGAAGGGAATAAACTCTTGGTACAACTTGGATGAATTTAAAGGGAATGATGCTGAGTAAAAAAGCCAATCATATAATACCTCATAATATATGATCTCACTATAATAATATAACATAATTGAAATGAAAAAATAATAAAGATGGAAACAGATTAGTGCTTGCCAGCCCTAATCTGGGAGGAGAGAAATAGTAAAGTGGCTTTGGCCGTAAAAACATAGCACAAGGATTCCTTCTGGTGCAAGTGTTCTTGACTGTAGTGTTCACACAAATCTACAAATAGTACACACCCATATACACACACACACACAAGTAAGTTCATATAAAACTGGTGAGATCTAAATGAATTCTGTGGACTGTATCAATGTCGATTTCCTGGTTGTGATATTGTACTACAGTTATGTAAAGTGTTTGCTATCTTTGGGTGAAACTCAGTGAAAAGTCCAGGAAATATTTCTATTACCTCCTACCACTGCATGTAAATCTACAATTATCTCAAAACAAAATGTAATAAAATAAACAACTACTAAGATGATTTTCTGGAGCTCCTAGAATTAAGTCACGCTGCCTTTACTTTTTTCTTATTTAAGATGAAGATCTGAAAAAAATCCCTAAGGAAAATTTTTTTTCCTACAAATATTTCCATTTGTAGAAATATATCTTAGAGTTGTTGAAAATCCTAAAACTAAAAGCCTAGAATTGATAAGTTACTTTGGCTGATTTTTTTTTTCATTCAAAAAGAAAAGAGTAAAATTAGGCATTCATCGACAATTTACTTGCAATCTAAACACTGAGTGTGGTGAGCTAATGCTGATTTTTCTGACTTCCTGCCACCAAATCCAAAAATAACTCATCCTAGGCATCAGACATCTACAAGCCAAAAGTCTGAAATTAATTGTGCCTGGGAACTTTTTACACGTATGTGTGCACACACACACCAACAAAGGAAAAGCAGCCAGAAGTTAGAAGGAAATGGGAGCAGGAAACAGATTTTGTTTGTAGATGTCTTTCCTGCCCTTCCCACCTGGCTTACTTACAATGCCAGAAGTTTCTTCTTAGGTCCTCATTTCCTCCAAGTTATTTACCAGGGTTTAAGACTGAGTCTTATAGGTCACCAGGGAAGGGATGCCGACTGCTGCTGTTTACCTGGGTAGCATCGGCCAGCCTGAATCAACGCGCCCATGATCCTGTGAGTATTCCAGAGGGCCTGGCATTTGCTTCAGTGTTGTTTGCTGGACAAATGCTATTCCCTTGCTGTTGTGATGTTCTGCATTAGTAAACTTACCCCGATGTGTTTACAAGTTTTCCACCTCATCTAAGACGCTGACAATAATTCCCTGTTTTTCCCTGCCTCCCAAAAGTCCTTCATTCAAACAGCCACAGACAGACTTATACTACGAAGTCCTCAAAGCCCCAACTGCCAGCATCTCCCTGACAAGAACATATTGTGTACATCACAGTCGAAAAACAGGAGAAACTGTGCAGTTGATCAAAAAAAAAAAACAAAAATCACTGTGCTATCAACTTGGAATTAATGAAATTCAAATTGTCTACCAGAACAGGGCTTTCCAAACTACTTGAGGGGAAGAACCAACTTCAGACTGATAAAACTGTAAGTTTCCATAAAAATAAATTATTAGGAAAAAAATGATGAAGACATAAAAAATATATAAGCCCAAAATTTTATTATTGAATTGACATAGGTGACTCTATCAAGTTCCTATGGAAATTTCTAAACACTGAACTCTCAATTTCTGCATTAATTTTAGTACAAGCCATTCATGAATCAGCAGGGGTCCACCTACCACCTTCTGAGTAGCACTGAACTGAAGGGCATTCTATGGTCTGGTCATCCTTCTTCACCTCCATAATCGTCTTCAATACTCACCTGTAGATGACCTCTTTATAGGTTCTTTTCTCTATTGCTGCGCTTAAAGAAAGACTTAGAAAAAGATTTCAAGTCTATGTGGTCCTCCTTACATGCATGTTGTCACACTTAAAAAAAAAATGGCAAAGCTGAATTTATTAATTCTAACACTTGACCTTTACTTGCTCGATGGTGAAAAGGACCCTACAAGGTAGGAATTGTCTCAGGAAAATCAAAGTGAATTAACTTGTAAGTAACAGGACCAGACGTTAAGTCCTGATATTATTTTTCTAAACCTGAATGTTCTCTACAATACTTTCGTCCGCTACTCTAATATTGTAAGAAGTTATTGCACCTGTGTAAATCCTTTTGGTATGTGGTTATCTGCATTTCCTAGTTTAAAGAGCTCAGTACATTTTTAGTACTCCCTTTCATTACTATTTAATTATTCATTTATGTATTTTTTTCTCCCTCCAAGAGAAAATACTCTCTTCGAAAGCAGGGACTCTGCCTATTGACGTTTTATATCTTCCACAGTATCTAGGACAGGACACAAATCAACATGCAGTAATTATAGAATAAAGAAACTAGCATTAGTTCTCTTATTGTTAGTTGAAACCTTATAAATGAAGAATATCATATTTTCAGAGAGAAATAATACTTCAAATGAAAGGAATATTTTAAACACAAAATAAAAATACGATTATATAATTTTAATTCTCTTTCATGATTGAAAAGGTCTTCTAATATCTTAGAAATCAGTTTTTATTACTTTGGCCAAATATATGTAACTGAGCAGTTACAGTTATTTGTTTTTTCTTTAAATTGGACCATTCAGCCAAGCATTTTGGTAGACCCTGGAGATGCCATTGAGTTTACCCTTTGGTCAATAAAGATCCTTAGTCAATAACAAGACCACCCCAGCTGTTGCTCTGACCTCAAGAGGCAACTGATGACCAAGTTGAATGGTTTTCCAATGTACACTGCCATCTTGGACTCACTTTACAGTTGACAGAATCCCTACAGCTGTTTTAAAAGCTTTTTATTTTTTATTTTGCCAAAGCCTCTTTAAACATTGCCTGTGAACACTGAAGCTTTTTTCAAACAAATTGGAGCTTTTTATATCTCTAAAGCAGCTGTGAGGACTTCACATTTTCACAAAGGGAATAAAAGATGGAGGCTGTAGAGAGTGGCTTATGGGAGTTTTTGTCCTTACAAATAAAATGTCTTAATAAGTTTATTCATGTAAACAAAATAATAGGGAATGATAAAAACCACAAAGAATAATTTACCATCTTCACCAGTATAATTATACCAGTGGATTCTGTCTACTCCTGTGGAGAAGAAAAAAAGAAAATAAATAATACTAATGCTCTAAAATCTCACATGTTAGAAAATGATACTTATGTTCCTAATTAAGGTTCTAGGCACAATTCTAATGGATCAGGGTGATATATATTATAATTCCAGAAAGTTTTTCTAGTATTCCAGGCCAACTTTAGAGTGTCAAATTGTAGTATACACAAAAGATAACAAATAAGGTTGTTGAAAATTACTATGTATCTATCACATCATTTTGGGGGAGAGTTCCAAAGTCTCTTGATTTTTTTAATTACTTGATTTTTTGAGATAGATATGTATTTTTAATTGACACATTGATTGTACATATTTATGGGGTACAGTATGATATTTTGATACTTGTATATGATGTGTAATGATCAAATCAGATAATTAGCATGTCTGCCACCTCAAAAATTTATCATTTCTTTGTGTTGGTGACATTTAAACTCCTCTCTTCTAGCCATTTGTGCAAAATACAATAAATTAGTGTTTACTATAGTCACCCCACAGTGGTATAGAACACCAGCACTTATTCCTCCTATCTAGCTGTAACTTTGAATCTCTTAACCAACTTCTTCCTATCCCAGCTCCCCACTATCCTTCCCAGCCTCTGGTAACCACTATTGTACTCTCTACTTCTATTAGATCAACTTTTTTAGATTCCATATATAAGTAAGAACATGCCTTATGTATCTTTCTGTGCCTGACCTATTTCACTTAACATGATGTCCTCCAGGCTCATACATGTTGTCATGAATGACATGATTTCATTCTTTTGTATGGCTGAAGAGTATTCCATTGTGTACATATACCACATTTTCTTTATTCATTCACCCACTGATGGACACTTAGGTTGGTTCCGTATCTTGGCTATGGTGAATAGTGCTGCAATAAACATGAGAGCGCAGTTCTCTTTCCAACATACTAATTTCCTTTCCTTATCACATCTTGATCAGTAATTGAATTGAACATATATTTCTAAGAAAAACATGCTATTTTTTCAAGCTATTTAATTGCACAATTTAAGTATTAAATCCCTACTCCCAGAAAACCTAGAAACAATTTCCAATATATTTACATGGTGATCTTAATTGTTTTTATTTTTTTAACTGTTTTTATTTAAGTGTGCATCTATATTGTAGAAGCAGCACCAGAGTAGTAAAAGGAAAAAGGAATAATCTTCATTTTCCTGACACAACTAACCTCGTAAAGCAATTAATAATTAACATGCTTTGGCAATAATTGACCACTAAATGTTATGTCCTTGATGGAGATGGAAAACTTTTCATGACATACATGTATGTTCCAAAAAAGTAAACATTTGAATTGATAACAAATGTTAGAAATTACTTATAAGGCATAACATATATGTTCCAAAAAAGTAAACATTTGAATTGATAACAAATGTAAGAAATTACTTATAAGGCCCAAATGATGTTCACTGACCATATAATGGCTAGATTTTTGTTTGTTTATCGCATCTAGACATACTCTAGCTCTTCTCAGAGACATATATAACATAATCTTGTTCTATTTTTTATTATATGGAAGCACATATCCTGTGGCTAACTGGAACCCAGTGGGTTTTCATGAGTATCTATCAAGTAAATGAATGAATGAATGAATAGATGGATGAATGACTGAATAAAAATACAAATATAACTATGCCTAACCAGGACTGACTAGAATGTTATATTAGCTTTTCTGCTTCTTGAGGTCTCTTACTATATCCAGCATGGTTATTTTCAGACTCCAGGCACTAAATAAGAATTTGTTTTTATTGAGAAAACATGGTCAACATTCTCTACCCCTCCAAAATAAACTGCTTGCATTTTAAAATTTTAAATTAGTAAAGTTTCACTGCATGCTTTATTTTTAATATCAAGAATGCCTGCTCAACTGGAAGGATTTTAAATTTCTTTCATAGGTTTTCATAAAGATCACCTCCGCTATGCAGTAAGTCCATTTTACACATTATAGTTTGGAATTCCATGTTTAACAAACTACAATCCCTTATACAGCAAGGTGTCTACAGTTACTGACGATAGTCTACATTCGTGAAAAATGCAAAGAGAGTGGTTAAGGGCTCTTACCACAAAAATAACTATGTGAGGTTATGCACTTGTTAATTAGCTAGATGTAACAATTTCACATTATATATATATATACATATATTTACTTCAAAACACCATGCCCCCAAAATAAATATATGCAATGTTATTTGTCAATTATTTTAAAAATTTAAAAATTAAGAAAAAAAAAAAACAGAACAAGCAAGTGTAAGTACAAGACAGGAGAATGAAAGCCTCCAAGACTCTAACAGAAAATGAAGATCCCTGACAGGCACTCACTTGGGCACAGAGGGTTGTGCCAAAGTCAAGGTCTCTGGTATCAGACTGCCTGGCTCTGAATCCCAGCCTCACCCTTTCTTGGCTGTGTTTTAAAAGGAAAATAGTCTTTTTGTGCCTCAGTTTTCTCATAGGTAAGACAGTAGCATCTATCCCATAAGCTTATGGGGAGAATTAAATGAGAACATGCACGTAAAATCCCTAGTATACAAAAGTGTTCAACAAACATTAGCTATTACTGTCATTAGAGAGAATCCATGCTCTTTTTCTGGGAAATGGACAGCATTTCAAAATGACCTGCATTTTTCCAGTACCACTTGCCCTAAAGTTGATTTGTGAATTAAATATTTTTCCTTTTCTAAATTTAATGTAGATTAAAGTTTTGTGTTTCATTCTTGTTCTAGCATTATTACAGGCATATTTGTGGAGGTTGAGGGTGACAGCATTATACCTAATGAAGATCCTTTCCTTGGAAAAAAGGAGGTATTTATTCTGGATGGCACAAAGCTGGCACTGATACCCTTTCTCTTGCCCTCTGTCCCCTCTTACCATCCTTCCCCCCACTTTTCAATACTCTCCCTCCCTTCTAGTTCTTCACATCCTCATGTGACTTCATTACAAAACAATGTGATTAAAGGCTAATTATCACTAACATATTAAGAATATGTCATACTTCTCATGATGTTTACATGTTTAAAGAGGCTTTTCTGTAATCGTTGCACTCACTATATTGAGCAAGTCTTAATAATGAAATTTCAGTCACTGTAGTATCAACTGTGTAATAGAGAGAGATAATCGTGGAGTATATGGAGGCAAACACACATTTTACAAAAGGCAAAAAAGCAAACCTGAAAACGATGGCCTGGTAAGTCTAATATCAACAGTAAAATAATAAAACAGGCCCGACGAGATGAAATTTATCAAAATCTGGAGGATGATGGAATCATGAGCAATACGCAGCATGGTTTTATAAAGAGCAAATCATACCCGACACAATCAATAGCTCTTTTCAGCAGAACGACAAAATTAGAGGATGAAGGGAATCAGGTAAACGTTGCCTATTTGCACTACCACAATGCATTTAAAATGGTCTCAGCAAATTTTAAATTCAACTGTAGATAAAACTGATTCAGCCCTGAATGCTTCCTTAAAAGGCCTGAAAAAATGTAAAATGTCATAGATAATGACAATGCAGGCCGTTGTGGGATGCTAGAGTTAATAAAGCTCATTCACTGCATTTCCTGATGAAAAGGGGAAAGTATATCAGAATTGTGTATAACGTGCTTAGTGAATAGCACATTTCATAGAACACAATTAGGTAGATTTTAAAATACAATGGATAATCTAAGAGAATCCTAGGTGAGATTTCTGTAACAACTATCTCTTGACTATAATAAAACAGACTGAGATAAGGGGAAAGCCCTCAGAGAGTCAAGAAATCTTTGGTTATGTTCTCTCTCCACCTTCTCCAACTGCCTTCTTCCATGACTCATTTAACTGTCTGGAATTCTTCCCCCAACCCTGACTTTAGGACTGAGCATGATATGGAAGGAATCTGAACATGTCCACTGAATACCTTGACTCTTTGACCAGAACTTCATGGGACAAATCTATAGAAACTTTCTTCAGCTTTGGCACCCCTGGTTCTTAGATACACACATTATCACAGCTTTGGTTCAGAGATGCTCTCTTGGCCCACAGTCTGTTGAGAGAGAGAGAGAGAGAAGTAAATAAATAATCACAGGGAAATGAAATAAGAGTAATAATACAAGTGTGTAGAAAATTCTAGAACAACTCAAATAAATAAGAGATTGCTATAGGGAACTGGGTAATTTTCAAAGAGGTGACATTTGGTCCAGGCCTTCTTGAAGATGAGGTAGAGAAGAGGTAGGGACTACAGAATCTGCCACAGGAAGGAACAGCAGACACGAAACTCTCCTCGTGGATATGATGAGAATAACTCCTGTTCCGTCCCACTAGAACGCTGCTTTGAAGAATAGAAGGAAAGGCGCACATGACAGAATTTTGTAAAACATTTTATAAATACGAGGGATTTTAATTACACTGTAAGTAGTTAAAAATTGCTTTAAAATAAAATTACCTAGTAGGCTGAAAATTAGGTGAGCTTAAACCCAACTGCCTAACTTCAGCATAAACCCACGGCTCTCCCCCTGTTTCTAACCACGAGGAGGGTGGGAAGATGCCACACGCAGAGCAGAGCCCGAGCTCTGTTATGCGTACACGTCCTCCCAAACAGAGCGTGACTCACATGTGTGGGATACAGAGCCTCCTACGGATCAGCATGGATTCACAGGCAGCAGCTGCCACTATCCTCCTCTGCAGTGTGTTCACTGTGAAGAGAGGGGTAGAGCGCTCCCATCATCCAAGCTTAAAAGCTTAGAATCACCTTGGACTCCTTCCCTCTGTGCTGTGATTTTATACTAATTTATCATGTTTCTTGTTCTCATCTTTTGATTCCCTTTCATGTTGGCAGCAGCAAACCTACCTCCTCACTTGGACGAATACAAGGCTCCTTACTTGGGGTCTTCCATCAGGCCATCCAGCCACTCTCCCTCCTCCAACCCTCCCTGCACACCAACTTGGCATGTAAAAATACTGCTTTCGTACTGTTGTGCTCTTACTCAAAATTCATCAATAACTCCCTATTACCAATATCAGTGATTCCCAAGTATAATTTGCATGAAAATTACTTCTGATAGTTGCTTAAAATGCAGATTCCAGGATGCTTTTTCCCATTCTGATTCAGTGGTGGGGCCTTGGAATTTTCATTTTTTAACAAACGAAAATTTGGTATGATTTTTATTACTAAGCATTTTGAGGACAATCCTATAATGTAAATCAGCTCTTCTTGGCGTCTATACCTGAACTTTAAATACCTGTTACCAAGCATCTTTTTAGGGTCACATAATCATTTCATTTAGATATGATTATCAAAACTAGGAATGCAGTCTATAATTTGTGTGTGCATGTAATGTATATCTACCTATTTATCTATATATTTAAACATATAGTACTTCGTAAATAACATACCCACTGAGATGTCTTTCTGGTCCTCAAGGGGCTGCTAACTGGTACAGGAATATCTGTTGAAATGATTCATAGTTAAAAGAAAAAGATGTTAATTTCTGTATATTCATGTTCAAAGGAAGCTTGATTCATGGCCCTAGAATCCCACAGTTTAAGTCTCCACAAAGTAACTTTTCCTTTCAGCAAGGGGGAGTTGTCTTCCTGAAGAGAGTTAAGTCATCAGATAATGACTATTTCTTTCACTTTTCCTCTACTGGGTGGGGTTGGTTGTGGTGGAACATTTAACTTATCCCTCCCCTACAGTGCCCAATCTATCACCCCCAACCTGGAGACTGGTACCTGTCTGAAAGTGGTGAAATGATCAAGCAGCAGAGATGCCTGGTGTGGCCAGGAAATGGGCAGGAGACAGATGATGAAACCGAGAGACATATTGCAGAGAAACAGCTTACATTCTCAGAACTTAGCCCTCAAGAATTCATGAGTTTGCCAGGTGCAGTGGCTCACACCTTTAACCTCAGTGACTCAGAGGCTGAGGTGGGAGGATCACCTGAGGTCAGGAGTTCAAGACCAACCTGGGCAACATTTCTAAAAAATAAAATAAAATAAATATTAGCCACGCACGGTGGTGTGAGCCTGTAGTCCTGGCTATTTGGGAGGCAGAGGTAGGAGGATTGCTTGAGGCAGGAGTTTGAGGCTGCAGTGATCTAGGACCCTGCCACTGCACTCTAGCCTGGGTGACAGAGCAAGACTCCATCTCTAAAAAAAAAAAAAAAAAGTCAAGAGTGTATTATAAAAGTATTCAAACAAATTTATACAGCTCATGGATGTCTACTTAAATAAAAAAAGAATTCATGAATTTGACATGAGTCAAATGAATGCCACAGTAGGTAAACCGGAGTTAGAAGAGCCTAGAAGTGAGAGGTTGTAGGATATACAATGTCAAAGCAAAATAAGCAAATGGCCATTAGCCTGGGGTTGTTCTTGTACTCAAAACCCTTATGCAAGCAAACTGAAACTTAACTTAGGGACATTTCTTGTAACTGATCAATTTTTTAATTGACAAATAAAAATTGTATGCATCATGCACACATGTTTTAAAATGTATATATTGGCCGGGCCCGGTGGCTCACGCCTGTAATCCTAGTACTCTGGGAGGCCGAGGTGGGCAGATCGTTTGAGCTCAGGAGTTCGAGACCAGCCTGAGCAAGAGCGAGACCCCATCTCTACTAAAAATAGAAAGAAATTATATGGACAGCTAAAAAATATATATAGAAAAAATTAGCCGGGCATGGTGGCGCATGCCTGTAGTCCCAGCTACTCGGGAGGCTGAGACAGGAGGATCGCTTGAGCTCAGGAGTTGAGGTTGCTGTGAGCTAGGCTGACGCCACGGCACTCACTCTAGCCTGGGCAACAGAGTGAGACTCTGTCTCAAAAAAAAAAAAATAAAAAAATAATAAAAAAAATAAAATGTATATATTTTGTAGAATGCCTCAGCTGAGCTAATTAACATATGTATTACCTCACATACATATAATTTTTTAAGCAATGAAAAAACAAAATCTACTCTCTTAGTGATTTTTAAAATACAATACATTGTTAACTATAGCCACCAGTGTTGTACAGATCTGTTGAACTTATTCTTCCTGTCTAACTGAAATTTTGTATCCTTTGACCAACATCTCTCTAGCCCCCAAACCCTAGCCCCTGGTAACCACCATTCTACTCTCTGCTACTATGAGTTAAATTTTTTTAGATTCCACCTTTAAGTGGGATAATGTGGTATTTGTCTTTCTGTGCCTGGCTTCTTTCACTTAACATAATGTCCCCCAGGTTCATTCATGTTGTTCCAGATGAAAGGATTTCCTCTTTTGTAAGGCTGAATAGTATTCTACTGTGTATATATAACATATTTTCTTTACCCAATCATCTGTTGATGGACACTTAGGTTGATTCCATATCTTGGCTATTATGAATAGTGCTACAATAAACATGAGAGTGCAGATATCTCTTTGACACACTGATTTTATTTCCTTTGTATGTTTACCCAAGTGGTAAGATTGCTGGATCACATGGTTATTCTATTTTTAGCTTTTCTATGAAGCCTCCATACTGTTTTCCATAATGACTGGACTAATTTACATTCTTGACTACAGTGTGAGAGGGCACCCTTTTCTCCACATCCTTGCCAACACTTGTTTGCTCATATAGTTTTGATAAGAGCCATTGAAATGAGCATAAGGTGATATCTCATTGTGGTTTTGATTTGCATTTCTCTGTTAATTAGTGATGTTTACTATTTTTTTCATATACCTATTGGCCATTTATACATCTTCTTTTGAGACATGTCTATTCAGGCTCTTTGCTCATTTTTTTAATTGGGTTATTTATTTTCTTGCTGTTAAGTTCATTATATATTTTGCATATTAACCCCTCATCAGATGTATGGTTTGCAACTATTTCTCCCATTCCAAAGGATGTCTCTTCACTCTGTTGATTGTTTTGTTTGCTATGTAGAAACTGATTAATTTTGAATCAAGCTTCAGCCAATCATAGACAGTCAACTAGTCCGTTGGTCATATAACTTGGGACCGCCTATGAGACCATGCCCATATAAGACAAACACGTAGCTGTAGCCAATCAAGTAGTTTCTTTACTTAGCTTTTCTGTTCAGCCTATAAAAGTTTACTGCTCAAGCTACTGGAGTCGAGCTCTTTGAGTATCTTCTGGTTTTGAGAACTTCCCATTTCATTGATCATTCTTTGCTCAGATAAAGTCTGTTAAATTTATCCATATGTGGAGACAATGAAAGGAGCAGACTATATCTCAGCAGAGTCACCAGGCCTGGGAACAGAACCAGTAGAAGGCGTGAAAGAATCGACAGATGAACTCCATGAAAGATCTAGCATTTGGAGGTGTGCAGTTCAGAAAGAACCAATTAGCCACATTTGGTTGGACAATTGTATGACAATCACAAGAATAAACTGTACCCTCCTGTAGCTACCAACAGTACCTGGGACTGAAAGAGGGCTGACACTCTCCCAGGCCATCCATTTTTTTTTAAATTTTAAATCAGCTTCTCCACAGCCATGTAAAAAGGGCATCAAATTAGAGAGTGTAATAATATCTAAAGTTGACTGATCCAAACCAGAAATCTTAAAGAGTTATGAGATGTGACTAACATTGGTCAGAAGCTATAGAAATACCATTGATTAACAACTTTAAGTCTGAAACATAAATATCTGTCTATAAATGTCTACTTTATAGAAAAGGAGCATAAGAATAAGACACAATTAAAGTAAAACAAATATAATTCAAAGTGCATGTTAATAATTCTTCCTATTTTTAAATCATTAAAATGTACCGTGATGTTAAAAAAAAAAAAAAAAAAAGAAATTGCATTGGAACCAAATGACTTGAATTCCAGTACCCACCAAAATACTTAAAAACCACAACAGTGATATAATCATTATGAGCAGTATTTCTATATCTGGAAATTAAAAATAGTAATTACACAGTACCCACCAAAAATGGGCCATTGAAACAAATAAAATATGCCATCTTATCATCCATAGCAACATAAAACTCACCAAATTCACTATTTAACTCTCAATTTTCAATAGAGATATTAAAATGAAAACTCCATAAAACACCATGTATTATTTCCTCATTATTCATTAAATGTTTTTGTCAAGTTAATCTATTTTACAATGTTTTAGGGTATTAATCTAACACCTAATTCTAAAATTTTGTACCTAAATAAGGAATTGGACTGTAGGTTTTCTAAATTTTCTTCAGTTCTAAGACTTTGCGATTCTCTCTTTTCCCTCATTCTTAGCACACTTTTTATTAGAAGTGTTAACAAGTGTGCATGCTGTCTAATTTCAGGTTTCTACCAGAACTAATGAGCAGTAAAATAATCAAATGAGAGCAGAAATCTAGAGAAGGGAGAAATCTTAAAGAGAAACAACTGACTGAAAAATCAGCTAAAGTAACCAAGACTTCCTATTCATCTTATTTAGTACAGTATTCTATAGATATATATCACAGACTGATTGGATAGCCAAAAACAGACAAAACCTTTGAAAATTAGTACAGTTGAAGCTAAAATGTTCACAGATAATGAAATAGAAAAGGATTGTCACTTCCTCATTCAGATATTATATGAAAGAATCACCAGTCTTAGATAAGATAGCTGAAGAACTTCATGTTACCTGGCATGAATTTGAACTGTCTGGAAAGAAATAGCTCTAGTTCCTGGGAATCAGTTTCTTGGCAACTTGGGGCTGTGGCATAAGGCATTTTCCACTTTTTATTTTTCAAGCAGGTCAGGCTGAAGCATTGCTGGAACAAATCATAACAACAGAGCCTCACCCAGCTTTTGCAATGTTCCCTTCCCAGCAGGTTAGAGCGTCCCTTGATTCAAGGGTAGGTATTCAGTTACAAGCACCAGCTATTGCAGGGAGTTTGACTTTATCCACAAATACTAAATTACCTATGTATGCAACACAAATATCATTGTTCAATAACTTGTAAAAGAAATATGGTAATTTAGAGATTGCTAAAGTAATCAGTCAGGAAGAGAGGGAGGCCAAAGAGAGAATTTCACATCAGAAACCTGTTCACTTCTCCCACTGAGGCTAAAGTAACTACGAATCATTTTAATTAATCTGCCATAAAATGTCACAGCTTAAATGAGTTCAAAGGATTTCAATTCAATCCATAGTGCATCACAAATACCACCATGAACTAAAGCCAATGCTGCAGCCTTAAATCTGAGAGACATGCAGATAAGAAGACAGGTGTATGCATAAAAGAATAAAGTATAGTAGAAACCAATTATAGTAAAGTAGTTTTTCTTCCATAAGAAAAATTTGTATTATAAAAAGAAAAATTACTACAACAAAAGGGACTGTGATTTTTTTCTAATGATTGCAGTATCTACATACTTTCTTGATGAAATGAATTTCACTCAGAGTGAATTATAAATAAATTGTCCAGCCTGCCATGGATATTATAGTTCTACTAAGAATCACACCACCTGCATAGAAAGATATATTCACCACCTCACATCCTAAACAATCAGATGTAATTAATGGGGCATTTATAATTAATATGATGTTTTCATATCTAAAGATTAAATATGCAGACAGAGACAAAGTCTAGGGTACATCTGGTTCCAAATAAGAGGTTGACAAAGGCTCTCTTGCTTGATTTGTTACTTAAATATTTGACAGGGTACAGAGATCTAATATGTAATTTTGCAGGTGAACATCATCACCCAGCTAATCCTACTGTGGATATCTTTATATTTCAGATCTGTAGTACTCTTTCTGCCCTCATCAGATTGTTGTTGGTGGCAGCTAAACACTTAAGCACAGCAAAAATGTATTATTAGCAAAAATCTGGCTTATTATTCAATTATCAATGGCTGGCTGAACTCTCAAAGTAGACTAAGTATGGCTTTGATAAGTATGCAGAAGTTCTCAAAATGTTCTAAAATAGTAATTTCACAAAATGAAGCTTTTCTGGATGTTTTTTGTATTTGTTAAGATATATCTTCCCTTTTCTCATTCAACATAACTAAGACTATATTGTGCCCAAATGAACTTCAGGCTGTTGATATCTCTGGAGTGCATAGATATACAAAATATGATGTTTAACATAAAAAAGAGGTGATGGTGGGGACGAAGACAGAGCCCAGATTTTTTTCCTTTTCATAGAAATAATGTTTTAGACCAGCAGTCCCTTTTTGGCACCAGGGATCAGTTTCATGGAAGGCGGGACGGGGGGTGGGGTCGGAGCTCAGGGGGTGATGCAAGAGATGGGGAGCTGCAAAGCTTTGCTTGCTCGCCTGGTGCTCAAGTCCTGCTGTGCGGGTCACCCCCTACCCCCTTTCCTAAGTTTCATGGAAGATGATTTTTCCACGGATGGGGGTGGGGGTGGGAGGGCAGCGGAGCTCTGCAACCCAGTCTCTAACAGGCCCCAAACCCGTACAGGTCCATGGCCCAGGGGTTGGGGACCTGGGGACCACAGTTTTAGACGATACATTTGTAGCCAGTGTTTGACTCAACGATATGGTTTATCAGTATTACTATGAACTCAACATTATTTCTATGACCTTGGAAAAGCTTTTTAATTTCTCAGGCTTTCATTCTTGATGACAGCGATAGTGATGTTTCATAATATTTTGCAATGATTAAATATTAATATAATGATTTAAACTTCACGGTCCGAAACTGCAATTACTTTTGCACCACCTTAATGTGCTGGAGAGCCTAGTACAGTTCCTGACACAAAGCAGATATTCATTATATTAGGATTTTCTTTCTGCTTTGAATAAACGTGTCCTACTTTCTTTCTTTGCCTCCTTCATCCCCTACTCCTTATTTCTGTTCCTCCTTTCTGACAATAAGCTTTATAGTTTTGCAGTGAGGCATAAAAATTAACAGACGTTCAGGCCTGTTCCATTTCTCCTACTATACCATAGTCATTCGTGCCTCATAGTCACATCATGTTGTATTGAATTTGTTCTTCATTTGTCTGCCTTTCCACTTGACTATAAACTCTCTAAGGGCAAGAACACATATTTTCATCTTTATAGCCTCAAATCCTAGTACCTTTAGAACAACAATAAAATCTAAGTACTGTTGAAAAAAATCAATATTGGGACTATAAAATGCAACAGAGAACATATAAAAATATAATTCTAGAAACCTTTATTGGCATAACTCTATGCAGATTATAAAATGCTTCCATGTGCATATTTCATTAGTTTAACATATATAATAATTTTGAGGTATATAGTAAAAGGCAAAAGAAGTCCAAAGACCTGTGCTCAAAACCCTGTCATTCCCAGTCACCTGACCGGAGGCTATTTTGTAAATTCTTTGAGTCCTGATCTCTTTGAACCTCAGTCTTTTCATCTTCAAACAAGATTAATATCTGTCCTGCCTCCCTGGCAGGGTTTTTGTGAGGACCAAATGAGGGAATGTATGTCAAAATGCATTGTGAACTGTAAAAACATACGTGTAGGAAGTGTCTGTAAATCCTCCTCAGAGAAGAGATAGGTTATAAATAACTAGTTGTTCAATGTCATCTTCACTCAACAATGAAACAACTGATGGCTAAAAGGCCCCATTTTGTACAGAGAAATCGGTCATTTGGGTTGATATGGTGGGGGTTGTTAGGGAAGGTTGTCCCATAAGAAGTCAGAATGCATCTAAGCCTTGATGTGTGCTAGAATCTGGATGGTAGAAGAAAGGACATGATGGGCAGGAACCTTTTGAACAAAGGCTTAAAGTGCAACACAGGCAGGTTATTTGGAGAGAGAGTAAAAAGATCATCCTTGTCGGAATAGAGCATCAGGATGTGAGAATAGGAGATGAACTTGGAGACCTAAGGGGTTCAGAGTGTAGAGGAATTTGAATGTCAGGGTAAGTTTTAACTTCTTCATGTAGATAATATATTTCATATAGTAAAAATAGTATTTCATGTAACCAGTAATCTATTATGATGCAAATAGAATTTTAGTGAAACAAACTCAGTTATGTCCATTAGACTGAAGATGAAAGACTATAGAGCAGAGATTGGTTAAAAGGCTATTTTTCATATGGAAATAATAGAAAGAAGGAAGGAAGGGAAACTACTGTGGACTATTCAAGAATGAAGACCAAAAAAAAAAAAAGTTCAAGAAGAAAGTGCTGATGGGAGGTGGGAGGAAGAGTGATGAATTCAACATTATGAGTAAGGAGCATGGGTGAGAATCAGTTCAGATATGTAATACACAGCTCGAGTATGGCACTGGGACACAAGGGTAAGTCATGTTTAATTGGCAGATGCACGGTGGTGAGTCAGTGAGTCTCAGGGATGAATAGTTCTCAGGAGGAGGCCCGTAATATTCAGCCTTTATTGGATATAAGTAAACATGGGTATAGTATTATAGAAGAGGAACCTTCTCAGCCTCCATAATTGTGTGAGTCAATTTTTCATAATAAATCTCTATTGCTTATTGTTTCCATTTCTCCAGAGAAGCCTTACTAACAAAGAGAGCAAAATACACATAAGAGCAGCATGGAACCAGTACCGAATATGCAGTGAGCAAGACACGTGAACATTCAGCTAAGTGGATAGTATGCAAATAAGCAATAATTCATTCTGTCAACAAAAGTGAATATTTCTGAATTGAAATTAACTCTAAGGTTTGAAATGTCTTGTACGCATAACATAAATTTGACAGAAAGTCAGAAATTCTGTCATTTTTGTAGCATGTAGCCCATCATGGAAAAATATCACAAGTAGTGAGAAAAAAAATCATTCAATTTTGGGGCAAATAAAGATAATTTGAGATATTTAGTAACTCTCTCCACTTTTAAAATAATAGAATATAGGGAAACAAATATTTGAAATTATAATTGATAGAATGTTTAATTTTCATAGAACTTAACAGTTTACAAAACAAATAAATGCTATGTATTTGTGTCAATGATTATATACTAACACGTACATAAAACTTTTTCACAAACCGCAAAGCACAGATGCAAATGTATAGAGTGTGATAGCTATTTATAGTCACTTTATTGAACAATTTTAACTTGTTCAGCTATATACTTGAGACAATTTTATTTTTCTCCAAACTCTGTCAAATCTTTTCTGTTCCTTACGGATATCTTAGACAGATTCCATAGATTCAGAGTCACTTTCATACATAAAAATACAACCCAGAGTAGATTAAAACTCCAATCTCATATTTTTCTTTTTCCCCAAAACCAACCAAGGGCTTTAAGTCAGGAATGAGAATGATCTACTCATTATGCCTCCAACTATGCTTTTTGCTTTTAGCTTCTCCATAGTTGAAGACACAGAAGAAGGATGGAAGGGAAAGGGGCAAGAGTCAGCTGACTGTCACTGTTCTCCAGCTGACACTAACTGGGCCCTGATGCCCTCAGCATAGAGGTGGATGCTGCTAATTCTCCCCTTAGTACCTACTTACAGTTTACTTCCCTGAATTATGTAAGGAAGCTATAGCATCGAGTTTTCTAACCATGGCTCAACTTCTACCAGTGATTCACATCACAGGCATTCACTGGTGGTTGAGGGGGAAGGAACAGCTAGCCTGGTAGCCAGCAAGCCCTCTTGGTTAGGATAACAGCTCAAATAGGCACAGAGGAAATCAACAAGTCCACTGCACAGGAAAATTCCTATGATAGAACACATGAGAATCATCCATTCTCATGGACATCCTCAGACTCTATGGATGACTCTGTTGGATCATTCCCCCTTGCTTGGTTTAGGCAGTGTTATGGTTGAATGTGCCCCAAAATTTATGTGTTGAAATTTAATCACCAGTAGGATGTCATTAAGAGGTGGAGATTTTAAGAGGTGATTAAATCAGAAGAGTGAAGTCTTCCTGGGTAGGATTAGGTCCCTTATGAAAGGTCTTGAGGAAGTGGGTTCATTCCCTTCTGTACCTTTTACCAGGTGAGGACACAGTGTTTGTTCCTTCTGAAGACGCAGCAACAAGGTGTCATCTTGAAAGCAGAGAGCAGCCCTCACCAGACACCAAACCTCCCTTGATCTTGGACTTTCCAGCCTCCAGAACTGTGAAAATAAATTTCTGTTGCTTATAAATTGCCCAGTCTGGGGTATTTTGTTATAGCAGCACAGACTAAGACATGCAGCTTGTTAGTTAGCTGTTGGTTCATAAGAAACTACACAAATATGTGATGCTCTTAAAACAAGAAACATTTATTATTTCTCATAAGTCTAGATCCAGCTAAAGAGTTCTGCTGATCTGGGTGAAGCTCATTTCATCTCATCTGGGGTCCCCATGCACCTGCAGTCAGTGGGCAGGTAAGTTGGGGCTAGCTGCTCTACCATGGTCCCAACTGGAAGACACAGCCCTCCTCCATGTGTCACTCATCTGGCAGACGTACCTGGATTTGTTCTCTTGACAAGGACAAGATACCAAGAGGGACAGAGGAAATATGCAAGGTATCTTAAGGTATAAGGGTGGAACACCATCACTTCTGCTATATGATTTGGTCAAGAAAAGTCACAAGGTCATCCCAGATTCAAAAAATAGTGAAAGAAACTCCACTTATTGATGGCAGAAGCTATAAGATTACATTGTAAAGAGAAAGGAAAAAGGAAAGGACAGAAAGTTAGGGTAATTTCGGCAATCACATTAACAGAGAGAGCCTTTGGCATCAATTTTTCATACCTATCCCATATGCAAAATACACCATCTCCCAAGACCTTTAAAGGTCCCACCCAGTCACGGCATGATGATCGTGATCTACATCAGGTCTTATGTTGTTCCTCATGACCCAGAGACTTTTGGCCTAAAAAAGATAAGCCTTCCAGAACCCAAATACGATAATAAATCTAGGAAAGAATCACAACCCCCTTCATTCAAAAATAGCACTCACATTCAAAAATGTGGAGAATGAGCGGTACAGAATAGTCACTGCTCAACATCATTTCTGAAACCCTACTGAGCAAATGTTGCCAGAACCGCCAATTCAGGGTTGGGTAATATTCCTTTATTACATCCTTGTTCTCCTGTCTAGGAGTGATTTCTCTTGTCTAATGTTCTCCTCAGATCTTGCTACCACCCTCTTGCTTTTTCGGTCTGGAATATCCTTTTTCCATCACTTCTTACATATGAAGAGAGGGCTGGTGTTTGCAGCTGGAGTAGCTTTCTCGACCCAATTCCTGTCCATATTAAATTGAGGGTCTAGAGTTACTTTTGAAATTTGAACAGTGTCAGTTCCTTTTAGCTCAATTTAGCTGCTCTTTTGGCAATACAATCCAATTAAAACCTTTGTGGCCTTTATCTGAATGATTATTTTCCACTTCATATTCCAAAACTCACACCCAAAATTGTTTTTCAGTCTCACTTTCTAGATGTAATCACTGTTAATTTGGGATCAGATTTCTGTGAGACCACACCTATATAAATTTCCTAGGAAGTCCTTTTTATCCAGCTGAGAAGGTCTAATAAGTATGGCCTTATTTCTTTTATTAAAAAAAATTCTCCTTTTTTTAAGACTTAATTCTTAACCAAGAAAAATTTATTAATAATTCATAAGTCTTAACAAAGGGTCTCATAGCCTTACTCTAATTTAATCTCTGTATCCATGCTTCATTTTACTTTGAGAATCTGTTACTGGCAAAAAAGACTGGAGATGAGAAATAGTTTTATTTTCCAACCAAGAAAATCCCTCTATATTCCCTCTAAATTCTGTGTGCAAATTACTCGACAATTCTTTCTTTAGCTCATCACTTTCTTTAGGTTACCCTATTACATGCAGCTAAGAGCAACTAAACAACACTTTCAACATTTGCCTAGAGATCAAGTTGATCTAGTCCAAAAGTTCATTAAGAACAGTTTCTGTCTTCCAAATTACCACAGGCCACATTTTAACGCATGTTTTGGTACTGCAAACAAAGATCATGATTGTTTCCACCCCCCACTACCATCTTACTGCAAAATCACTGCAATCTATTTTGGGATTTTGTTATGGCAACATTTTGCTTATGAGTACTAATTTCTGTATCATTTAGATATTGTTGCATAACAAAGCACCCCAAAACTTAGTGATTTACATCTTTGCAATTGTGAATTGTGCTGCTATAAACATTTGAGTGCAGATGTCTTTTTTATAGCATGCCTTTTTTCTTTTGGGTAGATGACCAGTAATGGGATTGCTGGATCAAATGATAAATCTACTTATATCTCTTTAAGGTATTTCCATAAGTGACCATCAATACATGAGTGGATTAATAAAATGTGGTATATGTATACCATGGAGTACTATTCAGCTATAAGAAACAATGGTGATCTAGCACCTCTTGTATTTTCCTGGATAGAGCTGGAACCCATTCTACTAAGTGAAGTATCCCAGGAATGGAAATATAAGCACCACATGGACTCACACCATCAAATTGGTTTCTCTGATCAACACCTAAGTGCACATTTAGGAATAACATTTATCAAGCATCAGACAGATGGGAGGGGGGAGGAGGGGATGGGTGTATACATACATAATGAGTGCGATGTGCACCGTCTGGAGGATGGACATGCTTGAAGCTCTGACTCAGGGGGAAGAGTGGGGACAAGGGCAATATATGTAACCTAAACATTGGTACCCCCATAATAAGCTGAAATAAAGAAAAAAAAACTTAGTGATTTAAAACAACCAACATTTATTACTTCCAGAAGTTAAGAGTGGCTGGGCATTTCAGCCCATCTAGTTGAGGCTCAGCTGAACTCATCTGGAATCACTCAAGCATCTGCAGTCAGCTGGTGAGTCAGCTGGAAAATGACTGGTCTATGATGGCTCCAGCTGGGACAACTCCGGTCTCCCCTACTCCACATGCCCTTAATATTCATTGACGGCTAGCTTGAGCGTGTTCTCACGGTGGCGGCTGGATTATAGAAAGAGAGGGAAATATGCACGGCTTCTTGAGGCCTAGATTCAGAACTCAATTCTGCTATATTCTATGCCCAAAGCAAGTCAGAGAGCCAATCCGTATATGAAATATGAAGGATTCCACCTGTCATTAGAAGAATCTGAAAAGTCACAATGTAAATGATTTGGTTACGATGGACAGGGCAGTGGCATTATTTTGCAATCTTTCTGCCAGATATAAAGCAACCCAGGACAGAAAGAACAGAAAAGTCACAGCACTGCCCACCAGGCTAAAGACAGAGCACTCAGACAATTCTCCCCTCCCACTCCCATTCCCTTCCCCAGTCCTCTGCTTGTGTGGTAAGAACGTGGGAGTTTATGAGGCATTATTTTGGCAATGAATGGGAACAGCAATACAGATTCAAAGTTTGTAGAAAGTGGCCTCAATTTTGGTGTTTTGTTTTAAACAATGTATTTTATTAGTATTTCTTGGACTACAACTGTGGGATATAGTTGCCAATTCTGAGGCAAAAGAAATATTCCCACTCCACATCCTATTATTGTATCATTTAATCTGACTAGGTAGACGGAGCTCTCATTTATCTTTACTTACCAGACAGACCTTGAAAGGGTTAAGCAGAGGAACACCAGGGCACACGGTTGGGAAATGGTAGAGTTCACAATGGACTCATTTTCTGATTCCAAGTCCGTGGCTCCATAATTTCTATACTCCAAGGATTTAAGATTGACAGTCAGATTGGGAAAAGGAACTAGCAAACTTTTCTGAAAGCTGCATTTGTATAGTATTTAGTGTAAGATTGAAAAAATCTCAATTGTTCACCTAAAAGAAATGGACAGAGAGCTGATGGAAATGATGAAGAGCGCTAACTACCACCTCCTCCCACCAAGGCAATACTCAGTTGTACCTTTGCTCCAAAGCTAGTGCTTTTTTCCCTTTGTAGCTTTGCCTCTTATAGTGGGTAGTATTGTGTCTCTCAAAATGATATGTTCAAGTCCTAATCCACAGTACCTGAGAATGTGACCTTATTTGGAAATAGGGTCTTTGCAGATATAGTCAAGTTACAATATGATATGCTGTATAAGGGTGGGCATTAATCCAGTAACTAGTGTCCTTATAAGAAGAAGGAAATTTGGACCCAGATATATTAATGGAGACACACAGAGAAGAACAGCAAGTGACAATGGAAGCAGAGAGGGGAGTGATACATTTCCAAGCCTAGCTAGGAACTCCAAGGATTGCCAGCAACTACTAGAAGCCAGGAGGAGGCAAAAAAGGATCATCCTCTGGAAACTTCAGAGAGAACATGGCCCTGCTAACACTTTGATTTCAGACTTCCAGCCTTCAGAACTGTGACAGAATAAATATCCATTGTTTGAAGCCACCTAGTTTGTGGGAATGCGTTATAGCCACCTTAGGATACACCTTTTAACTTCTTCCTAACTTTTCCTATAGAAGAGAAGAACCGTTTACCTCACCCTCTTAGGGTTTCAGCTAGGAGTTATTAAATTGACATAAGATAGATTAACAAAAGAAAAGCATATAAGGTTTACATGACAAGGGAGCCCTCACAGGGAGATGAAAACCCAAAGAAGTGACAAAATCCAAATCCTTTCATATTAGGTTGAACAAGGAGAGATAATTGTGGAAAAGTAACTGAATTAGGTGGGAGGCTAGAGGAAGAAAAGAACTATTTTAATAATATCTCTTTGACTTACCTGGCAGGGGAGATACCGTGATCACAAAGGTGGTTTTCCCAGGGCAAGTCTTATCCATTGCACTCCAGATGTGCTGACCCCTGCGATTTCCCCAAACATGGGAAACTCGATGGCATAATTTGTAGGACTGCATTTGTGCTCTCCTTGATATTAAAAAAAAAAAAAAATCTATTTGTACAGAATTCTCTCAGTTGTAACTCCCCATTGAATATTTGTTTTCTCTTGGTATAGGGTGGGCATCTTTCACATGGGAGTTTTAATCTCCTGTTCTCAGGAAGAAAAAGAGGGACTAGAATGCCTTGACTGCATCTGCTATTTTTCAAATGTCTTTAACTCAAAATAATCCTTGTACCAAAGTGGTAAATTTTGAGGGGTATATTCTGCTACCCTTCATTACAAACTTCTTGACAATAAATATCTCAGCTCATGCCTTTGTATAATCTAATGAGGAGAAAAAGGATTGCAGACGAGTCAGCATTTCACATTTCCTAAAATGAAGAAGAGGAGAGTCAGAGGGAACAAAGAGCGCTGGCTTTAGAATATTATTTTTTCTCTCCAGTTCTCATAAGGTCAGCCCCCCTACCTAAAACAGCCACTTGAAGCTAATCTCAAAGCCTCCGGTACAATTTTATTTGACCTTTAGTTATAGAGCGCCTCTACCAGGCAACTGACTTTGTTCCATCCCTTGGGCTGTTGCAGAAGGCAGGTTTCACAGTTTCCCTTTCATTGTTCTGCTTGGAACTCTAAAACCTGTTCATCCTAAAAGAAACCAACCTGCAAGTACCAAGCGAGGCAATAACTAAACATACTTCGTACATTTTTGAGAAAAAATATGCAGGGAAGAAAAATGAAGAGAATAAAATAGTCCGTTTATCTGAAAACCATGTTTTTTTATGCTAAGCACTATGTTTATAGAGCCAATATATCATGTCCACCAAGAAGTGGAAGTGAAGCATGTTTCTTCCACACATTATTTGACACGGAAAGTGAGTATTTTATTGGCATTGGGTAATTTAAACTCACATAGTGGTGTCTGGAGTGTATTAGCAGCATACCATGCAAAGACTAGATTGTTCAGCAATTTGTGCTATCAGAGAGAAGCAGCCCAAAACAATTCAGGAGAGAGGCAAGGGCAAAATGTGTGGATAAGTTGCTTTATATCAGACAAATATAGCTGCCATTAAGACGATATTGATTAACATCTGATAAAACCTAAAAATTCTGCCACCCAGTTTGTTAAATGCTACTTTATATGACAGAGTTGCAGACAATGACATGCAAAGACTGGTCCACCATATATGCAGCACTGATACCTCCTCAGATAATCTGCTGGATTCATTCTTCCTATTTTCCCCTATCTTTCCTGTAACAAACAGCATGTGAAGGGACATACACACACACACGTACACACACACTCACACATGTTTATTGCTATAAAACACAGAGTGCATTGGGTTTAAAAGTGTTGGCCTCACCTGGACTTGAATCCCAGCTTTACCATTTACTGCTGTGCAAACTGTATCTGTAAAATAGAGATTATACAGTTCATATCTCATACGTACTCTTGTGATAAGCAGTAAAGAGGATAATACATGCAAAATGCAGCCCCGGGCACAGAATAAGTGGTGAATAAATATCAGATGTCATCATCATCATCATCACTATTATTATATACATGCTTATGCTTGGTTATCAACGTACATCCATATGACTGAAGGCATCTTTAGGTTTGTAAATAAATTTAGGGGTCTGTGGGCTTAGCAAAGGTTTAGAATTTGGGGAAATTATATTAGTTTTTATTTTTAAAATATTGTGACATAAAACACAGAAAAATGTCTCACAGACCAATTGGTCAGCTATTTGATAGAGAATGTCTGCTCAGTATTGACAGATCTTGTCAGCTTGTCAACCTAGATAAAACAGCATGCCTCATCTACCCATTTATGGACAATCTGAGTCACTCTGTGAAGGATAGGATAACATGATTAAAGGCAAGAAGCAACTAAAGCAAAAGGTACTGAGGGAGGATAACAAGTATAATAGTTCAATTTGTCTGGCTCAACAGATTGCAACATAAAGCACATCAGACCTGAGACAAACCCCAGCTTCTACTTCCCAGCATGTAAGAGGAACATTGAACTTCCCTGAGCCTCAATGTTGGGTTAGTTGGTTTTCATTTCAACTGTAAACCAAAGGTTTGTGTGATACTAAATGAGTAACTGCAAATGAAAACACTTTCTGAGATTGTTCAAAACTAGAGAATAATAACAGAATTTATTATTAAACTCTGTCAGAGATGTTATTAATATGAGATTTAAAAAAATAATACAACTAGAAATGGCAGTCCGGAGAAGTTGGACTTTCCAGTCTAGCTTATGGAAAGTCAGTGAGGAAATTTTAAGTGAGGTGATCGAAGTGGTGTTTTAATGGCTTGATCTTGCAGCTATGTATGACTTTGTCTGCACTGGGTCATGTTTTTCTCCTTGCAAGTCAGATGAGATAACGCAAAGAGATGATCTGCCGAATATGTTCTTACTCCTTAGAATTTACTATAGAAAATATACATTAAACAACAACTGTGATATTTATGAACAGGATTTTCTGGCTATCAGCCTTCTGGTGACACAAATGAAGGCACTTACAAGAAGATAGTCTTAAAAACTTATCAGAAATGGATATGGTTTCATGTAATAATGCTTGGCTATATTTTTAAAGAGAAATTACACCTTTTCTGTCGATATAAGAGCACTGCATTTCCCTTCAACCATAACTTCTACCTGTGTAGTAGATCCTATTATTGCTTGAAATATTTGCTGCCTTTCCCTGTGGGTTGATTGTACCTCTCCTCTCCATTGCTATTAAGCTTGTCTCTGTGATTTTCTTTGACCAATAAAATGTGAACAGTAGTGACATGTGTCATTTCCAAATAGAAGCCATAAAAGCTTTCACATAGTTCCACCATCTTCTCTTTTCTGGCTTCTGTGGAAAAATGAAATAGCAAAAGTTTCTATCCTACTAGAAAAGGACTATATAGAAGCCATAATAACAAGTAAACACCACAACTCTTTAAACCTATTTAATCAATCAATTATAGTTCTATAACCACGGCAATAATAATCACCAGAACTGCTCAAGAACATCAGCCAATCGGTGACAGCCTCTCACTTTAAAAAGTTATCCAGTAAAGAATAAGAGAAGAAAGTTTCTCTGAATGTCAATGAGTCAACAAAAGTCTCACCCTAGTGACCATGCTTCTGCAGCTGATGTGAACACACTGCCATCCTGAAAGTCAGCCAGTCCCCAAACTCTACCCTTCCCAAAAGCCCTGCGTATTAGTTCCCTGCTTTGCTTAAAGACATAGCTTTCCCTCACTTAAACAAACAATAAATTCACCTTAAGGTTTTTGTTTCAAATATTGAGTGGTGATCTTGTCTTTTGATACATGAAATAAAAAATGACCAGATAGTGGCTATTCTGTCTGAATGCCCAGTGAAGAAAATGTGGCATACAGCCATGTTTGATCCATAGTGAACATGTACCATGAGTGAGAAATCACTATTGTTTGTATAAACCACTGAGATTTTTCAGGTAGTTTGGTAACACAGAATAACTTACAACACACTGCATTATACAGACTGTAAGTCTAAGTTATGACTATAGAAAATTATACAAAGAAAATAGGCAGTTTTAGCTTACCTCCCACTCCTCTTAAAAGTTGAATTTTCCTCTTGTGGGATCAGACTTTTCTTCTCTCATCCAATGTAACCATTAAGTTTCCATATTTCAGCACAGTATTTATTTTAAAAGTTTCATTTTATTATTTCATTAGAAAATTTTTTTTTCTGTAAAATGTATGATTTGCAAAGATTTCTCCTGTGCAAAAAAACCTAACCAAAACAATAATGACAATATGGGTAAAAAAATAAAAAGTAATGTAAAAATGTGGCTACAAAAAAAAAATAATATACTACAAAATACATTATCCTGCCATAAATTTTCAATTCTGACCCAATTTCCCCCATAGGACTCTATATCTAGCTTTAAAATGAAAACAAGGAAGTTAAACTTATCTTTAAAACATGTAAAATTTACTAGAAAGTATCTATTATAAAGGCAAATAGCATGCCTGTAGTCATATCTCATTTGATATATGATTATTTTCAAATTTTATTATGTGGTTGGATCTCATGGAATTCATTTTGAAGGACAGTTTAATCATAAGAATTCAGTTATCATGGAAACATACTGATTCATTTAACAAATGTATATTGAGAACATATTGTATGTAAACTACAGGATTCAATGCCTTCAGTGTTCCAAAATAATTAAGACATAAACTTGCCTTCAAGTCTAAAAATAAAAACAGAAAATTTAGTGTATAACCATAATAAAACGTGAGCATCAGAGAGATATACATAAAATGATATGCAAGATCTGAGGAATAAGAAATCACAATTGAAGAAAATCAGAAGAAGATGGCAGAACAGGTACATTTAACCTGGGCCTTGAAAGACAGGTGGGAAGTAGGCACGTGGGCGTGGCTCTAGTCCATAAGCAAAGCAGATCATTCATTTCCTCAGTGTTGCCCTGATGTAGCAAGGCAGAGCTGTTCTCTCAGTAACGTCACTTGCCAATTTCCTGCTGTGTATCATCAATACCTTCGGAGATTTGACAGGAGGTGAGGAGGGGGGTTATGTTTTAGGATCTGCTCTCCAATTTCATTCACTCACTTAGGCAGCTTAAATAAACCCAAGTACTTCTTCTAACAAATTTTAGTGAAGTAGAGATTTCAAAGTGTACAGGTCATTGGAAATTAACTCAGGGTCTCTACATCTTTCTGAATTGTTGGCCTATGAAGGCCCAGCAATACCAGTACCTTGAGTCAGAATCTTTCTCAAAGTAGACTACCTTTCTGTATTTTATTTCTTCTATATGGGTCAGAGCTTTAATCCAAAGCACTGAACCCCAGCCAGGGATTAATAGTGGTGAAAATTGTTAGTTAACTAGATTTGACGGAGCAGCCAACTGATAAGGCATGATTACAGGCCTCATAATTCACTGGGAAAAATTCATTAGTCAACATTTCCACCGACACTCCCTTCCTAGCAATAGTCAATGCACAGTTCTTCAGCCCTTTACGACGATTACTTTTCTCACTTGAGAAATTTCAGGATGAAAGGATTAAAAAAAAAAAAAAAAAAAGGCAAATCCTTCCCTCCGTGTCTCACCTACAAAAGTGGGCAGTATCATGATTAAAGGAAATTTCCTAAAGTCATGATGAAATTTATAGCAGAACAAAAGCCACCTGGACCTACTATTTATTTTGCAAAGCAAAGTAAGATCTTTAAAAAAAAAAAAACTTCATATTCAATTTTATTAAGTAATATTAAAAAGCAATAGAGCTTTCAGAACACACAGGAATATAGTGCCCATATCATTTATATGCAGTTGTGCATAAATCATTTCTTTTTTTTATATGAATAGAATCAGAACTTCATGGCACTTGCAGAAAATATCCACTTAACTCTCAAGAATAACCCTACGAAAGAATGCTTATCAAATTCACTGAGCTCCCCAACCCCTGAATGCAGACAGGTAGCGGTTGGGTGGTGGCCTGTTGGGGACAGGCAGCAGAGCTCCGCCGCCCCGCCTCCCCCCACTTCTTCCACTCCTCTTGACAAAAAAAAATTGTCTTCCATGAAACTTGAGAGGAGGAAGTGGAGCACAGCAGGAGGTGAGCAGCAGGTGAGGGAGCAGGGAGTGAAGCTTCATCTGTAATCTGTATTTACAGCTACTCCCCAAGGCTCGCATCACCTCCTGAGCTCCGCCTCCCGCCTCCCTCCTCCCTGCCCACCCCACCCCATCCGCGGAAAAATTGTCTCCCATGAAACCGGTCCCTGGTGCCAAAAAGGTTAGGGACAGCTGCCCTAGAGTGAAAATCGGCCTAAATATGAAAACTTTGCCATTATACAAACATTCTTCAACTCTTTGACTTAATGGAGTTAATTACATTGCCACCATTCTCACTTAAAATAAGTGGAAGAATGGTCATGTCCTTGGAAAAACGGTAAATTAACTGTCAGAGTCCATGAATGTGAATGGAACTAAAGTCTCAATATTTAAAAAACAGGCCAGAGTGGTGGCTCATGCCTGTAATCTTAGCACTCTGGGAGGCTGAGGAGGCAGGAGGGTCACTTGAGGCCAGGAGTTCAAGACCAGCCTAAGCAAAATGGAGACTGTCTACTAAAAATAGAAAAATTAGCCCGGCCTAAGTGGCTAGTGCCTGTAGTCCCAGCTACTTTGGAGGCTGAGACAAGAAGATCGCCTGAGCTCAGGAGTTTGAGGTTAGTTGCAGTGAGCTGTGATGTGGCCACAGCATTATACGGGGTGACAGAGCGAGACTCTGCCTCAAAAACAAACAAAACCCCCTTTTTGAAAGTTCCCTGGCTAAAAATCTCAATGTAATCAATGTAATCAGCAATGACGTTCTGAAAACAAAAGCCCTCTCTCAGCTTCCCATATCACTTTGGCCCCAGACTCAGACACATTAGACCTACCAGTGCGCTAGTTGACAGGAGAAGGTCACTTTCTGTTCCTCGGTTTCCTCACCTGAAAATGGGAATCAAATATTCATCTTAGAATTGTTCAAGCATCAAATTTAAGAATATAAGTAGAAACACTCTGTAAACATAAAATATTAGGCCACTATCACCACACTTTTTTGTAAAGTCGCTACAACCTTGAGTTCTTATATAGGCAGGATATCAGTTGATCCCACAGTTACGTCACTTCTAGACCACCTTGGCATTGACTTTCTTTCCACCGCTAGATAGGCCCCTACCCTCTCTTTTTCTCAGTTTTCCTGCCTGTAAAACCGAGCTGATCTCTACTAGTCACAAATATTTGTGAAAAAGCATAAATGTTTCAAAAGTTCTCCAAGAGACTTAGAGCAAAAAGCAGCCTGCAAATTCAAAGTGCTAGTTAGATTTTCATGACACTAAAGTATTACTGCATCTCTCTGGAATTCGTAGGGCTTTTCTATCCTTAGGACACAAACAGAATAAATTGGATGAGTGTTACTGGGTCCTTGAGAGCAGTTCCAAACAGCCATCTATGCACATAGACTGGGGTCAAAGCCGGAGACAGAGTCTCAGGATTCCATTATGAAACTGTTGGATGAAGCTGTTTTTCCTGCATACATAATGAGTAAATTATCTCAGGCTTCCCAACTGTTTTCAAACTAGACACTTAAACTTGGGGGTAAGTAATTACTGAAAAAATGACAATCTTCACTGACGGAAAAAAGTTCCAAATATTCCCTTCTTCAGTTGGGTACATATAACTGTGTGAGAAGAGGAACTAATCTATGTTTCAATTAGTTCCCAGTGATTCCAGCAAGCTTCGATGGATTCATCAAATTCTGGCTTTTGGGGGGAAGGATTTACTTAAAATCAAATTGATCTGTTGTTCTCATATTATCACTGGTAAATCTATATTTACTCTGCTTTAGGGCTCCTGAAGAGTAATAAATTGTCACCACTCCTGCAGTCTGCCTGAGTCTCAAGTCACACTTGAAATGAGTTTAATATTTAGTGCCCCTTTCAAAAGTACTGTTGCTTGCAGACACTCAGTCGTAAACTTTCCAACAACAACAAAAAACGCGACAGTAGAGGCAAGATTGCATGAAGGCAGAGTCAGACCGTAAATTTTCTTCTTGACTTTTGGGGACGAGGAAGATGGTTTCACCAAACAAAAGCAAAATTCAAATGAAAAGAGGGTGAGATGCAAGTGGGGGGTGTGTGTGTGTATGTATGTGTGTGTGTGTGCGTGTGTGTGTGATGGCAACAATAAAGAGGGGGGAATCTAATTGCTTTCCATCCATGAATCATTCCCATTTAGTGGGGAAATTCTTCCTAAGCTCTGCCTTGCCTTTCCTCTGATGGACACTGACGGCAGCCTCCCCTGTTCAGAATCCACTCTGCAGGTGTTGCTTAGAAAAGCATGCACATCACTCAGTCTGTTTATCATCTCCAGGGATTGTTGTTCTTTGTCCCTCCTGGGACAAAGGCTCTGATAAAACTTCAAGGCTCTGGTGCTTAAATAGAGATTCCTGAATTTTAAAAGCATCACCGCTGCTCTTCCTGCCAAGAGAGCAGGGCTGCTAATTTGACACATCGAATGAGCCTTTTGGACTGCAAGGGGTTAACCCAGCCTGCCAGCCAAGCCAGGGGAAAGAAGCTGACTCCCAGATGCCACTGCCAGCAAAATTAATCTTGGAGCTTAGCATCTGGATGCTTCACCTGCCAGGAGGGGCCCCAGTAGGTCTTTTTCATTGCTGGGCCAGATTAAAAGAGAATGATGAGTAGAAGTGGTTCCTCGCCATCAGTGACAAGAAGGAAAAACGCAAAAAAAAAAAAAGAAAAAAAGTCCTCGCCTCCAACTGCCTCCAGGTATTAATGCCCTGGAAACTGTGGACAGGGCACCGTATGCCATGTCCAGACAGCACCTGACCAGTCTGGCTGCAGGAGAAAGGTTCACAGAACACCACAAGCCACAGGCACGCCAAGCAAGTCCAGGCTACCTTTAGGGTGCCACCTGTCAAGGTTTCACCTGAGCAGACAGGATTTTTAAATGTGTTCTTTGGTTTCAGGCTGCTGGCATCATTTATCAGGACACCCTTTTATTCCCCCTGTTCATTTGTTTTGAACTTAACAGAAAATCAAACTTTCCCAAATCCATGTGCCTCCTTGATCTTTTAGTCTTAAGAAATTCTTTAAGCTCCAGGCTTCCTTGTCTTCACAAGTGTTTGTTTTATTTCAGAAAATAATAAAAAACAAAATCTAGTATTTTTAACATGTTATTTTAACCATTAGAAATACAATTACATTGTTGAGGAATTGCCCAGAGCCGGAAACCAGTGCATTCCACCTATCTAGAAGAATCTGATCAGGGAGCAAAGGGCTGGGAAAGCAGGAGGGAAAGCCGGTAGGACAGCCCTGATTTGCTGGGCAAGAACCTCAAAGAAATAATGAGGTCCCAGGAGAGGTGGAGCTCTGATGTAGGGAATTGAATCCTTTTCCAAAGCTTTCATAAGATGTGTTTTTCTTTCTACTGCCAGATAAAGGTCTTCGTAGGGTAGAGGGAAAGAAAGAAGGAAGGGAGTGGAAGTATTTGATAAAAAAAAAAAAAAAAAATGGAGGGGAATGGTTCAACGCTTTGCTTAGGTTTCAGGTAAGGTTTCCTTCAAAAGTACCATGAGCAATTTAAACAGTAACAGTGTCTGGGAATTAAAGAATAAACCAGGACAGAGACAAGCATTTCAAGGGCAGTTATCAGAAATAATATTGTTTCTATTTAGCAGACACAGCTAAAAGTGGGTTGCAAATTGTAACGCTTATAAATTTCATCTCTGAATATGAAGCCATATCTTATGAGTCTGTGAGCTAATATTTTTGCAGATGGAATATCTAAAATCTAATGTAAATTTTTTGAATTTGTATGAGTGTGTATGGCTGGGGGAGTCCTCTGGAAAAGAATAGCTGGCAAGCCAAACCTCAAGTTTTGGATTCACGGTCTCACAGCGAGATAAAGTAATTATTTCTGAATGTGAACATCAAAATCTGTCTTAAGGTTGGTTGAGTCTAAGCACGGTTAGTTGCCTCTTTTACAAAAGCGAATATTTTTTAAAAATTCACCTCTTCTATAAAGGAAATGACACCATTCTCAACTTCCCTCCTGCTCATTACTGTGTGCGATTATGTTATGGTTTGAGGAAGTATCTATCCCAGTTTGCCTAAGACAGTCCCCGCTGGTTCTTGTTATCCAGGTGAAATTAGTAAAGCACTCCTTTTTATTCTCATTAAGTGTCCTGGTTTGGAGGATAAATGATATGATTTTCTTCCTGAGAGAGGACTGCAATGTTCTGATGTACACAGGGTAAGGCCATAGGGTCAGGAGACGAGGGGCTGCTAGAACCCCAGTCCTAAGGTGAAGCACAGACCCCAGCACGGGGCCCACTAGGAAGTGGAGGGAGTCAGTGTGCCATCGCTCACCGTTGCGTTTAATAAAGACTCAACACTCAGAGTGCCCTCAGCTACATTAGGCAGAATTAAATGTCCAGTGCCCACCTGGGGGCCTGAAGGGGGAATTGGAGAAAAACACCCCAAAGAGAAGGCCGTGACAGTAACAGAGACCAGTGAGAGATCACCAAGGGGGAAGGGAACTGGAGTTAGATGGCGAATTCCTTTAGCCCTTCCAAGATGAACACATTCCCTTAGCTGCTGACCTTAGATTGGAACATCTGGAATTGGTTTTAACTAAAGAAATCCGTGTCTTTTGCTCCAACATGAGCAGAATAAAAAAAATGAAATCAGTAAATTTTGTCATACCCCTACCAAAAGGAGTCCACATGCTCAAGGCAAAAAGAACATTTGGGGATTCTATAAAAGATACACCCCCTTCCCTTATATTCAACAATGTCTACATTTCCTAAAAATGCAACAAAGGAAAGAAGAGTAGAAAGTGTGTAATAAAAGAAACTTGCCATTTCATAATGAAATAAAATAAGCATATGCTAATTTAAATAATAAAGGTTATAGTAAATTATAAAAAATAATCAATAATAATTTTAGGGCATTTATATTGTTCAAAAGAAATACATACTGTTGTTAAAACCTTAATTTTAATGTTTCTTTCTGGATGTTATAGGACTTATCTGAAAAGCAAGGAGAAAGAAAGTCTATTTCCAGGCATTTAAAAGCAGGCTGACAAGCCCTAAATGCACTCACTTAATCAACAAATATTTATATTTACCATGCACAGTGCACTACTCTTTAAATAAATAGTGACCAAACATATAGTATCAGGGATGCTTAAACCTCATAGGAAATATAAAACATACATGTACCCAAAACCAACTAGCATTAAAATGTCATGATGTATAAATCTTGCTCATACCCTTTACTTCATTTGATCTTCTGGAAAGCATATTTTACAGGTGAACAAACCAAATTCAGAGAGGTTAAGTGAGTTATTCAAGATCGGACAGCTAAGAAATTAGCAGAGTTGGAGTTCAAACCCATAGTTTCTAATCAAGGTTCTTTGGCAATAGTTTATTTCTTACAGGATGGTTTGCATAGAGCAAAGTACCTGATATACAGTTACAATCTGGCAGGAGGAAAAAGGACAAGTGAAATAAGGATTCTAGTTACAGGACAAGTTAATTTAGACAAAGTTCTTGAGTTTCTCTTTCCTCCTCTGTGAAATAGATTACATAGTTACGGTACTTCATGACTTATCTCTTTCATACATAGTATTTCAAAATGAAGTACTCTTGAAAACTCAAAAAGAGATGCAAAGTTTTATTTCAATTAGAAGCTAGAAATAATCAATGACTCCAAATCCAATTGTATCTAACAAGGCATTTTAGGAAAAATGCTAGGTTGGGAGCAGGAAGTATGTAGGAGATGTCTGCACCAGTATGGCCACACCAGTTGGTGAATTATTGACATACTTCTGAGCTTCTTGATTAATTGCTACTTGCTCTAGTCCTTGAGATTCCCAGCCTCTTCCCTGGAATCTTCCAGAGCTTCCCAGGAGTCAAAAATTAAAAGATTAATGCTGGCAGGTTCCTGCTTCAGTGCTAAGGCCACTATCAGCCTTACTAGTACTTGACTTCTGTCTCTGCCTCGTTGGGGATATTTCTGACCAGTAAAGAGAAGACTCCATCTACAGTTTTCAGCTTGGTTTCTAATGCAGCCAGAGTCAGGTTGCCAACATCCACCTGCCTTCCTGTGATCAATGCCCATTAAATATAATGCTACTCTTTTTAGCCACTTTGTCTTACTCCATTTTTGTATTGCTGAATACCTGAGGCTGGATAATTTATTTTTTAAGGGCACTGTTTATTTGGCTCACACGTCTGTAGGCTGTACAAGAAGCATGGTGCTAGTATCTGCTTACAGTCAGGGCCTCAGGCTTCTACCACTCACAGCAGAGGATGAAAGGGAGCTGGTGTGTACAGAGATCACGTGGCAAGAAGAGAAATGAAAGAGAGTGGAGAGGTGTCAAACTCTTTTTAACAGCCAACTCTAGTGGGAACTAATAGAGCAAGAACTCACTCATTACCGCAAGGATGGCACCAAGCCATTCACGAGGGATCTGCCCCCATGACCCAGAAACCTCTCATTAGGCCACATATCCAACACTGGGGATCAAATTTTAACAGGAGGTTTAGGGGAACAAACATCCAAACTATAGCACACTGCAAGATAGTATTGTAATTCCAGGAAATGTAAAAAATGTGCTAGGATGGGAAAGCTATCAAAATATCATGCTTGATCTCCAGAGAATTAATGCAACTGTATAGAAGGTCTAATCCTGGGGGATCTGTTGATCACTTATTCACTGTTTTTGGCAAAGGAAGAACTAAAGACAACTTCAATTACCCAGAAATTTACTTCCAAAATTCACAGCAATATAATGCAGTTAGACCAGGAAATACAGCCCTCCAAAGTCAGCTGAACCACATTATATTAATACAAAGGACATCTAAATACCAGGAATTTCAGAGACTCACCACAACATTTGCCTCCAGTTTAAAAATCTGAGAATGCTCCAAGATCTGTTGAATGGACACTGAAGGTAACCCACGGGAAACCACTAACACTGTTTGCAGGCAAATATCATCGTAGAACATAACTCTCTTCATCCAGGGACAAGAAAACAAGACCAAACAAAAATAAGCATGGCATTTATGCAAAATGGTTTGTACTTTTAAAAGAAAGAGAGAATCTAAGTACTAAAGATGCAAAAAAAAAAAAAAAAAAACACCACACACATACTTTTGAAAAAGATCTACTACAGGAAATGGTAAAATAGATTCTTTTTTACAAGAAATGGATTTTTATTCCCAGTGTAATTTTACAAAAAAAAAAAAACATGGACTCCATGAAATAATATAATGTTAGCATTTAGATGAAAGGGAATGGACTGAATCAGGCAAATATAAAAAAGGAACTAGATTTTCTAAGAGAGGAAATTCTGTAATGACATAAAATTGCAGTAAAATTAAATAATTCATTTAATATATCTTTATGAAGGGCTAGGCAATCTTAGGATAAAAAGATGAGCAAGAAATTAGGAACAATATTATAGAAAATTAAATAGACAACAGACTTGAGAAGTACTTCAAGAGCGCAGAAGAACAAGAAGAGAAAAATTGTATGATTAAAAAGGATTAAAATAGAAGACAGAAAATAAAGATGTAAGAAATGGATGATTGATTTCCTGGAGGAAAAAAAGAAAAGAACAAATAAGACAATAAATAATGAATAACATAAATGATGAAAGCTTTCCTAATAGAGTAAAACCATCTTATGTTTTCCCAGCAGATTTAAACATTCCTAATTTTTCCCTAAGCTATATAAGGAAAACTAGGAAACTTCTCAAGAAAGATCTAATGTCTTAGATCAAAAGAGCTTACCTTTTTTTCTCATCATATTCTGGTGAAGTTGTGAATTTCAAGGAAAAAAAGAACAAATCATGCATCCCTGAGGCAGGGGGAAGGACACACAGAAGCTACCTCTCTCAGAAAAAAACTTCTGAAGCTGGCCCTGGGCTTCTCTAAAGCATTAAAGGCCATTTTAAAAGGTTTTTTTAAAAAAAGAGAAAAAAACCTTAAAGATGTTTTGAAAAAGGAAAACGCTACCACTAAACTCTGTGCTCAGCCAAATTATCATTCAAATAATAAGATGAGAAAAAATTATTCTTAATAATGCAATGATTCAAAAAGGATATATCTCAGAGTTCATCCTGAAAATGTTAAACCATTCAAAAGATCAATAAAAAGTGAACCAAGAAAAGGCAAACCTGTGGCATAAAAGGCACTGGACTCATGTAAATGTGTTAATAATTGTAAAACAAAAAACAAAATATGAAAAGGGTTTGAAAGAGTCATTACTTATTGTGACTAATTAGTAATTTAATAATATCCATTCATTCTGAAAATCTGTACCATAAGAAAAAAATCTATGAAACAGAAGAAGGGGTAATTAAAAGTGGGTACTTGGTAGAGCAGGAGAATGGCAACAGTTTCTGGTTTACCCATGACATTGATAATCAGCAAAATATACTTTCAAATATGTCATTTTTTATATTTTTAATTTCAGAGGTAAACTATATAATACCATTTTCCAGGATTTTTTTCTTCCAAATCATTAGGGGAAAAAAACAAATTAACATTTCATATGACCAAAAGAGCAAATGAAAATAATAAAAAAAGAAGCAAAATATACAAACAACAAAATACAGAAATCTCCATACAAAATTAAAGAATAAATTGAAATAACAGTTATGATAACAAACACCTCTGCTGAAAGATAACTCTTAGATTTGGCTACAAAATATCAATAAAATCTAACAATAATAGGCCTTGCTAAAACGAAATGACAAAGAAAAATTAAAAGTAAATATTTCAACAAAGATACATCAGTCAAACCCCAAAACAAAGAAAGAGCCTAAGCATATTACTGACAGAAAAGTAATGGGCAACAAAAATTAAAATATGAATAATTTTTATTATCTATATAAATATGCTAAATGTATAGACAGATACAATCTGTAATGATGATACTGGGATCATAAACAACTATAGTATATAATGTATAAAATATATAAAGCAAAAATAAAATGAGAAATAAGTAGAAACATAATAGGAGATAGAGATTTAATGCAAAATATATAGGCTTTGATAAGTAATTAAGATTAAAAACGATATGAAAAATATAAGTAGTTAAGACTTAGTTAATATATTTATATGGAACTATATGCAGAAAATAGAAAAATGCTTTTTTTAAATGCCTATGGAAGTTTTGCAAAATAGTTTTCATATGAGGCCACAAAAACATAAGTAAATTTTCTTAAAACTCCAGAAATTCCATGAATTACATTCTTTGAAACTAACACTAAAAAAAAAAAAAAAAAAACCAAACCTACATGTAAATATCAAAATGTTAACAAAAATTTTAAATGTTGGAAAAAAGTATTAGTCTCATAAATAGCTATGTTAAAAAATAGAAATGATAATTCTAGAAAATTTTTAAAGTAACAATGATAAAATTGCATACCAAATATCTGGGAAGTGGCCAAAGCTTCTCGGAAGACTATTCTTCTTAAACTTAAAAGCTTTTGTTATGAAAAGAATGAAGAAAGGAAGAAAGGAAGGAGAAAAATATTGACTAAATCATTAGTGCCATAAATTAGAAAAGGAAGCAGGAAAAGTAGAAGAAAGAAACTCTTTTTTAAATGTAGACGTTAACAATTTAAAGTAAATATTAAAAAGTAGCATTTATGAATCTCAGAAGCAGATCTTTGAAAATAAATCAGTCAAAACAATAATTCTCCATGGAAGAATAATTTAAAATAAAATCCTAATATACAAATTTATAACTAGAAAGGGGATATCAAAGTCCAGAAATAATTAAAAATAATATCATTTACTAGCTTATGCTAAAGCTTCCAAACTGTTAATGAAATATACATTTTTTCCTAGGAAATCTAATTCACAAATTTGACCAGAAGGAGTAGAAATCATGGAAGGAATTTAAAAGCTAATCAGCCAATCACTCTGCAAAAATGTGCCAAATTAAAACAAGGTATTGTGCTATGTCAATCCCTCTGGAACATAAAAATACATGATGAGCTTTTCGGTTTATTTTACAATTTTTTACATAACCTTACTACTGACTATAAAAATAAGCAAAGTAGGAATTCAGGCCAATTTCAAATACATATAATTTACTTGAAAATTATAAGCAAAATCTTATATATTACAGCATTATATTTTACAAATTGTTCACCATGATTGCAAGATTTAGTTTTGTAACATGAAAAGCATACTTTATATTAAGAAATCTTGGCCGGGCGCGGTGGCTCACGCCTGTAATCCTAGCACTCTGGGAGGCCGAGGCGGGTGGATCGCTCAAGGTCAGGAGTTCGAGACCAGCCTGAGCGAGACCCCGTCTCTACTAAAAAATAGAAAGACATTATATGGACAACTAAAAATCTATATAAAAAAATTAGCCGGGCATAGTGGCGCATGCCTGTAGTCCCAGCTACTTGGGAGGCTGAGGCAGTAGGATCGCTTAAGCCGAGGAGTCTGAGGTTGCTGTGAGCTAAGCTGATGCCACGGCACTCACTCTAGCCTGGGCAACAAAGTGAGACTCTGTCTCAACAAAAAAAAAAAAAAAAAAAAAAAAGAAATCTTAAGATATCAAATGCATAATTAAAAAGAAAAAATAGTTACCTCAATAGATACTAAAAGGAATTTCCTAAAATTCTTCATATATCCTAACATAGTAACAAAGACTAAAACAAAAAAAAAAAAAAAGAAGAAGAAAATGTCCCAGACACAGGAAATCTCCAAAAGATCATAGTAAGAATTTCCGAGGTCTCTAATGTAAATTTGCTCTACTGTGTCACTATATATGGGCTGCATTGTGAAGTGAGACCCAACTGACAACTGCAAAACCATTCTATGCCCTCCGTCTGCTGAGGTTACTTGACTCAAACTAGAATCCTCATTAATATCCATATGAAAATAGGTCTTTATGAAAGCTTATTGTGCTAACACTGTTGTTGCCCAGATCCCAGATGTTTGGAGTGCTATCTGCAGACAGCTTTCAAGGATATCTCAATTGCAGAAAGCTACTTCACCCAGGGTCACACGTTTTCAGAGGTGGCCCATATCCAATTCAAGACTACTCTGAAGGGCCACTCTTGCTCTGGAGTTCCCTTAGGAATCAGCTGAGTCAACTACTGGGACTGTGTTGCAGCTCAGCCTCTCCCTCTGCCCCATCCTGCTTTTTTCCCTTTTATTTCATAAGTGTCCATCCCAAGGGTGCTCCTTAACAAACATCCTGCAAGCTAAATTCCATCTCAGAGTCTGCCTCCTAGGGAAAACAACCCAGGGAAAAAAAAAAACAAAAAACATCAGGTCATTAAATACGAAATGTCCGATTTCAAATCAAAAATGTAGTTTATTATATCTCAAACTAGAAGTAGTACAATTAATCAAAGTATGCGCCTAAGCTATCCACACAGTTTTGGCATCTTAACGGTAATTTGTTTATGCCAGCAGTGAAGAAGCCTGGAGAGTGAGTGGAGAAGAAACCGTGAAAGGCGTTTTCCACAGCTTGTTGAGAATTGAATATTTTTCCTTGCAAGAAGTGGTCCAAAGCCTGGAGGAAGTGGTAATCAGTTGGTGCAAGTTCTGGTGAATACACTGGATGACAGAGAGTTTCTAAGTCCAGCCTCTGTAGTTTGAGCAGTGTTGTTTGTGCGACATGTGATTGAGTGTTGTCTTGCAAGAGGATTGTCCTGTCTCTCTTGACCAATCTCAATTGCTGAATCATAAGCATCCTCATCATTTTGTTCAATTGGTTGCGGTAGACATCCACTGTCATCGACTGAACAGCTTTCATGAAGCTATATTGGATAATACCAGTGCTGGACCACCAAACAGACATCATTAGTTTTTTGGATGAATACTTGGTTTTGGACTGTGTTTTGGCACTTTGTCTTTATCCAAAATGTGTGCCAAACACTTGCAATTGTCAAAAAGAATCCATTTTTCATCACATGTAACAAGATGGTGTAGAAACTGTTCACCTTTTTGTCGTGACAGCAAAGAAAGGCAGGCTTCTCTTCTGACACTTAATTCATGCAGTACCTATCTATCCAGTTTCTTTACCTGGTCGATTTGTTTCAAATGATCCAATATTGTTGGAATAGTAACATCAAACCTTGCTGCTAATTCATGCATAGGTTGAGATGGATTCACTTCCACTATAGCTTTCAGCTCATCATATCCCACCTGGGCCTCAGGTCGCCCATGTGGCCCATTTTCAAGATTAAAATCAGCAGAACGGAACTTCTCAAACCATAAACGTACTGTGCCATTCACTGGCCACATCCTTCCCAAACACTTTATTGGCATTTTCAGCTGTCTGTGCAGCATTGATTCAACAATGGAACTCATATTCAAAAATAACACAAATTTTTGACTTACCCATGGTTTCCCAAAAATTGGTCTAAAAAAAATTTGAAAGATAATCACAAGCCAGACGGTATGTTTGAAAGAATGAGGATGTACCTTCACAATAAAAATAAAAAGTGTCAAAGTGAAATGTTAGAGATATCAACTGTCAGACTTAGTACTTAAGAAAATCAGAGGAGTGAGGGAAGATGGCGGAGTGGCGGTGACTGCTTGGATCTGCGCTCCGGCGACGAACCGTGGATCCGGACCTGCCACAACGCTAGAGGACCGCTCCCACACAGGAACAGCGGTGTGAATCCACGGAGAATCAGCGTGGGACAAACAGAGCAAGTGAGGTCTGAGGTGAACAGAAATTAAGATCGCGGAACTCTGCGGAAGGCGCGGAACAGACAGTAGCCAGCGGAGCGCAGGCGGCTGCGCCCGCCCTCAGGTGGGCCGGGGGCAGTCTTTAAGAAAAGCGGCTTGCGCTCCTCACTGACCTCCACCCCCAATTGCTTGGAGACCCCCTCGCAAGCCAGAGCAGAATCTCCGAGCGAGACGTAGGGCATTGCAGACAGGAGGCTTTTTCGGGAGAATAGCTTGGAACCTGGGAAGTCTCGGCTGAGACAGTCCTTAGCGAGAAGGGACGGACCTGTGCCAGGGGGGAGGGGCACGATCAATCCCCGATCAGCGAATTGCGCTGTACCTCTGCGCTACTTTTGTCGGTGGTTCTTCAGCCGGTGGCCCCCGGCGGCTTTGCCCGCCAAACCCCCCGGCAGCGGCGGTCCCTGGTCTCTGCCTGCCGGGGAGCCGGTCCCCCTCCGACCCCGGAGCGCTGCGGGCGCCATCTTGAAAGCAAAGTCGGAACCGCTCGGGAGCCATAAGGTGCCCAGCAGCTCTCTCTCTCCGGCGCCCCCCGCTGGTCTCTGGGCCCGCGCCATCTCCGCCGGTGGCACTCGGCGTGAAGGGGCGGAGCTGCGCTAAGACTTAAAATAAACACTGAGTTGCCGCTCCGGAACCAACGGAGCGGGCGTGAAGGGGCGGAGCTGCGCTAAGACTTAAAATAAACACTGAGTTGCCGCTCCGGAACCAACGGAGCCGGCGTGAAGGGGCGGAGCTGCGCTAAGACTTAAAATAAACACTGAGTTGCCGCTCCAGAACCAACGGAGCGGGCGTGAAGGGGTGGAGCTGCGCTAAGACTTAAAATAAACACTGAGTTGCCGCTCCGGAACCAACGGAGCGGGCGTGAAGGGGCGGAGCTGCGCTAAGACTTAAAATAAACACTGAGTTGCCGCTCTGGAACCAACGGAGCCGGCGTGAAGGGGCGGAGCTGCGCTAAGACGTAAAATAAACACTGAGTTGCCGCTCCGGAACCAATGGAGCGGGCGTGAAGGGGCGGAGCTGCGCTAAGGCGCAAAAACACGATCATTGAGCCGCTGAACTGTATACTTCAGAATTGTGTATCCCTTCGGTTAGCGATGCGCTGTGGTGCTGTGTAGCTCTGTTTTTGTTCTTTTGTGTTTGTGTTTTCGCTGTTTCTGGGTTAGGTCTCTTTGTGTTATTTGTTAGTTTAGTTTTTGTTTTTGTCTTTGTTTTTTTTTTATTTTTTTTTTTATTTTTTTTATTTTTTATTTTTTTATTTTTATTTATTTTTTTTTTTTCTTTTTTTCCTCTTCTCTTCTCCTTTTCTTTTCTCTTTCCTTTTCTTCTCCTTCTGTTCTTTCTTTTCACTTCTTTTTTTTTTTTTTTCTTTTCTTTTCTTTTCTTTTTTCTTTTTCCTTATTTCTTCTCTCTTTTTGCCTTCTAACTGGGAACCCACGCTGAGCTTGGGAACGGGCCAGGCCCCTGGCTCTGGTACATACCGGAACCTGAGTAGTCACTCCCAACGCCGGCGATCTACGGGCGCGCAATAGCCACCTTGGGGCCCACAGCCAAGTCACTGCGGAGCAATAGGGTGCCAAGAGGCTCCCTGGACGGCCCCCTCCCCAGGTCCACAGACCTTATATAGGGTCCCCACCCACGTCTAAACATTGACTACTTCTCCAGAAGCGAGAGTGTGGAGCCTGGTCCCTGGGGACATTGGGCCAAGGCAGACTTTTGCCTGTGGGAGTTGCGGCAAATGGGGCGCTGAGCGAGCGAGGGCACCATCCACTCCCCACAACTAGTATTTTTCCTGCAGATAGAGACAGAAACCACCCCTATAGAGGAAGAACCAAAGGGAAACAAACAAACAAAGAGAATTTTGGCCCACTACTAGTGTGGACCCTGCCTGCCCTCTGAAAGACTACAACACAGTGTCCTAACTCACCAAAGCAGTCTTGGATCACTCCAATCCTCTAGGATTGGACCCATCAGAAGCAGTCCCCCAACTGAAATAGAAAAATTTCTAAACAATTCACAACAGTCTTCCCCTCTTGCCAAAGGAAGCAATATACCTAGACTACTCCACAGCCTAAGAATAGAGCACAGAGAGTGCTGTTAACCAGACTAAATCTATAAGTAAAGATCCAACGATTAATCTAGATGGGAAGGGCCCAGCGAAAAAACACAGGAAGCACAAAGAATCAAACAGAAAGCTCACCCCCAAAGGGAAATACCGGCTCTCAACCATTTGACACAAACCAGACTCAAAACACCAACATGTCACAGGAAGAATTCCAATTATGGATCATAAACAAGCTAAATAATATACAAGAATCAATGGACAGACAACACAAGGAAAATGCAAAAAAAATTCAGGATTTGGAGGAAAAATTCACTAAAGAAATTGAAATATTGAAGAAAAACCAAACTGAACTCCTAGAAATGAAGAATTCACTCAGAGAGCTACAAAACACTGTGGAAAGTCTCAAAAGCAGGGTAGATCAAACAGAGGAAAGAATTTCAGAAATTGAAGATAACTCCTTTCAACTAAATAAGTCAGTCACAGAGATAGATCAAAAAAGTAAGAGAAATGATCTGAGTCTTCAAGAAATGTGGGATTATGTGAAGAAACCTAACTTGAGAGTTATTGGCATCCCTGAGGGTGAAGAAGACAATAAGCAAGGGTTGGACAAGCTATTTGAAGACATAATCGAGGAAAATTTTCCAGGCCTTGCCAATACTCTAGACATACAGATTCAAGAAGCTCAAAGGACCCCTGGGAGATTCATAGCAAATAGGAAAACACCACGCCACGTAGTCATCAGGCTGACCAAAATATCCACTAAAGAGTCCCTTCTCCGAGCTGTAAGGAGAAAGAAACAGGTAACTTACAAAGGAAAACCCATCAGAATTATGCCAGATTTCTCAGCTGAAACCTTACAAGCAAGAAGAGCTTGGGGCCCCATTTTCACGCTTCTGAAACAGAATAATGCCCAGCCTAGAATCTTGTACCCAGCTAAGCTAAGTTTTCTATACGAAGGAGAAATCAAGACATTCTCAGATAAACAAAGGTTGAGGGAATTCACCAAGACAAGACCAGCCCTGCAAGAAGTACTCAAAAGAGAGTTACACACGGACCAGCACAAGAAAGATCCACGAATGTAAAACTACTCAAGAGCTAAAGATCAAATTCCAGATACCACAATGGCTCAGGAGAGAAAACATTGCAATGAAGTTCTACCCAACAAGCTGAACAAAAAACCGTCTCACTTATCAGTTTTCTCAATAAATGTGAATGGCTTGAATTCCCCGCTCAAGAGACATAGACTGTCCCAATGGATAAAAAAGCACAAGCCAAGTATCTGCTGTCTCCAAGAAACCCACCTAACGAGCAAAGATGCATTTAGACTGAAAGTAAAAGGATGGAAATCGGTATTTCAAGCAAACGGTAACGAAAAGAAAGCTGGTGTGGCAATCTTAATTTCCAATAACTTAGCTTTCAAACCAACAAAAATAATAAAAGACAAAAATGGCTACTACATACTGGTCAAGGGCACAATTCAACAAGAAGCCATGACTATACTCAATATATATGCACCCAACCTAGGTGCACCTAGATTCATAAAGCAAACCCTACTAGATCTGAACCAGATGATAGATAATAATACTGTAATAGCTGGAGACTTTAACACCCCACTGACAGTACAGGACAGATCCTCTAAACAGAAAATAAACAAAGACATAATGGACCTAAATAGAATGCTAGAACAAATGGGCATGGCTGACATCTATAGGACATTCTACCCAAAGTCCACAGAATATACATTCTTCTCATCAGCTCACAGGACATTCTCTAAGATTGACCATGTCCTAGGACATAAATCATGTCTTCAAAAATTCAAAAAAATAGAAATTATACCATGCATCTTCTCAGATCACAGCGGAATAAAAGTAACAATGATCACAAACAGAAACCCTCACTCTTACTCAAAGTCATGGAAGCTAAATAACCTTCTCCTGAATAATTATTCTATAAAAGAAGAAATCAAGATGGAAATCAAAAATTTCTTTGAATTAAATGACAATGGAGATACAACTTATCAAAATCTATGGGATGCAGCTAAAGCAGTCCTGAGAGGAAAATTCATATCCATAAATGCCTATATCAAAAAGACAGAAAACATGCAAATAGACAACCTAACGAATAGACTCAAAGAGCTGGAGAAAGAAGAACAGAACGATCCCAAACCCAGCAGAAGGCGAGAAATTACTAAGATCAAATCAGAACTAAATGAAAAGGACAACAAAGAAACTATAAGGGAAATTAATAAAACAAAAAGTTGGTTCTTTGAAAAGATAAACAAAATAGACACACCTCTGGCTAGACTAACCAAGAGCACAAAAGTAAAATCTCTAATAACCTCCATTAGGAACATGAAAGGAGAAATCACAACCGATGCTACAGAGATACAAGATATCATCTATGAATTCTACAAAAATCTTTACGCACACAAACTGGAGAACGTGGAGGAAATGGACAAATTTTTAGAGACACATAGTCTTCCCAGGCTCAACCAGGAAGAAATAGAGTACCTGAACAGACCAATATCAAGAACTGAAATCGAAACAGCAATAAAAAACCTTCCCAAAAAGAAAAGCCCTGGTCCAGATGGGTTCACACCTGAATTTTACCATACATACAAAGAAGAACTGGTGCCCATCCTACATAAACTATTCTCCAATATTGAGAAGGATGGAGTTCTCCCCAACACGTTCTACCAAGCCAATATAACATTAATACCAAAGCCTGGAAAGGACTCAACAAAAATAGAGAACTACAGACCAATTTCCCTCATGAATATAGATGCAAAAATTTTCAATAAAATACTAGCAAATCGAATCCAAGTACTTATCAAAAAAGTAATCCACCACGACCAAGTGGGCTTCATCCCCGAGATGCAGGGGTGGTTCAACATACGTAAATCTATCAATGTAATTCACCACATAAATAGAAGCAAAAACAAAAATCATATGATACTCTCATTAGATGCAGAAAAAGCATTTGACAAAATTCAACACCCTTTTATGATAAAAACGCTTAACAAAATAGGCATTGATGGAACCTACCTAAAAATGATACAAGCCATATATGACAAACCCACAGCCAACATCATACTGAATGGGGAAAAACTGAAAGCACTCCCACTTAGAACTGGAACCAGACAGGGCTGCCCATTGTCTCCGTTACTTTTCAACATAGTATTGGAAGTCCTTGCGAGAGCTATCAGGCAAGAGAGCAAAATCAAGGGAGTCCAAATAGGGAAGGAAGAGATCAAACTCTCACTTTTTGCTGATGATATGATGTTATATCTGGAAAACCCCCAGGATTCAACCAAGAGACTCCTGGAATTGATTAACGAATACAGCAAAGTCTCAGGCTACAAAATTAATATACACAAATCAGAGGCATTTATATATGCCAATAACAGTCAATCGGAAAACCAAATTAAAGACTCAATACCCTTCAAAATAGCAACAAAGAAAATAAAATATCTAGGTATATATCTAACTAAAGAGGTAAAGGACCTCTATAAGGAAAACTATGAAACACTGAGAAAAGAAATAGCAGAACTTGCAAATAGATGGAAAAATATACCATGCTCGTGGATCGGAAGAATCAACATTGTTAAAATGTCTATACTACCCAAAGTGATCTACAAATTCAATGCAATCCCTATTAAATTACCAACATCATTCCTTACAGACATAGAGAAAATAATTATACAATTTGTATGGAATCAAAGAAGACCCCGTATAGCAAAAGCAATTTTAAGCAATAAAAACAAAATGGGAGGTATTAATTTGCCAGACCTCAAACTATACTACAAGGCCGTGGTTCTTAAAACAGCCTGGTATTGGCACAAGTGCAGGGACACAGACCAGTGGAACACAACAGAAAATCCAAATATAGAACCATCCTCATATAGTCACCTAATTTTTGACAAAGCGGGAAAGAATATACTCCGGGGACAAGAATCCCTATTCAACAAATGGTGCTGGGAGAATTGGTTAGCCACTTGCAGAAGAATGAAACAGGACCCACAGCTTTCACCTCTCACAAAAATCAAATCACGGTGGATAACAGACTTAAACCTTAGGCGTGATACAATCAGAATTCTAGAAGAAAATGTAGGAAAGACTCTTACAGACATTGGCCTAGGCAGAGAATTTATGAAGAAGACCCCCAAGGCAATCACAGCAGCAACAAAAATAAATGAATGGGACATGATTAAACTAAAAAGCTTCTGCACAGCCAAAGAAACAGTCCAGAGAATAAACAGATCACCTACAGAATGGGAAAAAATTTTTGCATACTACACATCAGATAAAGGACTGATAACAAGAATCTATTTAGAACTCAGGAAAATCAGCAAGAAAAAATCAAGCAACCCTATCAAAAAGTGGGCAAAGGACATGAATAGAAATTTTTCAAAAGAAGATATAAAAATGGCTAACAAACATATGAAAAAGTGTTCAACATCTCTAATCATCAGGGAAATGCAAATCAAAACCACAATGAGATATCACTTAACCCCAGTGAGAATGGCCTTTATCAAAAAAACCCAAAACAACACATGTTGGCGTGGGTGTGGAGAGACAGGAACACTAATACACTGCTGGTGGGACTGCAAACTAGTGCAACCCCTGTGGAAAGCATTATGGAGGTATCTTAAACAGATTCAAGTAGACCTGCCATTTGACCCAGCAATCCCATTACTGGGCATATACCCAAAGGAAAAAAGGTCATTCTATAACAAAGGCACGTGTACCCAAATGTTTATAGCAGCACAATTCACAATAGCAAAGATGTGGAAACAACCCAAATGCCCATCAATACATGATTGGATTAGTAAGCTGTGGTATATGTATACCATGGAATATTACTCAGCTATAAGGAATGATGAAGATACGACATCTCTATGGTTCTCCTGGAGAGAGTTGGAACCCATTATATTAAGTGAAGTATCCCAAGAATGGAAAAACAAGCATCACATGTACTCACCAGAAAATTGGTTTCCCTGATCATCACCTAAATACAAATCTGGGAATGACACCAATTGGACATCAGACTGAGTGGGGGGTGGGGGAGGGGATGGGGGTATGCCTACACAACGAGTGCATTGCGCACCGTTTGGGGAGTGGTAACACTTGAAGGTGCTGACTCGGGAAAGGGGGGGTGGGGAAAAAAATATGAAACTATTGTTTTTAACTTGCACTGTTCACTTAATAATTTATCATGAATATTTCCCATATTATTTCATATCATTGTACAAGAAATAATGTATACATTATGAGGACATACTGTATCTAACAAGATATACTGTTAGACTCTTTGATTCTGTAAAACTAAATTGAAAAAAATATATATATAATAAAAAAAATAAATAAAAAAAAAAAAAAAGAAAATCAGACATTTCATACTTAATAACTTAATACCATATAATAATGTTATTGTATTCAGTGCCTCGCTGTAATATTTGGGCCAGGCATTACCTCTTGGAGTAGGAACTTAGAAATCTGTGAAGAATACAGACCCGGGTTGCCACTTTAGGACTAGAGATTAACCTTTGTTCTGCTTCTGATATGTTGCTCTAAGCTTTGCATCTATAAAATGAGAGAGCTGTTCTAAGGGATTTCTAAGCTCTTTTTTGGCTCTATGATAAAATGCCATATTATGAGATCTTCAAGTATATATATTAGATTTAGGGCTTTAGTATTCATCCATACAACTATTTGGCTAATTTTCTAAACAACATATTAATATAGTCACTCAATAAAAACAAATTGTCAGATAGTTTGAGGCTGAACCTAGAATGTTATTAGGAAGTCAAAAGGGATTAGGAGAGGAAGGACATTCTCTTCATTCCTTCATCTGCTAATTCTTTTATTCATTAACCACTTATTGAGCATCTACTATATGCCAGATATTATGTTATATTCCAAAATCAGCAAAACATGTTCTCTACTCTCTTTAGTCTCACAATTTAGTGAATAAAATGGATGCCTAAAATAACATAACACTAATACATTAATATAAGCAATAAAATACAATGAGTTCTGTTGGACCATGAAAGAATGCACCCCCATCTACCTGAGGTCCACAGGGATCACTTCCCAAAGGGAATGATCGTCCCTGGGGTAGGAACTGAAAGCTATCCAGAAAAAGGAGGCACTACACATAAAGACATAATCTCAAAAATTAATGTTGTGTTTGGAGAGTGCTCTAGTTCTTAAACACTTGCTCTTAGAAACTTAGCTAATTGTCTCAAGGTAATGTCAGGAGCAAAGTTGGCAAAGGTTAACAAAAATTTCGAGGATCCTGTAAACCAATGGTAACTGTGCTTCCTAGAGATGCCCCATCCTACTCCCATGTGCTCAAGATTATGATTCTCTAGATGAAGGGTGTGGCCAAGAAATCTTCAAGCCAAGTTAATTGAGTTGATTTTCAGATGGGATCTGCAAATTACACTTCAAGAGGCATCAGGAGGCCGAATACAGTGGCCCAAGCCTGTAATCCCAGCACTTTGGGATGCCAGAGTGGGAGGATTGCTTGATGTCAGGAGTCTGAGACCTCATCTCTACAAAAAATAAAAAATAAATCTAACCAGACATGGTGGCGGGCACCTGTAGTCCCAGCTACTCAGGAAGCTGAGGCAGGAGGATGGCTTGAAGCCCAGGAGCTCGAGACTGCAGTGAGCTGTGATGACGCCACTGCACTCTATCCAGGCAACAGAATGAAACTTTGTTGCAAAAAAAAAAAAAAAAAAAGTGCACATATATATATATTATATAAAATATTATATATATTAGGAGTGCCCATACACCCCAGTATGCCTGGGACAGTCCCACCTTGCACCTATTATCACAGCATAACTGGCAGTAACTTCACCATTCACTTGCAAATATGCCCTCATTTGTAGGATAAATCATTACAGTCACTCTAGCAGCACAGTGGTATCAGTGGCATCCTGAAGGTGCCCTGGGAACACAGAAAAGGACAAAGAGTAAGGACGGTCTAAGGGGGAAAGACTCCGGTCACTTCCCCTGATTCATTGGATCAGTGTTACACATCGGGCTCCTGCCGGAGATTTCTTCTGAAGAACAAGTTTTAATAATTAAAGATGGAATTGGAAAATCACAGAGTGACTGTCCCATGCCCTGCCATGGTCAGAGGGGTAGTTGACATAGACCATCCTGGTAGCGGTGGGGACTAGGAAGGAGGAGTGGGCAATCCAGGAAGGAAGCTGTTCGGCTGCCTGAGGGAGGAATGAGGAAGGCCCTAAATAAGAGGATGGGAAATATTTGCAAGATTTTAAGACAAAATTGGCATGTCTTGGTAATTAATTTTATGGGGGTGAAAGATGTGGGTGAGTGATGGACGACACCCGTGTGAACATACATCACTAAAGAAAAACCCCAGGATACCCGACGTGAATGCTCTATTATTTAACAGCTTAGGAAAATCTTCTGCAAAGGGCAGAGAGGATTTAGTGAGAAAGGCCAAATCTCCTGCCTACATATACAATAATAACAGCATTTTATTCCACTTATAAAAATGTTCTGTTTCATTAAACTTTACTAAGCATTTTTAGATTGTCAGACTATACTCCAAAAAAGAAAGCTATAATGCTGAGGTCCAGAATCACCGTGAAGTCAAAAGTTATTAGTGTTGTGTGTACGTTTTTAATCACAATTCGAAACCTGGATGAATTTAGGATTTAAGGAACTAAAGCTTATACAATTTTGAGGAACTGAAGTGCATATGATTTTTTAAATTCTTTTTAAAAAATACAGAATTGCATATAAAAATCAATTATTACTTAGGAATAGAAAAAAATGATCAATTACAGATTTTTAACAGATGAAAATATCACAAACAAAACCCAGAAAATTGAAGATATTTATTCATTAATTGCTTAGCAACCCCCTATAATACTTTCCCTGCAAAATTGGCTATATACTCTTTTGTCACCTCTTCGTAAGACAAGATGTTATAATATTTTCTATAGTGGAGTTTCTCAGGTTTTGTAGCCTCAGCATTATTGACATTTTCATCCAGGTAATTTTTGAGAGCAGGAGGATGGGACGAGGGAAGCAGGCTGTTCCATGCATTGTGGAAGCTTCAGCAGCGTCTCTGGTCTTTACCTACTGTATGCTAGTGCCATTCTCCCCACCATTTGTGACCGTAAAAATGTCTCCAGACATTGTCAAATGTCCCCTAAGAGGAAAAATCACACCCAGTTGAGAATCACTCTTCTGCAGAAAGAACAGAAAGACAATATCTTAGTCTGCTCAGATACCCATTGACTGGGTGGCTTAAACATCAGAAATTTATTCACCCGCAGTTCTAGACACTGAGAAGTCCAAGATCAAGGCTCCAGTAGGGTTTGGCTTCTGATGAGGGCTCTCTTCTTGGCTTGCGGTCATCTGCCTTCTCACTGCATTCTCACACGGTCGAGGGAGAGAGAGTGAGGACTCTGCTGTCATTTCCTACAAGGGCACTTATCATATCACCCTTCTGTCCTCCTTTAACCTTATCTCTAGCAAACACTGTCTCCAAATACAGTCTTATTGGGGTTTAGAGCTTCAACATATGAATTTTTGGGGAACACAGTTCAGTCCATAGCAGATAGGCAATTAAGTCTTTTTTTCTAGTATGGTTGGTAAAAAAAAAAAAGAATATTTTTTAAGAAGTTTCTATCAGCTTCACAACCATTTTTTGGTAATATCCTGTGCAATTTTTATAGCAGTTGTCAACTTTGAGAAAAGATCAAGTTTCTTTCATAATTTACCTATAAGATTTTAGGACATTTCAAGTTTTCTGAAATAATGAAATTAATGACACTTGTTTACCAGTTTGTCATGAATACCCTTATTATGGTGATAGGAGTTTTATGTTACCATTACCTACGTCAGATTTTCATGTCACCTGAGGAAGAAATTAATAAGAAATGTGCATAGATCTAGTTGGGCGATGCCATTTCAGTCGGGGGGAAAGCATCCTCAAAGTTCTGTCCCTGCAATGCCAAAGAGTCTGTTTGGGTAGAATGTGGCATATAAGCAGGGCAGTAGTGGATAAGAAGATTAGAAAAATGCTCTGGAGTCAGAAAGGGAGTGGAAAATATAACATGCTGGCAAGTGACTGAGAATAGATGACCATGACCATGAAGTGTGAGTTAAAGAATCAAAGGTCGGTTGATGGAACACTGGGTATATGAAAGAATAGTGTGACCATCATTAGCATGAGAGTCAGCCAAATCTCAGTTTAAATCCTAGATCTGACACAAACTAGCCTGTGAAACCTTCAACTGTGTCGTGTTCGCGTCCCCCGAGAAGCAAGCACCAAGACAAAATTAGATGTGCAAGAGATTTATTGAGAAGAATGGCAAGACATGGAGAGGACTTTACGCCATGATGAAGATCTGACACCTGGGAAAGGAAAGAAGGAAGAAAGGAGGACTGTGTGGGAAAATCCTCAGACTGCAATACAGCTCTGAGAAAGTCTCAGCTTGAGGGCAAAGATTGCCATTCAAGGGAGTCCTGCATTGGGCAGAAATGTCCAGCTCTAGAACTCTGGCCATGCTTCATCACTGGCTGAGAACACCCTATGTTTTTGGTGGGATGCTGTGATGGAGCCAAAGGTGTGGCAGCTGGAGGAAGCATGCCAACCTCCAGCTGCTCCCTATTTTCTTAAAGGGAGATCTGAGTTGTGCGCCTCCATGATCAGCCCACTAGCCATGGCTTACATATAGAAGCAATTTCTAAACACATAAATCCATACCAAAATCCCAAACTGAATGTATCTCATGTACATTTTTCTTAACCATATCTAAAATATATTCTGACCCATTCCAGTGCCACCAGACATGAGTACAAATATGACAGAGGGGAAGTCAGAGTGAAAAGACGCAGTGATGTTAACCCATTGTAGTTAAAATATCTTACTTGTACAAGATTACAAAAACATATGTCTACGTGAACATAATGCTGGACACCCTGCTACAACACTGGAAGGGGTCCTTGCAAATGAGGACCCTGAAACTTAAAATACTTTAGCCTCCTCATGCAAATCTACCTCAATTCTAAAAGTGGTGATGATTTCTTTTTTTTTTTTTTTTTTTTTGGTCAAGCACTACCATTGAGACCAAGTTTTTCTCCTAAATCCCCAAAGCTCTCTGCTAATTACAGAAGAGCCGTCTCCCTCCCACTCTTCTGATTATGTATTCTGATACATAATCACCAAGTTCAGTGGGATCAGAGAACCCTTATTTTTCAATCTGGGTCAGAGTCCATATCCAAGGATCCATTCAAGGCAGAAGGGCAGGTGCATACGGCATGAGGAAGGTCGAGGTGGTGGCAGTTCTCAATGTGGTTGTATGAGAGCTCTAGAAGGAAATTCCATATGGGACAATGTAAAAGAAAATAAAACAAAGATAAAAAAATGGAATCAAAACCAAATTAAGGGGTTGGCAAGATCTAAAAGAGGAACCCAGAGACCTAGTGAACAGAGTATGAGTTAGGACTACGCTCTAGACTTGGGAGAGGGACTGTAGTGTTGAGAAGAAGACCAGGAAGCCAGGCCTACTGGTGAGCAGACTGACTTCATTGGTACATAGTGAGGATGGGCAAACTTGATTGTGACTTCACTTTCCCCAGACGTCACGGGTGAGGAAGAGGCTACTAAAGGCATTACCTCTGGGTCCCCATTGCCTCAAGGATTGAGCCAGCGAAGACAGGCCTTTATTATGCACACCTGGGCATAGCAGGGCAAGGTAGACAAGTAACTAATGGAAAATTATGATAAGTCCTAAAAGAACATAGTTTTGTTCAAGGTCATTTCTGTAAAACACTGATGGGGAAAAAAAACTGATTCCAGGCTGGGAGTGGTGGCTCACACCTATAATCCTAGCATAGCACTTTGGGAGGCCAAGGCGGGAGGGTCACTTGAGGCCACGAGTTTGAGACCAGTCTGGGCAACATAGCAAGACTCAGTCTGTACAAAAATAAAAATAAAAATAAAAATAAATAGCAAGTTGTGGTAGTGTGCCTGTGGTTTCAGCTACTCGGAGGCTGAAGCAGGAGGATTGCTTGGGGCCAGGAGTTTGAAGTTGTGATGAGCTATGATCATACCACTACACTCTAGCCCCAGCAGAGTGTTTTTGAGACTCTGTCTCAAAAAGAAAAAAAAAAAACAAACTAGATTCCAGCCAGGGCTCCTGTCTACGTGGAGTTTGCACATTCTCCCTATGTCTGCAGCATGGGTTTTCCCCAGGTAGTCTAGTTCCCTCCCCCAACCCAAAGCATGTTAGATGAACTGGCATGTCTAAATGACCCCATCCGTGTGTGAGTGCACCCTGGGATGGGATGGCATTTTGTCCAGGGCTGGTTCCCTCCTGGTGGCCCTGAGCTTCTAGGATGGACTCCGCCACCAGTGGCCCTGAACGGCAATAGCAGGTTGGAAAGAAGTGAAAGAATGAATACAAATTATTATCAAGTAAAACTTTGTAATGTCTACAACAAACACACAAATGCATGACAATAAACAATGCGGACTGACAGCATCAGCGAACCTGCCGTGTGATTGTTTGTTTTGGAACTGTGGGGTGGCAGGAGATGCTGCTTACAATTTTCACTTTGCAAACCTTTATCCCTTGATTTAAGCCACCACAGCTATGACTGACATCACACACTGATTCACCAAAAATTGGGTAAGTAATTATCTTTTTTGTTTTTATTATTCTTTCTTAAATGTATGTATAGCTCACATGTATTTCCATGGTTAACATTACAAGTGTTTTGGATCTTTATTTAGAAGTCTGGTGATATTTTTGTTACCAGAAATATGCCATAGAAACTTGACTCTTGTTCAGATCCATTAGCCTATAGCAAGATTGCTTTCATCATATGTCATTTAGCTTAATGTTGCAGTTTCCAAGAACCTGTCTACGGTGCTAAGTGAGGACTGACTATACATTCAAGCTGAGCAAGAGTCTCTATAGGGCATCTAAACCTTAGAGCTCTAAAATATCCTGATCACCACCTCCAAGCTGTTAAGGTGCCAACACAGGCAAAACCTCGCCAAGATGAGACTTTGAGATGGACATATAGAGTTACCGGAGGAGGATAAAAACAGCAATTGCAAATGTGTACGCTAGCATGTGCACTTTACTGGTGCACACTGAGATGCAAGCAAATTACAAAACACTCCTGGAGGAGAGGTCAAGAGAAAATGCCAGATAACTAGAGAGAAATGGCAAAGAGTTCCTCAGAAGAGTCAGAGACAAGTGGCCTTTTACAATTACAGCATTTGTATAAAATCCAGGGGTAACGCAGCAAAATTAGCACAACTTTAATTTTAAATCTCTCTTTCTTAAACCCAGTTCATTTATTTCCCAGATTTCTGGTTATTGGTCTCGTGTTTCCCCTAAAAAATAACTTAGAACCTTTAAGTGAGCAGAAGGAATTAGTGATTCTTGCCAGCTATAAATTATTTATCACCTTGTTCCACTCTCTCTTTACCTTCATTGGGATGCTTCTAAATTGACAAAGAAACCTATTTACTGTTAATTGATTACCACTCTAAATTCATTGAGATTGCAGCAGTAACAAGCATCTCAAGTAGTTCAGCGGAGATTAGCTGCAGCACATCACAGTAGAGGCGGCAAGATGTGGCTGCGGCGGGCGGGTTCTCCTCACTGACGGTGGACTTCCAATTTCAAGTGCACGTGTTTCGAAATTCAATACGACAGTCTTAGTTTGTCTGAAAGACAAGCTAAAATGCAGACCTTCATCTTTGCAGGACGAACGATAGTCAATGGGAATTAAGTCAGGAAAAAAGAATCCTGACTGGTCTCACTACATGTTAAAACTTACCAAAAATAGATAATAACTCTTGATAGCATATCTGTTGATAGCATTAGAGAAGATTTTTACTTTTATTCAGCTCTAGCTCAGCAAATAGAAGAGGCATTAAATTTTAAAGCAAACAAAATATATGCAGCAGAATCTGGTGTTACATGGGAATGTGGGAAAAATCTCCACCAAAAAAACGAGCTCTAAGGAGTTGTATTTTGTTTTACAATATTTGTTGCAAGAAATGACTTGTCTGTAATATTATCCATTCAGGAGTAAGGATTTGCTGTAGAAATTGCTATTCCCCCAAATTGGGAGTATTTCTTATCAAAGCCATATTTAATTATAATGAATTCAGAGGTCAGTGATATAAGAGCAAAGAAAAAGTAATTAAAATTAGCATACTTAAGAACTTTGACCCAGTCTACAAGAATGACAAGTTATGTTGCAAATATGAATGTAAGTTTATTCATTCAACAAATATGAATTGAGTTCCTAATTCAAGCCAAGCATTATTCTAACTGCAAGAAAAACTATTAAAAATCTCTTGTCTTCATTAATCCCATAAGGCAGGGTGGAGGGTGTGGTGAGAGAAGCAAGAAACACATATACGATGTGACATGGTGGTGAGTGCTATGGAGCAGGAGAAGGGGGGAAGAGACCTGAAGTCTTGTTATTAAGACCACTTGATAACAAGTGGTCATGGAAGGCCTTTCTGAAAAGGTACTATTTTAGCTGAGATGTCAAGAAAGTGTAGAAATAAACAATTTCCCTATCTGGGAGAAGAGCATTCTATGAAGAAGGAATATCAAGTGCAAAAGTCCTGAGCCGACAGTTTGTTGGCACATCGGAGGAGCTAAAAAGGGGCCAGTGTGGCTGGAGCAAAGGGAGTGGGAGAGATACGTAGACATTGAGATCAGAGAGTGCACATCAGGCAGAGTGAGAAGCCACTGTGCAGATGCACATCGTGAATGGATCAATGTGGCTCCTCTGAAAAGAAGAGTGAGCGGGTGGAGAGAAGGACAAGCGCAGAAGGACTACTTAGGCGGTTATTGAAGTCGTGCAGGCAAATGATACTGTTGGGATGTGGCAGTGGAGAGTGTGGCAATTTAAAGATGAGACTGGCAGATTGGAGGTCTGTTTCCATAAAGCAAGAAGAGTCAAGGATGACTATGGTTTACGTCCTGGAGTTGCCATTTACTTAAAGAGGGAAGTCTCTAGGGCAGGTGGCACAGGTTTGAGGCAGGGAAATTAAGAGTTCTGTTTTGATCATGTCAAAATTGAGATGACAACTACATAGCCAAGGGGAGCGGGGTGCATGTGTGCATGCGTGTGTCTTCCATTGGTCACATTACTGAGAAAAATTATTGTTGCTGCTAGTGAGGATTGAATATGGAGTAAAAGAAAACATCCTGAGGATAAGATGTCTGAGGCAGCATGGAAGTACTTAAAGACTATTGAACTAAAATAGTTCAAGTAACACGGGCTGAATGATCTCAGAGTGTCAGACAACCTTTTGGAGTCTTGGTACTATCCCATCTCTAAAAGAAATAAGCAAATTCGAAGAAGATACAGATCCTCCCAAACCATTCCCCACAAATAAAGCTCTCATGTCTATTTCAGGAAAAAGAAAAGGTCTTTTGTTTTATAGATAATGACAATTTCCTATTTTGGAAATTGGGACTTGTTTTAAGGCCTAAGAGCTAAAGTTCAAAAAGTCCTGTCTTTGGCAGAGGTCGCTCAATGTACAGGGAGAAGTGTACAAGCATCAGATCCAGCACATTTCAACTCTGGCTACTTTGGCAGGGGCCAGATTAACTTACTCCGATCTCCCAACTTCTGCCTGTATGTCCTTATTTATAAAAGAAAGCAAATAATGCTCTTCTCACAGAGTTGCTCTGAAGATATAAGAATTAAAGAATTTAACACTATGCAAATTGGTGTACAATGTAGTATGATTTAGAATACACCATATATTTAGAATATACCATAACTGTTAGTTCCATCCTTTCCCAGCCCTATCTCCCCACTCCTCACTGGAGATAAGCTGGACAAGAACCAAGCCCTTTCGTGTCAGAAGCTGATTAGTCATGGAGCTGAATGAGTGAGAGCTCTCAATGATAAGAATTAATTGACACAGTGGGGAGGCCAAGAGAATTCCATTTTTAGCATCCACTATATGCAAGGTATTTTGTAAACATTGGTCGAATTAATCTCCGCAACAAACATACAAGGTAAATATTTTCATCCTATTTTATAAATAAGGAATCTGAAGCTCTGAAAGGTTAAGTAATTCAAGGAACACACTCAAGCTCATGCAACCAGTAATTGTTTCGCAGACGGGCTTGATTGTGAAATCTCTTTACACTCCATCACTTTGTCTCCCTTGATGCCACCTCCCACCCTGCTTTGGTGGCCTAGCAGTTTTAAAACATGTTGCTGGGACCTGGTCTCCAGTCTAAGAATAGCCTGTGAACATGACCTGTCTAGACTTTTGCTTGTCTGTGCCTCTCTTCTCTGAGTCCCACCTGCTACCACACTCTGTCTGTACTTTAGTTTTTATGATCAAAGTCCCTCTTTAAATCAATGTTATTCCTGATCAGTCATCTTGGCATGTCTCTAGCCAGCAGCGTGGGCTACAAATCTAGCTTGCAATCTCCTTTCATCATTGTTATTCAACTATGTAGAAACCTGGGAGTTGTCTTTAAGTGTTTCTTCCAAGACACTCCTTACATACAATCCCTCATCAAGTTCTGTTATTTCTACATCCAAAATATCCCCTGAACCCTTCCATTACTGTTTGCTTAACTGGCATTCTACTTCAGCTCACCAATTACCTCATACCTGGATTTTTGCAATAGCCTCCTTATCATGCTCTCCATTTTCTCTCTTCCCCCATCCCTGCCAATCTATTTGCCACATAAAATAAGATTTTTAAAGCAGAACTTTAAACATTGATTCCCACTGCACTTCAAATAAAGTCCTTACCTCTTCTGGTAGCACACACCACTCACAGTCTTGCATGACCTGACTCTTGGTCTCACCTTGGCTCTCTGTGCACCAGCCATAGCCTCCTCCTTTCACTTCCGGGAGAGGCAATGCACCTTCCTGTCTCTGAGATGTCACGTGCCTGGCTGGCTTCTTCTCATCCTTCAGGTTCCTGCAGAAATGTTACCTCTCTATCTCTACATCATTTAATTGCCTTACAGCAATTCATAGTCTATAATTACATATAGTTGGCTGTTAAGAGAAAGGAGAATAGCATCCCAGGCAGAGGTAAAAGCAAATGCAAGCATGTAGAAGGGTCCTGACCTGAGGTTGAAAGAGCTATGTGTGTTTGAGAAACTGAAAGAAAACAATTTTACAAAAGACTGTGTTTCCTGGCAAGATTGTAAACTCCATGGAGGCAGGACCATATCTGTCTCATTCACCAATTCACTTAGCCTGACACAAACAGTGCCTGATATATGGGAGCCACTCAAGTACATATGCAGGTCATGACTTAACTCCTGTGAAATCAAGTGTAGCAGCTACTCTGGATACTACTCATTAGTCCTTAATCAGTTTACTTTTTTTCTTAACAGCACAGAATATAGCTGATATTTTTTACAGATACTTGTATGTAACTATCTGGTATACAATGGTTTATTTGTAGTCACTGATGCTTGTCTATGGATAATTTTGTTATCTTGGTTCAGACTTAACTTTCATTTAATAAATCCATAAGCCATTTATTCTGTTTACTGTCCCCACCACCCCGCTTTGTTTTCCTTAGACTATGGGTTGGTCTGAAATATTATGTGGTCTTACCTTGACCGACAGGTAACTCACAAAAATAAGTATCTTGGCACTTCTTTGTCTGACCTTCAGACTGCATGTCAAATTCAGGTCTGTTCATTTCGTCACCATTCTGGGGCAAGACCTACTCCGGGCAGATGGCAGAAGCACAATGGCTAAGGCGAGTGACAAGAAGTGGCAACACATTTATGCCTGCTGCTTACTTTCACATTTTATTGACCAAAGCAAGTTACATGGCCGGGTCCAGTGTCAAGGCAGCAAGGAAATACATTTCACTCGAGTGACTATCTGAGGTGCAGCAAAGTTACAGAGTAAAACGCATGAATGTATAAACCTATAATATGAAGAGAGTAAAGAATTGGGAACAATAATCCAATCTCCTATAGGATTCCCACTTCTTTGTGTTCAAGGAGCAATCTTGGATCCAGTTACCTAAAGACAAGATAAAATGAATAGATTAGATCAACACTTTTAAACTAGTTTATTGACAAAAGTGCTTATTACGAGATGTATATTTATTTAACAAAGTTAAAGATAAGCATATACAACTCTTTGAGAATAGTATTAAACAGAACGCATCAAAAATAGACCTGGTGCTTCCAAAACTCCATATCCAAAGTAAAATTGATTAACAGCAAGACTAATTTTTAAACCTGTCATATCAATAGCCATTATAAGGTGTTAGTTTATAGGTCTCACCTGTGGAAAGATATTAAAGATCAATGTAAAAGTAATTAAAAATTAATGATTCTATTTAATATGAGGGGCTGAAAGTGTTGATATTTATGAGTGCAGAAAAGACTAGGAAATATTTTAATAAAGTTGTCCATATTGCAGTATCTTTGAAAAAATAGGAAAGCTACAACTTATAAAAGATTTATTAAAGATCTTGAGTAAAATTAAAATGTAAGAAGGAAGGAAGGAAGGAAGGAAGGGAGGGAGGGAAGAGGGGAGGGCAGGAGGGAAAAAAAGAAGGGGGAATAATTGTACAAAACTGGAATCATACCAATGTTATTTTTAGCAAACAAATATTATCAGAGAAAAAAATAAAATGCAACTAAAGAGAATGCTAAATTTCTTTAAGATTTTCTTTACCATAAGAGATATTAATATTTTATATATTAAGAAATTTGTTCTAAATTTTTAGGAAGGTAGAATTTTTGTGCTATTTAATATGTGTTAACTTGAGAAGTACATGCTGATGCCCTGCTATAAAAGACAAAGAAATTAGTGCACTTCCAATGCTTCCCACCTCCTAATTTTTTAAAATTGTATTCAATTACTTCACCAAGGTTTATAACATTTACATTTTCCTACCATGTCTCCCACTGGCTCAGGCCAGCCATAATCACCCTCTTGTGATTCCTTAACCCTGCCAAGATCATTCCTGCCTTAGATTCCTTTTACTTACTTCTCCTTCTTCCTGGCATACTCTGTCCCCAAATATTTGCCAGGTTGGCATCTTCTTGTCATCCAGGTCCCAGCTCAAATGTCATTCTTTCAGAGAGGCACCCCTGATGACTGACCCTCAAGATATTCAACATATCACTTTGTTCTAATTTCTTTACAGCATTTATCACTATCAGAAATCCCCTAGTTCAGCACTTTTTCTGTCTTTCCATGCTATCATGTAAATGGCATAGTGGAAGGAATGTTTGGTTCACCACTTCTATTCAGAACCCTGACACTTTAGAAGAAATCTTTACTTTGCTCTAGAGGGAAGAAGGCTTGTGTTAGAACCCAGAAAACATCCTTGTCTCAAACTAGGTATCAAGGAATTGAGAGGTATGCTTAATATTTTGCAGTTTAGGGTTGTTTATCCTTATTGCACTGAAGAACATTTTTAAAGAGCTTACCACTATTTTTCTTTTTGTTGTTACCGGTGTATGATGCATTTTAAGAGAGGAAATTTAACTAAAATCCTTCTGCACCAACATGTGCATACATTTGCATTCTGCATACATTTTATAGAGTAAATATTTGAATTTCTGTCTTCAGTTTGTTTGTGTAAAACCGAGCTTAAAAGGAAGAGATGATGATAGAAGCTAAGCAATGTGAACCACTACCACCATAGTTAGTTGCGGATGCCTTTGGAAGTCTAGTAAAGAAGACATACCCTTTTCCCCATAAAAAATAAGTAGGCAGCTCTCGGTCCCCTGAAAGCCCATTCATGGGTTCCTTGAGAACAATGGGCCACGTGCAAGGAAACCTGAGTGAGTGTGGATTTTAGGTCTGATTTCTCCACATTCACATTTTGAACCTCTGCTTTTTCCCTCTCTGAACATAAACAAAATAAATTCATTAATATAAGAATGATTTGAGCCAAAATAAATTCATTTAGCCTCTATAGGAATTATTCATCTATTACAATATGTTACTATAATATTGGTAAAGTATTAAGAACAGTGCCTGGCACATACTGAGCACAAATATATTAAACAAATAAACCGTTTGGAAGTAACCTCAATCCTCTTCTTAACTGCTCAAGACATATTAATGCTAATTAACTAGTGGAACAAAATATATGTCCTAGTTACTGTATTCCAAATGCATAATAACTACAAAAAGAAAGAATGTGAACTAAGTTGACACAGATCTGTGGGGGATTTTATGTCTGTGATGGCAAGGATGAGGGAGAAACTCAAGCAACTTCCTAGATTTTTCTGAACCTTTCTCAGGACCCCAAAACTAGAAATTTTTGTATCTTCCAGGGCACAGTGCAGGGCTCCTCATTTCTTGACTTTTCTTCTAAGGAGTTGTGGAGATGGTGAGTAGCAGGGAGGTTGGGTAGGTATAGAATACAGTCATGTATCACTCAGCAACAGGGATACATTCTGAGAGATGTATCATTTGGCAATTTTGTCATTGTGTGAACGTCATGGAGAGTACTGACACAAACCTAGGTGGTGTAGCCTACTACAACACCTAGGCTGTGTGATATAACCTATTGCTCCTAGGCTACAAACCTGCATAGCATGTCACTGCACTGAATACTGTTGACAGTTGTAACACAATGGCAAGTATTTGTGTATCTAAACAGAAAAAAGGTACAGTAAAAATAGGATTATAATATTATGGGACCACCATCCTATATGTGATCTGTCGTTGAGCAAATTGTCATTATGGGGCATGTGACTGTTTGACATGATAAGCGTGAGTAGGAGTAGCAACGGACCAGCAGTACCTTGAAGCCCCTTTTGCACACAATCTCATTAATATATTTATATAAAAGCAATATTCTTTCCATTAATTACATTCTTTATGGGACAAAACCCTCCCAAATTCCCCCCGAGACTTCCTTCAAAATGGGGGTTAAGTGCCCACTCTCCCCTAAAAAATGTGCATATTTTGTTCCCAATTATAGTTCCCTTATCATACAGTAAGTCTGATTGCCAAGGAAAAATTCAGTGCAACTTTGATCAATAACTTGAACTTATTTGGTCAGAGTTTTTCTGGTTATTGACTATCTTCACGCTTGGGCTAAAGTAATGCAAATCCTTCCATGGTTCAGCCATTTCTTCCTAGTCTTGTCCCCCACTCTTCAGCTTCTGGATGACCTAAAGATGTGCCTCTCTGACCCACACTACAGTTTCAACGGCTCTCCACTCTGAAGAAGTTTCTAAAATTTCATCTCCCCATTAAAAAAGAAAAGCCCATTATTGAGTTTTACCTTTAAAAAAATTGCTTGGTTTATCTTTTTCACCTTTTATAACTGCTATTGAAATATACTATTAGTTAAAGAATGATACCCACCTTTATTATAATTCTCATTAAACTATATAAAATGTCAACACTTGTGATTTCTTAATCTACATAGTGGAATTCCCTTAACCTAACACAATTGCTGGATAGTGAAGCACATTCTTTTAATTGATACATAATATTTTACATATTTGTGGAGTAGGTACTTGTGATATTTTGTTGCATGCTTAGAATATGTAATTATCAAGTCAGTGTATTTGGAGTACCCATCCACCTTGAGTATTTACCATTTCTCTGTGTTGGAAACACTTCAAGTAATCTCTTCTAGCTATTTTGAAATGTGCAATACATTGTTGCTAACTATAGTTACCTCACTCTGCTGTCAAACATTAGAACTTATACTTTCTATATGTATGTTTGTACCCATTAACCAACCTCTTTTCAGCCCCATTCCCACCCACATATACTTGCCAGCCTCTGGTAACCATCATTCTATTCTCTGCCTTTATGGTATCAACTTGTTTAATTCCCACATATGAGGGAGAACATGTGAAATTTGTCTTTTTGTATCTGGTTTATTTCACTTAACATAATGACTTCCAGTTCTATCCATGTTGCTAAAGCACATCTTTTGACCACTATGGATAACTTTGCTCTTTTTCTTTGTTCTGTTGTTTCTCACATACAAAACTCCTAAAGTTTCTCCCAGGATGGGCTTATTCACCCTCAGATGGCAGCTTAGATGTTGACCATACTACCCAAACCAAAAAAGTGTTTTCTCTATATCTCTAGATCATAAAACGTTTATGTCTCTATGTATCTACACTTCTCTATCAGTCATTCAGGGTTACTGCACTAATATGCAATAGAAATAGGAGACAGATTTTATACTGCCAAATGCACTAGGACTAGATTTTGCCTTGGCCCCACTCCCCATTAAGCCCAGCTTTACACAGTAATATTTGATCTAAATAATACAGATGTGTAATTAATGGGACATTCCGCAACACTGCTGAGGGCTTGTCCTAGAGGGGTTCCACTACTAGCAGAGCATAAAAATAATGAAAAAGAAACCACATTTAGTTATACAAAACTCAGCAATGATCACACACAACAACCACCATCTACAAGTGCACTCTATATTCACAGAAACTCTAATACAACATTGCAAAACAATATAGCTAAGGCAGTGCTTGCATTTCCAAATTATACCTCCTATTCTTTTTATTCCCTCAAATAAACTATATGCTGCCATATTTATTCAATCATCACAGAAAACTAATGAGAGCATAAATGTAGCCAGCCATGAAAAATAAATGCCCAAAAGCCAATGTAGGTTATGTATTAAGATGTGGGTTATATCAAGGTGGGTTATTTCTGTAGGGACTTCATCCCCACAAATCCTCAAGCATATATGATGTTATACAACAGATTGCTCTGTCAGGGCTTCTGCCTCTGAATTCCAGGTGTGCTCGATTTTGCATCTGTTACTTCACAAATGCATCAGACTCGAACGGCAAACCATATGGCTTCCTTTACTGGACCTACTTTCAATCACAAATATGCACAAATTACCGGTACAGAGGCTGGTGCCATCTGAAAATGCCAAGAGTGAATGGTGTTGGGTTGGGTGCACAGACATAACTCAACATGAGTTTACAACAGCCCTGAACGTACTGTCTGGTGCTTCCCAGCTGACCCTGATCTATGGTATCTGGGTAACTAATGTGCACATTTAGAATAGCCTGTTCAGTTACTGCTCTGTGCTGGAGATCAAACAAGTTACAAATAGCCCTAAGTCCAAATACAGTAGTGACATGCAGTAATGGTGTCATTATCAGGCAATAATTCTATGCCTATCACTGACTCCCACTGGCAATAAAAATGATAGCCTGTAGCAAAGTGGGCACTAACAGACACTAGCAAGGGGATAGCAAATTACACTTAGTACCACGATTATATCTTCAATTAGCGTCGTGTGCGAATGTGAGTCTGTGTGTGTGTATGTGTGTTCTGTGTGTATGAGAGTCCTAATGATGCAGTTTGAATGTGTGTGACTGGTCCTCTGGCAAAGAAAAATTAAATAAAACAAAACAGGAATGTTCATATTTTAAAATTGTTTTCTGGCATCACCAGCTGATGAGCTATTATGAAGTGTGTTTTCACTACACAGCACTTCTTTTTATAACACAGTCATGGATCTCCAAACATTCCCTCAGGACAAGATGGTTTTTGAGAAGGGAACTCTCTGAAAGCTGAAAATACAGAAATCTTCCTCTATACTCCCCCGAGCAATGGAAAAGCATTCAGAGAAAAAGATCTTGAAATATCCAAGCTAGGAAAGAATAGAAATGTTTTGACCCTGCATATTCATAGTGCCTTAAGAACGTCTTTTGTTGAGGTGTTGCAGTACTCCTTATAGCAAGGATTTATCATAAACACTGCTTGAGGCAATCTCAGATTATAAGAGTTTTCTTACTCAAGGAAAACAAAAATTCATGCTGCCCCACTGGCGCTATTATAAATTCCTTATTTGCTTTATAAATAGTAAAATGTCGACAGAGCAAAAGTGTAAAAGACATCCACAAAATTAACATTATTTAACCACATTCAAAACCAGTCCTATTTTATAATGATTAGAGAAAGGCTACAAACATTTAACATGAAGAAAAACAAGAGCTTTGAACATTTAAAATTGGAGCCAAAGCAAATATTATTGGGAATGTTAGTTTTTTAATTTAAGCCTCTAAGTCCTTTGACAAAATAAGCTTAGTGTTAATCAAAGCAACAAGTAACATAGCACCAAATTTCACTCACATCGTTTGGCTTTATCAATTTCTCTTTGCTTCCTAGTGTGAGATTGGCTATATTTCAATATTATTTACTTACTTGTTATTAACTTAGGCAATGAATTCTACAGTCAAGAGCATCATATGCTTTCTTTCTTTTGGCCAATTGTATTGATTTAGTTTTTTCTCATTGGCAGATAAATTCAGTGCCTATAGCAGCAATTATCCAGAGGGAACATTAATAAGATCCACAAGATATAAGGAAATTGCTTAAGCCCCCTAGAGTCTGGACTATCCTTAAAATATGACTTTGAAACTTCTTTTTTTATTTATGCAAGACCAAAATCTCACTGGCCCCATCTCAATAATCTTGCATGCAATATAATGATTTACTGCTATTGGTATAACTTTCATGAGCATGAATCCTACCTTTATCAAAGTGACTTAAATTTAAAACAAACAAACAAACAAAAAAAAAGTATGTTTGGATATCAGAGGCTTGACAGAGATTCATGACTTTCATCCAGATAAGTCAGGTCATTAGGAATAGTGGTTCTAGGACTCCTGAAACTGGGAATCCACCAAAGGAAAACACAGAATATTGCTTTGTGACAGGTTTAGGTTGACCCATATTAACTGATTCTATTTGATTGCCCAACCTCCTATGAGTTCACTAATTGCCATTAATTTTGCAGGAATAAACTGAACAGAATAGTATAACAGTAGACTCGTTGGCCATGTTGTGACCAAAATAAAGAGTTAAACAAAGGGTCAAAGAAAAGAATTTGCTACCATGGCCTTAAAAATAAGTATTATCAAAGTTATTAACTATTGGGCCATTAGAATTTGATAAATGAATAATGTTTCCAATATGTCTTAATATTGCCCCATTCATTCTAAGATTGCTAAATTTGTAATTTGTTAATATTTACCTGAGTAGATGAATTTTCTCTCTGTGCACCTGGTTGTTTAAGAATTTCTTCTAGAAAAGAGCTGAAGAATTATAAACATTATGCAGCTTCCAACATATTTGACATCTCATTTCTAAATTATAAGAAACATTATCTTACCTAGACATTAGATCTCCATGAAATTGACATAATATGTATCTTTGGCATTCTCAGTAGGTACATCCTCAGAACCCTACAATCCTCAAAATTATGAATTCCTCTAATTGAAAAAGAGATGCTGGGCAGCTAGATAGGTTTCCCCATGGTTAAATTAAATTTATTCAATATCCAGCCTTGTGGCCATATGGCTTAGATTTATATTGGTGTTTCCCAGTGTTATGTCCTTTAATGTCACTAGGAGGTGGGCATGCCTATCCTCATTCTAACTACGGACATTCAGATCCCTCGAGAAATATGAGAACCATGAATTTACTAATGCCAACTATTGCAAAAGCCCTAAACTTAATAATCTTTACTTTTTATAGGAGCAAATGGATTTTTAATATTAAAGCAACAATTACTTAGACATGCTCAGTAGTATATATTCAGGAAAGTTTCATGGATTTCCACTGAGTTACATACCTAAGTGTAACCCTTCATGTCTAAGATATGCATGTGTGTAGAACCATGTGGTCTTTCTACACATTATTTTAGAATCTTTTTAAACTAATCTGCAAAGTAAGGAGTGGATAAGGTTAATCTATTATAAACTCAGGAAAGAAGAGAAGGATAAGTTATAGTGCACTACAATATAGTAGTTAATCAAGTCACACCTAATTTTATGTAGAGAGATGAAATTAAAGGAAACAAAGAAAAAATAAAATAAATTAGTATTAAGAAATATAAAGAAAGCAAGAATTTCAGCATAATCATGTGCTAATGATTGGATAATAAAACATGTTTATAAAAGATAAAAGAGAAAGAGGACATAAAAATCAATGCATTTAAAATTTTAACCACCTAATGATTGAATAATTGAGCCACTGCTATTGAGAACTGAGCCCTTAGAATGAGGCGCTTCAATCTTCAACAAGAAATGAAGACTTGTGAGCTGATGCCACAAGTAACTGTTCATATTTCCCAAAGTTCTAAGACCAATAGTTGTTCTTATGTGGAGACTGTTAATTGTACCCCATTAGCTGTTCCCTTTTTAGTCCTTAATACTTACTTCTTCCAAATCTTTGCTGGGTACCTGGCTAGTCAGAATATTTCAACTTCCCCAGCTTCCCTTGCAGCTAGGCATGGCCATGGCCTAGGTATAACCAATGGGATATAAGGAAAAGTCATATGCCAGTTTTAAAATGCTTTAATTAAGAGGCACCTGATGCCTACCTTTATCCCTTTTTAATTTGTTCCTTCTTATTGCTGTCTGAAATGCCAATGTGTGACAGAAGCTGGACTAACCATTCCAGACCATAAGATGACCCTAACAATAGAAAACACAAAAAAATGGTAGAAAGACAAGACAGAAGAAATCTGAGTTCTGACACCATACAATACCTGAACTATCTACCTCTAGACTTTTACATGAAAATAAATATATTTCCCTCTTGTCTAAGCCACTGTTAATTTTCATTTTGTTACATTTTGTTTGTTTAATCTCTACAAGCTGAACCTAATCTTTTCTGAAACCTGCTAATATCCATAGCCCTTGAAATTATTGACAATTAGTTATTTAGATAGTGATCTCAAGCAAGTACGTGATTCTTGTTTAGGAAAAGAACCCAGGCTTACAAAATTGGCTGCTTATCAATATCTCTGTCTTCTACAGGAAATACTTCTATCAGCCTGTATTTTTAGGCTCTCTCTTCCAGTGACAAATTCTGGTAAGAACCTGGCCTGAATTAGCCACATGTATTTATTGGGTGGAGTTAACATGTGGAGGGTCTCTTTTGATTCTTTGCCCATTCTCTTTGCTACATCTACCAGGAAAAAAAAAAAAATGGATATTTACTCTCAATATTCATATTCCCAAGAAAGAATAAGGTAAGTCAGGCTCACAGTGCTCCTACAACTGGGTGTAATAATTTGAGAGAGAGTGAAGATGTAGAAGGAAGAGCCATTTTGGCCTCAGGGCCAAGCCCAATTCTTCAGTTGAGCTAAACTGTGAATAGAGCAGTTATTTTTTTTAATATGAAAATAAAGACATGTATGGAACAAAATACCAGAAACATACATAGGACAATGACACCTCAGTCCCTTTCAAAGTAAGCACCTTGGGACTTCCTACAGTTCTCCCAGGGTCTCTTAACCTAACCCATACATGTTTAACATTCTCAGGTATTCTTAGAGCAGTTATTTTAAACCCATCCTGCCTTGCTGAGATAGTTATCAACTTAGATAAGAGTCTTGAGAGGAAGAGGGGTACCGTGATGAGGCTACCCCCAGTAGTGATATTCTGAGCTGCCCCATGGTATAGCAGTTCAAGGTCATATCAGTAGCATGAGTGGCCCTTAATTCTCAAATTCTATGTATTTGTCCATTTTAAGTAACTATGATTCTCTAAAAATTCTATAGAAATCATATTCTTTTTTCTTCTTCCTCTCTTTAGGTCTGTGATTTAAAAAACTACATTAAATAAAGCACATAAAAGCATCGCCACTTTCCATATTAGTCATCTGAGCTTAAGAACAAGCACCACAAAACAGCAGAATTTTCAATTCACTGGGACACGTCTTCAATGATGTCAAGAGGAATGGAACACCTGGGGAAACAAGAGTCAACCTCCAGGCGTTTTTGTTTGTTTGTTTTTACATACATTCTAAACCTTAGATATTTCTAAGAGGCATGCCAGGGAATAAACCTTACACAGCAGGGAACAGTTAGATGTTATCATGTGCTAGTAGATGGGAGAATGGGGAGGTCTGTACCATTGTAGAATAACCTACCAAGCAATATTGGAACCTAAGGAAAAAAAAAAAATCAGTTATGCTGGTGCTACCTTTATTTAAAATTTTTATATTTTATTCATCATGGATTTTTTGCCCTCATTTTGATTTTTAAATATAGCAATAAAATATTATTTATCTTGATTGCTGAGTTTATTAGCTTCTCCTTAAATTGGCAGTCAAGATGAAAGTGTATGAAGATCAATAAAATGGTCTTAGGGGTCTCACCTGAGTCCTTGTCTGCATTTCAGAATCTAGCGCTGGCTGTTTTGTGTGACTTCTGTCTAGTTTATTAGCATTTCTGGACCTTAGAATATCTGAAATGTAATACCCATTGCTGATTCTTTGCTTCGCATTACTATATGATAATGGGAAAAGCCCATGCCATGCATGATCCCTGAAGAGTTGGCATTAAATAACTTCAAAGCAGTCTTCTTGTTGTCCTCAAAAATACAAGTCCTCTACCTTTGCTAGGCAGGTTCATAATAGAGTTGGTCAAACAATCCCTGAGATAGGATTTACACAGGCACATCAGAAAGCTGAAAATCAAGTGAAAGGTAAGAATTGTGAACCCCTTTGGAGGGACTTTTCTTCTTTTTAAAAGGAAGGTGTGTAGAACTACTAAAACCTGCAGATATTTAATAAGAACCAGCATCTGTGCTTTGCCTGCTTCAAATTACACAGCATCATCCTAGCGCCAGTCCAGGGCTTCTTACAAGCGGGGATGCTGAAGGCAGAGCCAGGACAAAAGGCTGGACTAACACTTTTCTTTGCCTCTAGCAACCACTCAATGTCCTGTTTTATTTTATTTGGCTTTGTTATCCGGCTTTTGGCTGACTACCCTAAAAGACCAGCCTGCAGCAACAGCAAACACCGCTCCCTTCCTCCAGACTATTCTGTGAATCCTCCCCCAACACTCCGCCTTGTGGGGGCCTCAAAGATGGGGTGAAGCCCGCTCAAGGATCCACACACAGACACACACTGACACATCCATTCCTCCTTGCAGAACGGATGCTGTCTGGAGAGTAGAGATTATTGCCAAAGAACAACGGGTATCTTCGGGGATAAAAGCACTACCTAAATGTAAGATTTTGTCAGGTAATGACCTCACGATTTTCAAAGTACCTCACAATTGCTGCCTGGTGGTGATTATAGGGTAGGGCGCAGTGTGCTTAGTGGAAAGTCCAGATTAGGCCTGTGAGGAAGGTGAAGTGTCTGGCAGGACTGAAATACAATGAAAGATTATAAAAACCTGGTTTCTCCAGCCTGACAATGAGCATAGTTAGAAAGAAACTTAATTGCACTATTTAAGATTAGGAAAGGTACAGGGGGAACAAAGTTATCAATTCCAAGCTTAAAATGCCATTGCACAATATGAGAATAAGTACTCATATGAATGGCGCAGCAAGAAAATTTAAAAACCAATAAAATGAAATACTTCTGCACACAGTGGAATTCAGTGCTGCGGGAGATCAGAGAGTCAAATGCAGTAGCTGTATTTTAAAAGGAGGCTGAATAATTTTATGACCACTATAAAAGAGGAGACAGGTTTAAATTGCTGCAGGAGGTTAGAAATAAGGAAAAAACTTCCTAACTTCAAAGGAAGTGAGATCATGGGGTGGGCATAATCTGAGTATTTTGATTTGCCCCATTTTTTTTTTTTTTTAGCTTTATTAAGATTTGTCACTCTTGTTAGCCAAACCAGGGATCTGCTTAACCTCAAAGCCCAGGACCTTTTGTTTTGCTCTGTGTTGTCCTACCGTCTTTTGTCCTGCACATTATGACACTTCCAAGGCAGTTATCATGAACTCTCCAGTGATCCCTTTCCTGGAATTCATGCCCACCACAGTGATTGGCCAGATGCTGTTTACTGTGTACACAGATTCCTGAAACCTACCTTATGCCTTCAGGCCTTCCTCCACTTCAAATCACATTATAGCCCCAAGGAGTTAGTGTGAATAGACTTCAAACTACACACAGAAATTCCATTAGATTTCAAATTGGTTGCCTTAACCTCTTATGCACTGCAGACCACAATAATACATCAGAACATGCTGGTTTAGCCACATTCTACCTCTCCCTAACAGCCAACAATAAGCCTCTAGATAAATTAGGACTTCCATTCTGCTGACTGGTGATTGCTTCACATTCCCTACTGGATCATTTCTTGGTGTTGGTGCCCAAAATAATCCGTTGCATTTGTGTAGCATTTCAGAAGTTTTGGTATGCATATCATTTGATAATCACAGGATGTCAATGCAGAGCAGATATTCACATCTCCTTTTGAAAAATGAGAAATCCAGCCTCATTTCTGCTTAAGTGCTTGTATCTTCTCACTTCTGGCCCTTTTCAATACGAAAGATGATGCACCACAGCTAAGCAAGCCTGGTCATTTTATTCATAAACACTCCTTTCCTCTGCCATTTTACTTAAATGTTCCACAACATTTAGAATGGACTGCCTTTCCCCCCAATAGTCTAAGCTCATATAATGCTATTTACTCCATAGAAAAAACATGTTTATTCACTTAAAATAGTCTTGCACTCCAAGCAAGGATCCCTTATACACACACTTTTCTAGGACTCTTTCCCTAGTTTTCCGAAAAGCATGATTGCATCCATAACATACCAAAGAATAGATAAAGTGAGTAAAATCCACAATGTTACTCATTTTGAATGCTCCACAGATTCTGAAACATATCCCATATGAGTGTTCATATTTTTACTCACTTATTCAATAAATATCTGAGCACTTTCTATGTGCCAAAGATACTGAGAATATATAACAGAGAATAAAACAAACAAACATTCCTGCCCTTTATTGAGTTTAGATTCTAGTGGGGAAGACAGACAGTAAATAAAGTAATTAAGAAATTTATGGAATGCTGGATAGTTTAAAAAACATAAATTAGGTAAAGAGAGAAAGAAGTGTTAGGATGGAGGCAAAGAGATAACTTCTGAGTAAAAACCTGATTGAAGAAAAAGAACTAACCATGTGGATGTCTGAGGGAGGAGCATTCCACATAAAGGAATAGCAAGTGCAAAGGCCCTGAGGTAGAGCCATTGTTGTATTTCAACCAACAAAAAAAGATTTTAAGCTTGGAATTTTATGGTCAGAGTGGAATGAATGAAGACAATAGTGGTAGGAAGTGAAGTCAGAGAAGCACCAGGGTCTAATATGAGATGGAGAACCATATGGGCAGAGCAATATGAACTAAGTTATACTTTGCAAGATCTCTATCTGCTTGGTTGAAAATAGCACCCCTCCAAAAAAGCAAGGGATGAAGCGGGAACAGCAGTTAGGTGTCTATTGCATTAATCCAGGTAAGTGACTCAGGAGTTGTAATGGGAGGAGGTCATAAGAATGGGATAAATTTAGGATATATTTTGAAGTAGAATCAATAGAATTTGTGACAAATCAGATATAGAATGCCAAAGAATGTAAGAGGTCAGGATAACACCAAGATTTTGGTTGGAACATGTAGGTAAAGGAATTTCTTATTAATTGCGATATGTGAGAGCAGAGGTCAAGGTAGGGAAATACCAGTGGATCTATTTGGGACATGTTAAGTGTGTGATGTGGAGACATCCCCATGGAAAATCAAGAAGACATTATGTATATGGGATATTTAGATGCATTTGGGTATCGAAATTCAGAGGAGAGGTCCAGGCAGGAGACCTCACAAATACATAGATGATATTTAAAGCCATGAAACGGAATGAGATCCCCTGGTGAGGGGGGTGGGGGGGGGAGGGGGGAGGGGGGGAGGGGGGGTGAGGGAGAATGAATAGAAAAGAGAAAAAATTTTAAGAAGTGAGTCCTTCCAATATTTAGAGATTGAGGAGACAAAGAACACTGTGGAGAAATATCTAGAAAAGTAAAAGGAAAGCTAGGTAATTAATGTGTCATAGAAGTCAAGTAAAGAAAATATTTCAAAGGCAGAGCAATTACCTATATAAAATGCTTCTGATTAGGGTTAGCAAAGAGGAAATCACGGATGATCTGATAAGACTGGTTTCAGTGGAGAAGAGGGGCAAACAGATGATTTGAGTGAGTTCAACAGAGGAAGGAGAAGAGTAATTGAAATGAGCAAGTTAGCAAACGTATATAACTCTTTCAAAGAGAAATGGGGAATATCTACAGGAGGAAGTACGGTCTTGAAAGATTTTTTTTTTTTATAATGTTGGAAAGATAACAACACATTCGTGAACTAATTGTAATAATCCAACAGAGAGGGGAAATCTGGTGAGCCACTCGAAAGAAAGGGGAGAATTGCTGAAGTGTCTTTAGCAGGGGAGGTGGGATGAAGTTTAATCATACATAGAGTATGTAAGGCTGGTGGTGGGCACCCCTCCCCTCCCTAATGAAAAAAAGAGGAAGCCCACGAGACCTGCCGAAAACAATGCCTGCAAGGCACAACTAAGTTAAAAAAATAGCCACACCTGGATGGTTACCCTGATAAGGGTCTTGGTTCCTGGAATCCATACATACCACCATCCCCTCCTAGTTCTCAATACCCACTGTAAAACCGTAATGGAACCAAAAAACCCCCATCCCCCAGCTCTAAAATATATATAAGCCCACACAAAACTTCTGGCAGCACTTCTCGGACCCCTCTCTCGGGACCCCTGAACCTCACCTGGGCCCCTCTCTTGGGACCCGTTACCCTCACCCCGGGAGTGCTCAAATAAAGCCTTGTTGCTTACCCCTTTCAACTCTGCTTGTCTTTCTTTCTCTGGAGCCAACCATCCAAAAACCTTACATTTTGGTGCCCAAACCCGGGAGGGTGCTTTAACTTTTGGCTGCGAGGCCCCTCCCGTGGACTTCGGTCTTGAACCTTACAGAGTATTTGGCCTTACCCAGAAAGAACAATAGTTTATTTACAAAGAAGAGAAGCTAGGGTATGTGGTTAAGACCCAGGTAGACTCAGATGAGAGTATGTGGAAGTTTTCTTCTGATTCCTTTTATCAATGAAGTAGAAAGCAATGTTGTCAGGTGACAGGATGGGTGGAGGATTGAAAGAGAAGTATATAGCACTAATCTAGAAGACTGGGAAAATAGATTTGGGAGGATGTCTGGCAGTGTTCAAGGCTTGCCTTGAAAGCAATGATCATGTGTTTAAGGTGAAACTAGTCATCTTGATTGTGTATTTTTATCCCATTTATTTCAGCTGCCTGGGTTCAAGCCCAGAGTAGTCAAAAAGCTTGTTTTAACCAAGGTTGTAATTTAGCCAAATGAGCGCAACGAACACCAAGAGGGCAAGGGAGTTGAGAGTATCTACAAGTAAATGAATGGTATGAGGGCCTGTGGCATCTAAACTTGATAAGGGATAAGGAGAGGAGGTTAGGGACAGAGAAAATGCAGTAGGACCCTGCCCTGGGGTGGAAGGGGGCTATTGAAAGATTGCTGCAGGTGAGGTAATTGAGAGAGTAAACTGGGAAGAGAGGTGTGGGGTGGTAATCACTTAATGGGTTGTTGGAAACTGAGATAATGGGTGTGTATTGGTAATGAAAAAAATCAGGATTGTAGCCATAGGGAGTGGTTGGTCCTTTGTTCCAGAAAAGTTAAAGTGTTCCAGGAAATAAGAAGAAGTGAGACAAATAAGGCTGAGAATCTGGAATGATTTGGGATTCCTGAGCTTCTTTTGGTAACAGATATGAAAAGGAGTAAAGGTCATGCTGGGATTTGTTCTCAGGGTTTCAAGAAACATAATGGAGAAGCCTCAGGGGCCAGTGAACTGTTGCCAGGAGCTTGAATTGGGAAGCTTCTCCTTGACTCCTAACGTGGAAACATGGAAATTATACAGGGCACTTTATTCCTAAGGCACAGCTACCTTCCTAAACCCTGCTGCGCTGGGCTGTGGAGGGGTAGCTGTCCTTAGTGCTCTGGCCTCTTCTTGACACCTGCCAACGAGCTCTTCCAGGTGGCGGAGACTGCAAAGGCAATGATGCTGCCTCCTCTTCATCTCCGCTTCCCTCTGCAGCGGCAGCCAAGGTCCTCTACAGAAAATAAAATAGTTGAGGAGGTTTAGGGAGAGTTTCAAAGGAAACCCTAAATATTAATATATGTATCTGGGGCGGGTGTAGTGGCTCACGCCTGTAATCCTAGCACTCTGGGAGGCTGAGGCGGGAGGATTGCTCAAGGTCAGGAGTTTGAGACCAGCCTGAGCAAGAGCGAGACCCCGTCTCTAGTAAAAATAGAAAGAAATGATCTGGACAGCTAAAAATATATGTAGAAAAAAATTAGCCGGGCATGGTGGCACATACCTGTAGTCCCAGCTACTTGGGAGGCTGAGGCAGGAGGATCGCTTGAGCCCAGGAGTTTGAGGTTGCTGTGAGCTAGGCTGACGCCATGGCACTCTAGCCTGGGCAACAGAGTGAGACTCTGTCTCAAAAAAAAAAAAAAAAAGTATATATACACACACACACACACACACACACACACCTGTTATCTTCAGTAGAGTATATGAAATATTCATCAAAAAATCTTGGAAGGGAGGACTATTGAGAGGCCTATAGCCAATAATATAGACAAATTCTGACTCCTACTCTCAATCTAGCTGGTCATCTTTGGTTATTAAAATGTTTTCCAAGTGGTAACACATCAAGTCCAACCCGAGGAAACTGAGGATGGTAGTAAACTCCAGAATGTCTCCCAGACAGGGATGCTAGATAAAATACAGGAATGCCAAGTAAATCTGAATTTAGGTTAAACTATGCATAATGTTTTTAGTATAAGTATGTCTCATGCAATATTTTTATTTACTGTATTTTTATTTGCTATATCTTACAAGCCTACCTCTAAAGGAATTTTTAAAAAATCAATAGAGATGCAGGGATGGCTAACCTTGGTCTCTCTTAAAGTAACAAACCCCAAATGAAAATGCCTCAAAAATAGGGGAAAGGTCTTAAAGCCTCTTTCTCCCAAGTTACCCATTCTAGGTGTCCCATGTCACAAAGAGAGTTGGGGAAGACACAGGTAAAGCTTAAATAAGTCAACAGTCACCTAAGATGTCCCCTCTCTGCTTTGTCCTATGTACTCCATTATTCCTAAATCTCCACAATTGCAAGCGAAGGCTTAGGGAATGAAGAGAGAGGCAGTACAAGAGGAGGGATCTGGCAGCCATAAAGAGGTGGGATTAGGAGATTCTACAGGCATAACACGAAAGGAGAGACTCTCTGGGATGGTCCTTAGGACAATTTCCCTACCCCACTGTGAGCCTGTCACAGCACTGGCCTCTTCCTCTGGGTGTCTGGTATAGCCCTGAGTAAACATTCTACACTTTTTCACCTTAACAGATATTTGAGAAAAAGGAAAGATAGAAGATGGAAGAGACTCTTCCTAATGAAATGTTTCAAAATTCCCAATTAAAATATAAAGGATTTAGAACAGCATGTTCAGGCTGCCACTTACATCCTATTTACTTAGAGCAAAGATGATGTTCCCTGATTATTGAAGGTCAGTAGTTACCAGAGCCTACACTGCGTCATGTTGCCTGATGGCCTAAGTCATATGAGTGCTGAAAGATGAAAGAAATACCATATATTAAAATCTGCTATCAATCCAGTAGGGAAGAGCCAGCTGGATAAATCAGAATAGACTTCAAATAATCACTATATATGAACCTGCAAATTTATCCACATCCCTATCTCAAAAGCTAACACATTTCATGCTCTTTCTCATATTTAAATCTAGATAAGTGAATTTCCAATATCCTTTGAGGATGCAGCTGTTGTTTAACACTGTGATTTCATATTTACACAGCTCCTCTTATCATAGGATCTTAGACCATTTTCACCAGCATAATTCAGTATTAATAACCATAAAAAAACAATAATTTCAGCTACATTATTCTACTGGGCAACTAGTCAGTAACAAATTCATTTTCCTGGGCATTTGGAAATTCCCACTTTATCTTCAAGGAGGAAAAGCAGCCAAATTCTCTGATCCCCCAGAGGAAAATAAAAAATAATTAAGGCCAGCCAACAGGACAAAAGAGTGATGTTTGCAAACAAACTCCACTTGTGGGAACCTCTCAAAAACCATTATATATGTTCCAGGAAAGAGGAAATTGATTTGGCAATGTGGTGAAAAATGTTGACATTTATATAGGAAAAGAAACCAAGATTCTCTCACAGATTAGGCTATTTGGATACATTTGTATTTTTAGATTAATGTGGCAACTTCCCAAAATGTGACTATAAACCAACTTAGAGATAGGTTTTTCATGAGAATGAATGATTGGACACAGCCCCCTCTATAAGCCCTGTACCTGGAATCCTTTTATCCTCTCTACATCCCATAATCTCACCCCACCCAAAAATGTAGCCAGCATGATTATTGTATCACTAGTAGCTGACGTCTGATGCGTGTATGTTTGTTCCAAACACCCCACCCCATGATCCCCTCTCATCCCTCTGGATACATCTGATTCCCTTCTACTTTTCTTACCTACTCACCATTTACTTAATTCTGTCTCAATACAGCATTCTCTCAGGTAATTACACATCCGTTTTCTCAATATTTAAATATAGCACCATAAGTAAAATGGGCTTTGGCACAAAGTACTAGTTCCTGAATCAGAGAATCACCATTGAGAATTGAATTTAAAACTGATGGAGAAAGGGGAGGAAGAACTCCAATCAAGAACATGAGCAAGTGTACTTTATTCCGTCTTGTAACTAATATGCAGTTCTCTTGTGTGTGTGTGTGTGGTGATCAGCTGTAAAACTTGGCAGTGTCTCACCAGATGCTAACAATGATTTTTAAACAGTTCAAATAACTAGGATAACTATGCCTCATTAAATGACATTGTGCATGTCAAACACCTTACAGCACAGCTTATTTTGGTTGATTTGCATATAGAAATCTTCTTGGCACTGCATCATTTCTCCCATTTTAAAATGAAATCTCCTTTTGAAAGTTCATTTTCTTTTCTTTTTTTTTTTCTTTTTTTTTTAATCATTCACACGTCAGCCCTTCTCCCCCAAAATGCATGTCATTCACTCAAATCAGGTCACAAAACTGAAGGAGTAGCGTGCTGGGAAGACACACTGAACAGTGGACATTATTAGACACTGTGTGGGATTACTTAAGTAGCTCCATAGAAAGAAATTGCATTTCTATGTCACAGTGGTCCGAGATGGATTTAGGACAAGACAAGGCAAGTAATAAGGATGTCTGTTGAATGTCATGAATCCTACTAAATCAATTAGTTGCTAAGATATAAGAAGATTTTCTCTACCCTCTTCCTCACCCTCAGCGCTACAAAGGCCACGAAGTTATCAAGCACAGGGGACTGGAGTGCTCTGCCAGTGTTCAGCTGCTGCAGGAGGCTCCTAAATGGAAAATTACTCTGATTGTGACAGTGCAATTTCAGATGGCAAGCATCATCGATGATAGATACTGAACCTCTCTGCTGAAACGCAGAGAAAGACCCAAGTGTTTATCCCATTCTAAAGATACAATTAGCTGAAGTTTTTATCTCCGCATCTGAAGAGCCCAAATCAGACAAGTGCCCTATGAGCATTTCTGGTTGAGAAAAGGAGGATTGCAATTCCACACTGGGGCTGGTTTCTTCTTTTTCCCATTAACTGACTTTTTGAATAGCCAGCAATTAATCACTCTCCTCTGCATACAGAGACAAAATTAGAGCTTTGCATTCTAACTCCAATTTGATAGGTATTTAAGAGTAAAGAATCACCAACATGGTCAGCATCTTCAATATTAAAATAAGAGCTTATGCAGAATGTAGTGACCAAGCAATTTTCTGTCTCCATGAGAATAGGTCATTTCAGCACAAAGAATTTATTTTTAAATAAGAAAGTGATTTAATCATCTTTGGAGGGTTATAACGTTTAAATAAATATATTAGTAATGATTTCATAAAACAAGCACAAAGAATATACAACCAAGAGGGTGCTTTTTTCCATTAGTATTACTGGGAGAGGCTATACTTAATCCAAGCATTCTTCCATTGCACTGGACCTTTTTAATACTTTGTTTTGGAATTTAATATAAATATTCCAGTCCATTCACTCTCTGTATATTTGTCTCTTGGGGCTGAATTTGATTTTTGAAAACTTCCAAAATTCATCTGGAAATTCATCAGTCAAGTCTGGTAAATGAGAGTCCCCAGTGATGACTTTGAAAACCACCACTCACTCCATAATGAATAACATGTTTAGCATGTTCATGTATTTAAGCAACAAATATCTATTGACTGAGACACTGCCATGTTTAAGGTGCACAGGTTGAGAGTTATAAATAAGAATGCATGTGGATTCTACCTATTAAGAGTTTAGTCTATTGGGGAGAGAAAGAGATGGATACTTGAACAATTCCAACCCCTTAAATGATTTATAAACAAATTGCTCTGAGAGCACTTACAAAGGAATGATTAATTCCAACTGAAGGGATCATGAGAGGGTTGGTGGAGAGTTGAATTTGATCTGGGTCTTGAGAAAGGAGTAAGGTTTCAACAGGGGAAATCAGTAAAGGATAGGAAAGGAAGCATATGTCAAACAAATGTGATAGTAAAGCCACAGAGCACAAGAAAGTGCAGAGTCTGTTTATCGTACTATACCTATCCTGTTGTAGGCCAAGAGTTATTTGCAAAATATCAGGCTGAAGAGTAGAAACATGGACAGCTGGCAACGTACATCTGAATAGGCCTGTGAGGCCATCCAATTCTATTCTTTTGTTTTAGAGGTGAAGAAACAAAAAGTAGCTAGTGTAACTTGTGAGGACCACAAGAATAACTAGTTGCAGCCAGAATTGAATCCAAATGCTGGGCCATCCAAACTAGTTTCCTTTGCACCACCCCCAGCTCCACTCCGTGTACGTTGGCATCACATTGTGGAAGGCGGCTCTTGTAAGTGATGAGTTGAAAGTTCCTGAGAGGAGAGTGATATGATCAGATACATATATTGCACTACAGAAAACCCTAAACGCAGTGAGAACAGACTAGAGAAAGGTTGGTTAAAAACTTCTGCAGTCGTCTAAGTTGGATATAATAGGAACCTAAGCCAGAACTGAAATAGAAAGGAAGTGATGGATTCAAGTGTGGTTTCAAGGATGAAATTGCTACAACATAGTGAGAGAAAGGGAAGAATTACAGATGATGATCAAGGAGGTAGATGTCACCCCATTACCGAGAAAGGAAAAGGGGAATGAAAAAAATACTTACAGGGATAAAGTAACTCTGTATTCTCCTACGTTAGTGAATGGAGCTCAATCACTCGTTAGAAGTTGGGAGCTAAGTCTCTGCTCCAAACTTCTGGCCTTTAGGAGTATCTGTGTAGAGATCAGTGGCAAATGGGACCAAAACATCAACTTTATTAATGGCTGGTGAAGGACAGCAACAAAAAGTGAGCTTTGGAGCACTGCACTGGAGATCTACCAAAAGCACTCTTGTTTTCCGAACCACGTCAAGTATCTGGGAAACAGAGTCTTGCATCCACAGGGCAGACTGTGAGTAGCCTTCTCAGTCAGTATCAAGGAGGAGATTCACAAACCCACATGCAGGTGGAACAGAGAGAACAAATGACGAACACATCCCCCAAGAAGAGAGGCCTTGTTGTGGATGGACGTGGATGGAGACAGGATGCAGAGGAAATCTCTCCACACTAGCACAAAGGAAGGGGAGGCTTCCTACCTGGTTCTTTCTTTAGAGGACAGCAGCCCCTCCCTATGACAAATCTTAGTCCAAGGGGTATCAAACTATGACCACGCTGAGTAACCAACCCTCCTCAAAGGAAACAGAGAAAGAGGCAGGAGCTTCCTTCCCAGGAGGCCCCTGCAAAGGCCAAACTTACAGCAGAGTAAAAAGAACAGAAAACTCCCTTCCTGTATTTCCTAAGTCAGAATCCTGAGAATCATCTTCAAGATTCCCTTTTCCCGCAATAGTCAAGGAATCCTTAAGTCCTGTTAATTCTGTCCTCTAAATACCATACGACTCTGTCTCCACTTGCCCATTCTCACTGGTATTTTCTTTATATCTCCCCTAGAACAGTGAAGAAGGACCTGATAAATTATGTCCCATTCTCTGACTTCACAACCTTCCATTTCATTCTTTACGATGCTGAGATATTCTCAAGTGCAATGTAATCACACTATCCTCCCACTTAAAACCCTCTAAGTGCTCCTAGTCATCTCCAGGATAATATCCAAATACTTGTCAGTATTGTATTTATTACAATTATTTGTTGCTATGTCTTTTTATCCTACTAAATTTCTAGTTCTTTTGTTACAGGAATTCTTTCTAATTTACTATTATATTGCCAATGCCTGGCAATGTATCTAAGTACCGTATTCAAAAATATATTTTCACCTGTACAAGATCCTTCCACATATGACCCTGACTATAATTCTGTGCCTTGTCACAGCCCTACCAATTCCTACCTAACTCTCATACAAGTTCTAATTCCAGGTTTATCAAAATATTTGCAGGTAGGTGCCTGAGTATTCTTTGCTCTTTCTCCTCACATCTGCACACTTCCTTACCCCTTCTTTCTTTCCCTCTTTTCCACCTAAATATATTTCTTATATATTACTATATTTCAAAATATCACCTCATGCCTTTCTTCCTCCAAATATCCTTTCTTAATCTTAATGCTTTCTTCTTACCATACCACTGGGCCCAGACTGAGTTGAACGCTCTTCCCATAGTATCTATGAATATTTCTAACACTGCATTTATCAAACTTCTTCATAATAGTTATTTACCTTATTTCTTCCTATACAGATGTTAAATTCCTAACATCTCTTCATCTCTGGAAATTGGACTGAATGACACACACATTTCTGTAAATGTTGAATGAAATAAAGAAAGAAGAAAGAAAAGAAGGAAGGAAAGAAGAAAGAGGAGAGAAGGAGAAAAAGAAAGAAAGGCAGAAAAAAAAGCTTATCATTTACATATTAAGTTTTTCAACAGAACAGTCACTGGGAAATATTCAATATGTCCATATGATAGAGTAGACAGAAGGTTGAGTATCTATTCTTCTGTCTTCCTGCTAATTACTTTGCTTTAATAGACCTTCAGAAACAATTCAATAACTAGAGGGTTTATTCTAAATTGTACTTTGAGTTATTAGGAGACAGAGTAAAAACAAATCTTTTAGGAAGAGCCATTTTTAATTAAATATTTAACTTTCTTCACTTTGGCTTAAGGCCTATAAAGTCATGCAAGTCAAAAAATATCTACTACTCAATTAAAAGGTGCAACTATAGAAAGTAAGAGAAAATTCAACTACATTTATGAAGCACTTGGCAATTCTCTGTGCCACTGGAAGAGTGTCACATTCCTCTGGTTGCTGCCTTCTCCCTAGGCAGTGTTTGATGGTCATGGTCAAAGTCATGGAATATAGTACTTCAAAAATTAAACTATAGTCCATGTTTTGTTTTTTTTTGATGAAATGCAAAGATCCTTTAAAAATCTATTACAGGAATAAACAAGAAAATCTGAATACTTTTTAAAAAATAAAACCATTACAGTTAATTTACATGAGTTAAAGCTGGAGGAAGAGCTCTTGGTGGTAACAGGTACCATTTATTAAGATCAATTTAGAGTACTATATAAGTAAGCTGTAACAGAACAAGAAGATTTAGCCTGCAAAGTTCTGCTGTTAACTTTTTTGCTTCTTTGGTGAAGAAAACAGACCAAAGAAGTTAAGATTCCTCTCAGTGATAGCAAATATGAAACAGCTGACACTTCCACTCAGCATCTATTTTGTCTTCTCTTTGTTCTCGTTTTCAAACCTATTTGACTAGGGCACTTCCTTCAGTCAATAAATGTTTATTGCATTGTTATTATATGAACATAATGGTTAGCAAACCACATTCCTTGCCCTGAAGCTTAGCAGTCAGATTTTTAAAAAATCAAAGAGAAGATCAAGGTATGATAAGGGTTAAACTGAGGAAGTAGGTAGAGAGGGGATTTCACAGTCTGAAGGAACGGCATCTACAAAGGCAAGGAAAAGCATATTTAAGGGATTTGTAAACACTCCAGTATCTTGGAATATGGACCACGTGGAAGAAAAGATAGGAGATGGAGCTGAAATGATAGAAAGGGCAAGATCGTGCAAAGTCTGATAGGACATGTTAAAAAGTTCGGATTTTCTTCTGAGGACTGTGGGTTGCACTGAAGACTTTAAAGCAGGAATCTCATAATTTGGGTTTTAGAAAGACCATAGGCCATTAGTATGGGAAAAGACAAGACTGGGGACAGTTTAGAGATTATTCTGATAACCTAGATAAAAGGTAATAATGGCCTAACCCAAAAGAGTGGTAATGATTTGGAAAGACTTGGATAAACTGGAACAGTATTTAGGAGGGAGCAGCAACAGGACTTGATATATAGGTGCGGGGATTAAATAAAGAAGAAATTGCCCTCTTGCTTCTTTATACCGTGCCTTTTTGTTGTTGTTGTTAACAAAATCTGTGCAACCGAATCACTAATGGTAGTTAAACATCCTGTGAGGTCACCCGATGCAGTTGTGTGGGCTGCATCTCATCACATATATTGATAGGCTAAGAACATTAATAAACAGGTATGAAGCCTCCAGTCTGATTAACAGGTATTTTTTCATCACTCTAGGATAAATGAAATGTTCAGCATTATACCTAGGGAAAAAAAAAATGAAAAATACCTAAAAAGGTAAGAAGAATAATGACTAAGTTTGTGATTATTATTCCTCATATAAGTTACTATGAGTTATATGAGGTAACTTACACCTTTAAAAAAGCATAAATGCCTCCATGAATCTGATGTTTCTGAATGTGGTGTTGCTGTTTCTGCTCAAATCAAAAGATATGTCTAACACTATTATTTCACATTCATGTGAGTTCATATCCTATGATTCCTTATTTGAACCTAGAATTTAAGCAAATCTCAAATCTAATTATAAGCCTTTAGGGTTCTTTTTCCTCCAACAATCTGAAAATAGATGGAAATCTTTGTCATATTTGCATGAAATCTATATAGTAAGTATAGTTCCCTATTAAGAGGTTTCCCAACCAAAGATAAATGTAACCAAATTTCAAAATGTTCCAAGTACCATCCAGCCTTTGCTTTTTACTATATCAACTATCAACTTTGAGCCAAAAAATAAAAAAGGCAAAAAGTAGTTTGTGCCTTGAGGAAACATAGAGGAAAAACAGTGAAAATCCAAACACACCACCCTGATAGTCTCTTTTAAGGAAATAAAAGTAACACAGACTTCTGAGAAGATATAAATGCCATGGGGTACTAAAAATATCAGTTATATAACACGAAGGGAGAAGAGGCAAGGGAATTGTACATAAAGAAAAATCTTCCCCAAACCCCACATAACAAACCAACTCACATAATACTCAAGAGAACTTTATTCTTTTACTGCTCCTTCTCTGGATGGTCAAAAGTACAAATGCAGGGTATGCATGTGGATAGGTTCAAGTCTGGAAAAAAAAAAATACTCTAACATTATAACCCTCGGATATAGCTCAGCGAATATATGGCCAAACCAGAAAATTTTCCAATCGTTACAAAAGAACTGTTCAACAAGCACCATGAGTATATTAAGTTCCACCGAATAATGTTCACTGGCACTACACCTTTTAAAAAAAATTGCCTTACATTTTTAAAAGACTTCTTAGAGAGGTTAGAAATTAGACAAATCTCTACCTTGATTTAGCTCCCTACCTTGGAAGAACAAAGCTATTTTAGAAAAATAATAGCTACCATGGATATCAAATCCTAAATCCTGGAACCTGTGACTGTCACTTCATGGGGAGACAGAGTCTTTGTAGATGTGATTAAGTTAAGAATCTTGAGATGAGAAAATAATCCTGGATTGTATGAATAGTCCCTAAATGTAATTCCAAGTGTCATTGTAGGAGAGAAGCAGAGGGAGATTTGATACAAACAACGATGAGAAAGGAAGTAACCACGGAGGAGGCAGGGATTGCAGTGATGCGGCCACGAGCCAAGGAACCCCTGGCGGCACCAGAAGCTGGAAGAGACAAGGACGGATTCTCCCTTAGGCCCTCCAGAGGGACAGGTGCCCTTGCCCACACCTTGATTTGGGCCCAGTGGCACGTACTGATTTGGGGGCTTCTGGCCTCAAGAACTATAATAGGATAACTTTCTCAAGTTCATAGTAACTTGTTAAAGCAGCCAGAGGAAGCTAATGCAGATGCCTTGGGTGGAGTAGAGACTGGAGAAATTTCTCATCCTTCACTCTGCTGCTCAGCAGTTCTACACAATTCGCTCGAGGCCTGGGGCGTGTAACCTCATAAAAGAGGCAGAGCTGTAACTGCTTTAACTGAAGATGGTTGAGCACGGCAGTCTCCTGGGGATCCTCGGCACAGGAGACGCAGACTTCTATTCAATCAGAAGACGCGAGCCCACTCAGGAGCAGAGGTAGGCAGTGGGGGAGTGACTGCATCCCTTTCCATGCAAATTCCTGCTGCCAGTTGCAACTGGAAACATTTTGTCAGCACGTCAGTTTGTATGACTCCCTGGTAATAAGAAACCAGAGGCAGGTGTGGAAGGTGGAGGAGCGTACTCCTCTCTCTTCTCACAGGCCCAGCATTCATAAGCAAAGTGACTTTGGGCAAGTTGCTAACCTACTTCCCAACAGTGTCCTAGGGCAGCTTTGCAATTAATTTGTAAATGCCCTTTGGCCCACAGAAAATCCATTCAGCCCATGAGATTTGTATCTCCCAGAGCTACTTACTGATTTGCATAGCATGCAGCTATGCCAAGGAAGCAAGCATCTGCCTGCAGTAAATACAAATACAGAGTTCTTTTATAAACACAGATTCCCTGGAAGATCCAAATAAAAATGAAAGCGAGGAAGAGGGAGACTATTACATTTGTGTCAGTCCCATCGCCTGAATCCTATTTGACCCATTCTGATTCGCTTTCACAAACAGGTATATTGGCAAGCATTTATTTCCTTGGACACTGTGAGACTGTGGGCAAAATGTGTTCAGAGGCTTCTGGGTGCTCAGGAAAAGGGCACTGTATAAATCCAGGGAACTATTATGTGAGAGAGACGGAGCCTTTATCTCCCGGTCTTAATAAAGAACTAAGCATGAGGCCTATCTGACTGCTAGTTCAGACACCAAATTGACCCCTCTGGGAGCGGGGGAAGTCTCAATCTCCTTCCTGCCTTATATAGCAGTGGTAATAAAGGAGTGTGCGCTGAGGATTAACTAAAGTTCACATACTGCCTTGAAGAGAAAAGTCTTGATTTAAGTGCTGAAAATTTATATTAGTGGGAGGGGAAAGACGAGAGAATGGCAAAGGAATGGAAAGTTACAGAAAGTTATAATGAGAAGTATAAATTGAAGCAGGTCTAAGGAAAAGTTGAGAGAACAGACACAAACTATAATAAAAAAAATAGAGGTTAGAAAAGGTGGTCAAAAAAAAAAAAAAAAAAAAGACTTTTTCTCCATCTGTGTTGGCTGGGGTACGCTCCTTAAGCCCTAAAGGGAAGTATACCCATTAAACAACAAAATAATCATGATTCAAAGTGGAGAAAAGGGAAAAAGCAGCAGGATGCCAGGGAGTGAGAGAAGGAAAAATGTTAAGAGGGGGTAAGGGACATGATAAAGCCATAGAGAATGAAACTCTCTATAGGTGCTATAGCAGGATCTGTAAGAAGAGTCTTTTAGTCCCCCATCCATTTTAAGAGCCAGGATCATTGTCCTGATTTTATGAAATCAGAGTTAGCCCACATAGATCAGGAGAGAGGCACCTGTCACCTTCCTGATACAAAAATGATTTGACCAAACCAAATGGAGAATATGGTCCAGCCTCTCGGCATATGGCAAAAAAGAAATATTTTATTCACATCCAGATTTCCTAACATAAAATACACTGACCAACATGCTGTATTTGCACAGAAAAAGGCAATTTGGCAGAATTTAGTTAAAAAGTCAAACATAATTATATTGGTTTCTAGGCTCTTATAATCAAGTAAATGGTTAGGAGGTTTTTTTGTTTATCGGTTTGTGTTTTTTTAATTGAAGTCACCTAAACTTTACATAGATGTGGCTGACAATATAGCCTACAAAAGGTTTAAAATTTACATAAATTGCTAGGGCAAAGATATCATACCTCACTTTGGTTTCGTGTATAGAGAATTCCAAAATCGATGTTGTGGTTTTGTAAAAGCCTTGGCCAAAATCCATCAGACGATAATCACATCTTTCATTGTGATGTGAAATGAAACAGGGAGTAGAGAGGGAAAGTGACCAAACTGGAATCTGCCATCCAAGGGAAAGACAAAATTTCCCCAGCTTATGTGTGAGCAGGTCTCGGATTACCTGTCCATTCTGCCATGCTCTCTTTCTTCAGGAGTACAGTAAGCAAAAAAGATTCATGATTCAAAGTGGAGAAAAGGAAAAAAGCAGCAGAAGAATACCAAGGAAGGAGAGAAGGAAAATGTATAATTTTGTTCCAAATGTGTGCTTAAACCATGGCATCTATGTAGCATTTAAGATATAAACATCCTGTTTTCCTAGCATCATCATTCATGTATTGAACAAAAGTATCAGTTAGGATCCTGATAAGGCCCAGTTCTTTCAATACAGAGGGCTTAATACAAAGAATTTTTAATCAGCTATTACAAAAGTGGAAGCATGGAGGTCACACAGAGGTAGTAAGAGCAGAAAGCAACTACCTCCTCTAGGGCTGGAGAACAAGGGGAGATGTTGGGAATATTAAAGTTAGAACTGCATCGTCCAATGTGGTAACCATTAGCCACACATGGCATTTGAGCACGTGAAATGTGACTAGTCCAAATTGCAGTGTGCTGAAACCATAATATATGCACCGGATTTCAAAGACTTAACATGTAAAAGCAGGTAAAATAGCTCCTTAATAACTTTTATATTGATTACACGTTGAAATGATATTTTTTAATATATTGGGTTAAATAATATATATGTATTTGACCTATTTCCTTTTCCTTTTTATTTTTAATCTTTAAGAAACAGATTGAGAAGTTATCCTTTTTACTTTTATAATGCCGCTGCTAGAAAGTTTAAAATTTCATACGTGATCTGCGTGTTATTTCTATTGGACAGTGCTGGTTTACAGGCTCAGAAGGCCCCCATGGAGCCTGGTCACAGTCCTTTGAGAGGCGCCTGAGGTTGATATTGGTGTATCTGAGAGGGAATGATGAGGCTGGTTCTGACAGTGTAAAAATCTGCAAATGGGAACCAATTGCTGCTGAATGAACTGTCCCTGCCAGGGTGAAGATGCAGCAGTGCCAATAGGGGCAATAGAGAAACAAGGAGGAAGACGGTCCTTCCCTAGTCTTGCAGTTTCCCCCTATCACCCCCAGAGTGGCAGAGCCGAACAGGGACTCAACTGGAAGGCAGAAATGTGATTTGCACGGTCCCGGCCCTAACTGCACAAAGCTGAATATAGAAAGGTGAGTATGATATTGAGAGGCAAATAGCTTAATAACTGGCACAACAAATATTCATTGGATGTTAGGGACACAACCACAAACCAGATAAAGTCCCTGTCCTTACACAGCTTTCATTCTAGTGAGACACAGCCAGCAAGCAAATACATCAACAAATAAGATGATTTCCACATAAGTGTTGTGGAAAGAAGAGAACAAGGTCACGGATTAGAAGATATCAGGATTGGGGCATGGGAGCACACTATCTCCTGGAAGGCCAGGGCACCCGTAACTACCTTGCACAGGCTGCAAGAGGCCCCAGGACACTTGCTGGTCAGCCAGAAATCCAACTTCTGCCACTAGTCATGCCACCAGCATCTCATGGAGATACATTGTCACAATTACAGGGCTCATGTTATGCACTAAAATAAAATTCAAATATCAGTGAAGATAATACTATTGCCCTGCCACCAAACAGGAAGTTTATTTCATCACTGGATAAAGACACATATGAAGAAAACAGACTTCAAAGTTGTCCATCTCAGTATTCTGGCAGAAAAAAATCGTGAAATTTATTGTTTCCATTGATTTGATGAGTTTATACTTTACCCAGATTCTAATAAGTATAAAAGAATATCTTGGTCCTTCAAAGAAAAGAAGCCATTGAAATTGGAATTTCCTTTGGCTTGACATCATGCAGATGTAATGAGCCTAATAATTTTATATCAACCCATTGCTGCCTTCAGCCAAGAAAAGTGGTGGCAAAACATGTTTGTGTATAATCACTGGTTTCATACTTCCAGAGAAGATATGCCTCCTTCTGGAACAGCTGGGTCACTACTTTGATGAACCAAAGTTAGCCAGTGTAACCATGGGTTATATTATTTATTCAAGGCTTTACAGACAGCCCTCTCTCATGAGAAGAAAATGAACATGGTTTTCAAAAAAGTAGGAGAACATTATTAGTTATTGGCTTCATATGGCTGTTGGGGCAAATGATAACTACCCACCATAAAAAATACAAAATTTTAAATCAAAAAGAAAGAGAAAAAAAGATGGTAACAAGATAAGATTGGACACTGCTTTATATAATGAGATCAGGAAATGCCCCTCTGAGGAGATGATATTTGAACAAAGGTCTGAAGGGGCAGGGGTCCGAGGAGAGGAAGTCTTCTAGGGCAGAAGGAATAAAACTTGCAAAGTCTGAAAACAGAATGACCTGGGATTGTAACTGGAGCATAATCATCAGGGGGGAAGATGATGAGGGATGGTTGGGACCAGATTATATAGGGTCCCTGTAAATCATGGTAAGTAATACAGATTTTAACTTAATTGCTATGGGAACCACTGTAGGATTTTAAGCAGGAGAGTGGTATGATTTGATTTACATTTGTAAAAGGTCATTCTGGCTGCTGTGTAGAGGAAGACTCTAGAGGGGCAAGAATATGAGGGAGACCAGGAAGCTATTGCAATAGCCTAGGTAAAAGATGATGATGCCTGGGACTATAATGGAAGCAGTGGAAATGGTAAGAAGTGGCTGTATTCAAGATATGAATTAGAGGTTGCAGCAAAAGTACCATTACAGAGTGAGATGATTCATGTAATTCACTTGAATAAATTTTCCAGATAGCTAACATTTACACTTGCAACACCAAAATTCTTTTTAAAAAATCTTGTTTTCATGGAAATCTTTTAAAATTGTGCAAAACATTCCTTGATCTTCTTCTGTAGAAAATTCCAACCGAATTTGCAAATTGTTATTTTGACTCAGGATCCTGTTCTCCATTTTTGTCTGCCATCTGACACATCCTCTGTCAATTTCTTGAGTTCTTCAACTCCAATTACTTTCACTCCATATGTTAAAGCTCTGCTTGTTTTGAGGCAGATCTTAATTAGGATGAAAAGATTATTCTCCATATAAACTAATTTGCAGATTGGCTATGGCATTTAGGTAGAAGCTGCACCTGCTAGACTCAGGTCAGCATCTGCTGCCCAGCCTGTCCATAAAGCCTGTGCCTACCAGGCCCTCACCTTACCAAAATTATCTTCGCTTTGAGACACCAGCCATATTTAGCTGTTGTAACCCACCCAAACCAGCACGATCCACACTTTCTAAAGCCAAATAACCAGTCATTCAGAAAACTTTATCTTCATACTGAGTCCCAATTTCCAGTCTTTTTCTATTTGTCACTGTTATCAGCCACAAAGATGCTGGGGTTTCAAGGGGCCAGTAAATGACCTTCCTCTCTTCCTTTCCCAAGTTCTAATTGGGAGTCTGAACTAGAAATCAAATGATCATTTACTGATGGATCTAAACTAGAGCCCATGGCTTGGATTTAAGGTCAACGGCTTTCCTACTATGTCCTGAACTTCACTCAATCCACCAAACTACGAACCCATCACCTGGAATGATGAAGGTGAAAATCAGATTAGAGTGGATGAAGAGCATATAGATGGTGAAGAGTAGAGGTAGAAAATAAGACTTAATCCTTCATAAAGTTGGGAAATCCTTCAGAAATCCTTCATTGTTCTTCATCCTTCTGAAGAACAATGGCAAAATGGAGCCACAGCTACAGGGGATGTTGGATCAATGGAAGATTACATTGTGAGAAGGGAAGCAGTAGGACATGGTTACATATTCATGCAATGATCAAGGGAAGGGGGAAAGATTAAGGATACAGGAAAATGTAGACATTTCAGGAAAGGTGGTGTCCATGACAGTCGGCGGATGGGATTCGGAGCCCCAGTGGAGAGATTAGCCTCCATAGTAACAAGTGGGAACATAACAGAGATGGGGGCAAACGAATTTAGGTTTCTAGATTTAGTTGTGGGCAGATGGAGTTTTCATTCTCTGTTTTCTATTTTCTGAATGAAAAATGAAGTGAAGTATTCAGCTAAGAATGAGAGGGTGGGAGGTGTGAGAATAGAGCAAGTTTGAAATTAAAATCTTGTTGAGTAGGGAAGCAGAGTTACTGAGGAAACAATTTCTAAGTACTGCAGAAGGTCCATTTGAGGTTTGTGATAATTTAAAGTGAAACTAATCAGCCCACCCACGTAACTTTCTCCAGCAATGCTCAGATACTCAGGGAAAGCCAAGGCGAAGCTATGCCAACTCAACTCAGTACGAGTTACTACAGGTCAAAATGGAGGAGAAAGGGGGGCTACAGAAGTGAGGACATTTGCAAGAGCATGATTGTAGGTAGCAATCATCATTGAACTCCCAGTAGATAACAATAACTAGTCAAAAATACCTAGCCAAGCAATAGGGAGATGTGGATGGCTGCCAAAGTCTAGGGCTTCCACCAAACCTGGATGTAGATTTCCTCAACATGTTCTATCTTTTTTTTTTTTTTTTTTTTTATTGTTCCTTTCCTTCTTCTCAGAAAAAATAAAAAACAAAAAAATTGGTAGCATTTATTTAGTACTTACCATGTCTCAGATACTATGCTGGGCACTTTTTGAAAATACAATCTCACTGTTCCTTCAGTCAATGCTATAAGGAAATTACCATTATTAACTTCATTTGCAGATGAGGAAAAAGTGTGTGAAGATGTTAAGCAACCTGTGCAGATAACCAGATCACTTTTGCAACTCCTGGCTTTACAGATCCTTGCTTCCACGAGTTAAAAAGTCTTGATTACTTCGGGCGGTGGTGGTGGGGTGGGGGGGGGGGCGGGAACCTGAATATTTTCCCATTAAAATGTTTAAAATTTCCTATTTCTACTTTAATGCATAAACAAGCACTCCTTTATTTAGAGATTCTTTTGGAAGAAGAACTTTAAACTGTTATAAAAAATTGAGTGAAATTTTTATTCCAAATTATCTAAGGTTACAAATTGAGCAGTCTTGCTTATCCAAGTAATTATGAAAACTTTACAAACCAGTAAATAACTACTGTAGTGTCTTTCTCTCCTAAACTCTTTTGTGGGTGAAGAAAATATTTATGCTTTCCTTAACATTTTGTGCTTAAAGGAAACAGTCTGAATTTCTAAATTTGGGCATGTAAAATAAACAAAAGTTTCCCCTCCTTAGTTCCTCTTCCTTCCTTCCTTGCTAATCAAACCGAGATAATGGTTCTGCCCTAGAAAATGCCCAATGACTAACAGATACAATTGTTTTTCTCTATATGAGAAACCAGATTTAAAGAGGCATCCCTTCCTATTCATGAAAAATTAGGGAGGACTGAGAAATTTAGCCTTTGAAGCAAGAGTGAAGGTCATTCACATTCTTGATGCAAGAAGTTTGATAGGGAAGCGGAGAATGTTTCCTTGTTATCTAGAGAAACACAGAATTCCTAAAGTTGAATCATGCAAAAGTCCCTTTGACTACTTATATTTTTCAAGACTATGCTATGTTTGAGTATGTTCAACTATCACTATCCAGAAAGACACACACAGGTCAGACAAACATAAAAAATGAACTATGCTTCCCTAACAGCAAAACTGATTGGTATGCAGGACATGGTAGCCAGGTTTGGCAATAGCTATCATTGGTTGAGAATTCACTATATTCACTATATTCTAAGCCACAGATTCTCAATCTTAGAATCAGTGGAGACATTTTTGTTTTGTTCTGTTTAACTTTGATTTTGAATTAATTTTAGACTTCTGAAAGAGTGGTAAGGTACCAAGGGTTTTCATATGTCCCTCACCTGCTTCATGTAATATTAACTCCTTATATGACCATAGTACAATTATCAGAATCTGAAAATTAACATTGGTACGATACTATTAACTAAGGTACTGATCCTATTAGAGTTTTACTAGTTGTCTCACTATCATTCTTTTTTCTTTATTCAATATTGTATTAATTAATAGTTTATACCAGTCTGTGATAGTTCCTCAGTTTTTTCTCATCTTTCATTACCCGGGCCCTTTTGAAGAGGACAGATCAATTATTTTATAGAATTTCCCTCCATTTGAATTTTTCTGGTATCTTCTCATATCAGAATGCAGTGATGCATTTTTTTAAGAACACCACAGAAGTGATGTGCTCTTCTCAGTGTATCAGATTGAGGGGTTCACAATATTGATGTCTTATTCTTGCTGATGTTAACTTTAATTACTTGGTTACAGTCACATTTACTGGGTTTCTCCATGGTAAAATTACTATTTTTTTTTTTTGTAGTTAGTATATATCTTGGTGATAATACTTTGAAACTCTGCAAATCTGTTTCTCCTTAAACCTGCACCCACTAATTTTAACATCCATCAATAGGTCTTGTCTATAATAATAATTACTGTGGTGTTTGTCTAATGGTGAGTTTCTATTTCCCTCTTTCCTTCTACTTTTATTATTTGAAATTTCACCTGGAGAGATTTTGAAAATGCTGATGTCTTGTCTCTACCATAGATCAATTAAATGAAAATTTACTAAGCATATTATCACTATAAAAGCAGATATTATTATCTGTATTTAAATAAGAAGAAACTGACACTCAGAATGGCATAGTAACTTATATTTTTAGAGCCTCTAAGTAGTGAAGGCAAGACATAAATTCTAAGCTGCCTATCTCTAAAACCCATGCTCTCTCCACTGTCTCATCCTTCCTCTTTCAAAGTTCAGCTCACTCTTCCTGATGTTAAAATTCATCCCATTTAAAGCCTACTCTATCTACTAACTCCAATCATGTATAATTTTTGCCTAGATCATTCCAGGATTACATACATCTTTTCTCTGAACCTTTTGACACCCATCTTCCTAAAGAATAAGGAACAGATGTTAGCTACAGTATTTGTCTTCACCTGGCGAATACTCATTGCAGAACAATATGTGGCTGAAAGAAAGAGGTATATCACATACACATGAAATCATTTATTTATTCAGGCTAATAGACAACATTTTTAAAGAAATATAATCCAAATGCTCTTTGAGAGAGTTAAATTCATCAGACATTGAAACATTGAAACCTATTCATGCAGTCAGTGGTTAAGAGCAGAGTTTGGCACCAGGCAGATATGAATTAGAATCTGGAAAACTACTCAATGACCTTGAATATGTCTATTAGCCTCTTTAAGTTTTAATCTTCTTTTTTTTTTCTCTCTCTGTTGCCCAGGCTGGATTATGGTGGTATGATCATAGCTCACAACATCAAACTCCTAGGCTCAAGCTATCCTCCTGCCTAAGCCTCCCAAGTAGCTATGCTAATTTTTGTTTTTTGTATTTTGTAGAGACAGGGTCTCACCATGTTGCCCAGGCTGGTCTCGAACTCCTAACCTCAAGTGATCCTCCTATCTTGGCCTCCCAAAGTGCTGGGATTATAGGTGTGAGCCTCCATGCCTGCCCCAATTTCCTAATTTTTAAAATGCGAATATTAATGCCTATTACACAGATTTCTTGTAAAGATTCAATGAGTTTTCAGCACAGGGCCATGAACAGTCAATAAATATGAGCTTTAGAAATAACTCCACTATACTAATTTGCCTACTACCTGACAAAAGATGAGTGCTTTTTAAGAGAATTTTTGAGAAAAAGTTGAGAGAGATGAGTTTGGAGAATATGGCTTTTTAAAAGAGATCAGATGCTACAAGGATATACAGCAGATTTGGAACTGCCAGAGGGGTGCATAAGAATTCTGATGGAGAAAGAGAAAGGGAAATGGAGTGTGTGAACTATCACCTTGACTCATGTCCCTTGTGGAAGCCACTAATGAGTAAAGAGCTAGATAAAAGGGGAGACCATCTGATCAGTGACTACAGCTGCCAATCTGTAATGGCAGACTGCTAAAACATCAGCCGAAATGTAAAGATAGAGAACATTTTCTCCAGAACGCCTCTCAGGAAGAGTATTATATGTGCGTACCACAGGGATAATGCATTTTATCTATTTCATTCACTTCTATATTCCAAAAACACTACCTAGCATATAGTAACTGTTCAATAAATAGTTGTTGGATTAGTAGATAAATGAAGCTTAGCTCCTCCATAAAGAAGGTATGTCCCATTACTTGCAAGTATTTTTTCTTGCTGAGAAGGGTAAACAAATTAGGAAGCAGCGATGATTCTTTCAGGTCTATAGGAAAAAAATCCTGGGAGCACCTGCCAGCTGTTCTTTCTCTCTTCCTCTTCCTCATTAAGTGTCTCCACACTTACAACTTTGACTCAAATGGTACAAAAGCAATTTATGTAACCAAAACATTTGTACCCCCATAATATTCTGAAATTTTTTTAAAAAGGAGGAAAAAAAAACTTGTTGAATAAAGAATGATGATTTTTTTAAAAGGATGCCAAACTGTAAACGTGCTCAGGACATTTATAAATCTGTTAGACTTTGGCTGTATGTCACTGAAAATTATATACGTACTAAGAAAAGCAATCATTGCTTGCCCAACTATGAAAATATGAAATAAGATGCCTCTGGCAAAGACTGGAAGTTCCTTTTCTCCCTTTCATGCTTAATAAGAGAACCCTGAGAAACATGCCTAGCTGAAGAACTGTATTTCCCAATCACATTTGTAAATACAAGTGGCCGCTGAGATATAAGAGAGCTCCAGGGAATCTCTATTGCCCCTTGCTCTTATTATTTCTGCCTGGAATGAAGACATGATGGCTGGAGCTCCACGAGCTTTATTGTGATTTTGAGGATGGTGAACCAGAAAGATATTAAGAGACTGGGTCTCTGATGATTTTCTGGAGTTGCCATACCAGATCTGGAGTTTGTATCTCCAGACTCGAATTGTGTGGCAGAAAAACAAATTTCTATCTTGTTAAAGTGACTGTAGTCAGGTAAGTAGCCAGCACAATTTCAGTGTTGTGTCCCATTAGATGAAGTGTGTATATAGTTGAATCAATAGAAGCTAAATATGTGTTTGAAGGAAGAGGGAATTTAGAAGTTTTAATTGAAAGTTTTAGTGTTAATAATTATTAACAGAGCAGCAGGAGAAAATATGAAGCACAACTTTTTTTTTTTTTTTTTAACTTCAGGGTAACTGGCTGTTAGTGAGGCACAAATGAAAGCATCACTTATTATGAGAACACTATTACCCACTGCAGGATTAAACAACAGAGCTTGCACATTCGCAAGTGTTTTTGTCAACAATTGGCACATTTCAGTATTGAAAAAATCATAAATCATCCAGTTCAATTACCTATCTGATGCTCAACTCTTCTCTAGACTATTAGGTAAGAAGTCATCCAGTTTATGCTTGGCTACATCAAGTGATGAGTAATTCCCTACTTCCCACGCCAGCCCGTTTTATCTTTGGACAGTTCTGAAAGTAAAAATGTTGTCTCTTACATTGAGCTAAAATCTGTTTTCCTCTACCTTCTAAATACTTAGTCTAGTTCTGATCTTTAGAGCCATATTATGTATATTCCATACCATTCTAATTGATAAGCCTTCAATTACCATGTTCCTCTTGAGACAGCTTCCCCCTCCAATTTTCATGTCAGGAGATCATTCTGAACATGTGGAAATCTACTTCTCCAAAATCTTGAGATTATGTATGACTATACCTACTTGTTTCTTTCCTTGCTACTACATACCTTAAAAGGATATCCCATGTCCTCCTCAATTACATAACAACTTTCATTTTGCCAAAAAACTATCTTTTGTTACTCAAATACAAGTACCAAGGAAGTATTATTTCCAGTTGTTTTCAGTAATTCTGGAAGATATATTTTGAAACAAAGCAAGTAGATAACTTGTCAGATGTTGTATTGTCATAAGTAGATGAGAGTTCTATTGCTTATCCTCCAATTTTTAAAATTCCTCATTTTTCTATAAATTATACCTGTGTAACTTGTATGACCGAAATCAGAAATAAATCATTTATTTCTTATATTAGTACATATGGCATTTAGTCCATCTTTGGAATAATATTACATTTGTCCTTTTACCTTTCATTCATACTCCAGTGATCTCCAATAAATTATATTCTTAGGATTCTGGATTTCTCAGCAGGCATAAATGATATTGACACAGAATACTATTGTGACTTTTTCCACTAAATAAAATCTGTTCCTACTGAATTGGAGCTGTTCCCCTATTACCATATTTCAAGTATACCCTGCTCACTGAGCTTTGGTGACACCAACGAGATATTTACCATCTGTGTTATGACATCTAATTCACTTAGTTACCCGCTGAAATCATATATATTGAGCCCACAGGATGTAATAATAACCAAAATAAATGTAACCTAAAACAGTTATTTTTAAAATGAAAAAAAATGAAATCGAAATTTAGCCAACTAGCAAGGGCATTGTAAATTTAATCTGGAACTAATCTCCGAGTCTGACACCTAAGGGCAGACATCCTTTAAGGAACTTCTGCCACTTTTCCTAGCTTCCACAACTGGTGTTATGTCAAAGAAGCAAAATGAAAATGGTCAGGAGCTACAGTTACCTCATACCAGAAGAGCCAAAGTCATTTTTCAGGCTAGATTTTTTAAGAGTGTAAAGCCAGGTTCACAGTATAGGAGAAACATAGTTTCTCATTCACAATCTGTCTTCTAGCCAACCTATCCTATTACCAATATCAGGAAGGTATAGAGATAAAATATAGTCTAAGCCTCAAATCCCTCAAACCAGGATGTCAGGAAGGGGAAAGGTCAATGCTGCCACGCTGGATAAAAGAAAGCTGATGATGTCCACGGTGGTGATAGCAGTTTTTCACCTGATAAGTATGAATTTGGATGGGATCAACAAAGGAGGGGTTTGGGATATTTGAGGTTTGTGCTGTTGGAGTTAGAGACAGATGTGCCTAGGGAGGGTTAGCTAAGCAGCGGGCTAGCAATGCATGTTCAAAATGGAGATAAAGTATCCACAAGCTCTGGGACCCATTTCTGCTCTGCTAAATGCTGTAAGAAATTGTTTTCTTCTGGTGCCAGAAATTTCATGCCCAAGGCATAGGAGGGAAAGATGATTTCGGTCTGTAAGTTTACTCATGTCCTTCACTGGGTTTCACTTAAGCATATGTCTACTTTTTCCTTTTCATTACAAAAAAAAAAATTTACTTTCAGAATTTTAAAAGAGACATGATTTGGAATTCTCATTCATGTAGTACACAAAAATAATTGCTTGAATTACACAACCACTGTGTGGAAGTTAACTTATTTTTATTATTAGCCTTATGACTTGTTGTTGACATTTTACATGCTTATGAATAGGGTTCTTCTGTCTTCAAGGTCCCCCACAGACTAGGAGAGAAGATAACAGCTAATACATAATCTGTACAGTGATGTGTCCCTTAAAAGCAAGACAGAAAAAAAAACAGAGTTTCAGAGAAAGGAGAGATGAATCCTGAACTTGGAAACACCACAAGCAAGATGGCGGAGGCAAAACAACAGGATTTAAACGTGAGCATGGTGGATGCTGGCGGATCTCAATCTTACTGCCTTGCACCATTTCACTGTGCATTAGTTTCTTCAACCATTAAATGAGAAGGCAAAAACGGCGTTCTTGCCCAAAGTACTCATCATCAACAGACAGATCCCAAGCCAAGCAAAAACATTGCATTGTTCATGGAAAGCTTCACAGTGCTCAGAATAGAGCAGAAGGCTTTGCTCTCCAAACTTTGCTTTCTTTAGGACAAATCCCACAAACTGCGACTGCATCGCCAAGCCGGAGGAGTAAAACTAGATGTTCACATACAGCCAGTCTTAAAAGAAGGTTAATTTGTGTTAGCAAACTGTCAAATATGCTGTCACAATTATTTTTCTTCACACACGACTTTTCCCCCCTGAAAGTATTAAATAAATAAACAGAAAAATATTTCCAGGATTGTGGGATAGCTGATCTCTCAAGGCTACTTCGTGGCCAAATAAATAAAAAGAAAAACCGAAACATTGCTATTCTGAAGGGCTTTTTTTTTTTTCTCTTTGAAGACACTACAAAGCAGTAACGATGATATAAATTCAAGGGAAAGTACTTCATCCTTTCTAAACTTGAATTAGTAAGTTGTTCTTCTACACCTAGCATATTTTTAACACAAGAGAGATAAAATATGATAAGTTTGTGAAAACAATTAAATTAGTACAACAAGTAAGAGGTGTTAATACAGTATAGGCACTGAAAATGTATGAAAAAAATCAAAATGCAGAGAAAGTGATGGTCGCTCTATCGCAATATATGAATTATATTGTAAAAATAATTATTAATGTTATAACTTATATTTCAAAGACTGCCTTTATATAACAGGTCTTTTGTCAAATCTGATAAGGAAATACTTTCTCAAGGGTATACCCACCCAATATTATTTCTATAAAATTGTAGATATGGAAGAATTACCTGAAAAAATGGCACATCTGAAAATAAAAGGTAGAGAGAGGAACTTAATGGAAGAAAATCCAATAAGTAACACTAAAATATATCACCTTATAATGTTTTTCTTAAAAAAAAATCTGCATAAGATGTTTCAAAATAGTCAAAAAGGACATGCAAGATTACATTATTTAGATTTCTATAGCACCCCATATTTTTCAAACACCACCCATGCATGAATTCCTAGCTGTATTCTTCTATGGTTACCTGATTATAAATTAGATAAATCTCTCTCGCCCTCCCTCTTTTATTCCAACAAAGAAATTGAGAAGGAAATGCGTCAAGTAATTTGCCTCAGCTCATACTGAATAAAGACAAGATTTTGAACATCTATTAAGAGAATTTTCAAATATAAGAAGGGTCATGTCTGGCCAAGTTAAAAAAAAAAAAGAAAGAAAGAAAGAAAAAAGAAAAAATGGGCCTCAGCCAGGGTTTAAACAATGGGGCTTTTATTAGGTTTTTATTAGGTTGTAAAGGACAGAGGGGAATTTAGGTTATTTCAAGTAAGAGGGGTCACTTCTGGTTTCTAGTCCAACTTGTAAAGAGCTTAGAAATCATCACTCCCATCCTCACAAGAAAAAAGCTGAACAAAATGAAAATCAACAACTCTTCTTAGATCCTTCAGAGAATTGAGGTCACAGGGCAAACCACCAGCCCCAAATCTTGAGAGACAGGCAAATGCAGAGAATCACAGCTTACCAGCAGCAGAAGCCTCAGCTAGAGCCAGCACTGATTAGAAATACTTAAAGGGTAGTTGACTAATTGCTGAAGAGTGAGCATGGACTCGCTTGAGAAATAAAAACTGGAGACCCAGGCTTAGGGATGCCCCCACATTTTTGTGAGTTTTATTTTGAGTAGCCCCACCAGTTTCTTACCGAGAAATTAGAGAAAATTCTCTTCATGCTTCCAGTAAGGGAAGGAGAAAACCACTTTGAAGCATGCCCAGAGCATTCAATTCTTCTTGCAACGGCTTCCCTTAAGAGAAACAATTTTCCCAGAGCCTAACGGACTTGGATTTTACAGTACTCTAACAGAACTAGATGAAGGGAAATACCCTACTTCAGCCCCCTCTAATCTTCCTGTCTCATCTAAGGGGGAAAAAACAAAACTGAGAAGCACATGTGAAGGTCACAGCCCAGGGACACAGGGCCACCAAAAGATTTGGATAAAACTATACAACTATAGAATGATTCCCCGGCCACCACCACCCGACATCTTACTACCACATCAATAGGGCTCCTGAAAAATAACAGGGGATTACATCTAAAAAGAACTGCAAGTCTCAGACCCTATTTACAAATAAACCATTAGGGAAACCTAGAGACAATAGAGAAAACAAAAACAAAGACACTGGAAGAAATTTTAGCCTGTGACATCTATAGCTACAGGAAACTGCAAACATAGCCCAACTCTCAGCCAGATAAACATAAAACCTCACACAAAAGGTCCAATTACTTCAGTTCCTTTTACCCAATACATCAAATCTAACAACAATAACAAAATCATAAGGAATGCTAAAAGGCAAAAAACACAGTCTAAAAAGACAGAGCCAGCATCAAGAGCCAGACTCAGATATGGCAGAGATTTTGGAATTATCAGACTTGGAATTTTACTATGATGAATACACTAAGGGCTCTAATGGAGAAAGGAGTAATGTGCAGGAACAGATGGGGAATGTAAGCAGAGAGAGGGAAACTCTGAGAAAGAATCAAAAGAAAATGGTAGAAATAAAAAACATTGTGACAGAAACGAAGAATGCTTTTGATGGGCTCACTGGTAGACTAGATACAGCCAAGGAAAGAATCAGTGAGCTTGTCAATTGAAACTTCCCAAACTGAAAAGCAAAGATATGTATTTAAAAAAAAAAAAAAAAAAAAAAAACTGGAACAAAAAAGAAGCAGAATATTCGAGAGCTGTGAACAAATAAAAAAGATGGAACATATAAACAACAAGAATGCCTGAAAGAGAAGAAAAAGAAAAAAAACAGAAAAAAATATTTGAAGCATTATGGCTAAGAATCTTCAATTTATGGAACTTGCTGTGAGGATACAAGGGGAAATTAGGGAATGTAGGAAACAGTCTCACCTGTCAAGGGAAGAGGATTCATGAGGAATTAAAGTGCTTTGTCCCAGCATAGCAACTTCACACAACATAATCTAGCATTCACTATTCCTATACATCCTTCTTCTATTATGAGTGGGTCTAGTCTGTTTTCTGACTACTTTCTTCCTTCTTTCTATCTCGTGCCCTTTGTTTGCACAGCTTCTACTACCTCAGGCCTGCTACCTTTTCTCTGGGTGTCCTTAGCCTCCTGATCAATTAGTGTCCCTTTCGATATGTCCCTTTTCTACTCCATAAGAGATAATCTGACTGGGTTAACCACTCTCTAGCATAAGCATCTCACCTGGACAGAACCTATTCTTCAAACTACCTGCCAGGCTGGTGGCCAGTCTATAAGATGGCTGTATGTGGCTCAGGTGCCAATTCCTGGTCTAATCATCTTTGATCTGAGCAGGAAGGTCATGTGATAAAAGAAATTAAGAGCAGGAAGTTGCTTTTTACTTCATGCTTGGAAGGAACTATTGGCAATGTGGTCTCTTCATATGTTATGAATTTTATCTGAATTCCCAGGCATTTGGTAGCATGCTGCAAAAAGCAAATTTAAGTTTCCAAAGAAAATGGTAACTTTGAGTCATCCTTTTCTTCTTCAGCTCCATTTCTGACTTATAGATACTCTAATTAGAAGTATGTTACATTATTCCCCACCAATGGTATCCACCACTGAGGATGGATACCCTAATGGAGAGTGATACCACCAGTGAGGGAACAGGTAGTGTGCAATGTAACGCTGCTAGTGACAGCCCTGAGGTAAACTCTAAGGATCATCAGAACCAGGGCCCAGATCATCCAGCGCACCCTTGGGACAGACCAGGGCAGACAGCTGCAAAGAGAGGAGAAAGATATTGATCTGACATTCCCAAGAGTAGCTGTCTTGAGTTATTTCACTGTCTTACCTGTCCCCAAATATTTTCAACTATGCCTTTACTAAATGTGTGGCTTCAAGAAGCAGAGAGGAAAAGGTAGGCTAGAATCCAGGAGCGGGGAGTGGGGGGCGGGGGGCCGGGACTGTGTGTGCATGCTTCCGTATGTATGTCTGTGTAATTTTCCCCTCAAGAGCACAATATGTTTGAAGAAGTATATTTTTCATCTACCTGATTTCAATTTAGGCTGTTAATTTTCTGAAACAGATAAAAATCAACATAGGAAGAAAGCATGGTATTCCATTAGGGCTTACTTTTCACTTGAACTCAAATTAAATATGAATGTGTTTCTTCTTTACTAGTTTTCAAGGAATCGTATTATACTAACTTCTGCACTGTACACATATGACACACAGCAGGGAGGGAGAGGAACTAGGGCACCAGCATCGTTCTTTTTAGTTCTCTACTGTGTTTGACCTTCATGGACACCTTTCTTAGGAAGAAATAGAGTGCTTTGCTCTATCTCTGCACAGGGGGCTCTGTGTGAGTAAAGGCCATGAGATGTAAGATAAGAACCCAGTTCTCTTTAACTAACCCTCTCTGGCCTCAGAATCAAAAGAGGTGCTCTCATGCATCACATCTTTTCTATTATCTTTGCCCTCTATGCATACCATTTCTCAGTAAGAAATAGAGTGATAACTTCTGCTTCCTGCTAGAAATGTGTATTTAAGAAAGAGACACAAAATGTGTAGCTGCATAGTGTTTCCATTTTACCAATCTTCTCTGGTCCCATATACCTTATAACCTGACTGTTACATTGCTGTAAAAAAAAAAAAAAAAAAAAAAGTGCATTTCTTTCTAACCTGTTTCTTAGGTTAGATTTTTAGGGAATAAGAGGCAAACACTGCCCTCCATAACTCCTGTGTCTTACCAAAAAAAAAGAAAAAAGAAAGAAAAGCTATCACTGTTGTCACTGTTCCATTTGAAAAGGAAAATATCAAGTTATGTATTCATTTACCAAAATGTATTGAGTGTCTCAAGACTCATAAATGACCATTATACATGTCCCTGGGAATTTAAAATGATCAGACACTTTTCCCATTTTCAAGATGAAGAAATGAAGTTATAGAGAGGTTAGATGGTTTATCTAAATTAACAAATGGAATATAATTGCAAAAATGAGATTGGTTTTTAAAAGTCGGGCTCAGTGATTGTCAGCCAAATCATTTCACTTACATTTTCACCCAGCAGCACCAAATGTTGCCATCCTTCAGGATGCATGAGATAGATAGATAATCATGTAACATATTGCAAGTGTTTGTTTTTACCTCAGTCACATAAAATTTGTTGTGAATTCATCCTCTGTTTGAATCGAAAAGAGTTCAAAGTCAACTTTATCTTTCATGAGCAAAAAAAATACATATATATTTATGCTAAAATGCTCCCTAAATTAAAAAATAATTGACCAGGCTTACTTTGCTCTCTCTCTTAAGGGTCTCTTGTCCATGAATGAGCATTAATGAAGGTAGTGAGAAGAGTGAACTCCCCACACCCAGAGAATACAGCAAGCCCCACACATAGAGAGAGCTTAGTGTACATGCTGCATAATAGTATTGCTGAAGAGTAGTGAATTCTGTATTCAAACAAAGGTCAGCAAATAAATCCAGAGTGTCTGAGTGTTTGATTTTTTTTCTTTTTAAAGATGAGCTGCTCTGATGGTTGGAAGTTTTCATTTCCCAGCTCCAACACAGAGTAGTCACATATGCAAACATGAACATTTTGCCTGCAGTCTCAATATAGATTAATTATTTCTGGCTGCCAGGAACCACGAATTGGCTATGCTGTTTCTGTGATAAAACCCAACCCTCCCTCACTCAGAGACAAAAGAAACACACACACAAAAAGGCTACAGCCTCAAACCACAGTTATTTCACCTTGAATAGACTTTCCAAATGAAGCCCTTTCATTTTCCTTTCTATATTAAAATAGTAAAAACCAAAAAGGAATTTCAAGTCTTGTTTTTCTTCATTAGTGTATCACAAACTGCTAATTAGAAAAGATTTCTTTTACTAAATGATTTAGTTCTTATGTCTGTTTTAACACTTGAAAGGTTACAGCTTCAGGAAAAGAGGAAAGAGGCTTAATTAAAGGATGAATTATTGAATATTCAGTTTTAATTGATGTTGCCCCATGCTATTATTTTGCATGTTTATAGATGTTTTATGTGATTCTGTTATCAGAATAACCAAAGAGAGGGACATTGACTACTGAGCCTAAAAAAGGGGAGGGCTTCTGCCTGATCACATTCAGCCATTTAAGTTCAAGAATCATCTGGAGCGTGGTTTCCATGACAACAAGTCACTAATTGCCAACATAAAATAAAGTAAAAAATCAACCTTCCCTGAGTTTGGCAGCTACAGGGATGATGTCTAATTTTTTTTTTAATAGTGAAATGGCACTTTTCCTTAGGGAATCCCTAAGTCATTTTCCTGAAACCAAGAAGCTACCCATTGTTGGGTTAATTCTATTCTGGCAAAGGTGTCAGCTGAAAACTGTCCAGATCTGTCTGGCTTTGATTACCAACACCTAGATTCTGCTAGAAGTAAGGGAGAGTGGTTGCCATGAGGAGTGAAGGATGTTTGCATCTCTGAGCTGCAGAGCAGAAGAGAGCTGCTAATGCAGATGAATGAACCAAAGAATTGCTACCAAATTCTGGATCGGAACATCCTTTAGACAAGGATGGGGAAAAAAAAATTGAGGGGGGGATAAAGTGAGTTAAAACCTAAAATCCACCATTTTCCATGGGGTTAGTCATCTGTGCTCACTAGCAAAGGTTTCTGGTTTCTCTGCCTGGCAGATTTTTAAAAAACAAACAAAAAAAAGTGAACCCTTTGAGACTTAGAAACCTGTTCAACTGACACAATGGCACCATTCAAAATTCACCAATTTATGAACTGCAGCATATCATTTGTAAAAATTGCTTCAGCCTGAGTTACCTTTCACTAGCTCCCTAAGTCTACTCACCGGGTCACTAGGAGTGAGCAAGAACATTTTGATAAATTCTGTTTCCATGACGATGAATTAACCAGTGAAAAGGGGGAGGTGTTGGAAGATCTGTATTCTGTAGAATACTCTCAAATGTTTGCCTGTTTTCATTTTTAGCCATTTAGTTCTCATGGCTCTGTTCCAGGACTCTTTAATTTGCCAGTAGCTGTTTTTCCTACACAGATTACAGGACTAATTCATCAGTGAATGTTTCACTCAGTGGTCCCATCTAATGTAAGGAAACATAAAAATGAATTTTTCCAATTATGCCGTTTTGTTTGTTTAGAAAGAATGTAGTAAACTTTCTTCCTTTCTTTTCTCACCATCTAGCTTTAGTGTTCTTATTCTCCCTTATTTATTGACCAATACCTTACACAGACTACAACTGCAATTTGTAAGATGTTGGGATCTGCTTTTAAATACCAATAAATCCCCCAAAGGCAATGATTTTTGAATTTAGTGGACTGAAAACCCAGAGGGGGACGTAAAGAGAAAAAGAACATTAAAACATGTAGGCCCAGTACATGTTACAGTGAAACAAAGTGTTTGGAAAGAAAATTAAGAAAGCAATAGAGCCTTTCCTTCACTAAATTACTTTAAATTGGCTTATTTATACATAATGTGATCTGTTTATGTTATTTCAGCATTTATCTACTTCCTGAATTTAATGATAAAACTGCTATTTCCCTGAGGAGCAAAAAAGGAAGAAAAAAGTAATTCTTATGGTTTTGTTTTCTAAACGATGAAAATAGTAAGAACTTATCTATTTGCACCAGGAAAAATTGGATATGCAACTATTTTCTCTGAGGTATGAAGTAAGACTAATTTCCCCTCAAAACATGTATTTCCAATCTACCTTTGGTTTGTATCTCAATAAGTAACTAATTTAGTTCATTTTAAAAACTAAGTTCAAATAATTGGATTTTTCCCTTTTCTTTTTTTCACCTAAAAGCAGGCAAATAACCAGTTTTCAATTTCCAGTTGTTTATTCTACCACTGTGTAGCCACTTTCATTCTTTCTGAAATTCATTCATCCTTTCCTTAAAGAAGGAAGAAATTTTACTGGGACATATTTTGGACCATCAACAATTAACAGATTAATCAGTTGTTATCCTAATCTAAGACTGAAAGTGCAAAGACCTGTGAGGTTTACAGCAAGTAAAGAAGGAAACTACTAACACTTATTATGCAAAGGTCTGCCAATTAAAGCTACTTTTTAAAAATTTTAATACATGGTAATGCAATAACATATTTTTCTGTTAAAAACAGATCTTCAGGGTAATATTTTCTCTGAGAGTTTAATTTCCCCACCAAGAACAGAGAGAACTTTCACATTGAAAAGAATATGGCAAGATTTTTCTCCCTCTTCAACGCACACACACAAAAAATATTATTAATATTAGTGGATTTCAGAGAATGTACATGATTGAAAATCAAAGTAATTGTTTTAATGAATAAACCCTAGCTGTTTATGCCGCAGACATCTATAAACCATTAGAAAAGAACACCATGCAAATCTAAAATCGGTGTATTGGTAGCTCTGAATTTGTTCATCTTGATTCAGAATAGGGAAGGACAGTGTCAGTTGACTGGCTATGGACAACAGGAAGGCTAATGACTTCTTTTGTTCACCTGATGTAAGCAGTTCTTTCTGCCTCTTATGGGTAATGTGCATGAGTTCTGCTAACAGCACCATGCCTCCCTTCCTAGACCTCAGGCCATAATGCAGGTAGCTGGCATTCAGTTCACATTGATGTTAATAGTGTGAGATCTCTCTGCCAGCTGTTCTCTGGAAAATAGAGATGGCATGGCCCACCCCAAGGTGACCCACAGTTGGCACCAGGCAGTACAGGAATCAGCTTGTTAATGTTAATGTCTCCAGTGAGATATGGATAAACAGTAGCTCTCTCAGTGCTATAGATTGAAAGTGTCACAAAAATACTGTCATGCTCAGGTGCTAATCATTAAAAATGAGTACAAATGAGAGGAATAGTGGCTTGCTGATCCACCTGAGTCAAGTTTGACATGCTTATGACACTATTTATAACTGTTTAGATGTCTTTTAGCCCTTAGTGAGGGAGATTTTTGACAGAGAAAATAATGAAACTTCTTGAGTTTTTGGTTAAAACTGGTCAATAACAAAACATCCGTAAAGTTCCAACGATTTTATTTCATCATGCACATTAAATGATGTACTCGACAACTATTGCATATGTCACAGAACATCTATTACTTAAAATTGTTTTTAACACGGACAGGACATCTTATAAATATTCAAGAAAATAACATTTTAAAAGTGTTAACGTTTGTATGTACATGATACATATACAAATACATAACATATATCATAAATATGATCATATTTAAACAACTGAAAAGGGATATTGAATGTATGTTCATATAATTATATAAACACTAATAAGGAGATGCATATTCATGCATCTAAAGAACAGGTGTCTTCTAATATTTGCAATCTGTTCCTCAGAAGTTATGTGTAATACTTTTTTCATCATATGGTATTTTAATTCACTGAGACCTCATTGCTTAAATAAATTTTGCAATGATCTTTTCAGTAAAGCCAGAAATACTTCTGTAATATGAAAAGCTATCCTCTCTATATCTGTTTTATAACTCTATTTTTTATATCTATGATTTTAAAATGGTGTGTTTACTATAAAAATTTTAAAGCTCACATTTGCATTTGTTGTTGGAATTTTTCCTCCCACTCTTACCCCAGAGGTAATACGGAGAAGTATAGCTTCAAGGGCAGCCTGTTTTGCAGCCAAGAGGTTTGATCAAGAATGCTGAATCCAACATCCTGCTTTCTTTCACAGAGTCTAATTCCACTGGCCACATATTTCTCCCTATTGCATGCAAGGTTTGTACCAACATCTAGTTTGATAAGCCAGGATCTCTACCACAAGCAAAGAAAACATCTCATACTTTACAGAGGGTGGCTAGATGAATACAAGTAATAGTCTTCTACTTAATTTATGAGCCAGGGCTAACCCTCATCTGTAAATCACATAAAATTTTAACTGCACTCAGAGATCTTTATTTTAAAAAGCCCTTTTAGTGAAGTAGATCGTTACCAATTCAGTGAGATAGCTGGCATAGTCATTCACTCAACAAACATTTATGAAGTACTTGCCAAGTCTTTGCCCCAAAGAGTTGTCTGTGTGTATGCAGAAGAAATATAGATGTAGAGATAGAGAATCTAATGATCATAAAGCAATATGGAAAGGTAATGATAGAAAGACACCTGGAATAGTAGTATTGGAGGATTGTGGGAGGGAGTTACTGGGGAAAGAATAAGTTAACGTTTACCAAAAACTTTCTGAATGAGATAATTAGGGAAAAGTCATTCCCTATAAATGGGGCACCTGGGCAAAGGCAGCAAAGTGAAAATCTATTAGGTATAGAGAATCACAAGCAGCTTGGTGTTGCTGGAGGGCTCAATGTAAGAAAGACCCATAGTGGGGACAGAGAGCAACAGAGAATAAAGCAGGTGGCACATGAAGAAATGTCAGATACTCATTGTTAACAACTTGGATGTTCTGTCTTAATGATCTTTTTTGGGTGATGAGGGCATCAGTTCTAGTGAGAGATAATAACAATGACAGTAAATATGCAGAGAAAAGACGACTGGAATATATGTTAGCAAGTAATCAGAAGTCGATGATGGAACATTGGATATGGAAAGATGAGAGATGGCAAAATTCTACATGATGTCCAAGTTCTAGTTTCAGTAACTAGGTGGATGGTGGTGCCACCAATTGAGGAAAAGAAGACAATTTAGGGAAGCGTGTTGAAACAGAAGTGACTGTGGAACATTCCTGTTGAGAGTCTCACTTGGTAATTGAATAAATGAGTCTGAAGCTCAGAGCACAGCTTTAAATTAAAGACATAGACTTGGAATCCATTGGTAAGTGATGGCATCTGAAACCGTGAGACTGGATAACACTGCTCAAAGAATATAGAAAGTGAGATGAGCTGTGGAATGAAGACCCAACTCTGGGGCACAATTATTTAAGAAATTGCCAAAAGAAAAGTGGAAACAGTAAGAAGTTGATCAGAGATAGGAAGAGAACCCATAAGATATTAATATTATGAAAGCCACAAAAGTGAAAAATGCAGCAGAGATGTTCAGTAAGATAAAGAAGGAAGAATACACCTAATCTCTCTGTCTGCCTCCTTCTACTTGAATACAAATCTGCATCATTAGAAACAGAGCTTGTGAGGTAATGCATATGTTTATTAGCTACACTGAGCCATTCTACAATGTGCACATATTTCGAAGCATGTACACCATAAATACATACAATTTTTGTCTATTAAAAAATAAATTTTAAAAAATAGAATTTAGAAACCTAAGATCAAGAAAAGTCTAGGAAAGGCCACAGTCAGCATACTAACATGTTATTTAGGAGATATACTCCTAATTTGTTTGTTTGTGTTTTAGAGACAGGGTCTCACTATGTTGCTGGTCTTCAACTCCTGGACTCAAGCAATCCTCCGATCCTCCCACCTCAGCCTCCCAAGTACCTGGGATTACGTGCATGTGTCACTGTGCTGGCTAACTGTCCTTAGTTTTTAAGCAGGAAAAGGTCTATCAGTGTATTTTGTTTCTTTATTCTCTACCTTGTCCTCGAAACACTACAAATTCCTTAGATAATACTTCTTGAATTCATTCTTCTCAATTAAGCTTGTCATAAATTTTAAGCAAAAGTCAGTTCAATGTTACTCTCATTGGCAAGTACCAGAAGTACACAGATTGTATCTGTTACCAGTTAAGGGTTGAAACTTTTGCTTTAAAGTCAAGCTGAGAGTGTAATTGATACCTTTTAAGAGTTAGGGAGACTCACTCACCAGTTCGGTCCTAATAGGAAGGTATACCACTCTTCAATGCAAAAGAGAAGAACAGCAACACATTGTAAAGAGGACGAAGATGAGCTATAAATGATAGAATAGGCTCCTGAGTTAAGGGATAGCAGAAATGCAATGAAATGTTGACTTCTGAGCATTTTGCACAGTAGCAGCCCATCAACTAGAGACAATCTAAATTCAGGTTAATGCAACCAACACACCCTCAAAGCTTTGTTGTTAGGCAGAGACAGATTCTAGTAATAGCTCATTCCTCACCAGCTTTGTGTCTTAGGGTACATATGTAATATTCTTATGTTCTACTTTCCTCATTTGTAGAAATAGGATAACATTATTACCTACCCCACAAACTTGTGAAAATTAAGTGAGATAACATATACAAAGCATTGGTTTAATATAGTGGCTCTCAACAAGGGGTGGTTTTTTTTTCCCCCAGGAAGTATCCGGCGATATTTGGAGACATTTTTGGTTATCACAGCTTAGAGGGGGTAGGTGTTACTGACATCTAATGGACCAGGGATGCTTCCAAACATCCTACACACACAGTACAGCATTCCACAATAAAGAATTATCTGACTCAAAATGTCAATAGTGTCAAGGATAAGAAATTTTGGTTTAGTAGCCATAGACACATTATAACTATCATTTTCTGAGCAATCACACGGTTTAAGCGCTTAGCATCTAACCCTCACCAAAATCACATGATATTGGTGCTAGTGTTATACACAGTTTACAGATTCAGAAACTGACACACACAAAAAGAATTTAATGTATACAATGCCACACAACTAGTAGTAGTAGAACCAGGATTCCATAAATGCTAACTGTTACATCTTATGGAAAATTATTCAGGTATCTTCAAATGTCCAACCCTTGGCATGAGAATAATGAAAGGTTGGTTTTTCAACTTTCATCCAAACATTGACAAAACCCAGGCAAAACTGATAATGTTGTGTGTTTTGATTTCCATACTCAAGTTTTTCTAAATATGGACAAAATGTATATGGAATAATGGTTAAAAGAGGAGAAAATTTATCATTTCTTAAGAGCATATTAAAAAGACAATTGCCAAATCTACTTTTACAGAAATCTTTGCAGTGTTAAAAATCAGTAAAACCTGACTTCAATAACTGGCATTAGGTCTTATCTAATGCCGAAGTCAATAGCGCCTCTTGTAACGGTGTTACGGTTTAAGTACCGCTTCAGGCCTATGCTAAACTTGAACATGGGATCAAAGAGATAGAAGTCACCTGACTATATAACTTTCACTTTATAGTGTGAAATTCTTAAAATCTTTACATTTATCCAATTGTCAGTGATGTGTCATTGATTGTTTTTAACAATCTTTTTTTATCGATGTGTTTTGGAAGGTGTTTTTCTCCTCTTTAAATCTTCCTTCAGGGAAGCTGAAACCTGAGCTGGTGAGTGTATGTGTGTGGGCCTTAAAAAAATCCTAGAAAGGCAACAAATGCTGAAATGTGACATATTTTATACATACAAATATTCTGACAATTTTAATGTGTATGGAAGTTTTAGTGTCCTGAATTTCCAAATTAATTAGGTATGGAGCAAAGGCAGTACAGTGTAAAAAGGAAAGCAATATGGAATAGTGACAAAAGGTATAAGATTTATTGTCAGATCAGTATTTGATTCCAGACTGTCCCATTTACTAATTACGTGACCTTGACAAAGTGACTTGACTACTCTGGGTCTCAGTTACCTTTTCTATAAAGCAAGAAAGATCGATCAGATGGATCGCAGACAGGTCTCCAAAAATTAAAAAAATATATTTCTATTTGATACTATCTCATGCCAGACACTGTTCTACACAGTTAGGACACCATAGTGTTCTACCAGCATGCAGCTTATAACAAAAATATTAAAATGAAATATAATCTGAGATAGAAATATTTGTTCCAAAGAAAATAAATCTAGATAAGCTAATAGTGATCAGCCAGGAGTAGGGGCTTTTAAACCCTCTTAGGAGGTACCCTTTGAGCAGAGACATTAAGGATAGGAGGCAGAGACCCATGTGAATATTTGGGGAAGAGCATTTTAAGCAGAGGGAAGAGCAAATGAGAGACTTCCAGGCTGAAAGTATTCTGGTAGATTTGAGAAAAAGCAAGGAGATCAGTGAGGCTGGTTCTCAGTGACTTATAAGTTGAATTAAAAAGGTAGCCCAGGATTAACTCATACAGGAATTGATATGCCATAGTAGGATTTTGGATTTTATTCTAACTGTGATGAAAAGCCATTGGACACTTCTAAGTATGGGAGCATCATGATCCACTTATGTTTTGAAAGGATCACTTCAGCTCCTACGTGGATAACAGATGCTAGGGAACCAGGAGTGGACAAAGGATGACCAGGAAAAGGCAATTCCAGGAGGGCAGACAAGAGATGGTGGTGGCTTAAAATAGGAAGATGGCACTTGGAAGTAGCTAATAGTTGTTAGGTTCATGATGAATTTGAAAGTAGACTCAACATAACTTCTGACAGATTGTGAGTTATGAAAAATAATATAAAAAGTTTTAGGTCTGAGTAACTGCATAAATGGAGGTGTCGTTTACTGAGATAGGAAAGACTGAACGATGAAAGGGTAAAAAGAAAAGGACCTATAAAGAGTTTAGTTAGAGATATATATTGAGTAGACTATTGAATATACTAGTGTGTATTCAGGAAAGAGCTCAACAATGGATCTTAAAATGTGGTCATTATCAGGGAATAAAAATATATTTAAGTTAAGAGGACTGAGTGAGATCCCCATAAGAGTATGTTAAAATAGAAAAGAAAAGAGGTCCAGGGTCTGAGCCCTGGGGGTCACAATATTTAGAAGTCAGGAAGATGAGGACAATGCAGGAAAATCATGGGAGGGGAATGTCCTAGAGCCAAGTGAATAAAGTGCTTCAAGAATGTGGGGGTGACCTACTATTGTCCATATGTTACAGAGGGGTTGAATAAGATGGGGGCAGAATTGATCACTGGCATTGGCAACACAGAAGCCATTAGTGACTCTGAGAAGAAAAGATTCAATGAGGTGGGTTCAAGAAAGAATGACAGGAGTAGAAATAGGAACAGAAAAGGTAATTAACATATTTTTGTGAAAATTAAATAAAAAAACATATGTAAGGCCTTTAACCCAATGCTTGGTCATTATAAAGTACCAATAAATAGTTGCCATAAGTATTTTTATCACTTTTATGTAGCCATCCCCTAGCATTCAAATATTAATTATATGTTATATTAAAATTTAGCACAGCCAGATCAAAAGAAATAATTATATATGAGTGTATGCATACATATGTATATTGTTTATTGGATACTTTTATCAAAAAGATTCATGTATAATTATTTCATTTTATCCTCACAAGATTCTGTGGAGAAACAATATAGCTGAGATTTTCCTTGTTTTACAGCTGTCAAGGCTTCGGCTTGCAGTTTATGACATGCCCAAAGTCACATCTAAAGCCAGAAATGAAACCAAGATCTAATGACACCTAACTCTTTTTCAGCAACAAAGAATAGAAGTTCAGTTATCCCAACAAAGGAAAAAATCAAACAATATCAATGAGAATTAGATGGTGTAAATATCTGATCGAAGAATGGACACCCAAAACATACTTTTAATTCCTAAATCATTTACACATGCACTGTTAACCATCTTATACAATTTGTTCTTCATAGACATGGTCAGTGAAAAAATGTTCTTCCTTAAAAATGGATTAAAATGTTTTCATCATAAAGAATATATAAAGAAAGATAGAAAAAGGTAAAAACATTTCCTTAAGCATGTATTTAATCAATCAAGAAATATTTTATTGTGCAAGTACCCATGCCATGTACTGAGTTAGGTACCGTGGATACAAGAGGAAATACAATGATCATGACTCTTGCTCCCTTGGCATCTATAGTCTAATGAGACACATGCTAATCAAATTTTCAAATATTAACTTGTAATTTATAAGTTCATGGAGAAAAGAAACAGTACTGTGGGAGAGAAAAATAGGAACAAGCAGGGCACAGTGGCATATGCCTATAGTCCCAGGTACTTGGGAGCCTAAAGTGGGAGGATTGCTTGAGCCCAGGAGTTCAAGGCTGTAGAGTGCTATGATTGTACCTGTGAATAGCCACTGCACGCCAGCATGCCAGCCTGGGCAACATAGTGAGACCGCATTTCTAGAAAAAAATTAAAAAAGAAAACAACAGGAACTGCATAACCCAGTGTTACTGTGACTGATACATATGAAAGAGATAAGAAAATATGAGAATCTTTTAAAATTTTTTTACTTTTTAATTGTTATGAGTACATAATCATTGCATATATTTATATGGTACATGTGATGTTTTGATACAGGCATACGATGTGTAATAATCAAATCTGGGTATTTGGAATATCTATCACCTGAAGCATTTATCATTTTTTGTGTTAGGAACATCTCAATTGTGCTCTTATTGTTGACTATAGTCACTCTGTTTTGCTATCAAATATTGTTCATTCTAACTAACTATATTTTTGTACTCATTAATGATCCCTACTTTATCCTCCCCTCCCCACTACCCTTCTCAGCCTCTGGTAACCATCATTCTCCTCCCTCTCTCCATGAGATCAATTGTTTTAATATTAAATATATTTAGCTCCCAAATATGACTGAGAACATGAGAGATTTGTCTTTCTGTGCTTGGCTTATTTCACTTAACATAAAGTTCCTTTCCACAAACCACATACAATCTTTTCCAGGAGCTTGGAATGAAGAGAGATTCTCGAAAGAGGCATAAATTCAATAAGGTACTTTAGTAACAGATATGGAAGGGGAATCGAGTTGATTTTCTTTCCAGTAATCCATCTTTCTTGTTTCCACGTTTGTAAAAACAAGGATCAGTGTACTTCCTTTTCCTTATAAGAGACTACTGAAGTCAAGGTGAAATATTTAAAGAAAAAAGCATTAAACATTTCTGAAATGTTTCTAAGTTGAGTTAGCTGCTCCCAAGAAGCCAAGTAATCAATATGGAATCCTGCATACTCCTCCCACACGTCCAGTTTCCCATTCACAAGGGACTAGAGTTCCTTTGGGGCTATAATCAATCCAAGTGCTTGGTACCTTCTGAGAAGCATACATTTCACCATCAACGAGAGAATGGCTAGGATGAATTCTCTGGCGATCTTCAAATTGGCTACTTCACACACTAGCCATTTTCTTAGTGACCAAACTAAGCCTTCTTTACCCAAGTTCTCTGACCCCAAAACTCTTTGCTACTTGTTCTTAACAACCCAGGCCCACTGTTCGCCACTCACCCAAATCTTTCAACCGCATTCTTTGGAACCCCAATCTGATTAATCCTTCCATCTTCAAATTCTTCCTGAACAATTCATTATCTGACCCAGTTAGAAAACAGAAGTTCTAATGTGAGGTCTATGAACTATTAGGTCATTAAATATGAAATGCCTGATTTCAAGTCAAAAGTTTAGTTTATTATATCACAAAAAGAAGCAGTACAATTAATCAAAGTACGTGCCTAAACTATCCAGACAGTTTTGCCATCTTAAGGGTAGCTTGTTTATGCCAGCAGCAAAGAAGCCTGGAAGGTGAGTGGCAATGAAATTACAAAAGGTATTTTTCCACAGCTGTTGAGAATTGAATATTTTTCCTTGCCAGAAGTGGTCCAAAGCCTGGAAGAAGTGGTAGTCAGTTGGTGCAAGGTCTGGTGAATATGGTGGATGACAGAGAGTTTCCAAGTCCAACCTCTATAGTTTGAATAGCATTGTTCTGTGCAACGTATAGTCTTGCAAAGAATTAGCAAAAAAGAATGTCAATATCTAACATATTACTCAATATTCTTATTAGACACCAGAAATGGGCTTTGCCTGAAATAAAATAAGCACAGAAGGGGTTGAACTCCACTTTCAACATAGAGCTGTCAACAGTATCAGTTGTGAAAAAGGCATTCCTCAAAGGACCTGAAAGTTTCCCCGACCAAGAACAATTCTGGCCTTGGGTTGTCTCAGTTTTGCAATTACAAGCCTAAGACCTGAAAAGAGTATTCTGGATACTGATTAGGTCACGTGGTAGTAAGTGTCATGGAGAAAAATAAAGCAAGGTGTAGGTGACAGCAGCTGCTGGGAGAGGGCTCAGTGGCCTTTTATAAAAGGAGATGGGGGACCTCTAAGAAGATGATGTTTGAGCAGAGATATGAAGGAAGTTGTGAGTGATCTATACAAATGTCCAAGAGAAGAATGTTCCAGACAAAGGGAACAAGTCAAAAAGACTTGAGACTGGAGTTTGCTTGATGTTTTTGATAGCTCAGGGAAGAAAGAAGCCTCATATGTCTATATAAATCATTGCTATCTCCACCAGTGTATATTGGCATCAAATCTTGTTTTCCACTGAGAAAGTCATTAACTTTCTTAAAAGCAAACATGATGGAGACCAGGTTTTTCTGAGGTTTCATCAAGAAATGAAAGCAGAATGTGACATTCTTTACTACTATACCAGATTTTCTGATTTTCCACAGGGCATAACTTCAAGCCTCTGATTAATGTCTGCATGGATATTCACCCCTCCCTCTTTTTTTTTGAAAAAGAGAAAGAGAGAGAGAAGGAAAGACAATTCCAAGAGCAGTTTAATTCACAGTCTTCCTCTCCAAGTCCATGTTCTGCCATCATTCCCAGAAAGTTGAGCATACGGGTGGACCATACATCCAAAACCTGGCCTCCAAAATTCCTTTATTTCCATAATTCCAATGATATTTCCCACCATTCTAATTCTGCTACACACATGGAGAGGTCCTGGTCCTTTTTCTTCACATGAAATGCCCATGTCTGATTTCCTAAATTAAAACATTACAATGTAACAACTTCAACTCCTATCCTTGCAATTCTCTCACTCAACATACAATACCTGTAGCTGCAAAGTATCCCAGTGGTAGAGAAAGTGCTCTGGAGTCAGATGCCTTCGGCTACAAGCAATTCTGCCATGTTGAAGATGGGTGAACATGATCAAGTTTCTTAGTCTCTCTAAGCCTCTGCTTTTTTCTATGAAAATAATAATTATTGGTGGGAGGATAATATAACCTATAACATTTAGCATGACGGTACTGAGAAAATATGCAATAAATCATAATTTATTTTATTATTCTTTTTATTTCATCATCTTACGGGGTACAAATGCTTAGGTCACATATATTGCCTTTGCCCCACCCAAGTCAGAGCTTCAAGTGCGTCCGTCCCCCAGACGGTGCGCACCACACCCATTAGGTGTGAATATACCCATCCTCTCCTCCCCTCTCCCACCTGCCCAACACCCAATGAATGTTACTACTAAATGTGCACATAAGTGTTGATCAGTTAATAACAATTTGATGGTGAGTACATGTGGTGCTTGTTTTTCCATTCTTATGATACTTCACTTAGTAGAATGGGCTCCAGCTCTATCCAGGATAATGCAAGGGGCACCAGATCACCATTGTTTTTTGTGGCTGAGTAGAACTCCATGGTACACATGTACCACATTTTATTAATCCACTCATGTATTGATGGGAACTTGGTTTTACTATTATTAACCCATTTCTCAACTCATTTCCCTCCCTCCCTGTCTGAAAAAACAATTTAGACCTTCACTTTAGTCACTCTCCTGCCAACACCCTCAATTCTCACCCTACTGTACTTTCGATGCATTCTCCCTGTAAAACCCCAGCCTAGATTGCCACCAAAAAAAGACAAAGAAAAAAAAAAAAACATACAACTTGATATCTTGGTATGCTGTCCTTGGGACAGAGCAGGTGCTCAGTGAATAGAATGATGAATGAATGAATGTTACCAAAAACTCAAGACCTCTTGCCTCAATGGAACACTTAGAGATGCCCAGCAGCTTTACTCCCTAGTCATCTCTCTCCTTTTTCACAAAGCCATTATTTCAGATGCTCTCTACTCTTCTCGAACCCCAATCCCTATGAGATTGCAATCTGTACCTTTTCCTCCCACTCCCGTTCTCCTGCTCTACTGGATCTTCTCTATCAGCTTTGAATCATGCATGTGTTTCTCCCCTGCCCAAATGAAAACAAAACAATACTTCCAAGCATCTTTCTTCCCACATCCTCTCCAGTTATTACCCTATTTCTTGCCTCCTTTTCCCATCAAAAGTTCTTGAAAATATTGTCTATACTCACAGTCTATACTTTCTCACCTCACGTATGATCTGCATCCTCACTACACAACTGAAACTGCTCTTGTCAATGTTACTTGTGGCAATAGAAGCTTGACATTTTGGCAACAATTGACATTCTGACCTTTAGACATTTTTCTTGAATGCTTTTCTTCCTTGAGTTTTTAAAATAATAGCATTATTGGGATGTAATTCACATACCATGAAGTTCACCCTTTTAAAGAATACAATTCAGTGAGTTTTAGTGTATACACAAAGTTATGCATCAATCACCACCAACTAATTCCAGAATATTTTGTTTTATTTAATTACCCCAGAAAGAAACCCTGTACCCATGAACTGTCACTCCCTGCTATCCCCTCCCCTGAAAAACATTAATCTACTTTCTGTGTCTATGGATTTGCCTATTCTGGACATTTCATGTAATTAGAATCATGCAATATGTAGACTTTTGCATTTGGCCTCTTTAACTTAACATATTTTGAAGGTTTGTAGATGCTGTAGGATGTATCATAACTTAATTTCTTTTTATGGCTGAATAATATTCCATTGCATGATATATAACATATTATTTATCTGTTCATCAATTTATGGACATTTGAATTGTTTCCACTTTTGGCTATTATCAATAGAACATTCATGTACAAGTTTTGTGTAGATAGGTTTTCAATTCTCTTTGGGTATCAACCTAGGAGAGGAATTGTTGAGTCTTGTGGTTACTCCACATTTAACCTTTTGAGGAACTGCCAAACTGTTTTTACAAAGTGTCTACACCAGCATTGTATGAGGGTTCCAATTTCTCTGCGTCCTTGCTAACACTTGCTATTGTCTATCCTTTTAACTATAGCCATCCTGCTGGGTGTGGCGTGGTATCTCATTGTGGTTTGGATTTACATTTCCCTGATGACTGACAGTGTTGAACATCTTTTTACATGCTTATTAGCTATTTGTGTATCTTCTTTGGAAAAATGTCTACTCTTCCCTAACTTTAGAGATGACACTCTGCTGGTTTTCTTCTGTCTTCTATGTGGGCTCCTCTTTTTCTGCCCTTGCTTTAAATATTGAATGTTTCTCATCATTCTGCCACAGATCCTAACCCACGGTGTCTTCATCTACTCCTAGGCATTTGTTAAAATCTGAAAGTCATTTATTCCTAAATCTTTACTTCCAGTTCAGTTCTCTCTCCTGATATCCAGATTTGGCTATCAGACTATCTACTGAACATGATTAAACCTTAATTCATTGTTCTCTACCTAAAACCCAACCCATTCCTCCCAAGATGAATGGTCCAACCACTCAACAAATTACCCAAGCCCAAATTCTAGCCATCCTCCTTTTCCCTTTCCATCAACTGCACATCCAAAATGACCAAGTTCACCTTATTCAACCTCTGAATTCTTCAAATAGGTTCCTCCAGCCCCTCTTTATTATCAGTGTCCTAAGTCAGCCCTGTTCATGAATTACCTGAACTAATAGCAAAGGCATCTCTACTCCATCCCCAACAAGTCTTCTCATATCAAATGTTATATCCTTTGAGTCAACAACGCTCATGACCTTCACACAGAATTATTGCAGAAAATACTACAGACTGGTTCCCTTAACACCACTTCAGCCCCTCCTTCTAACATGAGCCAAAACTGACATGCCTAAGGACTACATTTCCAAATCTACCTCCTATCTGCATTTTTCTTACAGAATTTCCAAGCACAGTCATCCTCCAGGTTAGAGGACAGAGGTGTACTGGCAGCCACACAGGTCTTCTGAAATCACTGTCAGGGAAGCAATCTGGTTATCCCGCAGCAGCTTTCGTGAAGGTCCTTCTGCAGTGATTCTCAATCTTGACTGTGCCCAAACATCACCCATAGTTTTTTTGGTTTTGTTTTGTTTTTAGTACTATGACTGGGCCCTGCTCCAGATCAATTAAATGCAGTCTCTAGGGGTGCTGACCAAGTCTCGGTACTTTTATAAAGTATTGCAGGTGATTCTGATGTGCAGCCAGGATTGGGAAACATTACTCTGATGTCCAGCTGGTTCCTAACTTCCCAGTTGCCAAGCCTAAGCCATGGTGGCAGCAGCAGCTCCTGATCCAGCAGCTTTCCCGAGTGTGGCCAAGACAGTGTGGTTCTTGAGTAGGAGGTGGTGGCCCCAGACACAGTAGTTTCTTGGCCAGCCAGCATGGCAATGTGACTTGTGCAATTGTTATTTCTGGAGACACAACCTAGAGTTGGCTTCTCCAGCCCTTCCAACAAGTCTGGAATCTGCTTAATACCTGATAATAAATCCCATTCTTCCAAAACTGGCCAGAGAGTGTTCTGTTGTCCACTGCTGAACCCTTACCATTATAGCTATCTAGAATTCAAGTCTGACCACATTACATGCCTGCTTTAAATATTTTACTGGTTCCCTATTATTCTCACATTAAATCTAAAATGCTATTAAGTGACTTATGAGGTCTTTTGTGATCTGGCACCTGCCTTTATGGGAGGCATGTTAAAAATATGTATTAAACATATTTCAAAAATACATACTTTCATTGGGAAATTACAAATGTAAGAATTTATTGAAAGAAAAGTACAGATATATGGGGAAAACTGGGCATATGAGAATACACATCACTGCATTATGTATTAGTATTGAAAAAAAAAACAAATAAGTTCTAAACAACCCAAATATCCATCAATAGGAGTATGGTAAGAAATGTTATGGTATAGGCTGGACATGGTGGCTCATGCCTATAATCCTAGCACTCTGGGAGGCCGAGATGGGAGAATCCCTTGAGGTCAGGAGTTTGAGATCAGCCTGAGCAAGAGCCAGACCCTGTCTCTACTAAAAATAGAAAAAATTAGCCTCGTCTGGGGTGCGAGCCTGTAGTCCCAGCTACTTGAGAAGCTGAGGCAGGAGGATCGCTTCAGCCCAGGAGTTTGAGGTTGCTGTGAGCTAGCTGACACCACAGCACTCTATCCCAGGACAGAGTAAGAGTCTGTCTCAAAAAAAAAAAAAGAAATATTATGGTATAGTCATAGAGTGAAATACTTCCCATTAATTAAAAGAATCTCCAGGCGGTAGTCCTGTGAATGGTTTCTATATTTCTTACACTTAACTCTCATTTCTCAATTTTTTCAAAGAATATATATTATTTCTATCAGAAAAAAAAAAAAAACAATGGAAACATTTTTACCTTAAGAGGAAGAATTTGATGTTTAGAGTGGACAGACCAAAACAAATAAGGAGTCCCCCTTACAGAACAATGCCCTGATAAGACAGTCCCCTTTCTGGGTGAGCTCAAGGACACAGGCTGCTTTCCACTGATACCTTTTTTCATGCAAGCCACTTCGACCATTGCTATGGCCTTTCTGATGAAGAGGAGGTGAAAGGAAATATTATAAGGGCCTGGAGGAACTCAAATATCTTGTAAATGGTGTCTATTTTCCCTGCCTGCAAGATAAAAGTTAAAAAAAAAAAAATAACTCAACAAAGGAAAGAGATCAAAGGACACCTCAGGGAATTAGGAGAAATCTTCAATCTCTGCTATCTACTTTTGCTTCTGCTTGCTGCTCCTTCGGCAGCATGAGTTATACTGGAAGGGAAAGTAATTTAGTATTGATTAATGCACACACCGATAAGAAATCATAGAAACATGTTTCCAGTACCTAGCATGGACCAGGAGCCTAGCAGAAGCTTTAGATAACAGATAAACATCACTCTTATCTCAAAGAGTATCTCAACTGCTTTCTTCAGTAACCCTGCAGATGGGAATTTCTGCATCACCACTTCTTCGGTGGGGAAATTGAGGCACTGGAAAATTAAGTCCCTTGCTCAGGTCAACACAATACATTGGTGCCTGGTCAAGTTTCTTAGCCAGCTTTATAAGTTTTGAAATAAAAATTCACAGAAGCAGCCAGGTCTAATCCAGATCTGCAAGTGAGAGGGAGGATGAAGGAGAGGAAGAGGAAGGACTGAGGGGACACAGTAACAGAGGAGGCTTTCACAGGGGTGAGCAGCATGGACAGCATTGCAGCCCCACTATTACTTCTCTATAAAAGCTAATTTGAAGGAAAACACTTCTTTTGGAAACAAATTTGTGGTTAACGTGGGAGAGTGTCTATGTGTGCACAGGCCCATTCATGCTGAATGAGGAAGCCCCAAAACTCCTCCCTCAGTGCTGTGCAGTTGGTTCAGGGAAAGGCCATCCTGAACATTTAAGGGTCAGCAAGAGCCAGTTGTTTTCATCTTCTTCCTGCCAAAGAGTAGGTTAGCGTCCTATGCTGCTGATTGTCAATTTAAAGGTTCAACTTACAGTAAATATCTAGTTTTAAAATATAAGACTCCGGCAGAAGTAGATAAAAACTACAAGAAAAAGGAAATTCTCACCTCCACTTTCTTTCCCACTCTACTACCTGCATGATTTCTGTACAGGTGACTCTGGGGAACATTGGTGCTCCTGACTTAGTGAGAAGACCCATGCCCAGAACAGAGCTTCCCTTCTCCACTTCTAGGAATTTGTACACAGGTATATCCCATCTGTGGATGTTCATTATAGCACTATTGGTAATAATGAAAAAAATGTTAAATTCCCATCAATAGGAGTATTCTTACATAAATTATGGAAGAGCCATACCTTGGAACAATATACAGCAACTAAAAATATGATAAGAAGGTAGATGCAGAACCAGAATGTTAAAAAATAGCTGCCTACCATCCCTCCCTCTTCAGGGTTGGTGCCTGTCTGGGAGGGAAGCTCAGTTTAGATAGAGAGTTCTAGGGAAAGCCTTTTCACTCTTTATATCTAAAATAATAACAGTACAGTAAGTCCTCACTTAACATCATGGACAGGTTCTGGGAAACTGTGACTTTAAGTGAAACGACATATAACGAAATCAATTTTACCATAGGCTAACTGATATAAACAAGAATTGAGTTCCCGGGGCTGATTTATTTGCCCATTGATTCCAGTTCAGGGTCTCAGGTGGCCAGAGCCTATCCTGGCAGTTCAGGATGCAAGGTGGAAACCAGCCCTGGACAGGAGGCCATCCTGTCACAGGGAGCACACACACCCCCACACTCACTCAGACTGGGACAATTTACACGCACCAAATCACCCACTATGCACATCCTCATGATGTGGAGGAAACCAGAGTACCCGAAGAAAATCCACACAGACATGGGAAGAACATGCACACACCACGCAGACAGTGGCCCCAGGCAGGAGTCGATTTTTTTTCTCACCAATATTATAAGGAAACAGACGTTGAACAAAATGCGTTAGTTGAGGACTTGCTGCTCTCTTCAACCCTGATCGTTAATGAGATTGGAAAAAGCAGAGTGCAATGGCACCTGACAATATAAAAAGTAAATGACTCACATGGATTGAAGGAAGCCAACACAATAAAATCATGCCAGTAAGACATTTAAGTTATTTTTCCTACTACCTCTGACTCCACCCAGGCATCCAGAATTTTCATGCTCTGTCTCCTTTCCTGCTATCAGCTCAAAGGCTGATCTGAAATCAATCATTTACAGTTTAGTGAGAATATGTTTCAGAGCCAAAGTAGACCTGGCAGAATTGCTCAGGGGTCTATTTCCAGAACTTACTGGACTAGAGAAATGTATGTAGATAAAGTATTTCATATACTTGTGCAGTGGAATCATTTTCTACTTCTCCCACCGTTTTTAATATTTTCATTGTAAATGTATGGTTTTCTGCTATAATGGGCCAAATGGGTTTTTGTGGACTAGCATGAAAGATAACAATTATTTTTTAATACTGTTCAATGAGAGGATGTGACCTAAATATCAAAACCACTGACATTCATACTTTTAGAAAGCATCCTGTTTTGAAACTTTTAATTACATGGATGCTAAATCAGAAATTAAAGGTATTTAAATAGCACAAATTGCTCTTGAAGAGACACATTTGCCTCTGGAGCAGGGGTCTGAGTATCATTGCTGACGGTAATAGGAAGCCACTGAGGTTATGAGCAAGAGTGACAAAATAAAATTGACACAGAAAAATCAATTTGTTAGTGGTGTGGAGAATGGACCAGAAAGGATAGAGGGGCAGGCAAGGGAATTAGAAAGCTGCTCCACATACACCACTAAACAGTGTATTTTACACATCTAACCTCACTCACTCATCACAACAGATACTTTGATATTCATTTGACAGATGAGAGAACTGAGGCTCAAAAAAAGATGAAATAGCTTTCCCAGAATCACACTGCTATTAAATACCAGTGCCAATTTGGGGGAAGAGAGTATACAGAATCAATTTGTGACATCCTAGGACTACGTGAGACCTTAGACCAATTACTATGATAATCCTCTCTCCAGACTTGTGCTTCCGACTTGGCTGATCACTGGAACCACCTGAAGGGCTGTTTCGAATACTGAGTTGAGCATGCCACACCAGAATTATTCTGATGATCGGTCCAGTTAGGAAATCTCTGCTGCAATACCAATGATCATCTAACCTTTCTATTGAAAAAGAAACTAAGTCCAAGTGATAATTACTCCCACATTAGACCTGTTGAATTTGAGATAACAGCAGGGCATCCAGTGGGCTCTTATTCAGCTGCAGAGATGAGACTACAGCTGAAAAGAAATGTCAGGACCAGAGGAATAAATTTTGGCATTATCAGTATGGAGGTGGTAGTTGTAGTCATGAAAGGTCTTCAAGGAAGAAAAGAAATAGAGTTTGAGGGCAAAACTTTAATAAATATCCGTGGAGGTGGAATGGGAAAAGGAAAAGGAAAAGGAACAGATAGACACAACTGAGTAGTGTTTAGACAGAAGCAGAATCAAGAGAATACAGTGCCACAGAAACCAAATGAATGGAGTCCAATTCTACAACCATCAAGGGTAATATGCACTAAGAAAAATTGTGGGTTTAATAGTTGGAAAGTTACTGGGGAGTTCTGGGAGTATTATCTGGGGTAGAAGGCAGATGATAGGAAGTTAATGTAGGCAGTGAGAGAGGAAGGCAGCAGGTATGGACCTCAAAGAAGTTTGGCAATGAAAGAAAGAGTAAAAAATGGTAGCACCTGGATTAGCAAGGTCAACAGAAAGTATTGCTACTGTCATTGAAGTATTTGGCCAACACTAAGTGGGAAGGCATAATAATTTACTTTACCTGCCAATGAATGTAGCCCAAACCCAGAAATGTACATCACTCTCAGGATTCGTGGACAGTTTTGCTCCACATGATGCAGGAAAGTGCACTGCATTTGAAGGAAGAAAATCTTGGTATGGGTACTCGGTGTAAAAGATTGATTTCATGTGTGAGGCCTCTCCAGCACAGCTGACCAGGGCCGCACTCTCTGGATGCTTCCCCCGGCACGTGGGGCTGTCTTGGAACAGAAGAGCTCAGGCTCTTTATGCTCTAGCAGCTAGGCTACAACTTTGGCCCCATGTTGGGCCTGGGGCCAGCTTATCTAGGGGACTAGGGATGCGTGTACGGTGTCTTATGTCCCTCTCATTCAGCTAGAATGAGGGAAGATCTGTTTGTTTGTTTGTTATGATGATAGGGGTGGGAGAGTTGGTCAGGGCAGGGTTTTAGACCTCTGGATCATGTCCTGAAGTCCAACCTACTAGAACCCTTCCTGATGAGATCTGGGTCCCAAGTCAAGTTAGCAATAGAATGTCATTTTTTTTCCTCTTACTTTCGTATCTCCCTCATCGAGAAATTTGACTTAGGTCTGGAGTAGGATTCAGATATTTCTGGGTCTCCCAGCCGCCTGACCATCCCAAGCCCACCTCAAATTCCAAAGCCATGTTAGGACAGGGGAAAGCAGCAACAATGTCTGGAGCAGGAAGGACAAAGCATGTCAAACTCCACAAGGGAAAAGCAGGTGGAAACCACAGAGAGACCACATACCAGCACCAACCACCATCTCAATTTTAACTAATAGCTTCCTCTCCCATTTCACAGAGAAAAAAAGAAGGTGTCACATGGGAGCTCCATCACTTCCCAATGCCTGCATCCCATCCACCCTCCTCCCTGGATCCCCTCCTCTTACACTACAGGAGGGTCTTATCTTTTATTTCACATCAATTTTTGTATGTGTATTTTGGATTCTTTCCTTCTTGCCTTCCTAGGAAATTTTCTTTTTCTTCTAACTTAGACTGTTGTTTATCCTCTCTCTTTCCCATATCTTCATTTTCTTTTCAACTGGATCCTTTTCGTCCTTAAAAATGCCCAAGGCTCTCGTATAATTTTTAAAACCCTCCCTAAACCTGCATCCTCCTCAAGTTACCATCTGTCTCTCACCTCCCTTTCACAGCTAGATTTCCCAGTGTTTCCTAGATTTCCTAGATTTCATCGTCCCTGTGTTACCACCAGCTTCTTTAATTCTAACCCTCTCCAGCTCACTCCCAGCCCATGACTCTGCTGAAGTGGTTGTTCTTGGTTCTCACTATGGTCACCCCCCCCTTGGGAACATTCAATTGGCATTTTCAGTTTCCACCCTATTTGACCTCTTAGGAATCACTCCTAAGAGTGGCCACTCTTTCATTCTAGAAACTCTCTTTCCCTGGCTTAAGTAATGGGACCCACATTTTCCTGTGTTGTTTGTTCTGTTCATTCCTCCTCCATCTTCTTTCCTGACTCATCCTGCTCTACTTAGCTGTTAATATTTGGCTACCAGTAGCATCATTCACAGCCCCTTTCTCAGTCTGCTTTCTCTCCCTGAACTGCACCTTTGATGACCATCTATGTATTAATGATTCCCAAGGCATATATTCACTCCAGTCCTCTCTTTTGTCTCTGGTCCTACAGACCCAACTTTCTACTTTAAAATCTCCATTAGCATGAAGACTCTTCAAGCTCATCATGCTCCATAATGAACTCTAGATCTTTTCTCACCCCAAACCTGATTTTCTTACACTGTTCGTTCCCTCAGTGAATGGAATTCGTACAATCCAAAAATTTGTGAGTAATCTTTATGCCTCCATATCCAATTCATCTATAAGCCCTGAGATGTTACGTCCTGAATATCTGTGACATTTATCCGTTTCTCTTCATCCCTGAAGACATTGTCCCAGTCCAAACTATAATTATCTTTCCCTCACATTGCTGTACTTAATCCCGAACTAGTCTCTCTACATCTATTCTTGACTCTTTTCCGTTGGTTCTCCACACTGCAACCTGCATTGTATTGTTAAAATGATCTTGTCACCCTCTTATTTAAAATGCTTTAGTGCTTCCTATGGCTCTTAAGATCTTACAAGTCCCTACGTGACCTAGCGCCTGCTCACCTCTCAAGCCTGGTCCTCATCTTACACAATCTCTCATTGTTGGTTGTTCAACACAGATTACACTGACCCTGTTCCTTCCTCCCTCTATCTTCCTCTATGCTTTTGCTTGTATTTGTTCTTTTTCTGGAATCAATCTCTCCTTAATCTTGAGATCTCTCTCTCTCTCTCTGTCATACACACACACACACACACACACACACACGCACACAAAATTTGTTGACTCAAAAACACTCTTCCTAAATACTCATATAAACAAATTCTTACTAGAAACCTTCATAACCAGCCCCACCCTGTATATGCTATGAGATATAATGAGATCACCTCCCCCCCATTATATCTCATAGCACAATGTACCTTTCCTTTACAGTTTTTATCACAGTAGGTATTTATACATCTATTATAGAACTGTTTTCCTCCCTGGCTATGCTGGAAGCTCCCTAAAGTAATATTCTTAATATTAAACAGGATTTGGCCCTTAGTAACAACAAATATTTATTGAATTTGACTTATTAAACTTGACCAAGAGGTCATAGACAAGATTCATCTTACAGTTCAAAACTTCAAAGTTCAGGGTGACGCTGGGGTCAAACTAGAGAAGAGGTGATCCTGGGGTTCTCTGTGCCTCATGTTTAATGCTTCATGGATGCATAGGTGGATCAGGCTGCCTCAAAGAAAGGGAGCAAGGTAGATAGTGTCACCATCTCAAAGGACTGTTGTAAAACTTAAGTAAAGCTATGCATGTGAAAATGTTTTATAAGCTGGAAAATCTGTTGTTCGTAGATTTGGTTTACATCTATGTAATCTGATACAAGATTGATGAGAACAGGGAAAGTCTTTTATTCACAACTCTAACCCCAGTGCCCAGAACAGTGCCTGGGACATAGAAGATGCTCACTATTTGCTTGTCAGTGAATACATAGATATCCCTCTTATTAAAATAAGTTCAGTTAACAAAAGAATTTCTTGGCCACATTTGTGGAATGATTAAATCCTATTCTTTGAAGTGGCAGGCTGTCCTTAGAGGAGCTTAAATTAAAGATTCTGAAAAATAAGAGTTTCATACATGAAATGATTTTTAAAAATCAAGGTGGTGGAACATGCAAAATCACCTTTTAAAGATGATTTCAAGTATTATTTCCCTAGTTAATTGCTATTAATCTTTGAAAATCAACTCAAGCATCATCTCCACCAGAAAGCTTGTCTTGACTTACCAGTCTGAGTTCAATATTCACACACACACACACACACACACACACCCCTACCTGAACTTCTGTAGCACTGTGGGAATATCTCTTTCACAGCACTCCCACTGTTTTGAAATTCACTGATAACATTCCCACCAGTCTCTAAGTTCCTTTAGGACAGTAGCATTGTCTTATTCTTCTAATGATTACTAATTCCTAACATAGTATCTGGCACTTAGTAGATGCTAAATAAGTTTTTGTTAAAATGAACTGAATCCTTGAAGACTTTCATAGATGGTATCAATTTTATAACCTGATTCACTCATGCATTAGCTTTCAGCCAGTTTTTCAGCTAATCCCTGCCCATACCTGGAAGGAATGATAACATATCATTTCATAAAGACTTTCTGGACCACTTTCAAGGTAGCAAATGTCATTTTAAAAGAATTCTGATCAATACTAGTTTAAATTAGATATCAGAAAATCCAATGCATACATAAGTGTTTGCTGTATTTATATAAAGCTAAACTTAACAGTTTCTTCCATTTCCTTTCTTTAGTTTGGCGTGACATTTTCACTGATATTCCTGAACTGCTGGATAGAGCAAATGCATTTCTATTAGAGCCAAAATTCTCCCCTGGGATTCTGCCAACAGGTGCTCCAGCTTCTTCATCCTATGTACACTTCCCTTTTACTTTTTGTATTACTAGAACAAAAGAATTTACTGTGATTGCTGAAAAGGCCAGACTTATTTAAACAAATGAGGTGCTTATGGATTACACACAGAATGAAACTTTGAGGCAAACCATTCCCCAGCATCGCATAATGTACGGGCAATAGATGGTATCCTGGTGTTTTCTCGCCTTCACCTTCACTCAGCTCTGAAATTTTGAAAAAAAAAATTCCAGGAAAACATTTTTATATTCCCAACTCCCAGTATTCCAAAAACAGAGAAAAAAAAAATCCCATTCTAAGAAAATATAGCTTAATTTTCGCCTTCCAAAATTATATACCAGCATGAGTCCATATATTCCAGATAACTTTCTTCCGTAAATGTATAATTTGTGTTACCCATCTGTGCAACCACCATATATCTTTAAAGCACCACAATTCACAGACAACTGTCTTTAAAGAAACAATGGGAAAAGTATACGAATATTTACTTATTTGTTTGAGTAGGGACATCCCCAGAAAAAAATGTACTGTCGTATCTTCAAGGTATGTGTTTGTCGTGGGGGAAGAAAGGTGAGGGTGAAGGAGGAGTCATTTTTCTGTAGTATCAACTGTTCTATTTCCAAAAATATTTAAAATTCTCAAATTTTTTTTAAAAGTTCGATTTACCAGGTACTCACCTTGAACCCCTCTGATATATTGCTTCATTCTTCTTTTCCCAAGAATTTTGTATTATATGTTGCCATACACACACATACACGTGTGTGCACATATGCACACACATGAAATCTGCATTCTTATTTCAACATGTAGTTCTGGAAAAACTCCTTAAAAGCTTACTTTATTTCCCTGACTGATTTCAATTGCATTCATTATCTCCTGTCACTTTCCCTTCTCCCAAATCTCTTGCCCCAACAGAACTAACATTCTTACGCATTCTATTTTGGATTAATAAGCTGGAAAAAAAATTAAAAAACCATCCCAACTATTATTGCTCTTCAGCAGCCCCTGCTGGTAAAAGACATTGTCTAATTTATCTGTCCTTTCTCAGCCGTGCTTGTCAAGCCTTACTCAAAGAGCCGGGCCACAGTCTAGCCACAGGTGACCTCCGGGCCCAGCAGATCCTGGAACGGGGCTGCCTACCATCTGCAGGGTAGCAACTGTTTCTTGTTTTCAGTGTGAAAAGAGAATGCCAGAGGAATACATAATTTTTATGCATCTTTATTTTCCTTTTTCTAGAACACACAAGAAAAAAAGGGATTTGAAACTGTGACTCAAATGGTAAAAGGAAATTAATGCAGCCAAGCAGACCACCTGAAAATCTTCGGTTGAAGCGTAAGTTGGGACGTGATGTCGAAGAGGCATTCTCTTCCAAGAGAAGGCATATTAAATTATGCTAGTGCTGACTGCTCTTCCAAGGACTGTTGATAGATGCTCAGCAGAGGAAAATCTTCTTTTCTGGTTGACCTTAAAAGCTGTCTTACCCCAGGCCTTAAATGTTTAAATGTGAACATAAAACATTCTTTCATTGATCCCATAAAAAAAAAAATTTCAACCTGTTCTCTTCAGTTTTTGTGGATCATCTGCCCATGCATGTATAAAGATATGTGTATATAGAGAGATAGATGTAGAGATATATTAATTCTCAGCTAAAGAATAAATACATTTATCATTCAGAATGACAGAATCAGAGTGGAAAACACCCAGGTGATTGCAATTTGTTTTGCCATGCACCCATGAAAACTCCCTGTAGTGGAAAGAAAATAGAACAGGCAGGTTATGATAATAGAATATATCTATTTTTCTCACATTTATCATTATGCTTAAGCCAATCTTCCCAAACAGTGTGAAATGTATACATTTGTAATAGGGATACTGTTCCCCCAGGACTGAGCTGAATGGGGGAAAAAAGCTGCAGAACTGATCTACATGAACTTGAATCATGTAATGGGGAAAACAAGACTTTGGTAGAAATAAAAGAGACAAGAACAATGGAAGACAGGAAACAGGACACAGAAGACAAACTGATTTAAGGATTTGGAGTATGTGCCTATTTTGGTATCAGGAAATCTATCTTTAAAGGAAGGGTGAATATGCTTAAAACAATGGAAGATACATTGTTCTCTGTACAGTCTCAACAGAAACAACATCCCTTCAAAAGAGTAACCTCAGGATTACTTCTAATTCATTTTTGGTGAATATCATAGTTTTATTTAATAGCCAATAATAACTGGTGGCAGTGTGTCAGTTTCCAAGAGACTATTAACTGTGCCAGATATTCCATATAGATTAGATTGCAATTTTTTTTAAATTTTTATTTATTTTTTTTTAAATTTCATACTACAAGAGTACAAATGTTTTGGCTGCATGGATCCCTTTTCTACCGCTTGAGTCAAAGTTCTAAGTGTGCCCATCACCCATATAGTGTACATTGTACCCTTTAGTTATGATTTCACCCATCACTTCTTGCCCCCTCCTGCCTGCATGATTTCCATTGAGTTTTATTTCCATTTGTGCACATGAGTGCTGATAGATTATTTCCAATTTAATAGTGAGTACATGTGGTGTTTGTTTTTCCATTCTTTAGATACTTCACTTAGGAGGATTGTCTCCAGTTCCATCCAGATTGTTGTAAAAGGTATTCGTTCATTTTTTATGGCTGAATAGTACTCCATGGTATACATATACCACATTTTATTAATCCACTCATGAATTGATAGGCACTTGGGTTGATTCCACATCTTCGCAATTGTCAATTGTGGTGCAATAAACATTCTCATGCAAGTGTCTTTTTGATAAAATGGCTTTTTTTCCTTTGAGTAAATTAAAAAGTTTCTGCACAGCCAAGGAAACAATCAACAGAGCAAATAGATAACCAACAGAATGGGGGAAAGTATTTGCATGCCATACATACAAAAAGCAGCAATCCCAACCTTTTTGGCACCAGGGACTGGTTTCATAGAAGACAGTTTTTCGATGGACAGGGGCTGGGGGGAAGGCAGAGCTCAGGCCATGAAGTGAGTGATGGGGAACAGCTGTAAATACAGATGAAGGTTTGCTTGCTCTTACGACACTCATTTCCTACTGTGCTGTGCACCGCCACAACCACCACCACCACCACCCTGCCCCTGGTTCCTAAGTTTCATGGAAGACAATTTTTCCACAGATGAGGTTGAGGGGCAGGGGCAGTGGCGCTCTGCATCCCAGTCCCTAATAGGCCACAGACCAGTACCAGTCCATGGCCCCGGGATTTGGGGACCACAGCAATAAAGGGCTAATAACCCGAATCTACAAAGAATTCAAGCAAATCATCAAGAAAAAAATTAACTAACCCCATTAAAAAGTGGGCAAAAGACATGAACAGAAGCTTTTCAAAAGAAGACAAATAGCCAATAAACATATGAAAAAATGTTCAATGCCACTAATCATCAGAAAATGCAAATCAAAATCATAATGAGATACCACCTAACCCCAGTGAGAATGGCTTTTGTCAAAAAGTTCCAAAACGATAGATGCTGGTGTGGATGCACAGAGATAAGAACACTCATACACTGTTGGTGGGACTGCAAACTAGTACAACCTCTATGGAAAGCAATATGGAGATTCCTCAAAGAACTAAATGTAGAACTACCATAGGTTGCAATTTTTGCAGCCTTCTCACTTAGCGACATCACACAATGGACAGGCCAGGGCACCAGAAGCCACCAAAACATGGTTAGTGGAGAGCCTGTTTCAACGAAATAGAATCATCCAGTGCTATTTTTTTTTTTTTTCCTATTTGAAAACTAAATTTCACCTCAAAGAGGCATCTTGATATAACAAAGCAACACAACCCAGGCAGCAGCCCATATATAGCAGCCTCTTTGGCAAAGCTACCAAATGGTTGTACCTTTTAAAGAAAACAAAGACAAAGAAACTGAAACAAAACATTGTATATTCCCTCAATACAAAAGATAAACTTTCAAGTGACAAGGGATTCTGACATACAGCAAACTCTGACTTAAAGTATCAGAGTATAGATGAAAAACTGTTAAGTCATCTGACCTTCATCTGTACGCTATCTGGCAGACACTCACAAAAATACTACCCAAGAAATATCACTTCCATAAAGCAATGCAAAAAAGTCACTAATGTATTATCATATCCGGCGAGGGGAATGCTCTAGAATTTATTCATTGTTAATGAATTAACAATAGTAGAAGCATATTTATATGCTTTTGTGCAAAAAAAAAAAAAAAGAAAGAAAGGAAAGTTTCATTATGCCAATGGGTATATGCTCCTTTGACAACCTTCTTGGCAGCGACTATAAAAGCAGAATCTTGGGGGGGGAAATGTCACGAGGGCCCAGCTTATTAAATTTTGTAAATCATAAGGCTTGTCTGCAAATGCAGAGCACTGCAGCTGATTTAGTCATTGGCCTAGAAACTCTGCTGTTAGGACCATTAAACAGGTCCAGAGTTTAAGTTGCTCTGTAAATTATACTCAAAAGAAACAGACAGAGACTTTTGCCTCATGTTTTCTGTCTGTGAAGTGCAGACTGCCTGCACCGCGGCAACCCTGTGAGACGGTGTCGGGTTTTTACAATGATGCATCAAACTAGTGCACCTTGACTGAGCCCACCTGAGACTATTGCAGAGTTCTCCTGTGAATTTCAATATCAAAAATGGAGAACCAAATTAAATTAGGCTTTTTCTATGTGAAAAATCTTCACAGCTGGAATAGATACAACCAATATTCTTTTTAGGTTATGCCAGCTTTTACAGTCACTTTCAACAAATAGCTATCATTAGAAATAGCAAGGACAATGCAGTTGATCGTTTAAAAATAAAGGGTTGTCGTGTTGGTTTTTTTTTTCTTAAAAGGAATAATGAATTGCCTATAGCTACTGTGACTGAAACACCCCTTTAGAGGCCACAAATAAATGAGGCCATAAAGAAAGCAAAGTCATATGTCAAAGAAACCTGATCCAATTAATCATTCTTTGTAGTAATTCTGCCATGAAACTTTCTAACGTTTTGTTTCTATTGAGATGTAAACTGCTAGCTGGTAATTTGGTGCCTACTCAGTTATTTAATGTGATATTAGGTTTTTTTTTAATTTTTTTTTATTTCAGCATCTAACGGGAGTACAAATGTTTAGGTTACATATATTGCCTTTGCCCCTTCCGAGTCAGAGCTTCAAGCATGTCCATCCCCCAGATGGTGTGCACCACACCCATTAGGTGTGAACATACGCATCCCTTCCTCCCCCTTCCCACCTGCCCAATACCTAGTGAATGTTACTACTATATGTGCACATAAATGTTGATCAGGTAATACCAATTTGATCGTGAGTACATGTGGTGCTTGTTAAATTAAAGGTTTTTTTCACACAAGACTGAGTTCTCAAGGTTTCTAATGGCAAAGTTATAAATAGCCAACTATTTCATAAAAATAGAAAATAAATTATTTTCTAAAATATAGAAACTCAAAGAAAATAGTTTGAAGCATGAAATAGAACATTATTATGTTTATATTTTGAAATAAGTGTTGCATTCTGTAATTGTTGTATATTTATAACATTTAACCATCTGCAAATAAATACCCAAATTGCCCCCTTACACTCATATAATCTGGGGGTATGTTTTTAAATCATCATAAAAAGAAAATCCTTCTATTCAAGATCACTTCTAGGACACAGCCATAAATACAGTAGACATTCAATAAATATTGGTTGATGATAAGCATGATTCTGCCCATTCTATGAACTTTACAAGCATAAAATTCTCACTTAGTTTTCCATGGTAAATTAACCTAAACCAATAGCCACTGGTGATTTCTATCTCGTTAGGGTAAAAACAATTCATGACAATCATTTATTAAGCTCCTCGTACTGTCCCCCAAGATCTTGCGTACCCAGTACTCCACAAGGTAATACAACACAACATAGCTTGCCAAAATTGATTAAATTTTTTTTCCCCCACTTGGAAATTTTTTATGTTAAGACACAAGAATCTAGTTTGGAAGATATGATTAAAATGTGGTTTGATATCAATAGAAGAAGGAAAGAGTGGAAATCAATACTGTGAGGGCTAATAAAGACAAATGTTTTGTGATTCACCGGGGAGGAAATAATGGATGAAAAATTGAATATGATTCAGCAGTGTAACACTGTCACCAAAAGGCAAATGTTATATCGGATTGCATTAATAGACATATCATGTAAAACAAGCAAGGCAATTTTTCAACAGCAGCATTTCTCAAGACTATTGGTTAGGCCAAAATTGGCAAAGTGCCCGTACTTTGAGCTACAATCATTGCACAGAAAGTTGTATAGAATTCAAAGGAGAATGAAAAATAAACACAAAGAAAAATAAATAAGCATAGATAGATAGATAGATAATTGATAGGTAGACAAAAGAAACTATCAAACACAAGATCTAGAGAAACAGACTTGCTTTCAGAGATTAAGAGAAGTCAGTCCTATGTTCAGTCAAAAGCAAATCCAACTAAAGGAAGACATAATTACTGCAAAACCAGATGCATAAAGGGAACAAGGTTTAAAAGGAAGGTAAGAACCCACAGTTTTTATCACACAATGATAGAACCAACAATAAATGGATTCTAGTTATTTCAGATAATGATTTACATTAAAGAGAAAGAAAAATCTCTAGCATATAAAAAGTCAATGGTATGTCTGGGATCTTAAGTATTGGATACACTCAAAGGAATCAGTATACTCAGCCTTTCAAAAGCGATTTGGATTAATGACCACATGGCTGAAGACACCTTCAAACATTTATAGTTATTTCCTGGTCTGTACAACATGACATCTAGACAGCTTACTAAAAGGACAAAATTGGAAAAAATGTCTAGGAAAATTCAGCTTAAAGTTACAAACTCCAAGGGTCACAGAATCCCCACTTTGTCAAAAATAAATTATTTTGGGCTAGAAAGGTAGGAAAAATATTAGCTAGTTTTACTGAAAACTTACTATATACCAGACAATGTCCTGCACTTTTTACCTGTACAATCCCATTTAGTTCTCAAACCCTCTTAAGAGCTGTATACTAGTACTATCTCCATTTTACAAATGAGAGACTGAGGTATAGCAATGGTAAGTAATTTTGCCCACGAGTTCCCAAAGTCAGGATTTTGAACTCTAGCAGGCTAGCTGCAGGGTCTAGTAGGTACCCTGCCTCTCAGTTACCTAGGAATATATCACAGAGTCTAAAGGAAGTAGGATGGGCTAGGAGGACAGTTTATGTATCAGTAGGTAATGGTAGTTGATGAGTAAAGAAATAATGTTATGAGGCAGAAGGAGAGAATTAGAATAGGCATAAGGAAAATTTTATGCTCGATGAATGGCATTAATATTAGAGCACATATTGTGAAAGGCTGAAGACTGTTCTCTCTGGAGACGTTCTAAAATTCCAAACAGTTTAGATTTTCATCTTGCTGTGATGATTTTGTGAAACTTTTTCTGAATGTAGAGTATTAAATTAAGTTCCCCAAACTCTTCTATAGCATATGATTTACATAAATCATAGCATTGCTTTGGAAACAACACACTAGGGGATTTCAAAGGGAATATTTAATTTCTAATATAGATTAATTTAATATTTAATTTCTGTCTAATATAGATTAATCTCATTAACAGGGGCAGCTGGCTACAAAAAATCACATTCTCAAATTTTGCATCTCTGGGGTCCCACAGAAAGAACAGGCAGTTAGAAATGGGAATTGGAAAGCAATCCAGAACATGGTCATGATTATGACAATTACCTAAATTGTATCACTTATGGTATAAGCACTCTCAATTCAGAAGCATTATTCAAAGATGCATTCATGATATAAGAAAGAATATCTAGCTGAAAAACAGGTATTGCATTCATATTGCTTCTTATAAAAATACAATGATTATAGCTAATTTCCTCTAGCCCTTATAGCTTCCAGCTATCTCGCTGCTTTGGTATTCTGTTTCTCTTCTTTTTTCCCCTTACTTGAACTTTTCTCATTGAAAGCATATTTTATGTCTGGCCAAAATAACAGGAATAAATGACAAAACCATGATCTTAGAGTTAATATGGAACTTTGTCCTTCAATTCTTATTTCTGTTATCATTTTGAACATGTCCATAATAGCACAAGTGCTACTGGGGATCTTTCCCCACCTGCTCCATTATTCTGTTCTTCCCCACTATCTAGGGACCACTAAGGACATTTGAAATAACATTATATTTTTTCCATAATGACTTCATTTATTTGTCCCTTGTGCATAAAATTGCATAGAGAAATAGCCACCCCCTTTCTGTTTAAGGCATTCTTTCATTAAAACTCCTATGTTGGAGATGAAAACTTTTGCTCAATACAATCTTTAATTCTCACATATAATGCTGGTGAATTCCTGAATTTAACACTAGAGTACAAAAACAAAGTATTTTTGTTCTGTATCCTAGATTCTGAACTTTCTCAAAACAAAAAGAAATAAAAACAAAACCAGTAGCATTGTTTACATTAAATGCTAGTTTTTCATTGCTCTTTATTAATATTCATTAATGATAAGACATTGTTCAAACCTAGGCAGATTTAGAACAGACAGACTTGGTTCAAATATTGGTCTGCCACTTACTAGCCATAGAAATTGGCAACTTAACTCTGCAGCTGTTTCTGCATGTTTGATGGGAATAACTTTACTTCTGATGCCAGCATGACTATGAAAGTTAGAGGTCAAATCAAATTGCTATAGTATATTGCACATAGCAGGTACCCAGAGAATGACAGCTCTTAAGATTATGCTTGTATTTTAATGAAATGCTAAAGAACATTATTAGAAAGCCAAAGAAGATACCAAAAGAAAGCAGCAGATTCTTGCACAGAAAATCTGACAGTTGGGATTGGAAGGGTCTCTGCCAATCTGCCATTCCTGCCGACCTTTTTTGTACCTCCAGGACTTCTACAGTGATGAGGGGTTTCAAGAAGATAGGGTCACAAACCTCCCATTCCTTTTATCAAAGAATATCAGAATTTATTTGTTTTGTGCACTTGTCTTTCGAATGAAATTTTACTTGATAAAAGATTTCTTTTAGTTGAATAACCTTGGAAGCTATGTGAGATGTCCATGTGAGATTTTTTTTTTTATTCTTAAGAGTTGAGATGTTAAAAGTTTTCAAGTACATAATAAAAATGCACAATTTCATTAAGTTCAAGGGTATATAATATTGGAAGGAAAAAACATTCTGCATAATTATGAGTCAAAGAGATGCAAAATCCAATCCATAGGTATAACCACCTGGAAGATAATTAGAGTAATCTGAATTGTGGATTATGATTAGTTACGGCTTTAAGTTATATAAAATCCTTGTCACACACAATGTATAGGAGTCAATAGGAGTCTACATCACAGACAAAGAGGTAGTTGCTTCTTGGCCAGAACCACTGATCATTAATAACTTCAGCAAACTGCAAAGGCAACCACAACCAAAAGCATCGCTTGAGAAAGCCTCCCTGAAAGTACTTGAGACAACAAAATTGCACCTCCTAAAGGAAACATTGCTGGAATCATGCAGATACAGAATTAAATGTAAGATATTTAAGACAATCATTTATTCATTCTTTCATTCAACAAGTCTTTATTAAGTCTGTGCTAGGTGCCAACTACTGTTTTGGGAACTGTGAATACATCAATAACCAAAACAGGAAAAGTCTCTACTTTCACAGACCTGCCTTCTGGTCAGAGGGTAAATACAATAAACATGGTAAAAAAGCATAGGTGATGGTGCCATTGCCCTGTTTACATTTCCTCCACACTCACTCATTGAATACTATTAACTGTGAATAGATGCAACTCTCTGCCCAAGTGCCTGAAGTACACTCTGCCCATACTCAAGGTGAGGCAGAAATGACAGCGTGGAAGTCCTGAAAACAGCCCTTGTCCTATTCTCGTAGACACATACCCCATATTCCTCACTTCTTAGTGGCAAGCGATTGAGCCTCAGTTGTCCACAGAGATAAGGGGCTTAACCATCTATCTCCATCTAACTTGTTACCCCACTCCCCTGTGTTTCTTGCAGTCACCTCCCAATAAACAACTTGCATTCAAATTTTATCTCAAGATCTGTTTCTTTGGAGAACTTGTCTGCTTTTAGACAAGCAAATTACATAGTATATGAAAAGGTGATACATGCTCTAGAAAAATATAAAGTTCATTAAGAGGGATCTGGATGTAGGCAGTCTTGGAGGGGATAAGAGCGTAAACTATGGCATAAATGAGAGAAAGGCAATGCAAAGGCCCTGAGGCAGTACACCTGGTACGCTCAGGACTTGGGACTCCGTTGTGACTGTGGTAGAGCATGTGAAGGAGAGAGTACACTGTGCTGGGGGAAACGGGATACAAGAAGCCACAGATAGTGGGAGGGTTAAAGATTTTGTAAGACCTTATCAGGACTACGGATTTTAGCTCAAGGGATAAAGTGACATGGGAGGATTTGAGCAGAGAAGTAACATTAACTGATTTATGTTTTAAAAGCACTTTTTTGTTACTATGTTGAGAAAAAAACTATGGGAAGTCAAAGCTAGACAAAGGGAGATCAATTGGACCTCTATTACAAAAATGCATGTAAGAGTCAATCAAGGGATTAAGAAAATATTAATTGTTTTAAAACTCTAGTGGAAACATTCAGTACAAAAAAAGTAATAGATGAAATAAAGAACAAATTGATGGGATTAATGGAAAAATGGATACCATTGAAAAATGGATTGAGTTTGAAGATTAGTTTGAGAAACTCTCTCAAAAATAGCAAGAAAGGACAAAATTCTGGCTCATTAAATCAATTTGGTAAGTTTTGACCAGCATTGAGAGAGAATAGAAGAGAATAGAATAGAACAGAACAGAAAAGGACAGAATAGAATACAATAGAATAGAGTAGAAAATATCACTGCATGGCACATATAATAATGCCAAGAATTGTTTTTTAAAAACTTTACTTCAGTTATTTTTATTTTTATATTTTTATGTGTGTGTATGTATACCAAATTGCTATGTAAAATAAATCCCTTAGTGTGTGTCACAATAAAAAAAGTTTTAAAGCTAAAAAAAAAAGAATCTATCTCAGGATGAAGAGTGAATAAATAAATTGTATAGTATTTAAATACAAGGAAATTATTCAGCCACATAAAGGAATGAAATACTGATACATGCTACAATGTGAATGAACCTTGAAAATGCTAAGTGAAAAAAGCCAGACACAAAAGGTCCTATGTTGTATGATTTCATTCATATGAGATGTGCAGAGTAAGTAAATCCATAGAGTCAGAAAGCAGATCAGTGGCTTCCAGGGGTTAGGGGAAGGAGGAGTTGAGGAGTAACTGCTTCATGAGTATGGGGTTTTATTTTGGGATGATGAAAATATTTCGGAACTAGATAGGGATGGTAGTTATACAACATTGTAAATATTCTAAATGTCACTGAATTATTTAATGTAATTAATTTATGTTATGTGAATTTCAACTCCATTTTTTAAAAATATAAAAAAACACAAGAAATGAGGGTAGATCAGAGGGTTAGTGATAGAAGTGACGACAGTGGCAAGATTCTGGAAATATTTTATAGTAGAGTCAACAGGATTTCAGGACTGGGTGCCAGTGTGAAAACCCAAGATGTCTCCAAATTTGGGGGCTTGAGCAACTGTAAGAAAGAAGTTGTCATTTACAGATATGAGAAAAATTGCAGTTGGAGCATGTTTAGGGTAGAAGATAAAGAGGTCAGTGTTGAATATGGTAAGTGGGAGATACCTATTAGGCAGTGTCTTAGTTCTAGCTTCTCTAAAAAATACTATAAACTGGGTAGCTTATAAACAACAGAAATTTGCTTCTCACAGTTCTAGAAGCTGGGAATTCCAATATCAAGCACCGGCAGATTTGTTATCTGGGGAGGGCGCACTTCCTGATGCACAATGTCCTCATATGGTGGAGAAGCGAGGCCTCTTTTATAAGGGCACTGATCCCATTCATGAGGGCTTCACGCACATGACCTAATCACCTCTCAAAAGGCCCTAACCCCTAATACCATCACCTTGGGGTTCAGATTTCGACATATGAATTTTGGGGAAACACAGACATTTAGACCGTGGCAAACAGGCAAATGGAGTTTGAGATGTCTAGTATTAAGGGAGAAGATCTGAGCTAGGATCACACTCATTGTGTTATTATTTTTGTATCAAAGAATCAGTGAATATTTGGTATTTTAAATATGTATTGAGTGTAAGAGAATCAGCTTATTAAAGTAATACATCAGCTTTGTAATTCTGAGTTAAACTGTGTAACCAGAATTTAAATATATCTGTGATTTTAAGTAGCTATGTTAGCTTTCATATATCAGATTATTTTTTGAAAAACTTAGTTTTCCCACATTTGTGATTTTAATTTATCCGATTCATAAGATGTTTAAATGCTTGAGATCTGTCAATCATATCGATGATGCGGTTGAAAAGAAAATGTTAGGTCTATTAATGAAATTAAAATGATTTAAAGGTGTATACACACGCAAACCAACACAAATGCTATTCAAAGGCTTTTAAAAGTTATTGTAGATTTATAAACAGAATAGTAAATTTTGTAAAATAAACCTAAAAAGCTTAAGTAAGAATTAGGTTTTTAAATTTCTAACCTTAATTGAATATTATTCTTTAAAAGCAAATTAACTCCCAAATTGTGTCTTCTACGCACAAAACTGGCCCTATGGCACTGACAGACTTGTATTCAATAGCTTGTTCCGATAAAAAATGAGAAGTTGAATGTCTACTGTCTAGTCAAGCATAATTGCTGAAGACCAGAGAAATTAAATGTACTACTTAAAGTTTCAAAGCCAACATTTTCAGGTATTTCCTGTATTATTTATGCCTGTAAGGAGCTATAGTTTAATTTTGACTTTTTTGGAAGTTTTGGCATCCGATGATGCATGTCAAGATATTTGAGAAAATATTTGGAGGCCCATCTGGTTAAGGTACTTGATGCCTTCTATTGTTATTGTTGTTTTAACTATTTAACACCACACCTATGTGATTCAATACAAGGTACCTTGTGTGATATGGTATTTATGTCCATTAGGGGAGAATGGACTTGTCCAATACGTCCCAGTATGTCACAGCAAGGCTACAGCAGATACAATCAGAAAAAAAAAAGGAAGAATTCACTACAACAGGCTACTTTCATTTTTATCCAATTCATTACCATATCTGGATAGAAACCACAGCAACAGCAGCAGTTTACAATATTAAGAAGAATTTGGGGAAACATAAAACTGTGCTGATTAACATTTTTAAAAATATTGTGTATAAGCAATACTGAGCTCTATTGGATTGTAGCTATTTCTAAGTTTATAACCAATTGTTAATATTGCAAGTGAGGTTTCATTGCATTTATTCGTTTAAGGGCTTATTTAATGGTTTGAGGCATCTGAAATTTTTGGTTGCTCCCATAAGTAGAATTAATTTAGGTTGATTTGATAACAGATTATTTATGAGGCTGGCTAGGGGACGAATAAGGTGGAATAGTGATATTAAAGCAGAAAATCAGTTGAAGTAGCTGAAATTTCCAGCCGTGTTTTCCCTGTTAGTTTAATTCACTGGGCAGTTCCTCATACCCCTCTGAATTTTAAACACTTAGGGACTGATCACAGGGGGAAAAAAATGACCATTAAGAGTTACTTAAACATAGAAGAGTACAGCATGAGATTTTGTAGAATTTAAGAATATGCAATCTATTAACAAATGTCAGTCCTGTTTGTCACTTCTTGTCTAACCCTTTTGACCTTATCATTGACTATTAATTTCCAAATATTTAACTCTAAATATAAATGTTTGTTTTTTTATCCTATTAAAAATTCTTGCAGATTTTACAAATTGATCTTTGTAATAAGATGGGCAAATATAAGAATGTTTATTAAAAAATTCATAAACTTATCACCCAGAGTGAATTTTGGTGGAATTCTTTCCATGTTTTCCTGTGTATATAGAAAAAAGAGTTTTAAAAACAAATTTGGGATCATATGTTTAATCTAGTTTATTTTTTGTGGTAAGAATATTTAACATGAGATCTACACACTTAACAAATGTTTAAGTATACAATACAGTGTTCTTAGGTATAGTCATGATATTGTATAGCAGATCTCTAGAATTTATCTTGCACAACTGAAACTTCATACCTGTTGAATAGCAACTCCTCATTTTCCCCTACTCTGCTTCTGTCAGTTTGAGTATTTTAGATACCTCATGATTCATATTTAGTATTCTTTCCTCCCCAGCTAATTTTATTTTGGTAGATATTTTCCCAAATCTATAAATATTCATGGAAAATAGTTTTTGATGGCAATATATTATTTCATTGTATAAATGTATCCTGATTTATTTAACCATTTCTCTATGGTTAAGTACTTAAATTTTCTGATTGTTTATTATCACATAACTACATAATTAATGCCCAAGAATATATATATGCCAACAGATAAAAATTGACTTAAAAATGTATATTATAGGGAAGTTCCTAAAGAGTTAAAATACTATTACTTTCTTTTCTTTTTCTTTTTTTTTTTTTTCTTCTTTGGAGACAAAGTCTCACTCTGTTGCCCAGCTTCAGGTGCAGTGGGCTCATAACAGCTCACTACAACCTCAAACTCCTGTGCTCAAGTGATCCTCCTGCCTCAGCCTCCTAAATAGCTGGAACTATAGGCACACACCACCACATCTGGCTAATTTTTTCAATTTTTTGTAGAGATGGGGTCTCACTTTTGCTCAGGCTGATCTCAAATTCCTGGCCTCAAGCAATCCTCCTGCCTCAGCCTTCTAGAGTGCTAGGATTACAGATGTGAGCCACCGCACCCAGCCCATTTCTTATTTTTAAAAAAACTTTTTTTTACTCTTTTTCCGGGGGTTCCATTGTCAGAAAATTTTTTCTTACTTAAAAAAAAAATCTCTCCTAGTCTCTTTTTCCTTAGAGATACAAACTTTGATTGTGTATTGTAAGTATTTTATAGGTATTTTTTGATTTTTTTCCTTTTTTTCTCATAATTGAATATGTAGTTAATTAGCTTAATTCCATTGAGTCTAATGATTCTCCCTTGTTTGCATGACAAATTTCCATTTTTATCTCAACTATATTCATTGGAGAGATTTATTTCTTATTACTCAAGTCAGCATTTTCCTTCTTTCATTTTCTAACATATTTTGGGGGAATAGTGAGGATAAAATGCAATAAAATATTCAAATTGCAAAAACACTGATGTTAACACAAACGTCATCATCATCAAAGCTGAAATGTTAGCTGACATATTATTTGTTTATACTAGCAGCAGAAATCAACCTAGCTAGACAGCCCAAGCAAAAGATAATAATAATTTACTGGAAGAACATGGAGGTGCTCACAACACCAAAAGGAAGTCAGGATGGGAAGAGACAGCAGGCAGCTCCTGTCTCAGTAACAGGAAACACTGCAAGTCTCACCCTGGCATTGCTATAATAAGAATGAATAAAATCTATGTCTGCATCATCCTGTTGAAGGTTCAATTTTCCCAGGAGAAAATGTCCAGTTGGTCAAGGTGCCCTTGACAGTATTGAAATTGAAAAGAAGGATCTGAAGTCAGGGGCCTGCGGGGCGTTTTGGTTTCTCCAGTAAGAAGGCAGAGCGTACAGAGTTATCTTCCCACTGAGCAGTCACAGGATGAAGGAGAGGGAGTTTCCCAAGAGAGAGTTAGGGTGCTTTGAGGAAAAAGAGAAACAAATACTAGAATGCAAGCTCCATGGTAGCAGGAATCTTTGCCTTTGTTCACCAATGCAACATATAATAGATCCTCAGTAAATATTTTTTTCAATCTAGTTGAATTGGGTAGGCCCAAAAATAAAAAGGAAGGAAGGAGGGAGGGAGGGAAGGAGGGAGAGAAGGAAGAAAGGAGTGGGAAGGGCAAGATCAAAAAGTAATTCCAGGTAAATTTTATTTTAATAAAACAAACTAGGTGATACTTTTCAATGCAATAAAGAGTGACTCTAAAGTAATGTAATCGATTTTCCTGGTTGACTTGCATATTGACTTTGAAGGCAATTTTCAAAGGGAAGTTCTAAGATGATCTTAAACAATGGCAGTAATGCTGGTGTAATATAGAGCTTCCCTATGGGGACACTTTAAAGGACTCATTTGGATGTTTAAGTCCTGCTATGTAGGCTTTTAAAAAATTCATTTGTGGTTATACATTGTCTATTTTCCATAAACTAATTGGTTAAGGAAAACAATACAAGGCAATAGGAATACTAAGAGAAAAGCAGGAAGGACACCACTTTAAACATGATAGGTTTAATAAAATTTGCAGATCAAATGTAATTTCAGAGGTCTAAATGATTTTTTGAACACATTTTCAAGGCCTGCTAAAAGGTATAATAATAGTTACCATATATCTAATACTGACTATGTATAAAGCATTTTACATTAAATTATCTATAATACTCATAACAACCACCTTGCTAAATAGATACTGCTGCTCCAATTTTACAGATAAGGAAATTGAGGGTCATAAAGGTTGAATTGCCCAAAGTCATGCAATCAAGCAAGACAAAGCCATGATTCGAATCCCAGTTTGTTTAGTGCCAGACCTTGAATGTAATACTATCTAAGAAGCAAAAGACCAAATGAGGCAATGTCCTGCTCTAAGGTATAGATTTACTTCCCTAAACCTCCAAATGCTCATGCACAAACCATGTAACATATTTTCTAAGTAAACTCAAGCAAGCAATTAATGTTATCAAACCCCTCCTTTAATTTTTTCTTTTAAAACCAATTTATTTAATCATGTTTAAAATCTAATCACTCTTGTGTTGATTGCAGCATTATTTACAATAGCCAAGATATGGAATCAACCAAAGTGTCCATCAACAGATGAATGGATAAAGAAAGAATGGTGTGTATACATGATGGAAGACTACTTAGCAAAAATAAAGGAAATCCTGTCATTTGAGACAACATGGATGAACTTGGAAGATATTATGCTAAGTGAAATAAGCCAGGCAGAGAAAAACAAACACTGAACGTTCTCACTTGTATGTGAACTCTAAAAATGTTAAACTACAGAAATAGACAGTATAATGGTAGTAAGCAGTAGGGAAAGGGAGGGAGAGGGGGAAATTTTGGTCAAAGGGTACAAAGTGTCAGTTAGACAGAAAGAAAAAGTTTTAGAGATCTATTGCACAGCATGGTGACTGGAGTTAATAATAATGTAATGTATATTTCAAAATTGCTAATACAATATATTTTAAATGTTCACACCACACACACAAAAAATAAAATTGTGAGGTGATGGATGTGTTAATCAGTTTGATTTAATCATTCCACAATGTATACATATATAAAAACATCACATTGTACCCCATAAATATATAAAATTATTTGTCAATTAGAAATAAAAATCTAATCATATATCAATACATATTAATTTTTGAAATCAAAAGTACCTGAAACATTACCAAATAGATAGATAGTAATGAAGTTTCCATTAAATGAATGGAACATTAGCATATGATTCATATTTGCACCAAATTTATATTTTTATGGAGGAAAAAGTCTTGTTTTCTATAATGACCAAGGAATAGGCCTATAGATATCCCTTATAAGGACTCCCTGATGCCAGAGCCTATCAGCATAAAAAAGTAATAAAAGAGAGCTCACAAAGATCTAAAAAGTTTGTGGAGAGAACAACGAATTCATAATGAGAGTTTCCAGATCACAAAGTAGAAAGAAGAAATCCAACTATAAATCTATATTCAGAGTACAGCAGGGGAAATAGGATATGAGGTAATTTTTGCCTTACTTTTGAGCAGCACAAATCTTATGAACGGAGGTGGAAGTTATTCAATAACATTTATTGCAAGGTCTAGTTCAGTGCCTTCCACGGGTGGGCAGTCAAAAAATCTTATTTGGAGATGATATTTATGCAATGATAATCAGCCTACTTCAGCACAGCAATTTTGGGGGAGAATATTGTCTATACTGAGGTTAAGCTTTGTGAAGTAAAATAATAAAAGGAAGGGCAAAGACCAGATGTGGAAATTATTCAAAAGAGAAATTAAGGTTTATGCAAAATTTGCATAAGTATTGGCAATTACAATTCAGAAAAGTAAATGCATTTTTCAGAAAACTTTGAAACACATTTCAGTAAATGCAGGGATGCATCAAAATCATACACGATTTTCTCCTCCCCTCCAACTGACATATTTATTTATTCATTCACAGAGTGAAGATGAGGACGCAGAAGGACGCTGACCCTTGTTTCAGGGCAGGAAGGATCAATTATATACAATTGAGTCTTCTGCCTTTGTTTCTTAAGGTCTATGTAAACTAAATTAACAAATTACAACCACTACCCCTGGAATTTTGCCACATAAGAAATCTAACTGGGTAATTCATACAATGATTTAATGGTTTGGGTCAACTATACTAAAAAGATTAAACATAAAATGTTTAGATAGATTTTGAGTTGAGAATCTTTATTTTCCTAGCATGAATTAAAATTTATTATCTCTTTACAAAACACACACCCCCCCCCAGGTGCGGGGGGGGGGGGGTGGACACTCAAGTGCTGATATATGGGCTGGGCTTATATCTAGAAAAAAAAATTCCAAGTTGTGCTGACAATTAATCCAGAAAAACCTATAGTATATTCTTTTGAACAATTTGTTTTAATTTAAGTTTTGTATGATATTTTAAAATAATAGAACTTTAAATTATTCTATCTATTAAAAATATTAGTAATAATTTAAGGAATGGCTTATGGAAAGGAGTAAAATGAACGGAAGGGAAAAGGAACTGAAGCTATAACATTTCTTTAGAGGTGGCATGTAGAATTATTTCACAACATTCACCATAAAGATATCTACCATGTATGTTTTAGAATTTGTTAAAAATAATATGGTAAAGTTAGAGAAACAAATAACCAGAGTTGAATCTTTCACCTTAACAGCCCAAATTTCTCATTTAGTGTTTGTACGAGCAGTAAGAAGAAAGCTACGTAGCCAGTGGGACGCTCTGTTAGAAATTCAAATGGGAAAGAGGTAATTTACTGCAAACTTCAAGTTATCCAACCACTAAATCATTTCTATGTTCAGATCCAATTTTAGTTTTCTCAGAATTCTCTATAGTCTCCTTCCTTTTCCCATTCATATACCCAGTTTGAAACTGTATGGCTGGCATAACTTCATCTAAGATTTCAACAGTCAGCTAAGAACAGCAACCTGATCTTTTCCCATAGAGAAAGTTGGAAAGACGAAAACCAAGGCTGTTCAGTTAGCAGAGACAATGAAACCTAAAATAGAGACATTTCTCTTGCATAGTTGGAGGGGCTGCGTCAACAAGTCAAGCAACGGAAGTGTAGGAAGCAACCTTGTCCCCAGGAGCAGCAGTCAGCCAAACAGCCAGAAATGATAAACTAAAAATAAGGATTACTTCCTTTCTCTGGGGTTTCTCATTTTATGCAAACTACTCTCTGCATCCGTACCCTAACTTCGTCTTTGACTTCAATCTGCGGGGAAGTCTGTTTTCACAATTTAAACAGACAAAGTTTACAATAAATCTTTGCAAGCAGACAACTGAAGCCTTGGGAGCAAGTCACTTTGAAAACTTGGATAGGACAAAACTCCATGTTGCATTGGGACAAAGTTCAAATAAATTATGTATTTGTTTTTGTGGAAATGTATTGGAGTCTACCCAGAGACACACACACACACACACACACACACACACACACTCTAATTAGCAATTTCAGAATTTACGAAACTTTTCTCATTAAGCCTGGCATAAGCACATGCATGCACATATGTACTTGTGTGTGTACACATATCCATATAAGAGAAAAAGAAACCTATAGTAAAACCCACAAAGAATCCCAAATAGATGAAAAATATTTTTTTCACTCTTTGCAATATTCAAGTGCTTAGCAATTACTAAATAAGAGTATCCATTTAGGGAAAAAAATGTTACACATTAAAATAGGGAAAAAAATCTTTCAGAATAGGACTATATGTGAGTCTGGTTGAATTTGAGATGGCCACATAAGGAGCATAAATCAAGTAATGGTCAAATTAAGGAAGGCCAGCCAAGACAAAGTAGACAGACATCTATTCACTTTTTCTATAAGAACTTATTAAATATCCACTCTTCATCCATTTAACATTCATAGATATTTATTGAGCACCCACAATATTCGAAGTTCAAACTTTGTTTTCAATGTGTTCACACATGACCTGTCCAGGTGGCCAAAGGTGACACATCTCAGAGTCAGGCAACGGGAATCAGAAATTCAGAGTAAAGAGAACAAAGAGAAGGATCAGATACCTGCTCAGAATAATAAAGCCAAGGAGAGAACCTGGGCCCTCAGGTCCCTGAATCATCCTAGCTTCACAGAGAGGAGCTCAATCTAAATTTAGAAAAACCGTCATATCACAAATGGGGAAACTGAGGCTAATCAAAATCATGCAATCTTGTTTATTCTCTCAAAGCTCCCACATCACCCTATCACCCCATCATCACTCCCATCTTCCTAAGTTTTTGCTCAAACTCCTTATCTTAGTACAAAAAGATGTCCAAGGGTACTCCTTCCAATCACCTACTGCCTTTTCTTTGCTCTTGCTCTTCATCCCAGCCAGATGAAACCAATTTCAGACCTGCACATGCAACATGCTCTTTTATGCTTTTATGTCTCTACCCACACCTCTGTTTGAGGAGTTCTCACATATGCTAGGCATTTTGCCAAGTGCTTAATGTGAATGGCTCATGTAATCCCCATGAAGAGGCTACAATGATTATTACTATTTTATAGACAAGAAAACTAAAGCTTAAAAAGTAACTTAATAACTCATAGCCATAAGAAGCTGAATTGAGGGTCAAAGCCCTGAAACCTACCTCCAAAGTCCACTGTATCATGTGTCATGCTACCTCTTGCCCTCTTTTAGCCAAACAAACTTTTCCTTACTCCATAATTTGGTTTAGATGCTGTTCCATATTCTCTCTAAACAGCCTGCCTATTACTCATCACAGCACTTATCACCCTCATCTGCAGGGCTCGATGTACTTGGTTGTCCTTCCTCTAGGGTCTAGAATAAGCCCACAAGCCCCTTATGCTCTCAGTGTTTAACCCAATGCCTGACACTTTCAAGATGTTCAATAAAACTTTGTAGAATAACTCGGGAATAAATAATGTCATGTGGCTATGAAGTCATGGGCAGAAGGATTAAAACACAAGCCTGTCTGACTTCAAAGCCATTCTTCTTCCAGTGTACCATACTGGCTCCCAGCTGTTTATGGACGAATGCCCGTACTCTACGCAATGGAAATAAGGTTATCCATTCTGTGATCCTTGAATCAGGATAGTGAGAGAACCAGTGTTTAAGTCTATTCTTTCTTGTGCCTGTATCTGGCACACAATAGGATCTGAATAAACATTTGGTGATGGCACGTAGGTAGCCCTTGCCTCATGTGTTCTTTGCTGTCTTCATATGTTGTGACAGTGAGCACTGTAAGCTCTAGAATTTTGCTACTCAAATTTTGGTCCATGGACAGGCAGCATTCGCTTCACCAGGGAGCCTGACAGAAATGCAAAATCCCAGGCCTCACCCCAGACCTACTAAAGCAGAATCTGCATTTTATCAAGACCCCCCATCTGGATAAAGACTGGTGTACATGGTACGGTTTGAGAAGTGCTACTCTAGGATATAAGCTGTGTACAAATATGTGGCCCACCCAAAGGACTTGCAATTTAAATTACAGAGAAAACTCAACCCAGTCATAAAATACAATAGATTAGCACCATGAAAGCAATACCAATGCAAAGGAAGGATAGTATTAGACACAGTAAATTGAAAACCATGAAGAATAAAATAATGCAATATTTCAAGGAACTCTTCTTAGGTAGAGCAGAGAACACAGGGCCCTCAATAAAGGTGCTAGCTACAAGAGGCTGGTGGAGACCTCACTGCCCAGCACTCAGTATTTAAATCATAATGAAGGCAGACCACAGAAAAACTCAAGTTATTAGTGCCATATCACAACTTGAGGAGAAGGTTTGTATAGTGGATAAGAAGTGAGAATCTTAAGATAAACTGCCTGAGTTCCAATCCCAGTTCAATCACCAAGAATCAAAATGGTCACGTAACCTTGGATACATTGCTTGAAGCTCAGTTCCTGTTTGGGAAGTAAGATAATAGGTGCCTAACTTAAAGAGTTGCAATGAGCATGACATGAAACCATCCCTGCAAAAGCACTTAGAATACCTGACACCAGTAAGTGCCCAATAAAAATGATAATTGCATCATCATAACTGTTCTGAAATGCATAGGGAGTGGCTTATTTTGGCTTAGCTCTTCTGCCATCATAGGCCACCTCATTGGTGGCCCATATTGTCCTATCTCACTTCCACTTTCCCATCCCAAATTATGGCTGTTGTCTCATCATGGGCACCGTTGATCATAAACCCCTTAACCTTGTATGAAAATATTGTGTGTAGAATATACATATTTCTTAGGAAATGTTCATATCTTTGGTGAGATTTTAAAGGCATTGATGCCTCTAAAAGGTGATGAATCCCTACTCTAGATGAAGTGGGATATTTAAGAGAATTTAGCAACAACAGGCTGGACTTCCAGTCCTGACTTCACTAGTTGTGTCACTAATCCAAACAAGTCTCCCCATTTTTAAAGTGGGGATAATAATGCTACCTTAATAGCATCTTTTACTGTGAAGGATTATGTAACAGTCAAATGAGATGCTGTACGAAATGGTACTCTGTCCTTGCAAAAAGTTTCTAGATGCTAGTGACAGCTATTACTGAGCGACTTCTCAGACGTCATCTCCCACAACTAGTTTTAGTAGAAACCTCCCCTTCGAAAGCTGCAAGTATAATGAGCTGGTCAGGGGGCTACCCTGCTCATGACTTATGCCCTTGCCATGCCTACAAAGCCGGGGATGGTTAAGGGCTGTATCAAGATGGAAACAGCAGGGGGAAAAATTGATTAAAAAGAAATGTTGCGTGCGCAGTAGCAGGTGAATGACGGCAGCGTCTGGCTTGGCTGCTATGGGCTGCCACACTCTGATCTCCAGACAGATGTCTGAGGCAGACGTGCCTGGATGTGTCTTGCATCCAGCAGTGTTTTCTCCCCAGCAACACATTTCCAGGCAGCCTGGCTGCAGCGCTTCCATTTACCAACAACAAAAATGAGTGGAATACAGAATTCAGAAGTCAAAAGATTCTGCTTCTTTAATTAAAATAGGTCAAAACAAAGGAGTCTAGAGATACGGAAGAAAAACAATCTCCACAAGTAGATCAAGATGGGAGCCTGACTTTGGACCTAGACATTTCCACACTGTAATAAGTGGATTGTCAGGAAGCCAAGAGTATATAACCGAGGAGCAAGTGAAAATGAGACTATGAGGGGTGTGATAACAGTTCTATATCCATAACACTTTCATCTCGTAGTACACTTGTGCATCAGATGCATTTGCTAGCAGCCGTCCTGCCTTTCAAGGGGGAATCTAACAGGAAGACTAGAAAAAGGGAAATATCAGGAAGCTAGATTTACGTATATGCCAGTAGGATGAGGGTGGGACAGCCCTATGCCGAGTGCACAAAGACAGCTTCAGAGTTTTTAAAGATGTGTTAGCGTCTTCATCATGTGCTTGAACAATTCATTCCAATCAACTAGTCTTTCCCAGCTAGCATTCCTTTTGAATTTAAAAAAGAAAAATGCAGTCTCTCTCTCTCTCTCTCTCTCTCTTTCTCTTATCGCTTTCAAATCAGAAACAAGGATATTAAATCAGTTCCTGAAGAAATGACATAGGAAAGCTATTTAAGACTTCAAATTCTTGATGATATGAAAGAATAGAATGATGTTGGGTGTTTCCTGTCTCTCTTTGAGATGAAATCATTGTACGTGTTAGCCTATGACCATATTTAACTCATTTCCTATGTCCCTGCATTTGTGCACATTTTCTTCTCTTTGAGCTTTACTGCTTGAACAGTGCCAGTAATGAGGGGGAACATATTTGTCTCTCATAACTGTCAGAGATGACACAGAGAAGCGAAATGAATGTGGGAGGTGCTGTTTTGTTTCTAATTAACAAGGGTTTTCAAGTATTTGTGTAAAGAAAAGAAGTTGACATTCAAAGGGTTGGAATCTATTGCCCTTTTCAATGTTTTCTTTTGAGGAAAAAAAAGATAAATTTTTATGTAAGGAAAACACTGTGTGTGCAATTCAATGGAAATGATAGGGACAGCCAGAAATAAAATGTGAAAAGAAAGTAAATCATCCAGGTACCATAAAGCAATGCATAGCTGAAGGTACCTTATTGCTTTATATTATACCTTCTCATTCTGAATAACTACTATTATATAATATGAATCATTGATGTTTAATAATAGAAATAACCACAGTCAGATGCCAAATCAAGAAGAAAAGATCTGCACTTTGGAAAAAAAGAACTCTTTTAATGTACATGCCACATGTAAACACTCAGGGCTTGAGCTCTGAAAGGACTCCTGCCGTGGAGAGATATTGAGAAAACGCCGTTCTGAGCAAAAGAAGGGGTGGGGGGCGTTAGTTACAAGTCTGGTTCTTGCCCAGTTGAAGTAAGTGACACTATGAAAGTACGTCTAGGCCTCACTCGGTGTGTGTGAACACCACTGCACACTGACACCCCATCTGGTTGCCTAGTAGCAGCTGGCAGAATTCAATATGTGGTGTGTTCATCCATCAGAAATACCTACTGAAGTATCTAATGAGAAGAGAGCTCTATATCACACATTTTAAGGGAATACAAAAAAAAATTAGACTTTATGACTCATTATTTACCTGAAAAGACAAAAAGCAAAACATAAAAAGAAGAACACTTCTACAGCATAACGTAGCAAAAAGATAGAATGTATTAGTATTGCAAAGTGCAACGTATTAATAGTGCAAAGTTGAGAAGTAAAGGGCTGCCCAATGATACTGTTCAATGAGCACCATGAAAAGGGAAAGGGTATCTGTGGGATGAAGATGTGTGTTCAATCCCATATGCCTTCCTCCAAAAGGAGAGTTTTTAGCAGAAAAGGAATGGATGGAGAAGATCTATGAAAATTTACAGGTGAATGGCATGTGTTGTTCAGAGGTACCATATCAGAATGTAATCAGCTACAAGTATCGGAAAAATGGAACTGACAGCAATTCAGAGTAATGGGAATTTCTTTGTCTCACATAATAAGATGTCTGGAGATCAGCCGCTGGTGTTAGATCTTCAGTCTCAAAAGATAAGAGCTGAGGTTTCTGTGATTTTCTTGGCCCTCCTTCTTGGTCATAAGGTGGCAGTTGCAGCTCCAGTCATCATAACTTTGTTCAAGATTAAACAAAAGAATAAAAGAAAAAAGAAAGGAGGACAGGAGACAAAAGGGGAAGTGAAAGGGGCAAAGAGCTCCTTTTATTAGGAAAAGTGAAAGCTTTTCCAGAGCCCCCAACCTTGCTGAAAGCTTCTACTTGTACCATTGGCCAAAACTATTCCTCATAACCACACAAGGAGTCCGATAAAGTGAACCTTGAGTCTTTCCAGTCTCCAGAATGGCTGGTAGAAAGACGTTGAGAAAAGCTGAGGGCATTCCAAGGGACTGTGTCTGCCACAGTTGGACAGATGAATGTAAGAAAATACAGGTGATGGTGAGATTAGCTTGAGGAACAGAAATTCCCTGCATGGTATTTTGAAAGATTTTTCCGAAGTACACACACACACACACACACACACACACACAAAAGCACAAAAGTAAATTGTGGGTAGAAATAATGTCTAGAATATCTTGTTTACAAAAACATTCACACCCTTATAATAAACTTTCACACTTTTATGCACTGGAAAATTTGCACCCGTGACAGGAGAGCAGCCATCTCTGAAACAGGATATGGCAGTAATTCGCCATGCTACACACAAGAATTCTCTGGCACAGGTTAAGCGAGGAAATAGAAACCACTTTCACCAGAGCAAAACTACAAAAGCAGTTTATAAGAATAGACTATATCTGCTTAAAGAATCTCCCACCAATGTTCCACATTTCACCCTATCTCTTCTCTGGTCTGTTATCAAACCAGTGACATCTGTTTTATGTAACGCCAAGGCACTTTGTCTTGTTTGTGGATGTTTTATTTATTCACAGGCACACCCTGCTAGACACCCTGTTACCATGTCCTTGTTACCTTGAATAAGGGGGGAAACAAAGGTGATTTTAATCTCTACTTAGTCAATGTCAGTGGAGTCTTGGTGCATATGGTCCTTTGAGCCTTCTTGCAACACTGTGATTTGAAGTGTCATTATCCTGATCTGAGAGGTGAACAGTCTAAGGGTTAGAGAGGTACATTAGATGACTGAGGAGTGCATCACAGAGGAGCCACGTGGTGCCAAACCAAGCCAGTCGGACTGCAGAGCCCTGGAGCACCACTTGACTCTGGAATTCTATGTGACTCGCCAAGGACTCCAGCACCAAGCATAATTGCTGGATTATATTAGAAGGTGGCTATGGGAATGAAACTAATCGTACTCTGGCCACAAGAAAAAAAAAAGGGGAATGATAAGCAATGAAATATTTTCCAGCTTTGAGAACACCGGGTCAATTTGATTCAAGCCATTCTGGTCATCTATATGCCTTTCTACGGTTTACAGAAAGTCACCAAGCTCTAGGACAAACCTAGGTGTGTTGGGATGTCCCTAATTATTTGCAGCCCTCAGAAGCAACACTGTCTTCTGGAAAGAGGGAGGGCTTTAAATCAAACAATCCTGGGTACGATTCCCAGTCCCACCCATTGCTAGTCAGTGCCCTCGAATGAGTTGCTGCAACTTTCCTTCCTCTTATGTATAGTAGGGTTCACGATGTCTACCCAGCAGAGATAACATGTGAAAAGGGCCTCACACAGTACCGGACATACGGACGGTGCTCTGTGAAGGACAGCCAACGTCAGCGACATGAGCCCTCTGTTAGCAGCACAGTCTCCACGTGATGACACTCCGTGGGGCCAGGACTGGGCACTCCCCGTGCAACTCGAAGGGAGATAGAGAAAACAGAGTCTGCGGTACAGTTTCCAGATCTCTGCCGCTCAGAACAGTGCAACCAAATAAAAAGCACAAACTAATAATAGAGTCGGGAGTGTTTGAGCCATAGGGAATGAGAAAGAGAGAGGATGTCAAAGATTAGAACTGTTTAGAGAATGGCAAGATGAAGGGGAGACACGAATATAAAAATGGAGCGGTAAGGGAGGCATAAAGAATATCAGAAAGAAAGAAAAAAAGATGAACCAAAAGGACTAAATGCCCCACAATTAAAGAAGGTGAGGTTTAAAAGAAAAATTTGAAAGCCCTTTGAATATCACAAAGCTATGTTACTTCCCAGTAGTGGAGTGGAGCAGAGTTGCCAATGATAACTAGGAAACGGGCGAAGAAGCAGTGAAAGCTTGGCAGTGAAAAGCCACAGGAAAGCCAGAGATAAGCCAGACTGGGAAGGGACAGAATGTTCCAGCAAGGTTTAGGAGAATGGTGTTTTAGAACAAAGTTTCTCAACCTCGGCACTATTGACATTTGGGGCCAGATAATGCTTTGGTGTGAGGGCTGTCCTGTGCATTGCAGATGTGCAACCACGTCCCCAGCCTCTGCCCACTGGATGCCAGTAGCGCCTCCAGCCCCCAAGTCGTGACAGTCAAAACTGTCTCCAGACATTGCCAAATGTCCCGTGGGGTTGTGGGGGGAACACGGAAAAATCAGTTGAAAATCACTACTTTACTTTAGAATGCAGAGATCTGTGTATGTTCTGAGCCACAAGGAAAGAAATATATAAATAGTTTCAGTGTCTTGTCAAGCTTTTCTGTTTCATATCAATATAGAGGGAAAAGTGCCAAAACTTCAAATGGTAAACAGAAGAAGAAAAATAGCAATGACTGTCAACTCAGGGGATAGGAATCAGCAGACCTGTGCTGTTGTTCTGTGCAATAGTGCAAATAAAGATAACTTTAGGAGAAAGTCTTGGACTGTAATTTTATATAATTTCTGGATCTGACCAAATTAATAATATACACTCTCCATTTACAAAACAGAACATTTTCTAATAGTTTGAAAACAAATTTCTGGCCAGAAGTTTTGAAAGAAATTGAAAGGCTTACAGTAAGTACCCTTACTATATAGATAGAAAAAAGAAATGAATATGACAAGAAGTTTTTATAGCTCTTGCTTGTCTTTTGGCTTTTTTAGACATGATGCATTTGGAGTCTTTCAATTGTTCCTACCTCCCGGCTTTCTTTCAATATGAAAGCTTTAGCATTCAGTCATGAAATACTGCACCCCCGTTGCTCCTATTTTTAAACAGATTCTGCAGAGTTGATTTCAGTATAGTTTAATGTTTTAGGCAGAAGTTCAAAAAAAAAAATAATTCAACCCCATATCTTTACTTAGTCACATATTAAAGAAATATAATTTATAATAAACATCTGCTTTCCAGTAATAGCATAACAGAAGGCAAAGAAAATTGGATGCGAGAAATGACATACACCCATATATATGTAATTAAACCTTTAAAGAATAGCTGAAGGATTTTTTTCAAACCAGTCCAAGAATTAATGACACCCAAGTCAATGTCTGGTCCTCTAAAAGTGCTATCTTAAATATAATGGCCTAGATCAGGAAGTAACATCTGCTTAGGTCTCTCAGTTTATAAAGAGCTTGCTAGGGTACACATAGGTGACACTACAGGAAAACAAAACAACGGGTCAATTCAGAAGGGGGAAATTCACTAAAATTGATTATTTGGCATTGTGAACACACTTCACCAGCAAAGGTGATCACATTTAATTTTCACTTTCCAATTGTTTGCCTTAAATTGCTTTGATAAGAACTTACAGGAAATTACTACAGAGATTGCTCTGTGTTATCTTTATACAAAAAATATATAATGCTTATATTTTCTTCTGTCTCTTATAAAATATGTCCTTGAAGAAATAATGGGTATTTGAAAAAGTAATTGCTAGATTTTCTGGAAAAGCCCCCAAAGATAAGGACTTTAATTTTAAAAATAACCATTAGGTTAATCTCAATGAACTCTGGCACAGAACATGGTGCAAGTGAGGTCACACTCTTGAGTTAGTTCTAGAATAAGCTGTTTATTTTGGCTTACTTTGACTATAGATTGTAGCTTCACCTCAGGCCAGTCAAATCAAAACTGCAGATGTTAATTCCAGGGGGGACTACGCTCTAATGTAAATAGATTAACTAAACCCATGGCCATTACTAGAAAAATAACTCAGCCTAAAAGATGACTGTTAATGGGGGAAAATCAACCAATGTATATTGTTTCTGTGGTTAGTCGATAATTTCACCTTCATTTAAGTGAAATAAACAATACTTTTGCCATACTGAATCACAATAAACAAAGGGAAATTCTACAGTTGGCTCAAACCCAACCTAAGACTACTAGTTACAAAGTATCGGTGCCTCTCCATGAATCACCAAGGCCAATCTGCAGACATGGCCTACAGATTCACCGCTAAATCACAGCCAGTTGCAGTCACTGTTTTAAAACTGTTAGTAGACAGTGTTTGAAACGCCATTTGTTTGCATGATGACTCAGATTATAGGGTTCCAATTGTAGAAAAAGCTATGATAGGGTAAGAAGGTAGAACATCCATACTCTAATAAATGAAGTTTCAAATGACCAACAAAACCTTCAGTGAAAACAATGAAAATCAACTTTTCATTCCATATCATAGACACTGTTACCCCAAATATCTGGCACCTGAAAATTTGAGTCTTAAAGGAAGTCAAAGTGAGGTATTATGTTATTGATGCTGTAAGGATACCTAATGTTTTGAATGCTGCAAAGGATAATGATAAAAACAGTAAAGAACCTTTTAATGTCGATTAGAAATCATCTTGCAGATGACTTCATTTTTGTTGTTAATTAATTTTGCAAAAAAGGCAGCCGTATTATTTCACCTCAGAGGTCTTGCAGTGACCCGCTCTTCAAACTACTTTATGAAAATGAGATTAAATAATAAGAACACAGGCTGGTATTGCTTTTTAAAGGCAATCTTAGCATCCATACAGTGTATCCCAATTTCCCAATTTACTACGTTTACATCTTTAATGTTAACTATAATTGATGTTTAAAATATTTAACTCAAGGCACTATAAGAATCTGAAAAGTCGATTTTCATTTAATATACCTTGTTTATTAAAGCATAAAATTAGAAAATACATCTTCAAAAAATTCTTCAAATGTTACTATTAAAGCAAAGAAGCAGAAGTTGGGATGATAGATGGATGGGTCGTCAGATGGCTTACGTTAAGCCATGCCAGAAAACTGAGCTGTGACCAAATATTTATAGTTCTGTTACAGAGCTCTTTTTAGTAAAGCTGCCCAAATTTGCTCTCCATCAGCAGTTCTCAACCTTTGTGTGCGTGTGTGTGTGTGTGTAGGGCGGGGATTTGGGGGAAGAGCAGGAGGCTAAAGGAAAGAACATGTCAAAATGCCAAACTGCCGAGTTCTTCTCATATAGATTCTTACTCTGTAAAAGTCAGGGAGGGATCCAGGATTGACCTTTTATATAAGTAACCCAGGTGATTGTGATGCAAGTGGTCCATGGACAATACTGTGAGAAACATCGTAGCCTTCTGCTTAACTCTTGCGAAACCTTGCTTTCCATCCTTAATATTCTCTTCCCAGCCACTCTCAGGAATCCATGCTCTTCTTCCTAAAAGGCTCTTCGTTACTTGTCACTGTTTCCTCAGAGTATCCTTCCAGTCTCTGCTCCCAGATCTCCTTATCCTGTCTCCCAGATCTCCTTCTCCTGTCTCCCCCTGCATCATTTCATTCCACTGGACTTGATGCCTTGGACTGTCCTTTACTTCCTGAAACTGAGTTTACCTGACATAGAGTCTCTAGTTCCCCTGCAAATGCAATTTGCTGCAGGGTACAGACAGTTCTTTCCATTCTTCTTTCAGCATTTCTGCTATCAAGAGTTTATGACATTCTTATTTTGAAGAAAGCAGAGGGGTATGATATAAAGAACCTAGAATCTGGAGTCAGGAGACCTAAGATCGCATCCTGATGCTGCTCATTCTGGCTTAGGATATTGGGAAAGTCATTTTTAGGCTCTGAGCCTCAATGTCTTCATCTGTAAAATGAATAAAATAAGACCAATTTCTTAGGGGTTTAGTTGGGGTTAAATGAGATACTGGTTGTGAAAAGTCCTTTAGAAACTAATTTCCTATAGGAATATTAGACTACTAGATAAAATTTTGGGATATTTTTGCTAAGCAAGAAGAAATACCTGCTAATAGTCATTTTGAAATCCTTACCTCATATAAAAAAATAAAATATGCAACTTTTAGTTTATTTCTTATGAAGGGTAAAAAAGTGCAATCCCCTAATAGTAATCTAGTTCTTTAGACACCAATAATACTAACTTGTCAGTGATCCAGAAATCAGCTGTTCTGGATATTTTCCATTTTTGCATCTCCTTCCTCCCTTCATCTACCCTACTGTGGTGCTGGGGAGGTGCCCCCTGCAACCTATATCTCATGGGCTCTCTTTGCTGCCTCCTGAGTGTGGTTGGCCACCAGAGGCACCAGGATGAGATGGATGACAGGATCACCAGGGTCAGGTTATTTCTTCCCTGCTCATTCCATTTTCATATCACATCTCTGGTGGCAACTGTGTCCAGCCACTGTGACTGCAGCCCTCCCCTCCCAGTCTCAGGGCTCACTGGGTTCCAGGAACACTATTTCCTCCCCCCAGGCCCTCAGCCCTAGGTGTGGAAACAGCTTTCTGCTTTCAGTTTCTGGGTGGAGAGCCTCACCATCCTTGGTGCAGTCCTCTGTTTGATTCCAGCCCACATCCCTGTAAGTACTCTTTTTATTAAAGTCTTAACCTAACCATCTGGAATGAATTCTGTTTCCTGCCAGAACCCTGACTGATATACCAATACAGTAGGCCAAAAACATGCATGGAATTTTTGAAGCAGTACATGAATTCGACTTCCCTTTTATGATTAGGGTTTTGTGTTATCGTAGATTATTTTCCATTCTCCTATTCTTTGTCAAGAGCAGGCATTAATGCTAATATTGAATCTTTTGCCTGCAGCAGCATGGTGAAAAAAAGATTATTGCCCTCAAGCTAAATAGAAGCAAATAAATTTCTCTCCTGAAAAATCTCTCTAAAGTTTTTTGTTACCATGGGGTACTTTGGCTTTGAGGTGTTTTTCCTTTTTTCTTTGTCTAATTTAAATGATGCATAGAGGTTTTCTAGTTGAGTAGTAGTATTGTTTCCTGTTATTGAGGTGGGGTATGAAACAGTTTCATTTTTTTAAATAAGTTTTTATTGTGAATTAAATATTTTTATGGAGAAAAAAATTAATGAAGAAGTGATTAACATTGGAAAATAGGCTATCTCAATTACACAGTAACTTTTTTCCAATGGTTTTCTTAATATTTATATATTAACATCATAACGGCTCAATACAATTTATATAATATGAAGTCATTATTGTGAAAAAGATCCATTAAAATAATATCTCCATGCTACAGACAGACTCAACACGCCATAATAGCTCAGAGGGAGCCCAATGCAGGATTACATGATAGGCCTGAAGCTGTGTCATGGTCTAGCAGCCCAGGTAAGTAATACACATTTCGTAAAAGAGCCAAGTAAATAGTTACAGAAACAGGAAAGTCTCTGTAGAGTAAATGTGCACTCAAGCAATTATTAAAATATGGATTATGGAAGATTTTCTTTTCTCCTTTTCTCTAGACTTACCCTTTTAATAAGAACAAAAGTAAATCAAACATGTGTGCACAAAGACACAGAATACATTCTAATAACTTCAGGGACTCTGTTTTAATCAACTAAAGGGATATATTTCGAGTGGAGAAATGACATCTTGAGACCCCTTCATTCTATCTGGGTGTTACGGCTGATAGGGGCCCGTGTCAGGCAAGCTAAGAACAATACGTGCTATTCTGATGCCTGGATATTATAGGTGCAGCAATAACTAGCTTGCAGAGCTTCAAAGAGCAGAAACGATTTCCACCTTAATAACCCCTGTGGCATTTTTCAATTTTCCAGGCTGCCAGTCAAATGAATGCATGTCTGGGAAGCAGAAGAGACAAGAAAAGGGAAAGATTAACCTCTGAGATCCGTGATATAAACTCCATTGGCTAAAATTGGTCATGTGTTAGAAAACAAACATGGAGAGCGATAGCCCCGTCTAAACACAGAGCACAAATGTTAGAACAAAGATTCTAGGAGAAAAACTGGGGTCTTAGGATGGCCTGGCTGAAATAATCTTGGAATGTTAATCATTCTTATTTTCTACTTCCTCTAGGTTGAAAGCAACCCAGCAGTCTCCACCTGATCTTCACACTAATTAGCCCAAGAGATGGTTCTTTCAAAAGAAGATATAAGAATGGCTAAAAAACATATGAAAAAATGCTCAACATCCCTAATCATCAGGGAAATGCAAATCAAAACCACAGTGAGATATCACTTAACTCCAGTGAGAATGGCCTTTATCAAAAAGTCCCAAAACAACACATGTTGGTGTGGATGCGGAGAGACAAGAACACTCATACACTGCTGGTGGGACTGCAAACTAGTGCAACCCCTATGGAAAGCATTATGGAGATACCTTAAACAGATTCAAGTAGACCTACGATTCAATCCAGCAATCCCATTATTGGGCATCTACCCAGAAGAACAAAAGTCATTCTATAAAAAAGATACCTGTACCCGAATGTTTATAGTAGCACACTTCACAATTGCAAAGATGTGGAAACAACCCAAATGCCCATCAATTCATGAGTGGATTAGTAAATTGTGGTATATGTATACCATGGAGTATTACTCAACTATAAGAAATAACGGTGATATGGAATCCCTTTTGTTCTCCTGGAGAGAGTTGGAACCCACTCTATTAAGTGAAATATCCCAAGAATGGAAAAACAAGCACCACATGTCCTCACCAGCAAATTGGTTTCCCTGATCATCACCTAAGTGCACATTTGGGAACAACACCAATTGGGTATCGGACTGAGGTGGGGGCTGGGGGGAGGGGATGGGTGTATAACTACATGATGAGTGCATTGCGCACCGTCTGGGGAATGGACACGCTTGAAGTTCTGACTCGGGGGGATGGACGGGACATGGGCAGTGTATGTGGCCTGAACTTTTGTACCTCCATGATGATAAGCTGAAATAAAAAAAAAAAAAAAAAAGACCTCCATTGTCCTTTACGATGGGAAAGACTTGCGGAAAACACAGACCTGCCACTGCCTAATCTGCTGGATCTCAACTGAAGTAAGCAAGCAGAACTCTTAGAACAGCTCCTTTCTCACACTCACTCTGCAACCTTTCCCGGGCTTCCCTTATCCACAGGGAAATTAGAACACTTTTCCCAGGAGGTGAAGAACCTCTAATTACAGATGCCTCTAAAAAAGGTAAGATTACTTCTATTGCCAAAAGGGCAAAATGCAAATGATATGCAGAGTGGATTTGCTCTACAGAAGAAGGAATTGTGCAGATGGCTCACTGTACTTTAACTTGCTTCTTTTCCATTTCCAGGTACTGAACACTTTCAAGTTTTCTTTCAAAATGTCTCTTGAGCCTCTGTTTTTCCACTCAGTGTTCCTCTCTGAACCTTTGTGCAAGTACTGGGAGTTCTGAAAACAAGACAGGCAATTACTCATTTCTGGATTAAGGGTCCTTGGAAACAAGGATGCAAACCACAAGGTAATCTGTTGGTTCTGTCTGAAATCACCAGTCCTGGCCCTGGAGTCTGGGATAAGACCACCATGACACCACTGCTGATTTAAGGGGCTGCTTAGTCTGATCTGACCCTTTTTTATTAATTCATCTACTTACCTGCACATTTATTTATTTAAAGGAATAATTATTATGTAGATATCATGTACAGAATTCTATGATAGATACTAAAGTGAAATAAAAGATAAATGCAGTCCAAAAACATATATTAATATTTTGCTAAAGAGAATCTGTCCCTACCTTAACTCATTTCTAGCTCCAAGTCTCTGACCTGGCCTCCTTTTCCCACCCATGTACCCCTCCAATCCACTCTTCACACTGCCGCTGGCCTGGTGATATTTTCAAACATAGTTCTGCTGTGTCATTCACCATATAAAATCATCACAGTCTTCCCCTTACTCCAAGATAAAAATCAACCTGCTTCAGATGATGCTCAAAGCCCCTGGAGGACTTGCACTAATCTACCATTCTTCCCGTATGCACTGAACTTCTTTCATTCTGACCTTATTTTTTTTAAATAAACTTTTAGTTTGGAATAATTTTAGATTTACAGAAAAGTTACATAGAGTGTTCCCGTATACCCCTCACTCGGTTTCAGTTTCCCCTAAGTTATCATTTTCCATTACTGTGATATGATTGTCAAAACTTAGAAACCAACATTAGTACATTACTTAGTAACTAAACTCTGTACATTATTCAGATTTCACCAATTTTTCCATTAGTGTTCTTTTCCTGTTCCTGGATCTAATCCCCTTGGCCTTCTTTTAAATCTTTATCCCACCACAGGGTCATTGTGAATGCCACTGCATTGCTGAAAACGCTCTCTTTTACCCTCACTCCTCCCCGCTAGCTCTCTTTGCTGTGTGGTTTCTACTCACTTTTCAGATCTCACTCGGAAAGTCAGTTCCTCGGAGGAGCCTCTCTGAAGTCTGAGTCTAGGGCTGGTTCCTCTGTTACATGCCTTCATGCAACCGTGTGCCATTCCTTCATAGCACTCTTCTCAATCTGTAGTTATACCATCCTGGTGTGATTATTCAATTATTGTTTCTGTTTACACTAGACTTTAAGGGCCATGAAAGCAGAAGTCTTGTCTATTTTTGTTAATCATTAGATCCCCCAAGACCTAGCATGGTATGTGGCACATGGAGGTACTCAAGAAAAGTGCTGAATGAAAGAATGAATGAATTATGACAGATAATACTAAATGATAATAGGAGGAAGCACATTATAGAACATCAAAATTAATGGTACAGACAGCAAGTATCACAGGACTTCAAAAGAGGAAAAGATCAAAGTAAGCAGTGGAATTATGGGATGACTCCATGGAAACCTACCTGGGACCTTTTGTTCATGCAACCAACAATTACTGAATACCCACTAAGCACCAAGCCCTTGAAGTGTTTTGTTTTAAGCAAAATGATATCATCAGTGTGACATGTTGTAAAAACAATGGAGCAATATGGTGCATGGATTGCAGCAAAAAAAGAACCTAGAAATTGAAAAGTGGTTGAGATAATAATCTACTTAAGAAATACTGAGGCCTTGAACAAAAGCAGAGGTGGTGCAGATAATAAAAAAAAAAAAAGTACTGGGAAGATAGATTCAATAAGAACTCAGAGATAACAAACAATGCAATAGCAAATTCCCAGTAGGGGAAACAGCAACAAGAATGAGTTAGGAGTTAAGCATTAGGATGGATACTTAGGAAACAGTGAGAATGCTCCCAGGTTGAAGTCAAGGGCTCATGCTGGAAGCAACAGAATGGAGACTCACATAGACAAATTCTGCTTTTGAAAAGTCTAGGAAATTGGACTTTCTTCTATTAGTGATGAGCCATTAAACAATGATGACATGATGAAAGTGAGATATAGGAGAAGAGACTCTAGACAAAGGAAAGGAATATTGAGAAGTTGCTGCAGAAATCTAAGAACTGGCTTTAGAATGTTAGCATTAGAAACACAGAGGAGATGACATACCTTTGACACTTTTTTGAAGGAAGATCAACTTAAAAGTACCCAAGTTAGCAGCCACTGCAGTATCTAGTACAAGGTGCTTTGTCCTCAGTACTTGCATTCGACCTACTCTTCTTTATGGAGAAAACATCCTGGAAGACTAGAGTAGATTTTGAACATCCATACATACTTGTTGAGAATTCTTTATATGACAAGCACATAGGACATACAAAAAACAAAGTATTTATGATCCTCCTTTGAAATATCTTTTTCACCCTAATCACCTTTCAGGAGAAATTAATATGTGTCAAATACTTCTGTGGTCATCGTCCTCTAAGATGGCCCCCAAGGATCCCCATCACCTCCTGGCATTCACATAGTGTGTGGTCCCCTCCCACGCGGTCTCAGGGTTGGTCCATGAGATTAATAACATCCCACAGAAGCGAGGGTGTCTCATTTCCCAGAGTCGGCTATGAAAGACTGCAGCTTCCGTCTTGGCTTTCTCTCTTCCTCTCAGATCAGTCTCTCTGGGGGACGCCAGCTGCTGTGTCATGAGCACATTCAGGCAGCCCGTAGAGAGGCGCATGTGGCCAGGAAGGGAGGCCTCTGGACACCAGCCAGCGAGGAACTGAAGCCTGCCAACAACCACATGAGTGAGCTTGGAAATGGATTCTTCTGCCCCAGTCAAGCCTTGATATGACTGCAGCTGTTGCCAACAGCTTGAGTGCTACCTCATGAGAAATTGTGAGCCAGAACCACCCATCTAAGCTGCTCCCTGTTTTCTGCCCCTCACAAACTGTGCGAGATCATAATGTTTGTTGTTTCAAGCTGCTAAATTTGGGGGTAATTTGTTACACAGCGATACGTAGCGAAAAACAACATCCTACTACTAAACATTAAAAAGTATCTAGGAAATCATGTTTCTGTCTTTGTCCAAGCTGTTGAGAAGTACAAACTAAATATTATTTTTTATTTCAGTTGCTTTTTTCCTTCTAGAATTGTTGGTTTTTCCTCTCCTCCCTCCCCAGTTTCCTTTATTTGTTGGTTCCCATATTTCATCTTCTGTCCACAGATCTTGGTTTTATTCTACCTACTCCTTTATTGTGAAGCTCCTAAAGACCTTTTTTTAGAAATAGATGAGGGGAAAAAACAACAATAAAATAAAAACAGTAAACATTAGATAGGATTCCAGCCATCATCAAATTCGCATTGGGGTGAAAAGGGAGCAAGTAACATGGCACAGCCTATTTCTCGTGTTCCCCTGACTAGTAATTGCTATTAGAACTCAAAGAAAAGGTACACCAGAAAAGTTGTGTTTTAGGTTCCCCAGAAGCAGACCTTGAGATAGGATTTGCATTAGGAAGATTCTCTTAAAATAAACTGCTTAGGGAATGAGGAAAGCAAGACAGGAAAGGGGAAGAAGTCAAGCCAGGGTAATATCTCAAAGCCTGCAGAAGACGCTTCAGCCTGACTCTCCATGGGAAATTTGCAATGAAGTTAAATGCCCCCGAGGTTGTCCTGAGGCAGAGGAAATGAGCTTCCCAACTCCTGCATCAGTCACCCATCGGCCAAGGGCCTCTCAGGAGGAGGTGAGCTTTCATGCACTCCAGCTGTGTGCAGGGCTCTCTGAACATGGAAGCAAAGTGACTGCAGTAGCCTGAAAAAATTCTCTGAAGAAAGTTCCAGGTGCCTGTGGTCAGAGGGGAGAGCACCCTGAAGCCAAGAGAATGCACAGAAATGGCAAAGGGACCCGAGGGCATCTGGGTAGAGTACCAACGTCTGCTCTGTTGGGGAAAGTTTCACTGAAGGATATAGCTCTTCACCTGTAATGAGCCCTAAAGCATAGGTAGCATTGGTGTAGACTTGGAGGAGAAAGTATTTTACGGACTCTATTATGAGAAGACGAACTAATTACAAAACCAGCAGAATCCCCCAGTTACTCCAGCATGATGAGAAATTATAACCTAGACTCAATTCTATTTCTACCCCAAGGAGGGATCTTGAACCTATCTCTTATGTGGGTTATTAAACACATTCATTTGTCTTTAGAAAAGGGGAGGTGAGAGGTTAAAAAAAAAAAAAAATCTTACGCTTCTCCCAAACCATAGCAATGCTATTTTTCATTCATTCTGGCTCTAAAATATAGATACTGCATAAAACCCTGGCCTCAATCCTGAATAAAGAGAAAGGCTGGTGGAAGAGGATGAGGCCCACCTAAGTGTTTTAAGACATCTTATTCTCATATTCTATTATTATCATTATCCCTGGGTTGCTAAAATTTGGAAAACATTTCAAATACAAGCTATTTAATAACATGTCTCTTTTTCTTTCTTTTTTTTTTGGTAGACTTTATCACCAACAAGCAAAGTGCAGTAATAGCTTTTCCTCCTATGCACGCTTTAGGATGTAGTCTAACTTTATCTGGAGTTGGGCATAAAGGCATAAATCATTAAGCCCCTGCTTGCCTGATCAAGAGCCTATCTTTCAGAAAAATCAGGCGTCCAGGGGCTGCCATTCACAGAAGCTCTATTTTCTGGCTCTCCATCAGGATTGCAGACACCTCTCCCCAAGGATTCATCAACCACCAAACAAAGAGGAAGGCAGGTCAATGACACCACAATCTGCAGCTTCAGCAGCTTCTGAAGTTCCTGACCCAAAAAAAAAAAAGAGAGAGAGAGAGAGAGAGACTGTGTGTGTGTGTGTGTGTGTGTGTGAGAAAAAAACACACAATCTCAAAGGAACTTTAACAAACAGTCTCAGAATTCATAGTTTACATTCTGGAAAGGAGACTTTGAGAGCCCTATAACATTCAAGTTCCTGGTGCCATGTCATGGGCTCCAAGTAGCCTAGATAGGTACTGATCTTTACTGTTTTATTAGCTGGTGTCTAGTTTTGTGTACTTTTTTTCCTTACCATTTTCACAAAAGGATTTCTACATGCTGTCTTTTATCATGTAGTAATCATGGCTTATGTGTAGATAAAGCAAACTAAAAGAATAGAGGCACTGCCCTTCAGTTGAATATTCCTCTTTCAATTTGTCCTCGGGTACTCTTGAACTTTGGCACCACCAATTTATACCATGAAATGATGGAATTCTGATCCAGAACAGGAACCATTGCATTTAGGATTATTGCTCACTTTACCGGTGAGGAAGCTGAGCTTCAGAGAGGTTAAACCAACCTGCATAGGGCCAGGCAAAGCCCAGTCACCTGTCTTCCTATCTAAAGCTTTTCTGCTTAGACCGTAGTTCAACTAAAAAGGTTAAAGACAAATTTAAACTCCAAAGTGGTGCTGTGTAAGATTTAAAGATTCTTTTAAGGGTAAGACACAACACAATGAAACTCAGATAGATGAAAGGCACACCTCTTTATTACTTACAACTCCAAA